>NC_083332.1:16418562-17618562 GCF_963455315.2 Globicephala melas | reverse complement strand
CTGTAAACCAGGGCCAGGCCGTGGGCTTTGAAGTCCTGACACTCACTCCGTGGGGGTTTATGGGAAGAAAGGCAGTTCCAGTGGGAATCCCGGGCTCTCCTGGGTGACCGAGCCTCCAGCAGGTGTTGCAGGGCCTGGGGGAGGGGCATACCCAGCGGCTTCCCAATCCTCCATGTCCCTTTGGGGCAGGGGCGGCTCCGGACCCCACGGTGCCAGCCCCGGAGGGGGAGTGCCTGGCTGAAGCGGCAGAGCCCCCGAATGCCAAGGGCCTCCTCCTGGGCCTGCCGGGCCCCCTTCTCCAGCCAGCTCCACGCGTGCCCCCCACCGAGGGGTGCCCACCACCGAGAGGTGCCCACCAGGGACTCACCTGAGACAGGTACACCACCAGCCCTGTTTTATTCGTAGACCTTTCCAGGAAAAGCTAGCGGGGCAGCGCTGACAGGGGACCCAGTCCCACATCTTCAGGGCTCCTTACCACAGGCCTCTAAGAGTAGGATCTCTTTTTTTCCCCAGGAAAAAAATTTTTTTTTTTTTTTTTTTTTTGCAAAAACACCTCCTCATAAACAACATGTAAACAGAAACAGCTGCTTCAAGGCTCCACAATGTCTCATTGTGTCTTCAAGGGCTTGTCCGTGGCGGCGGGCAGTGGGGAGGGCTGGCAGGGGCCATTTTCCCTCCTCCTCCGGGGAGCCCTGGGGGTAGACCACGAAACACAGCTCCTGGCCCCAGCGTGTCATTGACTCTGAGGACAGACAGACAGGCCGACAGATGGACCCTGGGGTCTGACCCTGTGGGACAGGGGTCCTCAGGGAGCTGCTCCCTCTGCGCATGGGACCTGGACACTTGGGCCAAGCCACGGGGAGACACTTGGTGGCGGTTGGGCCTCTTGTGGCCACCGCAGCTGCTGGGAGACCCCGCTCTAGGGTGAGCCCCCAAGAGGGTTCCATCTCCAGGCCCCGCCCCGCCGGGGAGCTGCCTGGCTCACCTGTGAGTCTGTGCACACACTTTGGTTTGCTTCTCCAGAACACTCCCAGGAAGAAGATGGGCACCCCCGTGAGGATGATGATGACGCCCACCCCGCACACCATGGGCTCCGAGATGAAGCTGAAGACGAGCAGGAACGCCCAGAAGACCAAGTATGTGACGGGGACGAGGAGGTTCACCTGGGGGGCAGCGAGCGGCAGTGCCAATGGAGCGGGACCCCGGCTCTCCTGCCCCACCGCCCCGGGGGTCTGAGGCCCTTTCCCCCCTCTCCTGGGAGCTGAGGCCCGAGGGGCCCCCTTCTGCCAGCAGCCCAACTGGCCACATTGTCGAGGGCCTGTCAATTTCAGCGGCTCTGAGCTCCACGCAGCGACTGTACATGCGCTTGCCACTCGCACTCGGCTGAAGGCGAATGATTTTGGGGTGTTTCACATTCCAGGCACTGAGCACTTCTCCAGCTCAAGGATTTATATGCAAACGGGAGGACTTTCCTTTTAGCTCGGTTTTGGGTCTTCTGTTTTCTGTGGGCTCGTGGGAATCCTGTGTGACCGTAATGTCTGAGCCTTATTTTCCTGTCCGTGAAGTGGGAGTATTCACAGCACCCACCCCACGGGGCTGCCTTAAGGACTGGATATGCTAGTGCACACAGGGCCCTGGGCAGGGCCCAGCACACAGCAAAGGCTGGCCTCACCATCGCTGCCGTCGCCGCCCCGGGTGCCCACACGGGTAAAGGGGTGGCCCTGACTGCTTCTGGCACGTGGCTGGCTGGTCCCCTCCGGGCCTCACCTTGATGGGCCTGTGGAGCGCCGGCCACCTCCAGCGTAGCACCAGCAGGCCCAGGATGGTGACGCCATAGCAGAGGTAGTTGATGAAGGACACATAGTTGATGAGCGTGTACGTGTCTCCCACAAGCAAGATGACTGCCGTGGCCCCGCCCTGGAAGAGGACTGGGCTGAGGGCTGACTCCCCCCTGCCTCCTGTCAGCCCAGCAGGGGACCCGGGCCTGCCGACTGGGGCCAGGAGGTCAGCGAGCCCGGCCCTCCCGCCCCCACCAGGGCCAGGCCTCATCCCTGCCATTACCCATGCTGCTGCGTGGCCCTGGCTCCCCGCCTTGCGAGCCTGGGTCCCCCAACTTACGCAGACGAGGAGGGCAGGGATAGGGGTGCAGTGTCTGACGTGGATCATGGCCAGCAGGCTGGGCAGGTGTCCCTCTCGGGCTCCAGAGAAGCACAGTCTGGGGGGTGGGGACAGAGGTGGGTGGGAGCCATGAGCCCAGCCTGGGGCCTCGCTGCTGGCCAGATCCCGACCTCAGTCTAGACCTGATGGCCCTCTTGAGCCGTCACCTCTGACTCCCTGCTCTGGGCCCCAGCAGCCCCACTGGGCAGTTCTTCCCCTCATCTAGCCCACCTCCCTCTTGCTTTCTGTTCCTCGCAATTGGGATCAGACATCTGCTTCCGGGGAGTTCATGGTCCCAGCTTCAGGTGGGCCCCACCGGGCAGGACTTCACTTCCTCTGGCCCCCAGCACGGCTCGTGTGCACCAGGGCAGCCGCCTTGCCTCACCTTGACCACCCTCTTCCCAGTCCAGTCACCTGGAGGAGGTGAACAGGTAGCCATTGATCCCTCCGAAAGTGGAAAGTGCTACGGAGACGGGCATGACCCAAGAAAAGTAGCCCAGCAGCTTCTCCCCGAAGGTCTGGGTGGGCACAGAAGAGAGGGGGCGCGTGAGGCGGGGTGGAGGCCGGGCAGGAGCCAGGACCAAGCGGGGCCCCACTCACCACGGCCACTGCGTTAGAGGCCAGCAGCTCCTGGGGGGACATGGCAGTGAAGTAGGCGACATTGGTGAAGGTGTACACGAAGGTCACCAGGGGGATGGAGATGAAGATGGCACGAGGTAGGTTCCTGGGGACAGTGGTGCAGTGTGTCAGCATCAGCCCTTGCGGGGCTGGGGGACGGGGCCTCAGGGTGGTGGGGCGTGGCAGGGGACCCAGCAACGGGAGCAGCTTTGAGCCTCCACCGCCTGGGTCTGCTGGGGGCCTTGGGGCAGCGAAGGGGGCAGCACTGCTGTCCGTCTCCCCCCTAGTCCCCAGCCCAGCCTTGGCACAGGCTGGTGGGAGGAAGGGCAGATGGAGAAGGGGCCACTCATATCCTGGGGAGGGGGGCGGATCTAATGTCTGGGACATTGCATACAGCCAAAATCAGACTTGAAAATCCTCAAAGCGCCCTTAGAGCTCAGTCCACAGACCAGGGTCCCCCGGGACTCCCATGAGCCCCAGCTCCAGCTGTAACTGTTCACGGTCAAGGTCCCAGCTGAGCGTCAGAGGGAGCCATTGGCTTCGTTTTTAGGGACCATGTTGTGCGCACATGTGTAATTGTTGGCCAAATGCAGATAGCTGGATCCACTTACAGCGAGACAATGATACTCAGTGTTTCTGAGGCCCAGCAAGGGGCCGTGACTCATCCACAGCCATACAGAACAGGGTCAGGCTGGAACACAAGCGTCCCGGCTGCCTTTCCAGAGCCGTTCCCGGTGGGTAGCAGTGCGGTCAGGCAGATGACCAGGCCGGCCAGAGGTGACAGCGGCTCTGTGTGGGGAGGCCGCCTCTCCCACCCCACACCACACCCCTTCCCAGGGCCTGGCCGGAGCCCCGCTCACTTTCGAGGGTCCACCAGCTCCTCGGTGACATAGTTGAGGAAGTTCCAGCCGCTGAAGGCAAAGGAGCCCTGGAGGAAGGCCAGGGCCAGGTGACCCACGGACGGCGTCATCCAGAAGTCGAAGGCATTGCTGGGCCTCAGCTCCTCGAAGTGTCCTGGGGGTCCGGAGGTCAAGGGTCAGCGTCGTCTCCCTGGCCCTGTGCCCAGCCCCCACCCCCACCCCCCCACAGCCCGGCCCTACCTTGGAAGATCTGGACAAAGCCCACGCCAATGATGAGTGACAGGGCCAGCAGCTTCCCGCCGGTGAACACGTCCTGGATGCGCGTGGCCCAGCGCACGCTCGAGCTGTTCACCCACGTCAGGAGCACTGAGGAGAAGGGGCGGGTGGCTGGGTGGGCGGGCACCCGAGGCCAAGCCCCTCGAGGTGGGCCACAGCCAAGGCCAGCCCGGGCTGCAGGAGGGCGGTGTCCCCTGCAGCCGCTGGAGTGCCAGAAGCCCAACCCCTGAGGCCAACTTCACGGGGACTGACAGCTGGAGGGACCTCCCCCGAAAGTCCCCCCACGGGGGCAGGGAGCAGGGTGGGCCCTGGGGACAGACGCCCAGCCCGGCCCCACGGTGGACACTCACTAAGGCAGGCCATGGAGAGCGCACGGGAAGCGGCGGCCGGGGGGATGCAGTTGGGGAACACGGGCTGCAGCACGTAGTTGGAGAAGGTCATGGAGATGACGGCCAGGCTGGTGGGGTACATGATGAGGACGGCGCTCCAGAGCAGCAGGAAGCTGGAAGGAGTGAGGGCCCAAGTGGCTCGGGCCTCCCGGCACCCTCCCAGCCAAGGGGGCCTGGATATGTGGAGTGGGGCTGCACCCTGGGCCCCGGCACCCGGAGCTGCTGTGGGGGCCAGATACCAGCTTTGGTCCAGGGAGGCAGGGCCAACCTTGTTGAGGTCTCTGCTCTATTTATGAACTGTTTCAACAGAGACAGCGTTCAGCGCAAACAGCTACGGGCCTGCCCTTGGGCAGGTGTGGAGAGAGACTCGGGACCCAAGCACGTTTCTAATGGCCGCCTAGTCCCCGGTCACAGGCTGCTCCCGCGACCTCCAGTCACAGCTCCAGCTGTAGTTCTCAGCAGAGCCCTGTGGCTGCAGGTGGCTGACTCCGAGCTGTGATCCCCGAGGGACCAGACCTTGCAAAGACCCCTGGCTGGGGTGACAGGGATTTATATCCCATCCGCCAGAATCTCACCTCTGCAGGGTGCCCACGTGGGAGTGAGGCCCAACCTGTTCCTGGGGGCTCCGTCTGCACCCAGGCGAGTGCCTGTCCGTGGGGGTGGTCCTAGTCCCCTGTCCGTCCCACCCTGAGGGTAGGGATTGCCTCATCCGGGGACACCAAGCTCAGTGGCTTCCTCTTGGTCCTCCTTTGCTCTGTAGCCCTGCTTCCTTACCTCTTGCTTTGCACCACCTCTCCCCCTTTGGCTTCTGGGACATCCTAGCTCCATGACCCTCCTCCCATACTGGGTGCTCCCCGCTGCCCACCCTCGATGCTGGGTGCCCTTGGGGTGGGTCTCGGGTCCTCCTCTCCCTTCCATCTTCTTGAGTTTTCTACCACACAGCAAAATTCTTCTGCTTTCTCAGGTCCCAAGCCCCTTTGAGGACCCTCTCCCCAGAGGAGAACAGCAGGGCCCCATCCTCCACTGCCCTGTTAAAGGCCCCTGACCACATCCCTCGGAACCAAACTTTAAATACTTCAGCCTAGACCTTTCGTCTGCGCTCCAGATCCCCCACCCAAGGCCTGACTCAGCGTCTCCCCGGACACGCCACCGACCCCACCTATGCGTTAGATCCCAACCTAAAATCTCCCTCTCCCCGTCCCGGGAACCACCATCTATGGAGTCTCTCCAAGCCTCTCCTTCATGCCACACTGGCCACCACGTCCTCCTCATTGAGACTCCTAAATGGTCCTGGAATCTTCCTGTACCTTTGTCCTGGCCCTCAGCATGGCTCAGCTGGATAGCTGCAATAGCTTTGATGGCCCTCCACCTACAGGCTGCCCCGTCCCCGACAAGCCCTGGCGTCTACGATGGATCTGACCTCACCTGTGGCCGTGGCAGACAGACCAAGCTCGCCCAGGCCACCAGCCTCTGTATGTGCTACCCCTCCTGGTCGGCCAACAAAACCCCACCCTTCCTCCAAGCCTGGCACAAATGTGGTTTTCCTGGGAGTCTTCTCTGGGTGGTGGGCACCCCGTTCTCTTAGCTGCTGGGCTGCAGCCTCTCACATATCTTCAAAGCAAGGATCCTCCTGGTCTTAATCACATTTGAAGGATCATTTCCCTTCTGCACTGTAAGCAACTTGAGGCCCGGGATGGATCTTTTTATCATTGCGTCCTGGCCCTCAGCCCACAGTAGGTGCTCAGCTAACGTTCACGTGAATAAAGGAACATCGGGAGCTATTTAAAGGGAACGTCTTGCAGGGCGTTGATAGGACTGTCATGCACCCCCCCACCCTGCCTTTAGTTTACTAACGTCAAGGTGTCCCTGACTGGATGTTGGCGTGATCTAGAGAGGTTTCCATAGTAAGGTCCTCCCCACCCATAAGCACCTGGGTGGGGAGTGGGGCTTAGAGGAGCTCTATTTAAAAGGAAGCACAGAGAGGTCAAGGGGCCAGCTGGAGTAGGGTGGGCATTGATCCCACCCACCCTGGCCTTAGAAGGCTGCCCAACACCTCCCCTTCCCTCCATCTACTCCCATGACCTCCCTGCAATGTGAGAAGCAGAGGAGGACACTGGGGTCCTGGGCCCAGCTGGCCATCCATTCTGGAGAGGCTGTCACCACCCCACAGCTGCTGGTGCCCCACACTCACCCAGCCAGGCCCCCGAAGATCTCGGTGACATAGGCGTAGTCCCCACCAGACCTGGGGATGGCGACTCCCAGCTCCGCGTAGCACAGTGAGCCCAAGGCAGTGATGCCCCCACCCAGGACCCAGACGAAGAGGGCCAGACCCACGGAGCCACAGTGCTCTAGGACTCCCTTGGGGGAGATGAAGATGCCCGAGCCGATGATGTTTCCTGTCAGGGGGAAGAGGTGGGGAGGCATCAGGTCTGGGCGCCCCCAGCAGGGCAGCCTCTCTGTGCAGCTCCAGATGCTGCCGTGAGGAGGGGAGCCCGGGCTGCTCCCTCAAGGAGGAGGGTGGGCCTGGAGGCACCCTCCTGGGTCCCTCAAACCCTGCAAGTCCCACTCTGGCCACCTCAGCTCCCCTCCCCAGCCCCTGGCATGGCGAGTGGCACTTTGTCCAGACAGGCTCCACTGCCAGAGATGGGTCCTGTTCTGAGTTCCTCTGCCCCCAACTAACAGCCATGAGGTAGGGCAAGCACAAGCAGTGGCAGAGTGGCAGCCACTCCACTGCATCCCCCCAGGGCCCAGGCCCAGTCCCTCGCCCCTGGCCAAGGCCTCCAGGCTTGTCAGCCTCCAGCCACCTGGCTTCCTCCCAGCCTGGCCAGAGCTGGCCACCTAAAGCAAGACCTTGACCATGATACTCTCTTGCCACCTTCCTATTGGCCGAAATCCAAACTCATGGAGTGGCTTGGGGACTGGCACCTCCTCCACGAAGTCCTCCTTGACCACACCGGTAAGGCTCCTCCTCCCACTTCACAGCCCCAGACCCTGCTCCGTACTTTATTTCTTTACCTTCCATCTCCTCTTTCCCTATTAGAGAGCCCTTTGCCCGCTGGGTTCCTCCCTGACCTAGGACCCATGCCTGGCATTGTTAAAATGTTTCAGGTCCTGGGCGAGGGTCAGTGGGGTGAGGGAGAGGAGCTGGTGCATCTTCAGGGCTGGGGGTTGCTTAGCCGCCATCACGGAAGGGATGGGGTGGATGATGGCAGGCTGGCAGGACTCAGTTGGCTCAGCCTGGGGTCTGGACACAGATGCCTCTCCCTTGGGAACAGCTCACTGGTTGCAAACAGGGGTCACTGCTCTAATCCTAGGACCACAGTGGGAAACTCTGGCTGGGGCTCAGGAGACAGGGAACCTCTTGAGTCCCGTCTATACAATGGGACTGCTGTGAGGATTCAGCAAGGTACTGTACGGGAAGCCTCAGCTCATTCACAGCTGTATCCAGGTGTCCTTTGCATCTTTGCGTGGTTCTGTGTGTACCGTCTGCAACCTCACCTTGGGCCTCCAGCACACAGTTGGGGCTCAATACACATCTGTTGAGCAAACTACAGGACGAGTGAACGGCCCGACGCCCAAAGTGGCACCAATGCCACTGAAGGACTGAACTCCTCCTCTGTGAAGTGGGGGGCAGCAGTCTCCACTCGACCCCCCCAGAAGGGGACTGTGGGCAGTAGCAGAGAGGGTGGCTAGCTTCCAAGACTTGGGTGCCAGGGGAATCTGCCAGGTCATGGGTCACAGAAAGCCTGGCCTGCCCATGGGCTGAGTCTGAGTTTTGGAAGGATGGGCACTGTGGGGCACTCATGGGGTCTGGGCACAGAACAATGGGAAACGCTCAGAGGGCCACGCTGTGGGCTGCAGAGCAGGTTCCCAGGATGAGTAAAACGCTGAGCACCCGCTTAGCCCTGAGGTCCCTGGCAGTTCGGGCAAAGTGGGCAATGTTCTGCATTACCCGGGTCTCACCATCTCTGCAAATGAATCAGGCCACATCACTGGTGATTTGGACTAGGGCCTGCCCAAGAGGAAATAATCCCAGAACCCACAGGCCACATGAAGAAAAGAGCAACACTGCTGGGACCCGGGGCTTAGCCCCTCCACGAGATGGGCCCCACCTGCCGGGGCCCAGGGGCGGGGAGCGCATGTCCGTCAGGGCAGACCCTGCCCGCTCCACCTGCCAGGCCCACAGGCGGGTCTGGACGAGGACACAGCTGGGGCGGCCCATCTGCATGCGTTCCCTGTCCACAGTCCTACCCCACCCCCACCCGGCCGGCACAGATTTCCAGTCTGGACGGCCACGACGCCCCACTTGGTTTTCTAGTCACGTCCCAGGAGCCCTAAATACATCCAGATAAGGAGGAAAGAATTCCTGTCTCCCAGCTCCAGAGGTAAGCTGTGTCCTCAGCTTGCTTCCAGGGAGAGAGGGGCCGCTTCCTTCATCCGCCACGGGGCCCAGGGCCTGGGTGGGCTGCTAGGCTTCTAAAGAGACTTGGCGGTCACTCTATCCAGCAGTAGAGCCTCTGTTCTCAGGACCTGGTGGAGTGGGATTTGCCAAAAGCCAGGGAGGTTGGAAGCCAGTGGGGGCTGGGTGGCCTTGGAAGGAGCTGGGTGCATCCAGGGCCCTGAGCCACCCACCTCGTGGGGACGCCCACCACCCTACGCAATTCAGCCTGACGGGGCCTCACGAGGGTAGCCCTCGGGGAAGCCACACCTGGCGCCTCGTCCTCCGAGGCTGGGATTTGAAAGGGACACATCACTTGTCTGTGCCCAGCGGCTGAAGACTCGGCAGATGGGCCGGGGTGAGGATCGCTATTGTTTTAGACACATGGCTGCAGGCCACAGTGCAGGACTTCTCCCCACGTGGCTCAAAGGAACACACGTGCCAGCAGGTGGCTCTGAGCTCTCTGGGGGCCTCTTCCTCTGGGCCTGGACAGCCTCCAGCATCTGCCTCAGGTCTGTGCTGGAAGGTGGCACAAAACCCCATGGAGGTCCACTGGCCGCTCTGGCACCGTGTGGGCTGGACTGGGCTCTGCGAGGAGCAAGGTGGGCGGCAGGCCTGGGTGAGGGGCAGCGGGCAGGGAGGAGGAGGGATGCTGCTGAGGACAGGGGTGGGCGTTTCCAGCACTGAACGATGTCAGGAGCTGTGGAGCAGGGACCATGGAGCTGCAAGGCAGTGCTGCAGGCGAACCTGCCCATGCCTCCTGGTGGTGGGTCCAGGCCTCCCTTCTCAGCCCTCATGTTCAGGGCCAGCAGAATCAGCTCTGCCCGACTGGGTGAACTGCAGTGGACAAGCCCAACCCTTGGGGCATCCTGCTCTGGAGGAAGCGGAGGGGGGCAGGAACCACACACTGTGGGATGGGCCAGGAGACACTGCTGAGCACCCGGTCAGGTGTCTGATGGACGGCAGGCTGGAGAAAGGTGGGTTCCGAGACCTCCATGTTCCCATCCACCCAGTGGGACGGCTGCTCTGTGGTCCTTGCAGGTCCTTGGCGGGGCCAGAGCTCCGAGGAAGGTGGGCGAGGATGTGAGTCCCTCAACTAGGGGGCCCCCCTCCAGTCTCCTCCCGCCCCTCTTCCCTCAGGCCAAGCTGGGTGGTTTTTATCACATTAAGATGTGTGGCCTGATGGGGCTTACCCGGCTCCGTGAAGGAACGAAGAAAGAGCCATTGTTCCCCCGGCTGCCGCGGTGAGTGCTGACCTATTTCTGGGAGGCATGAGCCGACCACGGAGGTCACAGGGGTGGACTGCGGAGGTCGTGTGGGTGGAAGGGGCCAGCTGCCCTCGGTGTGTGTGTGGGGACCGTGCAGAGTTGGATCTGGGGGAGGGGTCAGGGATGTCCTGTCAGGCTGCTGGCACCGCCCCTCATCCCTAGAACACTTTCAGGAGTCTGTTGTGTGACCTCAGGCCCGTGCTGCTCCCTGGGCCTCAGTTTCCCCTTGTGCCAGTAAGGACCACTGAGCTAGGGGGCAGCAGAGGGCTGGTGCAACACTGACTTTGGCTGAGGCACTGCTGGGCAGGAGGGACGCATCCTGCACATCTGCACGGGGCCCGAGGAAACACAGTTTCTGCTTGGAGCCCTCTGTCCCGCATTGCGGCAGGTCTCTCCGCAGCTCAATGGCTTCCCAGAAGCAACGCCACCCCCAGGAAGCCCTCCCTGATCTCCCATCTTGATTCCTATAAGCTGGCCCCTGCTCCTCTCCCATGGTACCTGGAGTATGGCCAGGAAGTGACTACTTTATTTGCCATCCTGGGCAGACCCTGCATGCCCAGAGGGCGGGGTCTGTGCCCTGGCCTGCTGAGATGAGAAGTCCAAGCCCCCTAGAAGGACAGGGAACCCCCAGGGCCTAGGTCCCCTTACACGCACCTGGCCTATCGCCTGCCTCTTCAGCGAGCAGGGCCATGGCGGGGCCTCCTCCTGCCACGCTGGCCTGCTGGCCTGGCAGAGAGTAGCTCAGGGCTCCTGGGTCTGATCAGGGGCTGGCCATAGGCCAGACCTCCTCCGTTTGCCCCGGGCAATGAGTCCCAGCACCTCCCTGTTAGGATGTGACCCATGAGGGCTCTGGGGAAGAGCTCCAAATCCCCGTTGGTAAGTCCCAAGGCCCCTGAGGCCATGGGCGGGACCAATTATTAGTTGAGAACCCCTACATCTGGGTTTGAATCCCAGATCCCTCATGATGGGAGGCTGTCGACAAGGCACTTCACTCTCCGAACCTTCTTATCTGTAAGATGGGGAGATGAGGCAGTGATGTGGGTCTGTTCCCACACTGCCTGCTCCATCAGAGGCCCCAGGAAGTGCTTATGGGTCTCACTATTGTCATCTACCTTGGAAACACCCCAGGCCACCCAAGCTGGCCCTTGGATCTGAACACTCTGGGACCTCACCACCCTGGGGTCAGCAGCCAGAGCCCTGCTTTGGGGGCCCTGCTATTGCTCTGGGTGAAGCCTGTGACTCCCAGCACAGCGTCCTTACGGTGAGCATGTCAGGCACCCCTCCAGGGGGACAGCAGTGCCGCTGAGGTGTTGGCAGAACTCCAGGGAGGTGAGTGGGGACGTTTCCAGGACATGCCTGGAATTGCCAATTGGTCAGCGTGCGCCTCCGGCCTAACCCACTTTCCTTTTGGGAGAGGGGCGAGCAGGAGAGTGGAACTCTCTCCCCCGGACCTGCTCATCTCACAGTCTTCCCAGGTCAATTAATGGCAAACCATGCCCCCAGCTGCGCAGGCCCCACCCTGCTGTCACCCAGACTCCACTCTGCTATACCCTGTGTCCAGGTCAACATATTTGGCTCAATCTTCCAAACACACCTAGGACTGAACCTCCTCTCAGCACCTCCACCGCTGCCACGCTGCTCTGAACCACCATCATGTCTCACCCAGGTGACTCAAGCACCCTCCCGACTGGGCTTCCAGCTTCTGCCTCTCCTGCCCACAGCCTCTTCTCCACAGTAAGCCCCAGGCCATGCCATGCCGTGCCACCCCACGCCATCCCATCCCATCTCATCCCGCCCCATGCCATCTCATGCCATCTCTCTTCTGCCCAAAGCCCTCCCAGGCTCCCACCTGACAAAGAGAAGAAGGCAAAGTCTTTACTGCGGCTGCAAGGCCTACACAGACTGCACCCCATCTCACTCCTGACTCATCTACCTACAATCCTCCCTCCTTCATTTTCTCACCTTAGCGCTTACATTACCCTGGCAGCTAAACATTCAGCTTGCTTATCTGTTTGCTCTTTGACTCCCATGCTGGAATGTCAGATCCAGGACAGGAATTTTGTCTGTCTTGTTCCCTGTTGTGTCTCCAGCACCTAGAACAGTGCCCAGCACTGTCCAGTACCTACCTGTTGAACAGATGAATGAGCGTGACCAGAGCTAGCAGGCCCCATCCTTGTAGCCAGAGCTGCTTCAGCCCCCGACGGTGTCTTAGAGCACACCAAGGGCATCTGACCCTGGGCTGGTTGCAGCCTCAGGTCCCCAGTTTCCTCATCTGTAAATTGGGGCTATGGTGAGGTACAGACAGCCTCCTGTGTGGTTTTATGTCCCCTCAGGGTCCCGGGGAGGATGGGTTGGGGTTCTGGAGAGGGCTATCCTCTGAGCAGCCCAGCACCTCCAGCCCCAGAGACAACGGAGGGAACTGGCCATGGCTGGATGAGTAGAGATTGGCTCCTAAGGAGACAGGGTTCGTGAAGGAGGTCCCTGAGTTCTAGAACATATTTGAGCCTGATCCACAAACATGGGCTGGATATTTGAGTCAAAGGGAGAAAGCGAAGGACAGGACAGTCTGGTCAGTAGACCTGGCTGATTCCCGCTCTGCTGAACCTGGGCACGACCCTTCCTTGGGTGTGGATGGGGAGGGAGCTGGTTGTGGTCCCTGAGTCAGGACAAGAGACCCTGTACATACAGCCCTGGGTGGGGGTGCGGGAGTCAGAGGCTATTTCTCTGTCCACCTGTTTGTTCATCTACCCATAGTAGAGTGGCGAGCTCACTAAATCCCGGTTGGATGAGCTCCCAGCTCAATCCTCAACCTTCCCCCATCATGGGCTCTGCATCTGGCCCCAATTTTGCCCTGCACCAGAGCAGTGTGAAGAAAGGCACTGGATTGGGAGAAGAGTCCAATTCTGGTTCCAAATTCCAAGTCCACCACTTGCAGCATTGTCATTTAACTTCCAACCTCAGTTTCTACATCTGTAAAATGGGTATAAAAATACCCATCTTGCAAGGCAGGCAATCAAATGAGATAAAGGGAGAACATGTTTTCATAATGTGGTAAGGTGTGTTTTTCTGAATAGGCATTGGATGTGGTGATGTCTTGCGCAGTGTCTGCCCCAGAAGGCTCTTTTTCCTCCAGGCTGGCCCGTTCCCCTCCAGTTGTGCTTGCTGTAGCCAGCAGGTGCTGTCCTAAACACATTTTAGGTGGAGTCTTGCTCTAGCCCAAAGCCCTTTTAAGTCATTCCATTCCTACTCCTCAGCCTGGGGCAGGGGTTACAAAGGGAGAGAATTATCGGATCTGCTGGGAGGGTCTATTTGGAAGTTTTGGAGATAATAAGCTGCTATCAAACAAGAAAGATTATGGAGGAAGCTATAAAGTTTTCAAGACTTTTAAGGCTAAACTATGACACTTGGCAGACAATTTTTACTTTGACCAGGCTCCCCAGGGCAGGAAAGTGGGGAAAGATGTGGGAGTCCGGGCTACCGGAACAGTGAAAGGGGAGGAAGTGGGGGCCTTCTGGGCATCAGGCTGGGGAGGGCAGTGCAGTGATTCAGCCCACCCCTGCCTCCTCCGTCATCTGTCACCTTCTGGACCAGGTCCATTCTCCCCTTGTCTGTCTCCTGCCCAGTCCAGCCTCCTGCCTGCTGAAACCCCTCAAAGCTCCCCAGGCAGGCTTGTAGGACCACCCCTGAGTGTCCTGGGCTGGAGTCAGGTCATCTGGGTTCTGTTCCTGAGTCCGCCACTCTTGGCTAAGTCACTCCTAACCCCAGCTCAGTCTTCAAGGCCTGAAGCCAAGGGGGCAGTGGACCTGGAACAGCAAAAATGGTATGAAAAGTGGGGGAGCTGTAAGGGCAGAGCTGTGCTGCACAGAAAAATTCTGGCAGAATTAGCCTCATCCACTCCCACCATCACCACCAGGGCCCTCTTTTGAGGAGAGAGGAGCCAGCAGCCTCTGCTTGACCTGAGGGGGATGGGAGGCGGGGAGGAGAAAGAGTAGGAATACAGCTCGAGGGTGCTGGGTTTAGCTGAGGCAGCCCAGCAAGGACCACGTCTCTCCCTGCACCTGCCGGGCACTGCGGCTGGCTCCAGACACAGTCAGCCTCTTGACCCCAAGGCCCACCCATGATGTATGGGGCTTCCTCTTCCTGAAGGCACAGCTCCTGGAGAGGGTGTGGGCCAGGGCAAAGCTCTAACCAGTACCCTGGCCAAATCCCTGGAACCAGCCCTTCCTCTCAGCGGTCAAGCAGGGGCACTCTTGTCCAAGAAGGTCTCTGGACCAGATCAGGACCAGCTCCTAGAAGACACCTTTCCAGGTGCAAGTGGGTGAGACAGAGAGGTACCTGCACAGGGGCTGTGTGCTGGGGCAATTCTCAGTGCGAGTGCAGGGGGTGGCCAAGATCTAGACCCCAACCTTGGCCCAGGAGCTCCCAGTGTGGGGGCAGAGGAGGAGGAGGTGAAGACACCAGTCTGCCCTCCTGAGCCCCCAACTTTTTCCATCTCCAAGGGTCTGAGGATGGGTGGGCAGTGAATGCACAAGCAGCACCCACTGGCTGGGGAGGGGAAGACTGGGCAGTTGGTAAAGTGAGAGTGGTCAAGACCCTTGCCATTCATCCTTCCAGCCTGTGTCTCCTGGGAGACAGGAGACGGAACAGACTCCTCCCACCACGAAGGTCTCTGAGGCACCTGGTGTGGATACAGGCACAGGTCTGGGTGAGCCAGTTCCTGAGGCATCAGTGTTCTTGACTTGGGACAGAAGGAGGAAAACCCCACCACTGTTCTCACTGTGCCCTGAGCCCTCTGCCTACCCAGAAGTCCCCAAGTGGGGGAAGGATGCACAGACTCATTCTCAGGTGGGGAAGCTGGGCTAGAGAGCGAGAGGATGCAGATGGGATCCCAGCCCAGGAAGCAGCTGGCCTTTCGCAGGCTGGGTCTGCCCACCCGAACTGGGCCTCCCCCAGTCACTGGCTGCTCCTCCGCCTCTGCCAGGGTCCTGCTGCAGAATTCTGCACTAATTATATACTCTGAACCGATTTCCCCTCTGGGCTGGCTCTACCTGTCCAGGCTACCCACAGTCCCTCCTGCTTGCGAAGAATAAATCATTCACACGGCGCGGCACCTGGACCCTGCACACAGTAGGAACTCAGTTTAAGCCACAAGACTCAGAACTTGGGGCCTCAGCGGGGGTCAGCTTACCGAGTTCCCACACTTGCAAGACCCCGCACTCAAGGCAGGACCACAGCCATCTCCATGCTACAGACGAGAAGACTGAGGGTAACTGCCTTGCGGAAGTCCATGGCGAAGTAAAGGTGGGAGGAGGATTCCAGCGGTGGATGGGACCTGCACCTCCTTCAAGCGCAAAAATTCGGGGCACTTGGGGAGGTGGAAACAAGAAGCCCTGTGGCTGCTGTGTGAGGGGAGACACCGCAGGTGCCCCGGGCGGGCATCCCCTCATCCATGTTCCACCGTCTCAGACCGGTAGGCGCGCCCGGAGAGGGGTGCTCCTTGTTCCGAGCCGCTGCGCGCCTTAGGCCCTACCGCCCCAGGCACCCGCCCGCCCCGCGCCCGCTCACCGATGATGATGGTGCAGGCGCTCACCAGCCCGATCTCCTTCTTGAGCGCCACCCGCTCCGAGGCGCCGGGCCCGGGGCCCGGGCCAGGGGAGGGCGAGGGAGCAGGGACCGGGTTCCCGCGCCCGCTCGGCTGCTGCGTGTGGCCGGCCATGTCACTGTCCCGCCGCGTCCCAGCTCCCTGCGCTGCCCCGTCTGTCCGACCAGCCGCCAGGCAGCCCGTCCGTCCGGCTGTCGGTGCGCGCCGCTCCCGCAGGCCGGACAGCGCCCACAGGCGGGCGCATGCGCTGGCGCGGGGCCCTGGCCCTGAGCCCCGGCCCGCGGGGCCCAGGGAGGGGCGGAAGGAGGACCGGCCAGCAGCCCCCTCCCCCACCTTCCTTAAAGGGAACTCCCCGCCGTGGCCCCCACCCTCCCAACGCGGGCCTGGAAGGAAGGAGAGGACTTGGGGCAGACCTAGGAAGAACTTCCTGGACCCAAGAAGGCCTAGGAAGAAGGCCTGGGGTGGGGGCGGGGGAGCAGGGCTCAAAGGCGGGACTCTCCCTGCCCTCAAGGAGACTGAGGAAGCTGGCAAAAATAATAGCCGTCTGTGTATTGAGACCTGCTGTGCGCCAGAGCCGCCATACTCCTTAAATCCTGGCACGGACCCCTAGAGTGTGTGTACGGGGAGAGGGGTGGAGACTGGGCTCGCTCCACAGGTGAGAGCTGAGGCGCCGGGACAGTAAGGAAGGTCACAGAGCAAGTGCAAACCCTTTCTGATGCCTCCTTGGCTTCCAGACGCTGATTGGGGTGTGTGAGGTATAGCTCTCGGAGGGGCGGGGGCTTTGTCCAGGATCCCCTGGGGTCACGAGACCCTAAGCCCCCCTCATCAAAAGTCTGGGGAGACAGGGTTGGGGTGAAGACTCTGGAGCCCCTAACCGTCATCCAGAGGGGACCCAGTGCCTGTGGGGGTCCTGGAAGGGGTTCTGCTCTAAACCTTACCTTCCCCCGCCCTCCGCCGCCCAGCCCGGCTCTGGACTGGGTCCGGCAGGTTCTGCCCGCAGACGCCTGGCCACAGAGTCGGGGCTCAGTGGACTAGAACTCGGGTCTTTGGCGAAGGCCCCTCGTCTCTTGAGCCTCTTCAGTTCAAGGGACGAGGCCACCTCAACTGCCCGGGAGACACGGAGAAGGGGCTGTGGCCCCTGGGGTCGCAGGAGGAGGTAGGGCTTGCAGGGTCCGAGGGAGGCTGCCTCCTCCTCCCGGAAGCCGTCCGGACTGTGCAGCCGGGCCGGCGGGACAGACGCAAGGGGGGCCGCGTCGGGGGCCACCGGGGCGGCGGGGCGGGGCGAGCCTGGCACTGTGCGGCCGGCGGCGGAACAGCCTTTGTCCCTTCCTGGCGGCCGCCGCGACGCGCCGTCCCCTGCATGTGGATGAGGCCGCGCCGGGCGCCCCGTCCTTCCCCCGCCCGCGGCCTCGGGGCTTGCGGGGTGGGGGTGGGGGTCGCCCTGGTCCGACGGGCGGACCGGGGGTTGGGGCGGCGTCTGGGGTCGGGTCCCGGGCTGTGGGAGGAGCATGGGGGGCAGGCGTGGCGGTTCAGGGGGGTTGCGGGCGAGGAGGACCTTCGAAGTCGGGGGCGGGGACCTGGGAGTAGGGGCGGGAAGACCCTGGCGGGACGTGGAGGGAGAGGCCGCCCGGCGAAGCTTCAGCCCTTGCGCTCCCGTCGGAGTGCGGCATTCTTGGCGCCCTCCGCCTCCGGCCCCAGAGACGCGTTCAGGCCGACTCTCTTAAAGGAGACTGGCGCAGGCGTGGGGCGGGGGAGGCACACGAGCTGTGCAGACTCTTAATTGTCTTGGGGGGGTGGGGGTGTCTGACCCGTTCACTCTCCGCACGCACTTGCCCTTGCAACGCTAGGGTCTGTTGGGAGAGGGTCCTGCGGGGGCTGGTGCCCCCGGGGGTTGGTGGTTTTCGAAGGGGAGCCTCTCACGGCACCTGAAATGTGTGGTCAGTGTTCGAGGAGAAGCGGTGACTCTAGGGCACTGCACAGGATGGAATTTGCATGTTGTTTTCCAGGCCCACAGTTCAGGAGGTGCTTTTAGTGGCATAAACTAGAACCTGCAAACCCTGATGGGAACAAAGAGTTGGCAAGATTGTTTTACCATCCGAAAGACAAGCAGTAGAAGTCACCACGTAAACAGGAAGAAAAAAAAAAGGAAAACCATAGGATCTTCTCAACACATTCAGAAGACAGTCTTCCACGTTTTAAACAAACCAAAAGACTCTTAGCAAATTAGACATAGAAGAGAACTTGCTCATGCCCTCCTGAAGGCCTGTCTCTGTCATGGCTCACTCTGTAGGTTTGTGAACCTTGACACTGTCCATCGCCCCCTCACACCCGGCACAGCTACTTTAAAAAAAAAAAAAAAAAACGAGAACTTTCTCAATCTGACAAAGGTATCTTACCAAACCCCCAAACCCTCCAAGAAACAAAAAACAGCAAACAAAAGCCCTACAGCTAACATTGTGCTTAATGTTGAATGCTTTTCCACTGAGACTGGAGATGAGAAAGAAGGTTAGCTTTTCTATACACCACTGGGCTGGTCGTCCTCGCTGGTGCAATAAGGCAAGAAAAAGAAGGAATAAGGCGCAACCTTTTAATGACCAAAATCTGGAATGCTGACAACACCAAATGCTGGTGAGGATGTGTAGTAACAGGTGTTCATTGCTGGTGGGAATGCAAAATGGTACAGCCACTCTGGAAGACAGTTTAGCAGTTTCTTACAAATCTAAAATACTCTTACCATACAACCCAGCAATCGTGCTCCTTGGTATTTACTCAAAGGAGTTGAAAACTTATATCCACACAAAAACTTGCACATGGATGTTTATAGCAGCTTTATGTAGAATTGCCAAAACTTGAAAGTAATCTAGGTGTCCTTCAGTAGGTGAGTGGATAAATTGTGGTACATCCACGTGTGGAATAATACTCAGCACTAAAAATAAATGCACTATCAAGCCATGAAAAGACATGGAGAAAACTTGAATGCATGTTACTAAGTGAAAGAAGCCGACCTGAAGAAGTATGAAGCTAGGAAACGAAAATATAAAACTGTCATTTACATATGACATGATTGGGTAGAAAATCCAAACAAAATTTATAAGCAAACTTAAGGTTAGTTAATTTAGTTAAGTAGCTGACTCTAAAACATATATAAAGAAGAACAAAGTTGGAGGACTTACACTACAGTTAGGGAGACAGGTGCAAGGATAAACAAATCAACTAGGAACAGAATAGAAAATGAGAAACAGACTCATCCATCTATGGACTCCTGTTTTATCACCACAAGGTTGACATCGCAGAGCAGGGGAGAGAAGTGGGACAGACTTTTCAGTAAACGATGCTGGAACAATTAAGTATCCATATTGGAAAATAACAAAAACAAAAAAACCTCTTCATCTCCACCTTACACCATCCCCTAAAACCAATTCCATGGATGTGCGCATGAAAACAAAATGTATATGTGAAAGGTAAAACAACAAGGCAGCTAGAAGAAGACTTAGGGGAAAGAATAGATTCATTTTCCTACACAGGACACAAAAAGCATGATGAGTAAAAAAGTGACAAATTGGACTCCATTAAAATCAGAAACTTCTGTTAATCAAAAGGCATGATTGAGAGAGGAAAAAGTAAGCCACATTTGAGAGAAGTTATTTCAATACATACATCTGATAAAGGACTTGTATCTTAAAAATATGAAAACTACAAATCAAAAGGAAAAAGACTTTTAAGTAGGTGCCTCACAAGGGAGGATGTCCAAATGGCTGGTGAACTTTTGAACAGGTGTTCAACCTCATTAGTCATCAGGGAGATGCAAATTAAAACCAGAATGAGATACCACTGTGCATCCACCAGAGTGCTTAAAATTAGACACCAGCGTCGGCAAGGATGTGGAGCCACCTGAGGCTCTCATACGCTGCCGAGGGAGTGTGCACTGGTGCCACCAGTTTGGAAGACGATTTGGCGATATTTCTAAATCCCTATAGCCCAGCTTCTCCGTTCTGTGTCAGACACCTGCTGGGTACCACCTCAGATCCTCCAGCCTCACCTTGGAGGCCTTGGTTACATTTCCTTCCTTTTCAAGTACAACCTGCGGACACCTCCCATCACTCCCCCCTCCCCAGGGCTTCTCTGCTACCCCTTGAGGCATGAGACAGTGAGGGATGAAACTGGTACCCACAAATCTGTAACCAAAAATGCAGGGGAGTTAACACACTTTGGCCCATCTTTGGACGATGGCAGGTGGAAGCCAGTGGACAAATTCTCCCCCATTCTTATCCCAGATGGACTGTCATGAACCCTATTCATTATAAAGCCTCTTGCAAGAGGGTCCCAACAGCCCAGCAATCAGATGCTTTTGGCACCAAGCTGTGGTCAGTTCAGAAACTCATCCTTGTATTGGCTCTCTTGTCTTCCCTGCCTCACCCCCTTTCCCCTCACTCTTGATTCCCTGTGATCGCACCCCCTGATCGAAAAGCACCACCTAAGCTTTTGCCTCGGGCTCTGTTTCTGGAGAGCCTGGGCTAAGATACACTCCCAGGTATATACCCAACAGAAATAAATATAGCAACGCACTGAAAGACGTTTACAACATTATTCATAACACCACTCTTCACGGTAGCCCCAACCCGGAAAAACCATTATTAGTAGAATGGATAAATATGTCAGAGTACATTCAAATCCTGGAGTCCTGTACTGCAAGGGAAATGAACAAACTACTACCATGCCACAACCTGGATAAGTCTTACAGACATAATATTGAGCAAAAGAAGCCGAATACGATATAAAATGCTGGGATAATCTCATTCACGAGAGGTGCTAAAACGGGCAGAATTAATGTATGAGGCTAAAGGTTAAGATAGAGGTGCTCATTGGAGGTGGAGACTGGAGAGGGACACAAGGAGAGCTCTGGGGTACTGGTCATGTTCTGTCTCTTGAACTGGGTGCTGGTTATACGAGTATGTGCAGTTTGTGAAAACTCATCAAGTGGAACACTTAGGATTTATACAATATTTTGTATGTAGGTTATGCTCACTTCAACAAGAATAGGACATTAAACATGTCCTTTCAGGGCCCCTGGGTGGGACAGGATCCGAGTGCGGCGGCGGGCGGGGGGGGGGGCCCCTTGGGTCTATTCTTTCTCCACCAGCTCCTCAAGGTCATTGAACCTGCTTGGCGCCCCCACACCTGTTCTGGCCTTAACTCCCTTCTCCTGTTACTCACATTCTAACCTAGGTAGCCACTCAGGCAGCCTGTTTCTCCTTGGTTTCCACATCCTGATTCCAAACCATTCCCTAATTCTCAAGCATCTCTTTGCTGATGGTCCTTGGGAACCCCTCTCTGTTTCTGTCTCGTGGGGCTCTCAGCCTTGGACATAGCTGCTGCCCCTTCGTGTTTCCTCTCTCCCCTCTCTGCACCCTCCCTGGACAGCCACTGCTCATGTACAGCCCTAACGCTGGTAGGCCCAGGGCAGGAGTCCAAATGAAGCTTCCACATGCTATATGCCTAAATATTTAGTGAAAATCCCCTCTCCTAAGGTCACTATGGAGCACAGAGTGGAGAAAGCAGTTATGGGGAAACCGGGCTGCTTGGACACTGTCCTTGGTGATCTGGGGCAGCCAACTTTAAATGAAATCTTCGTCTCTTTTTCTGGTTTCCCAGGGCGGAGGCTATGACTGCCCCCCTACATGCATGTTCATGTGTGTGTACACACACACACACACACACACACACACACACACACACACACATACCACCACCACCACTCTTAGCCCAGCATCTTCTGACTTGGGGGGCCCTTGTATTACACCTGTTCCTCTCCCACAATTCTCCTCTGTTCAGTTAGTTATCAAACTTTAAAATATTCTGTGAGACTGAAATTTTTTAAAAAATCTCTGTATTTGGTTCTGGTGACATTCTGGATCTGCATGGTGTGAGGGTCCATGGCAGGGACCACCTTGCCCGGGGCTCAGCCTGCACAATCGGTGCTTCTAGAATGATCAAATGAAGAGTGTGTCACCACACCAAGCCCTCACCCACTCCCTCCTGGGTTGGGGACCCAGATCCCAGTGTCCACTCCCAGAGCTCTGACGGCCTCCATCCTCCACACCGTCCTCCCCCCCGCCCCAATACTCTCTACCACCCACTGTATCCTCGAGCCTGACTGACGACAGCTTCTTTGTCACCCCAGCGTTGCTCCAAAATGCAAATCTCCCCCATCCCAAACTGTTCCTGCTCAGTGCAGCCCTGGGGGAGAGGATCAACCCCCTCCACGGAGATGTTTCTGTGGGGAGACCATTTAACTAATAGTCCAAACGGGGACCCTTTTGAAAATGCAAAGGGGTGCTGTTAATAATTACAGCAGGATGACAGGTGTAAACCAGATGTCTGAGCAAACTGGGATGTGTGGTCACCCTCTTTAAAGCCACTGTCCCTGGCTCTGCATGCTCAGATGTCAGTCCCCACCTTGCCTTGCCTGTGCTGGCTGCCTGGCCTGCAGCCCCTCACACACACCTTCATGCTCACGTGCGTCCCTTGTGAGTCAGCCAGCTCACCACCTTCTCCAGGAAGACGTCCTGGTCCCCAGACTGGACCACGAGCCTCTTCTGTGCCCGCCTCGCCACCTCTCCTTACTGCTTCTCTCCCCGCTGGGCCAGATGCTCCTCAAAGCCCACCTGGCCTTCCTCCCAGCATAGCCCTCAGTGCAGGCTCCCAGGTGCCTGGCCTGGGAACTGAGAGATACAGGTTCTAGCCCCAGCTCTGCCCCCGACTTCTGAGCTGGATGAGTCACTGAACATCTGTGAGGGGGAGGGAGCGGGGACGGGTTCTCATCCCTCAGTGCCACAGCCATGCTGGGGGGCAGCTTGCCCAGGCCCTGGGGTTCCTGGGCCTACTAGTCGGAAGAGGGAAAAGGAGGGGATGGGTGACCTGTTGGGGAGTCTGGGACTCTCGCATCCTCCTGGGTCACCCCATGCCCTCCCCTGAGACCCTCATAAGCACAGCCCTGTGCAGCCCCCTGTAGGTGGGGTGGGGGCCGTGGGTAGCAGGAACCAGTAGAGAACATGAGAAGCTGGGGCTTGGGCCTCTGCTCTGGAACTGGGCTCTCCTCTCCCTTCTGGTTGTCCCAGCCCCAAATCCTACGGGGCCAGCCTCCTGAACCGGGACCCTCCGCCCTGGCCAAGGACATCTGCCATTCCAAAAGGCGCCACCAGAGGGCAGCCTCCCTCACCATGGGATAGACCCTGTGTCCTGCCCCACTCCGCCATCAAGGAATCCAGGCCCCTGGCGGACCCTGTCCTAAGGTGTTGGCCCGGGCTGGCCAGGCTTCTTGGGACCAGAACCCAGCCTCTCTTGGGACCACTCGAGTTAGCTAGGAGCCAGGGAAGTCCTTCCCAAGGGCTGCCCAGGCTCCCTCCTGTTAGCTGCCTGAGTGGGGAGACTTGCCTCCTGGCCCTAGAGATGCAGGGGAGGCCCCGGGGGCCGTAGGTGCTGGCCTGGGTCAGGAAACTCATAGTGAAACCAGAGAGATCTCGTAGTGAAATTCATTCCGCGCAGCACACCTGCCTCGGGGCAGGGCTGGGGAGGGACTGGGAGGCGATAGAGCCTCTGCGGTGGAGGTGGCGGGAGGGCCCAGAGCCTTATCTGATGGGCCCTGGCCTTTCTCACAGCTGAGCGGAGCTGCCCTGACAGGCCGACCACAGCCTGGTGGGCAGGGGCTCTGCAGGCCCCGGGGGCCCAGCTTCCCCACCTGCCCAACAGGCAGGGAGGCAGTGAGCCTGGGAAAGGTGCGGGCGCAGGAGTGGGTGCAGTGGAGAGGGGTGCCCAGGCAGGCCCCTCGGAGACCCGGTGCCTCAAAATACCGGGAAATGTCAAAACCAGTTTCAAAACATTGGGGCAATCTAGGCGTGTACTTGTAACGAACTAATGCTTTTAATGTGAAAACAAGACTTTGCACGTCACCAGATACTCTCTGGATTTGAGACACATCAGCCCCTGGGACACTGCAGGACCTTATTATTCCACGAGCGGGGACTGTCCTCCGTCTTGCGGGCGGCTTGGGGACCATGCGTGGAATGTCACTGGGGGACCACACAGAAAGTCTGAACATGGGGCCCCTGTGGACAGGACGGCTCTCTGGGTGCCCCCCCCCCGGATCCCCCTCCTGGGGGGGCACTCCTTGTGCTGACTGATGCCAGAGCTGGTGGAGAGGGCAGGGGTCTGACTCCCCTGGGTTGTGGACGGTGTTCCACTCTGGAGAAACGCAGGCCCACCTACTTTTCCAGGGACCCTGTCCAGATGGGCCTGCTGGATCCTGGGTGCTCTCAGAAGGGTCTGGGGAGGAACCGTCTCAATGTCAGAGGGGTCTCCCAACCCCTGGCTCCCGGCCACCTTCCTGGGACCACCTCTTTGGGCCCAAGACACCAGCCACTCTGGGTGGGCTGGGCTGAGATCTCCATTAGGGGAGGATTCAAACCTGGCCTTGCCACCCATGTCCTGATATGAGTCACCAGTGGGGCTGGGAGCCTCGGGCCCACTCAGCACCATCACCAAGGGCCCTCGGGACCAATGGCTATTGGAACTCTTTCCCAAGAGGAAGATGACGCATTCTCTTGGGTCCATCTTACAGGGAGGAAGACCTGTGATTCTCAGGGCCTCGTGGGTGGGGGTCAGCTTGGCCAAGGGTGGGTCCTGCTAAGAGGGAGGTGCTGGCCTAGCCAGGCCATGGGATAGGATCAGGGCATTGTCTGGGGGGTAGATGGGAGTGGGGCCGGCAGTGTGTTGTCTTCCCATTTTCTTTTTTTCTTTTTAAACATCTTTGGTGGAGTATAATTGCTTCACAATGGTGTGTTAGTTTCTGCTTTATAACAAAGTGAATCAGTTATACATACACATATATCCCCATATCTCCTCCCTCTTGCGTCTCCCTCCCTCCCACCCTCCCTATCCCACCCCTCTAGGTGGTCACAAAGCACCGAGCTGATCTCCCTATGCTATGCGGCTGCTTCCCACTAGCTATCTATTTTACGTTTGGTCGTGTATATATGTCCATGCCACTCTCTCACTTCGTCCCAACTTGCCCTTCCTCCCACCCCGTGTCCTCAAGTCCATTCTCTACATCTGCGTCTTTATTCCTGTCCTGTCCCTAGGCTCATCATAACCATTTTCTTTTAGATTCCATATATATGTGTTAGCATACAGTATTTGTTTTTCTCTTTCTGACTTATCTTCCCATTTTAAAGGTGAAAAAGCTGAGGCACGGAGTGGAAATAATCAGCCCAAGGTCACATCGCTGATAAGTGCGGAGCTGGGATAGTCAGATCCAGAAACTGCAACCCCCGGGAGGCGTGGGCCTCCTGGTCCTGGGGCTCCTCACTCCATCCTGCCCTGGGGTCCCTCCTGGCACTCAGCCCAGCCTGTCAGTTTGATGGGCAGAGACCTTGGTCTGCTGATGGCCCTGCTTGGACCCACAAGGCTTATTCTTCCCAGAGCTGCCTGTGGTCTTGAAGGGAGGCCCCCAAATAGGTCAGAGGATGTTTGACCCCTGCTGTGCTCTCACCACACCCTGGAACCGCTCACACCTCCCTCAGGGAGCTACTCGCAGACCCCTGCCCTGGACTACACTGCCTGGTTGTTCCCTGTCCTGTCCATGGCCCTTGTCCTCCATCTGCCCCTGCAATGCCCCCGGGGCTCCCTCCAGGGCCACCATCCCTCACTCGGTGATTTGCGGTCTGCAGTTTCCACTCCTCGCTGCCCCACCCTAAGACCCAACTCCCCTCAAGCCAATGGTCCCATGAGTAGTATCCATTATCTTCCTTCACACCCAAGGCCCCTATCCTTCCTTATCCAGGTGGGTACCCCCATCTGCTGCTCAGGCAAGAACACTGGGGCTTCCTCATCTCTCCCCTAACCCCCACCTCCCGTGAGCACTTACATCTGGTCAATCCAGTCAGATTCATTACCCCTTCTATAAAGAATCTTATAATTCTTGCCATCCCCAAATAAAATTCATAGATAGTATAACCTACAGTCATAATTTAAAAAAAATCAATATAATGACCTATCTTTAAAACAAGGGAGAAATAAAAGGAATGTAATTTATAACTTCAAATGTGTATTTGATTTGAAAAAATGCTTGCGTATGACCTACAGAGGACTCAAGATACTGGTTGTGTAGCATCGTCGAGGCTGCAGCAGCTGCAGACGCAGACGGGTCAGAGCATCCTTCCAGGCTCAGACGGCTACTGGTGCCATGGCTTAGGGATGCGATTTTCCAAAATGGCAAACAACTCCTGGTAAACATCCGAACGAAGCAAGGTTCCATTTTGCTTAGATGGTCACGCTTGCTGCATCCCTAGGGAATTCTGTACTTGGAAACCACGTAAAAAGAAAGCAGGTTCCGGACTCTGATCATTACCAACAGGCTTTTCACCTTGGCCGGGATTCCTCGGTCTCAGTACTACTGACATGCTCTTGTGCACGGTGGGATGTTGGTGGCATCCCTGGCCTCCACCCACTAGATGTCAGTAGCACACCCAGCCCAGGTGGTAATGATCAGAAATGTCTCCAGACTTTGTCAAAGGTCCCCCCCGAGGGGCAAAATCACCCCCAGTTGTGAACTACCCGCCTACCCGAGTGTCCGGTGGGATCTTCAGACACTGTGTGGGCACAGGACAACTTGCTGCTGGGCAGGACGGCCCTCACAGCCAGTGCCCACCGACAATGCCAGTAGCACCCCCATTACCACAACACCCAGTTTCCCCTCCATTTCTCAAACACCCCGTGGGAGAAGCACAGCCACTGTGAGGGCCTCTCACCCACCTGGTTCTCTGATCCGGGGGGGGCAGCCAGGCCGAGAAGCCCCTTCCCCTTGCCCGCACACACTGTAAGACCTGTGTCCTGATTTCTCCCTGGGGCCCAGTCACCACTGCCTCACTGGCCCTTGTAGGGACATCTGGCCCGTCCCTGCTATGGCCCGAGGGGCCCTCGTGCTCCAGCCTTGCCCACGTCGCCCCTCCGGCCTCTCCCTTCCAGTTCCCCAGGGTCTCGTCCTTCTCAGTGCCGTTTCCTCTGCGTCATTACCCTGGAATTCCTCCTGCGTCCTTGGTCTGGAGGAGATTTCTCAGCCCAGGTGTCTTCTCCAGGGAGCCGTCCCTGACCGCCCCCTCCCCTGCATGGCCTGGGCCACCGTTGCCTTCCGGGTGTCCCAGCCCCCAAGGCAGCATCCGCCCGGCACACGTTTCCCACCTGCCCCCGCCCCATCCCCAGAGTCTGGCTCCAAGAAGGTGGCGTGACTGAGACTGCGACTGACTTCAATCTTGGTTGCATCCACTGAGGCCTCCAGGGCCCACCCCACAGACTGGAGGAGGCGCCTGCTGAGGGGCAGGCCTGGGAGGCCAGTGGGTTACGGCCCTGGGCGGGGGGCCACCCGGAATCTCGTCTCCCTGCCCGGAGCTTCTGCCCCTTCTCCCACAGGATTGTGGGAGGGTGGTGGCTGGAAGCGGCGGGGGGACATTAGAATTTCTCTACCCAAAAGCGTCTACTGGGGAAGGGCTGCTGCAGTCCAAAGTGGAGCTGGGGCTGAGGACAAGCACAGGGGGGAGGGGGCAAAGGGGACCCCAGTCCAGCTCCTGGCATCCACCCCTTGAGGAGCCGGAACTTCCGGCCCCTAAGGTGTCCCTGGGGCGTGGAGCACAGGGCACAGACAGCAGCCAGAGGCATCCTGAGCTGGCCTTCAGCTCAGTCCTTGTCTCCCCACAAGCCTGCCCGTCCCTGAGCAAGGTTCATGCCCTGCAAGCAGGCGAGGGCCGTGGGCAGCACAGGGAAAGGCTGCAACCACCCCTACCTGGCCACCTCTCAGCCCTTGGCACCCCATCCCGTCCTGTGGGTGCCTGGCTTCTGGGACACCTCCTGTCTGCGGTGCAGGGACTGGAGGGGGTTTGGGGAGGGGCGCGCTGATGGATGAGGCCATCTCCAAGCAGGCAGAGCTGGGCGCACGGCGGCGAGAGGCGCCCGGGTCCTGGGAGGATACAGGAGGTGGAGGCCCTGATACTCAACAGTCTAGGAAGGGACGCACCAGCAACTCCCGTCTCTGTCAGTTCCTGTCAGGCCTCAGTGCCCCGAACTGGGAAATGGGGAAAGTGACCTTTGCCCTCCTCTCCTGGTGGCTATTGCAGGAGAAGGCCGGCAGCATACCTGAAATGGGGCCCTCCAGCTCCACTGAGTCTGGGGTCCCAGGGCCCAGGCCCCACCCTGGGCTGCTGGCCACGCGTGCCCCCTGCCTCTGTTGGAAGTGTCCACCAGGCCTTCCCCCAGTTCCTCGGGCTTCTCTCAGTGATGCAGGCAGCCTGGCCCTGGCTCAGCTGAGGTATCTCTTGGCCAATGCAGACATGCCCACTCCTGGGCCGGGCCTGGCTCCCAGGCCCCTTTCCTCCTGGCGTCCTCAAGGGTCACCACGCTCATTTGTGCGGGCCTTGCCCATGGGCTGGTTCTTCCTGGGCTTCTGGTCAGGATGGTGATCTCCTGGGTTCTTGCTGGTTCTCGACCTTGGTTTTGTGCCCTTGCCCTGGTTTGTTTTTATCAACAGTATCTGTGAGGCCCAGCGGGAGGGGACGGGCAGGGAGCCCAGGGTGGCACTGCAGTCCCCCCTCCAGGTCTTCCTCCCCAGGCGGACTAGCTGGTCATGGTGCACCTGGGTGGGTGTGGGGAGGCTGGCAGGTGGGTGCTGACCCCTGGTGGGGCTCCGGTGAAGACCCTTTGCCTGGAAGGCCCAGGGACACCCCATGGGTCCCATGTGGCTCTGTGACTGTGTGTGGGAGAGACGAGCCTTGAGGGAGGATGTGAGAGTGAGTGTGTGGTGTGGGCCCAGAGACAGGGATCGTGAGAATGTGAGTGGGTGAGACCGAGGGCGGGGTGCCCTTGCCATCTGGGGCATCCCCTGGGGAGAGAGTTCAGGGAATGGGGGAAACAGTGTATCAGGAATGCTGGCCACTAGGTGTCACCAGGAGCCCAAGGGACAGATGAAAGGCCCCAGGTGAGGGGCCAGAGCCCCTCCTCGCCCCCAGGCTTGCCCCCTCCCACAGGCAAGGGGCGCTCCCTGGTCTGTCAAGCCATCTGAGCGTCCACTAGCTGTGTTTACCCTGTGGGGTGGCACTGCCCCCTCCAGGAGGAGACATTCTCCATGGAGGCCACCCTGTCCCCACCTCCCTCCCACACAGACCCAGCTGAGGACAGAGCTAGTGAGTGGTGGGGAGGCAGCATGAGCTCCCAGCCACCCGGCCCCTCCGTGGTGCAGCTGTCTTGCTATGGGGGGAGGGGGAACCTTTTTGCCAGCACTTCCAGGTGAGCACTTTGACTGCACACTGGCCTGCCTGCCTGCCCCTGTCCAGCTCGGCAGTTAGATTCCCACAGCCCTACTCCAGCCCTCTCAGGCCCGGTCCCCACCCTCTTGCCATGCACTCACTTGTGCGATGCCCGGCGAGGACCTACTGTGTGCCAGGTGCTGGGGATGCAGCCACACACAAGACGACGGGACTCCACCCCATGGAGCTTGCATGCTACAGAATGCTAAAGTCTCCCACAGATGAACCAGAGAATTTGTGATGGGGACTCTGTCACACAGGAAAACAATCATGGAGGAACTGGGAGGGCCATGGGGGTGGCTGTTTTGGAGGGTCCAGGGAGGGTTTTTGTGAAGAGGCAATGAGGAGGATCAGTCATGTGAAAACTGGAGAGAAGAGCATTCAGGGCAGCTGGAACAGTATGTGCAAAGGTCCTGAGGCAGGAACAAGCTGAACCTGTTATTAGTGAAACACCTAGGCCTTTGTGGATGGCATGAAGTGATAGAGGTTGGAGGGTGGGAAGAAACAGACTACAAAAGGCCTCGGGCTACATTGTCTTCTTCTCCCCAAGGACACTCGATGTGGAGAGGTCCTCGGGGACTATCCCCTCTGCAGAGCAGTGGAGCCTTCCTGCTGGGATGTGGCTGAAGGGTTTTGTCCTATCTGGGGCTGGTAGTGGCTGGTAAGGAGTGGATATCACAGCTTGTGGTGGATCCAACAGGACCTCATATCTTTGTGGTCTGAGAAGCAGTTAAAACCCCAGAGGGTCTTTCCCCGCTGGCTGAGGGCTCCCCAGGGCAGGACAGGGCTGGTCTGTCTCCAGGCTCCTGGATAGTGTCTTCTTGGCTGGGAGCAAAGTCAGAGGGAGTAGGGCAGAGGGAAGGGCAACAGAGTTCCTGTCTGTATTCTCTCCACCTCTAAATGAATGAATCGGGATGAGTGGGTCAAGGCTGTCCCCATACCTCCTGACCTTGTCTGGCCACCGCAGGACCATCCTTGGGCCTTAGCGCCCATCCCCCCCGGAGCAGAGCCAAAGGCCTAAACCAGGTGTGTCTGCCCCAGAGGTCCCCAGACTTTGTCACACTCTGCTTGGTGTGTTGTGGCCATACCCTCTGGAGGAAATTATAGGGAAGTGGCCCTCATGGGGAGGTTCCTAGGGCCAATCTAAGCTAGAAGTTGTCGGCCAGGCTGGGGCCAGGCTGGGGCCATGCTGGGGCCATGCTGGGCCCAGGGTGGCAGAGCCACTGCCCACCGCACCTCTGGCCCCGCTTTACGCCCCTGTGAACCATGTTCCATATCCAGCAAATCACATTTTATGACTTCAGGCAAACGTAGCAAGGCGTGAAATGCGGGCAACGTGGTGTGCCCCATGCGTTATATGCAGGCAGTGGGAACATGCGGGCGGATGCAGGACCAGCTGGTAGGACCAGCTGTAACTGTCCTGCTCCCTCTGGGGCAGTGGGGAGCTGGTGGGCTGTTGGGTGGAGATGCCCTGTTATCAGGGTTTCCCCGTGTCAAGGCCTGAGCGATGAGGCAGCACTTCCCCTGGGAGCCCCTCACATAACACGCCCTTTTATTGGAGGACATGAACTCGGCCCTCGCCAAAGGGCTGGGCCCCAGGGGACCGCAAGCCTGCCCAGTCTGAAGTGGACCCTCTCTCTTTTTTGCCTCTTCTGCTTTCCAAGAAGTATTTAAACCAGAACCCAACCTAAAGTAATATTGTGCGCCTGGCAGGAGATGATGGGGTTAAAGCCCAGTGAATTGTTCTAAAAGCAGATCTAAGTGAGACACACTCATAAATAACTCCTAGAGCTGAAAGGTCAAAATCAGCCTGGAGATGTAAAATATTTTTGGAGAAATATCTCCAAAAGCTCAGTACTTAAAAGCAATGCTCTTTTGAGGAGGAAGGTGGGAAGCTGGGAGCATCAAATTTTGGGAATCCCTGGAGAGACCTGAAGGAACCCCAGGGTTCCTTAGTGCACAATTTGAAAGTCATGCATATCAATCCACTGCTCCCTGCAGGGAGGAATCCATTGAAGTGAAGGGGACCCCTTTCCCTCGCAATGGCTTGTAGAGCCAGTCTGCAGTACCTGATGTTCCCAGCAGGGGTCACTGCCAGGAGGCAGCCCCAGTCAGGCCCTGGTGGCCTCAAGGACAGCTCCAGACCCGTGTGCCACGTGCCTCTGCCTCAGTGCCAGTGACCTCGAACCTACGTATGCTCTGAGCCAGGGGCCACCACATGCCTTCCCAGTGGACGGAGCTGCCCTCTGGCCATGCTGCCAGCTTGGCAGGGGTTGGTCAGAAGCCCTCAGCTCTAGGAGAGCTGCCAGGGCCAGGGCCATAGGGACTGGTAAGGGTTTCTGGCTAAGCCTGGATCAAGCCATTCCAGGGGACAGCTGGAGTGTCTCTCCAGTCAGCGCCTGGAAGGGGGCCAGCCCAGCCCCGGGCCTGAGCCAAACACATGTGAGTACACGCAAACGCACACACACAATGCGCCCACGTGCACATAATCACACACAGTTCACTCATGCACACAATCACATGTTCACACACGTACCCAGTGCACATAAACTCACACAAATAACATGTGCACACGTAGCAACAAGCACACGGATGTACACACCCGCGAATACACATGTGCACACACACAGACACACACACACTCCCCTCTCTCCCCAGGCAGCCTCCAGGATGCATGGAGAAACACCTTTGGGTCTAATCTGTTTGGGGTGAGTTCAGTTTGGGGAGGTGCCCTTCATCCTCTTGGTTGTGGAGGCTCCCCAGCTCCGGGCAGGCCTTGGCCCGGCCTGGACTGGTGGATGTGTGTGTGGGGGACGAGTGAGGCGGAGCTGGGGTGTCTGGCCGCCTCTGGGAGGGCTCTGGGCAGAGGCTGGGGCAGGATCGGGCTGGATGCACTACATCTTTCTGGGGAGGGAGGGAGCTGGAATGATGCCTGCATCCCACAGAAGCCAGCTGGGTATAGGACCCGAGGTGCGGGGCTGCCTGATTCTGGGGTGAACAGGTAAGACTGGGGGAGACTTCTGAGGGTCCCTGCAGCTGTGTTCCCTCCCCCAGGAAGCCAGCCCGACCCTCAGCCTGCTGTGCCCTTGAAGAGGATGTTGGGTTTCTTGATTCCTCAGTTCCCAGCTCCCCCAGGTCGGTTGTCTCAAGCCTGTGAGGGCTTTGGGTGCTGGAGCATGCAGCCGCCCAGGTCCCTGTTGTCCCCCTGGCCACGCAGACCCAGGCACGCTGGACCATCCGCCCAAGGATGATAACGGAAATCACTTGTGGTATGACAGCTGGTCCCCTGCCTGTCGAGGGACCTGGCTCCGCAGCCCCCAGCCCCACACCCCCAGGAGCCTGCTCTGGGGTGGGCTCTGCTGAGTCCAGCTTGCTGACCCCCAGCCCATGCCCATAGCCCTTGGCAGGGGACAGAGTTCTGTCACTTCCCCCACCAGATCAATACCTCCAAGCCTGCTGTCAGCAAATCTCTGACCTCCGACCGAGCCATGCACTGTGACCCCTGAACCTCTCGGCATTTCCACCAATCCTTGCCCTGGTCTCTGGGGTGGATGAGCGGTGACCCATGGCTCCAGCCCAGGCTGTGAGGGGAGGGAGTGTGAGGCCCTCAGTCTCCACGGCCCAGCCTCTTCCCTTCACTCCACACTCAGGGCTGCGGTCAGCGGCTGGCCCGGGGCAGGCGGGCGGCCGGCTCTGCAAGGGGGCCCTGCCGGGCAGGGGAAGATGCTGGGCCTTGGAGCTGAATACGCAAGAAGGCAAGGGGTGTGAATGAAGGATTCGAAGGTTCCTTTCTGGGGCCCAGGGGCCTTTGAGGTCCAGCCATCAGGGAAGGGACTCTGGGCTTCCTATCTCCTATCTGAGGCCTACTAAGGCATCCCCCTACCCTGTCCCCTGAAAACTGCTGTGCATCAGGCCAGGGACCTGAGGCTCAAGACCCCTCCCCTCAGCATGGTCCTGGCTGAGAAGGGGGCTAAGACCGGAAGGAGTGCAGCAAGGGATGGCTTGTAGCCTACGTTGGCCCCATGGCCAGGGCACCTTCCCATAAACCTCTAGGGGATGGAGGGACCCTGGCTTCCCCATTCAAAGGGTCCCCTCCCTGCAGCCATCCCCCTGACCAATCTGTGTCCCAGGTCTGTGTCTCAGCTCTGAGCTGAGAATGAGGAAGAGGCTGCTCAGAGCCCCCTACTGAGTTACCTGGGCCTGGTCCCCTTTGGCTCAGCCGGGCGTGTCACTGCTCTGGCCACCCTGTCCTACCCGCCCAGCCCCCTCCAGCCTGGGGGGTGTTTAGCCCATGGTCCCATTGAGATCCCCTGTGAACCCTGGGGGCCTTACCCCCTGAACCACCCTGCGATGCAATCTGGGGAGTCCTGGGCTCCCAGACAGATACTGCGGTCACAACACTCAGCTCCCAGAGGGTCTGACCAGGACAACAGAAGCTGCTGGTCACTCACCGTGTGACCCTTACCTGGTTGCCTTTCTTGGCACTTGGAGTGTCTCCACACTGGCTCCTGCTTCTAAGAGGGGACCCCCTCCCCCACATGGGTGCTCTGAGGGGGCCATGGGGCCCAGCAGCCCTCTGTCCTGGGTCCGTCTGGGTCTGCAGTAGTGGGAGGGGTGATGGCCCAGGAACTCCAGCAATGAGACTTCCCCCCAGGAGAGGAAGAAGAGAAGGGGAGGCTGAGGAGGAAAGAAAGTGGAGAGAGGAGAACAGAGGAGGATGACCAGGGGCCACCCACTAAGATGGGAGATGCAGGTGAGGAGTGCAAGGAGGGGGGGGAGACAGGGAGGCAGGGAGGAGGGGCATGCCCAGATGTGGGCTCAGGTGGGCCTGACCCCAGGGTTGCCTCCCTGGGGCATTCTCAGGTGCCAGGAGGGACGGGCTAGGCCTGGGATGGAAGACTGGTTGTGCTGGCCCAGGCTGGTAGGTGCGTTGACAGCAGCCCCTGAGGTCAGTGGGTGGGCTGGGGTAGGGCTGGGGGACCCAGGAGGCCCCACCATAGCATCTGAGGCCCACCTCCCACACTTGCACTGGCCATGCCCTGGGCCACAACTCTGCCCGCCAGTTCCTTCTCTGCTTGGGACCTGGACCAGTCAGGTGGAAACAGCCTGCCTCAACCCAGCCACGGGGTCCTGGATAGGGGGAGGTGGGGGCACAACAGCAGTAGTGGTCGCATGTGCTGGGTGACCCCTCTTCGCCCGCCATGAGCTAAGCTGGTGCGTGGTCACCCACCCAGACCCCGGGAGCTGAACCTGAGAAAGGGGAGGGACTCACAGAGAACACTCAGGAGACAGAGCTGGACTTGAACCTCAGGCAGGGAGTTTTGGGGCACCAGGTGGGAAATCCTGCTGTAAGTGCAGACACGGTTCTCCACCGGTGTCTGGTTGGCACATGGCTCTCTGGGTCAGGGCCAGAGAGGGGAAATGCGCCCCAGGCTCGCTGGGCCGCAGGGGCTTTGGGCAACATCTGGGGGGGTGCAGATAGTGCCAGCACCCTGGTCCCTGAGGTGCCTGCACCCTGCACTGCACCCCCTGTGACGTGGCCGCACAGGGGAACCCAGGTCCTTCCTAATGACCACTCCTGAGGCTCCACAGCCTCCCTGTGGAGCTGCAGACGCTGCACACACCGCTGGTCTGATGGTCAGCCTCTCGGACACAGGCACACAACACACACAAACCACACACCACACACACACACACTGACATACCACACGCACACTGACACACCACACGCAGACCCCAACCGCATACAGACCCACACACCACACACAGTACCCACACCACACACAGACCCAAACACCACACACACACTGACACACCGCACGCACACTGACACACCACACACAGACCCCACACACCACACACAGACCCCACACCACACACAGACCCACACAGCATACACTGACACACAGAGCACATTGATACGGCCCACAGACACCACACACCACACAATGACACAGCCCACAGACACACACAGAGCACGACTGACCCTGCCCCACCTGCCACACGCCCCGCCCTACCAGGCACAGTGCCAGCCAAGTCACCCTGCAGGAGCCCTGGGGCCACGTAGCCCTTCCCCCGTCTCTGAGGCTCCTTAGCCTCCACTTGGCAGAAGCCAGAGCTCAGGGGAGGCCGGGTATCCTCGGCTGAACGCCTGATGGGAGAAATTCAGAGGGGAAGCCAGGGCTTCCAGGGGAAATTCCCGCAGGGCCAGGACTTGCTGGGGGCTTTGGGTGCACTCAGGGGTGGGTGATTGGTTGCTGAGGCCCGAGGCTGGAGGATGTCCCCACACTCCCTGCATCCTCAGGGTGGGGTCTGTCACCTCCTTGGGACTGCTTCTGCCACGCCCCCGGGGTATATGTGGGCCCAAAGAGGCCCTGGTCTTTGACTCTACCCATACCCCTTCATAGCAGATCTGGGGTGTCCGGCTGGGCCCCCACCCTGCTACCCTCCTGGCTTGGAACACGGGAATTCAAATGGAGGGGTCCCGACATCTTGAGCCCAGAACAAGGGGCTTAGCCCCTAGGGGTCACCCCTGGCCTGGGCCAAGACCCACCACCCGCTCCAGGGCATGAGGCCTTTCCCAGACCCTGTGGCCAGGCCAGTCTCAGTTCCCCGAGCCTGAGCTGGTCGGAGCAGAGATCCCATCTTGAAGAGCAGGGCCTCTCACACCTCTGACCCACTGCGTCTGCCTGACATTCCAGCACTGGAGCCGGATTCTTCTGCTGGAAAGTGCCCAAGGCTCTCCTGGGCCGCTTGTGGATGGGTGGAGGGGGTGGGGTGCTGAAGGCCAGTGGGGCCTGGGTGAGGGGGGCCCCTAGGAGGAGTGGGTCTTCACTAGTCCCGTGGGGAGCTTCCCAGAGGTCACGCGTGGTGGTGGTGTCAAGGCTGCCACTCCCTCCCTGGCTGGGTCCCAGTATGGTGGCGACAGGATAGCAAACGGTGGAGCCAGTGTCGGGCCCCGGCTCGCGCAGTGTTTCTTGTTGCACAGCTGGCCGCTGAGAGTCACCACTGTCTGCTCCAGTCAGTGCCCACTAGGCTTCCCTGCCAGCAGCCCCCTGCCCAGTAGAAGGCCTAGGGGAGGATGCAGAACTGGGGAGCCCTGAGGGTGAGGGACCCCTTCTCTCAGGAAGCCCCCCTGCCTGGGTCTGGTTGGACTCCGGCCCTCATCCCAGTCAGCAGCAGGCCACCGTCTCCCAGCCTCAGGCTCTGGCCCTTGTGGAGGCCGGCTGGCCTGTTCTGGCAGGAGTCATGTTCATAGTCAGGATAGGATGAAAATAGGAAGTGGTCTCCCGTGCCAGGCGGGTGCCCGTCTGCCATTCTTCCCGGGTGTGGGGCTGGCAGCTCCCAGGAAGGAAGGGCCTTAGTCACCCACCAACGGCTGTCGGGAGCCCTGTGCCCAGCCTCTGGGGAGCGCTGCTGGCCTTCCAGCTGGCTCAAGGGCCCACCCTGCCAGGGCACCCATTAGGGACCAAACCATGCTGAAGGCATCTGCTCGTCATCCCTATTCATCCTCCCAGAACCCCTGCCGGGCAGACCCATGTTACAGATAAGGAAGCTGAGGCCCAGAGATCTGCTCAGGGTCTCACAGCAGTGCCATGACTTGAAGTTGGGGCTATTTAGGCCCAGGGTCTGACTGTGAGGACAGTGAGGTCCAGCCTCCAAGGCCCGGGCCAGGGAGCAGCTGGGAGGGTGAGGCCGAGTGAGCCCAGTTGGGTAGGGAGTCATCAGGGGGGCCTGCGGTTTGGAGTCAGTGGCTGGCATTGTCCACCCTCAGTGCCCTCTGGGTTTTCAAAGTCACTCCCCCCACCCCAAAGCATTTACCTACTGTGTGCTCTGTGTTGTGCCAGGCACTGGGAACATGGTGGTGAGCAAGACGGGCTCAGCCCTGCCTTTGGAGAGCTGACGTTCTGGGAAGACACGATGATCAAAGAGTAAACAAGTAAGGAAATGACGTAATTTCAGCTTTTGAGAAAAACCATGAAGGACACGCATCAGAGTGATGAGGGAGATGAGAGTGGCTGTGGGGTTTTAGCTAACTAAGTGGGTCAGAGGTGACCTCCCTGGGAGGTGATACTTGAGCCAAGACTTGAATGACAAGGAGTCAACAAAATGACTCTAAGGGGGAAGTGTGTACCAGGCAGAGGGAACAGCCAGTGCAAATGCCCTGTGGCAGGAACAGGTTTGGAGTATTTGAGGAACAGACAGGAGCCAGGTTAACAGTGGTTCCAAGATGCAGGCCACACCCCCCACACAGAGGACCTGTCTCGTCCGCGGATCTGAGTGGGGCTGGGTATCTGTCCTTAGCCCTGTGTTGCCAGTCGGGGAAGCTGTGCTGGGCCTCACAGTGGGTGGAGAATTCCTGCCTCTGAAGATTCATTTGTGGAGTCCTAGAACTTTTCCTCCATGTCTTCCCAGAGAACAGGCCAGGAATAACAGGAAGTGATGAGAGCTTGACTCCACCGCAGTAGAAGGCTGATCCATTGCCCTCTGTGCTCCAGGTTGACCCACAGGACCCCTTGACCCCATGTCTCAGGCACTGGGAGGGCAGCTTCTCAGAGTGATCCTGGGGTAGCCGTAGGCATTCTGATGCTCCAGCTCCATTACAGCCTTGCCCTGGCCAAGGGCATCTGGGGTGTGGCTGAGACTATGAACAGCTTCTGATGAGTGAGCAAGGCATGTTTCCTGGCCACCCACCAGGAAAAGGGAGCCATGGAAGACTTGTGTGGGAAGCACAGGTGAGTTTATACTGATCCTGGGGTGGGTGTCTCATAGGGAAAGAACATAGAAATCCAGATAAAAATAATCTAAGATAGTTCATAGGGTGTTCATGGAGGAGAGACGTTGCATCTGGTGAGGGGTCAGGGCAAAAGAGGTAGCATCTGAGTGGAACACAGAGTAGGTCAGGTGGAGATGTGGCTGTGCCCAGAAGCCAGCATGGTTCCAGGGCTAAAGGTATCACTTTTGACCGCACCCTCAAAACCTTGTCAAAACCAGACACGGAGCTGGCTTGCAGGGCTTCTCTTACTACTTCCTTTTGTTCTTTTCTGGAACAGTTTCTGACCTTGTCTTTCACTACTTTCCTGTCTAAAGTGTCCATCAAAAGTGAAGCCATTCTCCAAAAGGCCAGAGTGGCCTACCTCCCCACTCTGCCCCCCAACCACGATAGTTTTGAAGACCCTCAGTCCTACTCCTGATCTCATGAACACTATCTTCTCACCGCAGATCCTGCCTCGAACCCACTTCTTGTGTCCCAATTCTTTATTTCACTCCAGTTTAGTGGGGTATAGGATTCTTGGTGGAAAGTTATTTCCCTAAACACCTGGGATATATGATTCTCTAGTCTTCTGGCATCCATTGCTGCTGAGGAGAAGTCGTTGTCAGTCTAATCATCATTCCTTTGTAATTCCTCATTTCTTACTGGTACGTTTAAGATCGTCTTTTTGTTTTTAATGTTCTGTAGTTTTACTATGATGTGAATTTCTTTTTATTTACCCTTCTTAGGACTCAGTGTGCATCTTCAGTGTGAGGACTCATTCTTTAATTCTGGAAATTTCTCAACCTTTAGGTCTTGAATATTTCCTGTTTTCGCTTTCTGGAATTCCTATTATATGCATGTTGGACCTTCTTGGACTATCTCATTTTATCCTCCAAGAGCCTTTGTATCTTATTTTTCCTTGTTTTTATGTCTTTGTGCTGCATTTCATGAAATTTCTTCAGCTGTGTTTTCCAGTTTTCCAATCCTCTCTTCCACCACAACTAATTTGCTATATAATCCACCCACTGAGATTTTATTTTATACTGCGATGACTATTTGATTTCCTTTGAAATCTATCTGTTCTTTGTTTTTAAATAATATTTGTATTGTGTCTTCCACTCCCTCTTCTATCTCCTTAATAATTAAAAAAATTTATAATGTAGTCTTTTTCAAATTGTTCTAGTATCTGCATCTAAGATCTCCTGCTGATGCAGTGGCTTGCTTTTTTAGGTCATTCATAATTTCTTTTTATTGTGAGCTCATCTTCACCAGGGATTGTTTTTTCTGTGGAAATTGCTCTGGGTGGAAGTGTCCATACAAAGTGGGTAGAATTAAGTTTCTCTCGTGGTTCTTTATAGGTTTTTATGTTAATTTCTAGACTTGAGGCTGTAGAACCCCTGGATTTTGTACATTTGAATTCCACACCTATTTATAGCTCTGGCTAGGCTTTTGGCTTCTCAAAGGTGACTCCTTTTTCCCAACCCATTGTTCCAGTAGGATGGAAAACTTCACTTCTCGGGTCAGCTTTACAAGTCTTCTTTGTTTGGGGCAACCTTTCAGCCCTGGGCTTTACACGAGGATGTCAGTTCTAGCACACCACCTTGGGGAGTCCAGGACGCATATCATGGCCATGTGTTCTGCCTGACTCTGTAGCTTTTCCCAAACTTTCTGGTCTAGGATGCTGAGTGCCTCTAGGTGACTCAATTCATGCCCTCCCCAGTACATCTCCTTGACCTTCCTTTGAATGAAACTCCCCACCTTCACCATCCCATTTCCAGTCCCAGGGCTCCCCTTTCTGGCTCCAGGTTCTGTGACACAGTGATGCCCAGAACCCCAGAGGGGGCCCGATAGCACAGACCCCTCAGACAAACACACCCTGCAACTCCCAAGAACCCCAGACTCTGACAAATTACTGTCTTTTGAGTCTGTGACCTTCTAGAACAAAACTGTAAAACAGGCCAAGTGAGACTTGGAACATTCTAGCCATGGAAGCCAGGGCCTTCTCAGGTACCTAGATCACTGGTTATCAACCTGGGACAATTATGTCCTCCCACGAGGTATTTGGCAGTATCTGGAGACAGTTTTGATTGTTGTGACTGGTGGCGCTGGTGGGGAAATGTTACTGGCATTTAGTAGATAGAGTCTGGGGATGCTGCTAATATTCTACCATGCACAGGACAGCCCCCAACGACACAGAATCAATTATCCAGCCTAAAGTGTCAACAGTGCCACTGTTGAGGAACCCTGATAGCCTCTCCTTCCCTTTCTCACAACTGGGTTCTGAATCCCCAGGCACCGAGCCCTGTCTGTGATGGAAGGGAGGGGTAGAGGAGCAGCCTGAGGCCCTGACCCCAGGGTATTCCCAGTGAGTGGGACAGAGGAGTCCTAGGACCAGCCCCAGGCTGAGAGTGCATCTGGAGGAAGAGTGAGTCTCCTCAGACCCAAGGGACTCCGGATGCCTGGAATGTTCCCAGCTCGCACACAGAGCTTCATCTGGGCCTGCCCTGTCTTCCCACGAGGACTTCTACTTGGCTTCCTCCCCTCTGCAGCCTGCACGCGCCAGCCACACACTCCCGTGTGATGTGGGGAACAGGGCCCGTGTGATGTGGGGAGCAGGCGTGCGGTCGTTGGAGCAGGCCGGGCCCTCCTGGGAGGGGGTGAGGACATATCTCTGGTGCCATCTTTCCTGTTCTGATAAATAACTGATCTGTGGTTGAGGCAAGAAGGTCACCTCTGCCCAGGGAAGCTCGGGAACAAACCACTTGTGACCGGTGGGAAGAGCCCAGGGTGAGGGCAGCGGGAAGTCTGCCTTCCCTGGCCACCAGGCTGCTGGGGGCAGATTTCAGAAAAGGGAAGTGCTGAGCTGGGGCAGCGCTTCCTGTGGTCGCAGCAGTCAGGGCATCAGGGCAGGCATGGCAAATCAGAGGGGCGGCTGCCCTGCCCCAGGAGGGGGCGAGGTGAGCCTTCCTGAGCAGGCCTGGGCCAGGGGACCTCATCTAGGCAGCCTGCTGCTGTCCTTCGTGGGTCAGGGCTGGGGGACTCTGGGAAGAAGGGACTTACTAAGATGCCCCTGGGGCCATGGGGCCCCTGTCTGGGGATCTCCCAGGGCTCCGCTCTGCCCTCAGAATGAGGTCTGCCAGGGCTTGGAGATTCGTGTCTTGCCCTTCATTATCTCCAGACGCTGCCCACCCAGCACCTGGCTCACGCGGTTCCTAGGAACTGACGAAGGGCCTCCCCAGAGGCCTGCTGCCCCTTCCCCTCTGGGAAGCCCCTGACCCTGGCTGGGCTGCTCTGTGGAGCTCCCTTCCTCCCCAGGATCTGAGCCCAGAAGCCTGTGCAGCCTGCCCAGCAGGGATGCAGCTCAAGCGGGCGGCTGTCTGTGTCCTTCCGTCTCTTGTTAGGGAGGCGCCTGGAGTGGGGTCCAGGGAGCGAGGGAGGTGGCCGGGCCCCCATTGCTCCTGGAGCCCACCTTCCCTCCTCCGAGCATCACAGAGCGTGAGCCCAGGCTCTGACCCCAAAGAGAGCTGGGCCTGGGAGGGGAGCTGAGGGGAGAATGTGTTCCCTCCAGTCCCAGCCCGGAGGGCGGCCATGGTCCCAGCCACCTGCCTCTAAGTTGAGTCCCTCCACCCCACCTGGACTGTCCAGCTTCACTCCAGCCCCACCAGACCTCAGCAGGATACAAGTAACCCCTGGGGCGCTCCTCTGTCCCTTCTGCCCTGGCTGAGCCCCCGTTTTGGCGAGCACTGTGGCTCGATCAGCCCCACAGCCATGCAGCCTACAGCCCCGTGTTCCTCCAGAGGCTCTGGTGGGGGGGCGGGGTGTGCGGTGCGGGGTCTGGAGCTGTTGCCTCTGCCTCCCTGCTCCCAGCTGGAGTCAAGTCAGCAAGACCAGCCCCTTGCTCTTACCCACTGTGTTCAGGCTGCATGGGCAGTGCCTGGGAGGCCAGGTCAGCCCACACCCCCATCTCTATTGATCTTGGGTCACCTCTTCTCTCTTTCTCTGTCTCTCTTAGTCTCTTCTATTTTTCTCTCTCTTTCGTAAGTCCGTGCAGCCCCCGGGACTCCCAACCCCTCTCTACCTATATTTATACATCTGTCAGTCTGTCTGTCTTGCTCTCCGTGTTTCTCTCTCCTTATCTCTCTTTCTCATCACCCTACCCTGACCCCGGCTCCTCTGCGTCTGCCGCTGTCTGTCTCCATCTCCCTGTCTCCCTGCTTCTCTCTCTGTCTCTCTCCCCTTCCTCCCCCGCCCTGTCTCTCTCCCTCCAAGCTCACCCCCGACCCTGATCTTCCTGAGGCTCTGCGGTCCAGAGCCCCTGCAGGCAGCTCGGCCGCAGCCTTGGCAGGACGCGCTGGGGCATTTCTTAGTCCCCCGTGGGCCCTCATCCTTCTATCAGCTGGAAATGAATCAGAGATTAGGAAACGGGGGAGTGGGGCTGTTATCGCCTAGCGCACGCGGGGCTCTCAGCTAATCTCTGGTGGCTCTGGGTTCGAGAGGAAATGCAGTTGCAACATTGAGCTCTTCTTACCGTCACTGTCATGTCCGAGGTGAGGCGGTGGGGGACATGGGTGCTAGGTTGGCAGGGGAGAGGGAGAGGACTGAGGGCCAGGCCCCAGCCCCTGGCAGGCGTGTGCACACCCACACGCGCACACATGCATACGTGCACACGCACACATACACAGGAAGCCTCCTGGACCTTGGCACACTTCCCCCGTCGCCAAGCTTTGCACCTCATCCTTCCACCCTCCTCACTACATGGCTTCTCAGGCCCTGCCCCAGGCGCCCTGCAGCCCATTCTTCTCTTAGCAGACAGGGTGGCCCCTCTCCTAACCGAGCCCTCTCTCGGTTCTCAGGACCAGCCCACTGCCGTCACCATGGCCTCCAAGCTTTTATGTCCAGCTCCTGCCCCACCCCCTGCCTTCACCCTCCACCGCCCCTCAGCTGTCTTTGCTCCTGCCACCCTGGCCTCCTTACCCCTCCTCTGTGCCCCAGCTTTTGCACATGTTCTTCCCTCCACCTGGAACACTTTCCTCTCTCACCCACCTGGCCGACTCCCATGTGTCACTCAACTTTCATGTCACTTCCTTAGAACATCGAGGCTCCCCATTGGTCCCCTGTCTCAGGGGCTCTGGCCTCCCACGCGCTGCCCTCACGGCGTGGCTTTCCCATCGCCACTGAGCTACGCGTTTCAGGGGTGATTCCTTGTGTACCGCCCACCTCTCACCAGACTGGGATGAGGCTGGGACCGAGCCCTCCACCACCCGTCCAGGACCTGGCCCGGGACCTGGCACGCTAGATAGACAGCTGTTGAATGAACAGAGACATGGACATTTGCAGGTGCACACACAGAGAAACACACAAACACATCCACGGGCAAACCACGGGAACTCACATTCACGGACACCCAGCCAGACTCACAGACATGGGCTTGCAAACCTACGTACACAGAGAGACACAGAGAGACCGAGACACGCACATGTCCCCACTGTCCCCTGTGCTTCTCATCAGCCAGGGTGGCCTGGCTTATGGGCGGTCCCAACCCTGCCCCTCAGGTGGGACCCCCTGTCTGTGGGGTCCTCCTGGATTCTGTTGCCCTGGCCTTGACTTCAGCGAACCCAGGTCACAGCCTCCCCAGCAGGATTCTCTGGGCCCTGGCTGAGAAGTATTAGTTCTTACAACAGGTAGCTTTCAGGCCCTACGCATAGTCCCATAGCCAGTATGAACTAGCATGAGTGGTTAACACTGGGAGTACAGCATCAGCTAACCTCTTACATAGCATTCTTTTTTCTTTTCGCGGTACGCGGGCCTCTCACTGACGTGGCCTCTCCCGTTACGGAGCACAGGCTTCGGACGCGCAGGTGCAGCGGCCATGGCTCACGGGCCCAGCCACTCTGCGGCATGTGGGATCCCCCCGGACCGGGGCACGAACCTGCGTCCCCTGCATCGGCAGGCGGACCCTCAACAACTGCGCCACCAGGGAAGCCCTTACATAGCATTTTAAAGAAAGGTGACAGTCCAGGGAGAGGATTGGAGCAGCACACACGAAGCTGAAGCTTGGTGTTCTTCTCAGCAACGTTTTGCTTTTGGAATCACCGCTGAAGTTAACCGGGTTAGGGTTTCTGTCCCAGGCTCAAGGAGGTTCCAGCTGGAAACAGGCAGTCGTGGTGGCAGACGGGGGTGAGGGGTGGCAGGTCGAGGAGAGGGCAGGCCCTCAGGCAGAGGTGGGTGGGGAAGACAGATGGCAGGAGGGCAGCAGGCAGGGCCCAGAGACGGTGGCATGGAGCGGGGAGGGCCTCAGCTGGCTTCGGCGGGGGGCCGGGGCGGGTGGGGCATCTGGCCCCAGGAAGCCAGCAGAGGTGAGGGGCAGAGACGGGCTTTCATCCCTGCAGCAGGGAATGGGGTCTTGAGGCGTTGAGGCAACTCGTCATCCGAAGCACCTCCAGGCAGCGTCTCTGTCTCTAAGGTGGCTTTTGTCATCATCGCCACCCAGCTGAGAAAAGCAGTGAGGCCTCCTTGGGGTTCCGCTCACCTCTGAGGGTCCCCACGTCAGTCCTTGCCCGGTGAGAGCCTGCTTCTCGGTTGTCACCAGCCCTGAACGAGAAAGAACTAGTACCATGTGCGCTGGGCCCCTGGTGGGGGAGAGACCCCAGGGGACAGCTGCTGGGATCTTCTTTCAAATCGAAGGGCATCTTCCCAGTTGCCCCCCATCCGATCCTCTGCCAGCCAGACCTTCCCCTGCCCGAGAAGGGTACTCTTGAATTCTCTTCCCCAGGCAGCCTAACAGCTTCTAGGTCTCTCTATCCCGACTTCCAGTTTCCTCCATCAGGCCCAGGCCTCGCCCTTCCCCAGACCCCACGTTTCCAGATGTATTGGCGGGAATGGTGCGCTTTGGGGGAGGCAGGAGGGGGTTCCGCAGCACCCAAATCTCTCGCGCACCGTTTCCTTGTCCCCCGGGGGGTTGGTGGCGGGCCTGGCGTCTCTCGGATGGAAATACTGAAGACTCCTAGGCTGATCTGAGAAACGTGAGAACAGGGCTGGGAAAATCGGCCGTTTTTGTGGTTTGGGGGTTTGAAGCAAGTTTCACAACTGATCTCCCAAGAACACGGTCCAGTCAGATGTGCTCCCCGCCGGGGGGCCCATTTCCCTGCTGGCTCTGGTGCTGACCGCCCGCCTGGCTGGGTCGCGAGGGGAGCGCTGAGGCTGAGGCGGGGGGCTTCGCCCGCCCACCCCGCCCGTTCCCCACTTTCCCTCTTTGGGGATGAGCGCAAGGTGCTGAGACGATGGAGCCAGTTGGGGGGTTCTTGTGGCCTCTGCCTCACCCTTTGCCAGGGGAAGAGACGTCCGCTTGGCACCCTTCTGTCCCACCCTGGAAATCTTTCTAGATGCCTCGGGGGCGGCCTTCATTTGAGGAGACAAGAAGGCCCATAATTTCTTCTGTTGCCAGGATGCTGGGCTGGGGCTGACTAGCATGGGGTACAGGTGGTTCAGGGAGAGAGTGGGGACCCCAGGGAGGCACACCCAGCCCACCCTGGATCCCCAGAACTTCCATTGCCCCCAGCCCCTGCTTCCAAGTGGCCTGGCCCCTCAGCCTGTCCTTCCACTCTGGGAAGTCCCAAGCTGCCTCAGGCCGGCCAGGGCAGAACTGAAATTGGTGACATCTGCCTTTCTGGCCCCTTGGCTCCGGCCCCCGCCCACTCGCCCCAGAGTCTTTCTGCAGGAGCCTCCAAAGCCGGGAGCGACAGCAGGTCTGGCTCTCCCCGAGTGAGTGCCGCCCTGCTGTGTTCCCCCCCCCCACTCCCCCCACCCCCCGGCCCGGGCCCTGCGTGAGCCAGACAACTCCCTGGTTCTGGAGGTTGGCGCGTGATTCTGTGCGCTGCTGTACCTCTGCTCAGGGCACAGTGTGCTCAGACATTCCATCTCCCACCCCAAGCAGCAGAGGGGAGACTGAGGCACCAGCACGTCCTGCCCCAGGACACGGGCTGAGGCTGTGGTATGTGTGGGGCAGAGGCCTGGCTTCCCGCCTCCGCTGAGGGGACCAGGACAGTCCTGAGTCCAGTTACCAAGTAAGGGTGTGACTGGAGGCTTGCCACGTCCCGCAGGGCAGCCGGGAAAACAGAGCTGGGGCTGGGAGTCATCAGTCACGGCCAGGGAGACGGCTAGTCGCATGCTTGGTCCGGGGAGTGGTCAGGTGGCCACATAGACAGGGTGGGTCGGAGAGAGCCAGGCCAGCCTGGTGGAGAGTCCCACATGACCCCGCGCAGGGGCCAGGGAGAGGTGGCGTGGCCAGACCCAAGGGTCTGGGCGCACGGGAAGATTCGAGCAGACCCACGGAGACCTCTCGATCAGGACCAGATAAGCCTGGGTGATTGAACACAGCCAGGTGGACAGTTAGCCAGCATCTGAGAACCCCTCAGGGAGTCTGCCCTTTGGGTGGGTGTAGCTGGGCGGGTGAGCCCAACGGCATCGGGGTCAGGCGGAGACACCCAGACACGGCTGCCGCGCCGGACCCAGGAAGGCTGGGGCTCTCTAGGTGCATCTGCTGGGTGCCTGTGTCCCCCTTCCCGTTCCCTATCCATACACCCCCTCCCAGCTTCCTGTTTCTGTTTTGGGGCCGAAGGAACTTCCTCTTCTCATCACGGTTCAAAATGGCTTGCTGCTCTCAGCCGGAGGCCCAGTGTGAGGCTGGTCACCCCAGACCAAGGGACATCAGCAGAGGGAGGGAGAGGGTGGCTCTGCGTCCCTGGGAGGTGGCGGGGCCCACCGAGATGTGGTCCTTCCCACAGCACTGCAGCTGGAGCCCCTGACAAGGCTGCCCCAGCTCCTCAGGGCTTCTGCTGTGAGCACTGCTTGAGGCCAAGGTGGCTGGACCCCGCTGGCGTGACCTTGCACAGTCACTGTGGCCCCTTCCTGCCTCAGATAGAGGACCCAGAGGGTTTCGTACCCTACCCTTCTTCCTGCTTCCTCCCAGGCACACTCGTACTTGACGCAGGCTCTCAGGGGCGGCACCACGCTGGCCCACGGTGCGCACACAGGCACACGTACTCACACACGCATGCTTGTGGCCCCACCAGGAGCAGAGCTGCAGCCTCCTGGATGCTGAGGCCTGGCCTGGGGGCTGTCCTTGTGTGCGCATGCCTTGGTGAGTGTGTGCGGAGGATCCAGTGGGCTGTGCACATGTGTATGCGTGTGTGGGTCTCTCTGGGTGAGCAGGTTCGGGGGGCACCGTCTCTTCCCAGCCGCATCCTGCATGCTGGGGGTGTAGCCTCCCCGCCACGTAAAGCTGAGCTGTGTCCTGCCAAGTCCCTGAGCTCACCCTCGGGAGGCACAGGGCGAGGCAGTGGGCTTGCCGCCCCCAGGGAGTCCTTGGGTGTGCCTAAGGTGAGGGGTGGGGCATGGTCATGCACAGGGAGGGTGCCCAGGGCAGTCCTCAAGTTGCCACCTTGGGACCACCCTGACCCACTGAGGATGTGAGATCATGCTCACCTTGTGAACACCCTGGGCCGGGGGGTGGGGCGTCGGGGTGAACGTGGGCAGCACTGCTGAGAGGCCGGGCTAGCGTCCACTTCCCTGATCATCCAGCTGACCGGGGATGGAGCGGAGGATTCAAATGCTTCCTCCCAGGGGCTGGGGCAGGGGTCAAGGTCAGGACAGTGCCACTCCACCAGAGCTTCTGCTCCGGCATTTCCTGAGCACTAGCTACAGGCCAGGGGTCCCCTTCACTGTCTGATGACCAGTACTGTCACTTACAGATGAGCAGGCTGAGGCCGTGTGGTCAGGAGGCTGGGGCTCCAGGACCCAAAGCTGGTGACCGCACTACAGGGATGCACACCAGACTCAGGGCCTGGCCACCTCCCTCCCTGGGGACGGCTCCACAGGGAGGTAGCAAGGGGAACTCAAGAGCCCAGGGTCACCCGGTTCCACTCCTCGGCACCTGGCTTGTGTTCCCCTGAAAACTGAAAGGAGGCGTAGAACAAACACTCAATGACTGTTTACACTGAGGCCTCCAGGCCATAATTAAGACTCCGGGGATCAGGCCTTTATCGGCCAGGTACAGCCTCCGAAGGGGAAACATCCCGGAGCATCTAGTGAAGGAAAGTTGGACGGGTTGGAAGACTTTCTTAAACCGTGAAGAATGGGCTTTTGTTGCCAGCTCCCCTCTTGTGGCAGCCTGCCTGGTCCCTGGACTCTGGCCAGGGGAAGGACCAGGCGGCCCCAGCCCTGGCAGCCCACAACCTGCTGGGCTGAGCCCCTCGGCCCCGACCACCAGCTGGCTCCTCCTTTTCCACTGGCACCACTGGCTGTGGGCAGGGCCCCAGGTGTGGGGTCCTAAGGATGCCCCTCCCCTGCCCTCAAGGCCCCACCTCACCCTGCCACATCCTGACATCCGCCTTTGGTGGGCACTGCTGCCAGCCTGGAGCCAAACCCAGGTGGGGGTGGGGTGGGACCGGCGATGAGGGGTGACCTCTGATGGACCAAAGCCCTGCATCACCTGGCTCCATGCCACCTCCATCGGGTCTCGGCCTGCCCCTCTCTCAGCCTCTGCACCTTTGCTAAAGCTGTTCCTTCCACCCAGAACGCTTTTCCCTGTTCCTTTTCCCCTAGCAAATGTCTACTTATATTTTAGGACGTAGCCTGGGCATCACTCCCCCGGGAGCCTTCTCTGCACTCCAGGCCAGGTTCCCTGACCCTCCTCTGTATCCACTCCCGGCTAAATGGTCGGTCTCCACACCCCCGGGTATGTGTCCCTTGAGGGCAGGTCTTGCGTGTCAGGCCAGCTAACTAAGTGCTTAGTTTCTTAAAGGGAAAAAATAAAAAGAAGAGTGAGCAGGGGGCAACCGTGTCACCCAGTGACAGACTGTAAACCCTGGAGTCCTCACGGCCGTTCTCTGACGGAAGAGCCTTCGTGCCACGGTACAGAGAGGGAAGCTGAGAGCTGGGAGCAGAGGTGATTTGCCCGCAGCCAGCCGGGTGGTGGGTGGAGAGTCTAGGGCAGCGAGCAGCGAACACTCTTTGTAAAAGGCCAGGCAGCACATTTTTTGGGCTTTGTGGGCGCCTCGGTTGCAGTGGCAACTTTTCTGCTGCCACCGCAGGGTAACAGCAGCCACAGACGGGGCACACGCGAAAGGGCGTGTCTGTGCGTCAGTAAAACTTTATTTACGGATTTCATATCATTTTCATGTGTAACGAAATGTGATTCTTCTGTTGATTTTTTTCTAGCCATTAAAAAATGTAAAAAGTCATTTGCTCACAGGCTGTGTAAAAACTGGCGGCAAGCCTGATTCAGGCTGGGGGCTGTGGTTGACTGATCCTTGGTCCAGGGTGAGAACAAAACTCTGCCCTCTCTGAGCCCGGCCTGGTCAGTGGTCCCTTGGGGCCCCCATTCAAGCACGGTATGTGCTCAACAAATGGAGGGAACAAACGAATGAGAGAGCTAACTAACCAACTAACCAGTTAACTAAGCCCTTATCTCCTGGTTCAGAGTAACCCCCTTCTCATCTCTGGGCTTCTCTAGACCTGACTGATCCCTTGTCCCCTGACCTATCCCACTCTCCTCTTGCCCAACCGCCATCTTTCTGCCCTCTGGCCAGGCCTGTCATCAACCTTCAAGCTGCCCGAGGTGGTGAAGAGAAGCCTAGGAAGTGCCCAGGGACTTCTAACGGGCACTCACCACTGCCAGGCTAAGGGTGCCGCCTGGCAGAGGAGCTCAGGGTGGCTCTGTGTGGTGGGGAGAGGGCTTTGGGGCTGAGACGGGGTTTGGCTGTACCCTGGGGGTAGGGCAGTGTTGTCCGGGCAGGCAGAGGACACACTCCAGACAAAGGTTCCGGGGGTAAGAGCTGTCAGAATGCATGAGCCATAGTAAATCCAGGGGAGTTGATCCTCTCTGTACAGGGCTGGGAGCAGCCAGGGCAGAGCCTAGTCCCATCAGGGGCCTAGGGCGCGGGCCCCAATCCCAGTCCTAGCCCTGACCCACTCGGCTGGGTCTGCCCATGTGGTGTGAGTGAACCAGGAGGCCCCCCCAGGAGACCCAACATGCCTGTTGTAGACCTGTCCCCACACCTGACACATGACCCTTTCTATTTCAGACTCATGAGTTTGGGTTCAGTATTGCCCCGTCTCGGTCATTTATTCACTCAACAAACATTGGTGCGCCTCCCACCGACTACCTGCCGGACAGACCCCCTTCGGGATTCAAAAAATACAGACAAGGTCCTTGTTTCATGGGACTGACATTCCAGCAGGAAGACAGATAATGGACAAGCAAGTAAGGCCAAGAACAGGGCCATTTCTAAGAGCACGAGGAACTGGGAGTACAGCATAGCAGGACAATGTTACTGGGCAGTGACTGAGGCCTGCTTCAGGAGGGCTTCCCTGGGGCAGGGGCAGTAGATCCCAAACCTGATTGAGGAAAAGGGCCAGCCAAGCAAAGGCCCAGAAGGAACCACAGTACAAAGTCCCGGACAGGAGCAAGCTGCTTGGGGGACAGCCCAGAAGGAGGGGCAGAGTGACAAGCGTGGGACAGAGAGGTGGCCTGGCCACGCAGGACCTTACAGGACACTGTGGGGAGGGCAGCAGATATAAGGGCCTGGAGAGCTTTGGGGAAGCCAGGCCAGGAACATGATCAGATTGACATTTGCAAAGATCTGAGGGTGGGAACTGCGGACAGGACACCTGTCCCCAAGTGTGCTGGGAGGCTGGTGTGTGGACGGGAGTCTGGGTCCTACAGGGGAGTCAAGGGCTGGGTCTCGTGCCAGAGCAGGCGCAGAAGGCTGGGCGAGACGTGGGCGGTGGGCAGGCCCTGAGACTCCGCTCTTGGCCTGGCTCTGGCGTTGGTTTGGCGTGCCGCAGCCAGGGAGCCGTGTACGGGCACGTCCCAGGGCTGCCCGCCTGCCACCCCAGAGACAGGAGCCTTGGGTAGGCTCTCAGCACTGCGGAGTGAGGCGCGTGGCAGGGCAGCAGAGGCCTCCCTGCGGAAGCCAGCCCAGAGGACCTAGATCTCCTGCACCCTCACCAGGCTGTTGTCCATCTGTCCAACCACTCCGTAACAAGGGCCCACTGTGCACCAGACACAGCCCCATCCCAGGATCTGTCTAGCCAGGCAGACCTGCAGGAAGTGAGCGTCTGGTCTGATGGGATGGGTGCCCTCTCCCACAGCAGGGTCTTGGGCACCTCCAACCCCAGCCCAGTCCCAGCTGAGGGGTGTCAGCTGCTGCCTCTCCTTCTCCCAGTCCGCATTTCGCCAGTGGTGCCAGGACATCCAGGACAGCATCTGGCCCCAAAGACAGAGCCCTGTGTGAGGTTCAGGTACTCAGTCCTGGTCTCAAACTTCCTAGGCTGCCAGGCGTGGGCTCCTGGTGGCTGGTGTCTTCAAGGGAGGGCACCAAACGGTGTGGAGGCCACCGGGCAAGCAGAGCAGAGTGCTGTGTGTGGGTCTGCGTCTGTGTGTGTGTGCACGGGTTTGGGGGCAGGAAGGCCCGTGTGTGCGTGTGTCTGTGTGTACACGTGTGAATCTGAGGGTATGCGTGTGCGTGCAGGTGAATGGTGAGGATGCACGGGTGCTTCTGTATCTGTGTGCGTGTGTGTGTCTGTTTGTGTGTGCGTGTGAGACTATAAGTGGTGCGGGGGCTACGAGTGTGTGTGCATGGCGTCTTCGTGTATACGTGTGACTGTGAGCTCATGAGGAGGGCCTGTGTGCACCCATGTGCATATCTTTGTGAGTGTCAGTGTGTGTGTGTGTGGTCTGCACTCCTGGGGCTGGTGTGGCTCAAGCCGCGTCCTGAGGCCTGTTTTCCTTCTCCCCCGCCCTCCTTCTCCGCGAGTGTTGACTCAGGGAGGGAACGGCAGCCTTAGTTCAGGATTTCCTGGTTGGGCAGAAGTGGTGTCTTGAAAAGGGAACAATTGTATCCCGAAGTGGATGCTGAAGGGTTTGGGCTGTGCAGTGCTCCGTGGGGCCCAAGGCCGCACACCCTCCTGGACTGGCTTTCCAGAGGCAGCTATAGAAACGCTTTGCCCCTGAGTGGACCTGTAGGACTTGCCCTAAAACCCTTCCCAATGCTCCGCGGATGCATGGGAGCCTCACAGGCTGTGGGCTCTGGGCCTGGATGCCCCCTTTACAGCCTGCAGGGGAGGATGGCACAGTGTGAGCGAAGGGTGCCTCCAACACCCCCAGGCTCTGGCTGTCCTAGGTGCCCCGCCAGGCTGGGCCAGGATATCTGGTTCCCTGGCCCATTTATCCCTCCACTGGCCCCATCCACCAAAGGCTCATTCATTTTTCATAAAAATGAAAAACTTCTAAGGCGGATTGTCTCAGTCTAGGAGTGAGTGGAAAGCCCCAGGAGAGCTCTGCCGTGCGGGGGCCTCTCTGAAGCATTGCGTCTCTCAGGGGCTCCAGGAGCTTTGGGCCCGCTGGACGCTCCTGAGAAATGCAGAGTCCTGGGCTGCGGACCTGCTGAGTCAGCCCCTGGGCTTCAACAGGCTTCCCTCCAGGTGCTGCTGTCACCTTGCAAGAGAAGCATTGGGTGGTGACCCGGCCCTGTCACCCCCGTCCCCCTGGTGAGACCTGTCTCTTGGGTGGGATGAGGGCAAGGCCACCCGGGGCCAGGAGGCTGAGAGGGTGGGCTCTGGGAGGCCTGGCTGGAGCCAGAGAGGTGGGCAGCCAGCCCTGCCCCTGCACTCACTCCCTTCTCCACGCCCCGTGCGAGGGCCTGAGTGGGGACAAAGTGGGGATTTGTGGCTCAAAAGCTGCTAATTCGGCTATAGCTCCTCTGTCAGCACCTACTCCCTGGAGAGGGAAGAAGCCTCTCCAGGGCACAGGGAGCCACCTGCCCTGGCTCATTTGGGACACTGATACTAGGAACTCAGCTGTCCCTGCGCAGGGTCAACACAAGCGACGGTCCAGGAGAACCTCCAGCTCAGTCCTCGGGTGCCCTTCCCCCTCAGATACTGCCACCGAATCTGTCCCCTGCAAGAAAAACAGGCTTCACTCTGGCCTGAGCTGGGGAGGAGGGTGTCAGAGTTGCCGGAGGCTGCAGAGGCAGTGCCTTTTGAGGCTGAGGGGCGGGGAACGCTCCAGGGCCCCCCTTGCACAGGGTGGCAGCAGGGGGCTGGGGGGCGGTGGGGGTGCCTGGGCTCCCGTCTCCGGCCTCTACCACACCGGGCAGCCACGAGCCGGGTGGCCGTTAATAATTAACCCTGGGCCTGGGCCTTGACCTCGTGGGCCTCTGAGTAAACAGGCCTTTCTGGCCAAGCGTCCTCAGCCTGCTGGAGCCCGCTGGGCCCCTCATGGCCTCTCCACCCCTTGACCTCTTCTGACCTCGTGGGCCAGGCCCCCCCCCCCCCCGCCCTCTTCAGCTGCCAGCTGGAGCAGCAGCCAGTGGTCTGGATGCCTGGGCCTCTCTGACGCCCACCCCAGATCGGCCTACTACCTTCTCCTGCCCCAGCGCTTTGCACGTTGCCCCCCCACGCCCCTGGCCTTTGAGGTGGGGGCCTCTTCTTGGACTAGGGTTTGCTGATGGAGTGTCTCAGCCCCTGCATCAGCACTGCTAGGACCTGTTGAGCCCAGAGCCCCCAGCACAGCCTCCAGCCCATCAATGCTGGCCTTCTGTGATGTGATTCGTGTGGACACTGACGTGTGGGACCTGCATCCCAGGTCTGACCGGTTGGTCTGGGATGGGCATCACAGGCCGGTAAATCAGAAGCTCCCAGGCGGGCAACAGCAGCTTGGGCTGCGTTGAACCCCCCGTGTAGACAGTCAGGATCAGCTGTCCAAAGGCTGCTGTTCTAGCTCCAGCTTTGCGCTGTGTGACCCTGACCCTCTGGGCCTCAGTTTCCCCATGTGCACTACAAGAAATGGCACAGAAATCCAAGGCTTGCCAGCTCCAGGATCTTAGACTGCATTCTGTCTTGGAGGGAGACCTAGGGCAGGAACAGTGCATGCCCCACCCTGCCCCAGGTCATCACTCGTGGACAGAGTCCTCTGGGCCAACTGTGTTCCTAGCTGCCATCAAATACTTTCTTCCTCTAGAGCAGCCCTGGTGCTCCTCTGGGGAACCAGCCCTCTCCTTCTCTCAGACCACGTGGCTCAGGCAGGGCTGCTGCAGCCCAGGCCTCTGGAAGTGGGTCACATGTCCGGGGCCTGCCCAGTGGGTGTCAGCCCTGAGACTTCTGCTGGAAATACTGGGAAAAACCATTTTCTTTCTCTTAGGTGGCAAAGCAGAGGAATGTAAGCCTAGAGGCTGTCCTGCTGGGAGCCTGCCAGAAGGTGGAGGAGCACGACGGGTAGTAGGGCTGCGAGAGGGGTACGGATTTGCACAGCTGAAGGCCCGCTGTGCCTGAAGCAGGTACCGTCCGGGGCTCTTCCATCACAAGAGCTGATCAATTTCTTTCCTGCTCAAAGCAATGCAGAGTGGGTTTCTTCCCTGATTTGCACATTCTCACACCTGACTCAGACCATGCAGGGAAGATGCCACAAACACACACTAGCTTCAGGTACACACACTGCTAAACTTCTGCGTAGAAAATGTGAATGCAGACCAGGTCCAGTGAGGGAACCAGCCTGGCTGTAGTGAGGGGGTTGAGGGAGGAATTAGTGAGCATGAAGGAAGGGTTGGGCCAGGCCAGGTAGTGACAGGCAGAGACCTTGGTACCCGGGCTCTTGGGAGCCACTGGAAGTTCTGGGTGAGGGGATGTGTTCTGGGTGAGGCTGACAGGCTGGAGCTCACCAACAAGGGAACGAATGTGAACGTTTGTGCTTGTGTGTCTGTGTGTGCCACACTGATCTTTGCATGCAACAAACATTCTGGGGCTCAGTCCAGGAGCCTTTGAGAGGAGCCAGAGGCCTGGAGCTGACTCTGCACGTGAGTGGGTCAGAGGCCTCTGGTAAGTCAGGCCCCTCCACCTGTGGCTGTGTGGTTCCTGGGAGCCCAAGAACCACTTGAGTGGGGGGAGCCCAGGGAGAAGGGGCTGCGTCTTCTGCTCCACAGGGTGGGAAGGACATCTGGGAGGGCCTCTGGAGGGTTGCCCCAGGGCCGCCAAGGACGGCTGCCTCATGGGGCTGGGCTCAGAGAGAGGCCTTGTTCTGGTGCTTGGCCAACCCCAAGACTCTGCGCAGTCGAGAGCCTTAGAGGCAGAGGGCTTCAGAAACATGGTACACACCACACACACACACACACACACACACACACACACACACACACGCACACGATAACACACAGATGACACTCACAGATGATGGCCATCTAGTGTGAGCCCCGGGGTGGGGAAGGTGGGGGGCCTCTGTGTGGACGGGAGCAGGGGCTATAAACGGGGAGCCCCACCTCCAGGGCTCCTGCCTGACTCCTGGGCTCCTGCCTGGAGAAAGCCTCTGTACTAGTAGTGGGACCCCCTGGACAGGGGCCCTCTCCCAGCTGCTCCTCTGATGCTCTTTCTCTGTTCCTCTCCCTTTCCCTGCCTTGGCCGTGGCCTCTTTCAGCCCCTTCCCCATTTTCAGCTCTCCTCTGTCTATTGCTCTCACGTTCTGCTGCCCGGAAGGGGGCACCCAGGGGAGGGGCTGAGCCTGGAGCTGGGGCTCAGGCCCCTTGGTCACTCAGCGCAGCTCTCATCTTCACGCTGCTCCCTGCCCTGCTTCCTTGCTCTGGCCAGAGTGTCTTGCCCTTTGTCCTGGAACTGCCAGCACCCAAGGGGGCCGATAGCCTCGCCTCCTCCCCCCAGCCTTTGCGGCCCCTGCTCCTCTCCCGGGAGGCTGGCCAGCAGGCTGGACCGTGGGGAGGCCACAGAGCCAGGACACGTGTCCTGGCCCCAGGCAGAACCCGAGCCCTGGCCGCAGAGCCACACCGGCCAGGCCCAACTCTGTTGCCTGAAGTTCCCGGAGCAAGTAGAGGGCAAGGCCCCTCCGCTGGGTAGTGTGGACCCCCGAGCCACCCCAGCTCGGAGCAGGAGTCCCCGTGAAGCAAGATGTGGGATGGCTCCCAGCAGAATCGAGGCCCAGCCAGCAATAGCCCTGTCATCCCCCTCAGTGGGACCTCAGGGAAGAGCCTTCCCTGGAAGGGCAAATGAGAAACAGGGATCCTCTCACAGCTGTGGATCTAGCCAGGGTGGGAGCTGACACAGGGGTGTCCATTGGGAGGATGGATGGGGAGGAGTGTCTTCCAGCCTGGGCAGTCACTGTCCTGGGGGCCCTTATTGTGCTCAGTGCTGTCATTCAGTCCAGAGCCTGCTGGTGCCCACCTCCAGGAAGCCCACCTGGGCTGAACCAGAAGTGGGAGGACCCCCGATCACCCGGCCTTCTTCCTCATCAAGCACCCAGACCAGCACATGTCCTCATCACGCTCCTTAGGCTAGAAGTCGCAGGAACAGGGCTGAGTCCTCCACTCTTGGAAGACCTAATCTGCCACCCCGCTTTCTTGGGCCTCAGGGCTGGGCTGGACACTGGGAGCCAGGGCTGCACTGGAGATGTCCCAACTTGACATCTCAGAATCCAGGGCAAGGCCCAGCTTCTGATCGCCAATGGGCTGGCGTCTGAGCAGGGCCTCTACAGAGAAACCCTCAGCCCTTGCTGGGCCCAGAGCTGCAAGTTTCTGCGGCAGATGAGCCCAGATAGTGTCAGGAGGTGCCAGGGGTTGGAGAAAGGGCAGGTGGGGGCAGTGATCAGTGTCTACCATGGCTGCCTGGGTTTGCACCTGGCTGTGCTTTTCCCTCTAGGAGTCTCAGCTAATAACTGGAGTGGGTTGTGAGGTAACGTGCATATGTGCCCAGCCTGCTGCGTTGGAACAAACTGAGCCTTCAATCAGTGTAGCCAGTTAGCCTCGTTCACGTCAACAGGCTCAGAGGGCTGAGAATCCAAGTCATTTCTGCACACCTGGGCAAGGCCTGCCACCAGGCAAAGGGAAACAATCGTGACTAAACCTCCCCTTCCTGGGCCCCAGTCTCCTCCAGGCACAAACATGTACTTGTGCGCGCAAGTGTGCGCGCACACACACATACACACACGCGTGTGCACGCACGCACACACACACATGCGCATGCACGCACACACACACATACATGCGCGTGCACGCACGCACACACATACACACCTGGCTTCACTCCCCAGGACCCAACCACCTGCTGGAAAACCAAAAGCTGCCTTTTCAAAATAATGATTAAGAATCAGCATTGACTATTCAAATCGAAACTCCCCAAGCCCCTCTCTGGGGTATCAGCTCCTCTGGAGCCTGTGGGTAAAAAGCTCTTACCATAGTGGAAAAAGTAGTGTGCTGAAACAGATATCTTCCTCAATTTAGCTGAGTCATTTTCTTATGGTTAAGGAAGTCCAGGTCGCCTCTGGCCCTTCCCCTGATGCCCATGGCCCAGCCAGCCTGGGGGACCCCAATTCACACTCCCCCCATGCCTGCTCCCAGCTAACCCCAAGGTCCTCCCAGCAGAGCCCTTGACGGTAGGATACCCCAGCCCACCTGCTGCTTCCCACAGCCGCTTTCCGCTCCTAGGTGGGAGTCCAGAGCCCTGGAGAACCAGGAACCCAGTTCACATCCCACTGTGGACTGTGGGCTCCAGTGGAGTGAGAAGTGAGCAGCTCTCGGGGGGCTGTGCTCTGCGCGCTCACTGGCCCATCGTCTTGGGCCCCAGGGAGGTTTGCTGCAGCCAGGAGGTGGGGCCTCTGTCTCACCCTGGATCTGAGGCGCCTGAGCCCGTGGGCTGAGATGCCCGGCCCAGGAGAGGCAGGGTCCTGCCCAGCTTGGGCTCTCAGTTCAATGGAAGCTCGTGATGGTTGGTGCCCCTGCCTGGCCACAGGCTACTGCCCCTCCCTTGGAGACCTTAGGAAGCTTCCAGAGGCCGTCCTCTGGGAAGGTGGAGGGATGGCGTGGGCAGCCACCTGAGTGCTGTGTGGAGGGCCTTGAATGCTCCAGTTGCCTGGAAGGAAGGGGAGGCCGGCTCTACGGGCTGGGTGTTCTCTAGGTGTGTGTGTGCCACGTGCCAGAAACCAGGGGCCTCCTGGGATGGCCCTCCGACCGAGCCCTGCGCTTCCGACCGGGGTGCTCTTCCGGGGCTGTCTGGGATTCAGCAGGAGATGTGAGGCTGCTCCCTTGTCTGCCCTCAGGCCTCCCTCAGCTGCCGCGGGTCACATGCTCTCCTTGGCTCCTCTTCCTGCCGAGAAATGGGGATGCCGCTGCCCCCGGTTCAGGATTGTTGGGAAATGAAAGGAACGGCAGAGTGAGAGGGAGTCAAGAGACCAAGCCCCAGGGTGTGTGGGGGGTCGTCGAAAGCCCTGATGTACCTGGGGGAACGGAGGACACCTATACTTCACTCGCAGGGTCCCAGGGGCGGTGAGACTCAGCACCGCTCTTTGCTGGCCTGGGGAGGAGCAGTGTGGCCCTGAGGGCTGGGGCGAAGCCCAGCTGGGTGTCTGAGGTCACCTCGGGGGCAACCCTTAGGCTAGAGTAGCAGGGTGGGGAGGAACCAGCCAGGCATTACCTGTGTCCCGGGAACTCTGGAGAGACTGCAAGGCTTGGAGCGGGTGTGGGGGCCCACGCGGGACCCCAAACCAGAAGGATCAGGGGCATTGCGGCAGATGCCGGGGAGGCCCACCTCCCTGGAGGGCCCCTTGGCCCGTCTCCATGCCCAGCAGGCATCCGCTGGCCTGGCCCTGGGGGCTGTGTGGACCAGAGTCATCCCACACCCACTTGGACTGGGTCCTCCTGAGGCTCTGGCGGCCAGCGTTTGGGAAATTAGGTGAGGGGGGTCTGGGACGAGGGTGAGGAAGGGAACAATTTATGTCTAAAAGTCATCCTGAAATTTTCAACATATTTTTTATTTTTCAAAACAAAAGCTCTACACGTGCTGGGGGGTGGGGGTTGAACCTCGCTTTGTGGGAAATGAGTCAGACGGCCATAAAATGTGTTTTTCTGAGCCGAGGGGATTATTTTACATCTTGTGGCACGAAGACACTGAGAGGAAGCCCTCCTCCTTGTCCCTGGCAGGGCTCCCCACTTGCCAGCCTGGGCCACAGTGCCGCCCTCCCTTCCTGAGCTGGGGGCTCTCACCCTACCAGAAGAGATGGGTGCTGTGCTGCTTCTGACGGCCTCTGCCTCTGCCTCCCTGACCTCACCGTTCATTCTATTCGGCAGGACGGAGGCTGGGGAGGGAGGCAGCCTCATGGTGGGTACCGGCTTCCCCATTTATAGTTAGAGAATCTGGATGAAGTCCAGTGGACCTCGGCAGCCTCCTACCTCTCCTCCCATGGACAGGCTGGTGTGGGGCCATCCCTGGAGCAGCTGAGAAACTTACAAAAGCATCTGCAGGCCACTGGTACCCAGTGAAAGGCTTTCCTTCCCCACCGTCAAGCAGCATCCGTGAGTACAGGTGACAAGGAGTGTGAGGGCTCACCTGTTCCTCTGGAGGTTCTTCCTAAAGCCAGAAGGGCAGGAGTCCTCTCCTAACCTCCCCTACGTAGCCAGCACCCCCATCCCCCCACCATACTCCTTCCCCCTCCCCCAGCTCTTGTCCTAGGGATCAGGAGGCAGAATTCCCACCCCAGGGCTGGAGGCCTCAGAAGGGCTAAGATCAAGGTATTGCAGGGGCCCACGGGGGACAGGAGCCAGTGACCCCAGAGGCCTCGGGTTATACCTCTCAGCCTCTCATCTCCCCCCCCCAGGTAGGTATTGGGTGGGAGCAGTACGGGAGGGCTTCTGCCTGGAGCCCCTCTGAAGTCTCTCTTGGGACAGCTGTCCATTGCCCCGTGTGTCCCTAGCAGCCCCGCCTCCATGGGCTAGAGTCACAGATCTCAGGGATAGCCTGGAGCCCAGAGGACCTGTGTTGCCTGTGGGGAGAGGTTGCTGGTAGCCTGAGGTGGGGCAGAAGTAAGGAAGGGATCTGGGGCCTGAATCACAGCAGCTGTTGCCAGAAACCCCCCACTTGCCTCCACCAGGGTGGTGAACTTGCTTTTTCTTTGGAAGTGAGGAGTCACCCTGAGTCATCTTCACTCTCCACGGGCTCTATTTCTTTCAGGGACACCGGTACAGTGGACACCAGCTGTTTTGCCTGCCTCATTTTCTCTCATTCCAGCCCAAACACCTGGATTTCCTTGGAGGCCCTCCCTCTCCCCCCTCTCATTGCTTGCAGTATGAGTGAGGCTGGCTCCGCCTCCCAAAGGGTTTATGGCAGGGGTAAGAACATGACTCAGGATTGGCCAGTTAGTGTCTTCCATCCTCCTGGAGATAGTAGCTGTTCAGTGAGGAGCCTATGGTCCAAGAGAATCTAGTTCCAGGATTTTTGATGGAACTATTCAAAAACTGGAACTTCCCTGGTGGCGCAGTGGTTAAGAATCCTCCTGCCAATGCAGGGGACACGGGTTCAATCCCTGGTCCGGGAAGATCCCACATGCCGCAGAGCAACTAAGCCCGTGCGCCACAACTACTGAGCCCACAGCTACTGAAGCCCACGCGCCCTAGAGCCCTCACGCCGCAACTACTGAGCCTGCGTGCTGCAACTACTGAAGCCCGTGCGCCTAGAGCCTGCGCACCGCAACAAAGAGTAGCCCCCACTCGCCACAACTAGAGAAAGCCCACGTGCTGCAACGAAGACCCAACACAGCCAAAAATTTAAAGAAAAAGAAACTGAAGCTCGATTCTGGGATGCTGGGTGTCTGTTTGGAGGCCTTGGGTCACTGGGAACCTCTAACAGGAGACTGAAGGCAGCACAGAGGATGGTAAACCAGGAAATGGCACGAGAGAGGACTCTTGATGACATAGTCAGGCTGCTGGATCCAGCTGTGCCTGAAGACACGTCTGGCCAAGTTTTGTCCTCCTCACTGCACTTGGCCCTATGCCTGGGTCCCTGGCACAGAGGCAGGATTTGGGGTGAGATGTGCCAGTGTCATATGCTCCTTTCTCCTTAGATCACTCAAGCTAGGATTCTGCGAGCATTTGGAAGCCTGTTACCTAGAGCTAAGGACCAGCCTGGAGTGAGGGCCCGGTCAGAGCAACCAGCACACAGCTAGGCCCACCAACCATGGAAGCCTAGGTATGTGGGTGAGAGGGGAGTCAAGGGCAACCCATACTGCAAGTGGCTCCCCACGGAGACCTCCCTCAGGGGTAAATTTGGGAGCAGACTTCACGGGAAGTAGCTTATGATTTTCCAATTACTAAATTTAGAAATTTTGGCTTCATCTTTCTATCTGTCCAACGGGCACCTTGACTTGTCAAGGGCACTGAGAGTGGAGAGTTAGTTAATTTTGTTAGACACGTGTCGGCATTTCTAACAGTGGAATGTAAGCTCCATGAGGGCAGAAGTTCTGCTAAGCGTAGCTCATTGCTGTGCCCTGGAGCCGAGGAGGGTAACTCAGTAAATATTTGGTGAATGAAGGAAAAAGTCTGGACCCTGTCCCTCCCATGCTTAAAATCCTCTGATGACTTCCCATTGTCGTTAAAATACGAAAAATCTAGATTTCTTTGCCCTACCCTATAAGTAGGGTGACTGTGTCATTTATTGAATAAGCAGGGGTACTTTGTGAGTCAAAGGGGATGCTATAAACAGTTATGCTGGGACAGGGGAGTAAGCTAGGGCTGCTTCATGTCATCTGGGACGTGGGGCTGCCCCACTCCAAGGCCACCAGAGGGGTGGTCTCTGCCCAGCTCTCCGGCCTCATCTTCTGCCCCTCCCCCTCATCTGGCTCGATGACCCTCCCCTGGACCTTTGCTCTGTTTCTCTACCTGGAGAAGTCCTCTGAGTGCCTGGATCTTTCTCGTTACCTTGGTCTCCCCTGAACACTGCCTCCCCGGGGGACCTTCCCTGACCCGCCCTCCCCCCCCCACCTCCACCCAGGCAACCTCTGCCATGAGGATGCGTTTTGTTTTTCTCGCCTTCCCCTCGGCTCTGTGCCCGAGTGCCCAGCACAGAGGCCGGCGGGGAAGGGGCAGGAATGAACCCAGGGTGTCTGGGAGCCCATTTCTCAACATCTGTCAACCTCTGAGTAGAGGCTCACATCCCCAGCACACATCTCCAAAGTGAAAGTGAAGGGAAGGAGCTTCAACCCTGGAGCGAGGCGGGTGGAAGCAGGAGACAGAGGGGAGGGAGGGAAAGAGCAGGGAGAGGGGGTGTGGCTTCTTCCGGAACTGCACTCAGCACTGGGCCCATCACATCCACCCCAGAAATCAGATGCACTTTGACCCCCGCCGCTCGGACACTTTTTTTTAAGAAGTGTCTGGAACCTGAATGCGACTGCAGATTGGAAAGCAACGCCTCTGGAGCTCCCAGCGGCCAAACAGAAGACACCAGATATGTTTACGATTTTCCTAATTACCTCTGTCCTCTCTGATACTGGGGCTCTATAAAATTGTCACAGCCGTGGTTGTCACTGGGCTCTGGCTCACCCTGCACGCACGCGGGTGTTTGTTTATGGAACACAGATGGCGGCAGGGCCTTCATGTGGCTCGGACACCACCCCTTTGGCTGCCACGAGGGACTGGCCCCTCTCCAGGATTCCCAGACAGATTTGCTTCTCCAGATTCTTTAAAGCAAAAAAAACCTGAGTATTGATGGTCACTCAAGGGTCCTTGGCAGAGAACCAGACTCAGTCTGGATGCTTCCAATAGAGGGATGTTAACAAAGGGACCATTCGTGGAGTGTGAGCCGGGTCGAGGGAATCAAGGAGGGACGTCAAGGTCCCCAGAGACTAGCCACAGCAGCAGTGGTCACCAGCCTAGGGCTCCAGGGATGAGGCGAGGAGTTCATGCTTCCAGAGCCCCATGAGAGCTGGACCCATGGAGGGCAGAGCACAGGCTTACCCGAGGGGGGCTGTAGTCTTGTGGACAGGCAGATGGGGTGCTGAAGCCGAAAGAGAGCAGAGATAAAACGCCCCAATCTCTCCCTTCTTCCTCCCTCTGATCTCCGGCTGGTACCTACCATTGGCCAAACCCAACAGGAAGCCAGAGGCCCGGGAGGTCCTCAGTGTGGCCCACACAGGCCAGGCTCCCAGGGCAGAGAGGAGGTGTCGCGTGGACCCGAGAGCAAATGACGAATACCCAGCGGGATCCGGGAAGACATCCTGGGACAGCTCTGAGGTCAGACTGGGTGGAAATCCTTCTTCTCTTATCCCCGAAACATCTCTCGAATCCGTCCACCTCTGTGCTGCAAAGCCCCTTCGCTGGCCTGACTGATGCCCTTTCACATCCCCCACACTTCAGCAGAGGGTTGGTAATAAGCAAGCCTGACCTTGACGTTCTCCACGGCTCTTATTGCACTTGGCATATTGACCAAAGTCTGAAGCCCTGCTTGTGAGAGACTGATCGTCTGACCCAGCTGCCCTCTGGCCTCACCTCTCATCCTCCGCCCACCGTGCCAGGTACGGTGGCCACACTGGGTGTTCTTCAGTACCTAGAATGTCATGCTCCTTCCTACTGCTGCGATCTGTATATGCTGTTCCCTCTGCCTGGATTCTCTCGATCCAGCCCCCGACTGCTTATAAATCCCACCGATTCTTCCGATCTCAGCTTAAAAATCCTATCCCTCGGGGATGACTTCCCTGAGCCCACGAAGCGAGCAAGGGCTCCTTCTCATCACCCCTGAGCTTCCGTACTTCACAATCCTCATCACAGCTGTAATTAACTAACCAGTTGAGTAACTCTCTGTTTATTGTCTGTCTCCCTAGAGGGACGGTGAGCACCACAAAAGCCCCCTCTGTCTGTCTGGTTTGCTGATCTGCCCAGCACAGTGCCGGGCACACACTAGGCACCTCACCAATGCTTGCTGAGTGACTGACAGAGAACTTCCAGCTTCCAGTAATGAACGGCAGGCTAAATGATTTGGGCCCATCCTCGCACTGAAAACAACTGAAAATGCTGGATAACATTTTTTAAAACATTCGAAGCACTGAAGAGTCGGCAGTACCAAAGGGAATTGTCAGGCCCGACTTGGGGGGAACAGGAATCCGGACAGGTAAGCAAGAGGAAAAGCCACTTGTTTTCCTTGAGGCGTTGTCTGATACCAACAAATGTGAATTTCATTTTGACGGCCTCATGAAATGAGAGAGACAGAAATCAAACCTCAGGGCTCACACAGGTGGGGCCATGTAACAAGACACCATCCCACGTTGATGTGGAACTCCACAGTGCTACACCCTCAGGATATGGGTGAACCAGAAGTAGACCAGCCCTCACATGATCTTGCGATCTAAGCCTCATCTCCTAGGTGGGCTATCCTCAAAGGTGGGTTAAGGTGGTCCTGAGCTAGTGGTGTTCCTCGATGTTTGGCAAGAGCAAATAAAAGTGCTCTCAGGTGGCAGGTACTGTGGTGATAAATCAAAAATTTTTCTTGCAAACAATTTTTTCTAAAACAATGACCTAAACATAGTCAAAGATCAGACTCACAAGAAAATAAGGCACTAGAGCAAAAACTAGAAGAATCAACAGAAAACAGAAATAGACCCTTACGACGCAAATTATTAACTATGAAAGAACTGTGCATATCACGTTTAAAGAAATATGACATGTTTAAAAGTAATTGCAGGGAATGGGAATCTACGAAAAGTAACATAGCATATCTGCAGAAGAATCAAGTTGATCTCTAGATGTGAAGGCTACAATAACCAAAATTAAGAACTCCATGGACAGGTTTAATAGCTGAGGAAACACAGCTGAGAAGAGAATTAGGAAATTATAAGAGAAGTCAGAAGAAATTATCACAAATGTAGCGCACAGAGACAAAAAGAAGACACGATGGAAGAGATCATATGAGATAAAGAGGAAGAGAAGGTATAACATGTGATTAATATTGTCCCTGATGGAGAGGAGAGAGGAAATGGAGCAGAAGCAATGTTTTAAGGATTAATGGGTAAGAATTTTCTGGAACCAATGAATGAATGTATGAGGGATGCACTGAACCATCTGATGGTTAGTTGTGCTTTGGTAACACAGCTCCGTGTTTCAGGCAACCCAGAGTTCAAAGGATACTGATGAGAGATACTGGACCCAGTGTGCTCTTGGCCAAGGGCCATGATGTTGTACAATGCCAAGTTCAATAGAGCAAAAGACACAAGAAACAGGTGAAAAATCAACCTTTGCCTTTCCCCTGCCCCTACAGCTCACCCCTGCCTTCTTAGCAACTATTTGGGCAGCCCTGAGATGACCACAGCTGCAGCCTCCTGTTCCTTCTTCTCTCTTGCAGACCTTGCTGACCAGTCACTGGGAGATAGCAGAACGCCATTCCCTAGGGTCCCTCCACAGTCAACGGGGGGTGCAGTGGCATGGGTGGGTGGGTGTCCTACCCTGATTCGGTACAGACGGTGACCTCCTCCTCCTAGATTCTATGTGTCTTCTCTCCCCTGACCCTGGTCTCCTTGTGGCTGGGCTCCCATCTCAGCCCTCAGGGGTGCTCGACGGAGACTTACTGACTCACTGGCTGATATGGTCTGATCCCGGCTGGGGTGGGGGGATCTGAAAGAGGAGGTGATGCTGGAGTGTCCCTTTGCCATAGCTGAAGAAATCTTGATGATGCCATCGCCACCTGAGGGTCCTTCAACCCCAGGCCCCAAGATAAACCAAGGAGCACTGACGTCCCTGATTGAACAGCCCGCCAGCATCACCTACAACCCGAATGGCAAGGATCTAGAAGCTGGGCTCCAGAGGCAGGAGGAGCAACACCCAACCCTCGATCCTGCAGCCCTCTGGCTTCCAAGCCTGAGCTCTCTTGGGCAGGAAAGAGACCTGGCTGGCAGGTGGGTAGTTTGTTTCTGACTCACCCTCCCCTCTCCGCTGCCAGGTGGCCCGGTCCTGGTCCTCCTTCGTGTGACTCGTCCTGGGATCAGGTTCTTGTGGTTGCTCTGTTCTGCAGGGACACCCATTCATCATCTTGCTTCTGGGAATCTCGGCACACCTCTCAGACACGCTCAAACGGAGAGGCTGCCAAACCTGGGATTGGTCACACAGCAGGTGTGCGGTGAGGCGAGGGCACTTATGGTCTCACGCCTCCGGTGGGTGGGGATGCAGACCCAGCCCTTGCGTAACCATTCCCCCACCCCCAGCAGCAGGTCCCTTCAAACCGCTGTGCTGCGGGGGCGGCCATCCTGAGGCTTGTCTCATGCCGAAAGCAGAAAGAGATCTCTCAGGCCATGATGAGTGAAGACGGGGGATGGGTCGTGCGGGCCCCCTAACCTGGCTCTGCAATGTCTCTGGCATGCCATTCCAATTTCTGAAATTCTCAAAGATGTTCCAAACAACGTGCAGTTGATTTAATTTCAAAAATTAAAAACTCAAGTAAATTAAGTTGAGGAATGTTGGGTGGAGGCAGGGGAGGGGGAGGGTGGCATGGAATACAGCCAGTAAGGAGAGTCTTAGGAACACATGAGCGTTTCACTCCCCTGGATGGATCTGGGGTTGGAGAGGGTGAAACTCTCCCACTGGATGCGGAGTGTAGGGGCCCAGGTGCAGATCCTGCCCCTGCCCTGGTCTCATCCCTGGTCCTGGCAGACTGGGCTCCTTGGCGAGCACCTGGGCCTCCGGGGAGCCTGGGGTGCAGCCCGGTTGGCGAGTAGAGAACAGGAGAGAGCTGTTCTCCTTTCTAGCTCGGTTCGCACACACCCTGGGCAGTGCTGCCCCACATAATTACATAAACGGCACGTCACTCAGGACGCTCATCTTGCCTCTGACACAATTCGGGCTCGGAGCCCTTGTCCCCAGCTCCCCTCGGTTCAGGGGCCTGGCTCATTACTCACGTGCCTCTCCCTCTGCCAGAAGAGATGCTCCTCAAATAGAGGTCGGGCCGTGGTGCGCTTCAGAATTGCTCTCGGGAGGACCCTTCACCCCTCCTGGGCCTGAAGGCGCCTCCAGCCCAAGGCTCAGAATTGGCGTCGAGGTTGTGTGCTCACGGCTCACACCTGTACCCGTGCCCACACCCCATGGCCACCCTCTCCCCAGGGAGTTGCCCCAGACCGGACCTGCCCTCTCTCCTTTCCAGGACCAAGCCCAGCTGACCCGGCTGTGGACGACCCATCCCTGACAGGTGGCATTCCCTTCCCTCCCTCTTCCCGTGGTGGGGGTGTCCCAGAGGAAGGTTACCTTCCTTCCTCACCTGCGGGGCTCGCTTGTCAACCCAAATTACCCTCGTGGTGGCGTTCCCACCAGCCAAGGGAGAAGCAGCGTAGGTTCCAGAGCTCTTTCCTACTGGTGGCCCCAGCTCTGGGGAAGGCTTCCTCACCCCTCCAGGACCCCAGGGGCTGCCTTGGTCGTGTGTGAGCTCAGCCAGGCCGCCCCACAGGGCAGAGGCCAGCCTCCCTCCTCACTTCCTGGGCTCGAGCTGGGTTGGCAAATGGGAACCAGCTGGTTGGCCAAGCGCTGCTATGACCCAGCGGGGAACCGAGGGAGACAAGGGGGGGTTGCCGACAGACACACAAGTGTACCTTCCACTCCCATCCACCAGTAATGGGGGAGGCAGGGCCACCCTAGTCGCTGAGGTCCCAGCCTCCCAAATGGAGAGGAGTTAGTGGGGAGGCCCAGCGGAGCAGGACGGGGTGTCTTTCAGGCTCTGAGGAGGCTGATGCCCCCCAGGTGTGAGAATGCTTGTCCTCACTGACCAGGACTCATCCCCTGGGATTCTGCACTGGTGTCAAGAATCTTTTACTGCGACAAGCGCAAGGGGCGTTCTTGCCTGCTCTGTGAGAGCAGTGGAGGAGGGTTTGCCCCCCGGCTCAGCCTTCAAGGTCACTGGCAAGAGGGTTGTGCACCCAGGAGGAACTTGTTAAGTGTTTCCTAAGCAAGTGGAAGGTGTCCTGGAAAAAAGAAAAATCTAAGCAACGGTAAAAGGACTTCGGTAACTTGGTTGTTCTGGGTACGAGGATTTTGCCCTAAATTATCCAGACGACCGTCTCCTTCCAGGAGAGTTTTCAGGGGCTGGGCGTGGCCTCTGTGCCCACTTTGCCTCCTGCCCTAACACACAGCGATGGCAATCTCCTTAGACTGAGCCAAGCGTCTCACAAGCTTTGCCTGTTTACCTTTCACAACAACCGGATGATGTGGGGCTAGTTTTGCATATGTTTTGCATAAAAGGAAACGGAAGCCCAGAGAAACGAAGAGACCTGGTGAGGGCCCCACAGACAGTAAGAGGCAAAGCCAGGAGCTGGTTGGTGCCGGAGCCACAGGCACACCTCCCGTGGCCCGTTCCGATCACAGGATGGGAGAAAGAGGAAACTTCTATTTATCACGCGTGAACAAATTGCTTTCCTCTAGCACCCAGCTCAGCGGTGGGTGCATCGTGCCAGGACAACTGGGCTGGATGCCCCTGCTCAACGAGGACCATTGACCTACTATGTGCCAGGGCTGTGCAGAAGAGCAGTGTGGTCTTCAGCCCACACTCACTGTTACTGGCCCCAGGCGAGTGGCACTTGCAAGGCTCAGTTAGACGTATAGTTAAGCAGTACACGCTCCAGTGTCTTCCAATTGTCCTAGGATAAATCCTTTGTCCTGTGGACTCCTGGGTTAAGGCCAATTGAACTGCTGCCAGGTAAGTCTTATTCCCTATAAATCAGTGGGAATGTGGTCACACGAATTTTAACTATCAGATTAAAATCAAATTAGTGGGAAAATTTGGAACAAATTGACTTCAAGTACAGTGAATGAGTCTATTTTTAAAACGTTGCCGCACCAGGCAAAACAGTGAAGCAAACACATTTCCTGACAGCGCGTAGACACCGTGGTGTTCGGAGTGTTTTGTCATGCTGAGTCACTGTAATTGCTCCAGCAAAGCTGAGGAATCAAATAAAACGTGTTTGCAAATTGTAAATCACTTGAGGAGGCTACTTCAGACGGGTCCGAACCTGACTTTGAAGGCCACAGTGGCTCCCTTTGGGGTAGGCACCCCAGCCCTGACACCCCCCCATCCACGTTCTCTGGGTAGGGACTGTGCTGTCGCATCCAGCCGAGATGACTGCCCAGCGTGCCTGCGAGAAGGGCCGCCATAAATCAGCCACGTTTCCTCACCAGCCAGAGCGGCTCAGATTCCTGGGGGGCACCGGGGACAGGGGAGAGCGCTTAGGTTGGCTGGGGGAAGGGGCAGACTCGCTAAGGCTTCCTTGTCTGGGTGGGGTGGGACCAGGGGCTGCTCAGGAAGGACAGGCTTGCTTTCTGGTGAAAGTCTGGCTGTCATCGCCAAGAAGCAGAATTATTTTCATATCCAAGAGGGCTTGGGACTGGCCCCGCTTGTTCCCTTTCAACCCTGTCCTGGTCGTCGGGTGACATGTCCTGGCCCTAGGCCACCACATTTGGTCCCTGATGTTCCCACTCTCGGGCCTGTCTGTCAAAAATGACTTTGCCAGTCATCCTATAGAGACACAAAAGGGGAGACACAAAGGCTGATAGACCTTTACAGCAGAAACCCTGTGGCCCCAGCTGCCCGGCGTCTCTGAGCAGCCCCGGCAGGCTTGGGGCGCACTGCACTGCCTCGTCCTCCTCTCCCCCGTCTCCCTGGAATCCCAGCTTCTCCCTGTACCCTCCCCACGAGCATGACCATCTCGTTGGGGCCTGGCTAGACCTGGTGGTAAGCTAATCACTCAGAGGTGTTGGGGATTATCTAGAACTGGATAAATTACCTTTCTTAGGATTCCTGCATTTAAAAATTAACTTTGTAGAAGCAGCAGCTCCCCTAAAGAGGGCCGGCACAGTGGAGCCTTAGCTCCGGTGCCCTTGTGTTGCCTCCCAACCCTCAAGCCCCTGCTTGGTGGACCTCAGGCCAACCCCACAGACCCCTGCATGAAGAGGAGAGCGTGTGAATGTTTTTTAAAGGAGAGAGATGAGTTGCAGAGAGATCTGTGCTTTCAGACACACGTGTTGAAGACCTGCTGTGGGCCAGACACTGGACGTCCACTGGGGCCAAATTCAGCCAGAGGCCAAGAAAGGCAGGATCCCAGGCGAGTCCACGTGATTGACTCCCGGAGCTCATGGTGACCTTGGGGAGAACAGTTTCCAGTGGGGGTGAGGGTGAAGGTGAGGGTGGAGGGTGGGGACAGGGAAGGAGAAGATGAAGTTCAGAAAGCGGCTCTTTGGGTATGTAAGAAACAAAGGATGTTTGTAAAACACAAACTCCCTTCCCAACTTGATGGATATAAGAAAACCACACCTTTAAGTCCGCGCTGGGTGGGGCTCCAAACCATGGTGTGAAAAACGGGGCTATGGAAGACTCTGTCTTGGCTCTGCCTAGAAGAGGCTTCAGAGCAGCAGAAGGTTCTTTTCCTGTGGTTCTCATTCAGCCCCTTCTGTGTCCCACAAGGCCGCCAGGCGGTATGGACCCCTGCTCCCCTAGCAACCATGCCAGCTTCTGAGAGCTCATCTGGTCCTGCCAGAGCTGCCTGCCATTCTGTAATCTAAGGGGAGCCCCTGGGGTTCAGGCCCCACTGAGGTCCCCAACCCCAGTGGGGAACCCACTGTCCTCAGGTATGGGCAGTAGGTTTGGACACAGCTAATGAAGAGAAAGTGCAGCTTTGGGAGACATGCACCTGGGGAGGTCTGTTTCAGATGGGTGGGGTCAGAAGGCTAGAAAAATAAATACAAATAAAAGTGAAGAGAAGCAAAGCTCTTGGGTGCCAGAATGGGGCTGGCCGAGGCTGTGGCTGCCTGGGTAATGGGTTCCACATTTGTCTGGCTCCGTCTACAGTGCCCAGGATCCAGGATGCACCGTGGGCCTTCGAGGGGCTAGAGGGGACAGCCCAACTGTGGCCAGACCTAGACATACATGCTTTTTGTGATGGCCTCATCCCTGGTTAGCCACAACGTGGCTGAGACCTTGCTTTAAGCTCACGCTCCAGCACCCCAGGCTCCCCCCGCCCCCGCCCACAGCCCCTGGGTCCCTGCCGGCCTGCACAGATTGTTTGCGTTATTAATGCCGTTTTCCCAGAGATTCCATCTGGCTTTTTAATTGCTCTGGGATGGGGCTAGGATGCTTTGATAGTGAATTGGTATCTTTCCTGTGTCTCTGCTTACGTCAAATCCTCCATCCACAGACAGGGGTATGGGGGAGGGGGAGAAGCAGGGATGTCCAGAGAAGGGAGAGAGCACAAGTCTCTCACAGAGACAAGAAATCTTTCAAAGGTGCTTGTGGTTTAGTTTCGTTTAAAGAACAGAAGAGTAAAGCCTTGCCCTTCCCGCCAGCGTAGGAAAGAAAGAAACGGGATATCGCCTCTGCCCAGGCAAGGATGCTGCCCCGTGTCTGTGGAAGGCCTGAGGGTGCCTGGAAGGTGAGGTTTCATGGCCGAGCAAGGTCCGGGTTTCTGCTCCCCCTTGACCTGTTCCGTGAGTGGCTTCCTGCTTCCTCCCCCCCCCCAGCCCCCGCCGCACTGCCCCCTCTCCTCCCATGAGGAGCTCTTGGAGGAGGCCTGGCAGGTTCCTGCCTGAGAAGGAGGGGGCGGAAGACCTGGGAGGGGCAGACACTCCTCATCAGTCCCAATGGCTCATCACGGGTGTCAGGGCCAAACCCCATGTTCACAGATTCCCAGGAGATCCAAGAGATAAGGGTGACATCGTGACACTGCTCAACCATTAGGAGGCATCTGGTGCAAAGGGGCGCCTCCCTCTCTCCCTTCTGCCCTTGCTCCTTCCCTGGAGGCTGGCTCTCCTGAACAGTGCTTTCAGGGGACAATGGGCTCGAGTGGCCTACTGAGGACGTGAGGTCCCTGTTGCCTCCCATGGGAGAGTACAAGAGAGAGGCATCCAGGCATGTTGGACTTGGTCCGTGGCCAGGTCTTGGTCAAAGCTGCTGCCTCCAGGAAGCCTTCCTTGGTGGCCTCTACTCACACTTTGAACTTCCCCTTATTGCCCTGTCACCCTTGAAGCTCATCTTGGGCCCACAAGGTTGTGCATTTCCCCTGGTACACAGTAGGCGTCCAATAAATGCTTGGTGTGTGTTCGGTGCCCTGCACTTGAAGTGGGTCTTCATGAAGGCTGCAGTCAGGAGGGGAACCGTGGGGGGCCCTTCAGGAAGCAGTGAGGGGTGAGGAGCCACCCACTTGGGGACCCCTCTGACTGGGCACAGAGCACGTGCTGGGCAGGTTCACCCCATGCTGCCCTCTCCCCGCAAGCAGGCTTCTCTGTCTACTGGGGACCCCACTGGCCCCATCCCTTTCCTGGGGCTGACTTGTCCCCAACAAAGCCTGCCTTGGACCTCAGGATCTGCGGCAGGAGCGTTGCCCTTTTGTGAGCTGACGGCTTTGAAAGAGGAAACCCCTGGAGGTGGGATAGTGGGACACGAGGGGGAGGAGTGAGGGCAAGAGGGGTGCCCCTCCCCCACTTGTCTTGGGATCTGTTCTGGGGGCAAAGGGGGAAGCCGAGGCTTGGCCCCCTCAAACAAGAAAAACTGGAATTAGCACTGAACTCAGAGAGGGTTTGCTGGGGCCTAGCAAGCTGTGGCCTGCCCCAGGCCTCTAGGCAGGCGGTGGGGCTCTGCGTCCTTGGTTCCCAGGCGGCGGGGCAGGCTGCCGCCTCCTCACCAGGGCTCGCGGCCCTTCTTCCGCCGAGGGCGGCCATGGGTGTGGAGGAGGCAGGACACCGGACGGGGAGACAGAGGGCGGCCGAGGGGGTGGGGGAGTGGGGCGGGAAGGGGGCAAGTCACCCGGCTAACCACACAGGCAAAAACTTTCAGAATTTGAAAAGAATGTGTAATTTCTTGAAACGGTCACAGCCCACATTGGCGTATACTGTCAGCTGCTCAAGTGAACGCTCTGCAGGGGAAAACAGAAGGTAAAGGGTTTTGCCTTTTACCCTCAGAGGGGGTCAACTCTGAAAGCCCTGCCAGCCTCCTGGGCTACCTCCCCCCAAGGCCCTGGTTTTTCAGGCCTAAGGGCGTGCCCTCCCTTGGTTGGCCATCACCGCTGCTAAGGGGCTTCCGGGTGCCTGTCCTCACGGGGCAGTCATTGGAGTGGGGGGCTTGGTCCAGGGTGGGCACAGTGGGGAGGCACTTGCTGGGGCTGGCTCCTTGCCGGGCAGTAGGTGAGGAAGGGCCGGACATCCGGCGCAGGGCTGCGGTGGGTCCCCCTTCTTGGGTGGGCTGGGGCAGGGCAGGTGAGGAAGGCCGGGTGGAGGGCTCCCTTCAGGGCCCCGCTGGGACAGGCTGCAGCCACGTGGGCCGGAGCTAGTGGGGAGGGGTGGACGGTCCTACCGCGTGTGGCCTCTACCTGCCCGCCCACGGCCCCGCCGGAGGGCTGGGGCAAAGGAAGGTGTGAGCGGCGCTGCTCCTGAGCTGGAGCTGTCAGTGATCTGGAAGTAAGTGTGGTCAAAGGGCCCCTGGAGCCTGGAACCCTGAGGCAGGCCTGCCCGAGTCCCAGAGAGGCCGTGGCAGCTTCAGGCAGAGGGCCCCCCCTTCGAGTCCCTCTCCTCCTCCCAGGGGCCGATGAGAGGCCACACCAAGGCCCCGTGACACCCCACACGCCCCTCCCCCTGCCACACACCCAGAGACTCTTCAGGCCTCGGCCTTCTCTGCTCGGAGCCTCGTCCTCCTTTGGGCATTTATTTGCCTTGCTTGGGAGAAGTCACCCCTTTAACGTAGAGAGGGGCTCAGGATGGGTGGAGAGCTAATGAGAGTCAGGCTCGCAGCCAGAGAACATGCTGTGATCATTTACAAATGTGACCTGGCCCACAGAAAACCCTGGAAGTAGCTTTTCTGGTTTTAAAAAGACACCAAAACTGACTTTGATATGTTTATATTATAGATATAATACATAAAACATCTAGCATGAAACTCTATGTTCTCCCCAAAGAAGAGAACCAAGCCAGCCTTCCCTGCTCCCAGGCCCAGCGATCTGATCTGTGAGTGCTGGCTGAGGACGCCTCCCTTCCAGACCGGGAGCCAGGGCCTCTGCGGGGGACAAAGCTGTGGGCAGCCCGGGCTGGAGGGGACCGAGGCCCACAGCCACCCCCAAGGAAAGCTGAGGGGAAAGCGGAGGCCCACCTCACCTCTTCGGTTCCCCTGGGAGCAAAAGCAATCCCAAAACCAAAAGGCAAGAGAGCCGCAGACCCTCCCTGCAGCGGCTGACGGAGAGTCTCATTTTGGCAAGTATCTGAGCAAAACCAAAACAAAACAAAAACCAAATAAAATGGTGGTTTAGCATAGACGTGCACATGCACATTGCACAAGGCACCGCTGGGACACAGAGAGGCCAGATACAAGTGTTGATATCGGCTGATAAAGCAAAATATTTGGAAAGCTTCTCATAACTTCGGTCCCTCTGGGATGGACTGATTGTGCTTCATGTTTGTATGGCAACGCTGGCGACATACAGTACAGACAAGGCTGATGGTCCCAGTGTCCCTTCACCACCCCCCTGCTAACCCCTAGACCAGATCTCTAGGTCCCCCTCTCCCACCAGGCCACCACTCCCATGAACACACGTCCTCATACCTAACCCACGACCTCATACCTAACCCACGACCTGGCTTTCTGATCTGACTGGGGGCGGGAGGCTCCCACTGGTCACCCGGTGACGCCCATCTCGGTGAGTTCTGCCCAGAAGAGCCCAGCCTGTTGCAGGCTGGGAGTTTAGAGGCAAGGAACTAGGGACCCTCCACCTTCATGTAGAACTAGGGGAACAACCTTAGGTTCAAAGCCCCAAGTCCCTGTGTTTCCTCCCCTCCAAGGATAGGCGCTCAGGAGCGGCTGGGGCCGGCTTATCGGGATCTCTGCTCCCTGAACCTTCCTCCTGCCGGGGGTTGGGGGGGGCCTGCACCCCTTCTTCTCTCGCGAGGTCAGGAACCCTCCAAATAAAATGACAAGGCACGTATTTGCTCCCCCTACTCGGTAGGAATCGGAGCCGTGAGTTTGCGTTTCCAAGGCACAGGGTTATTCCTTTAATACTAGAGTTGCCGGGCTCCCGGCTCTGCCCCACGGAGCTTCTCCTCTCTGTCTGACCCCTCATCTTAGACGCACCGTGTCGGGCGCAGAGGAAGGCCAGGGGTACGCGCGGCAGGCCAGGCTCTCAGGCTGCACCGGAATCTCCTAGTCCTGGCTTGCGCGGCTCGGGCAGTCTTGAGATCCGGCGACCCGAAACCACTCCCTGGGTCCCAGCCAGCGGCCGGCCCAGGGCGGTCCCGCCGCCGCGCGCCTCACGCGCAGTTGCCCATGGCCTTGACCAGGGAGCTCTCAGGCAGCTGGCGGAAGATGCCCCGCAGCGTGTCCAGTTCGCGGCTCAGTTGTTCCACCCGCTTGCGCAGGCGGTCATTGTCACTGGTCAGCTCCAGCACCTTCTGCTGCGTCTCCACGTTGCGCTGCTTGGCCTTGTCCCGGCTCTTGCGCACCGCGATGTTGTTGCGCTCGCGCCGCACCCGGTACTCGTTGCTGTTCTTGTCCACGGACTTCTTGCCTTTGCCCGCGCCGCCGCCGCCGCCGCCGCCGCCGCCCGCGCGGATGTCTGGGTGCCCGACGGCCAGCCCCTTGAGCGCGCCGCCGGGGCCTGGCAGGCCAGCGGCGCCGAGCGCGGGCGCTGGGTGCGGGCTGGGCACGGGCGTGGGCGGCGGCGTGGGGTGGCCGGGCTGCAGGTGCATGGTGGTCTGGCCGCAGTGCGCGATCTGGAACTGCAGGTGCGGGGCGGCCAGGTGAGCGGGCGGCGGGTGTGAGTGCTGTGGTGGCGGCGGCGGCGGAGGCTGGTAGGGAAAGAGGCCGGCCAGCGCCAGCTGCTTCGCCTCGTCCTCCTCGCGCGGCTCCTGCTTGATCACCAGCGGCCGTAGAGCCGGCGCCCCGACGCGCTCGTACAGGGGTTCCAGCCTGCCGTCCAGGTAGCCGGCCGCCGAGCAGCCGTAGCCGGGCGGGGGGCCGTGCGCCCCTCCGGGCATGACGGCGCCGCCGGGGCCCACGGGGGCGCCCGGGTAGTCAAAGTCGCCGCCGCCTCCTGCGGGGGCCGCGGCCGCCTTGGCCTTCTCCTGCTGCCGGCTGTGCTGGAACAGGTCGGCCAGGAACTCGTCGTTGAAGGCGGCCGGGTCGATGTAGGCGCTGATGTCGATGGACGTCTCGTGTTCGCAGATGCCGCCCAGCGGCTCCGGGGCGGCAGGTGGGGCTGGGGGCTGCGCGGGACCCGCGCCCCGGAGAAAGCCGAAAGCGGCGCTGCTGGGCGCGTGCGGGGGGCTCTGGAGGTGGCTGCTCATCGGGGGCCGCGGCTCCGCCTCGTAGAAGTCGGCCGACTCCATGGGGGAGCTAAAGTCCTCCCGGCATGGCGAGCCTCGGCGGCCTCCAGCCTGCGCGGGGCGCCGCTGCTGCCGCCGCCCACCCGGAGGCCCTACTCGCTCGCGCCCGCTCAGCTCCCGGTCGCGAATGGCCAGGTCCGCGCGGGCCCAGCATTTATACCGGGTTGGTGGTCGCCCTCTAGTGTCCAAACCCGCCGTGGACCTTCGGCGACGACGGAGCAGCACCTCCTGGGTCTTAGCGCCTGCGGTCTTCAGAGGGCGGCGAGTGAGGCTAGAGCGCAGCGCTGGCGGGGAGGGGCCGCGGTGCAACGCCCACTACCTCCTGCGCCGCCAGCCGAACCACGACCGGCGCGCGGTGCCCCACCCTCGGCAGAGTTGTCGTCCCCGCGCACACGTGGTCGGTGGCAGGGCCCCCTCCTCTAGCCTCCGCAGGGCACCCAACTCCAGCAAACGGTCGGGGAGTCCGGGAGCACCCAGGCGCCGCGCAGGGGGGTGGGATTGGTTGGGGGGGGTGGGGTGGGCAAGTCTTCGTCTCTGAGCTTCTCTGGCGCAGACTCGCTTTAAAAGCTAGAACTAGTCCTGTCCGGGTCCGGGCTCTCCGGAAGGCGGCGGCGTAGAGAAGGGGTGGGGGGCAGCTTGGGACGTGCGGCCCAGCGCACACTGCCTCGTGGAGAGGCCGAGGGCAGAGGCCCGGAGCGCGGGGATTTTGCGACTCTCTCTGATCTCCAGGGTCCTCACCGACTCCGCGCAAAAGTACCTCTCCCCCGCTCCGCCCCTCCCAGTACTCCGGGGTCCCACGGCCCCGCAGTGCAGGGCGCTAGGACCCCGCGGGGAGCGGAGGGAAGGAGAGGCGGCCGCGGCCGGGCTGAGGACCCGGCTGGTCCACCCGCCTGGGCTGGAAAACCTTTTCTTTTTGATTACTTCTCCTAGCTGGAGCTCTAGGTGTTGCTACGTGCACGGAGTTGGCGCTGCTACCCGGCGCGGGGCCGCCAACTTTTTCCTGCGGGACGGGCCGAACTGGATTCCCCGGCTGGGGTGCCGGGGCGAGGGGGGACGTACAGAGGGAGGAGGCGAATTTGACTCCCAGACGGGGATCCCGAAGCGGGGCCGGCGGTCAACGGCGCTGGAATCCACAGCCTTCTCCCCTACGCCCCATTCAGGTGCTCTCCAAGGCGGGAGCAGGGGTGTGGAGGGAGCCGGGGCCTGCTAGTCTCTGCGGCCCAGGGTCCGAGCACCTAATGAGAGAACCCTGCAGGGTGGTTCGCGGGGCGCTGGGTCCCCGGAATCCTGGGGAACAAGGCGGTCCGGCCCCGGTGACCCCTGGGCGCCACGCCGCCTCCGCACTCGCTGCTGCCGGAGGAAGGGGTTCAAGGCAGCGCTTTCCCCAGCCACGTGGCGCCTCGCGCGTTCTGCTTCGGGATCGCGGGGACAGCCGTCTCCCAAGGGGCCTCGTGGGCCCGCAAGTCGCTCACGCCTGTACCCCCCCCATTGCCCCTTACGGACTAAGTGCCCTGAAGCCCAATGCCACCTGGTTGCTGTTTGAAAGTTTGCCTGCTTGAGAATCGCCGGGCTGCGCTGGTCAAGACCCCTCCCGGACAGCGGCCTTCAAAAGGCTGGCAAGACGCCACAACCGGCCCAGGAGCCCTCAAGGAGGCGCAGCGTAAAAGCAAGGCCCGGGGAGGCTGAGCTTCCACTGTGGTCACATTAAAGAAGCAACGTCGTCTGGGGGAACGCCTACTGTGCTTTAATCAAGTTCCTATTCAACGTATTCCCGATGATTAATGGTTCAACGGCTTCATGCTTTGGTCCAGAGCTTGATGGTTTTGGACTGGAGTAGAAGTAGATACATTAAATAAATAGCCCGTGTGAGCTGGGGAGCTACTCTCTGGGCCCGGGTGTAGGGCCATTTATACACCATGCACCTGTGGACACCCGGAGGGAAACCCAAAAACATGGCATTGGGATTTGCATTTTTGCTGCAGTGCTAAAAATAACGGTCTGCTCCAGTGCGGGAACAAAGAAAGGGCTACGGAAAGTGACCTGTTCTAGCGTGTACACCTGCTCTCCTGCGCAGGCAGCAGGAAGGTCTCCTCTTAGGATCCGAGGAAACCGCAGAGGCTCCTGGGGCTGGGGAAATATTGGAATAAGGCCTTGTCCAGCCTGCAGCTGCAGGTCCTCCCATAGCAGAAGCGGAAAGCTCCCCACGAGGCCAGCTCTGTGCAAGGTGCCTAGTGCCCAGAGGTGAGTGAGAAGTGGCCCCTGCCTTCTCAGAGCTCTGGGCACAGCTGGGGAGACAGACAGGTTATCACACAAAATCTGCTGAGAGAAAAGGGCCTCCTCACAGAGGAGGTGATGCTGAAGGAGCAGGAAATGGAACTGGGTAGAGGCACGGAGTCCATTAATTCATCAAATGTCTGTTAGGAGACACAAATGCGGATGAAGGATGAATGTGCTGTGACAAAGGGATGTCCTGCTCTAGCAAATATGGCTTTGGAGGAGGGTGTAACCAACTTCGTCTGAGGAGGTGCTGTGGGCTAAATTGTGTCCTCCTCAAATTCATATGTTGAAGCCATGACCCCTAACGTAACTATATTTGGAGATGGAGTTTTCAGGAGGTAATTAAGGTTCAATAAAGTCAGAAGGATGGGGTCCTAATCTGATTAGGATTGGTGGGCTTATAGGAAGAGGACAAGAGGGAGATTCTCTCTCCCTCTGCCCCATGCGAGGACATAGGGAGAAGGTGGCATCCGCAAGCCAGGAAGGGCGCCCTCACAAGAACCTGACCATGCTGGCACCCTGATCTCAGACTTCCAGCCTCCAGAACTGCGAGAAAACTCATTTCTGTTGTTTAAGCGCCCAGTCTGTGGCATTTTGTTATGGCAGCTTGAGCTGACTGAGATAGGAGGTTGGAGAGGGTTTCGTGCAGGAGTGGACCTTTGAGCCCCAGCTTGAAGGATGAGCAGGAATTGGCTAGAAGGATAGGTGCAGTTCGCAGAATGGCAGGTGCAAAGGTGGAGCAGCGGCAAGGGCAAGACATGTTCTGGTAACAAAGGACAAGGCGTTTGACGGGCTGGAGCGCAGGGATTGCTGAGGAGGGGCCTAGATAAGGCTGGATCCACAGACAGGGTTTGATTCATGGCCAAGGCGGCTCCAGGTGAAGGAGAGAGAGCCTCTCAGTCTTTTGCCATCCAGCTTTTAGCAGGGGAGTGCTGTGATCCAATCTGGGTTCCTGAAAGGCCACTCTGGTAGGGGCTGGAGAGGGGAGGGTGGATCAGATGAGAAGCAGTGGAGGCCTGAGGCCCCAGGATGGGGGACAGAGGGCAGGGATGGGTTTGAATGAGATGTCAGGGCTCGGGAGTCTGGGTGGGGGCTGAATGCCTGGCTTCTGGCTGGGGTCACCATCCCCCAACATATGTGATGCAGGGAAAATAGAGGGTCCCCTCCAAGCCCCTGGGGGTCATGGGGTCTCACCACCCACAGGACACCCCCTGCGTGATTTGCGATTCTGGAGGAGAGGACCATGACCCAAGAACAGCCGCCAGGATCCACCTCCACAGTCTAGTCTTTCCTTTGAGGTCCAAGCGAACACCTTGGGGTGAGGAGGAAGCGGTTTAGAGGGCAAGTAGTGGGTTTGTGTGTGGGCTGCGCAGGGGTGAGGGAGAGTCCTGGCGCCCTCTAAGCCGTGAAACAAGAATGGGCTGCAGAACCTGGGAGGGACCCCAGGGCTGGTGGAGCCACTTTCCCTGGGAGGTGCCCACGGCTGGAAGGGGGCTGTGGCCTGATAGGACACGTGGGCAGCCAGCGTTTGGCTGGGATCACTTGGGAGGAAAATGGCTCTGTGGCTCACGCTCTGTTGAGACAGAGGCAGTAAAAAAAAGGAGCTCGTAAATCTGACCACCTTTACGATCCTGATCCTCCTGCTTCATCTTAATTGACGGTACTTGGCCGTGCTTGAGGGAACAGAGGGAGAGCTTTCTCGTAAGCCCTGGCCTCAGTGCGCTTGGCAGGGGGGCATGGGGCAGGGACCCCCAGCTCTGAGGCCACCAGCTCAGCCGGCCTGACTTCTGCCATCGCATGAGTCCGGGGAGAGGAGAAGGCGTGCTCTGGCTCTACTTTTTTTTTTTTTACATCTTTATTGGAGTATAATTGCTTTACAATGGTGTGTTCGTTTCTGCTTTATAACAAAGTGAATCTTTTTGACGAAGGAGAAAATCAGCCACAGAAGTGAAAATGCATTTCGTTGGTGTGAATTATGCCCCAGACAGCTCAGGAGAGAAGGCTGCTGAGCCCGGCGCGGCAGGCCCGGTGGGGAGCGAGTGGGCGGGAGCCCTCCCCTCCGTGAACTGTGGTCCTGAGTTTGGGGTGCTCCGGAATGGAGCCTAGTTCCAGAGTCGTTCACAGTGTTAACCATTCTGAGAAGACAGAGCGAGGAAGTTTCTATTTGACTTTGATTCAACCTTCCTAATGCAACGCATCCAAGAGATTAGTACCTACGTTTGAAAATCAATTGAATTCTGAAGAGCAAAGCTGGAAGGAACCCTTCTGATTTAGTTTCTAACTTTATCTACAGCTAAATGGATGTAGGATTGGTCACTCCAAAGCAGGACTAGTTAAGGTAATTAATAAGGGCAGATTAAGATAAATGACAAGTATTATATGTTCAGTTTGCCCTCTGGCTAATATAGGATATCTAATAGTGATTCAATAGAATACTCGCAGAGACCTTCCTAAAACTTAGACAAACAAAACGAAACACCAGTTACTTTTTGTCAGTACAAATGCACTGGCTAGTGAGTTTTATACTAATTCGTCTTATGCTTTAGGTATTGACAGGTAAAGCATATGAACTCAGTGGACACTCAACCAGGAGTCTAGTGTTTCTTACAAACAGATTCTGGGTACTTGGAGAAGACATTCTTATTACCCTGAGATTACGTGTTCTATCTCACAGGAGGTCCGGTGGTGTGTGGGATTCCTCAGACCTGTTAAAACCCCTACTTCAACATTCGCTAGGGTGACCTTGGGAAAGTTATTGAATTTCTCTGAGCCTTTGTTTTCTTTTCTGTAAATTGGGGGCAATAATTCACTGGAGTGCATTCTCAGCTTGTTCTAGGACAAAGCACTGAGAAGGCACATGGAATGTTACAAGGCATAATTAATTCTGTCACCGTGAGCTAGAAGTGATTTAACTGTTAGGAAAGATGACTATATATGTATATGTATGTAACCATATGAAATCACAACCATGAATACTTAGGTCCATAAAGAATCCACACTGTCAGATTCAGCTGTTTCCAGTTTTCTCTCGGTTTTCATCTACTCTAGTGTGTATGGGGTTTGTTATGTTTTCTCTTTGTGCGCTCGCAGCTGCTGGCAGATAAGCGGTGGCAGGCAGCAATGATTTTAGAAAGAGAAAAGTTGAGTCAAAATGAAAGGTTCAGAAAGTTCTATCCATTATCTTAATTTTCCTTAGCGAATTGGGAAAAGTCCTTTAGGTTGGTAAACCCCTTTGGTAGATAACGGATCCCAGCACTAGCCATTGAGCATTTGGGGAACACTGCAGAAAGCAAGGTGCAGTGGATGTGGGTGGGCCCAGCACCCCATATTTTTGTGGGATCCGGAACAAGATTACAAGTGGCAGCCTCCATACTGTCTGTTTAAACATTAAAAGTTATCAATCCAATAAGAAACTTAGATAAAATATGTCTACCTTTCTGACTTGACAAATAAAGCTTCATAACGTCCTAGAAGGCCGGATTTATATTTAGAACTGGACTCTGGGACACGGCGGTGCCGGCAGAGCAAGCCACCCCCTTCTCTTCCCACCCCTTGTGCCATCCCCCACCAGGAGGTCCTTAGTCAGCGGGGTGTAGATTCCCAGCACAGGACTCCAGCGTTACCCATACTCCCTGAAAATTGCCCTCCTCCCGTCACCCTTGATCTAGGGGTGTGCATACTGCCAAGTGCCTGGAAAAGCGGCCCGTGAGGGCCCAGGCAGCTGGCCCTGGGCTGTTTGGGCAGGAAATTCCTTGGCCTGTAGGGTCCTCACACAGAGGGAAGGGAGAAGCCAGAGGAGGGCACGAGTGGGTCCCTCTAATGTCGGGGGTCCAGCTTGAGGGTCCCTCTCAGGGGCCCCCATACCTGAGTTGAAGGATGATATGGGAGATCCACCAGGCAGGGTCTCAGCACCCTGGTGGGGCAGGCACCCATGCAGTGCAAACAGGAGGGTGTGATGCCACTGCTTCTGGCCTTGTCTGGAGGCCCCAGGCCCTGCTTCTGTGCGAGGACATGTCAGTCAGCAGTAATCCCAAAGCTGTATCCCAGTTCATGGCTTCTCTCCATCTCACTGCAGACATCCTGGTCCCACACACTCTCACCTGGACCACACAGCAGGCCTCTAAGCGTCTCGTCGCTGCCCTTCTTGCTCCTTGCCCCCCAGCTCTCCCCCACGGAGCAGCCTAAGTTACCCTTTAAACATGCAGTTGGGTCATGACACTCACCTGCTTCACCCTCCCGTGACCGCCCGTCGCGTGTGGAAGAGGACGTGCAGCATCTCGGCCTGACCCCAAGGCCCTGCAAGGCTTGGCCCTCACCTCTCCTTACACCTCAGACCCTCCCTGGCTGCCCACTGGGCTCCCAGCCTCGGGGCACTGCATTCTGCTCTGCCGGTGCCCTGGAATGATCTTCCCAGATGTTGGCAAGACTCCTTCCTTCCCGTCATTTGAGCCTCACCTTCTCCAAGAGGTTCCTCTCAGGTACGCGTCGCACACGAGCCACCTCTCCCATCACTCATTAGGCCATTGTGCGTTTTACTTATCCTCCTGGAAAATGGTCTTGTTTACTCATTTGACTTGTTCCCTGTCTGGCTCCCCCCACTTAGAATGACAGCTCCACAAAGACTGGACCTTGTCTGTCCTGTTCTGCCTACTTCCAGAGCTAGAACAGGCCCTGGCATATGGTGGCGCCTCAAATATTTGTTGAATGAGCACAGAATGGATTCTATTCAGGAAAACTGCTACCCGGCCACCCTCCCAGAACTCAGTTTGTTCCCAAAGCCTAGGAGGGCAGTTCAAGGGTGGGCCCGAAGGATGCTGGGGAAGACCCGACCCCCCTGGGTCAGGGCTGCCCAGGGCAGACCCATCTGGAGCCTCCTGAAGCTCTGCCAGACAAGACTGCCGGGGCTTGGAGTTTGCTTAGTGCCTCTGAGCTGACTCGGAGGAAGCCTCCCTCAGGCACATGCAGCCCCCCGGGGTCAGGCTGAGCAGAAAGTTGGGAGGAAAAAGGGCTCTTTTCTCTGGAGAGATGCAGCCAGGCCAGGACACAAGGCCTGGTGAGCGGAGGCCTCCTGCATCGGAGTCGTTTGTGTAGCGCAAACTTTTCAGCCCTGCAAGACGACCCTGGAGCTCTCCCTCCACCTTGGCTCCAGAGCACCTGCTCTCTGTAGGGCAATTCTGGGAGGGGGCCCCAGGAGAGCAAGACAGTCCTTGGAGGTGACTGGACATCAGATCCACCTGGGAGAACAGTCCGGCCTCCTGCAGGCCCACGCAGGAGGCAGGGGCTGATCCAGGGTGCAGACCAGACAACCCCACTTCTCGAGGAACGGGGTGAGGCTCCTTGGAGCCTACTTCCGTGCACCCACCATTTTGACCCCCTTCTTTCTCTTTGCTGATTCCAAGGACTTATGCAAAGTGCATCTTAAAAAACAAAACCCCTTAAATTAGGTGAGAAGACAAATCTTTTGAAAATCAAAATGAGTTTTTAGGTGCTGGCTCGTGAAGACCTCAGTTGGAGCCCTTTTTCCTTGGGATTAGACGCAGCAGCCCCTTCCAGTCTAAGCACCCCCAAGTATGTATAAAACGTCCCCCAGGTGCAGACGTCGGAGCTACAGGAGGAATGATTTGCATACAGTGAGCTATTTGATAGGTCTCCACAGGCCTTATCTGTTCTAGCCAATTAGCTGGGGCTGGATTACTCCCAAAGGAAGCCCTATCTGTGGTGATATACTGTCAACTTACAGAGTTAAAAAACTGATTTTCAAAAGTTACCATTCTTGACATCCAAGATTAATCCTTAACTGAAAAAAAATCAAGTTACAGAACAGCATGTAGCTTCCACTTTTTGAGGAAAAAATTATTTAAATACATATTGTTGGTGTATGGAAAGCAGTTAGGAGGAATACACACCAAACTGTTAACAGGGGGGCTGCCTTGGTAGGAAGAGAGATAACTTGTACTTTTAAATTTACACACTTATGTATATTGGACTTTTAAAAACAGATGAGTATATATTTATGGCTTTTATAAACTATAAAAATATTTTGTCACGTACATTTTATACTTTTATAATTTTTATAGTTTTATAAACTATAAAATGTTTTAAAGTCAACTTTAATTTACTCTGCAAACATGTAATGCCATAATAGATAGCATAGTTTTGTAAATTACTTCAAAATGCTTTTTAATGAGCATACTTTCCAAATAAAAAAAATCTGGAAACATGCTCTAAGAATGAATTGTTCCTGATTTATGAATTTGCTCATCTGAAGAACCACACCTAGTTATAGACACAGAATCACATCTAGTTCTACATTTAACAAGTCATCTTTACTTTTTTTTTTTTGCTGATAATTCATTTCAACTTTTATTCTTTTTTTTAACTTTTTTTTTTTTATTGGAGTATAGTTAATTAGCAATGCTGTGATAGTTTCAGGTGTACAGCAAGGTGATTCAGTTATACATAGACATTCTGTTTCAAATTCTTTTCCCATTTAGGTTGTTACATAATAAGGTCATCTTTACTTAAAATGAGGAAAGCTCATTTATTTTAGAAATTATAATATATATTTTATATATAAAGAACTTCTACAAATCAATATGAAAAAGAATCACAGTCCAAAGGAAAATGGGCATGGTCAGGGAGTTTATTAAAAAAAAAAAGAAAAAAAACAGTAAGTGCAAATGGATTTTAAACATGTTTAAAAGTGCTAATACTCTGAATAAAAGGTATACATTAAAACGACACCAGTTGGATAGGTGTAATGTGCTGTACTGATAAATGGGTAGGGCAAACAGGTAGGATTGTATATTGATTAATACAATCTCTTTGGAGGCCAAGTTAGCGACGCCTATCTAATTTGAAAGTGTTATTAACCTTTCACCTAGTAATCCCACTTACAGAAATTTAATCTCATGAACTCTCATATGTGCACAAAGAGGTACATACATGGGTATTGACCGAAACATTGCTTAGAGTCGCGAAAGACTGGAAACAATGGAATGTCTGTCTATTAATATAAGACTGGTTAAATAACCATGGGATAGCTGGTTAATGATCCTCTGTATCTCTGTTAAGAAGAAGGAAAATCTGTCTATGAACACATAGAGCTCTGATATATTCATTCATATATACATATGTGTAAAATACACTTGCACACGTGTGTATATGAATATATATTATACATATACATATACACCCAGTGCAGTAAATGTGCTTCCATTGGTGTAAAAAGAGGGAGGGTCTACATGTATGCTGTCTTTGTCTAGAACATCTCAGGAGGGGAACATAAGCAGGGAAACTAGAGAGGAAATTGCAAATGGGTGAGAATTTTTATTATATATAAAGATATATAAAAGAATTAAACAATAATTAAATAATAAGGAATTGGGATTGCTCCAAAAATCCCAAAACATATGACTGCTGAATAGACCCTGACAACGCTAGCCTTGGGATAATGAGACAGGGATTTAGTTTAGTTTTCATATACTTGAACAGGAATAAATGACCATAAAAGCCCAAACAATACTTTATTTTCATTTTTGTCACCAAGAAAATCTATAAACCAGTCAGTTACAGTAAAACTCTTTTATTCAACATGAGCCCATTTCCCCCAACTATGGATCTGAGTTTCCTGTCCATATTGATTTAGCAGTTCAGGGACTGCAGGCGGGCAGGGTTATCCCTTCCATCCCTCCAACTGGTTTCGTCTCTACCATTTTCAGTCAAAATTCCAAAGGTCACTTGAAAAGCACATAACACACTAAGCTTTCCAGACACTCCCTTTTGGCTAGATAACCCTCCAAGGCCCAGATCCCAACGTAGAGTCCCAGGAACCAGGGCAGCACTGTTATAAATCATTGTCTACTTGGCCAAAAATTGGAGGTGACACTGAACAAATTGAAAGTTTCAACAAGTATATCTTTAGAATGCAATTTTTATTATAATAACTAGAAAATCTAGCTTACATTCCAAATGCCGTCATTTTATCATAGTCAAGGTGCAATAACAGTTAAACGAAAACCAGCATGAGTCATGCTCGCATAAAACCGTCTACTTGCAGAGTTTGGCTTTTCTCTAAACGGGGAAAACTCAAAGTCAGGCAGCATAGAAAGGGGTTGTTCGGGCCTCTTGCTGGGAGAAATTATTTTAAGAAAAGCAGGTCACACGGAATTTGCCCAATGGCTCACTGACACGGAATGTGCACATCCGTTGAACTCTTTGGTTGCCCAGCCTCCTTCGCGGCTGGGATGAGGCACGAGAGGAAGGATCTGACAACACACACGCTGGTGAGAGCCGTCAGGGCAGCAGTGAAAGGTATAAGGAGCAGGTGCTCCTCGGCTTCACTCTGCGGAGGGCGGCCAAGAGACAGCCAGTGTCCGGGGTGCTGTGGGCATTGTAAGCAGCTGCACTTAAAGCTGGCCCCCATACCGGACCCTCGGGCCCTCCTAGAGATGTTGCCAACTACCCAACATCCTCTTGAACTCTTCTTGGACTTCATTCTTGTTAACTAGGGTGGATTCTGTTGGTTATGCCCAACTGGGATAAGCCTCTGACTTGGATGACTAGCAAGGACTGGGCCAAGATCAAAGTCATAGATGACTCCTTCCACCTTCTCCCTCGAGCTATGGCCTTGGTCCTGAAAACTTGCCCTCATAGCCAGGGTAAGCTGTGTCTTTTAGCCAGATTGAGAAAGAAGACGGGCTGTAGAGTGAGCAGCCCTTTTGAATGCCACTCATGCGCAGTGGCTTTGATAAGCGGCTTAATCTCTCCTGCTAAATTTTCTCATCTGTAAAACAGGGATAACAAAGCCATCTTCCCCATAGAGTAGTTGTGAGAATTAAATAAAATAACCCATGAATTTAATAGTGCTTCAATAAATGTTGAGGATTAGCTGTCCCAGTAAGGAAATAAAATAAGACTAAAGTGTGGGGAGTTAGAAAATCATATTATATGGGATAAAAATAACAATCCCTTTAACAGTGAGATCAGGGATTCCTAGCCATTTTTTTCTGACCATAGACTTCTTTACAATCAATCAACAAAATCCAATGATATCCAACTATAAACTCTAAACAAAATCTAAACATCGGCTATCTGAAAATGATGGAGAATGAAATGAAAATGAAACAATGAAATGAAAAAATGAAAATGAAAAAAGCAGGCAGACGCTGGAAAGAAGCTGACACTTGGAAGAAAACCATAATTCAAAAAGAGTCATGTACCAAAATGTTCATTGCAGCTCTATTTACAATAGCCCGGAGATGGAAACAACCTAAGTGTCCATCATCAGATGAATGGATAAAGAAGATGTGGCACATATATACAACGGAATATTACTCAGCCATAAAAAGAAACGAAATTGAGCTATTTGTAATGAGGTGGATAGACCTAGAGTCTGTCCTACAGAGTGAAGTAAGTCAGAAAGAGAAAGACAAATACCGTATGCTAACACATATATATGGAATTTAAGAGAAAAAAAAATGTCATGAAGAACCTAGGGGTAAGACAGGAATAAAGACACAGACCTACTAGAGAATGGACTTGAGGATATGGGGAGGGGGAAGGGTAAGCTATGACAAAGTGAGAGAGTGTCATGGACATATATACACTACCAAACGTAAGGTAGATAGCTAGTGGGAAGCAGCCACATAGCACAGGGAGATCAGCTCAGTGCTTTGTGACCACCTAGAGGGGTGGGATGGGGAGGGTGGGAGGGAGGGAGACGCAAGAGGGAAGAGATGTGGGAACATATGTATATGTATAACTGATTCACTTTGTTATAAAGCAGAAACTAACACACAATTTTAAAGCAATTATACTCCAATAAAGATGTAAAAAAAAAAAAAAAAGGACATCACAAAGTTTCTTTCTTTTTAAGTAACATTTAGCCTGAAGGCAGGCCCCAGCGTATGCATATAAGACAGGTAAAAGTCTGACAGAAAAACCTGAATTATTATTGGTTTGATGAACCAGAGGACGCTGTTTAGGGCAACCACAGTTCCTGGAGAGTGAGGAGAGGGGAACCCAAAAAAGGAGAGAGGGAGCCCAAGTCTCTGGTTGACACCTAAGCGGCAAATAGATGGGGCAGACACCAAGCAGCCAGCTAAGGCTAAGAAAATTGCACTTAAACTTGAGCTGCTACCCACCACAGGGGAGAGACAAAATTTACAGTTTGAATTCAGTCAAGTTAACTACAAGCTAAAATCTAAACCAATTTTCTTCAGAGAAACATAACAGAATCCAGAGACTCTACAATGCATCATTCATAACACCAGGATACAATCAAAATTCCCTGATATACCAAAAAACAAGAAAACACAACAATCTAAGAAAAAACATAGCCAGTGAAGACCAACTCCAAGATGATTCAGATACTAGAATAGCAGACAAGGATTTAAAAGCAGCTATTACAACTATGCCAAAGGACATAAATAAATGTATTTGCCATAAATAAAAGAGTAGAAAATCTCAGCAGAATAGTAACTATAAAAAAGAACAAACTGGAAATTCTCAAAATATCTCAGAAAAGTCAACATCACAAATGAAAATTTCAATATCATATATAATATCACTGGGTGGCTTTAAGAGCAGAAGAAAGATTACAGAAGACTTAGTAAAGTTGAAGGTAGATCAATAGAAATTATCCATTCTGAAGGACATACACATTAAAAAAAAATGAGCAGCACTTCGAGGACGTGTGGGGCAATGTCAAAATGTCTAACATACGTGTAACTGGTGTCCTAGAAGGAAAAGAGGAAAAATGGGACAGAAAATGCTTGAAAAAAGAATTTTAAGAAATGGCTACATTTGGTAAAGGTGTAAATCTATAGATTCAAAAAGCTCAGGATACTCCCAAGCAGGATTTTAAAAACAACAGCAACAGCACACCTGGAGACATTATAGTCAAATTTCTGAAAATGAAATAAAGATAAAATCTTGAAAGTAGTCAGAGATAACAACACATTGTTATCTCTGTGTACAGGGGGACAAAGTCTCAAATAACCTGAGACTTCTTTCAGAAACAAAGGAGGTCAGAAGACTGGCACCACATCTTTAAAGTACAGGGGGGAAAAAACCCTGTCATTCCAGGATTCTATACTAAGTGATTATATCCTGCAAGAATAAAGGTGAAAAACAGATTTTTAGACTAAAGGAAATCTAAGAGAATATGTCAGCAGCAGACCAGCACTACGGGAAATGCTAAAGGAAGTTCTTCAGACAGAAGGAAAATGAAACAAGATAAACACTCAAATCTACAGGATGGAATGAAGATCATTGAGAATGGTAAATAGGTGGATAACTATAAAAGATTATTTTGTCATCTTAATTTCTTTAAAATACAAATAATGGTTTAAATAAAAATTATAACATTGTATTATGGGGTTTATGATGTATGTGGATGTAATAATTTTAACAACTATGCATGAAGGACGGGGGATGTAAATGGACCTACATGGTTGCAACCTTTCTACATTTCATGTGAAGTGGTATAATATTAACTCTGAGAAGATTGTGAAAAGTTAGGGATGTATTTTATAACTTTAGAGCAGAGATGGAGAAGGAAGCATGGTTTTGAAAGATACATAGGAAGCAGTATAGTGAGAATTTGGCAACTCTGGATCTAGATGATGACACACACTGATATTTGTTAACTCCCACAAGCTGAGTCTCATGAAACCACTCGATGAAGTGCTACTTTATTCTTATTTCTCATAGAATAATAATAACACCATAACAAGATCTACTATTTTAAAAGTTCATTTTATTCAGTGCAATCCCTAACAGAATCTCAGCTGGTTCCTTGTAGGAATTGATGCACTGATCATTAAATTCACATGAAACTCAAGGAACACAATAGCCAAAATAATCTTGAAAAGAAGAACAATGTTTAGAGAACTTACACACTTTGATTTCAAAACTTACCACGAAGCAAAAGTAACCAAGATAGTGTGGTACTGGCAGAAGATAGATGTATAGATCAATAGAAGAGAATTGAGAGTCCAAAAATAAACCCATATCTCTGTGGTAAATCAATTTTTTAATAATGGTGCCAAGACCATTCAGTGGGGAAAGAATAGTCTCTTCAACAAATGGTGCTGGGACAACTGGATATCTATGCAAAAAAAATGAAATTGGACCCCTATCTCACACCGTATACACGAATTAACTCAAAATGGATCAAAGACCTAGATGTAAGAGCAAAAACTATAAAACTCTTAGAAGATACCATACGGGTAAATCTTTGTGACCTTGGATAAGGAAATAGTTTCTTAGATATGACACCAAAAGCACAAGCAACGAAAGATTAACAAATTCAACTTCATCAGTACTAACAAAATTTAACAAAAAATTAACAAATTTGACTTCATCAGAATTAAAAATTTTGTGTTTCAAATGACACTATTAAGAAAGTGAAAAGACAATCTATACAATGGGAGAAAATGTGTGCAAATCATACATCCGATAAAGGATCTGTATCTGGAATATATGAAGAACTCTTACAGCTCAACAATAAAAGTAATCTAATTTTATTAATTAGATTAATAATTAATGGGCTAATTAAATGTTATTCAGATCAAGCATTTCTCCAAAGAAGATATACAAAGGGCCAAAAAGTACATGAAAAGATGTTCAACTTCGTTAGTCATCAGGGAATACAAATCGAAACCACAATGAGATATTACATCACATCCACTAGTAATCAAAAAGCCAAATAATTTAAGTGTTTGTGAGTATGTGGAGAAATCGGAACCCTCATACGCTGTTGGTAGGAGTGTAAAATGGTGCAGCCACTTTGGAAAAGTTTGTCAGTTACTCAAATAATTGCACATAGGTATACCATCTGACCCAGCAATTCCACACCTGCATATATACCTAAAAGAAATGAAAATATATGTCCACACAGAAACTTGTACATGAATATTTTATAGTAGCATTATTGCTAATAGCCAAAAGGCGGAACCAACCTAAATGCCCACCACCTGTTGAATGGATAAACTAAACAAGGTACATATATCCATCCAATGGAATATTATTTGGCTATAAAAAGGAATGAAGTATTGATACATACTACAACATGGGTAAACCTTGAAAACATTATACTCAGTGAAAGAAGCCAGTTACAAAAGATGACATATTATGTGATTCCATATATATGAAGTGTCCAGAAAAGGCAATTCTACAGAGAGAGAAAATGGATTAATGGTTGCCTAGGACTGGGGGGGATGGGAGGACTGGAGAACGGGTGATAACTGAAGGCTTTTTTTTAAAAAAAATGTTTATTGGAGTATAGTTGCTCTACAATGTTGTGTTAGTTTCTACTGTATAGCAAAGTGAATCAGCTATATGTATACATTTATCCCCTATTTTTTGGATTTCCTTTCCATTTAGGTCACCGCACAGCATTGAGTAGAGTTCCTTGTGCTACACAGTAGTTCTCATTAGTTATCTATTTTATACATAGTATAAATAGTGTATTGTCAATCCCCATCTCCCAATTCATCCCACCTCCCCCTTCCCCTCTTGGTGTTCATACGTTTGTTCTCTACGTCTGTGTCTCTATTTCTGCTTTGCCAATAAGATAATCTATACCATTTTTCTAGATTCCAAATATATGCGTTAATATACGATATGCTTTTCTCTTTCTGACTTACTTCACTCTGTATGACAGACTCTAGGTCCATCCACGTCTCTACAAATGACCCCATTTCATTCCTTTTTATGGCTAAGTAATACTGCATTCTATATATGTACCACATTTTCTTTATCTATTCCTCTATTGATGGACATTTAGGTTCCTTCCATGTCCTGGCTATTGTAAACAGCTAAAGGCTTTTTTTGAGGGTGAAGAAAATGTTCTGATTACAATGATGGTTGCACAACTCTGTGAATATACTAAAAACCATTAAATTGTACACTTTAAGTGGGTGAACTGTGTGGTATGGGAATTATGTCTCAGTAAAACGGTTACCAAAAACTATACATATATCGATACAAAACAATTTTTAAAGTTCATTTTGTTTTGAATTTTTAAAGTTATATAGTTTATGTATGTATATTTTATGTTTAAGAAATCCAAAATATATCAGGGTATAGAGGAAAATAATTTCATTTACCTTCTTATTCTAAACTTTTTTTTTTTTTTTCCTGTACGCGGGCCTCTCACTGCTGTGTCCTCTCCCACTGCAGAGCACAGGCTCTGGACGCGCAGGCCCAGCGGCCATGGCTCACAGGCCCAGCCGCTCCGCGGCACGTGGGATCCTCCCGGACCGGGGCATGAACCCGTGTCCCCTGCATCGGCAGGCGGACTCTCAATCACTGCGCCACCAGGGAAGCCCCAACCTTCTTATTCTAAACTTTTAATCCTACTTTTAATCCTGAGAGGAAGCCACTGTTATCAGTTTAATACAAATCTTTCTTCACACTTTCCTTTGTGTTTGCATAAGCATTGGGTTGGCCAAAAGGTTCCTTCATTGTTTTTCCCATAAGATGGCTCTAGTAGCACTTTAACTTCATCGAAACAATTTTGTTAGGTTGTATGGTGACAGCTGTCATATCAGTGTGCCTTTAAAAAACGACGTATCAAGATTAGTGAATTTTTGTGTAGTCATTTTAATATTGAAGATGGAAGAAAAAAAGCAACGTTTTCGGCATATTATGCTTTATTATTTCAAGGGAGGTCGAAATGCAGCAGAAACACGAAAAAGATTCGTTCAGTGTATGGAGAAGATGCTGTGACCCAATCGAACATGTCAAAAGTGGTTTGCGAAGTTTTGTGCTGAAGATTTCTCGCTGGACGAAGCTCCACGGTTGGGTAGACCAGTTGAAGTTGATAGTGATTAAATAGAGACATTAATTGAGAACAGTCAACTTTACACCACGCGGGAGATAGCTGACATACTCAAACTATCCAACTCAAGTGCTGAAAATCATTTGCACCAGCTTGGTTATGTTAATCGCGTTGATGTTTGGGTTCCACATAAGTTAAGCAAAGAAAACCTCCTTGACCGTATTTCCGCATGAGATTCTCTACCTAAACGTAATGAAAACGTTCCGTTTTTAAAACAAATTGTGATGGGTGATGAAAAGTGGATACTGTACAATAAGGTGGAACGGAGGAGATCATGGGGCAAGCGAAATGAACCACCACCAACCACACCAAAGGCTGGTCTTCATCCAAGGAAGATCATGTAATGTGTATGGTGGGATTGGAAGGGAGTCCTCTACTGTGAGCTCCTCTATTGTGAAAACCAAATGATTAATTCCAACAAGTACTGCTCCCAATTAGACCAACTGAAAGCAGCACTCCACGAAAAGCGTCCAGAGTTAGTCAACAGAAAACGCATAATCTTCCATCAGGATAACGCAAGACTGCCTGTTTCTTTCATGACCAGGCAAAAACTGTTACAGCTTGGCTGGGAATTTCTGATTCATCCACCATACTCACCAGACACTGCACCTTTGAATTTCCATTTATTTCAGTCTTTACAAAATTCTCTTAATGGAAAAAATTTCAATTCCCTGGAAGACTGTAAAAGGCACCTAGAACAGTTCTTTGCTCAGAAAGATAAAAAGTTTTGGGAAGATGGAATTATGAAGTTGCCTGAAAAACGGCAGAAGGTAGTGGAACAAAAGGGTGAATATGTTGTTCAATAAGGTTCTTGGTGAAAATGAAAAATGTGTCTTTTGTTTTTATTTAAAAACCAAAGGCACTTTTTGGCCAACCCAATATGAACATAAGTTGTAGATATATAATTTAGTTCTGTAATTTAAAAAATAAGAGGGCTCATGCTGTATGTATTCTTCTGCTGCTTGCTTTTTTCAGTTAACGTTGTTTTGGAAATCCTTCCATATTATTATGTATAGATGTTCCTCTTTAAAAGTTCTGCATAGTATTCACATCGTATTGCATTAGTAAAGATTATGTAGGCTGAATATTTGATAGTGAAATTGTTGGGTCAAATGGTGTGGGCTTTACAGTTTAACAAATACTGCGAATTGTCCCCCGAAAGGGTGTACAATTTCACACACCCAACAATAGTGAATACATATACCCTTCCCTACACCCATGCAAACAATGTATGTTATTAATATTTTAAAATTTTGTTTGTTTGATATCTCATTGTTTTAACTTCTCTTTTCTTGGTTACTTATAAGGTTAGTTGAATATGAAATTCCCTAACATTTTCACCCTGAATTATTTTTCTTAGGATATCCGGTATATTTGTTACATCCCTTTTTAGAGTTTTAAAATTCTCTCTGTTTATCCTTTTATATTGATTTTTACTTTGTTTTGTCCATGTCTCCTGTAAATAGCAAATAGCTAGGTTTTCTTGATTGTAATTCTAACAGAATTTACCTGATCTGAGAGCTGGAAAAAAAGGAAACTTGCAAAACCCAAAGAGTTTGTTATTGACAAATCGCTAAGACTAATGTTATTTAAAAGTCTGTCTGTATAGCTGTATATTAACTTTGTTTAGTATATCATCATGTTTTGCTGTAGAATTGAAGTTTTAAAATTTGTTTATATAGTACATTCTTGGTTTTATCATGAAGAATTCCACTTGGTTATTATGATGGGTTTAAAACTTGCCCACAAACTCTTTGACCCTTCTCTCAAAAAGGGTGGACCCTAATTCTCCTCCCCTGGAATATTAGCTGGCCTTAGTGACTCACCTCCAACAAACAGATTGAAGTGATGCTGTGTGACTTCCAGCTTCCCCTGGCTCCTTTTCTCGTGGGATGCTTGCGCTTGGAGCCCAGCCACCATGTGGTGAGGAAGCCCAGGCTACATGGAGAGGAAATGAGGCCCCCAGTCAACAGCCAGCACCAGCTGCCAGACATGTGAGTGAAAAGTTTTTGACACTTTCAACTGAGGCCCCAAACGTCGGGAGAAAAGACAGGCCACCTCCCTCCACTGCACTCTGCCCCAATTCCTGCTACGTAGAGTCCACAAGCAAAAGAAATAGTTGTTTTATACCACTACACTTTGGGTAATTATACAGCCATGGTAAGTAGTACATTTATTAATAAAGATAGTCTTAGAGGTATTCCTCAGCACCTTCCAATTGGGGTGGAAAAGAGAAGATAACCTCGCTCAGAAATTTTATTATGTTTCTCTAATAACTCATTCCTCAATTCCTCAGTGAGATATGTTCAGCACCCTTTATACCATCTTCTTTGGGGTTTTCTATTTCTGAATACAATTATTTCTTTTCTCTTGCCTTTCTTCCCTTCCCCCCTTTTTAAGAATCTTTTATTTTCCTTGAATTAATAGGTTTTTGTTGTTGTTTTTCCATTCTTTCCTTCTGGGGATTAGAATATATAGACAGTATACATCTTCTATTCTTTTTAGGATTATGATTACATTTAACACACATTTTCCTTCAATAACTAGAGGTAATCAGTATCTATTTCCTCCTCTGAATGAGATGAAGAACTTAGCGGACTTTCACTTCCCTCCTCTCTCTCTTCACCCCACCTCTCATGTTTATAATCAGCTGAACTTGAGTTTCAGACTGCCTTCAGACTGCCTTAAAAAAAACGGGCAGCAGTAAGTTATACTTAATTATAAGCACACCCTTTACCCCCGTTCTTTGCTCATCATTGTTTTTAGTATCACATATATCTCTCATGGATTCATTTTCTGACTTGCTGGGAAATTTTCAGGGATGTGTCTATGAGTGTAAACTTTATGAATCTTTGGATGATTGAAAATATCTTTATTTTGTCCTTTCCATTTGAAAGCTTGTTTGACTTGGTATAGAGCTCTGGGTTCAAAAATTAAACTTCTCTTGGAACTATCTATCTGTTGTTCCAGTGTTTTCTAGCATCCAGTGTTGCCAACGAGAGAGATATGATGCTCATAGGATTATCATTCCCTTTTGCGTGATCTGGTTCTCTCTCTCTCTCTGTTTTGGAAATTTTCTCTTTATTTTTGGTATTCTGAAATTTCATGAGATGGGCTTTGTCTTCACTCTTCTTAGCAATCTAAGAACTGGTTTCTTTCCTTCACTCTGTAAATATTTCTCTCTCTCCATTCCCCTCCTGCTTCCCTTCCTGCCAGCATCCCTCCCTCAAATCCCACCGGACAGGACCCCTCTCACCTTCCTACCATCTAATCTACAGGCTTCTCACATCTGCATCTTCTCCTTCACCTCCTTCTATTGTGCCAAGGGAGGTGGCCTCCTCCTGCCCTAAGTCAAGCCCTTTCCCCGTGCTCTGGACCCGTTCCTCTCACATTCTCAGTATCCCACCCCCATCTCATTCAGCACACCCTTTCTTCACACCTCCCTATTTCTCACTCTTTATTCACAACGGAGCTTCCTGACAGAGTTGTCTCTCTATGCCATCTCTACTTCCTCACCTTTTATGAATTTTCCAACTCATTCCGATATAGTCACCACGCTCCCACACACTTACTGAAACTGCTTTTAGTAAGGTGTCTTCTGGGCTCCAAGATTCAATAGTCTCCTTTATCGACACCTCCTTTAAATACCATCTGTTGAATTTTTGCTGCTTATTTCCAAGTTTGTGTCTCCAACCCAGACACCAAGTCTGAGCTCCATCCTCCAACATCTCACCTCTCCATCTGACTGTTTCACAGGTGGCTCAGAGTTGACAAGTCTAAGACTGAATCTTGTTTTCCTTCTGAACTCCCCTCCCAATCAGATCCTCCTATCCAGTGATTTAAGCCAGAATCCCAGGAGTTAAATCTCTACATCTCCATCTCACCACTCCGTGTCCGATCTCTTAGCATAATCTATTGACAATGTTAACCCTTCATTATGGCTCAAAATGTGTCTATCAACCTCTCCGTTACCCACGGCCAGTACCCTAGTCCAAACCACCACTGTCTCTCACCTGGACCACAATCATATCCTCCTAACTGGGCTCCTTGCTTCGAGTCCTGCTCTCTTAGTGCATGTTCCACCCAGCAGCTACAAGCATCCTTTCAAAAACATAATCCAGCTCATACCTTCCTTTTGCACTTAAAATAAATCTTACAAGGCCCTGCATGACCCAGCTCCTGCTTCATCTCTCCAGTCACGTTCCTCAGTCCCATCCCCCACACCTTCATTCATTCAGGGGCTCTGGCCTTTCACACCAACAAAGACACTTAGGCATCACTCTATTTTGAAGGGAATTAGCCCATTCAGGAGGAGGTGAACGGTGGGGCGAGGTGCCCAAGGAAGCAGCAAATTGGATGCATTCTCCTGTGCCATGACAAATGACATTTCATTTTCTGACTCAGGACTAGGGGTGAGGAGGGGCTGAGAGATCTATAATGGGAAAGCACTTGCAATACACATGGCAGATGAAGGGTTAAAATCTTCAATACACGAAGACCCACACTTTGGGAGGAAAAATAATCCAATAGAAAAATAGAGAAGGTATTTAATAGGCTTTTCAGAGGAAGAGAAATTCAAATAATGAATAAACATGTGAAGAAACTGAGGTACCTTTTTTTTTTTTTTTTTTTTTGCGGTACGCGGGCCTCTCACTGTTGTGGCCTCTCCCGTTTCGGAGCACAGGCTCCGGAGGCGCAGGCTCAGCAGCCATGGCTCACGGGCCTAGCCGCTCCGTGGCATGTGGGATCTTCCCGGACCGGGGCACGAACCCGTGTCCCCTGCATCGGCAGGCGGACTCTCAACCACTGCGCCACCAGGGAAGCCCAACTGAGGTACCTTTTTAAATGAAAAAAACCACTCATCAGATTGGCAAAAATGAAAGAGTGGCTGGTAAGAATACGTGAAATCAGACAGTCTCGTACATTGCTGGTAGAAATGTGAATTGGAGCAATGCTTTGGGGAAATGATCGGGCAATGTTACTAACAAAATAGAAGATTATTCCCTATATCATGTTAAGTAAAATAAGAAGATTCAAAATTCTATCAACATTACTGTAAGTCTGTAAACATGGACTAAGCGTATAGACAAGGACTAGAGGATATCATGGATGTACACAAACCCATGAGACTGTGGGGAATTTTTGCCTTGAATTTTTGTTGTTAAAATAATATTGTTTTGTCTGGGACTTCCCTGGTGGCACAGTGGTTAAGAATCTGCCTACCAATGCAGGGGGCACGGGTTCGATCCTTGGCCCAGGAAGATCCCATATGCTGCAAAGCAACTAAGCCTGTGCACGGCAACTACTGAGCCTGCGCTCTAGAGCCCGCGAGTCACAACTACTGAGGCTGTGCGTGCCACAACTACTGAGCCCGCGTGCCACAACTACTGAAGCCCGCATGCCTAGAGCCCATGCTCTGCAACAAGAGAAGCCACCACAATGAGAGGAACCCGTGCACTGCAACGAAGGGTAGCCCCCGCTCGCCACAACTACAGAAAGCCCGCGGGCAGCGACGAAGACCCAACGCAGCCATAAATAAATAAATAAATTAATTAATTTTAAAAAATAATAATACTGTCTTGTCAATATTGTAACTTATAAAAAACACATATGGTGAATCCGGGAAGCAGTGATTGTTTATGGGTTGGAGGTTAATTTGCCTTGAAGTTCATTTAAAAGTTTTCAGGCTACTCCTTGGGAAACCAGGAGCTGACAACGGGTTGGTGCTTGACCAGCTGTAGAGCAGTGGATGGTGTGGCAGCCTTGAGGCCTGGGAGTGCTGGATGGATGGAGGCTGGAGACTAGAGGTGAGCCGGGAAGTTGCTGCCACAGGCTATAGATAAGCCTGGGGAGAGGATCAGGTCTGGGGCAGAGGAGAATGAGGCAGGTTCAGAAAGCAAGTCAGAAGGAGAAACCACCTACCGGGTAAGTGAAGGGGAGGAGGTGTGAAGGTGATTCCAAAGGGCAGGAGGGGTGGCAGGGCAGCCACTCAGCTGCGGAGGGAAAGCTGTGGTATCAGGGGAATTTTTCAAAGAGGTGGAGTGGGAGGGGAGGAAGAGTATGAGTTGGATTTCAGGCATGCTGTATTTGAACTTTGAGAGTTTTCTGAAATAATTGGGAATAGGGAAATGTGAAAATGACAAAGTTTAAAATATATATATATACATATACATATATATATATATATATATATATATATATACACACATATATATATATCTCAAAGAAGCCAGGGACTGAACATTCTTCTGTTACTGGATTGATCTGTAGAAAGATTGAACTTTCCCTCCAATAAGACACACTTCTTTCAGTAGAGGGAGTTCCAAAAATAGTACTTCCTCACTTTCTGGTGAAACCATTCCTCATTTTGTATAGCTTTATCTTAATATTTTTTTTGGTCTAATATTGAACTCAGATTCTCCTTTTTAAGTCTTTGCCATATTGCTAGTATATTTTCCATTTTTAAAGCATCCCTTTTCTTAAAAAAAAATTCCCTTGTTGGTTTTGCCCATGTTTGTAAACAGCGGACACTGATGACCCAAACTACCCCTTGGAGCTTTCGTCTTTGCTCTGGACCAATTCCGCCATTCTTTTAATAACTTTGGTTCCTCTTTGGGCCCTGCCAGCCTTTTCTCTACATACTTGTGGTAGAAAACAGCCCTAACTAAGCACAGTTTTCTGGGTGTGGCTCTACTGTACTTCCCTCATCTGGGCAGTCATGGCTCCTGCCAGCTCTTTCAGGTTCTCTGGCACTAGGTGGTCTGTGACCTTCTCTTCTCTGGCACTAGCTGGTCAGTACCCTCTGCCACAGGTTATAGATCTACATTTTCCAAATCAGATGTGAGCATTAAAACATCCCAGCTCACCTCTTAGGATGGCTATAATAATTTTTAAAAGGAAAATATTAAGTGTTCTTGAGGATGTGGAGAAGTTGGAACACTCATGCATTGCTGGTGGGAAAGAAAAATGGTGCAGCTGTTGTGAAAAGCAGTATGGCGGTTCCTCAAAAACTTAAAAATAGAATTACCATATGATCCAGAAATTCCACTTTAAGGTATATAACTGAAAGAATTGAAAGCAGGGTCTCAAAGAGATTGTTCTACACCCAGGTTTACAGCAACATTATTCACAATAGCCAAAAGGTGGAAACAACCCAAGAATCCATCGATGGATGAATGGATAACAATGTGGATGAATGTGGTATTTCCGTACGATGGAATATTATTCAGCCTTAAAAAAGAAGGTAATTCTGAGACATGTTATAACCTGGATGAACCTTGAGGGCATTATGCTAAGGGAAATAAGCCAGTCATAAAAAGACAAATGATGTATGATTCCACCTATAGGAGTTACATAATAATAGAGGACTCAGATTTATACAAACAGAAAGTAGAATGGTGGTTGCCAGGGGCTGGGAGGAGGAGGGAGTAGGGAGTTATTAATGGGTATAGAGTTTCAGTTTTGCAAGATGAAAGAGTTCTGGAGATCGATTGCACACATCGTGAATGTACTTAACACTTCCAAACTGTACACTTAAAAATGGTAATTTTACATTATGTGTATTTTACCAAAATAAAAAAATTTGGGAGGAAAAAGTTCAGAAAGAGAAAAAGAAGTAGTGGAGCTAGGATCCAAATCCAGGTCATCTGATGACAGTGCCTGCTCTTAACACTAGGCTACGCTAGTCCTGCAGGTAAGGGGACCCACAGGCCTTAGAAGGCAGATTATCTGTCACCGGCTCTCGCCAGAACATGCCCCTCGGAGGTCTCATTTCCCCAATCCAAGCAGTTTATCAGTGGATTCCTTATATGTACATTCAGAGCACCTTCCCCTGCCCCGCCCCTGCCTGGAGGTGTTTGTCTTCTCATGATTGGTGCCCCAGCAGCCAGCTGGCTGGGCCAATCAGATTTAAGAAAAGGAGCACATCCTCTAACACATATTAAAGTTGAAGCTTTGCAAGTGGCTAGCACGCAGCCTTGGTACCCACCCCAAGGAGTTCACTCATCTTTATTATTTTGTGTTTGTTTGGCTCCCTGATGTCAGTATAAGTTCACCTGTATCTGGGGAACCCTTGTTCCATGCCTGAGCTCACAAAAGCTTTTCTATGTGGACCAAGAATTCTGTATTTTCATTCTTTTACCTAATACGCTCTGTGAAGGTAGAACTTTGTCTTGTACGTCCCATAATATTGCCACCATCTCATACATGAGAGGCATTTAAAAAAGAACAACTTTTAGAAATTTTCAAACTTCACAAAAGTAGAGAAAAGAGTACAGTGAACACCTGTGTACTCATCCCTCTACATTGACATGTTGCCATTCTCATTAACTAATAAGCATGTAATAAATATATAGTGAGATAATAACATTAAATGGATATTGTCCCAAAATTGAGAATTTTAAATTAGATATAAAGGAAGAACTTCTTGGGAGAACTTCTTGGCAGGTACACTCAGTTTTTAAATAGGTGACATTATGGGATACACTATTTCCGCTTAGCTAAGCCAGATTTCACCTTTCTGAGATCATTTATACCTGATTCTGCCCAATGATAATAAACAGATGGGCTAAATTACCTCTAATGTATTTTCTCGTGTTAAGTCGGAATGCAGCAGGGTCTTTGTTTACAAGCAACAGAAACTGAGTCTGGTTAACTTGAACCAAACAATCTGTTGAAAGGATTTGGAGAAGCTCATGGAATCCAAGGAAAAAATAGAATAACCTTGTAAGGGAGACCATCCAGGACAACTCCAGGGCTCCAGAGAGCAAGAACTAACTGACCATCTATTCTGGGTGCAGCTGCTGTTGAGGTGAATCAGCTCCCACCACTCTCTGACCTTGTCACTCCTGTCACCATTCGGATTCCCAACAGATGACATCAGTTGCACTAGCCTGGGTCATGTGGCCATGCATACATTCAACCAATTACTATGACTCCGATTTGGCCAGGCCAGGCTGGTACCCCAAAGAAGAAACTTGTACTAATACCAAAAGAATAAAGAAGGAATAACAAGGATGAGCAGAGTCTACCCCGAAGTCCCAATAGCACTTCTGGGCACACCTTCCAGCTCAGCATCTTGTGAATTAATTTGTCTTATGCAGCTTCAGATATGGCTTTAATTTCTTTTAAATGTTAGGTAGTTTTAAACTAACCCCTAAAATACTAACACCCTCTGTGATATTGCCTCTCTGTCCACCCAGACCTTTTGGAGAATGAACAATGTCCAAAAGAGTAAAAATCCACTCCATCCATTTTTACCCCAACTTCGGTTTATTTATATAATTGGTAAATGTTTGTATTCTATATGCAAATAACTTTAGTTTGGCAAATCAAGTTATATTTTCCTATTACTTTACTAATAATATCAAAGTTTTGTCATCCTCATGTTTGACTGTTCTTTAGTAAGTGGTGGACATGACAATGGGATTCTCTTTATGACTTAAGTGATGCTCTGTTCAAAGACTACTCTTGTATGAGATCCTAAAATGAATACTTAGTAAAGAAAATTTCTGTAAAGTGAAACATTCTTCTCGCTCTTTTTCCAAAAAAAAGTATTTGTTTGAGCTTCATTCATTTTTAAAAGAACACTTGTAAATAGATATTTTAGGGACAGGAGGTAGAAAAAACTGAATTAGCAGAATAATTATAAAAAATTTCCATTTTCCTTTTCTATGTCATTACTCAATTTAACTTTAGTCCTCTGGTTTCTGAACTCAGAAGGTCTTTAAGTCAAACATTTGTGGACTGGATTAAACACTTCCAATTATGATAAACATGCATTTACCCCATCAATTAAAATTGGAATTGTTGCAAAGAAGATTCCAGGTTGCTGGTAGAATCTGTTGTTCAGAATCCCCTTGTGTTGTTTCTTTTCCTTTTTGTGCCTTTTTTCCTTTGCTTATAGACATTTGCTTTCAAAGTTTTTCCAAATCTTCTTGTTGTAGACATTCTCAGGGAACATCTGCTCTATTCTCCTGGCTTCAGACAAGGCATCTAAACTCACTCTGATCCTTCATTACTTTATTCAGCACTATCTAGGTTCAGTATTTCCAGGATGGACTAGACTTGACCCATCATCCAAAAAAGAATACACCGAAATGCACAGAATTACAGGGTTAGTTCCATGAAGGGTAAGAATATTGTGCCACTGGTGAGAACTATGGATTCTGGGGGGATGAGGTACTGAGTTCCTTACCCACCTTAGAATCTCTAGACAAATGGATAATTTTATCAACACATTATTTTATTCTTTACGTTTTCCATGAGCTAGCTTCTCCCGTTGTGCCTCCCACACATTGGCTGATAAAACCTGGTTCTTTTGGTTGATGCATGCATTCAGAAACACAGGCTTGGGCCATTTTAGACCAGTGGTGTCCTATAGAAATGGAACACGAGGCACATATGTAATTTAAAATTTTCTGATAGCTACATTTAAAAAGTTAAAAGAGAGGCTTCCCTGGTGGCGCAGTGGTTGGGAGTCCGCCTGCCGATGCAGGGGACGCGGGTTCGTGCCCCGGTCCGGGAGGATCCCGCATGCCGCGGAGCGGCTGGGCCCGTGAGCCATGGCCGCTGGGCCTGCGCGTCCGGAGCCTGTGCTCCGCAACGGGAGAGGCCACGGCAGTGAGAGGCCCGCGTACCACAAAAAAAAAAAAAAAAAAAAAAAAAAATTAAAAAGCTATCGTGAATTTGACAGGGCAAATTTGCCATTACCTATCCAAATGTAGAACACGTACCCTCTGACCCACACATTTCCACTTCTAGACATCTATTCTACAGAAACACACAATTATACACATACACAGAGAGCATAGCAATTATATATGTTCAATGATATTCATTGCAGCCTTGTTTGTACAAGCAAAATATTGGAAATGCTGTAAATGTCCATTAATAAGTGTTCTAATAAGTTATGATGTCTCCTTTACCACAAAACACTGTAGAGCTGTTAAAAGAAATGAAGTAGATCTATATACAATAACATGGAAGTATGTCCAGGATGTGTTGCTAATTGAAAATACAGAGAGTTGCAGAACAGCATGTTCTCACTTAAAAAATTGAAAACACACATGTGCAAACACGCACACACACAACCCAAATTAGCTCAGTGATTACTCATGTGCAAGTAAGAGTTGGGGGAAAGAGGTAGAAAGGACAGCGAACTTTCACTCTTTGCTTTAAATCTTTCTGTATTATAATAATATTTCAACAGGCATGTACCATCTCTGTAAAGCTCCTACGTGTGCCCTGAAGGAGAACCTTAACTCCTGCAGCTGCAGGGCTGAGATTGCTGAAAATCAAACACAGAATCTCATCCTGTGATTGGCTGAATTACAACACAAGCTGAACTCGCAGCCTGCACTTATGGCAAGGGGAGATCCCTACCGTCAGTTGACAGAGGAAGAGAAGACTTGGGCCTGGTTTATAGATGGTTCTGCATGATATGCAGGTACCACCTGAAACTGGACAGCTGCAGTGCTACAGCACCTCTCTGAGCCATCCTTGAAGGAGCAGTTTTCCCGGTGGGCAGAACTTTTAGCTGTGCACCTGGTTCATTTTGCTTGGAACGGTTAGATGTGCGATTCTACTGATTCATGAGCTGTGGCCAATGGTTTAGCTGTATGGGCAGGAACTTGGAAGGAACATAATTGGAAAATCGGTGACAAGGACATTTGGGAAAGAGGTGTGTGGATAGACCTCTCTAATGGGTAAAAAATGTGAAGATATTTTTATCCCATGTGGATGTTCACCAAAGAATGACCTCAGAGGAGATTTTAATAATCAAGTGGATAGGATGACTGGTTCTATGGATACCAGTCAGCCTCTGGAGACCCCTAGCCACTCCTTGCCGTCACCCAATGGGCTCTTGAACAAAGTAGTCACGGTGGCAGGGATGGAGTTCTGCATGGGCTCAGTGACATGGGCTTCCACTCACCAAGGCCAGACTAGCTACTGCCACCACTGACTGCCCAATCTGCTAGGAGACCAACACTCAGTCCTGGGTATGGCACTATTCCCCGGGGTGATCTGCCAGCTACCTGATGGCAGGTTGATTGCACTGAACTGCTTCCATCATATAAGGGGCGATGTTTTGTTCTTACTAAAATAGACACTGTCTCTGGAAATGGATTTTCATCCCCTGCACACGATGCTTCGGCCCAAACTACTATCTGTGGACTAACAGAATATCTTATTCCTCATTCACACAGCACTGCTTCTGATCTAGGAACTCACTTCACAGCAAAAGCAGTGTGGCAATGGGCCCATGCTCATGGATTTCACTGGTCTTACCGTGTTTCCCACCATCCTGAAGCAGCTGGTTTGATAGAATGGTGGACCGGCCTTTTGAAGACTCAATTACAGCACTAGCTAGGTGGCAATATCTTACGATGTTGGGGCAAGGTTCTCAAGGGTGTAAATGCTTTGAATCAACATCCAAAATATGGTGCTGTTTCCCCCATAGCCCGGATTCACAGGTCCAGGAATCAAGGAGAGGAAATGGGAGTGGCACCCCTCACTATTACCCCTGGTGACCCACTAGCAAAATGTTTGTCTCCTGCTCCTGCAAGTGTATGCTCTGCTGGCCGAGACGTCTTAGTTCCATGGGAGGAATGCTTCTACCAGGAGACACAACAATGATTCCACCTGGTCGTTTTGGACTCCTCATGTCTCTGAATCAACAGGCAAAGAAAGGAATGACTGCACTTGTGTTGACTGGGGTGATCAATCCTGACTACCAAGGGGACATTGGACTGCTACTCCACAGCAGAGGTAAGGAAGAAATGTCTGGAATACAGGAGATCCCTTAAGGCATCTCTTAGTATTACCATGACCTGTGATCAAGGTCAATGGAAAACTACAACAACCAAATCAGGTCGGACTACTAATGGCCCAGACCCTTCAGGAATAAAATGTTTGGGCCACCCGACCAGCTAAAGAACCATGCCCAGCTGAGGTGCTTGCCAAAAGCAGAAGGAATACAAAAAGGGCAGCAGAGGAAGGTAGTTATAAATACCAGCTACTGCCACATGGCCAGTGCAGAAATGAGGACTGTAATTATCATGAGTATTTCCTCCTTATTTTAAATCATATTTTAAGCTAAAGCTTATCAAGGAGAAGAGCAAACATCACTCAAGGACTTTACCTCCTCTTCTGGGGAAGGAGGTTTTTAGTTTTTTGTGTGTTTGTAGTTGTATGCAGAATTGTTGTATCATATAAGGTGGAACTATGACCTTGTTATTGTCTTTATTTGGAGCTAAAGTATGGTTTAAGAGATCCTTGTGGGTGCCAAGTTGACAAGGGGTGTACTTGTGGTTGTTAATTTTATGTGTATGAGGAGAGAGAAAAAATGGGAAATACAGAAAATAATGTAAAAGACATGTGAAAAATGTTCAACATCATATACTTGGGGTCCCAGAACAAGAGGAAAGAGAGAAATGAATCCCAAGCTAGATATATACAAAGAAAGCCACAGCTAGGTACATCATAGTGAAGATGTTAAATTTAAAACAAAGAGAAATCTTAAAAGTATCTAGAGAAAAAAGGCTAATTCTCTCCAAAAGAAACAATGAAATTGATAGCTGAGTGTTTTATAGAAAGGATAGAAGGCAGAAGAAAACTGAATAAGATCTTTAATGTGCTGAAAGAAAGTAATGGCCAGCCTGGAATTCCAGATCCAGAGAAAATACGCTTCAGAAATGACGGTAAAATGAAGAAATGTTTAGACAAAGAATAACACTTAGAGAGAATTAGTTGCTTGTATACTCACTCTAGAAGAAATGCTAAAAGGAGTTATTCAAGCATAAGAAAAATTATTCCAGAGTTAAGGGCAGAAATTCAGGAAGGATTAAAGAGTGGCAGAAAGAGAAAATGTGTGTGTAAATCTAAGTGAATACTGATTGCATAAAACAAAAATAATGACTTACGGGGACTTCCCTGGTGGTCCAGTGGTTAAGACTCTGCGCTTCCATTGCAAGGGGGCACAGGTTTGATCCCCGGTCGGGGAACTAAGATCCCACATGCCATGCTGTGTGGCAAAGAAACCCACCAAAATAACGTCTTATGAATCTTATAGACACACAGAATAAAAGAATATATGACAGCAATATCACAAATGGTGGAAAGGGAGTTTACCACAGCAGCCCCTGAAACAAAGATCTGAGTTCAAATCACTTATTTGGGGAGTTAACCCAGATAATATCAGTATGGGACTGGTGAAGTGAGGTCGGGTAGGGAGAGAACCAATGAAGTGTGTATAATCTAGCAAAGCATCACCAGGGGCAACTGGAGCTTAATCCTGCTTGGAAACTGTGGGACCAGAGGAGATCAGGCACCTCAGAGTTAAGCCCACCTGAAGGGCAAAGAAGCTGGGGTATTTATTACCATTTCTGATCAGTAATTCGTTGAGGACTGCTCTTCAGGGAGTTTTAAATTTCTAGGCACTTCTAGTCTGCTTGGCACTCAGCATCCAAAGAAGCCCTCAGGCCAAGTTGGGTCACAGATGTTGGGAGTTGTCAGTTGTGCCAACATGCATGGAAATGGTGCCAAAGGGGTTTAGGTGGGGCACAGAAAGCATCCACTACTGGTAAAAAAAGGGAGTTAAAAAATTAAAAATTTAGTTTTAATCATCCAGGAAGAAATAAATGTACTAATTTACATTAGGCTCTAATAAATAGAAGATGCATATTGAAATCTCCAGATTTTAAAGAGTAAAATAATGTGGATTTGACAAGTTAGTAGAGGGAGAAAAAGGATTGATAAAAATGACCTGTTAATCCAAAAATGTTAAAAAGTTGAAAAAATGAACATAGGAGAATGGAAAGAATTGAAAACAAATACTAAGATAATAGATTTTAATCTTGATGTATCGTTAATTGTGCAAATGTAAAATGATGAAATATTCCAATTAAAAGACAAAGATTAGCAGATTAAGTAATAAAGCACAATACAACTAAATGTTGCTTACAAGACACTTTCAATATAGGATACAGAACAACTGAAAATAAAAAGATGGGAAATATAGACAGCACAAACATCAACCAAAACAGAGTGGGTGCAGCTATATAAATGTCAGACAAAATATATGTTAAGATGGGCTTCCCTGGTGGCGCAGTGGTTGAGAGTCCACCTGCCGATGAAGGGGACGTGGGTTCGTGCCCCAGTCCGGGAAGATCCCACATGCCGCGGGGCGGCTGGGCCCGTGAGCCGTGGCTGCTGGGCCTGCGCGTCCGGAGCCTGTGCTCCGCAACGGGAGAGGCCACAACAGAGAGAGGCCCGCGTACTGCAAAAAAAAAAAAAAAAAAAAAATATATATATATATATATATATATATATGTTAAGACAGGAAGCATTACTAGGTCTAAAGAAGGATAACGAGAAAGGAGTCAATCACCAAGAAGATATGACAATTTAAATTTATATGCATCTAATAACACAGCCTCACTATGTATAAGGCAAATGAGCAGAACTAAAAGGTGAAAGAGACAAATTCACATTCATCGTGAGAAATGTTTAGTGCATCTCTCTCAGTAACTGATAGGATGCACAGAACCAATAAGGATATATAAGATGTAAACAAAAATAACAAACTTAATCCAATTAACACATATAAATATTGCTCCCAACAACTGCAGAGTACACATTCTTTTCAAGAATACTATAACATTCACCAAAATTGGCCAGATTTGGGGCCATAAAGCAAATCTGGACAAATTTTAAAGAACTAAAATCATACAGAATATGTTTTCTTATTATAATATAATTAAGCTAGAAATCAATAATTAAAAAACAAAAAAAACACAAAACAGCCCAAATCCCCAGTTCCAGAAATTAAGAAACACTTTCAAAAATCTAATGAGTGAAAGAAGAAATTGCAATAAAAGTTAGAAAATATTTTGAACTGAATGATAATCAAAATATGACCATGAAAGTATTGGATGCAGATAAAACTGTTTTTTATACCTTAAACGTTTATGTTAAAAAGAAGGCTGAGGGAATTCCCTGGTGGTCTAGTGGTTAGGGCTGGACTTTCACTGCCATGGGCCCACGGTTTGATGCCTAGTCAGGGAACTAAGATCCCGCAAGCTGTGCGGTGTGGCCAAAAAAAAGAAAGAAAAAAAGAAATAGTAAATACCTGAATAAATATTTTAAAAAAGAATATTAAAAAAATAAAAACGTTTTAAAAAAACAAAAAAAGAAAAGAAGGATGAAAATCCACAATGTAAGTATCCATTTCAAATACTAGAAAAAGAACAGCAAGTATATAAACCCAAAGAAAGTGGAAGGAAGGAAAAAATAAAGATTAGAATAGAAACCAGTGAAATTAAAAACAAATGTATATTAAAGAAACGAAGACAAAAATTAGTTCTTTGAAAAGAGTATTGAAATCTATAAACTCCTAGTGAGACTTATCAGAAAAGAGAGAAAAATCACAAATTACCATTATAAGACCGACAAAAAGGATGTCACAGACAATCTTCAGACATTGAAAAGACAAGAAGAGGGCTTCCCTGGTGGCGCAGTGGTTGAGAGTCCACCTGCCGATACAGGGGACGCGGGTTCGTGCCCCGGTCCGGGAAGATCCCACATGCCGCGGAGCGGCTGGGCCCGTGAGCCATGGCCGCTGAGCCTGCGCGTCCAGAGCCTGTGCTCCGCGACGGGAGAGGCCACAAAAGTGAGAGGCCAGCATACCGCAAGATAAGAAGATAAAAATTTTTATGCCAATGAAATTTAGAAAAAAAACCCCACAACCTACCAAAAGTGACAAAAGCAGAAACAGAAAAATCTGAATAAACTTACATCTATTTAATAAATTGAATCCATGATTAAAACCATCCCACAAAGAAAACTCCAAGTCCAGATGGCTTCACTAGTGAATTTTGCTAACCATTCAAGGAGAATAAATATTTATTTTTCGGGGACTACTTAAAGAGGGAGCACTTCCCAACTTGTTTTATGAGGACAAAATAACCTTGATCCTAGAACTGACAAGGATATTATAAGAAAAGTATAAGCCAATCTCTCCCATGAATTTAGATGTAAAAATCCTAAACAAAACATTATTAAACTAAATCCAGCATTATACTATACAAAGACCAAGAAATAAAAGATTGGTTTAATCAACTGATATAATTTCACACAATCACTAAAGGAGAAACTCATGGGATCATATCAATAGATGCGGAAGAATCGTATAATAAAATTCAATACACTCTTTGTAAAGATTCTTAGCAAACTAATAAAAACATGGAAACATCCTTTTGCAGGGTATCTAAAAATACCTGCAGAAAAGTGAAATACTGAAATCACCATCAGAAATTGGTAACGAGAAGAATACAGATCTTCCTCAACTTATAATGAGATTACATCCTAATAAACCCATTGTAAGTTGAAAATATCATAAGTTGAAAATGCATTTAAAATACCAAACCTACCATCGAAGCTTAGCTGAGCCGACCTAAAACATGCTCAGAACACTTATATTAGCCTACAGTTGGGCAAAATCATCTAACAAAAAGCCTATTTTATAATAAAATGTGGAGTATCTCATGTAATTTATTGAACACTTGTACTGAAAGTGAAAAACAGAATGACTGTATGGGTACGGAATGGTTGTAAGTGTATTGGTTGTTTATCCTTGTGATTGCATGGCTGACAGGGATGACCCTTGGATTGCACTGATGCTGCCTAGCATGACAAAAGAATGTCTAACCACACATCGCCAGCCTGGGAAAAGATCAAAATTCAAACTACGGTTTCTGCTGAATGCATATCCCTTTCACACTTTCATAAGGTAGAAACATTGTAAGTGGAGCCATGGTAAGTCAGGGACCATCTGTGTAATGGCTATCCCCACTTATATTCAACATTGTGCTAGAGGGCCTAAGCAATGCAAAAAAAGCAAGAAAAGCAAACAAAAGGCGTAAGGATTAAAAAGGAAGAAATAAAACTGCTATTATTTACAAACAATATGATCGTATTCACAGGAAACCCAAAGAATCACGGATAAATTGTTAAGATCAATAAATAAGTGTGACAAGGTTATGGGATGTGAAATCAACAAACAAAATTTAATTATGGGACTTCCCTTATCGTCCAGTGGGTAGAACTCTGTACTTCCAATGCAGGGGGCTGGATTCAGTCCCTGGTCCAGGAACTAGATCCCGCATGCATGCCGCAACTAAGAAGTCTGCATGCTGTAACTAAGAAGCCGGTATGCCGCAAGTACAGATCCCGCATGCTGCAACTAAGACCCAGCACAGCCTAAATAAATAATATTTTTGAAAAAAGAATTTCAAAAATTAGTTATATTTCTATGTTCAGCAACAGACAATTAGACAATAAAATTGTAAAAGACAAGTGACATTTATAATAGTATAAAATAGCCAATAATTAGGTATATATCAAATGAAAGGTATAGAAGACTTCTGCAGTGACAGTAAAAAGTCATTATTGAGATAAAAAAATATCTAAGTCAATGTAGGGATATGCCATGTTCATGAACTGGAACACTCAATTTTGTAAATGTCAATTCTCTCCAAATTCAAAGCAGTCCAAATAAAACTCCCAGCAGATGTATAGAAACTTGGCAAGCTGATTCTAAATTTATGTAATACAAAGTGCTAAAAATAGCAGAGACAGCCTGGAAGAAGAATGAATGAATTTGGAGGATTTATTCTGCCAGACGTTAAGACTTACCATAATGTTAAAATAATGTGACAGTGTGATATTAGCACAAAGATAGACCAATGAACAGAACAGAGAGTCTGGAAATAAATCCACACACATATAGATACTTAATTTATTATAAAGATGCAAATGCAGAACAGTAAGGAAAGGATGGCTTTTTCAATAAATGGTGCTAGATCAGTTGGATATCTTCAGGGGGAAAAAAATGAATCTTGACCACTACCTCAGATCATTCATAAAAATGAAGTCCTGGACTTCCCTGGTGGCACAGTGGTTAAGAATCCGCCTGCCAATGCAGAGGACACTGTTTCGAGCCCTGCTCCGGGAAGATCCCACATGCCGCAGAGCAACTAAGCCTGTGCGCCACAACTACTGAGCCTGCATACTGCAGCTACTGAAGCCTGCGTGCCTACAGCCCGTGCTCCACAACAAGACAAGCTGCCGCAATGAGAAGCCTGAGCACTGCAACAAAGAGTAGCTCCCACTCGCTGCAACTAGAGAAAGCCCGTGCGCAGCAACGAAAACCCAACGCGGCCAAAAAAAAAAAAAAAAAAAAATATCCACGTGCTGTAGATCTTAAAAAAAAAAAAAAGAATTCCTCTCATATCAGTGATCTAGATGTGAAAGTTAGACAATGCTTCTAGGAGAAAATACAGGAGAAAATCTACATTACCATGAGGTAAAGCTTTTTAAAATAGAACATAAAATATAAAGAAAAAGATTGATAAATTAGATTACATTAAAATTATGAACTTCTGCTCTTCAAAAGACATTACTAAAAGAATAATAAGACAAGCCACAGAATGGGAGATGACATTTGCTGACATATGTCTGACAAAGGACTTAAACACAGAATGTGAAAGAACTCTTACAAATCAAAAAAGACATCCCAATAGAAGACTTGAATTGGCAGTTCACCAAAGAGGATCTCCAAATGGTCAATAAACATAGAAAAATTTGCTCTATTTCATGAGGTCTCAGGGAGATGCAAATTAATAGAACAATGAACGATCAGTACACCCTCCAACCAGAATGGCTAAAACGAAAATGATTGATAATACCACGTGTTGGTGAAGGTGTGGAAGGGAGTCCTTTGGTTTGCTGGGGCTGCTGTAACAAAGTACCCGAGACTGGGTGGATTAAACAACAGCAATTCATTTCCTCACAATCCTGGAGGCTAGAAGTCCAAGATCAAGGTGTCAGCAGAGTTGGTTTCTTCTGAAGGCCTCTCTCCTTGGCTCGTGGGTGACCATCTTCTCCCTGTGTCTTCACATGGTCCTTCCTCTGTGTGTATCTGTGTCCTAATTTCCTCTTCTTCTAAGGACAGCAGTCATTGGACAAATAGGCCACCCTGATGACCTTATTTGATTACCTTTTTAAAGACCCTATATCCAAATACAGTCACATTCTAAAGTGCTGGGAGTTAGGACCTCAACATATGACTTTTAGGAAGATATAATTCAGCCCGTAACCTGGAGCAACTGGACCTCTCATATACTGGAAATATAAATCGACGTAACTGCTTTGGAAAATGGTTGGACAACATGTACTGAAGTGGAGCAGACATGCATCCTGTGCCCCAGGGATGATTCATTTCTAGGTGGATATACAACAGAAACACAGACATTTGTACATCAAAAGACATGTACAAGAATGTTTATGGAGACCTTCATAACCGCTTCAACTGGAAACAAACCAAATATCCCCAGTGGATAAGTGGATAGATAAATGTTGGTATATTCATGCAATAGAATTCTATAGAAAAATGATCTATTGCTACTCCCAACATAGCTGAATCTCATGAACATAATGTCGAGTGAATGGAGCCGGATATGAAAACGTACATTCTGTACAATCTATAGAATTGCATTAACTTCAAGTTCAGAACTAGGCAAACTACTGCATGGTGCTGGAAGAAGTAGGTTAGTGACTGGGGGTAGGGAACCACGAGGGGGCTTCTGTCCCTTGATCTGCGTCTTTACTTTGTGCAACTTTCCTCAGTATCTCAGTTCATTAAAGAAAACGAAGCACCTCAGGCCAGCCTGATACTGGTCTGCAATTGATTTTTTTTTTTAATATTTATTGATTGATTGATTGATTGCTGTGTTGGGTCTTCATTTCTGTGCGAGGGCTTTCTCTAGTTGCGGCAAGTGGGGGCCACTCTTCATCACGGTGCACGGGCCTCTCACTATCGCGGTCTCTCTTGTTGTGGAGCACAGGCTCCAGACGCGCAGGCTCGGTAATTGTGGCTCACGGGCCCAGTTGCTCTGCAGCATGTGGGATCTTCCCAGACCAGGGCTTGAACCCGTGTCCCCTGCACTGGCAGGCAGGCTCTCAACCACTGCGCCACCAGGGAAGCCCTGCAATTGATTTTTAAATCACCACCTCGGCCAGGAAATTGCGATGTCCCTATTGTCTGTCCATGCCAGGTAGGAGGTAACAAATAACAAATGGGCGTTATTCTCTCCGAGCTGCTGACTGCATTTGTAACACAGCTCCTCAGCAACAGTTTGGAAAACTTCTCGCTAAAGACTACAGTTCCCATGGTCAAAAGAACATTACATTGACTATTCTTAGAAAGAGGAGCTTAGATAAGGGACTGCTTTTTATTATGGAATTCAGAAGGGATTCAGAAGAGAAAACAACTTGCTTAAACAGAACAAGAAGAGAGTCCAGCAAATTTACCCAGACACTGTCTTGATCCCAGAAGGATCAAACATGAATTTTCAGCACAGGTCCCTCTTAAGGACTTCGTTTCTTCGTTCCCAACTGATTATTTAGCTGAACTGGGGCATTCGTTGTCCCAAAGCTAGCTGAGTTTGCAGTGACCATTCCCAAACCCCTCTCTTCTCCTCTCTCTGCCTGGATACCATGGAGACCAGTAATCAAAAGCAAGGTTTCCCCTCCTCTTCCATATCCCATGGGGCAGAGCACTCAGAGCTGCAGGTTTGGATTCCTCTAGTTTAGATGTAACAGAAAAAAAAATTGAGCTAACTGGAGAGTTACCCTTGGAACTCTGAAGATTTGGCATCTGTGTACTTCACGTGGTTCTGGGAGAACTCTGTACCAAAACCAGAATTTTTTTTTATGACAGTCTCAGTTTTATGAATATCCCAGTAATTGCAGGTGGGGATTTCCTCCTACCCTGGTGACTCGCTGGCCCAGTGCCACGACCCTTTTGCTCTTCTAGGCTCAGGAGGACAAAATCCTGGCTCAAGGGAGCTTTTGGAAATAGGTGTGGTGGTTACTAAACCCATATACAACAGGACACACTCTATTCCCAGGTGTATCCCACTCACTCTTGTTTGGACCTGTTTTGGATCGATAGGCCCCTTTAAAAAAAATAATTCACTAAGTATGAAATTTGAGTGGGTTTCACTTAAATTTCAAATCAGAAAAATATTTCCCTGCAGGAACAAATGTCTTGTTAAGCGAAAGGAACTTACTTTTTTCCCCAGCATACATCTGGCTGCCTCTCTGAGCACATATCCTATATATAATGCTTGAAAAGAAGGGTGGGGAGGAGGGGCAGAGACATTTTCCAAAAGAATGACTGTGATTACATCTACCATACAATGTCCTAAGAGAAAAAAAAAAAAACCAAACCTGTCAGTTTTCAGAGTAATGGGACACCTGTAGAAAACCATTCTAGATCATTTTGTTCTCACGGCACATTTTGGGGGCTTTGATTCTCTTGGACTCTCTAAGTCTACTCCCACGTGGGGCACCTCACCCAAGCCACCCTATTTAGATGCACTCAATCCTATGCCCAGTCCTCCTTACACTCCTCCACTGCCCTCTCCTCCACTTTCCCCCCACCTTTTAATATAGTGTTCAGTTTAACTCTGTTTTCTGTCTATTGTTGGTGGTCTGTCTCCCCCTGCTAGAAGGTGACACCAGGAAGGCAGGGATCTCCCTCTGGTTTGTTCCCCAGTGCATACTAAATGCTGGGGACCATCCCCTGCACACAGTGAGCACTCAATAGTTGTTGACAATTTGAAAATTCAGCACCTTAATTAACCAGGTGCCAAGCCTTTTCACCTTCTTGCCCCAAATCACACTACAATTTTTGATTAAAACGTCTTTGCTGGTATCCCAAAAGATACTGCAACATATTTTCCAGACAGAATTGGGTTGCACTATCTCTTTTCATCATACCATTTTAAAGCCAATTATGAATGAATGCTAATCTTCTAATATCAAGGTCTAAAACTCCTGGAAATTAAAAAAAAGTATGTATGTCACACACACATACTCTATGATGTAAAGCAAATTGGGGGTTAATCGAAGATTCTCTAAAGGAGAACTTAAAGACAAAACATATTTGTCCTTAATCAAGGCATGAAGTGTCTGTTTAAGGAACAGCACATGAAAAGTCCATATCTAATTACAATTGTTAAAACTTGTATGTTGGATGCCTGGTATGTGCCAGATGTTTTGCCTATATTGCCTCTAATTTTCCCAACAAGCTTTTAAGGTAGGTATTACCATCCACATCCATAGATGGGGAAACTGAGGCCCAGAAAGGAGAAGTAACTGGCTCAAGGTCACACGGACCTCAGATGAGAACGTGGGCTTTACTCAACCCCACAGACACTGCGCTAGTTCTCCAGAAAACAGCGTAATGTGACTTTATGAGGTACTCACATATGTCATTGGTTTCAATATTCTTAGTCAACACATATGTTTCGAGTAATTGTTATGTTCATAGCACTGTGTCAGCTTCCTTGGAGATTGCTGTAAGAAGCTTGCCATCTCGCTGGGAGATACTCATGAAACCCGGGCAGAGGATGTGACGTGATGAGTGGGATCCACGCAGGTGCTGTGGGAGCGCTGAAGTGGAAGAAGCCCTCCTGGGCTGGGCTCCTAGAGCCCAAGCACAGGCTGGCCCTCTGCCTTCTCAGTCAGGTCGGGGCTGCTGTCTGGATCTGGCTGCCCAGCTGCTATCCGGACTCATAGTGTACCTCATTTCTCAGCAGAAGTGACCTTTCCCCTACCGCGTGATCTCAGCACAGGGGTAACTGTAGGTTGCTGCCTCACTCGCATTCCAGCCTCTGTGGAAGCTGGAGAGGCAAATGCTTCCTCTCTCCAATGATGGGGGGAAGTGGGGAGGCATGGGACCCACACTCGGCCAATTGCAGGCCAGTTGCCCGTGACCTTGGATCTTTTATAAACTTAATTTAATTATTTTAATATTTTTTGGCTGCTACGAGCGACATGCAGGATCTTAGTTCCCCGACCAGGGATCGAACCTGCGCTCCCTGCAGTGGAAGCGGAGTCTGAACCACTGGACCACCAGGGAAGTCTCCTTTTATATTTGCCGTGACCTTGGATCTTGAGTGAATGACGCAAGGATGGCGGACCATCTGCTGGCAGTAAAGACTGTGGTGGACAGAGGCCAGACTGAAGCAGCCACATCCTGATTGGGCTGCTCCAGGGATGAGGAAGTGACACATTTCCCTGAGAGCAGGTTTGTCTCCCATCAGGTCTGAGCGCCCACGAGAGCTTCCCGTAAACCTTCCAGTAGTTGATACAGTCCTAAATTTATTGTCCAATGTTTACCGGAAAAAATATCTTTTACTTTACCCTTTACCCCTGCATTTCACATTGATGGATATATAGTTCATGAAAAAACAAAAAAACCCAAAACACTAAAAACAAACTTTCTAGGGACAATCATCACTGAATCAGAAAGTGAAATCTGCTTTTAGGAAATTGTTGTTTACCTGCTCCGATGCTTTCTCCACAGCCTGAAGAGTGTCTGATGCTTACCTAATGAAGTTGAGAAATTCAGTGCTTTCTTCATTCCTCTGAAGTTACCTAAAGCTTAGTAATCACACAAGAAGCCACCAGGAGTCGTGGAGTCACGGGAGACGTCGGGCCATCCAGGTAGAGGGGGCTTTGGCTGAGGTGTGGAGGAGGGTGATGCCAGAGCACTGGATGCCCTGCTGGTTTTGCTCTGTGGGATGATGCAGGGAGAGGCTTCTCAGAACACTGGCAAGATCTCAGCTGCAAAACCACAGCACCATGCCTGGTCCTGAAACGACGAAAGAATTAAGCCTAGGATAACCCACTTACTGGGTGAATGCTGAACCTCTCAGCACTGTTCATTATCTTCCACAGTGCGACTGGCTAATTCACAGAGTATATTTTTAGAGCACACCTGTCCCTTTAAACTCTCTTCCATAGTTACGGTGCAGAACTGGAACTTGAATTCACCAAAGCCAATTATTCCAGTTCCTTTTTCTTTTCAACTCGGAGTTTTTCATTTAAAAGTTGTCATGGGAAAATAACTCAATAAATCCCTTTAAGTATAGGGAACTAGGGCAATTACTGACATTTTTAAGAATTATTGAAACATTTTAAAGCTTTTTGATTTATGTTCTAAAGGACATAAGTAATCCTTTTTTCGTTTTGGAAGGGCTTCAGTTAATTTCAAGAACAGACACTGGCCCACAGACTGTTCAAATCTAATTAATTATCTGGCTGTGCCCACAACAGTCATACCTTCAAAACATTGTGGTTGTAGCTAATCATCTGAGATTCTCCCACACTGAAATAATTGCACACACCCTTTTGGCCCATGACAGATATATGTACGGGGTGAATTACAAGAAGGGAAGGTGCACTCCCAGAGGGAGATCAAGTTATGTGTGTTTATTAGTGACTCATCAATTTAGTCATGCATTAAATATTCAATATCTGATGTAAAACATTTGAAATCCTGAGGTAGTTCCTTGAAGCGAAACTACACAAGTCAGGTTAACCAATCACATTAGCAGCTTTGTACCAGAAATTAAATTAGAAAATCCCACAGCTGGGAAGAGCCATGGGGGAAGGATCCCAGGGATGGTGTGGCTCAGAAATCCATGGGTGAACAAACCCGCCAAGGCTGGGTGGTGAGTTTCTTTCAGTTTACGATCAACAGGAAGCTGAGGGCCAGTCACCTTCGGCCACTAGAGACAATAACCCTTGCCCAGTGGCATTCACTTGGAGTTGAGTTACTGCCTCATGTGTACATCCAAAAATGAACAGAGAGTTTATGATTCATTCTCGCATTTAACCTAAAAACTTTACTTTTCCACACACTGATAAACTTTAACACATAGGAGAAAAGAAAAAAATACTTGACCCTGAAACTTCTCTTGGAAAAGCTATTTAGGTTACCTGTAGTGAAGCAAAAGATCAAATGTGGCAGCCACACGTCAATCATTGCTGAGACCAAACCCTTTCTATTTCCCCATATAAAGACGTATTATACCACGTTTTAAAGAAATACCACAAGTCTTATCAGAGTCACAGTTGAGTAGTGGTATGTAGGTCTACAGTGCAAATACAAAAATAAGTGCTAGAGCAGGCCATGACATGCCACGTGCCCCATCAGATGCGTGTTTTCTTTCACACAGAAGTTTGGAATTCACCACTCCAGGGAAAAAAGACTGCTTGTCAGTCCGAAGCCTGGACACCGATCCTGGGGACCAGTTCAATGATAACGTTCATGTGTGACTCAAGTGGTTTCTAAAAGGCAAGAGAGCATCCCTCTGGGGCTCAGGTACTGTTGCCCTGTTTCCTACAGGTATCAGCTATGATCAAGAGAAGCTGGTTTCTTCGGAGGAGGACGCCCTGTGTGAGGTAAGAGAGAGGTGCGTGGCTGAGCTAAGGTGTATTAACAGAAAAGCTGGACCGAGCAGGCCAAAAGATGGACTTCCGCACAGTTTTCATTGATGATTCAAGGGAAATCGGCGTTTGGACCTGAATGTCTGAGAATTACTGCAGTTCTGTCAGCAGGGTCTGTGACTTGTCTAGGGCTAATCTTCCGTTTTCCGGTGCCCTATATGCCAGACAAAACTGAAGTTGGCATTGTGTGCCCCAGACGAAGAGGACTCTTCCAGCACCAGCTCCATCTCTGAGTTGCTCCACTAGTTCCAAAATGCCCCCAGCTTTTTGCCTTCACCTTTTCAGCCACCAGAAAAAGAAATTCATGCTAAGGAACCAATTGCTGGTGAAAGATTAATTTGTGTGTGTGTGTGGCAGGGGCTGAGGGTGGGTGCTCATTATTCTAGGAAAAATAGTACCAAAAAAAAAGGGAATTGTAGTGAATCCAGTTAAAACAGGAGCCAAAATTTCACATGACAGGGAAGAAAAGATATGATTAGGGCTTTGCCTTGAAAATTAAACAAGCATTACAAAAAGTTTTATTTTATATTTCAGAAAATGGGTTATAATTGCAGTCATGAACAGTTCTTACAATGAACAAAGAATGAGTCAGGTGGTGCTGGGGGAGGTTCTGTTTATGATGTGTGCTGACACTCTGTGGATTTCCCTTTAGACTGTCACAGTGTGAGGACAAAGAAGGTGACTTTATTAATTATCCCAAGAGACTCCCTTTGCTACTTAACTCATTCTCTTTCATGTCGGTACCCTTTATCCATTGATTTCCCTTCCTCAGTTGTTAACCTGTCTCAATCATGCCCCATCCACCTCTGACAATGGCTTTGCTTGTGATACAAACAATCAATATGACTTACACAGACTGTTTGAAATCTGGCCGCTTTGTTTTTCTCTCAATTTCACTTCGTGGTAGATCTGTTGTATGTATATCCCATTCCATTGCCAAGAAGACACTGACCCCTCAAAATGGTAACATGAAAGGCAAAATGGCTCCCTTGTTGGGTCAGGAGATGTGTAAGTGAGGGTTTATTTTAACCATGGCCAACCCTTTTACCATGGCCATTCATATTTCCATGTTATGATTACTTCAGATTCCCTGAGCAACTTCATAAATATCAAAGTTCAGATAAAGAAATCCCCCTTCTACTTCTCAGAACCGAATGATCGCCCCTTTATTCTTTTCCAATAATACAAGCCTTTAAAACTGTGAATTTTCCCGAGTAACTAGATCTATATTCTCAAAATTTAATATGTACTTTTCTATAATTATTTTCTAAGCATAAGTGAAATTGCCATTTTTATTATATCCAAAGATATGTTACATCCAAAAGGTTCTTAAAGACTGTTTGATTTTGATTTATAAGTTTGATTATTGTGTTGATCCTTTTTATTTATCATTTAGTTTTATTGCATTGTGGACACTGGAAGTTCTGTTTTTGGGGAATATATTCACATTTCTTTAATTGCCTAATGTAAATTTGTGTGTGTGTGTGTGAGTGTGTGTGTGTGTGTGTGTGAATATTCCATGGGCATTTGGAAAGAATGCATGTTCTTTGGCCAATTGATATATTTTATCTATTAGTTCAGAGTTATATGTTATTATTCAGATCTTCCATGTCTTTTTAAAATACATTTATTGAGGTATAATTAACATACCATACAATTTACTGACTTAAGGTATACAATTCAGTGTTTTTTGGTATACTCACAGAGTTGTACAAAAATTACCATATTCTAATTTTAGCCTAATTTATCAAAATCAACTTCAGATTTGTAATGATTCAGTTCTAGTTAAATATAGAAACCTTACTCTTAAAAAGCTCCACTCCATCTCCTCTTTATGCAATTATTGTTATAAATGTTATGTCTTTTGTTGACCTAAGATAGACTGCTAGATATTTCTTCAGCAAAGATGAGTTTATTTGAGATCAACAGAGAATTGCAATTCGGGGTCTGCAGCCATGGCGAGCCACATGCAAGTCCTCACACAGCAAGGAAAGAAGAACATCTTTATAGAGGGGAAAAGGAAGTTGGGAGTGCTCTAGTAAACAGAGAGTCCATGCCTCTTCATTGGCTGAGTCCTTGCCAGGAAAGAAGAGGAGTCTTTGTCCTTCCTGTTGGGCTCTGCTATTGTCACAGGGCATGAGAGCTCCCCCTTCTGGTCTATCGACACTATTTAATTGAGGTTTCTGATTATTAATTTTTTACACTTTATATGTTAAAACCCAACAATACATTATTATAATTAACTTTATGTAGTATCATATATTTTAAAGGAACAGAGAAGAAAGGTAAGCAAGTATATATTTATAGAGCTGTTATATTACCTTCTTACCCTTTCTTTTCTATTCATTTATTACTACAGATTTGGGTTGTCACCTTGTATGTTGCCTTACCCCAGTATACTTTGCTACCACCTTCCTTCTAGGTAATGTTATTGTCAAATATATTGTATGTCTGTATGTTATAAACCCAACAATACAATTATATTCACATTGTTTTATAATTCAGTTTAGGGAACACAGGAGAAGAAATATACAATTATGTATTGTTTTGAAATTACTACATAATTACCTTTACCAGCACTCTCTGAGTGTGTGTGTGTGTTTGTGTATTCAAATTACTGTCTGGGGTCACTTGCTCTCTGCCTGAATATTTCTTGTCATACAAGCGTGCTATCAGTAAATTCTCTCAGGTTTTGTTTATCTGGGAATGTCTTTCTTTTGTCTTCATTTTTTTAGAGATAATTTTACTGGGTATAAGATTCGTGTTTGACAATATTTTACTGTCAGCACTTTGAATATATCATCTCAGGCTGAGATGCTCTCCATTGTTTCTTATGAAAAGTCTGCTGTTAATCTTACTAGGGAGTCTGTGTGTGATGAGTTGCTTTCTTTTGCTGCTTTCATGATTTTATCTTTGTCTTAAAACATTTTAACTATGATATGTGTGAGTGTGAATCTCTTTCTTTATCATACTTGGAGTTGGTTAAGCTTCTTGGCATACACACACATATAATGGTGTGTCACATTTTTCTGAGGCTCTGTTAGTTTTTCTTCTTTATTTTATTTTATTTTTTACTCTGTACTTCTGATAGGATAATCAATACTGACCTATCTTCAATTTCACTGATTTTATTTCTGCCAGTGGAAATCTTTTGTTGAGCCTCTCTAGTGAAGTTTTTATTTTAATTATTTTACTTTTCAGCTCCAGAATTTCTCTGTTGCTGTTTAAGTAATTTTATCTGTTTGTTGATGTTCTCTATTTGATGAGACAATGTTATCCTTTCCTTTAATTCTTTACGTATGGCTTCTTTTCATTCTTTGAACATATTTATAATGGCTGTTTTGGAGTTTTTGTCTGCTATTTCACCATGGGGGTCCCTTCAATTCCATGCATTTTTCCTTGGCCTGTCAAAGAATAAAGGTGTATTAAACTATCCCACTGAAAATGTGGTTTTGTACATTTTCACCTTTTGTTTTTAACTTTTAACTCTATAAAATTTAATGCTGTTACTATAGTAAGCACATAAAAGGTTTTTTTCTGCTATAGGGTTATTGAGTATTAAGCAGCTACAAATTAATATTTGTAAAATATGAGTTATAAATAACTATTGATATAACAAATATCAGAGTATGTACCCATCAAATTTAAGAAAAATAACATTATCACCAATTTTTCACTTTGTATTTTGAAGAATGATTTTGGAGAATTTATATTACTAGATGTAAAAACTTATCATTTTACCCTAATATGACAGTGTATTAGCACAAGGGCAGACAAACAGACTAATGGAACAGAACAGAGAGTCTGGAAATAAATCAGCACACATGTGGACACAATATATGATAAATGTGACAAATGTAGAGCAGTAGATTTGAGTTGTGGAAACTCATATATTAACCCTGTGTATATTATATAGTTACAAATATTTCCCCCTAGTTTGTACCTTATCTTTTAAACTTTTAGTTTAAACTTTTTCTTTTTTCTTTTCTTCCTTTTTTTTTATTACACAGGGTTTTTTGGAGGTTTTTTTTAGTTTTTTAATTTGTATGTCATCAAATCTGTTGATATTTTCTTCTTTGGATTCTAGGTCTCATGAATTATTTAGGAAAACTTCTGCAATCCAGGCTCATAAAAAATATTTTCCTCCAATGATTTAGAAAGGTGTGTGTGTATATATATATATATATATATATATATATATATATATATATATATATATTTTAGACCCTCAATTCATCCAGAACTTCCTTTCATGTATAGTGTGTGGTAGGCATCTAACAAATAGCCCCTGTCACTTTCCTATTTGTTGACTGATCCTTTCTTTTCCCAGTAATTTAAAGGGCCACCTTTTTCATCTCCTAAATTTCTGTCTCAGCTTTGGGGTTCTTTGTCTAATCTTGGGCCAATATCACATTGTTTTAATAGCTATAAATTAATAGTCTATTTTGATTTCTGGTAAGACAAGTATCTATCTCTTCAGTATTTTTTCCCAAACCTGTAGTGAATTCAGAGGGCACCCTTTAAGGTCTTCTGAGTCTAGATGCACAGGCTGAAATCAGGCAGAGCACCCAGATAAGGTTCTAGAGAAACATCTTTGGTGCTGTGCTCCATAGAAACAAACATAAAACACACTGAACAGAATTACGATCTTCAGCTTCTACTGGGCCCCATGCTGCTCTGAAGTCTCATTTTTCCAGAATCAATTCTCTGTCCTGTTCTTCTTAGCTTCAATTTTACACTTAAACCATCCCTCCTCCATTTACTCCTCCAGGATGTACTTCCCTTCTTTGTTACAAAATAAAAACAAACCATAATATGGGGTATTAAAATGGAGAGAGAGAGTCCTGCCCTCTTCCTCCCAAGCTCTGTTAAGTGAGATCTGGTCCCATCCCCTCCCATCCCCTTAGGGAATACCTCCTTTCTGCCCTGTGTTTCAACATGCCTATCCCTCTCACCCTAACACACACACACACACACACACACACACACACACACACACTCTTTCACTTCAGATTTCCTTGCAGCTGTCGTACTATCTCCTCTTGTTCAAAACCGCATTTCTAGAACAAGTTGTGTAAACTCATCATTTCTTCTCCTCCCACTCATTCCTCATTCTACTCAAAGGTCACCTGTCACTTCCTTATTGTTTAATCTTTGCTCATATTTCTGCCTCTGGTCTTGTTCTCCTTCAATCTGTTTCTCACTGTAGCAGCCAGAATAATCCTTTTAAGGTGCCAATTTGAACACACAATTCCCCTCCTTAAAAAGCTTTCATGACTTCTTATTGATCTCAAGAAAAGATCCAAACTCTTTGAGGAGGCCTCCATTTTCCGTCTCCTCGGCCCTCTCCAGCCCTAAACTCTGGTCACACCATGTTTCTCACTGTCCCTGACTTCCTCACTGTGGCTTCACCTGGTCTTTCCTTCTGAACCTCTGCGTGGCTAATGCATACTTACCTTCATTACTCCAGCGTGAAGATGGGAAGGCTTTCCTGACCACCACTCCAAGACCAGAGGAAGCGCCCCTTCTTGGTGTTTCCCTAGCAGCTGGTACTTATCCCTATTATGTGGAGCCCATATCACACTGTTTATTTTTCTCTGTCTCCAACTAGGCTGAAAGCTCTTGAGAGCAGGGATCATTTCTTAATCATCATCTAGCCCCAACATTAGGTAAAGTGCCTAGCACATAGCACATGGACTATAGATATTGAAATGAATGAATAAATAGCTCCTCTATTAGCTTGAGAGTTCAGCATCATCTGTTTTTTTTTTAAAGTAAAGATGGCTGTTTGTTTGTTTATATTATGGTAAAAAAACACATATCATAAAATGTACCCTCTTAACCATTTTTAAGTGTACAGTTCAGTAGTGTTAAGTATATTTATATTGTTGTGAAACAGATCTCTGGAATGTTTTCTCTTCCAGAACTGGAACTCTATACCCATCAAACAACAGTTCCTCTTTGCCTCTTACCCCCAGCTCCTGGTAACCACCCTTCTACTTCCCATATCTACGAATTTGGCTACTTTAGATACCTCATATAATGGGATTGTATAGTATTTGTCCTTTTGTGACTGGCTATTTTCACTTAGCCTAATGTCTTCAGGGTTTATACATGTATGAAGAGGGAACACTTCTGAACTCATTCTATGAGGCCACCATCACCCTGATACCAAAACGAGACAAAGATATCACAAAAAAAGAAAATTATAGGCCAATATCACTGATGAACATAAATGCAAAAATCCTCAACAAAATACTAGCAAACCAAATCCAAAATACATTAAAAGGTTCATATACCATGATCAAGTGGCATTTATCGCAGGATGCAAGACTTTTTCAATATCTGCAAATCAATCAGTGTGATACACCACATTAACAAATTGAAGAATAAAAAACATATGATCATATCAATAGATGCAGAAAAAACTTGATAAAATTCAACATCCATTTATGATTAAAAAAAAAAACTCTTCAGAAAGTGGGCATAGAGGAAACATACTTCAACATAAAAAAGGCCATATATGACAAACCCATAGCTAACATCATACTCAATGGTGAAAAGCTGAAAACATTACCTCAAGAGCAGCAACAAGACAAGGATGCCCACTCTCACCACTTTTATTCAACATGGTTTTGGAAGTCCTAGCCACAGCAATCAGAGAAGAAAAAGAAATAAAAGGAATCCAAACTGCAAAGGAAGAAGTAAAACTGTCACTGTTTGCAGATGTCATGATACTATACATAGAAATTCCTAAAGATGCCACCAGAAAACTACTAGAGGTCATCAGTGAATTTGGTAAAGTTGCAGGATACAAAATTAACATACAGAAATCTGTTGCATTTCTATACACTAACAATGAAATAGCAGAAAGAAATTAAGGAAACAATTCCATTCACCATCACATCAAAAAGAATAAAATATCTAGGAATAAACTTATTTAAAGAGGCAAAAGACGTGTACTCTGAAAACTATAAGACACTGATGAAAGAAATTGAAGATGACACAAACAGATGGAAAGATATAACATGTTCTTGGATTGGAAGAATCAATATTGTTAATATGACCATACTACCCAAGGCAATCTACAGACTGAATGCAATCCCTATCAAAATACCAATGGCATTTTTCACAGAACTAAAACAAGTAATTTTAAAATTTGTATGGAAACACAAAAGACCCCAAATAGCCAAAACAATCTTCAGAAAGAAGACCAGAGATGGAGGAATCATACTCCCTGACCTCAGACTATGCTACAAAGCTACAGTAAGCAAAACAGTATGGTGCTGGCACAAAAACACATTGATCAATGGAACAGGATAGAAAGCCCAGAAATAAACCCACACACTTATGGTCAATTAATCTACAACAAAAGAGGCAAGATTATATAACGGAGAAACGACAGTCTCTTCAATAAGTGGTGCTGGGAAAACTGAAAAGCTACATGTGAAAGAATGAAATTAGAACATGTTCTAACAACATACACAAAAATAAACTCAAAATGGCTTAAAGACCTGAATGTAAGACCAGATACTATAAAACCCCTAGAGGAAAACTTAGGCAGAACACTCTTTGACATAAATTGAAGCAATGCTTTTTTGGATCTGTCTCCTAAAGTAAAGGAAATAAAAGCAAAAATAAACAAATGAGATCTAATTAAACTTAAAAGTTTTTGCACAGCAAAGGAAACCACTGACAGGATGAAAAGAAACCTACTGAATGAGAGAAAATATTTGCAAATGATATGACTGATAAGGGATTAACATCCAGTATATATAAACAGAAACAGCTCATACAACTCAACATCAAAAACAAAAAACCCAACCTAAAAATAGGCAGAAGGTTTGGGAGCTTCAAGATGGTGGAAGAGTAAGTCATGGAGATCACCTTCCTCCCCACAAATACATCAGAAATACATCTACATGTGGAACAACTCCTACAGAACACCTACTGAATGCTGGTAGAAGACCTCAGACCTCCCAAAAGGCAAGAAACTCCCCAAGTACCTGCGTAGGGCAGAAGAAAAAAGAAAAAACAGAGACAAAAGAATAGGGACAGGACCTGTGCCTCTGGGAGGGAGCTGTGAAGGAGGAAAAGTTTCCACACACTAGGAAACGCCTTCACTGGCGGAGACGGGGGGGGGGGGGGGGGGGGGGGGGGGCGGTTGGCGGCGGGAGCTTCAGAGCCATGGAGGAGAGCGCAGCAACAGAGTTGCAGACGGCAAAGCAGAGAGGTTCCACACAGAAGATCTGTGCTGACCAGCACTCACAAGCCCAAGAGGCTTGTCTGCTCACCCGCCGGCTGGGATGGGTGGGGGCTGGGAGCTGAGGCTTGGGCTTCGGAGGTCAGATCCCAGGGAGAGGACTGGGTTTGGCTGCGTGAACACAGCCTGAAGGGGGCTAGTGCACCACAGCTAGCTGGGAGGGAGTCTGGGAAAAAGTCTGGACCTGCCTAAGAGGCAAGAGACCATTGTTTCAGGGTGCGCGAGGAGAGGGGATTCAGACAACCACCTAAACGAGCTCCAGAGATGGGCGCAAGCCACGGCTATCAGCGCGGACACCAGAGACAGGCATGAAATGCTAAGGCTGCTCCTGCAGCCACCAAGAAGCCTGTGTGCAAGCACAGGTCACTATCCACACCTCCCCTCCCGGGAGCCTGTGCAGCCCCCACTCCCAGGGTCCCGTGATCCAGGGACAACTTGCCCAGGAGAACACACGGTGCGCCTCAGGCTGTTGCAATGTCATGCCGGCCTCTGCCACCACAGTCTCGCCCCACATTCTGTACCCCTCCCTCCCCGCCCCCCCCCCCAGCCTGAGTGAGCCAGAGCCCCCTAATTAGCTGCTACTTTAACTCCATCCTGTCTGGCAGGGGGCGGGGTGGGGGGGAAGATGGCCTCAGGCGACCTACACACAGAGATGGAGTCAAATCCAAAGCGGAAGCCCAGGACCTGTGAGAACAAAGAAGAGAAAGGGAAATCTCTCCCAGCAGCCTTAGGAGCAGCAGATTAAATCTCCACAAACAACTTGATGTACCCTGCATCTGTGGAATACATGAATAGACAATGAATCATCCCAAAATTGAGGCGGTGGACTTTGGGAGCAACGATATATATATTTTTTTCCTTTTTCCCTTTTTGTGAGTGTGTATGTGTATGCCTCTTTGCATGATTTTGTCTGTATAGCTTTGCTTTTACAATTTGTCCTAGGGTTCTGTCTGTCCATTGTTTTTTTGTTTCTTTTTTTAGTATAGATTTTAGTGCTTGTTATCATTGATGGATTTGTTTTTTGGTTTGGTTGCTCTCTTCTTTCCTTTCCTTTTATTATTACTTTTTAATTTTTTTATTTTTAATAATTATTTTTTACTTTAATAACTTTATTTTGTTTTATTTATTTTTCTTTCTTTCTTTTTTTTTCTCCCTTTTATTCTGAGCCGTGTGGCTGACAGGGTCTTGGTGCTCCTGCCGGGTGTCAGGCCTGTGCCTCTAAGGTGGGAGAGCTGAGTTCAGGACATTGGTCCACCAGAGACCTGCCAGCTCCACATAATATCAAACAGCGAAAGCTCTCCCAGAGATCTTCATCTCAATGCTAAGACTCAGCTCCACTCAATGACCAGCAAGCTACAGTGCTGACACCCTATGCCAAACAACTAGCAAGACAGGAACACAACCTCACCCATTAGCACAGATGCTGCCTAAAATCATAATAAGGTCACAGACACCGCAGACACACCAATGGTTGTGGCCCTGTCCACCAGAAAGACAAGACCCAGCCTCATCCACCAGAACACAGGCACCAGTCCCCTCCACCAGGAAGCCTACCCAACCCACTGAACCAACCTTAGCCACTGGGGGCAGACACCAAAAACAACAGGAACTACGAACCTGCAGGCTGTGAAGAGGAGACCCCAAACACAGTAAGTTAAGCAAAATGAGAAGACAGAGAAACACACAGCAGATGAAGGAGCAAGGTAAAAACCTACCAGACCAAATAAATGAAGAGGAAATAGTCAGTCTACCTCAAAAAGAATTCAGAATAATGATAGTAAAGATGATCCAAAATCTAGGAAATAGAATGGAGAAAATACAAGAAACGTTTAAAAAGGACCTAGAAGAACTAAAGGGCAAACAAACAATGATGAACAACACAATAAATGAAATTAAAAATTCTCTAGAAGGAATCAATAGCAGAATAACTGAGGCAGAAGAACGGATAAGTGACCTGGAAGATAAAATAGGGGTAATAACTACTGCAGAGCAGAATAAAGAAAAAAGAATGAAAAGAATTGAGGACAGTCTCCGAGACCTCTGGAACAACATTAAATGCACCAACATTAGAATTATAGGGGTCCCAGAAGAAGAAGAGAAAAAGGAAGGGACTGAGAAAATATTTGAAGAGATTATAGTTGAAAGCTTCCCTAATACGGGAAAGGAAATAGTTAATCAAGTCCAGGAAGCATAGAGAGTCCCATACAGGATAAATCCAAGGAGAAACGTGCCAAGACACATATTAATCAAACTATCAAAAATTAAATACAAAGAAAAAATATTAAAAGCAGCAAGGGGAAAACAACAAATAACATACAAGGGAATCCCCATAAGGTTAACAGCTGATCTTTCAGCAGAAACTCTGCAAGCCAGAAGGGAGTGACAGGACATATTTAAAGTGATGAAAGGGAAAAACCTACAACCAACATTACTCTACCCTGCAAGGATCTCATTCAGATTCGACAGAGAAATTAAAACCTTTACAAACAAGCAAAAGCTAAGAGAATTCAGCACCACCAAACCAGCTTTACAACAAATGCTAAAGGAACTTCTATAGGCAGGAAACACAAGAGGAGAAAAAGACCTACAATAACAAACCCAAAACTATTAAGAAAATGGTATTAGGAACATACATATCAATAATTACCTTAAATGTAAATGGATTAAATGCTCCAAACAAAAGACATAGAATGGCTGAATGGATACAAAAACAATACCCGTATATATGCTGTGTGCAAGACACCCACTTCAGACCTAGGGACACATACAGACTGAAAGTGAGGGGATGGAAAAGAATATTCCATGCAGATGGAAATTAAAAAAAAGCTGGAGTAGCAATTCTCATATCAGACAAAATAGACTTTAAAATAAAGACTATTACAAGAGACAAAGAAGAACACGACATAATGATCAAGGGATCAATCCAAGAAGAAGATATAACAATTGTAAATATTTACGCACCCAACATAGGAGCATTGCCTCAATACGTGAGGCAAATGCTAACAGCCATAAAAGGGGAAATCGACAGTAACACAATCATAGTAGGGGACTTTAATAACACCCCACTTTCACCCATGGACAGATCATCCAAAATGAAAATAAATAAGGAAACACAAGCTATAAATGATACATTCAACAAGACGGACTTAATTGATATTTATAATTGATATTTATAATTGATATTTATAGGACATTTATAGGACATTCCATCCAAAAACAACAGAATACACTTTCTTCTAAAGTGCCCCTGTAACATTCTCCAGGATAGATCATTTCTTGGGTCATAAAAACATTCTCCAGGATAGATCATTTCTTGGGTCATAAATCAAGCCTTGGTAAATTTAAGAAAATTGAAATTGTATCAAGTATATTTTCTGACAACAATGTTATGAGACTAGACATCAATTACACGAAAAATATCTGTAAAAAATACAAACACATGGAGGCTAAAAAATACACTACTTAATAACCAAAAGATCACTGAAGAAATCAAAGAGGACATCAACAAATATCTAGAAACAAATGACAATGAAAACACGATGACCCAAAACCTATGGGTTGCAGCAAAAGCAGTTCTAAGAGGGAAGTTTATAGCAATACAATCCTACCTCAAGAAACAAGAAACAACTCAAATAAACCATCTAAACTTATACCTAAAGCAATTAGAGAAAGAAGAACAAAAAAACCCTAAAGTTAGCAGAAGGAAAGAAATCATAAAAATCAAATCAGAAATAAATGAAAAAGAAATGAAGGAAACAATAGCAAAGATCAATAAAACTAAAAGCTGGTTCTTTGAGAAGATAAACAAAATTGATAAACCATTAGCCAGACTCATCAAGAAAAAAAGGGAGAAGACTCAAATCAATAGAATTAGAAATGAAAAAGGAGAAGTAACAACTGACACTGCAGAAATACAAAGGATCATGAGAGATTACTACAAGCAACTATATGCCAATAAAATGGACAACCTGGAAGAAATGGACAAATTCTTAGAAAAGCACAACCTTCCAAGACTGAACCAGGAAGAAATAGAAAATATAAGCAGACCAATCACAAGCACTGAAATTGAGACTGTGATTAAAAATCTTCCAAAAACAACAGCCCAGGACCAGATGGCTTCAAGGCGAATTCTAACAAACATTTAGAGAAGAGCTAACACCTGTCCTTCTCAAACTCTTCCAAAATATAGCAGAGGGAGGAACACTCCCAAACTCATTCTATGAGGCCACCATCACCCTGATACCAAAACCAGACAAAGATGTCACAAAGAAAGGAAAGTACAGGCCAATATCACTGATGAACATAGATGCAAAAATCCTCAACAAAATACTAGCAAGCAGAATCCAACAGCACAATAAAGGGATCATACACCATGATCAAGTGGGGTTTATCCCAGGAATGCAAGGATTCTTCAATATACACAAATCAATCAACGTGATAAACCATATTAACAAACTGAAGGATAAAAACCATATGATCATCTCAATAGATGCAGGAAAAGCTTTTGACAAAATTCAACACCGATTTATGATAAAAACCCTCCAGAAAGTAGGCATAGAGGGAACTTACCTCAACACAATAAAGGCCATATATGACAAGCCCACAGCCAACATTGTTCTCAATGGTGAAAAACTGAAACCATTTCCACCAAGATCAGGAACAAGACAAGGCTGTCCACTCTCACCACTATTATTCAACTTAGTTTTGGAAGTTTTAGCCACAGCGATCAGAGAAGAAAAGAAATAAAAGGAATCCAAATTGGAAAAGAAGAAGTAAAGCTGTCACTGTTTGCAGATGACATGATACTATACATAGCGAATCCTAAAGACGCTACCAGAAAACGACTAGAGCTAATCAATGAATTTGGTAAAGTAGCAAGATACAAAATTAACTCACAGGAATCTCTTGCATTCCTATATATTAATGATGAAAAAGCTGAAAGAGAAATTAGGGAAACACTCCCATTTACCAGTGCAACAAAAAGAATAAAATACCTAGGAATAAACCTACCTAAGGAGACAAAAGACCTGTATGCAGTAAACTATAGGACACTGATGAAAGAAATTAAAGATGATACAAATAGATAGAGAGATATACCATGTTCTTAGATTGGAAGAATCAACATTGTGAAAATGACTATATGACCCAAAGCAATCTACAAATTCAGTGTAATCCCTATCAAACTACCAATGGCATTTTCCACAGAACTAGAATGAAAAATTTCACAACTTGTATGGAAACACAAAAGACCCTGAATAGCCAAAGCAATCTTGGGAAAGAAAAATGTAGCTGGAGGAATCAGGTTCCCAGACTTCAGACTATACTACAAAGCTACAGTAATCAAGACAGTATGGTACTGGCACAAAAACAAAAAAATAGATCAATGGAATAGGATAGAAAGCCCAGAGATAAATCCACACACATATGGTCACCTTATTTTTGATAAAGGAGGCAAGAATATACAATGGAGAAAAGACAGCCTCTTCAATAAGTGGTGCTGGGAAAACCGGACAGCTACATGTAAAAGAATGAAATTAGAACACTCCTTAGCAACATACACAAAAATAAACTGAAAATGGATTAAAGACTTAAATGTAAGGCCAGACACTATAAAACTCTTAGAGGAAAACATAGGCAGAACACTCTATGATATAATTCACAGCAAAATCCTTTTTGACCCACCTCCTAGAGAAATGGAAATAAAAATAAACAAATGGGATCTAATGAAACTTAAAAACTTTTGCACAGCAAAGGAAACCATAAACAAGACAAAAAGACAACCCTCAATGGGAGAAAATATTTGCAAATGAAGCAACTGACAAACGATTAATCTCCAAATTTTACAAGCAGCTCATGCAGCTCAATATCAAAAAAACAAACAACCCAATCCAAAACCAGGCAGAAGACCTAAATAGACATTTCTCCAAAGAAGATATACAGATTGCTAACAAACACATGAAAGGATGCTCAACATCATTAATCATTAGAGAAATGCAAATTAAAACTACAATGAGGTATCACCTCACACCAGTCAGAATTGCCATCATCAAAAAATCTACAAACAATAAATGCTGGAGAGGGTGTGGAGAAAAGGGAACCCTCTCCCACTGTTGGTGGGAATGTAAATTGATACAGCCACTATGGAGAACAGTATGGAGGTTCCTTAAAAAACTAAAAATAGAATTACTGTATGACACAGCAATCCCACTACTGGGCATATACCCTGAGAGAACCATAATTCAAAAAAAGTCATGTACCACAATGTTCATTGCAGCTCTATTTACAATAGCCAGGACATGGAAGCACCCTAAGTGTCCATCGACAGATGAATGGATAAAGAAGCTGTGGTATATATACATACATACATATACATATATATATATATATATATATATACACACACACACAATGGAATTCTACTCAGCCATTAAAAAAAGGAAGTTTTAAAAAAAAAAAAAAGAAAAAAAAAAAAAAAGGAAGTTTTGCTATTTGCAGCAACATGGATGAACTTGGAGGGCATTATCCTAAGTGAAATAAGTCAGACAGAGAAAGACAAATACTGCATGATATCACTTATGTGGAATCTAAAAAATATAAAAAACTAGTGAATATAACAAAACAGAAGCAGACTCACAGATATAGAGAACAAACTAGTGGTTACCAGGGGGGAGGGGGGAGGGGCAATGTAGGGGTGGGAGAATAGGAGGTACAAACTTTTGGATGTAAGATAGGCTCAAGGATGTACTGTACAACACAGAGGATATACTCAATATTTTGTAGTAACTGTAAGTGGAAAGTAACCTTTAAAAATTGTATAAAAAATTTTTTTAATTAAAATAAAGTTTCATGCATGTAGCATGTTAGAGTATTTCCTTCCGTTTTGAGGCTGTCTAGTATTCCATTGTATGTATATACCACTTTTTGTTTGTCCATTCATCCACTTATGGACGTTTGTGTTGCCTCCATACATCAGTGATTTTTTATGATTTTCTACAGTATTTATAATTCTGTTTTTTCACAAGTTTCTGAACCTACAACATTCAAATTCTAGATAATATATGCAAGTATATGCTTTATAGAAATAAAAAGAGCTTTATTAAATATAAGCTTTTGTTACTACTATAAAGTTATTCACACTTTTTCTAATAAAAAAACTCATCATTAAAATGTATACATTTTAATATGTATTTCACTGTATAAATCCTCATTAAAAATAAGAAACACTTATGTAAGATTTGGTATCAGTCTAATTTATACAGAAGAATGGATCCAATAAGACTGATCTTTGTAAGTCAATTTTTAAACTTAGAAGTATAAAAATCTTGAGAGTCATGAATACATTAATGAATGAACATTCATTTAGAATATATATATATTATATATATATATTCCAAAGCTGTGTGTATATCTTTTTGAAAGAAAGAACACAAGTCATTATTCTTGGTTTTGTTCAAATACCAGACAGCCCGGAGGAGTACATTTTTAATCAACACCTGAGATCAGGTGGGATGGATAGAGTTCTCTGCCCTAATGGTCCAATTACAGTGCAATCCATGCAAATAGGCATTTAGTTCCTCAAGGGATAAGAAGAGAAAAGAAAGAAAGGTGACCAAAAAAAATCCAATAATAGTCCCAGATATAATCCTGTTACTTTAAGGCAATTACCTATGTTAGGCATATCTTTTCTTCCAAACATCACCTTCATTCCTTCTTGTTGATTTTGAGAAATGGGTCACCACTCGTTGGGGCTCATCTGAATGGACATTTAGATGAAATCTCTCTTTCTCTGCTATTGTAAACATTATGTAATATACTTCCTTGTATTTTTGCATGCATGTATGATGATCTTCTTAGAATAAATGACTAAATTGGAATGGCCATGTCAAAGGGTACACCACACACTTCTAGGGTTTTTACTGCAAATTGCCAAGTGGCCTTCCAGAAAGGTTTTACCAAACTACTTTCCCACTGACCATATGTGAAGTGCCAATTTCCTTACCTTCTCGCTAACATCATTTATTAACATTCTTTTTGGTGATTTATAATCAAAGACAAGATTTGCTATCTTATTGATTTAATTGCATTTGTTTGATGATAATAAGGTAATCTATTTTTCAAGTCTCAGTCCATTTGTTTTTTTTGTGAAATGCTTGTCCATGTCCCTTGCCCTTTTTTATATTGTGGTGTTCATCTTTTGATTATTGATTTTTTTAAATTTAATTTAATTTATTTTTTATACAGCAGGTTCTTATTAGTTATCTATTTTATACATATTAGTGTATATATGTCCATCCCAATCTCCTAATTCATCCCACCACCACCACCCTGCCTCCCCGTTCTCCCCCTTGGTGTCCATACATTAGTTCTCTACATCTGTGTCTCTGTTTCTGCCTTGCAAACCAGCTCATCTGTACCATTTTTCTAGATTCCACATATATGCGTTAATATACGATATTTGTTTTTTTCTTTCTGACTTACTTCACTCTGAATGACATTCTCTCAGTCTGTCGACATCTCTACAAATGACCCAATTTCGTTCCTTTTTATGGCTGAGTAATATTCCTGTATATTGATTATTGATTTTTAAGAGTTACTTGTATGATAAGGAATATTATTATATGTTCCAAATATTTCTCCAGTTTCTCCTTTTTTACTAATTTTATTTATGGTGTATTTTTATATCCAAAAGTTTCAAGTATTTACGTGCTCAACTCTATGAATTGTTTTCTTTGTCTTTTTTGATTTGGAAGTCAATTTTATGTAAACTCCGTGTGGCAGGTTTCTATCCTGTAAGGGAGCAACTTGCTAACCTCTGTGATAGCCTTAGGGCAGGGCTTGAGTGCTAATCAGGGAAATTTTTCTTACTGTCCTGTGTACTTGGGGAGCCTTAACTCCTGCTGGCCTTTGGCTCCTCTCTGGCCATGATAACCGTTGGTATCTGCCTAGAACACAGGCAGAGGGAGGGGTGCCTGTCTCTTTACACAATGGCTGCTTCCACTCCCAACACCCCAGCAAAAACGCTGGTCTGACCATAGAACACTGGTCAAAATTAGGAAATTAACATTGACACAATACGTACTATTACCAAATCTATAGGCTCAATCAGATTTTCTCCAGTTATCCCACTAATGTCCTTTTGCTGGTCCAGAATCCAATGCAGCATCCTGTGTTGCCTTTGGTTGTCATGTCTCCTTAGTCTCCTCCAACCTGGGACAATTTCTCAGCTTTTCTTTGTCTTCCACGACCTTGACATTTTTGAAGAGTACTGGTCAGTTGTTTCATAGAAAGTCCTTCAATTTGTATCTGAAATTTTCGTATGATTGGATTGAGGTTATTTATACATTTTCACAGGAATGCCTTTCTCAATGCCTCATAACAGGGGTTCATGAGGTCAATGTGTCTTAGTCCTGCTGATGTTAACTTTGATTACTTGGTGGTAATCTTCCAGGTTTCTGGTAGTATCTTCCAGGTTTATGGAAGTTATTTTTCCCATTGTAATTAGTAAGTATCTTGTGAGAAGATACTTTGAGAATATAGAGATATTTTGTTTCTCATTATACTTTCACCCATTGGTTTTAACATTAATTGATGATTCGTGCCTGCAACAATTATACTGCTGTGCTTATCTAATGGTGACTTGCTGTTTCAGCCATTCTTTCTACATTTATTTTTTTTTTCCCCCTTTTTTTCTTTGCGGTACGCGGGTCTCTCACTGCCGCGGCCCCTCCCGCTGCGGAGCACAGGCTCTGGACGCGCAGGCCCAGCGGCCACGGCTCACGGGTCCAGCCGCTCCGCGGCACGCGGGATCCTCCCGGACCGGGGCACGAACCCGCGTCCCCTGCATCGGCAGGCGGACCCTCAACCACTGCGCCACCAGGGAAGCCCATTCTTTCTACATTTATTAATTGGGCTTTGTGGTAAGGAAGAGCTGTTTCTTCTCTGCCATTTATTTGTTTAATTATTTATATCAGTATAAAGTAATAGATATTTATTTTATTCTGTGAATTATAATCTATTGTTATTATTTATTTCGTTAATCAAATTGTACCAGATTTGGTCATTGGGAACTTCTTCAAATTAACACATATGTTCTTTTGATATACTCCTACCTTTTTTTTTTTTTTTTTTTTTTTTTTAGCATTTCTTTACTTCCTGGAACCACAAGGTATGCCAGATTCTTCTTGTCTTTTCCCTGCCCAACTCTGGAATCAACCACTTCTCCAATGAGCCCTAGTTCTTCTCATTAAAGAAAGATATTTAGAAACCATGATTTGGTCTCTAGGTAGGATCATTGCTACTGGGGTGTCATTGCTTTTAGAGAACAAAATCCAGAGAACACATAGAGAGAACATATATATCCTCACACACACACACCTACACACACATCTGTATTTATTTATATATCTATCAATCTATGAATAGACTACAAATCATGAATTCATTCTGATAGCCTCTGATTCCAACACCACAGGGTTCATTCTAGTTTTGCTCTTTTTTTATTTGTAACTCCTTTCTCCAAAGTGAGAAACCTGTTCTCATTATCCAAATGTATTTACTTAATTGATCAGTCCTAACATATACATAAAATAGTTTCGGAATTTCTAACCAATACCCCTTTGAAAAACTTAGTAACTAGTGCATATCATCGGTGTACAGTTCTTTTTGTATTTTGCCTATCCAATCAAAATACTGTGTTCTGAAGCTACTCAGGTTAGGTCCTTTCTTTCTTTCTTTCTTAATATTAATTTATTTATTTGGCTGCGCCGGTCTTTGTTGCCGCACACGGGATCTTCGTTGCTGCGTGTGGGATCTTTAGTTGTGGCATGTGGGATCTCAGTTGAAGTATGCACGTGGGATCTAGTTCCCTGACCAGGGATCAAACCCGGGCCCCCTGCATTGGGAGCATGGAGTCTTAACCACTGGACAACCAAGGAAGTCCCTTCGCCACAGTGTGGTTGTGCTGTTCATTTGTAGTACAGTTAGGTTATTGGTTACTGTTTGTACAACATTTCATTTTGGGTTCCTCCCACATCCTGGTTAGTGTTAACTATTTGTTTCTGGGGTTTGTGAAACCTCACCACAGTTGTCAGAGTCAGAGATATACAAAAAGGTATATTCACAGAGGTATCACTCGCTCCCTCATCCCTCCTACCCGCTTCCTACTCTCCATTCTTTCTATCTCAGTCCCATCCACCCCTCATAGGTAACCAATATCATTAGTTTCTGATTTATTTGTCCAGTGTTTCCTTTGCGTGACTGATCCCCTGCCACTCTTGATGGTAAATGGACAAGAGCAGCGGCCAAAGTCTTAAAAGGTCATGGAAATGAAGGTGAAGGTTACCCCAACAGGTAAGTTTCTTAGACTAGGAGACGTGCTGGCCAAGGCTGAGGGGACTCTAGAAGGGGGACTGATAAATTTGATACAATATCCAATAAAGTCCCTACTTTATTTGTATTTCCTTAGTTTTTACCCAATGTCCTTTTTCTGTTCTAGGATCCCACCCAGGATATCACATTACATTTGGTTGTCACGTCCCCTTAGGATTCTCCAGACTTCCTCTGACTTTCCTTGTTTTCGATGACCTTGACAGTTTTGAGGTGTGCTGGTCAGATAACACTTTGTAGAATGCCCTTCTATTGGAATTTGTGTGGAGTTTTTCTCATAGTTAGACTACCGTGAGTTCTTGGGAGGTCAAGTGCCCTTTTCATCTCATTATAGCAACATGGCTTATGTCTAATTGATGGTGACCTTGCTCACCTGGCTGAGGTAGTGTTTGTCAGGTTTCTCCACTATGAAGTTTCTCTTTATTTTTCCCTTTCATGCTCTGCTCTTCAGAAGGAAGTCACTATGTGCAGCCCGTACATAAGGAGTGAAGAATGATTCTCCCCCATCTGAGGGCAGAGCATCTACATAAATTATTTGGAATTCTTCTGCACGGGAGACTCATCTCTTCTCCAACATTTATTTATTTACCTCAACATGGACTCTTGGGTATTTCTTTTATACTCTGGGTTATAATTCAATACTACATTAGTTGTTTTCCACTCAAATTGGTATTAGGACTCTTTGGGCATTAGGGGCTCTTCCATTTGCTTCCTGTTCCCCTTTGACACGCTATTTTGGACTGAATGTTTGTGTCTTACCCTTCCCCTGCCACATTCATATGTTGACCCCCTAATCCCAAATATGTTGGTATTTAGAGATGGGCATTTGGGCAGTAATTAGGGTTAGATGAGCTCATGAGGACCCTCTTATAATGGGATTAGTGCCTTTATAAGAAGAGACACTGGAGAGCATGTCTCTCTCTCTCCCAGCACTCACACAAAGATCACGTGAGCACACAGTGAGATGGTGGCCGCCTACATACCAAGAGAAGAGGCCTTGGAATAAAATCTACCTTGTTGGCACTTTGATCTTGGACTTGCCAGCCTCCAGAACCGTGAGAAAGAAATCTCTATTGTTTAAGCCACCCAGTCTATGATGCTTTGTTATGGCAGCCTGAGCTAAGACACATACCCTCATTGTCTTACTTTTTGAGTGTTTGTTACTTTCTGGCATTGCAAGATGCTCCAGGTTCATCTTGTGTATTTCCTGCGTCAATCCTAGAATCAGCCATTTCTCCAAGGAGCCCAGGTGCTATTACTGGAGAATGTTATTAGAAACCAAGAACAGAGTCCTAGGTAGCAAATTCTTTTTGGATGGACAGATTATTTTGTACCTGCTATGTGCCAGGCACTAGGTCAGCTTCTTTTCATGTCAGTTTACTTGATCCTCATAACAATTCGATGAGGAATTTACTGTTAACCCTCTCTACAGATGGGGAACAGAGGTTTAGCTAGGTAAATGCTAGCCAGCATCACCTTGTTCTGTCTCCAAAACCCATCACACCACTGTGATGGAGACTGGTATCACATATGTCACAAATAGACAAACCAAGAAACCCTCTGTTTATCTTCAATTTTGTGCTTCATGGGCACTGGAATAACTTGCATTACAATCAATACGTAACAGGTAACCATTGCTTATTCAGTGGGGTGACGATATAAGAATAAGACCCTCCTAGGCCCACAACATGACACGGATTACCTCTCCTGATATGTACAGATGTCACGCCACTCTTATGAGCACAGACGCATGCAGCTCTCCTCATGTGTGCAGTCTGTACCTAACTTCATGTGCTCACAAGGTACACACCACAGTACACACCGATCCTTGTGTGCACAGATGACATGTACTACCCTTAAATGTACAGGTGACATGTCTTAACTCACAAAATAATGAAATCCGACACGTGGAAAAGTGCCTTATAATGGACATTCACCCTATTTGCCACCCGTTCAAGTTTAAACTATGTCAGATTTTTCTCTTTCACGCACAGGACCTGCTTATGAAATTTGGGGATGTCCTAAGACAACTGTTTAGCATCTTAGCTGTTATGATTCTAAATAGTGCTTCCAAAGGTAAAATTGGAGGTTTAAATTTTGCCCTCAAGGATGGAGAATCATATGATACAGGAAAGGACAGATCAGATAACCAGAGTGATCAAGGCTCTGTCAGAGTGACCACGGTGTGAGCTGGTGTTTGAAGTGGATATTGATGGATTCGTCTGCTCAGCACTCCCTTTTCCTCTGGAAAGTGCCTCTGCCATTCCATCCACAGCTGCCATGTTAGTACATCGTGACCTGGTCCTGGCCATGTGATCATTCCAGGGAAGAGCACTTGATCCAGCTGGACCAACCCCAGAGTCCTTGCCTAGGACTTTTGTAACAGGAACTTAAAAGGTGAGTGGGCCTTTCTCTAGTGACCAAAGCTGTGAACACGGAGGCTGTTAGTGGCCGTGTGAAGAAAGAATAATGCCCTAAAATCTTTGACCAAATCCTTCTTTATGCTAAGCCTACTCGGGGATGGTTTTCAGTTACTTCCTATCAAAACAGCCCTAACCAATGCAGAATGATGGCCAATCACTGTCCTGTGATTGCTAACATACCAGAAAACATATCTACTGAGACTCAAACCTGTGACAGATATTATCTCAATTCTCAAAATGCTATATAGCTATAGTCCAGATCTGTCAAAGGTGGTAAATTTGGTATATTAATTTTTCAGAAATTTTCCAAATACACATTTATGATACTTAAGTATTATCCTAAGTACTTAAGACACATTTAAGATAAATACTTAAGTATGCATAGTAAACGTCTATTGATCTGGCTTTCAAACAGTAAGAGATTTCAAATTACTAAACTTTTTCTCCACTCTGCGGAAAGAAGTGAAATGATAAGATGTGGTAACTAAGGGAATTATTCTAAAAACGACTTTTGAGATACCCTAACGAGTCAACATCACCTTCAATATTGTGAAGATTTCAGTGCCTGAATCATCAAAGCAATATTAAGCACAGCACGACTTTGTTTTGAAGTGTATTTTAGTCTATTACAATTCTATGGATATAATTTGTTTATAATTCATGAATGAGCATCATGGTAATCACAGCTAATACTTTTGAGCTCCTGCCATGTATCAGTAGGGCAGTGTTCTAGAGCACTTTTATCAACTCCTTAATCCTCACAACAATTCTATTGGATAGACACTGTTCTGCCCATTTGCAGAAGACAGAGAGGTTAAGTAATTTGCCTGAGGTCACACACCAGTAAGAGGTGAAGCTGTGAACAGAACAGCCTGACCCTAGAGTCCATACCTGTTAGGTAACTAAGTAGTTAACTGTAGTAGCTCTCGGGTAACTAGCCTATTCAATTAGCAGGAGATCCTACTTCTCAAGTCCTTTGGAGGGGATTTTAATGTACTACTTCTTTACAAATTCTTTGGATTTGCAGACTACGTATCAGGTATCAGTGAGGCAGAGATCCATGCAGGAAATTTTTCTTTGATTATAGTGACTTGCGTCCCTGTGACTTGCAAGACACAACATGGTGGATCTCCTCAAACTAGAGACAGCTCCACCAGGCTCTCTTCATTTCCTTATGGTGAGAGCAAGTCTTTCAGAGGATTCCCATCTCTCTTAGGGTAAGAATCTGAACTCTTCTCAGGCCACAAGTCCCTGTCCATCTCATCAGTCTCCTCCGGGGCACTGTGCTTCAGCCAAAGAAAGGTGTTTCTCCCATCTCAAGACCTTTAGATAAGACAGTCCCTCTAACTTGAAGGCACATCCACTTCATCTGCGCCACCTAGGCAAATGCTGCTCATCTTACAGTGTTTCCATAACCCACAGACCAGGTTTGATTCCCTTCTTATAATCTCTCGCAGCATCTTGTACTTCCTTCTTGTAATAGCTGTGAAAATGGTAATTAGAAAATTGTGCGGTTACTGAATGTCTGTCTCCCTGCCTCTAAGTGTAAGCTCCATGTGGACAGGGACTGCTTGTCTTGTTTGTTGCTGATTCCCCACAGCTTAGCATATAGTTGGCACCAAATAAATATTTGTAAACTGAGAAGACAGAATTACCAGCTACCAGCTGAAGAGGAAATAAATACTCTAGTCTCCTTGGCATTGACTAATCCGCTGAGTGTGGAAGAAGGCCTGCCCAGACAGACACAGAGCAGCTTGGCAAAGTGGTTAGCAAACCAGGGGATAAATGAACATCTCTATATGGTTGTGTTTTTTTTTTCTATATAATTTTTAAAGTGATTAGGACATGGTGAGTGTAAAATTATAATTTTGTGAGCAACAAAATCGAATCCAGTTTTAATAGTGCTAAAATCTTGATCAAAGAAATTTCAACTCAAAACACTAAGGGCCAAAGTGAAAGAAACATACTGGTTTTGATGATATTGTGTCATTCTACCAAGTCTGCTTCTGTGGTATTCAGTGTTCACGTTTAGTTGCAGCCCTCTTAATTTTTATATCTTTATTTTTTTCGCAAATGTTTTATCACCTCTTTACTGATTCCTCGAAACCGTCTTATACGGAGAGGTGATGCCATGGCCTGGGTGATGAAGAAACCTTTCCCCTTTCAAAGACTCCAGTTTTTAGACGATAAGAATTGCTAAAAAGGAAGCAATCAAACCTGTCTGCCTCCACCCAGCGCGCTGCTTCCCAGTTGTAATACGCTTTCAGATCCTCCTGTGAATCGTCTTAGATAAATAAGGCTGGTTTGCCATCCATTTTTTTTGGAGTTCACGTCTCTCAATCTGTTCACCTGGAGGATAGCACAAGGGAATTGATCGTGTAAATTCATTTCTCCGTAACCACAGTCAGCACCAGTGACATCAACACTAATCCTACGCTGGGAAAATTTTGCACCCTTCGTCTTTCAACAAGTTTGCAGCTGCCTTCAAGAGCCGTGAGGTCCAGGACTTCTCTCCAGGCTCCCTCCGAGGGGCGCGGGCCGTCGGCAGTGAAGCGACCGTCGGGCGCCCCGCGTCCCGGGAGGCGAGTCTGGTGGGCCGTTCCGGGAAAATGTCCCCGGCAGCGACTCTGAGGCGGGGCTCCCCGAGGTCTTGGTGAAACCAAAACAGAAATCGATGGTTCAAAACATCACCTCAGCAAATTGTGTTTTCCAAAGACAGGTGTTGCCTTCACGAGGCTACGGTTCTCCAATGCCTCCAACTTTCACAGAACCTTTCTCGCAGCGGGTCGCCTACCGCTGGGGTGCCGCCCCGCGCAATAGGCCGGGGAACCCCACTCCGTCGCTCCCGCCTCGCCCGCCCCACCGCTCAGTGGGCTACGCCTCCGCCACGTGCCCGCCTCCCGCGGCCAGACCGCCTGCGATTGGCTGGCGGCGCTGTCCGTCGCGGAGGGAGGGCGCGTCCCCCGCAAGCCGGCGCTCCCATTGGTTATGGCGGCGGCGGGCGCGGCCGGGCGCGCGGCCGCGGCGAGGAGGGGAACCCGGTGGCGCTGGCGGCGGCAGCGGAACGGGCGGAGGCTGCCGGTTTCGTAACCGTCGCTCTGACTCGCGGGCCGCGAGGCCTGGGTCGGGCCGCGCCGTGCGGGGCCGCTGGGAGTGGAGGCCTCTTGGGGGGCGGGCGGGTTGGAGGCGCAGGTAAGGAGGCTGCGGGCGGGCTGAGGGAGGAGGAGGAGGCCGCGGCGCCGCCGGCCGCTCGCGTGGGCGCGGCCCCGGCCCGAGGAGACCCGGCCCGGCCCTGGGCGGCCGGCTTGCCGGGAAGGCCCCGCGCGGCCCGCGGCGCGGGCGGCGGCCCCGCGCGGCGTGTGATTCAGAGGACCCGGCGGGGCCGCTGATCTCATCCTTGGCTCCGGCCCAGCGCCGCGGCGCCACCCGCAGAGCCCCGCGCTCCCCCAGCGCCCTTGCTGCCGGCCCGGGACGGGATGCGAGCCGGGCTGTGCCCCCTCCAGAACCCGGCCCTCTGTTTGTGCAACGTGCAGTGTGACCAGCCAGGCTCGTATTGGCCTCTGGGGATAAAGGGTGTTCCCAGAATAGCAGAAGGTGGACGGTATCTTTAGTGCCACCTGGGATATTTCCTGCGCCTGCAAAACTGCTCGGTGTCGGGTAATCGAGAATCCTTTTTAGAAGTTAGTCGAGTAGTCAGGGAAGGCGGTAGAGTTTTAAATATGTGACTTTACACAAATAATATTGTGCTTCCTTATGGAGCTGTACTTTGAATATCCTTCAGGTGACTGTTGAACACAGGTTGGATGAACGTGCAGCAACCACGAGTTGACTAGAACAGAAAAGGGCAAAAAAAAGAAGTGCTTCGTTAGTATGCTTGGAGGGAACACAGTAAGGAAAATTGCCAGCAGAGGTGTCTAGATGGAGAGGATGGAAATGCATGTTTGAGGGGAAGGAGAATCTGTTCTTCCAAGTAAGCTCGTGTGTTTTTATTCTTCAGAAGGTTTAATTGCTGGGCTTTCCTCTGGTCTGAAGTTTGTGCTGTCATCTGGCATCTTAAAATGTGTCCGTTTCAGAATGGTTTTAACCTTGGTGGGTTACACAAAAATTGGTAGTTCTCTCTCCCAGTGTACACTCACTCAGTTGAATTCTTATTGGAAGAGATTGTCCTTTAATTCAGATAGGATGTGGGACGCTCAAAGAAACTTTTGAAATAAAATAGTATAAAGGTTTGCTTTACTAAGAAATTCTGCATCTAAAAGCCCTTGACAGTTAAAAGTTAAAATCTGGTCAGCTGTTACAACTTGAGTAGTATTTGGGATAAGCTATTAAAGCTGAAGCACTGTTTTGGAAAAACAGTGTAAACAAGGCGAAATAATTACAGGATGCTAGTGAGCTGAAGAATTTTTCAGTTCGAGTCCTGCTTCTGGTGGGCACACTTGGTGGATTCAGTCATTTTAATACCTCCCTGAAAAACATAGGTGGAAGCAAAACTTAATATTTTTTCCCCCAGAATATCCTCTAAATTCTCAAGGTCACATCATGACTGTCAGCAAGGTTGTCTGATCTTGGACAGGTGGTTTCATCCCTTGGGATTTAAACAGCACCTGATGAGTCCTAGGTAAAGATAAATAGGACCTCATGGGGCTGAGTTTGGTCTTATGGCCTAAGATCGCCTCACGTGATCACAGAAATGGTAAACGCAGGTAGCCACAATTCCAGGTTTACTGTGTATTCTTAGGAGGGGGTGCTTCCATGGGCTCTTATACTGGTAGGTACATTGGTCTCCTGTCTTTTTGGCTTTCCAGACCTATCAGTTAAAAAAGAAAAAAAAAAGAAAAAAGAATTGAGCATGACTCCTTAATAGATGTATATTTATAAACAATGTGTGTGTATTAGTTTGTGTGTGTTGTTAATGGCACTAAAAGTAGAGTAAAAAGATGACATTAAAAAAAGACAAAAGAGCATACATTTTTTTCTCATACTCCAGTGGACCACTTATGTACTCCCTGAAGGGATGTACCCTCCTTCATGGACCCCTGCTTTGGGTCATGAAACCAGCAGTGGCAAATAAATAGAAATCCTGCTCATTTGGGTGTTTGTTAACTTTGCTTACCTTCACTTCACTTGTAGTACAGAGTTGTCAGACCCTGGCAACATATGTCTAAGAACTTGAGGTTATGGGAAGTATAACTGGGCAAAATGGAAAATAAAGGTTCTCTACTGATATGAAGCAAAGACCAGACAAGAATGATGTTCACTGTATAGGCTGGGGGCTAGAAGTAGCAAATGTTTTAATTTTCCTGTGTACCATTAAGAAAGATGAGGAACTTTAGGTGGTGAGACCATAATATCTTAGTAACAGTCTTGATTTAATTATGGTTGTTATAAGAGATTTTAATGCTAGAGAATCTCATTTTTATGTAAGACATTTGTAAAAATAAGTGTTTTGTTTTAGGCTTTTGAGGCTGTATTCAACAGATATTTCTTGAGCACCACCGCTAGATGCTGGGCATATGGTGATAAAGACAGAGTTCTGTCTCTAGTTTAGTCTACAGGGAGGCACACTATCGAGCTGGCATTGACCAAGAAACTGGGGGAACAAATTGGGCAGAAGCACAAAGAAAAGATAATGTGCAGGCAGAGGAGGCTGTGCCCCTGAGAGATGATGTCAGCCTGAGGTAATTCTGTGGCATTGGGATGGAGACGCATAGTAGAGGTGAGGTGTTTTGGGGGGGTGGGGGGTGGGTAGAATTGTCAGATACCAGTGATTTGAACAGATTTGGAATAAGGGACAAACATCTGAATATTTTGGAGTGTAGACCTTCGTTGAGGAAATTGGAGTTAAAAATTTATTTGGGGCGGCAGGGGAGGAATATCTGGTTGTACACATGTGAAGAAAATGACAAGAGGGTTAGGAAAATCCTTGAGAGGTTTATTTTCCCAAGTGAAACTTGAGAAAATTTTCATTTTGTTTTACTCATTTTAACGTTTTGAGTTGTCACTGTGTCATTGATTTGAACGAACATTACTTGAATTAAGGAATTTGAATTTAAAAAATGTTACCCACTCAGTCCACCTTTCTTAAGGTCCATGGTTGATCTGTAGCAGTGGCTGTCAAACTTCAGTGTCATCAGAATCACTTGGAGGTCCTGTTAAAACAAGATCGCCCAGCCCTATTCCTAGAGCTCCTGATTCCTAGGTCTGGGGCAGCCCGAGAATTTGCATTTCTAACAAGGTGATCCTGCTGCTGCTGCCGCCGGTTCAGGGACCACACTTTGAGAACCACTGCTTTTCAGTTTTTATCCTGCTTCCTGCTTGAATGATTCACAGCAAGGAAACGAGGTGCCACTCTGCTTCCTGGAGACTGAACTTTGGAATAGTATTTGTCCACATAGGAGCCAGACTTTCATTTAGGGTTGAATATCCAGGTTTGAAATAAACTTATTTTCTTTTTGTGCATTGTAGGTGCTCAGTAAATGTTAGTGGAAGAAACAAAAGCACAGATAACTGTGTAAACTAAAATATGTAACTTATAGAGGCAGCTGTTTTGCTCAGTGTAAAAAACAAAATTGATAATATGTTTGGCGTTAAGTCTTAGACCACTTAGCTCTGACCCCCTTCCTTAGTGGATAGCTCTTCACTTTAAGAGCTACTTTATTGGCTTGTCTTCGGTTGGAGAACTTAAAAAACAAAAAACAATTGGAGTTCTTTTCATTATCTCCAATTTCCTTTTCTTACATTTTTACCAGTTTGATGATTACTCTTTGTTTTACAAGCCGAAGGACTCATTTTCAAAACCTTGCCTACTGTGTTCAGCCTACTACCTTGAGTCAGACGGAGGTAAAAGAGCCCTTCCCTGTTCCGGTATCTTTTTTTTTTTTTTTCTTTTTATTTGCGGTACGCGGGCCTCTCACTGCTGTGGCCTCTCCCGTTGCGGAGCACAGGCTCCGGACGTGCAGGCGCAGCGGCCATGGCTCACGGGCCCAGCCGCTCCGCGGCATGTGGGATCTTCCCGGACCGGGGCATGAACCCGTGTCCCCTGCATCGGCAGGTGGACTCTCAACCACTGCGCCACCAGGGAAGCCCTCCGGTATCTGAGAACAAAAATGAGCATGAACATCACTAAATTTGGAGGCTATAATAAGAGTTTTTGGTGACTGAAGTTCGTGGTATATTGTCAAAGTCAGAAGGCATTTTACCATTTTACGTCCCTCATTTGCAGATGGGGAAATCGAGGCTCACAGAGGGAAGGGATATGTCCAAAGTGAAACAGGGCAAGTCAGAGCCAAGACAAGAACTGACTTGGTTCCTGGTTTGTACTTCTTTGGATCATTGTTACCTCTGAGTTTATTAGAGAGTAGCTTTAAAGACTAAAAACCGAATTGACATATAAAACATAAAAAAGAAGATAAATAAGATGAACATAATCATGATTGTTGAGATATTCCCAGGAGACATGGTAAACAAGTTCATAAAAATTGAGTAAACACTTTTCACTTCATACCAAATAGATAAGCAATGGTATAGACGACCTTTAACACTATTAGTGGTAAGTGTAGCTCAAATTATACTGAACGGCCACTTTTTAACTGGAAGAAAAAATAGGCAGCATGATAAATTATCAAGGGAAATGTGAAATATCCATTACTGAAGATAGACTTGGAGTAGATATCCATCATGGTTTTGGAAGGAAGCTTTTGGTGTTTCCTTAGCACTGAAGTGAGAACAGATGACCGGCTAGCTCAGGGCTGCCTGTGTGGCTTGAAAAAACAATGGAAAGTAATGACATATGGCCTTTTTAAAAGCAAAGATTTTTAAAAAGCAGACCAGTAAATGGTGTTTATACAGAAATGCCTAGCTAAAGGTTTGGGTGAAGCTACTGGTGTTTACTAACTGAGCTTTGCTTAAGAACTGTAAGGTGTACTCATTTGAGGCAGTTCATAATTCTGGCTGCAGGTTTTTTTTTCCACTGATGCAGTTTTAGCAGTTTTGTGAGAAGAGAACGGGATAGTTTTATGGTTCCTAACACTGCTTTCTCAGTTTCCAAGAGTGCTGTGACTTCTTGGTGGGCACGCTTCACTCAGCTTAGTTTGCCTTGAAGTGGCCTCACGATGACAGGATAGGTCTGCTTTTGACACATCTTGAGGCAGTTGTAGCGAACTGGTTGAATTCATAGTAATCCAAATATGACTAGTTCTGAAACTGTGACTTCATTTCTACGGGCAGCACTGCCGCAATATTTCAGAATCGGCGTTTCCTCTGTGCTCCTTGAGCAGTGTCAAGTGGGTGCAGGCGCTGCAGCTGCTCTGGCTCTTGGTCCAGCCTGAGTCCCAGTGCTTGCACCTCCTTGGATGCATCATCAGGGCTTTTGTTTCTTTCCTTGTGGTTTTAGGCTGACTGTGTTTAGATGTGTTTACTAATTATGTCGAGAATTTAAAAAACACTGTGAGAAGCATGATGGGATGGGGAAGCAAATTGGGTATCTCAGAGCTCCTAAATCTGTGATCCAAGAAACTAACTTAAAAAAATCTCTGTAAACTACTCTCATTTGAAGTCATTGAAAAAAATAAAAACAAGCAAAAAACACCTTTTCAAAATATCCTGTAAAGATTCTTACGCTCTGGGAGAGAAGTCAAGTCCTTGATGACTCAGTCTCTGCATATTAGAGTAAGGACCATGCGGAGATCGTAGTGCAGTGCTTCCTGATGAGCACTGGAGACTGGGCTGGGCGCTCTGCTCCAGCCTTCTACTTTGACTTGAGCCAACAGTTGAAACTTTTTCCCTCTTTTATTGCAGGGTCTCTCCTATCATAATTGAACTCATTGTGTTTAAACCAAACATAGCACATTTCTCTCTTGCAGATTGCCAAGTGCTATTGGCTCATATGTGCTACCTAATTAGTGGTATTCTTTTGTTTTTCCTCCCATTTTTGATAATAAGCACAGATGGGCAGTACCCTCAGGGGTTCAGGTGGATTGAATTTGGCCGTATGGTGCGTCTGTATTAACTTACCTCTCTAAATTACGTGACTTAGACTTCTGAAACATTGGAGCAGTTGGCAGTTGTCATAGACTTTTCTCAGCATAATCAATTAATATTGGCCTGCTAGTAGGTACATGCAAGTTTAATGTTATTTTATCTTGTCATTTCAAATATTTTAATGCAGTTTATTTTTTAACTAGGTACATGTGAAGATTTCTTGGCAGATCAAACCATTGATCACCTTGTCTTCATTTCTACTTGTTCTGTGTTGACAAAGGAGCGTGCCCAAATGAGCAAGGTATCACAGCAGAACACTACCCCGGGCGTGAATGGAATAAGTGTCATCCATACTCAGGCTCATGCCAGCGGCTTACAGCAGGTTCCTCAGCTGGTGCCCGCCGGCCCTGGGGGCGGAGGCAAAGCTGTGCCTCCGAGCAAGCAGAGCAAAAAGAGTTTGCCCGTGGATCGCAGCAGTGACGAGTATCGCCAGCGCAGAGAGAGGAACAACATGGCGGTGAAAAAGAGCCGGTTGAAAAGCAAGCAGAAAGCGCAGGATACGCTGCAGAGAGTGAATCAGCTCAAGGAAGAGAATGAACGGTTGGAAGCAAAAATTAAATTGCTGACTAAGGAATTAAGTGTACTGAAAGATTTATTTCTTGAGCATGCACACAACCTCGCAGATAATGTGCAACCCAGTAGCACTGAAAATACGACAGATTCTGATAATGCAGGACAGTAGACCTCACCCCTTTCAAACGTCACAACTTGTGGCTTGAACGTTAAAGGTGTGACTACCTACACTACTCGTATCAGCGGCTGAATCTCCATTATTCAAAGATCCATTGAAGGTTGTTTTCTAGAATCAGCACTGAAGAGTTGATTAGCTAAAAATGTTAGCCATATAATTTGAATATCTGGTTTTAAATGATAAGGATTTTTGTGGGGATAAAAAACAGTTTTAAAGGTATATGGTAAAAAAAAAAAAAAATGCCCTGGAGCTTGATGTTCTTAATAAATCCTGACTTCCCAAGAAATGTTTCTTTTCTAGGTTGACAAAAGGAATGGGGAACTGGCAAGTCATGCAGAAGGGTCTTGGTTTTCATAGATACGGTTAATTGGATGAAAGAAAGTTGAATGCCATCTCTCTTTATCTATGTGTGACTTTTTCCTAAATTATGTATTAAAAATGCTTAGAGCTATAGAAACCAATCACTTTATAATTTGGAGTGATTTTATGTATAGCATAAACCTTGTTTTAGCATAATTAGTACCATTTTCCCCGGCAAGTACAAGTTTTTGAATAGTGATGTCAGGTTAAGTAAAGAAACTCCATTGCATTTTAAAGGCAGTATGCAGCCAACTGGCTTAAAAATATAAATAGCATTTAGGAAGCAAATAGTTTTTTAAAAGTAAAAGCAAAGCATTTGGGATACCTTTGGGTTATTGCATTGGCATTATTTTGTTAAAATTAAAAAAACAACTCAGTGGTTTAGAGAAACTTATGTACCAAAATTTTAGTTTCTGCAGATGCTAGTAAAGTAAGCATTTTTTTTTTTTAACATACCATTTGGACAGCCAAGTTAGTAAACAAAACGTCTTAACAGTTTATGGCCACACAAGTTACCCATTAGGATTTTGAATATTAATTTCAGCAGGTAGTTTCTCCTGTGTTCAGATACACTGCAGTGGGGCTGTGGTTTTTAAAAGCAAAAATTTCTTGTGAACCATCACTTGGTATTTGATCTTAAACAACTGATTATTAGAAAAATACATCATCAACTCCATGCCATTTCCCAAAATAATAGTCTAAGAAAACTTGAAAGTGTAAGGTTTAACCTTTAATTTATTTCACTTAAACACATCGTTTTATATTGTTTTTGCGACATTTTCTAGCTAGTGGGCTGTTCTTCCAGACTTTTGTACCACTTTTTATTCATTTGTATGCATTTATGTCCCATAAATTATTTTAGCAAGAAAATACTGATAAAACTCAGGATATTGACATTTTTGTTAAGACTAAAAAGTGGCAGTCACTGAAGATGGAAATCTCTAGGGTCTGGCTTATATAAGTGTTGGTAGTTTTGATTGTCCTTGTTGACTTTTTTTTTTTTTTTTAAAGAACAATTCTAGCTCAAATTTGTGTTTTTCTCTTTTTTTGGTTTTTGCTTTTGGGTGACCTAGGCTGGTGACAAGAGACTGAGTCACATCAGATTAAAAAGTTACCAGGTATCTTATTTGAACATGGTCATTTTGGGCCACATTGTTGTTTCCTACTAGGACCTGGGACAGTGTAACCAGGATGTAACTCAAGTTGCACCCTTGGGTTGGTGGAAGAGTGCTGTCTGTGCCCTTCTGGGCGGAAGAAGACATCACAGTGCCCTGCAACTCAGCAAAGCCATTATTAAAGGCCAAGAGTCCCTTCTGCATGTGACAAGAGCCCTGTATTGTTCCATGAGAGTGACTGTCCCAGGACGGTTAACTCCCTATAGATCCAGGAGACAGGATAGGGCTTCCTGTTAGGGTCCAACATTGGTTTACTGTGGTTGGAGTACGGATCTACTTGTAGGTTGATAGATGTTTGAAACAACTAACTAGGAGATACCCACAGAATCCTACTGAATCTTTAATAGCACCTCATTGGAGATGCAGTTAGGTCACTTGAATCTTTAAGCACCTATAAGAGGTGCTACTGACATTTTAAATCTCTCATTTACTAAACAATATCTTTCAGAAATGGTTGTCCCCATGGAATTTATTGTTACCAATTATGTGAATTGACTTAACTCTCTTGGGAAAGAAGCTTTAGGGAAATCATCAGGTATGTACTCAATTATTTCAAATAAGAAAATAAGATTGTACCTTTTGGAAAAATTCAGGCTTTCCTTTTACCTATGCAGATCAAAACTAGCACCAGCAGTCATGCATAGAACAGAAATGTTAACCGTTGTCTTGACTATCTCACTGAAGTGTTTGGGAATGAAAGTTTTTAGTTTGATAGATTTAACAGTATAAAATGGAGGGAAACCAAGTATGGGGAATGGGTAAGTTTGGGAATTGTATATGACTTCTGTAACTTTTGTCCTGTAGGTTACATATGAACCATTAGGATATGATCTGCCTTTGCTGGCAGGTCTAGTGATTTAGGAATTAGGCTTTAGTATAAATTTCTAGCTGCATGTGAGTCTTCCGGGATGGGTGTTTTCTGACAGGTCTTGGCTGCAGGTGGTGCGATCCAACAGTTCTTCCTGCTGTCTGGCCCCTTTTAGTTACTGGGATGTGAGATGAGCTCAGTTACTTTGGACATTCTTACCAAGAAGTAGTAAGATTTTAATAAAATATGACCAGATTTTTGAAATTCAGGTCACGAGTGTGAAATTCTCAAATTTACATAAGTAGAAGTGTGTACAATTTAATGTTTGGTGTTACAACAAAGGAAATCGTAGCAGCTTTTGATGTTTCTTGATCCCCCTTAGAGGGCTTGAAGCTTTGTACCTGAACAACCCAGTTGAAACACTCAAGAGTGTTTTTGATGCCTTAGAAATAGGAAAAAAATTTTTGTTTGACAAAAGCTAGGAAGGAAGAAAGTCCGTCCTATAGCTGTTAGATCTGCCTCTCAGGAAGAAGTACCTAACTTGTTCTTTTTGTTCCTGGCTTTCCTCAGTTTGTGAGATTACTCTATTTTTTTAAATATAATTTTATTTCTTTCAGTGAATTTGAAATAAAAATAACTTTGGAATAATGACTGTATTTCATTGTGGGTTTCTTTATGTTAGATACCAAGAATGTAGTGCAAATGTTGACCAGCTCTGAGGAGCAGGCAGATGCCCTGCTGCCTTTCTGTTCCCAGCCCAGGGCAGGGGGTGAGGTGGGCATGGGGGCACGCAGAGGCACTGTTGTCCCAAGTCTAGACTTCCCTTAATGATAGGAACCTAGTTTGCTCTGAATTTAGAATGCCTTTCAGTAATATTCTTTGTCCCCTAGTCTAGTGTAGAAATGTATACCAGAATAGAGGAAGCAATAACTCGCATCCTGCTTAGACAGCTGACGTCTCAGAGTGTGGCCTCCACCTACAGAGTGGTAGGAAGTAAGTTCTGAGGCTTTGAGGTTGACGGAATGTCAAAGTAAAGCCTTTCCCCTAACGGTACAGTTTATAGTATGTGCGTCGTGCGTCGTCTTCGTTTACACAATGCCATAGGGTGTCTGTCGAAATGAATTCATACATAAGAGTCCGAGAAGCTGATTTGAGTGTTTCAAGGGAAAATGCCATAGATACTTGTCTTCTGTGATCCTTCAGTGACTTTCGTGTCTTGGGAAGTAGATTTCTATCTATTGCATCTTGGTGAAAATTGTAGTACGGTAATTATTTCTGTGGGTAATACGTCCCATTTCATTTTTATGAATTAGTTGTAATTTAGAATCCAGGGAACTTTATATCGACGTGATTGTGAGGGTGCTGGCTCTTTTTCAGTAAAAGCACTTTAGACCTACTGCTCTTTGGCTGCCTGTGAGTATCTGAAGAGTTCATATGCGTTTTACACGTACTCAAAGGAGAGCAGCAACCCTGAATATCCTTTGACTGCAACATCCCACTCCTCCCAGAGCTGTAGACCTGAAGGTTGTGCAGGGGTGTCCAGAGAACCGAGCGCGAGGCTGGCACACGTCACACTTTTCTGCAGCCCAGTTACCCGAGTCTTGTTTCCTCTGAAGCAGCTGTTGGAGCCAGGTGCCTTTGTACATCACCACCGTTCAGTTCTGCCTCCTAAATGAATCCTGTGACATTTGCTTCACCTCCCCTTCCCCACCTTGTGCAGAGCCATCACCCTCTTTTGCCTGGCTTCTGTCTTCCTGGACCGTTGCACGCTCTCCAGAACCTTCATGGTTCTCCGGTGCACTCCGTGTGAGACCCAGTCTCCGCGGGATGTGGCTCTGCTCGTGCTGCCTTCATTCCCCTCCACCCTCCTGCATCACTTTGCTTTGGCTGCAGGGCTCTTCTCAGCACTTTTTAGCCCAGGGCCGGCTGCCTTAGGACAGCTCCTTACGTCTGGAATGCTTTATCTCCTCTTGCTTTTTCACTTCCCTCCCTTCCCGTCAGCCCCCCTGGCTTTCTAGATAAGGTCAATCCTGTTACTTTCCTTCTTGGCACGTTCTAATGTTTGAGATGATCTATTTGTGCGTGTTTAAGGGGAAGCCTCTCTCAGGAGACTGGGCTCTGAGAGCAGGGGTCATGTCTTTATGCCACGTTGGTACATAGCAGATGCTCATTTCTTGAACGAATACCTAGATCTTTCCTGGTTTTGGAAGAGCTTTCGGCACTGTATGGCTTTCTGGAAGGGTCTCTAATATATTTCTGAAGCTGTACAAATTTCTGCAGAATTTGGAGACTTAGGAATTGGACCATTCTCTAGAACATGGGGCACAGTAGGTGGCTACTGCGGTTCCCTGAGACCTGTACCTGCAAAGAATGCCTTTGACTCGCCTACCTGGGCCCAAGCAGCCAGTTCTGTCCCCAGTGTCCTTCTCGGACAAACAGCATTTAGTTCCTGAGATTTCTCCCTGTTCTTTCCTGTCGACCTGATAATCAGAGCAAACATTTATGTGAAATGGGCAGTCTTGGTATAAAACGTCTGAAGGAGAGGAAGGAGGAAGATGTGTGTGTTTTTTAGTTAACACAGCTAAACTAAACTGTCTACTTAGAGTTCCAACCTAACTTTATAACTTTAACTGTTTTTATCCTGGGGGTGGGGGAACCTGAAACCCTGCGCACTAGAGCATGGCTCGCAGATACAGCTGGGGGAGAGAAGGATTTGGCAAACTCAAACTCCTGACCCGCAGGCGATCATTACTCAAACTGCTTAATACCACAGATAACTTAGGGAATATATCTGCGCACCAGGAGGAAACCTTAAAAGATGGTATGTAAATCTGAGAGGTAAGAAAAAGACAAATGGTGATTTGAAACTAATGCTGCTTTAATGTGGCCCCATCACGAGCACTTCTGCGTTACTGCCATAGGAAGAAATCAGTTTACTCACCTCTTCAGTGACTTCAGCGGTCTCTGGCTTGGGCTACAGAGGTTCCCCACCCTATTAAGGTTTCATCTCTGACGTCCGTCCTTCTCACCTGCCCTTCACCTTGGCTCGGATGAGAGAACCCTAGAATGGTGTGCAGAATTCTCGAAGCCCGCTGCAGGGGTGGGGGCGGTTCTGTGGGACCGTGGGAGAGGTGGGCAGGCAGAGGAAGGCCAGGTGTTCTGCCACTGGCAGGGACTGGGCCCAGGTGGCCCTGGATGGCTCCACAGCCTCAGAGTGGAGTTCAGCCAGTGGGCTTCCACTTAGGGGAGACAAATGGACTTGGCCGACGTGGAAGGAACCAGAAAGCTCACCTTTGCCATGGTGCTGCCTTAGGCGGCAGCGTCTCTCAAACAGATGCTGGCTTTGCTAGCCTGTCCCGCATGAGAAGGAAATCACAGACAAGGAACCTGCGAGTCTCATGTTGTCGATAACTGTACCTTACGGGCTGCGTAATTCTGCCCCCCTTCGGAAATCCAGCTTTGAGGCAGTAACCGTACCAAAAAGGCTTCCTGCTCTAGAGCCCTCTTCACGTGGGCAGAGGCCCAGCCCCACCTATGCCCAGACTCCCGGGTCTCTGCAGGGCCAGTTTCCAGGTCTAACCCTGCAGTGCTCACCTGCAAAGGGACAAATGGAGAGGGAGCCGGGCACAAAGGTCCATTTTAGGAAATCTTTTATTGCAAATTCCATTCCGTGTACTGATTTTGAGAGAAAACACGAGAAAGGCATCTTTCCTGAGCAGCATACAAATGACGGCAAGGTACACATTTAGTTGCTAGTGAAGAACAGGATTTTTCAAAATAACGGGATAATTGAAAATTAGCATTTTAAAAGCCGCTGTCTAAGAACAGATTAAGGGTGTGATCCCACAGAAGGTTAATAAAAAAGTTTCTCCCTGGGAAACAGCATATTTGGTGTGATCAAAGCCGACGCCGCATGTCTGAGCACCGCTGGGGGCCAACCGCCAGGCCGCCGTCCATGAGGTGAGCTTGCCCGGGGCTCTACTTTGGGCCAGAGAAGGGAGCAAAGGCCTTGTCACGGCCTGCCATGCATTCTTCAACCTCTTCCACTGTGCGGGGCACACAGGTCAGCAGCTCCATGCCACTGTCCGTCACCACGACGTCCTCCTCGATCCGGACCTGGTCAGAACGACACGCTCGTTATTTCTGAGCTGGCCTCACACGCTAAGTTTGAGGGTTGGGCCCGACGGCTCCAGGCTGACCCCCGCCGAGAGGGAAGAGCCCTTTCTGAGGAGTGGTCAGTACTGCCGGGGGCGGGGGGCTGGCCTCAAGGCCTCTGTGGGCAGCTGCTGGGAGGAAGGCGCCTCCCACAGGGACCTGCTCGTGCCACCTGCCCACCCTGGCCTTGCCCCTTGCCCGGCGGCTGGGAGCCCCTGGAGTGGGCAGGGGTTTTGTAGGAATCTGAGTTGCTTGTGTTGAGGGCTGAGGCTCCTGTTAGGTGACAGACCATGAGAAAGGATAAGCCAGGTCCCTCTCCAGTGAGGAAGTCAAGACTGTGCCTCCTGTCCTGGAGGACAAAGAGGTGACACGCAGCAAGGAGCAAGGGAGCAAAGACGCGGGGCCCACCAGCACTCACCCCGCCAAAACCACGGAAGCGTCGCAGGACCTCGCGGTTAAAGAAGCAGGCGCGGGCCGGGTCAGCCAGGGCCTCGTCCAGGAGGTGGTCAATGAAGTAGATGCCGGGCTCCACGGTGAGCACCATGCCCGGCTCCAGGTGCCGAGCGGTGCGCAGGTGCCGCAGGCCGGGCTCGTCCACCCGGTCCACGCCCTGGGGGAGAGGACAGTGAGGGGGATCCAGGAGGGCGCAGCCCCAGCCCAGGGCCACCGCATCGGTGGGAGGAAGATGGAAACAGGTGAGCGTGCGGGGCACCTGCCCTGCCCATGCAGGCGTCCACACGTGGGGCCCGGCTCCGGCCCCATGGGTCCCCCTGGAGCTGCAGGAGGCTCTGTGACCGTGGGGGTCTCCAGCCCAGACTCAGCTTTGCTGTGTTGTCCACGGCACTCCAGATAAAACCCTCCGCTCTCTGCACGCTCCCCTAGATTTCTCACATCCCTGCCCCTGTTTCTCCTCAGAACCGTGCCCCATGGACACCCGTGCGCACACACCCAGGTCACGCTGCCCCTGCTGGCCCATGGGGCTGGCTGGGGGTCCGGCTGCCTCAACCAGGCCCTCTCCCCGCGAGAGGAACAGTAGAAGCCAAACTTGTGCAGCTTTTAAGAAGGCCTGCGGGGCCTCCCAGGCTACGCGCTTTCTTCTAGGCAGCTCAGGTGGAAACCAGCCCCAGAAGTGCTGGACCTGGGTCCCCCCACAAGCCAAGTCCTAGGTTTTCCACGTGGCCTTCCAGGAGGAGGGACAGGTGCTGTCGGCAGGGCGGGCTGTCAGTACGAGCTCTGGCTCGTGTGTGCACAAAGACACGCTCACCCCGTGTGCATGGCCTGGGGGTGTGGGCCCCAAGAAGCGCACGTGGGCGGCTCCACGCCATGCCCGTGTGCTGGGCCCCCACTGACCCATGGGGACCGGCTCTCAGCCCTGCAGGGGCACCACCCCCCCTCCCCTGCCAACACTCACATGGGCGTGGCCACCGGGGCCAGGAGGGCAGGTGGTACCTAGGACACTTGCAGAAATCTCCCTGCCTTCCCCAGGTCCCAGAGGCACCCATCCATCCTTGGCCAAGGCCTGTGAGTGAGTGGGGCAGCAGGCAAGCTTTCTGGTCGGGCTCTGAGCTTGCCCTGCCCCGCTCGCAGCTCTCCCCTGGAAGCCCAGCTGCTGGAGATGGAGCTGTCATTTCTGACTGTTTGGGGGCCAAGAACATCAGACTTCAATTAGTGGTTCATGTAAGGTAACCAGAAACGGGCTGGCTCAGCCTCCATCCACGGCTGGGCACAGCAGGGAAGGCTGTGAGCGTGATTCCATGAGGGCGAGGACAGCGGGGCGTGTAGAAACTGGTACGCGCAGCCGCCCTGACCTGGTGTGAGTCAGGCTGGGACGGAGGTGATGAGGGGACACTAAGGCCCTGTGACCCCTGATGGGTCATGCTCTGGGCCCAGAAGCCTGTCTGGTGTGGTACCTGACCCCAAAACACTACTATGTGCCTGGAGGAGCTAGGCAGGAAGGCAGGGGACATAGAAGGGCACAGTCTGGGATGACAGTCCCTGTGCTCAGGTGGGAGGTGCTGGTGGGGCGGGGCCCTGTCTCCTGCCATCTGAAGCCCCGTGCCTGCCCCTGGGCAGCCCCTCCTGTCCCTTCCCTTCGTGCTGCCCCCCAGGTGCTGTCACCTTCTCTCTACTACAAGGTTGTCAAAGCCAGGGGCCTGGCGGAGGCAGAGACTGACAAAGTCCCCCTGACCTCCTTGGTCACCGTGGGCTTCCTGCTGCCCCAGAGCTGTGTACCGAGGGTGGAGGGTCTGCTCCAACTTGTACAGACAGCCTTCCCTCCGGAAGATTTCAGGACCACGACTCAGACTGGGGGTGAGGGGAACATGGAAGGGATCCCGTGGGGCATAGGAGAATGTGCGTGCCCCGGCCCACTGACCATGACCCCCCACCCCCCTTCAGAGCGCTAGCTCTCGGGAGTCTGCCCTATGGGGTCCACCAGGAACGGCCAGATCAGGGCTGGGAGAAGGATGGAGGCCGAGCTGAGTGGGGAGAAGACCCCTAAAAGGGAAGCAGCTGAGCGCCCAGCCCCTCGTGCCCGGGGACTTCAGCCTTGTTGGGGCTCAGGGGCCCCTGCCCATGCTGGGTCCATGCTGGCTTCTGCCTGGGCTCAGGGCTCAACGGGGCCTCAACTTTACTGGGCTCCTGGCAGAAGAGACCCAGATGTGTCTATAGGCCTGAAATAAAACAAATGACTTTTATAGGAAAAGCCATATTTTTTCCACAATGTTTATCTGTCAGAAGAATAGACTCCGAGCACAAAGGACTGCTTACTGGAAAAGATGAAAACAGTTTGCTGCCAATTTTCTCTGGTGGAAAAAAAGTGCTTTGGAGACTAATGAATAACGAACCTCAGTTAACAATGTCTGGAAGGCCCAGCTCTTGGCTCCCTACGCACAATGTGATGGATAGAAATTAGGAAATTAAAACCGATTTTGTTTCTCCAAATTTAACTGTTTACACTTGAGGAAAAAATAATTGAATAATAATGCTTCTCTTGAGCAATTCCGCCCCCCCCCAACCCCCAAATATCGTTCTTAGAGCTTTCAAAATACCCTGCAGCTAAGAGGCCAAGCCCAGTCTTGGCTAACTGGCTGGTGGGCCCCAGGGCGTGCACCGATTGCATAACCCGCCCCCTGCACTGCGGGCACCAGGCCAGACGGCAGGGCCGGGCTCACCCACACCCACCGGCCAGGGAGGCTGCAGCCACCTGCCCCGCAAGGCTGCGGCAGGGCCTCCCAAAGCCACAAGCACCGTCTGGGTGGTCCTTTCAAGGGTCGGTCGGTAGGAGGGGGAGGGGAAAGCCTGGCCTGGAGACGCCCACACAAGCCTTCCTCCCCTGCCAAGGGTACGTCCTAGAGACAAGGAGGCCAGCAGAGCGTGCTGGCCCAGGGGCCTGGGGCCCCGGCAGAGGTTGCACCAAGGAGGAAGCAGGAGTGGGACCTGTGAGGGGCGCGGGGCTCAGCTAGTCCCAGGAGGGACCAGGGCCAGCCACCAGCTGGCGGAGCCTCATCACCCCGTCTGAATGAAGCCAGAGGCACGAGGACATGATGGGTGCAGTGCCAGCCCCATCACTAAGACCCAGCTTTGCGGCTCCTGCTGCCCTGTGGGGACCCCGTGCACTGCACACTGACACTCTACCACCTTTCAGGACAGGCGCTGCCCCCAGCGCACAGCCCGGGGCTCTGTGCAGAGCACGCCCATCCCACACCAGGTCCTGTGGAGGCAGCCACGGTGGGGAGGCGTTGGGCACGGAGGGCATCAGGGCAGCGACCTGGGCCAGGACCAACCAATGGGTGAAGGGGGAGAAGGGGCAGCAGGCTTCACCGGGACCCCATTCCTCCTCACCCCCGCCGTCTCCCAGAGCCCCAGCCCAGCCCAGGGAGGGCCAAGCCCAGCTACGGCTCACAGGCAGGCCACTCGGGCTGATGCGCCCACACTGACCTCGGGGTAGCCTCCCACGTCATGCACGTCGATGCCCATGAAGTGGCCGAGTCCATGAGGCATGAACACGGCTCCCAGGTGGGCCTGGACCATGGCGTCCACGCTGCCGGTCAGGATGCCGATGCGGGTCAGCTCCTCCAGATGGATGCGGTCGGCCAGGCGGTGCATGTCGGGCCACCAGACGCCTGTGGCTCAGAAGGAGGTTGCAATGAGCTGCGGAGTCTGGCAGCCTGGCCAGGGCTTCCCCGGGCAAGGTTTCGGGGGACACACGATGCCCTCGCACTGGCTGAGGCCGTAAGGGCCTGAGGTGAGGGGCAAGAGTGGCGTGTCCCGGGCAGCCCTTCATGCAGGGCTTTCCCAGCACAGCTCTGGACTTGAGACCCTTCCTTTCTCTCCACTGTGCCCTCAGGGGCAGGCTCCTGTCACCCACGGTCACCACAGGGGCCCAGCCCCTGTCGTGTCTGCTCCTGGGGCCAGGGGAGCCCAGTAAGGTCCTTGGCGTCAGGAGGAGAAAAGCGTTATGTCCCCGACAGCGGACGTGGGGCGGCCTCAGTGAGCCCCAGACTGAGGCTCAGGTCCAACGTTGCTCCAGCACCTCAGGCTGGGGGTGGGGGGCGTCCCTGCACACCCCCGCATGGAGCTGAATCATCCCTGGAGCCTCCGTGGGGAGCAAAGGTTTCTGGGGTGAAAATGCAGCTGGCACTACCTCATGGGCAAACTGGTAGGGGTCTGTGGCCCTGTCTGCTACAAGCGCTAGGGGACCACCTCCGTGGCAGCCCAGATGTCCAAGCCCCAGGCTGCTAATCAAACTCATCTTGGCCCCATCCTTCTGGGGCAAAGGTCACCATGCAGAGTACCCCCAGTAACCAACTTTCGAGGAGAGCAGGCTGTGCAGAGCTCAGGGGCTCAGCCCTGCCTGGCGCCCAGGGAGGCCCTTAGGGGCTGGAGCCTAGGGCCCTCAGGGAGCCGCCTCTAGGAGCCTCGGCCGTCACTGGGGCACGGCCGCCTTGGCCACTGGGCTCCATGGAGTCCCCACCTTCAGTCTCACTCGAGGGTGCTGGGCGCTCAGCCTGAGCACCAGACAAGGTCTTAGGCTGGCAACCACCCCCCCCCCCGCCCCATCCTACAAGGGTGGAGTTGGGGGCAGGCCATGCGTCGGCGAGGCTAGCAGCCCCAGGACACTCAGGGCCAGGTGGACAGGGTGGGACCGGCACCCAGAGAGGGTGGCCAGTGCCGGTCCCTGCGGCCCCCTCCATGTGGGGAGTAACCCTGGCTCCCAAGGGGCCTCCCAGCCATGCCCTGATGATCACGGGAGCACTGGGACCCCACACCCTCAGAGGCCTTGTTGGACCCTGTGCTGGTGAGGGTTAGGCCACCAGGGTCTGAACCTCTGGCTGGCAGAGGGCAGAGGATGGGCCCAAGGGGTACAAGGAAATGAGAGCCCATCCTGGGACACACCCCCCCCTCTCAGATGCTCTTGCTGGGCACCAGTCCCCCACGTGGGGGCCCCCTTTCCTGCCAGAGACAGTGGGCCCACGGCTGGGGTCTTGGGCTGGCTGGAGGCCCAGGGCTGATCCAACATCCGGATCCCCAGGCTCTAGGCTCTGAGCAGGTGGTGCTGTGGCCTGGCCAGTTCACAGGAGAGTGGCCCGCCCCCGGCCCAAGCTGCAGGGAGGCCAAGGGTGTCCCCAAGGCTGAGCCTCCTTGGAATCCAGCTCCTGAGTCCAGCCCCGTTCTACCTGCCCGGGCCCACCACATGGGGGGACATCCTGGGGTCTGGAGTCTGGCTATAACCACGTCAGCGTGCACCCCTGAGGGTGGAGCCGGCATGGGGGACTTTCCTCTGATGGTCTGGCATCCTGAAATGGAGACCTGGGTAACCGGGTCCCACCTTGGCCGCTCACCTGCCGTGTGACCTGGCCAAACCTTCACTTCTATGAGCCTCAGATGCCTCTGTCAAACAGGGCCACAACGCTGGCCCCAGAAAGCTGGCTTTAGAGGCTCTGGCACCTACTGGGGGACTAGCTCACTAATCCCCCCAAACTGTCATTGGCCACCTGTGGCCAGCCAGACCCTCGCTTGGACACGTGACAGTTCGCTGCGGTCCTGGGGCGCAAGCCAAGCCTGCCCCAGCCGCGGCTGCCGCTCTTCTTCTAAGACCGACCCACCCACCTCGACCTCCTCGGGTCAGGCCACCTGTGTTCCAGAAGCACACTGAGGTCTCTGCACGTCAGACCCTTTGCAGACCTGGCTGGCCTGTGACTCCTCATCCTCGAGGTCTCAGCGGAAACGTCAGCCCCTCCTGGGGTGACACCTTCCACCCCACCCCCGCCGTCGTCCTCTCTCTGCTGTCCTGGCTACTCCTCTCATCTCCGTGCACCTTGTTCCTGTCCAGCAGGTGTGCTTCCTTGCTTCTAGGGTCTCTCCACCAGAAAGGTGGCTGCCTCCCCCGGGCACACCAGAGCCTGGTGGAGCGGGTGCCGGTTCAGGGCTGAGCGCGTAGCACACTCTTTTCTAAGGTCTGCTCCCGCCTCGGGCTCTGGGCCTAAAGAGCCCCCAAACAGCCCAGCGACCTCGGCTCCTGTCACTCAGCCTGGCCCCTGGGACTGAGGAAGGGCCGATGCCCCAACCCCCGGGCAGCTCCATCTCTCTTGGGCAGGGCCTTTTCCGGTGGCCAAGAGAGAGGCCCGGGAAGCAGTCTGACTTCAAACCTGGCTAACTTCCACGGCGGGGCTGCGGTCTCGGCCCAGCCGCAGCAGAGGGTGGGAACCAGGTATAAATCAAGCTCCGTGCTGGCAGCTCGGCTCTCCTCCTGTCCTCGTGGCCCCTTGTGGGGGCCGGACGTGCAGGCCCCAGCGGTCCCCACGGCGCCTCTAGTCTTCCTTGCCTGCGTGCCCTTGGGGAAGGCCTTGCACACAGCTCTCTTGGCCGGGAGTGGGAGTTTCTGCCTGCGCGTGGTTAGGGTTGTGACAGTGATTAAACCTCCAGCAACTTGGCCCCAGCGTCTGGCCCGGATGGTGGTTACGACACCCACGGCCAGGGCAGGGGCCCCTGAAGTGTGTGGAGGTTACTGTCCTAGGGCTAGGCTGGAGGGGTGGGCACAGGCCAGAGGGCCTCCCTGCCCACCTAACGCCCCGACGCCCGGGTTCCTCAACCTCTGCAGCCCGCAGGCACCTCTGAGCCCACACGCCCGGCCAGGGGCATCGGCAGTCCCCCAGGCCTGCTCCTACTGGGGATGCCACGCCGGGGATCACACTGCAGAGACTGGGCACCATCTGCCCCGCCCACCCTCCCACCTCCAGCAAGCACCAAGGCTCGTCCCGTCTTCCCGAAACGTCTCCTGAACCCGGTGACTCTGTGGGCCCCCACCTCTCCTGGACCCCTGCCTGGTTCCTCCCAGTCCTCGCAATGCCTCACCCCCGCTGTATGCTGCACAAGGCCGGGACACCAGGACAGTTGGAACATGGAACAGACCATGCCAGTCCCCGCCCCGCGCCAAGGACAGAGCCCCGAGCTCCTCGGCCCGGCTTCCCGCTCCAGCCCCATCCCTCACCCACTCCTGAGTGCTGGTGCCCCCGTGCCTTCCACCTGCCGTTCCCTCAGCTAGGACCACCCCCCTCCAGGGCCCTCGCCTTCCCAGTCTCACTCCCATTCCTCCTATGGGCCTTTGTGTTGAGGCTTTCTCCAGGAAGCCCTCTCTGACTGCCCCTTCCCGTGCTGCCAGAGCTAAGCACACGGGCACAGCCATGGCAGGTCGTGGCCTCTGAACCCTGAGAAGGCGGGGCCTATGCCCTGCTCCGAGGCTGGTAACCGTTTGGCCTGACCGGGAGCCCCTTCCTCCCTCGTGGCTCTCTTGCAGCCAGTGCTGTGACCTCATGGGCCCAGGATTCAGGTGTGCCCCCCACCCCGCTCCTCTGTGCACTCAGACCCCAGGGTGGCAGGGCAGCATCCGGGTTTGTGCCGCGTCACCTGCCTTTCAGCTCAGAGGAAGCAGAGTCCCAGTGCCCAGGCCCCACTACGTATCCAGAGCAGCCCCTGGTCCCTGGCTGGTCTCCTGTGCCCACCTGGCCCCCCTCAGACCACACCTTCCCCTGCTGGGCCGGGAGCCTGCTGGGCCTGCTGCCTGGGCAAGGAGCCTCGCAGCATCCGTCACAGGCTGGAGGCCTCCTGCCCAGAGCGTGACAGCCCTGGGGGCCCTGAGGCCCTGAGCCGAGCTGGGAAGGCAGCAGAGGGCCCCGGGAGCTACATCCTCACAGCCTCATCCAGACAAAGAGCTCACTTCATTTGAAGACAATGGCCCTCGGGGGATGCTAGCGCGCCAGGCCCTGGGGGTGCAGGAGGGCAGGCTCAGGGCCAGGGTCCCAGGGCAGGCCCCACGGGCTGCAGGGAACCGTCTGGCAGGCCGCACTGGCGCAGGGCTGAGGGCTTCCAGTCCACCCCACCACACAGCCCGCCTGCTGCCAGGACCTCTGGGGACCCGCTCGCCCTGCAGGAGGACGGGGGCAGCACGTGCCCAGCCTGCAGGCGCCTCGATGCCGAGTTAAGCGTGGCTGCCTCACGTGGTCTCCGCGTGGTCCCTCCCCGCCCGCCCTGGCGGGGAAGCCAGCGAGGGCGGGGACTCACCCACTGCCCTTCGGCCAGCAAGGGAGCCTCTCAGGCCAGAGTGGGGACACAGGGCCCTCACCAAACACAGCCCTCCCTGTCCTGGCTTCTGCCAGAGGGCGCTCATGATCTGGATGGCGCGGTCTCCCAGCACCTCTGTCTGCCAGAGCCCTGCGTTCCGCACCATGTCTAAGGCGAGGCCTGCGGGGAGTCCTGCGGCTGCAGCCCCTGCCCGCCCCCCACAGGGAGTGAGGCAGAGCAGACCCCGGGAGTCTGCAGAACTGCCCCGCCCTGCACCTGCGGCCAGCTCAGACACTGGCTCTGGCCCCAGGCTTCCCCACAGTGCCTCCTCCCCTCATGCAGGCCGGGGCGGAGGCGGGGGTGGTCCCATCGGCAAGCTCCTGGGTGTCCGCGGAGACGGGGTTGGGGGGGCGGACACGGAAGCCTTGGAGAGCTTCGACTGCGCCCGGCCAGAAGCCGGCACGTGGCCGCCGCATCCCCTCCCGCGGGGCAGATGAGGGTGGCGTTCTCCCAGGTGTGGCAGCTGCCTGGCCTGCCCCTGCCACCTCGTGCGGCCCCCTGAGTGAGCTCAGCCCTCCTTCCCTGGCTGAGTGGCAGTGAGGGATGCTCCCCCTCTGACCCCAGGCCTGCTTTCCTCAATCCCGGGGCAGTAGGCCAGGATCTGGTATGCTCCGAGCACTGGTCCCTGCCTCTCCTCTGGGCATCTTGCTGTGACCCCGGCCGCCTTTATTTACTCTTCCCTGGAAGGCTCAGGAAGCAGTCACGCAGTCTCAGCGGGTGTTTGTCTTGGCCCAGGAGCCAAACCCACAAACCAGGGGCATTTCCGCTAGGATAGGGCACAGGGCTGACCTGGCCACGGCCTCTGAGCTGCCCGTGGGGAGGCGACCTGCCCCGACGTGAGAGCAGCTCTGTGGGCAGGACCCCCATCCCGCCCAGCCTGTACCGCACGTGGCCCCTGGGGAACTGTGTGTCACAACCCTGAAGCACGGGGTGTGGGCTGGGGGAGCTTTGCAGGGGCTCTGCTTCAACCCCCAACAAGGGAACTTCGAAGCCCCACTGTGCGCCGGGGGAGGCCTGCCTCCGTCTGCAGGGACCAGCTCAGCTGAGCCCAGCCTGGCCGGGCCTGAAGCCTTATAACTAACTGCCCCTGAAGTGACATGGCCAGGAAGCCCCACGGGACCTCGGTGCCAGGACCACGCACCAGGCCCTTTTAGTGTACTGTGTGGCCCCGGGGACCTGCCTGTGGGCCCGGCCACCTTCTGGGCAGAGTTGGCATTGCTTGGTTGGCCGACTGAGCTGGCCGGGTCCTGCCCAGGCCGCAGCAGGTTTTCCTGTGGGTCGGTGGGGTCAGCCAGGCCTTGGCTGCCACCCGTCTCAGCACAGGGACGGGGCTAAGCAGTGCTAGGGACATGAAGCCCGGAGCTCCAAGGTGAGCGAAGAGCCCCAGGGGAGACACTGTCCCTCCAAATCCCTACCTGCCCGACATCCCGCCAACCTCCCCCCCCCCCGCCCACCGCCATATGCCTTGGCCTCACTCTGCCTGCCCCTTTGTCTCCAGCGTGGAGTGCGGCAGCAGCCCTCCATCCTGCCGTACCGCGGCCCGGCGCCAGGCTCGGGTCCACGCAGGTCCACGCCACGCTCCCAGAGGGACCCGCCATGGGGCGTGGGTGCACAGGGGTCACGGGGCTCACCCAGAAGAGCATCCACCTCAGGGGCCAGGCACCTCCACCCACTCTCACTGGCCCAAACCTCTTGCTACACCTGGAACACTTATCACTTAAACGACCGATGTTCAAAGCTGGGCAGAACTGTCTATTCCTTCTCTCCCTGGGGTAAAGCGAGGGTGTCAAGGGAGGAGGAGGAGATGTCCCTTGCTCAGGGTGACTGCCCCACACAGGCCGGGTTTTACAGGTCACAGGTCACAGGTCACACATTCTGAGGTTTAAAGGTCAAAAAGTATAAAAAGGCTCCTGGTGAACACTCTCCCTTCTCCCCACGCCCCGCCCTGTCTGTCTGGTTCCCTTCCTGCACCTCTTCTGTGGATTTCCAAGCACATGTGCATCCACGTTCTCGCCGTCCTGTTTTTCACAGAAGGGGGCCCCCTGGCCACCCCCTCCTGCACTTCTGTGTCTTCGTGCAACGGTTCGTCCTGGACGTGTCTGTACTAATTCCTACCTAGAGGGAGCTGCTTTTTTTTTTTTTTTTTGCGGTACGCGGGCCTCTCACTGCTGTGGCCTCTCCCGTTGCGGAGGACAGGCTCCAGACGCGCAGGCTCAGCAGCCATGGCTCATGGGCCCAGCCGCTCCACGGCATGTGGGATCTTCCCGGACCAGGGCACGAACCCGTGTCCCCTGCATCGGCAGGCGGACTCTCAATCACTTGCGCCACCAGGGAAGCCCGCTGCTGCTTTTTAAACACAGTTATAGCACAAGATGCTGTTTTCTTTCCCAGCCGCTAAACCAGGCAAGTCTCGTCGACACTGTCGCCCGGCAGGAGCTTAGCTTTGAGGTTTCCTTCCTTGTCTCCTTTCTGGGGTGTATGTGAGTTCCTCATCCTTGGACTCATCTGGTCACCAAGCCCTGTTCCCTCTCGACACAGGGTGCAGGCCCATCACCCCTCCAGGGCTCCCTGGCTTCTGGTGGGCCCCAGTGCTGGATGGGGGCATCCACAAAGCCCTGCTGACAATCTGCCTCCCCTGAAGGGGGCAGCTGCCGAGGACCCTCACGATCAGCACCTGGCCCGCAATAACTGGCCACGGGGCCGTAGAGGCCAAGAACCGAGCCGTCAGATTCTGGGCCCGAAAGGGGCCACACACTGGGGCCTTACAGTCTGGGGGCTCAGGATCTTTTCTTCTTTTTCTCTTTGTAAAAAAAAAAGCTCCATGGAGGGATACAAATCTGACTGCCACAGTGCCCAATTTCAGCCCCCAGAGCCCAGCCCTCAAGGCCTGTCACGCCAGGTGCTCAGGTGGCCCCGCAACCTCCTCTCACCATTCCCCCAATACCGGAGAGACATGCAGCTCCCGCCAACCCAGCCGCAGCCGGCAGCCGCGAACGAGGGTGCTCCACGCGCAACCAGAGGCCGGTGTCCAAGCTGCCAAACCCTCTGGAACAGACTCTGCTTTGGGACAGGGCAGAGGACACGCTGACATCCCAGTGGCCAGTGTGCAAAGGAAGAGGTGCAGGCGGAGGTCAGATGGGATGTGGGGTGACCTTGGGATGAGCTCCCCGATCCCCAGCTGTCCCTGCTTGGTGGTCAGACCCCTTTCCCAGGAAGGATGCTGGGGATCCGCCAGCATCTGGAGCCTTGCTGGCTGAGCACGAGAGGGGGCGACAGATTCAGGTCGCAGAGTGCGGGACCTGCTTCTCCGAGGTGCCCTGCCACCTGGCCATCTGCATCCCCACACCAGGTGGTCCTCCCTGCAGGCCCCGCCCCTGCCCTTACCTGGCTTCATGGTGTTCATGACGGCCCGGCAGCTCCGCAGCACCGCCTCATAGATGGCCTTCTGGTCCAGGGTGAACTTGCCGTTGGCGGGAAAGGAGCACGTGATGTCCGAAGCAAAGCAGTAATACTCACCGCCCATGTCGAAAACGCTGCAGGAGGAGTGGGGCGTGAGGCCAGGGGGACACTCAGGGGCACCTGTCCCCTCCAACCACGCTGCCCTCCCACCCGGCGCCCGAGGCCGCTGAGCCTGAGCCTTCTTGCAACGTGGCCGGTGCAGGCAGCAGCTTGGGGCCCTCCGACCCTGCTGTCTCCTCATGGTACACGAGCGGCCAAGGAACCACGGAGCGTCCCAGGAGACCTCCGACTCCAGAGCAGGAAGGCTGGGGGCAGTGGGGCTGCCCACACACCTCCCCTCACAGCCTCTGCTGGCCAGGCCTCTGGATGCCCAGCTGTGGGGAGGGGGAGGGGCGGAGATGTCCCCAGGCCCCCGCCTGCCACCTGGCCTCCACAAGGGCATTCTGACAGACCCTCCCGGGGCCACCCGGCACCCAGCATGGGGCACAGCTGCAGGCCACGAGGCAATGCTCATGGGAGCTGGACGGGTCCTTGGAACAGGTGCACCCGTCTGACAGAAGACGTGGGCTGAGCCGCACTGCCTGCTTCTTGCAGGCCCCAGTGTCCTAGTGAAAACCCAGCTGACAGCTCTGCTCCAGCTCTGGGGTCCCCTTGGCCAGAGAAGCGTGGCCCTCTCCCCACTGGGGTGGGACAGTGTGCTCTCCCAGGGCCCGGCTGGCCAAGACCCCGACTCGGGGGCCATCTGGCCCCCAGCATCTCCAGGTGACAGAGTGGAGACCAGGAGGCACAGAAGGTGAGAGTAGAGAGGGGGAGGAAAGAAGAAGCTGGAGCTGGGAGCACGAGCCAGCAGAGGCAGGACGGTGCTGGGACAGGCAGGCAGGCTGCTGAGTCAGGAGGACGGGCCAGCTGAGCCTGCCCTCTGGACACCCCGTGACAGGGCCCCGGTGCAGCAGGGATGGGAGGGAGAGGAGGGAGCCTCGCTCCCACACCCTTGCTGCCTGACCACGCGCTCACACCCTTTACTGGTCAAGGACGGGTAAGAATCCTGCCCTAAGCATCCTCCACGGTGAGATAAGACAAAATAAGTGAGGGGCTGCTGGGTCCAAGCCTGGCTCCCACGGGGTCACCCACGCTGAGGGGAGTGGGGTGCCCAGACTGAGCGGCCTCCACATCCTGTCCCGCCCCAGCAGGCTGCTCGACTGCAGGCACAGAGCAGGGACCCACCAGCCCTCTGACCCCATCACGGGGTCAGGGCCAAGTCAGGATGCTGACAGTGACAGAACCAACAGAGGGACATCAGCCCAGCCTCAGGCCTGGACCCCCGCGGTGTCTTCAGGACCAGGTGGGGTGGAGGCGGTGAGGGCTGTCCTCTCTGTGCCTGGCTCTGCCCCTTGGGGGGCAGTCTGTAGCCGCACAAATCCTGGCAAGTCTGAGCCGGGGAGGGGGGTGGGGAGCGGGGCAGAGCCACGCCTTCCGTGACAAGGGCTTCTCACCCAAACCCAAATTCTAATGGTAAACACGATGGCTCAACCAACATTCCAGAAGCTGCCTGTGTGCCTGTCTCTGGGCACCCCTACCCCCAGCAACTGGCCCTACAAGTGGAGCAAGGAGTTGGGCCACGCGGCCTGACGGCAGCACCGGGGACACCACAGAAACAGACCTAAAGGAAAAACGCGAGCGCTCGGGATCCGCAGACGCCCTGCTGGAATCCAAAGTCCCCAGTCGGGCACTTTTTAATCTCCTGTCTTTTTCTGATTGCAAAACACCATAAACAGTGTCAATAGTGCAAAAAGCATCAGATAACAGCTCAGGTGATTCTCAGGGGGCGGGGGAAGAGCCCCACTGGCACGGCAGGGGAGACCGCGTTGGGTCAAAGTCACAGACTCTGGGGGACCCTGCCTGGGGCAGGTCAACGGAAGGGGCACTTGGCCTCACTTGAGGGCACCCACCCAGACCCGGTGTGGGAACCGAGGACCGAATGTCGAGAAGCCCCCAGCAGACATGCCCAGGCATCTGCTCTCCAGGATGCGCCAGATGCACCCGGGTGCTAGGGCTGACGGCTGTCTGCAGCCTTACTCCCGCCCGGGGCACATCCCCACTCCCCTCCCGCCCCCCTCCCAGCTGGCCAGGAGGGTGGGGCGTATCTTAGCCCTAAACTGCAGGGAAACTGAGGCTCTGAACACTGGGCCAGCAAAGTCCCAAGTCAATGGTCAGCAGTTCAGAGCCCAGGGATGGGCTCTCCTGTCCTGGCTCTGGCCCTCAGCCTTCAGGGCCTCAGTTTTCCCACTTTTAAAATGCGGACGCCACCACTGCTGCATGTTCACGTCCGCCAGGGCCAGCATGCAGACAGGCCTGGGGAGTGGAACCGCATGGGGCCGCGGCCTAGCTTCACCCGGGGAGCAGAGCATTCTCATTTGGGCTCCTCAGAGGCAACAAAGGAAAACCGTCTGTGGTTTGTTGATTCAGAAGGCCCAGGAACGGCCTGAGCAGACAGGACAGAGCCAGGGGCGTGGGGACGTGGATTCCTGGGGGCCACCACATCAGAGGGCAACCTGTAGCAGCGCCCCCGGCAGAAATTTCTATCGGACTGTGCAGATCTCAAACAAAAACAGAAATTAAACTATTTAAAAAGCCAGGAAGCCCACAGGAGCAGGCCAAACACTGGAGTCACCCAGAGCAGTGAAAACAGGACTCTTCCCCAGGACAGACGAGACTCCTGACCAAGTTCTCAGAAACAAAAATGTGGGAAGGTGGGTGCTTGGAGTTCCTCAGCCAGTCTGGCTTTATTGTTCAGGTTCTAGAAAACTTCAGCTGTATTTTTTGTTTTAAAATCATCCGCTTTCTGGAGAAGGAAGTGCACACCCAGCTGGCCAGCTCCATCCTGCCCAGCGACGCTCAGGCACGGGGCTGACGTCTATTTTTGTGCTCTCAGTTCCCTATCTTTTTTCGCTCTTTTTTTTTTTTTTTTTAAATCCCCCTCAGAGTTCCTACATGTATAAGTTATTCAGATTTTAAGCCATTCTGGAATCCAGGGATGAAAGCCATTGCCTTTTATAAATCATCTCCTCTGTGTCCACTCCATCCGTCCTCTGAATGCACGCTGATGATGGAGAATTCGCTCATACTTTGGCTCAACCGAGAACGCCGGATCCGTCCTCCCCGGCTGCCTGGGGACACCCACCGGGGACCTTACCATTCTCTGGCCGAGTGAACGCGTGTGATAATCTAAGCCATCTGGGGAGATATTACACATCTCCGAGCAATATGCTGGCGTCTCAATCCTCACATGTGTTCATCTGGTTCTATTTCTGGCTCAGATGAGAGGTTCTGTCTTCCTCTGGCTCCTCCTGGGCAGCTTCAGGCCCGGGCTACCTGCCACCATTGGCCCATCCAGGCCCTCCTCAGTCCCCCTGGCTCCACCGCAGGCAGAAGGCCTACGAGACGGTTCGGCCAGTGATGTGAGGCCTGGGGAGGGTTTGGGGGAAATGCTGCAGTGTTTATACGAGGGCCGCTGTGTACGCAGGCTGCAGCTTCATTCTAAGCTCCAGGGCCGTTGCCTCGCTCTCAGCTACCTCTCACCCCAGATAAGGCACTGTGCATGCACCCGTGTGTGCATGCACTAGCTCAACGACCTATGCGTCACAGTCGCAGCATTTCAGACCCCAACTTGCAACCGCCCCAGTCTGCGTTCCAGACCAGGCTGGGGGATTTCTGAGCTGCGGGAAACTCCTGCTTCCCTCCAGACCTCAGCATGAGACAGAGAGGGAGGCGTACTGGTCACTTTCCCGTTCATGTGCCGCAGGCCAGACAAGACCCAAGGGCCACCCACTGGCTCCCAGCCAGACCTCTGGTGCAATGCCGAGCCCCAGGTGTGGCCAGCGGGGCAAAGGCCACCACTCGGAGCCTGGAGGCTCCCTCCGTACCACAGGCTGACTCACCAAGCTGCTCTCTCCCCAGAGAGACTGCCTTCTGGGCATCCCTGTTCCCCAACCCAGTCACGGGACAGCTGTTCCTGTGGGGCCCGGGCAGACAGGGAGGTCACCTAGGCAACCAGCTCCAGGACCCCCAGAGCCAGCACTCGCCAGCACACACGGTGACAAGAGCAGGCACGTGCTGTGGGCCTCCTGTGTCCAGTGGAACTGTTGTTACCTTTCTACAGATGACATGGGGAGAAGCAGAGCACCAGTGTGGGCTGCGTCCCCAGGAAGGACATTACTCGGTACCCGTCTGACCTATGTGTGGGACACGGCGGGCGCCCACCCGGGGTTGGCTGCTGCCACAGCACAGCGGGGCGAGGGCTGGGCGTCAGGGCCGTGGCCTCCGCGGGGGAGGCAGTGAGTCGGTGTCACGCGCACAGCACATGCTTCGTTCCACTTTCCGGTAAGTGGTGTCCCATGGTATCTGCGAGCACCCGGGCTGTCTGGACTGGTGCTTTCACACTGTGAGTCGTGACGTCAACTGCGTGGGATACAGGGAAGGAGCATAAACAGACAACACAGAATGGACAGAAACCCCGTGGTGAGGGTGCCTGGTTACCATCTAGGCATGGTCCTGGGTTATAACGTAAAGGCTGCTTCAACCTGGACGGCAGGTGGAAGGCCACGGCCACTGGTCTGGACAGATGGCTGACCAGGGCCTGTGCCCTCCTGAGAGTGTTCTCTTGCCCCAGGACTGGGGCATGTCCTTAAGACCATCCAATCCTCAGGAGGGGGCTGCCTGGTGACAGCTGCGTTGTCCTCTGAGGAGACAGCCAGGCGGGTGCGGGCGGGGTGGGGGTGCGTCTGGGCCGGACCTGGCATCAGGAAGCTGGGCCTGGAGGTGACACTCATTCCCTAAAGCTGACCGAGGCCTCAGGGACCAGGACAACGGGGGCTTGGGGACACCTCAATGTGGCCTCTCTGCCAGCCGGGGAGGAGCCCTAGGCATGACTCGCCCCTCCGTGGGCAGCAGCACACAGATGCCGGAAAGACATCAGACCAAGTGGCCCCCAGGAGTGGGCAGGATCGTCCCATCCTTGCCTGAGATGCCAAGGGGGCTGCCGGGACCCTGGGTGAGCAGCGGGCACCCCGCAGCCCGCAGGGGTCGGGGTGGGATGTCGATGACGGAGACACAGGCTGTCGTCCCGGGCGCCATGTGACGGAGGGGGTGAGGCGGGGCCATGCTTCCCAAGCAGTTTACACTAACATCTAGTCCACACCAAACCTGTGGGACGAACAGGGAACTAACTCGAGAGAAGGGCAGGGAGAAGCCAGCCGGTAGTGGTGCCAGTGGCAGGAGGAGGGTGGCCAGGAGGGGAGAGAGCTGCCCCAGCCGTGCCCCCTCGTGGGCCTGGCTCCTCCTCTGTGGCAGGAAAGGACGGGGCAGCCCGGGCAGCCCTGCAGACAGTGTCTGACACCACCTCAACTCGGGGAGCAGCAGCACGCACCACCCTCAGGCCAGCGACACTTCGGGTGTCTTCCGGGGCCTCCCTGGGAGGAAGTGAGTAGCCCTTATTTCTCTGGGCTTCGGTCCAGGAGTGCTGTGTCAGCCCTCCGCCAGGCAGCAGGGCAAAGCCGGGGCTTCAGGCTGACCATCATCTGGGCAAGGAGACGGAAGGGGCCCTCGTCCCACTACAGGGCAGGCTGCTGAGGGACGCGCTGGGACAGGCGTCTGTCTCCCCCACTAACCGAGCTGGCCGCCCCCCTCCCATGCCCCAGGACACAGAGACCACAGCCAGCAGAGATGAGCCCGGCAAGCACGTCCTGAGGCAACGCTGCCCTCTTCTGGCCAGTGTTGGGAGGTCCGGCTCGCCACCCACCAGCCACCTGCTGTCTGCCGCTGGGCAACCCAGGCCGGGGCATCCTTCGACTGGGGCAGCTAGAAGGTTCTGATAGGGGCCACAGGGCACGCTACCCCAGGGACCACTCCTCCACCACCTGATCAGATGGTGGGAGAGGGAGGAGGTGGCAGGCGAGGAGCGGTGTCCCAGCTGTTTTCCAAATCAGACCCCACTGGACGCAGACCCTGGACCCTCCCTACCTCTGCCCCCTGGGGTGTGCCTGCTGGGCCCAGAGGAGGCGGGGAGTCTAGTGCAAGAGTGCATCCAACTCTGGGTGCACTGCTTCCTTGGGGGCTTAAACGTGGACAGTGGCGCTCCCTGGTGGCCCACGGGCAGGGCACCAGCCCTTGGGGCTTCTACCCACCTTTGGAGACTCTGGTTTCCAAAGCCCAGGCTGGTTCTGGGAGGAGAGGGCGGTGCGTGAGGGCTCAGAGGACCGTCACCCCAGCCACTCCTGTGCTCACAGGGTCAGGACTGATTTGGTGGTGAGGGGTTCTCCTGGGGCTCCCACCCAGGAAGGGCCTTCGATGACGTTCGACACTGTCCCGTGTGAACTCGGCAAGAGCATTAATTAGAAGCGCGCCGCACTCCTGTTACCCTGCTTGCTTTTGCCTTAAAATGAAAACAGCAGCTACTGGCTTCTCTAGGACAGCAACTTGGTGACGGGGTTCATGGTGAACCCCGAGGGCCACAGCAGGAAAGGGCTCTCAGAGGCAACAGCAAAGCCCCGAGAGGCCCCACAAGAGGCCTTGTGCCTCTGAACCAGGCAAGAGGGAGGAATGTGGGGACCTGAGGCCACGTCAAATCCAGTTCCCCACCCCGGGGTCCATGCAGAGTAGGCGGGGCAGCATCCAGCCGAGGTGAATGGCGGGGGCTGGCGTGGCGCGAGGAGGGGTCCCCCAAATCCTCTTCTCAGCTCTCGGGGGACGCTGCTGATGTGGAGTAAGAACCAGCGCATCTAACTTACGGGGCCCCGATTTCCCGGCCCAGCTCCCGGGAGGCGCCTCGTTTCAGAAGGACAGAGGAGCAGACGGTGGCCCTGGCCGGCTACATGCTCCACCTGGCACGCGCCTCGAGGACAGTTTGGGGGCTGAAAACACAGAGCAGGCGACCACGTGACCAGAGAGCTGCCTGAATACACTGGGCCCGGCACACGCTCTGCTGGTGGCTCTCGCCTCCGGCCTCCGTCCTGGAACCAGCTGCTGGAAGGCGGGCCTCAGGGGCACAGGTGCGCTGCTGGCTCTGGGGATGTCGTCGTGTTGCAGCTCTCTCCTGCCAGGAGCCACCTGTGCCGGGCTCCACACTCAACGTTTTGCCCTCATTATCCCAGTCCTCAGAGCTGGGTGCTGTCTCTCACCCAACGATGGATGGAGAAACTGAGGCTCAGAGGGGTGGCCATTCAGCTAGGGAGTGGGAGGGCAGGGACTTGAACTGGGGACCTTCTGTGTTCATCATCACACGTCTGGGACCAGAGGGAGAGGGATGGGAAGGGCTGGCTGCCCCCTCGGCATCTACTCCTCACTTTCTCCAGCAGAGTCTGACTGTCCTGGACCAGCTCCGGCCCCCAAACAGCCCCACTCCTAAATGTTAAACTCTCTCTGGGGCATTTTCACCCGACATCAAGGAACGGAGACCCAGCGCGTGCCACCCGATGGGCACCTGGAAAACGGTCATGGCTCTGGGCGACGCTCAGCTTCAGGGAAAATTCTGCACCATGCTTGTATTTTGGTTTTGTACCTTATGATGAAGTGCTGTGGATTTTATGTTGGGATAACAGAGCGCTCTATTATTTACCAAACACAGTGGGCGCTTGGCAGATCAATTTCAATAAAACAATGGATTATAAATGCCGCCAGCAACCTGGCAGTAGCAGTAATCAACAAAACATGTTGTTCTAAATGCTGCCTAATAAATTGACTATAACAAACTCATAATTATTCTACTGGCTACATTTCAGAGTTGGCACCAGAAAACTAAAATCACCAGCTTGGGCTTGGCATTAACATCCGTGGGATTCCCTGGATCACTCCTGTCTCTAAAGCTGCAACCAGGAGACACAGGTGCCGCACACTGCCCGGGAGGGCCGAGGCCACAGCGTCTGGACGTGTGGAGGAGGCCTGCTGCGTGGCACCCCTGGTCAGCCAGGCCCCACCGCGCCAAGGGCCCCCGGAGCCAGCCTCTCGTTGGGGGAGGACTGTCATAGGACGCATAAAGAGAAGAGGGGAGAAGCAGTCCTTTCCTCTGGGCCGTGCCAAACGCACAGAGAAGAAAGACTCAGAGCCACGTGGCCCTGCTGCAGAACCCTCCGACAGGGACAGCTGGGGCCTGCTGGTGTGGCTGGGGTCTGCCTCTGCCTGGGGACTGGGTTTCCACATCCTGGCCCAGCCAGAAGGGGCCGCAGAGTCAAAAGCGTTAGGAAAGGTTCTAGGAAGCATAAGTCCCTGAAGACACCAGGCGATCTTCCTTTGGGGCCACCAAAGGGAAGGACCCCCCCCCACTTTCCTTAGTCTCCAGCTGAGTCAAGCCGGAGGCAGCCGACCCCACCCCCAAATCCTCTGGCTCTTCACCTGGACGCTCCTGTGTCTCAGTGACCTTGCCTACATGTTGCGGGGGGGGGGGTAGTGAGGGGAGGGGGAGACACCCACTTCATGGGATCAAGGTGAGCAAATCTACATAAAGAGCGGTCCCTGGCACCAGGCACAGGGGAGAACCCTGTCAAAGTTGCTGCACGCCCTTGGCCCCTATGCCAGGAAGGGCGTTAGACACTCTGGGGGTGGGGCGGGGTGCAGTGAGCGGCAGTGGTCTCTGTGTCCACATTGGGTGTCCCCCTCTGCGTGCTCCCGTCCCTGTCCTGCTGACCCAGGCCCCTGAGAGAGCGTGTGTCCACCCAGACTTGTGGTCCCAATGTGTCCCTGCTGCCGCCCAGTGCAGTGCCAAGTGCTGTGTGCTGTCTCCACCGACAGCAAGTAAACTGAGGCTCAGAGTGGGAATTAAGAGGCTTTGTTTCCTCCCAGAAGGCTGAGCTGGGCTCCTGCCAACAGGGGCCAGGGCCAGAACATCCATCCAGCTCCTGACCCTGGGTGAGTGGACACCGCAGCCAGTGGGTGCCTGGTGCGCCCTGCAGCAGGGGCACCCTGGGCTTGGGCGGGTTTCTGAAAACACCGGGCAGTGACAGCTCAGAAGCAGGCATCCCTTGGCTCACATCCCCCGGTGGCTGCGGGCCAGGGAACCCCGTGTGCAGCCTTCCCCACTCCCTGCGTGAGGCTGGTTCCTGGCCAGTGTTGCAGGCAGGACCGGAATGCCAGCTCGGGATGGAGCCTAGCAGGGCACGTGTACGACCCGAGAGGGGGCACGGCACTGGCGGGAAGCAGTACGATGGAGCCTGGCTCAGGTGCCTCAGCAACAGGAGGGAAAGGCACCAAAGGACCAGCTGGGACAGTGCGCACCCCTCCTGCCCTCCTCTGCGGGTCGGTGACCACAGCAAGATGTCTGCAGGCCAAGACAGGTGGTCCCGTGGGGCTGGTGGCCTCTGGACGGCTCTCGGGAGCCCTTGGCAGCCTGGACTGGCTCTGCCCGACATCTGGGTGGTGGAGAGAACAGGCGGGCCGTGCGAGCGCCCGTGAGCGGAGGACAGGGCCGGTCCAGGTCAGTGAGGCGCCCACAGGCCCCTGCCAAGGCCGGAGCGCCTACCCAAGAGAGGGGCGCGTACGCCCAGCACGAGCTCTACACACTGGGGTCTGGGAGCAGGGTCTGCGACTCCGCCTGCTGGGCACAGTCCATCGGAGGGCTGGAGGCTGTGGGTCCTACCCACGTCTGCTCAGTCACGGCTCCATGGGGAGCAGGGAGCACATCACACTATGCTCAGCAAAGCCCTGCCAACAGCCTTGAGGGCCAAGCACCACCTCTGACCTCCGCTCGTGCCAAGGAGCCTTGAGGCAGGAGCTGGCAGGTTCAGAGGGCGGGGGACTCCCTAGGGGTCTTCTCCGCTCCGAACTGAGATGCCCACCCTCCTGAGGTGGTGCCTCACCCACACGACACAGGGCCCCGCTCCCCTCTCTCAGGGCCGCCTTGGTCCCGGAGAGGAGGCTACGTGTAGGCCAAAGTCTTGGCACAGAAGTCTGGACCCAGAGCAACGGGGGGACCTCACCGTGGTCCGCCTTCTCAGGGTGGGACCGAGAGGCCGTGGCCAGCCACCTTTGGGGCTGAGGCCCACTGCAGCCGCGCTGTTCACACGCAGAACCAGGGCAGCTTGGGGGCTGGCGTCACTCACCACATGTCTCCGTCCTGGATGGTCTTGTCGTTGGGGGCCCCGGCGTGTCCGTAGTGCAGCACGGCCGAGTTCTCACCACTGCAGAGTACCAGGGGGAGGTCAGCAGCCCATCCTCACCCAGCAGGCCCCGGGCGCCAGCACCCCAACTCCCTGCCCCAAGGGCAGTGCTGTCCACCTTGCAGCAGGGGCCCAGGGCCGCTGGACCAGGTCCACAGCCTGAGGTGGGGGTGAGGGGCAAGGTGGCCCTGGCCTAGTGCAGTCACACGGCTCTTGGCCAACCTCTGGGCTCACGGCGGTGGCGCTGGCAGCGCTCCCCTGGCTGAGGTGTTCGGGTAGGTGGCCTCGGCGCTGGGGATGTGGGCCTGATGTGGGAGCGAGGGCCTGCGGGCCCGGGTAAGAGACTCCAAAGAAGCCCTTATTTCCTGGTGACTAGCGGAGAGGGGAGGCCCAGTGGGAAGGGCCGGGTTGTGTCAGGGGGCTGCCATGGAGGTCCGCCAGGCCAGGGCCACAGACGGTGAGCAGTGGCACCTCGCCCCTCTGCTTGAGAACACTTCCCTAATGAGCGATGCCTTTAAGAAAAAAAAAACTTTTAAGTCTGTCGAAAGGGAAAAAAAACCCACTGGGCGTAATATTTATGGTCCTGTTTGGGAGTCTTAGGAATCATAAAAGTAGAAATAATGATTTTTCTCTCTATCCGCCAGAGAAGAACATTTCCAAGGACTGAGATGTTCACATGTATTATTCATGTGCCGAGGACGTGCACAGCAGCAGAGCTGCCGGCTCCATCCCGGCTGGACAGGGGCCAGACCCTCTGACCCAAGGGGAGAGCACAAGGAGACTAGATGGGGTGAGCCTGGGGGACGAGGGGGCCGCCCACACCCAGGACGTGCCCCTCAAAGCCACACAGCAGTGCAAACTCACGGCCATGAGCTGCCCCTATACTCGTGGTCATTTCCACCCTGTGCCTCCAAAGCACACCCGGCCAAGTGCGGGTGACACACAGGACGTACACAGAGCCCCCGCCCCCAGCCACAACGTGCCACACACACACACGCCTACAGTGACACCCTGCACGACAGAGCCCCAGACCCACCCACGGCTGTGCTGTTCCCCGCACGGCCACACACACGCAAAACCGCAGCCTCCGGCACTGACCCAGCTCCTTCTGCACCGCCGGCACACAGAAGCTGGCATAGCCTGAGGTCACGGCCCGGTCCCCCATGCTGGGAGCGTGCCTGTGTGGAGGGGGCGAGGAAGGCCAGCCCCAGGAGAAGCAGCCAGCTGGAGACGGGAAGGGAGGGCACGGCAGCGGGCAGGCCGGCTCCCCTCCTCACCCGGCACTGCCCAGGACGGGCAGAAGCAACCTCTGCTCCCAGAGCCTTAGGAGGGGAGAGCGACTTCTAAGGCTTAGGTGGGCACTGCCTCGGGCATAGGAGCAACAGGTGCGTTTAAGCTGGGAGGACGGTGGGGTCCCCTCGCTCTCCCTAACCTCCTCCCGTGATCATTCCCACGCGGCCCAGGAGGTGCGCTTACCTGCCGCAGATGCAGGTGTAGGAGCTGTGGCGCATGCCACCCCGGGAGAAGCAGTAGTGCTCGAAGAGGCTGCGGGGGAAGGAAGACACGTCAGAGTAGAGTCACCGGAGCACGCACGCCCCCCGCCCCCATGCAAATCTTCAGCCCAGGCCCTGCTCAGCTGCACCTGCAGGAAGGCCTGAACTCCCCAGCGTGGATCTGTGGCTGGTAACCTGTAGCCCACAGGCCACCGAAGCACAGAGGTCAGCGCGGAGCGGGGACAAGGCTGGAAGAGCTCGCCACTTCCAGTGCCACGGCGCTGCCCAGCCTTGCAGGCCCATCAGGAAGACAGCCCTGGTCCTGCAGGGAGATGGGCTAGGGCAGGGGCCACCTGCCTCTGCAGGGCGGGAGGGGGCGTCTCCCTGTGACCCCTTCTCCAGTGGCCACATCCTCCCACACGAGGAGGGGCTGGATGCACAGCCAGGGAGGGACGAGAGCTCTCCCAGCCCCAGTGCTGGACTCACCCAGGCCCTGAGGCTGAGCCCAGGGAGGGGCGCAGGGAAAGGAGAGCGGGAGCCACTGGGCTCTGGCCTAGAGGACGGCGTTGAGGGGCAGGTCCGTGTGCAGGTGGAGAAAGGCAGGGTCTGGGGGCAGGCCCAGCTTTTCCCTACTTGTGCCAAGTAGCAAACCGGCTGGCCCCCTGGACGAGCTCCCACCTGGAGCAGGGGAGGCCAGGAGAAGGTCTAGAGGGAAAGACGAGACCTCAGAGCAGGTCGCCGGTAGCCCACCCTTGGGCTGAGCCCAGACAGAGACAGAGCCAGGGGAGGCCTCCAGGAGCTCGGAGGTCAGCAGAGCCTGGCAAGCCCCGGGGTGTGACAGAGGTCAGAGGATGAGCCACTGCCACATCAACACCGTACGAGCAGTGCTGAACCCTCGGGAGACCACACTGCCAACGGCTCTGGAGATGCCAGGACCCTGCCCCTCCCCCCACCATACACTGCAGGACCTGGGGGGGTGGGAGGTCATCTGGGCGTGGGACTCGGCGCTCCAAGGCCCCGGCCTCTGCAGAACCCAGCCGGGGAGGGGGGCAACGGTGGGGGGCTGCCCTCACCCCCTCCCTGAGGCCTGGGCGAGAGCTCGGGCCCAGCCTTCCGGATGGCCTTGGTTGGGAAGCAGGTCCAGGTGGACCCCACCCTACCCACTGACCGCCAGGGCAGGGAAGGCCGACCACAGGGCTGTGCTCAGAACACCAAGGCTGCCCGTGGGCACACTACGTGGCAATCCTGCCCTGCGTGTTCTAGGCCTGTTTTAGAGCACGTCTGTACGGAGGCGTCTAATCTTCCAGGCACTATAAACACAAATTATGCATAATTGTTATGATTCGGTATTAAGGAGCTGTTATGCACGAACAGTTCTGCTATATTCAATCAGCTTTCAGACTTGCTTTACAAATCCCACAGAATAATTGTGTATCTGCAAGCGAAATATTTCCTCAACACAAAGGATTTCAGGAACCGCCCAGGGAGGTGAGGAAAGCCACGTACGGCATCAGCTGCCGCCGTATTCATGGCGGGAGCGTTCAGGCGGCTGCCCCCAACTTCAGCCTCAGGACGGCCAGGCCAAGTCAGGGCCCTGAGGCGGCTCCACACTGCCCACCCCGACAGTGGGGCCTCAGACACTGGGACTCCACACAGCAGCCCACGGTGAGTGGGGGACGCCGACGGGCCACGGAGCCACAGGGCTCCCTGAGCCTTGGGGGGACGATGCCCTGTCCAGACAGAAGCAGGGTTCTGGGGGGCAGCAGCCACTCTCCAGGTGACGGGGACAGCAGGGGACAGGCAGAGGGGTGGTGAATGAACAAATCAGAAGGTTCAGCCTGGGGAAACGGGGTGGCATCGGTTCCCCCACCTGCAGCCAGTCTCAGAAGCAGGTGTTTCCCTAACCCGTCATCTACTCAGTAGAAACAGCCTTCATCGCATGCCTTGGCTTCTAAGGAAAAAGCCTTTGAAAGGCCTGACTCACAGAAGCACCAGACTAAGGAGCGGCCCACCCAGTTTCCACCTGCAAACTGCAGCGCGGATTACCTGTCAGCCACACGATGCCACCCCCACAAGGAAGAGCTGGAAAGAGGAGGGGAAACGCCACACGCTGGAAAGTCCCTCTCCCTTAAAAGGGTTTAAGTCCTTCACGCTGGACTTCAGCATCTGATTTTGTTTCAAAGGAACCTGTCTGACACGATACAAGAACACACTGATGCTCTAGCGGCATAACACGTGGACTCGACGGGCTGCGCTTTTTGCTCACACACCTCAAGGGCCCCTCTCCCCGGGACCTCAGCCTTGGGCCGTGGACACGTAAAGGCGCCCAAGTTCTGGGGCAAGTGTAGTGGCCCAGGACCCTGGGTCTGACATATTTCTGATTCTCAAGGCATGGGGAGCTAAGGATGCTCCAAACTGGGGCCACAGGCTCGACGTGAGGCTCCCGCACAGCCCGGTCAGAGCTCAGCAAGAACAGGCCTGGAGGACAGACGGCAGCGGCAGAGGCGCCCCATTCCCACTGGATGGCTCACAGACCAAGCAGCAACGGGAGGACACGTCATAAAGACCCACTAGACCTTTACGGAGAATACGGCAAACTGTGAACCAGGTGAGGGTCCAGCTGACGCATAACCTGAGGGGCTGACACACGTCTATGGCTGCATTCGGCTGCGAGCTACCCATCAGCCCCTTGGGAGCCACAGTGAGATGAAGGTAGAGGATGCAGCTAACAGCCTTCCCACCCCCAACACTCAGACGTGCTGGTTAAAAATCATCAGCAGAGCCACGTCCACAGGACAAAAGCAAAGTGTGGCCAGAAGAGACGAGGAAGCTGCTGGTCTTGCTAACCTGGAGGCCTTGGCATTCGTTGCCGTGTGGGGACAGTGAGAAGGCCCCAGACAAACCAGAGGTACGGGGCCAGAACTGAGAGCCCTCCCCAACATAAAGCTGGGGGCTGGGCAGGGATGCACAGCCTTGGAGAAAATGCACCAGCACGGCAGGAGGCAATCAGGAAGCTTCCCGGGCTCCGGGAAAAAATTAATGAACGTTCCCTCAGAATTCGCAGCATGGGTCTGTCCTCCACGGGGTTCAGGTTCAAGTGTGAACGACCTGTATGGTTTGGAAACCCCGAAGCCAGGAAACTAACAAAAAACTTGGTCCCTGACTGGTGATACCTGGAGCCAAACTGAGCGGCCACACTCTCAACCCAGGCAGGAGAGCCGCGATCTGCCACAATCTCTGCGTGTGCACACACACGTACGGACACACGTGCACATACGTCTACACACACATGCAGGTACATATACACATATATATACACACACCCCACACACTGAAGATGAACTCACAGTCTGAAAATAGTCCACAAGAGCTGTCAGACACAGCAAGCAGCAGGCTAGACCCTCCCAGGACTTCTGATAAAAGAACCATCAGATAGACACCATAAACAAATATTAGATAATTAACACCTAAAAGTACAGTATGAAAACACAGCAGGCAGATTTTACAGTCACAACAGAACTGCTAGAAACGACTGGTCTATCCATAAGAGGGCAGCAGTCAGAAAGACAGGCAGCAGTGTCCGCAGCCCCCGACAGCAGCCCCGCCTGCCCTTTCAGACAATCGGACTCTCACGTGCAGCGCGAGGGTCAGGTGGGCCTAACCACCCCAGCTTCTTCCTGCTCACCTGGACGGAGGGTGGGTGGGGGGCACTCCGACCAGGCACATGGCCCACAGCCTCCCCAGGCAGCAGGAGGGGCTTCCTGACGAGCAGAGGGAAGGGCAGGGTCTGCCCAAAGCCCTGCTACCCGCCTTGCGGTGGTCCCTGAAGCTCCCCGACATGGCCATCCCTCTAACACTCTTGCCTATAAATTTTTCCCAAGCAAGACACAGGTAGAAAATGCTTTGTATCCAGGCATAAATGAGAACATTTAAGTAACCTGGGAGAGTCTGTGCTGTGAATAACGACGTCGATGGGGTTCCTGTAGCGACAGTGTGGCAGGCCCATCCATCGGTGCCTGGAGAGGGGTTAACAGGGCAGGGACAGCAGATTCCAAGGCCCAGATCTCCAGGGACAGTACTGCTGGGACTCCCCAGGTGCCCGCAAATCCAGCCCATGGAGCCTTCCTGGCCGCATGGCTTAGCTTCTGCCCTCTGAGGTGTATCATCTGATGAGGAGATAGCCACAGCCCTATACAAAATGCATTAGCTGCCCCACATTATGGCAGAAGGGCTGCCCCAGGCAGCAAGGGTCGCCCAACTCTCAGTGTGAGCGTGAGTGCCAGCAGACGGGGCCAGCCAGGGAGGTCAGGGGCTGTGGGTGGCATCAGGCACCTCATGCCCTCCCAGGTTGGGCCTCGATGCATGTCCGGTTCCCAGGAGGCCGAGCCAGGAACAGGAGCGTGCAAGAGAAGATGGGCATGGTGGTGGAGGCCACCTGGATGAGCAGAGGGTCTAGGAGGGCAGGCGGTTAGGACACAGGGTTACGAAGGCGGGCAGGGCCAGAGCGTGAGGGCCTTCTTGCGGGAGGGAGGTACCGGGACTCGGTGGTAGACCGGGGGGGCTGCCCTGTCCCCCTCCTTCCGCAGGCCCCCTGGTGAAGAAAGACACAGAGCACACCAGGGAGCCACCACGGAGAGGCTCCGAGCACGTTTTAAAAGAGCAAGTAGCATTCACACGGAATGACATCAAGAAGGGACGGATTTAAAGCCTTGGATAAACCCAGAAATGCATTATTAATAAAACCAGTGCTCAGAACAGCTTCGTGGCCCAGCCTGCACCGACGCAGCACCACCAGGGACAAAGGGCCACCTGCAGCCCTGGCCGGATGGGGGGTGCTGCCGCCTTCTCATCCAGGACCTCCCACAGGCCTGGCCAGCGAGAAGGCCCAACAGCTGCCTGCGGCGTTCGGCGTTTAGGACAATCCTTCCGGGGAGGAGAGGGTTTCCTACTTTGCTGATGAGGAAACTGCAGGTCAGTGTGGTGATGTGCTGTGGTCAGGAAAGCCCTCAAAACAGTCCCTTTGAGCCTGGGGTCCATGTAGGGTTTCTGACCCCGATCTGTCGGCGGTGGGGGCACTTGGCGGGGCAAGGCTCTCTGTTCCCCGAACATCAGTGGTGGAGGATGCTGTGCTACACCTTCCAGGGCCCCGGACTCTAGTCTGTGCATGGGGCCCAGACTGAGCAGGAACGGGTCTGCCGGGACAAATGGCCCACCGATCCCAGGGACAGGGCACCAGGCCAGTCTGTGGAAAGCAGGAGCTGGTGCTCCAGGAGGGGCCGCTGGGGTGCAGAGATCCTGGAAGGGGAAAGCTCGCCTGCCAGAGGCAAGGGCAGCGTAAAGACGGCGGTGGTCAGGGCACGAGGAGAGGCAGTGCCGGGGAGAAGCCACTCTCTCTCTCCGCGAGAGCGGCCTTATCAAGGTATGAGATAATTAGCATTTTAATTGGATACTTGGGAATTCTGAATTGCCTGTCTTGTATGAGGCATAACTGAGGACATAACATGACATTCAATTAACAAATATTCCCCTTTATTCTTGACGTGCTCGATTAGGTGGAGTTCCTGAGTTCCTCGGTATCAACTCTGGGATAAAGCACTACATCCTTTCAGCTGGCAAAGCCCTGGCCGCATCAGACTGCTAATAAACTTCAGACGTATATGTGTGTGTGTGTGTGTGTGTGTGTGAGTGTGTGTGTGTGTGTGTGCGTGTGTGTGTGTGTGTGTGTGTATGGAAGAGATTTTAGAAATTTTCTACACAGAGGAAAAAAAATTAAAATCATCCATAATCTTATCTCCTAGAAACAATCTCTATCAAATATTTTGTTGAACATCCTTCCAGACAATATTTTTAGTGCATAAACACAGATTTTTAAAATAATAATTAACCAAACTTTTAAAAAGTCACCTCTTGACTGAAGTCTGACACACATACAGAAAAGGACCAGAATCATGAGGGCTCGGCACAATGGCCTGTCACAAAGTGCGCATCTCTGTGCCCAGAGGCCCCTCCCTGTCGGTCTTCCTGCCCACGGGGAGCCTGACTTCCAAGACCACAGGTTAGATTTGCCTGTTTTTGAACCTGCTGTAAATGGAATAAAACACCAAGACCTCTTTGAGTCTGGCTTCTCCCCCTGCTCCACGTCACGCTGGTGAGCCACCCCCCACGGTGGGTCACTGTCATTGGTTCCTTCTCAGCGCTGGCAGGGCTCCGCCGGGTGAGTGTGTCCCAGTCTTCTGGTGGTGAGCGTGCCTGCTGTTTCCGGATCGCAGCCGTCATGAATAGTGCTGCCGAGGGCCTTGTGCAGTCTTCAAGGGCAGGTGCACACACATCCCCCACCGAGCACGCAGCCGGGAGTGGAAATGCTGTGTTGCTGGATTCTGTGCAGGTTCAGCTGCAGCAGATAAAGCCAATCTTCCCAGGTAACTGGATCTGTGTATTCACTGGCCTCTTCCACTTCATACCTATGCGTGGGGCCGAACTGAGCTGAAGAGGTTCTGCAAGGACCAATGGCCCCACCCAGCCTGGGATGAGGGCCGGAACGTGCCAGGGAAGCTTCCTTCTAAAGCAAGAACGTTGTTCCCTGTCAACAGATACGTGTTTCCACTATGCCCAGAATCTGACACTTCTCCCCACTGCCTGCCCCTGGTGCAGGCCACCATCTTCTCTTAAAGATGGTGACAGTGGGGCTTCCCTGGTGGCGCAGTGGTTGAGAGTCCGCCTGCCGATGCAGGGGACATGGGTTCGTGCCCCGGTCCGGGAAGATCCCACACGCCGCGGAGCAGCTGGGCCCGTGAGCCATGGCCACTGAGCCTGCGCGTCCGGAGCCTGTGCTCCACAACGGGAGAGGCCACAACAGTGAGAGGCTTGCGTATCGCAAAAAAAAAAAAAAAAGATGGTGACGGTGCCTGGTCGATGGTGACAGTGGTGGAGCTGGCTCCCCTGCTTCAGTCCTCATCTCCCCACAGAGTGTCCTCCTTTAAAAATGTACGTAGGCCCCCAGGACTCCTCTGTTCAAACCCTGCCTTCCCATGAGCAGACTGCCTCCCTCTCGTTCCCCCATCTTCTCTCACCTCCCAATCTGCCTCCTTGCTACTCATGGGATCACCAGCCAAGCTCCCACCTCAGGGCCACCAGGTGAGCCCTGTTCTCTCTGCCTGGAACGTCTGTCCACAGGTCCACAGCTTGCTCTCTCTCCTTCAGGCTTCTCCTTCATGTTTCCTACTCAAGAACACCTGTCCTGAGCCCCCTGGGTAAAGAATACTCCTTCACCAATATACGACCTATTATCCATCCCCCCATCCATCCATCCATTCTTCCATCCTTCCATCCATCCATCCATCCTTCCATCCCCCCATCCATCCACCCATCCTCTCTCACTTCCCATTAGGCTGGGTTTTGTCTATTCTGTTCACCGCAGAATCCCCAGGGCCTGGAATAGTGCCTGGCACACAGGAAGTTTTCAGTACATCTGTGAAGTGACGGAATAAGTAAATGGTTGCATGAGCAGGACCACAGCCTATAATTTACCTAACCGATTTCACGCTGTTAGACACCTCGGTTGCTTCCACCTCCGAGTTATGATGGACACCCGTGGCCATATGCCTTTTCACTATCTTTGGGCTAAATTCCTAGAAGGAGAATTCCTGAGCATCTGCAGTTTTGAGCCTCAGGGCGTGTTCTGCCAAAAGGACCCCAGAAAGCTCATGAGGATTTTCAGGGTCCTGAGACGTGTACCATGGGGCCTGTTTGCCACTGGACTTGTGAATCTGGTAGGCAAAACAGAAAGGATTTCATTGTCTCATTAACTGGCAAGTTTGGAAATGTTTATACGTTTAGTTCCTCATATTTCTTCCTTTCTGAATGGCCTGCTTCTATTTTAGAAAACTGAATGTTCATCTTTTCCTCACTGATCTTTAAGGGATTTATCTATGAAAGATACTAGCTAATGGTTTTGACCATCACCTACGTGGCAAGCGGCCGGCCTGTTCTGACCCTCTCCAGCTCCTTCTTTGTCTGGAAAAAGAACGGGGTGCCTGGGGCAGGAGCTGCAGACACAGGCAGGGCATTACTGGTGCCCAGGATGGTGACGACACACAGGAGGATGAAACCTGGACCCCACAGCACATGGCTCCAGTGGGAAATTCTAGATCTGTAGATCCAGACCTCTTTAGGGCTGGCACTCTCCAGCATGTGAGAGGCCCCAGCTTTGGAAGGTCCTGGAAGAACCATGTAAACACAGGGACAATTTGCCAACTGGTCTCTGCCTTCCTCAGAGACCAACATCTGCTCTCATCTGACCCCATCTAACTGGTTCCTGCCGATGTCAACAAGAACACCTTTCTCGGCCCCAAACCCAAACTCCCCCTTTAAAACTGCACCAGGTCGCCCTAGGCATCAGCCAGGGAGGACCAAACTGCAGGACCAGGAAGGGGTGGAGGGAGATAATCCTCGTTCACCACGATCTAGAGCCTACCTTCCCTCCAAGGGATGCCAGCACCCCCTCCTCCCCTCCCCGGGAAGGTGCAGGGCAGGGAAGCCCATACACAGGGAGTCTTCTTGGGGAGTGGAGGGAAGGGATTTTCTTTGAGCTAGTGTTTCCCAAAGCATGACATGGGTCCATGAGATGACATCATGGGACGGGGTACACTGATAAACGTGTGTGATGCATTAGGTATTTATTTTAAAGTCACCTTCCTGCAAATTATACTGGGTTTCACTCGTGACAGGAACACAAAGCTTTCTTTTAAAATATATCAAAAAAAAGTAAAGAAACTATTAAGCAAATAATACAAGGATTTGGCAGAAGTTCTCTGAAGAAAAGCCTGTTTTCAGTTCTGGGTGGGAGGACAGTCCAGAAGCTCCCCGTCCCCAGACGTCCCCCAAACCTGCCGGTCTTTGGAAAACAGCTGGTGTGAGGACTCCAAGAGAACCTAGGCTCTTTCCAGTGCCCCCACCTGCTCCTGTCCCCAGCTCAGCAGCCTTGGACACCAGGCTAGTGTGGACCCCGGGGACAAAGGCCCAATGGGCCCTCCGTCCTTAGCACCGGGGATGCCGAGGGATCTCAGGGAACAAAGCCACCCCCAGCAAACCCGGTTGCCGAGGGCCTCGGACACGCAGATGCCCAGCTCGTAACCATGATGCTCTGCTCCTCTACCAAGTGCAGGCGAGTGACAGCTTCCCTTTAGGACAAGCAGATGCCCAGCTCGTAACCACGATGCTCTGCTCCCCTACCAAGTGCAGGCGAGTGACAGCTTCCCTTTAGCGCAGAATCCTGGCTCGAGTCTCGCTTGGCAATGTTCCTACCTTCCTTTATTTAATAGCTCCTCATAAGGCCGGGGCACTGACAGAGCCTGGTCAGGGCAGTGACTGTCCGTCTGGGGCTCTGGGATCTCGGGACTACCGAGTACAGCACCTTGGGTGCCTGGTAGCTGCCCTACTCCACCCTGGGGTATCCTTGGGGGTACCACCTGCTACAACTCTCCCCACTCCATGAGTTCCCCTCCCATCCCCAGTGGAAGAAACAAAACCTGGAATCTTCCACCAAACAAGTGCTTCCTAAATGCTAATCCTGCAGGAGACAAGGGCCCCGGATTCCACCCAGTGCAGGTAGGACAGGATGACTAACCCTTATTCCTGAATTTCTCTGGGCTTTGCTTTCCGAATCCCTCTAGGGTGTTGTGTTTTGTTTCCACAGAGCCCAGTGCTACTTTACTTCCAAACATCGAATCCCTTTCTCAGCCTTATAATCTTAAAATATTTCACAAAAGTGTCATATCAGATAGAACTTTCTTTGGAAAGCGCCATTTTATATCACTGCCTTTCTAACGCGGCAGTCCCAAGCACTGGTTCCCTCTCCCCGGGCCGGCTCCCAAGCACTGGTTCCCTCTCCCCGGGCCGGCTCCACAGCCTTACGCCCTGCCTGTCTAGGCGGAGCCCCAGGTGGAGACCTGGCCGTGCGCTCACCCCTCCACTTCCTCCTTCCGGGCACATTTTTCAGGCTCCCTGCAGTCAGGCTGGGACCAGGGACTGACTCTCCGGCTCTGGGCAGTCCCCCGTGGCCCTCATCTTCCGAGGGGCTGAGCCGCAGCTGGGCCCCGGCTTACTCTGGTTCTTCTTCTGGTCTCATGTCCACATCCTCCCTCCCAGCTGCCCTCGGCTCAAGGCTCTGAGGGGAGGGGAGCAGCAGGGGGGGCCCCAGCCAGGCCCACCTGCACACAAACCCCTCTAGGTGTGTTAATTAAGCACAGGGCACCGAAGACAGGGAACCGCTCATCCGGGCAGTAAGTGTGCAGCAGCAGGCCGGGGTCACCCCGAGGCTGGAGGGACCCAGGGAGCTGCGTCCCTGCAGCCCAGGATTGCAGGCCACCTGCAGGAAGCGAGAACCATGGGAGCTTCACCAGGCAACCGCTACCCCAGCTTCCTGCGACATGATGTCTCTTCTTTGAGAAGGCTCTCCCAAGACCCCAGGAGCCACAAAGCCCAGGTCGAAGTCAAAACAGCGGTGGATGGAGGCCCAGACACTGTCCGACAAGGCCTGGGGACCCTTGGTGCAAACGGCCCTTCTCACCCTGCACGTGGCTGTGCTTTTTGGCAGCATATCGGCTGCTTGGTGTGAGCTGCCGAAGACCCCTCTCCTAATGAGCTTTCCCATCCTCACTCACGACTCCAAACGTTATTTTAGTCACAGTCGGCTGAAGAAACAACAGAGGACTCTACTTATCACTTTGAAAGTCGTCATCCACTAAAGACGATAAATGCGGGTTGCACTCATGCTGCCCCTGGAGAAAGATCAGCCCTGAAAAGAGGAGGTGCTGCTGGTGCGGACACTCTGCAAGCACGGGGCGGGGGCGTAGAGGGAGGCCTGGCCTGGCCAGCGGCGTCTCCAGCACGGCGGGGACCGCGTCGGTGCTCCCGCGGGAACTTAGCAGTGGGGCCTCAGCCGAGGTTCGGCACGGCGAGGACACGGTCGGAGAATGATGGCACCTTCCGTCGCCACAGCACTCCCCACTGTCCCCAAGCTGCTGCAGGATGTCCACTCTGGGTCCAAGGGGACGGGAGAGGTGATTTAAGAATTCACTTCCATGCTCTGAACCTTTCTCCAACTGACACCCCAGAGTTGCAGGGCAGGCTCCTAAAAGTACGCCTCTAACCCCCATGAATTAAATATTTTGGTAACTTAAACCTACTTATCAACAGCTAATTAATAAGATCTAAGTCCTCTGATGACAGGGTGATTAAATTGTTTTTGAAATAATCCATTTTTAATTAAAATGCTACCCTCTTTTGGTTTCTGGATAGATTCAAAAGAAAGCCTTAACAGGTGACTTGTTTTAAAATGCACATTCTATAAAACCAATAATTAGAAGAATTCATGCTTTTAATTATATTTTATTAATTCTTTGCCTGTTGATGCGAAGTTAAACCATCTTTCTTCATGGTACTAACGCTGCTAACCAAAGCCAGCAGGCAAGTGGCAGGAATTCTTCTGGGTGTGAAATCCCATTTCAGGGAGCAAAGGTACTTGCAGGAACTCCTCGTCCTCATCCTGGCAGATGGCAATCTAATTACAGTGAACTGCCTGGTCCGGAAGTGCTCGCCCGGCTCCCGGCCTGTGACAGCCACACTCCAAGGCGGACACACCAGTTACGTGATGAGGGCCTGGGTTTCCCCTTCTCCTGTGTAGCCACCAGGCAGAAAAGTCCCTTGACTTCTCCACTCCCCTCCCTGTACACCCTGCAAAGCATCTCACCAGTGACCTGCAGGAACAACCGAATCACCTGCCAAAATTCAGAAAGCTACGAAACACAGTGAGGACTGAGAGGATGAGGAAGAGGGGACCGCCCCGAGAGGTGTGCTTTCCCACCTGCCACGCTGACCACTGCAGGGGGCATGGCACCCTCATACTGGTCAGTGCACCCTGAGCTCTCCCCCCCAGGCTCCACCTCCAGCACCACCCACTGCCAGAACCCTGTCAGGTCCCCTCTCCCCAGGACCACTGCGGTCCCTCCTCACGGCTCCCGCCAGGCCACCTGGCTACCCTGCTAGCCTTACGCAGGTCCCCTTAGGGCCCACTCGGTAGCCTCCCCCTCCTCTCCCCATCGAAAGTTCTTCATAGGTGAGGCCCCTTCCTCCCCACTTCCTCCCCACCCTCTCTCTCTCTCTCTCACACACACACACACGTGCACGCCCTCTCATGGCTGTTAGCCTTGCACGTGGCTGTGCCACAGTGCCTGCCTTTTCCCCCTCCAGTCTCAGAGGGAACTCCTAGAAGCAGGCCCAAGTCACCCTGTACCCAAGGCTGGGCACAGTGAGGAGCGCACGGTCGGTCCTCAGTAAACATCTGGGGAAACGGTAACAGGAGGCAGGGATGGTTGGCCTGCACACGCCTAACGACCAAAACAGAATGCGCGCGCGCACACACACACACACACACACACACACACACACACACAGCCTTACGCCCTGCCTGTCTAGGCGGAGCCCCAGGTGGAGACCTGGCCGTGCGCTCACCCCTCCACTTCCTCCTTCCGGGCACATTTTTCAGGCTCCCTGCAGTCAGGCTGGGACCAGGGACTGACTCTCGCCAATGGGAGTACAAGGGGAAGGGACGTGTGCTGCTTCTCAGCAAGACTTTTAAGTGGATGTACGTTCTCTGTGCTTTCTCTCTCCCCTCTCAAAGGGGGCAGCGTTGGGCAATGAAGCAGCCCCTCCCCATGTCTGGAGGAGAGACATGGGGCCACTCAGACTGTAACATGAGCCAGAAATAAACTGTCCCTAGGCTGAGCCACTGAGATCTGGGGTTTTGTTGTTACGGCAGCAAAGGCTATCCTATGCTGACTAACACACATAGGAGATTAGAATATGGTAAAGGTGAAATTATCAGTCAGTGGGGCAAAGACATTATTCCAAAGACAGGGGATCGACTACTCATTTCAAGAGGGCAAAAGTGCCAGGGTCCTTGCTCGCTCACCACTTTAAATGCACTTTAGATAAAGAGTTAACAACTTAAAAATGAAATCACATGGATACATGGCTATGCTACACTATACATACCAGCATCGAAATATTTTGTAACCGTACAGAAGATATTTTTTAAAAGAAAATCATAAAAGTAGAAGAAAACATATGCAAATAATTGAATTGTATTGAGGTGCTAGAAACGGTCTATGTAACTATGCAAAAGGCATAAACTATACAAGAAAGGCTCAATTTGACTATTATATTTTACAATTCCTGTATATCAAATTGGGAAAAGTATTTTGACCAACAGAACTGTAATATGAACAGCCCTATTATAAAGTGTTCTTGTAGATCAGTAAGTCAGCCTACACATGTCAAGAGCAAATTGTGCCAAGGACAGACAAGCCACGAAGGCAAATGCCCAGGAAACACCTGTAAGAGAAGTTTAACCTTGCCAGTAGACAAAGAAGTACAAATAAAGGTGGGATATTACTTCTCCCTTATCAGACTGGTAAAGATGATTAATAATAAAAACCATACTAATTAACTTTACTGTCCGAGTGGGCCCGCAGGCACTATGGATGTATATGTATGTGTGTGTGTGTGTTTGTCCGGCTCAGTAGCTGAGAACTCGGTTTCTGGAGAGAGGCCACCTGGCTCCTCTAAGACCCATCTGTCCACCATGGGATCTTGGGCAGTTCCTTAAAGCCTTCCTGGCTCTGTGTGCTATAAAGCAAAGATGCCATCCCCACCTCATGAGATTAAATGAGAAAATCCACAGGAAGCCCGTAGTATGTGCTCACCAGACATTGACACGGACACCATGCAAGCTGTGTGGGAGAACAACTTTTAGAAGGCAGTTAGGCTTTGTGTATCAAAATTCCCCCCAGAAATTCCATTAGCAGGAATCTACCCCAAAGAGATTATCAGTTAAACACCCAAGAGGCGGATAGATAAGGCTGATCAGCACAGTGTCGTTCACGCTGTAAAGTCAGAAACCACCTGGCCGCCCCGGCAGAGGGCTCGATAAGCGGATTATGGTGCAGCCCCGCAGCCCCGCAGGTGCAGCGGGTCCTGGTTCACTGACGGAAGAGATTTCCACTTCACAGAGGAGGAGGGACAACTCCGCCTAGTGTGATCCCAGCAGACCCGAGTCTGTCTGTCTGTGCCCCCGGAGAGATCCAGAACGCGACTGCTAAAGCAACAGGGATTAGCGAACCTCTGCATCACAGGATATTTCTCATATCTTGTCTATAATGCTCTGTGCTGATTGAACTTCCTGCTGGCTCACATAATATCTTTTTATCCGAGAAAGCTGTTTTCATTTTGAAAATATTTTTTGGAAGAAATGAAAGCTACTTGTTAAAGACCAGCTCCCCTGCAGCCAGCCTTGCCCCATTGGCTCCACCAGGCCTCTTTCCCACGTGGACAGAACCCACACGGCCACGATCCGGGACAATGCTGCGATGCTGCCACGAGGGGTCGCTAGTGCGCACCGCCCGCCACCCACACTGAGAACCTTGAGAAGCCTTCAGCCTGGCTTGAGGGATCACAGTTCAGAAACAAATGCTGTAGGAAGGCCCTCTGGTATGGAGTGTGAAGAGCCCAAGCCACAAGAATGTCTGCTCAGTCCTGCTTCAAAAGCCCACTTATCTGTCTTCTCTGGAATGGGATTCTGTCTGCGCGAGGAGGCATCCCTCCTGTAGCCTAAGTTGGGGACGACAGAGACTGGCTGGAAAACAGCCTCACCTGCTTCCTCTGGCTGCCCACACCGTACACACTGCCCTCCGTGGACCACCACCCCCCCCCCACCTCGGGAAACTCACAGGGCTTGGCCTCCCGCTGAGTGGAGGGGGCCAGAGACAGGCTGGGGCCATACATGCAGCTCTGAAGGGCCAAATTAAGAAGCGAGTTTGCCCCTGGTCCTGCTACTGGGAAGCCCCAGCTCTCCATCTCCCCTGGGAGCAGGAGGACGCTCCTCTGCCCAGGGCACTGAGCTGCTCCGTGGAAGCGAGCCTGCTACCATAAAGAGATTCAGCATGCACAGGCAAAACCTCACCCAGGACACAGAAAGCGTGACATGCGCCAGATGCCCCTGGAAAGAGCACGCAGATTCAGTAAACAGCTCAGATACGGACGGATTTACATTCACAGCTTCTAAATCCCCAGTGCAATGCACTGCTGCAGGCAAAGGGGGGAAGTTGGGGCTCCCTGCACGTGTAACCTGGAGACAGTGGCCCTGATGTTGCCTGAATCAAATGCACACACGTCTCCCGGGAGCCTCTGGTCCCCCTCTGCCGTACCGCCTGCAGCTATGGCTGGGAACATGGCATCAGACCCTCCCGCCCACCTGCCCCCCGCAGCAGGGTGTTCTGGAGGAAGACACTTCCTGCCCGCATCCTCCCCCACCCCGGTTCTGGGACAAATGGTGGTCGCCGGGGCCCCGGGAGCTACACGACACTTGTATGCAGCTCCCAACCCATCCCACCCCATGGGAGTCCGGCTCTCTCTCCTGGCCTTCCTTGCCTCAGGTACAGGACAAGGATCATGAGGCCGCAAAGTACCAGCTTCCTCAGAAACGCTGACAACCAGCGAAGAGACTTCTTGATGAAATTTCTGTGGTCTGGTCGCCGGTTCCTGCCTCTTCCAGCATGAGCAGGTGTTTCATCCCTAAATACGGAGCCGAGCGCTCCCCTCCCTGCTGGGCATCCCCACCCCACACACAGGGCACAGAGAGACCCTTCAGACGGTCTTAGAATAATGATGCCCACTTGGTACCTCCAGGGGACTTAACTAATTTATAAGGCAATTTTAATAATAACTATATATTAATTTTACATTCCCTTTTTACCTATTTCAGTGACTATGAACTGTTAGGAATTAGGTAATATATTACAACAGGCTTCTGGGGACTTTTTATTAACTAATGCCCCATATTTTAAAACCTTCCTGTCAAGTGAGAAACATTAAAAAATGCTGTCCCTTTTATAATTGCTTCTAATAGACTCAATATTCAGGTCCTGGCCTTACCAGACAGCCTGGGCGGTACTTCCCCAAATTACACTTAACTTTTCATTTTCTTTCTGTCACTGGCCAATGGACTAATTCTGAAAACACACAAACGGTCATCTTACCGTGTCAGCCTGTAGCTCCTGAGATGCCTATAAATTTGGAAGGCACGAGGCCCACGCAGTACAGAGACATGCGGCAGCCTTCCTGCCCAGACTGTCACCGCCACAGCGCTGCTTTCGTAGAGTTGTTTGTTTTGTTTTGGGGGTTGGGGGGTAAACCTATTTATTGAAATATAACATACATAAAGTAAAATGCACACATCATAGGTGTCCAGATTGATGAGATTTCACAAATGTACCCTTTAGATCAAGACGCAGAACATTTCTAGTCCCCTGGCAGGTGCCACCACTGCCCCCCTCTCTGCCCCCATCTGCTCCTCCATCACCAGAGTTCTGCCTGTTGGGGAACTTCATGGAATGGAACAATTCTCCTTTCTCTCAACACTGACCCCACGGGGGCCGCCTGACCTTGGTCTCGTGTGCAGAGACCTGTGATTCCCACTGCTCAACGGTACTCATCATGTGAACACACCGTAGTCCACCTCCACGGGCGGGCTTTGGGTCCCCGCGGCTTTCGAGAACCCCCAGCCCGCATACACAGTGTTCTCACATGTGGCTCTTGGCGTGTCTGCTGTATGCCAAGTGGAACTGTTGGTCACCAGGGGGATGCTCAGCTTTGGTGGACGCTGCCAGTCGTCCTCCAGTGTCTCTGGTTTTCATGTTTTTCCCTGGCGGAGAAGAAACTTTCAAGCCCATCGCTTTATGACCTAGAGGCTTGAACCCGAGAGGGAGGCCTCAGAGCGCCCCACCAGACCTGGGTCCTGCCTCTCTCGGTCATCTCGGGCAAAGCTGGCAGAAACCGCCTTCTCCTAAAGCCAGACCTACCCCGTGGGATGACGGCACATCTAGCCTTCCCCCCAGCCCCAAAGGTGGGGTCACATGCTCCTGAGAAATGGAGCTGCAGATGGACTCTGACGCCCCCTCATCTACGAGTAGAGACCTCTGCAGAAATGGAAACTGGATTGGGGATGAGGCAGAGGGAGTGAAAAACACAAACCCTTTCAAGTAGGGGAGAAAGGTACCAGCTGGGGGCATCCAGAAGTGGCTGGGAAAGGTCACGCCCTTTTTTTTTTTTTTTTTGCGGTACACGGGCCTCTCACTGTTGTGGCCTCTCCCGTTGCAGAGCACAGGCTCCGGACGCGCAGGTTCAGCGGCCATGGCTCACGGGCCCAGCCGCTCCGCAGCATGTGGGATCTTCCCGGACCGGGACACGAACCCGTGTCCCCTGCATCGGCAGGCGGACTCTCAACCACTGCGCCACCATGGAAGCCCGGTCATGCCCTTTGAGTGGCCGCTCGGCCTCAGGAACAGGGTCGGAAAGCAGCAGGAGGAAGCTCAGCAAGTGGCTTGCGAGGTCCAGCCCTTCCTGCTTTGAGTGCAGACTGAGACAGGGCAGTCAGAGGCTGCGCAGACACCGGACAGGCAAACATTTGAGGATAACCGGAGAGAGGGAGCAGAGAGAGACATCAACTTCCCCAGGGAAGGAGCCCCAGGGTGCAGGCCCACTGCAGCATGAGGGACAGGGACTATCAGAACACAGGCCAGAACTGATGATGAGGGACGAGGAGGGACAGAGGAGGTGGCAGACAGCCCCCAGCACTGGGGGCGGCCAAGTGCGGGCAGTTGAGGTGACAGCTTCATATCCACCCTGCACTTCCAGGGAGAGAAGAGAAGAAGCCCAGCCTCCCAGGGCTGCTGGAAAGCCACCAAGCTGGGGGTCCTTTGTTTTCATTTCCAAATTCAAAGGTCCTGGGCTGGCGTCAGCCAGCATCTGATCCCGACTCAAAGCCACAGCGGATCCCTGGTGAGCCCAACACAGAGCCTCAGCTGTGCCAGCCTCGGGGAGCTTGGAAAATTAAGGCCCCAGAAGCCAGTTTTAGAAGTTTATGAATAATAAATGCAATTAATGTGATAGAAAACAGAATCTGGAAGCTGAGGGGAGGCCTCGGGATGGGTGACTCAGCAAGTGGCCTCCCTGGTCACTTCCGGCTGCCCAGCCCCTCAGAATGGACAGGTGGTCAGGAGGTGGGGGTGCCAGGCCCCTCCCTCACCTGGCCACAGCCCAGAACAATGAACAATTGGGGCCTGGGTCTGGCTGGGAGACAAAGGCCCCCAGAACCCTCCCCCTGGTTCAGCCCCAGGCCGGGTCCGCCCTGGTGCTGGGGTCCTGGCCCCAGAGCGTGCCTCTCTGGCCTTCACCACACTTTTGACTAGATGTTGTCACATAAGTGCTGATCCTATGACCCTCCGCTCTCACTCACATCAGCATCCTGGGGGTCCGAATCGCCAAGGGCTGCAGGCCAAGGGCTGCACCACATTCCCACGGGTCCCCTGCCTGGTCTTGTGCTAGTCCAAGGCCCATCTGCAGGTCGGTGTGCCCCCCAGAGCTCTCAGCAGGTCCTCTGCCTTCCCAGTGCCTGGCACTGAATATCCCTCAACGAACATCACTGGAAGGTAGGGCAGGTGTGGAGGAAGAAAGAGGCTGGCCTCCAGGAAGCAGTGAGGAGGAAGAAAGGTGGGCTCCAGCTGGGGAGGCAAGGAAAACCTGAAGTCAAACTGGCCCAGAGCCCCCAGCACCACTTCTCGGCTCCCAGCTTGGTTTCAGGGTTGCTTCTGGAGAGAGGAGCGGGAGAGGGGAGGAGGGAAGAGGCGGGAGGGCCCAGACGGGCAGCCTTCCCAGTGGGCCCCCAGAGCCCCACCTGGAGGCTAGAGTGAGCCTTCTCCAGCACCTCCCGCTGGCGAGGACAGGCTGCTCCTGCCTGAACAAGACCAGCGCAATCCAGAGCTCCAGTGCCCCCCAGGCTGAGAAGGCACCTGCCCCTGGCATGGGCCATGAGACTAGTGCCCACCAGGGAGGCCTCGGGGGCTGCCCCAGATGAGGTCACCAGAGAGACTTTGTCCACCAGCCCTGTAGGGACTCAGGGGCCCATCAGTGAAGATGGGTGAGGAATTGCCAGGAAGCTTCTTTCACTTACTATAAATTGCACCTTTATGGGAAAATCAATGATATTGCCTCCTCGATCTTCCACACTTGTTGCTGGTCTAAAGTAATTACTCCACAGGGTGACAGGCCAAAACCGGTGATTCCCAAGAGCCCGCCTGCCTCACGCCTGCATCCCAGGAGGGCCCGGGATGGGAAGCTGCCGGGAGAGATTCATCACACCCAACGCCCCGGCTTGTCCATCAGGCCCCTGGGCAATACCATTCGCACACCTACTATGCGCCAGCCGTGACATACTGTGACCATAACAGGATGAGTGAGGCAGACCCAGGCCCTCGTCCACGGAGAGACAGACATCACCTGATTAAATGTGACAGTGGGAAGTTGGACAAAGCAGAAGCCATGTGAGGCAGAGCACAGCCAAAGTGACGGGACTCACAGGAAGACTTCCTGGAGGAGGGGGTCTGCAGCAGAGGGCAGAGCAAGTGGGAAATTCAGAGGCGGAGAGAAGCAGGGCATGCGAGAGGAGCAGCAACAAGGCCCGAGGAAGCAGCCAGGGCTCCGGGGGCTCTGACCCTCAGAACGCCTGTGTCGCCCGTTCCTGGCACTCTGAACGTTAACTTCTTCAAACAGTCTACTTTTTCCTCTTTCAAGTTTCTTTTAAATGATAGCTTGTTTAACTACCAACATCAATTGGCCAGCCATTCCATGAACAAATGGTTCTCTGCTTATCTCTGCGTTAAATCACTTTTATTTGTCCCCAAGTATTCGGCAGGAACCGGTTACATCAATAAAGAAACGTCAATTTTTAACTGCCACGTGAGATGCAAAAGCTTCAGATGGATTTTCCATCAGCAAACAGGGTGCCTGGAGGACTATTATTAACAGCCATTAGAGACACACAGGCAGGCCCGGGAGACAGGGCTCTAGATTTAGACGGGATTAAGGAGATGCTGTAGACGCCGGACCTCTCGGCATCATAAATAATGCTGAAATTTTAGACCGTGGTTGAACTCTCTGTTGTCACAATCGTTTAGGCCACGGTGTGTCTGATGTTGTATAGCAAAATGACAAATATCTTGCTCAGCTGCTAAGTGCATAGAGCCACAGGAATAAATCCAACCAAATTGCCCAGTACAGGTAAGGAGACATGACATGACGGGGGTGGGGGGTGGGGGGCGGGGGCGGGGGGGGGCGGCTGGTATCAGAAGCAACTCAGACAGTGATTTCCAGAGGTGTGTGGGCCGTGTGGAGAGGGGCCTGTTTTCTAGCTGACTCTCACCACTTCCTGTCGTGTCACCTCACTGTTGGAAGAGGTGGGGTTCCCAACCCTCGATAACATGTGGGGTCTGATTCCCAGCTCTCCCCAACAACCACCACGTCGCAGCAGAGCCAATGACATGGGCAGAAAAAAAAGAACGCAGGAAGGATGATGGAGTGAAGCGTCTAACTGTGAAATATAAGGAGAGAAGTGCATTAAAGCCACGGGCGATCCTCCCGGACAGCTGGAAATCGCCCTCCACGTCCCGCTGGCTGGCCCACTGCCCAAAGGCAAGCCCCCAAGGATGTCACCAACCAGCAAGACTTTCTGCAACGTCCAGAAACCGGGGAGGGCGCTCAGAGGGCAGCCTCTGGGCTTCTGGCTGGGTACAGGGTGAACAGACCCATCTGCCCCTGGACCTGGAAAATAACTGTCCCAGGGGCAGGGACGCCACATCGCAACACCCATGCCGTGCCCGTTCTACAGGAGAAACGATGCCCATCTTATGATCCTGCCCCAGCTTGGAGCCCCAACCAACACGCTGGGCCGCTCCCTCTCTTGGGCCAGACCCGCCTGATTTTGTGGTTGCCAGAAAATGAAGACTGCAGGGCATCGAGAGAAGAGGCAGGTCAAAGCTCCACTGGCCCTTTAGCACTATTCCTCGCAAAACCAAGATCTTTGCTGGAGCCCGTGACACCCCCAGCCTTGCCAGATGGTGAGCTCTTCCACTGTCCAGCCGGCCAGGCCAAACTAGAGTGGCCCCCGGGTGATGGAGGTGGGTACGGCAGGGTCCTGCTCGCATCGATAGCTGGCCCCGGCGGGGCAGCTGTCCTGAAGGAAAACATTCTTCCTGCACTGGTCGCTCTCCCTGGAGCAGAACTGTGGAGCCAAACCAATGACGTGTCTGGGACTGAGGTGTGCTTCTATAAGAACACAGGAAACAAGGAGAATGCTCTCTAACAAAGAGGGACCTGTGCTCCAGGACAGCCCAGTGACACACTTCTCCTCCCTGCTGCTCTCGGAGGGGACCTGACGTGGAGGTTTGAGGGGCTGCTCCACACCCCAGACAAGTCACGGCCTGGGTAGGGAAAATCGTGACCTGGCCAGGGCTCTCATAACCTGCCATGTCCCACAGGCATCCACAGGCCCCAGAGGGGCCTACACCTCCCGGCCCCGCCTCCCCTCGGCTGGGCACCTAGGACAAGGGGCCCCAGCTGTTGGTGGCCATGACTTTTTTTTTTTTTAAACAGCTTCTGCAAATGCTAGAAGCTACTGCTTATCTTTTGTTTTGGTTTTTTATTATTATTATTTATTTATTTTTGGCTGCCTTGGGTCTTTGTTGCTGTGCGTGGGCTTTCTCTTAGTTGTGGCAAGCGGGGGCTAGCTACTCTTTGTTGTGGTGCGTGGGCTTCTCATTGCAGTGGCTTCTCTTATTGCGGAGCACGGGCTTCAGTAGTTGTGGCGCGCGGGCTCAGTGGTTGTGCCTCGCGGGCTCTAGAGTGCAGGCTCAGTAGTTGTGGTGCACGGGCTTAGTTGCTCTGCGGCATGTGGGATCTTCCCGGACCAGGGATCGAACCCGTGTCCCCTGCATTGGCAGGCGGATTCTTAACCACTGCGCCACCAGGGAAGTCCTGGCCATGACTTCTGCCAGGACTGGGGGGCACCACTAGACCGTCCAAATCCTCTCCTGGAGGAGCCAAACCTTAGACAAAGGCGGGTCGGCACAAAGACTTTCTCCCCTGTGCACAGGGGCAGTGGGGAGGGGGACCGGGCACAGGGCAGGCTGGCATGCCCGTCGAGCCTCCCCAAGAAGCAGGGTCTCTGAAGGTGACCCGGCAGGGCCCCCGGGGCCCAGGCAGTTGGCTTTAGCTCCCTGGGGGCTCACCAAAAAGAAGATTCCCCAGTGAGAGGGCTCGGCCCAGAGACGACCACTACAGCTGGCTCGTCGGGGTCTGCGGGTCACGCAGCCCAGCAGCATCCTCGTGAAGGGCGGCTGGCGCCCCCCCCCCCCCCCGTCAGCATCCGGGACTAAATCAGACCACAGCCTCTCAGGTGCTGCCACCCTCAGGCCTTGATTAATGCCTTTCATACGTTCCTTGGAGCAAACCAAACCTTACAAGAAGACGGTTCCAAGAAATGCTCTGAATGACTGTATGCTGGCTTTTCCTCAAGCATAGCAATGGTTCATGTATAAAAATTCTACACAACGTCCAGTGGGAACTGTCACAAGACGGGTGACCCTGGCTGGAGATGAACCTTTCCCCTCTGCTGCCTCGATCTCCCCAGGCACAGGTGGTCCGGACTCTTCTAGCCATTTAATAGCAAGTCCATCCTTCCAGGTATTCACGTCGAAAACCCTGCAGTCACCCTTGATCTGACAACGAATCCTGCTGGCTCTACATTCCAAATCAGACAGGACCAGATTCCACGATAACCTCCGAGCCTTCGGGTTCACCTGATCCAGCATAAAATACACCCAGAACCTGTCTGCTTCTCCCCTCAAACGTTCTGACCCCAGACTGGGGCCCTGTCACCTCTCACCACTGCAGGGGCCTCCTCGTGGGGCCTGCTGCTGCCGCCCTTGCCCCGCTGCTGTCTCTGCTCAGCACAGCTGCCAAAGGCTACTCTCCATTATCAGACAGTCCCTCCGCTGCCCGACCTGTCGCCCCTCGGCCCTCACCCCCCGGCCCTCTCGTCTCTGCCCCTCGGGCCTCTGCACTGCTCCTCTCCTCTGCCACCCCTGGGCTCGGCCCCCAGCCCCACTGGGTCGTACCCAACCTCTCTGCGAGGCTGCGATGCCCCCCAACTCAAAACCGCAGATCACTCCTAGGACTCCCTCTATCACTTTTCACGGTTTTCCGTTTTCTGTAGTATTTGTCACCGTCGAATATTCTGTACATTTTACTTAGTTATTTTGTTTCTCTTCCCTCTAGAGCTTCGCAGATAGGTTTCCCTCTGTTCTGTCTCTCTGCTCCTAGAACACTGCTTGGCACCTGTAGTGCCCCCAATAAATGTTTGTAATCCAGCCAACTGGCACAGGCAAGCTGGGAATGCGCCAGTACTTGCTGGCCGGCGGGCAGGACGGGCCCAGGGGTGGCCTGTTGGCCGAGGACAGGCGGTGTGTGGGGGGCCATCTGTCAGCCGGCTCGGCCAAGAGCAGCGGGAGGGTTCAGAGGGCTTCCGCTGCCCGCCCACCCCCCCGGCGAGCCCTCTGAATGGTCAAATCAGAACGCTCTGCGACGGAAAACGCTAAACGTAGTTCTGAGCCAGTTTTCACCGCACGGACTATATCTGGAAATGACTTTGGAAAATCCTGGTCTTGAAGGGACAGTGAAGCTGGTTTCTGTAGGTTCCGCCAAGCCCAGCGAGGTCAGCTCTGGCTGTCCCAGGCCTGCGGAGGTGACCTGGACAGCCTGCCGTACGAACATCCTCCTGGCGAGGCCGGCCTTTGTCTGGCCTCGAGACCACCTGTGAACGACCGCGCCTCATTGCGACACCAACACGCCTCTTATCTGCCAGCGCAGGGGCGCAGACGCAATTCCTCGATAAGCACTGGGCTGTCAGGTCGCCAGGGCCAGCGACCACATCCACAGGAAGCCAGGCTGCCGGGAAGAGGGCATGGCTGTGGGTGAGGTGGGGTGGGGTGGGGTGGGGGTGGGATGTGATCTTGCTCTGACATGCACGACTTTGGCCCCAGCTGGCCTGGAGACTCCCTGGCCCCTGAATCCTCCAAGGGTTGAGTGAGGAGCCTGCGGAGTCCTCCTCTTCCTCAGGAACATTTACTGAGCACCTGCTACGTACCAGGCCGCCATAGGCCCTGAGGCAGGGCCTGTTCTCTCTGCCCTGTCTGCAGTCCAGAACCGTCCATCCCTGCTGGTGACCTCTGCCCCCTCCCGCATGTCTACCCTGCTCCGTGGTCTCTAAAGGGCCACAGAGAATGTTTCTAGAAGCTGGAGCAACCTCTGAAGGCCACACCCTAGCCTCTAGACAATGGCCCCTGGGCTTCCCAGTTGAGATTGACCTTGACCCAGGATGTGGGGTGGGGGGGAGGGGGGGTTTGCATGCCCTGCCATTTCTTAGGCACTTCAGGAGGCCATTTCTTCCACTTTAGGAGGCAGAACCCCTTCCTTCCTGGTTGGCCAGATTCCCCCCCACCCCGATTCTGGCATTAGGTTATATGTCATCATAATTCATAAAGTGATAGGTCTTTATCATTTAAAATTTGCAGAGGTAATTTAAAAAATCAGAACTCCCATAAAAGACACCTGGGCCTTTCTGGCACCCTGCACTGTACAATGATCGCTGCCAGGATGAAAGAAGCAGGCCCCCGTCCATCGGGCAGAGGTCGCCATGGCCGAACGGCAAAGGTCAAGCACTCAACGGATTGGCCTCTTGTCAATGGTATGGGCTCGGACAAGTTGCTCAGCCTCTTTGCTCCTCACTTTCCTTGCCTATAAGAGAGTCAGTTGTGCCTACGTGCAGACGGTTGCTGTGAGGGTGAAATGCATCGTACCCTTATTTGATGGCAGAAGGTGGAAAAGCCCAGGCCTCTGGAAACGCCTGAGGGGCTGCCGCTGGGCCAATGCCCATGGCCTCCCTCTCCCAGAACTAGCTCCAGGGTAAAGGGCCTCCTTCACTGCTGGATCCCCAGGGCTCAGAACAGTGTCTGGCACACAGTTTGTGCTTAAGAAATGCTTGCAGAACAGAAGAATGGGCTGAAAGAGGAACGAACAGCTGAGGGAACTCGCCCCGGCCTCAGGGGTTTTGTGTCTTACACGCTGGACCAAGAACTTCTGATCCCCAAAGCCCCTTTGCCCCTCCCTGAGAACCACCACCTTCCTGTCCGCACAGGTCACTGGCAGATCATTTCTAAGACCCCAGACCCACTGCCCCAGTTCCTCCTCACTCCTCCACCTGGTCGTCAGTCCCACGAATGGCTCTGTCCCTCCAAAGATCTGTCTGGCCCACCCCACCTCCTGCCCGTGGTCTAAAGGGACCTGCAAGGGCCAGGCCTGTGTGCTCTCAGGCAGGCAGAGTGAGGGGGCGTGCTTAATGGGTGTGCACACCCCTCCACACAAACACAGCACACACGAATACATTACACACAACACACACACACACACACACACACACACCCCACACGCACTTAAGGCAGGGACATGAAATACAGCCAGGCCCTGAATGAAAGTGCAGAGCCAGGCCCCTAAGGAGCTCTCTCCCATCCAAACGCACGGATGTCATAAAAGCACAGCCCTGAGGCAGAGCCTGTTTCAGGCCGGGAGGCAGGAGGCGAGAGAAGAAGCAGCAAGCAGTCTGGAAGCGGCACCCGGGGCTGCCTGGACCAGACTCGCCTGTAAGGGGACAGGCGAGGGGCGTCGGGGAAGCGCGACGGCCTGCACTGCCTGGCTCGGCACCACGAGGCCGCAAGTCTGAAGCCTGGGACTCCCACCATTCCTTCTCTTCCCTCACCCCCACGTGCCATCCCTCAGCAAGCCCTCAGCTCCAGCTCCAGCCTCAAACATCCTCCAACCCATCCTTTCCTCTCACGGCCCTGCCACCTCCTCACTGCCCGCCTGTGGCCGCCTCTGTCCACTTGCCACCTAAAGCCACAGCCTCAGCAGGTTAAGTCACGCCAATCACAGACATCTCCGAGGGGCGCCTCACTGAGACCTGGCCTGCCACCCGCTCCTCTCTTACCCACCGGGCCCCGGTCCCTGTGCCCCTCGCCAGGTGGGTCAGTGCCGGGCTGGCTCCTCAGCCCCTCTCGGCCTCGGTGCGAGGGTCACGCTGGGCCGTCACTCCCTGTTCTCTCCTGGACTCCAACTTATCACCACATGTATTGATAACTCTCCTGCTTGTCTATCTTCCCCTCTGGAATGTCAGTGGTGAACTCCCATGGGCTGAGTTGTGTGCCCCCCAAATTCCTATGTTGAAGCCCTAACCCCAGTGCCTTAGAATGTGACGGTATGGAGACAGGGCCTTTAAAGGGGTGATTAAATTAAACTGAAGCCATTATGGGCACCTTCATCCAATCTGACTGACATCCTTATAGGAGGAGGAGATTAGGACACAGACACACCAGGAATGTGCACCCACTGAGGAAAGACCATGTGAGGATACAGCAAGAGGGTGGCCATCTGCAAGCCAAGGAGAGAGGCCTCAGGAGAAACCAAACCTGCCCCCACCTTGATTTTGGTCTCTTCCAGCTTCAACACTGCATGACTATAAACTTCTATCGCTGAAGCCCCCAGTCTGTGATCTTTTATTATGGCAGCCCCAGCAAACTAATACAGACACCTTCAGGCCAGAAGGATGAGAGGCCTCCAGACGCTCTCAGGGAGGCTGTGATCACAAAGCACCAGAGCCTGAATCGCCCATAACCTAAAAGCTGAACCAGAGTCCTGCCAGGGTCAAAGCCAAGACCTCAGAGGCCAGAGAGAGGACGTGAGCAGCCACTCCCCCAGGCTGGCTCCAGCCACAGCTTTGCTGCCTGCCAGGAGGGGCCTGTGTCTTCATGGCCGAAGAGAGATGCAGAGCCCTACCCCCAGCCTGCCCCCGGCTGAAGTTCTGGCGCCCACCCCCACTCCCACCCCAAGGAAGGGCTGCCCGTCGGAACCATCCAGGCTGCAGCCTCTCGGAGATTCATCTCCTTCCTCTTCAAAGCATTATAGATTGATTGCCGAGTCTTGCCGTAAATCAAAAGAAAGTCACTACTCATTACCTACTTAGAATTCTCTGAGTTCTTCCTGGGAAACCATTTCTCAGCTGTTTGATCTCTGAGCCACCAGCACCATCTGCAAGCACGCCACCCATCACGGCAGCCACCAGGCACTTTTTCCTTCCAGGCTCCTTTCTCAGCACCTAGACGAATTTTTACCTTTCTCCAGTTTCAAGAAGAGCTGGCAAGATAAATGATTCAAAGACTCCAGCTCATGCCGAAAATATATGGGCTGCGTCGAGCCTATTCTGAGTAACCCCACGCTGGGGAGAAAGGCACCGACCACACTCATTGGATGGGCTGTGCTGGCAGCCGGACCCCAGACTCACGCAGGCACCTGCACACTCCTTCCTGTGTCTTTTCACCTGCGGGACAGGGACTCGTCCGGCTGCAGCCAGCACCAGCTGCCCATGCCTCCGTCAAGCCCTTCCTACCCCTCAGCAGAATGTCACCCAGGGCCCCAGGGACACGCGCCACCTGGCTGTGGCTAGTGGGACCAACACGGTACCCCATTTGCAAATGAGGTGCCCCAGGAGGACCCTCTTTCCCCAGTTCTGCAGCTGGTACCTCTCTCCCAAGGAATCCCTACCCCACAAAAGGGCTACTCACCACCCAAGGGGGCAGGGCCCAGCCAATGCCAGCCTCCCCAACCCAGGGTGCCCATCTCCAGAGCCACCAGCCCAGTTCCAGGTCGAGCAGTCAAATCCCACTTCTCTTGCTGGGATGAGCAGCAAGATAAAGTGAAACAGCAAAAACAGGGGCTTCCCTGGTGGTCCAGTAGTAAAGAATCCGCCTTCCAATGCAGGGGACATGGGTTCGATCCCTGGTCGGGGAACTAAGATCCCACATGCTGCAGGGCAACTAAGCCCACACGCCACAACTACGGAGCCCACATGCACGCACCACAACTAGAGAGAAGCCCGCGGGCCACAATGAAAATCCCGTGTGTTGCAACTAAGACCTGACGCAGCCAAAAATTTTAAAAATAAATAAATGTTAAACAAAAAAACCCCCAAACACAGCAAAAACAAGCCCAGCCAGGCACTGACCCTAACAGCCACCAGGCGTCTACTGTGCGAGGGGCTAGACGGGCATAGCTCTCCACCAACAAGCCCCAGTCACCCCAGGCTGGAGGGATGGCTATAGAGCACCTGGCCCTTGCCAGGACACCCAGGAGAGCCGCCGGGCAGGCCACAGTGCCACTCCTCAAGGTCAGGATATGAGAACAGCCCCACCTCAGGCCCAGACACAGAAGGTAGGGGACCGCACCCACAAGCGAGGGGACCCAAAGTGCTGTCACAAGTGCAGGCCACCTGGCTGGCGGGGGTGTGGCACGTTCATGGAGGATGGCCCTGGGGGAAGGCACAGCTGCATGATGCTGGAGCAGAAGGGGATAAGGAGACGTGGCTGCCGCAGAACTGGGTTTTCTAACGGAACAGTGGAATTAACATAAACGCAGCCGGCTGGGTCTGTAAGCAGCAGTAACCACACCAGGTTCCCGCAGGTGCTGGCCGGGAGATGCCAGCCTTTGTGGCCAGGGCTGCACCCATGGGCAGGGGCCGTCGTCTTATTCTGCTCAGAGAAGAATGGAACAGGAAGGGACTTGGGTCATGGCAGTACTGGGGCCTGAAGGAACCCAGGACACTCCACAGTGACGACATGCTAGCCCAGACCCCTGGCCCGAGGCCTGTCACCAACACCGGACACGGCCCGCAGCCAGGCAGAAGCAGCCTGGTTCCTGGACATCCTTGTCTCTTCTGAGCCTCAAGCACAGTGTGCGGAGAGTCCCGGCTCCACGGGAGCTGCAGGAGCCCATCTCCTGACCGTCCACCTGACCCTGTACCCCTCCTCACCCTGTTCTGGGGCCGCTGTGGGAGGAGGAGGCCGCAGCCAGGACCGTGGCAGCCCCTTTGACAACCGTAGAAGCTCAAAGGCCCACACGGCCCACCCTCCACGCCAGAGTCCCGGTCCAGGGCACAGAGGCCGGCCTGGCCTGGCGGGGGGGGCTCGTGTGGGACACAACTGTGGCTTCAGAGCAGCCCCTGTTGTTGAAACCTCTAAGTGGGAAACCCTCTCTGTGGTTCCACCATCAATAACCTCCGGGTTTTAAAAGCATACGTGCCTGCTAGCAGATACGGGAATGGGCTTTCAGAGTTCCTGGACTAAACCCTTCGTGACATCTACAGAATTCAGAGCTAGGAGGGAAAAACTCCCAGCCCAGAATAATTGCTCCCACAGGGAGCATCTTTATGCACCAGAATGTAATAGGTCTGGAAGAGAATTTTCTAAAAACCAGCAGCAAACCTTGCAGCAAAATCACAACTGTCTGCTTGTTCTGGGGCCAAACCGAAATAACAGCTCCTACAGGATAATTCCTCACCAGACGCTCCTGAGACCCAGAGCAATGCTTTCTGACCATCGGACCCACACAGGGCAGATTGCCCTCCGAGATGGGCCCCTGGTCCACGCACCACATCCTCACCCGTTCCTATCTGCCATGGGGCTCCTCCTGTACGGAAAAGCAGAAAGGCCACTCCAGGGTCGGGGTGAGGGCCAGTACCAGCTCAGAGGCCTAGGGGCACCTGGCAGGTAACTTGTAAAGGACTGAAGCTGACCAGAGATTTACACACAAAATATGAGAAAGAGTCCTTTCATCTTCCCCACAGCACTCCCATGTTTCTTGAAATACATGACCCTTTTGACTAGTTTTCCTCTTTCCTTCTTTTGATAGAGACACTGGTATGAGAAATCTTTCTCAACTACGAAAGAACCAATGTCATGAGAGCCATGAGAAAAGGTGGTGGAAAGGGTCCGCCTCAGTGCTGGGGGAGGCATCAGGGAGGGGTGGGGCCTGCAGCATGTGCCCCAAAGGCTACTCTGCCCGACTGGGCTGCTGCTCTATGGGAGTTTCAGCCCAAGGATACTATCAATTTCAATATCTAGGGAAACCCAGAGAAGTCTCCTGATTTTTAACTGTTGACTTAGAACAACCAAAACAAGCCCAAAAATTCCACCGTGTGGGTCAAACTAACACTGCTTACGCCCTGGGTCTAGCCCAAAGGCTACCCACCAGTTTACAACCTCTGGACTTTGTCTTGCTAGAAAATTCCTCCTGGGGAGTAAGAAGTAGGGACACCAGAGATTCCACTCCCCGCAAGACCCTAACCTGACAGAGGCTTCTGGAAAGCCACAGGCTCTGCAGCCCATTCTCACCAGGGCCCCCGGGGGAAGGCAGGCCAGCTAATGGGGTATGGCCAAAGCCCGCTCCAGCCGCAGCCAGTGCAGGGGAGATGCCTCCCACTGCCAGAGCGCGAAGGCCTGCTGCACCCCCGGTGTGGCTCACGCCCTCCTCCTTTTGAGCTCCTGTGGGTGGCTCAACTTGACAGTGAATCCACAGGCAACCCAAACCTTCCTCTCCTTTTCTTCTGGGCCTGAGCCATTTCAGTGGCACCCTGCATCTCAGGGTCAATCAGACAGCTCTCGTTCAGCTGTGCAGAAGGAGCCAGAGCACGTCCCCCTTCGGGAAACCAAAGGCAACTTAGAGTCTCTGGCCCACGTTTTTATGGGCTCCACAGGGTCAGCACATCTGAAGGGCAAGAGCCAACAGTCATGGACGGAGAAGGGGCCACGATGGAAGGGGCTCTCTAAGACCACAGACGCGGTGGCCAAGTTATAAATGAGCGTAATAAGGGAGGAGCAGAGCTTCCGGAAGGGGGTCACAGGAAGTGAATGAGAAGACAAGCTTGCGAACTTTCCATCGACGCAGAAGTGAGGATTATGAGAGAAAAGAGGAGAGCCCCGAGGCAGGGACAACCCCAGGCCTGTCTACACAGCTGCTGGCACCCAATGGGTCACCATGTTAGCTCCTGTAACCAAGAAGGAAGTCACAGAGAGACCAGGCAGTGAAATCTGTCCAGGGTGACGTGATATATAATTACAGGTCTCAGAAAACATGACCCAAGGGGATAAATGCCTGTCCCTGGGGAGTGACCAGCGGGACAAGAGACAGGAAATACAGAGCGTGTGACATTCTCACTTGAGTGTGCACGCGGCCACTGCCTCTGGCCTGTCCTGGCTGGTGGCCCAGCTGTTCCTGACTCCACAGCGCTGTTGCTGGCATCACCGGAACTGTCACCTGGATCAGTCAACAGGTTGCGTCCTCCTCCACCTCGTCTGCTCTGTGTCTAGGTGTGACTGCTTCTCTGCTCTACCTTGCACTGGCTTAGGTCAGAATACACCTTATCTGAGTCTTGCCACTTGAGTTGTGCTGCCCTCCGCACCCACCCGCGCTGCCTGGCTGAAGAGCTGTCGGCTAACACGAGGCCCTTCTCAAGGAGCCACCTCCAGGGCCTCCCACCCAGCTGGTGAGGCTAGTGGGATCCATGACTCCCAAAGCAGGGCTGAAGCACAGAACCGAGAGAGATCCTCGGGAAATACTACTGTGCTCAAGTCCTAAAAACATCAGGCAAGAAAATTAGAAGCTCCCTACAAAAGAGAAAGAATATGATTGGCCTAAGATCTCCAGCAACAATGGAGGGAACGTTTTCATAGAACAGAGATTCAATACCCAGTAAAGCCCTCCTTCACGTAGGAGGCAACACAAGGACTCTCCAATGTGCGGGGTCAAATTAAATGTTTTAGAGGAAAGGGAAAACGCAGTACAAAATAGGGGTCCACACTGGATTCAGTAAGACAGTGACATCTAAATAACTGTTATTAAAATGATTAACTTCTTAACACCAACTTTCCAACAAGAAAAAAAATTTTCTTTCAAAGCCAGAACAAAAACCAGAAAGCACCAAAGGAGCCTCTGGATGAAAAACCAAACACACTGGTCATCACCACAGACGCGAATGGCCCTCCTGACACTGGGAGGGGCTCAATTTGGAACAAGTAAACTGCAACCAATGAACAAAATTCAAAATAAAGGAGTAAGCAAAGATACATCAGGCAAATGCAACAAAAGTAAACATTTAATAGCAAAACCAGTATCAGTTAAAGTCAGATTCAAGATAAAAAGGATTAATTAGGTCAAAATGGTTCTTAAAAGCTGTAAAAAGGTAAAATGTCACAATAAAGTCTTAATCATCAACCTTTATACGTCAAACAACTTGGGATGGAAATGAATAAAACAAAAGCTACTAAGAATCACAAAGAGAAATTCATCAAAACACCTCTCTTAATCTTAAATATACAAAAATAAGGAAGGAGGCAGAGGACTGGAATACGGTAAGAAATCTGATTTCATGTACACCAAAGTACACTCTACTTTTGTTTATTAAAAAATAAACATTTTCCAGTATTCCATAAAAGACTGACAAGGAATATGTCTAAACAGGCCACAAAGAAATATCTCAAAATTTACATAGACTATAACCTCTCACTATAAAAGTGATAAAACCAGAAACTAACAATAAAAAGTTAACAAACCACACATCTACCTAGAAATCAAAAGAAATGCTCTTAGTTCGTTTCTTGGGTTGAAAAACAAATCAATCAAAACCTCTTAGGATATGGTCAAAGCAGCATTAAAAAATATATTAGCTAAAATTCACTTACTACTGAAGAGGAAAAAATAAAAAACGAAGATTCAACTAAACAAGTTAAAAGATGGATGTTCAAAACAAGGTCAGGAAGGGGGGAGAAAGAAATCAATAATAAAACTGGGAATCCATCAGTTAGACAAGCAGAACCAATAAATACATTTAATAACTGATTTTATGAAAATACCAATAAAACTGGTATAATTCTGGAAATGCTAATCAATAGAAAAAGAACACAAACACATAATGTTAGGAATGAGAAAGGAAATACAACTACAGTTATAGAGAATTTCTTAGCGGGGTGGGGAGCTGCGCTATGTGGCTTGCAGGACCTTCGTTCCCTGACCACAGGTCAAACCTGGGCCTGGGGAAGTGAAAGCACTGGGTCCTAACCACTGGACCGCCAGGGAATTCCCTAGAGCACATATTTTTTTAAATTAAGAGAGTAAAATTGATAACTCGGTTCTAAGAAGTTTAAAATTCTTGATGAAAACAAAAATTTTCCAGGAAAAACTTGAAAAGGTATCAAAGAAATTCTCCCCAAAGTAACAGTAGGTTCTGACAACTTCAAAAGACTTCTTTATACCTTCAAGGAACAGACAGCCCCTATGCTTTCTAAATTGTTCCAAAAAATGGAAAAACGTGGAGAGCTTCCCAGATCGTGATCTCAGAAACTCTCATCTTAAAATATGACTAAGAAGTTAAAAAAAAAAAAAGTCTACCTCAATCCCCTATTTTGAACCTATATACAATGCCAGTAAAATAACATCAAAACAATCATTACGTCCTATACACTAATGATGAAAAATCTGAAAGAGAAATTAAGGAAACACTCCCGTTTACCACTGCAACAAAAAGAATAAAATACCTAGGAATAAACCTACCTAAGGAGACAAAACACCTGTATGCAGAAATCTATAAGACACTGATGAAAGAAATTAAAGATGATACAAACAGATGGAGAGATATATCATGTTCTTGGGTCAGAGGAATCAACATTGTGAAAATGACTATACTACCCAAAGCAATCTACAGATTCAATGCAATCCCTATCAAACTACCAATGGCATTTTTCACAGAACTAGAACAAAAAACTTCACAATTTGTATGGAAACACAAAAGACCCCGAAAAGCCAAAGCAATCTTGAGAATGAAAAACGGAGCTAGAGGGCTTTCCTGGTGGCTCAGTGGTTGAGAGTCCGCCTGCCAATGCAGGGGACATGGGTTCGTGCCCCGGTCCGGGAGGATCCCACAAGCAGCGGAGCGGCTGGGCCCGTGAGCCGTGGCCACTGAGCCTGCGCGTTCGGAGCCTGTGCTCTGCAGCAGGAGAGGCCACAACAGTGAGAGGCCTGCGTACCGCAAAAAAAAAAAAACTGGAGCTGGAGGAATCAGGCTCCTGGACTTCAGACTATACTACAAAGCTACAGTAATCAAGACAGTATGGTACTGGCACAAAAACAGAAATATAGATCAATGGTACAGGATAGAAAGCCCAGAGATAAACCCATGCACATATGGTCACCTTATTTTTGATAAAGGAGGCAAGAATATACAATGGAGAAAAGACAGCCTCTTCAACAAGTGATGCTGGGAAAACTGGACAGCTACATGTAAAAGAATGAAATTAGAACACTTCCTAACACCATACACAAAAATAAACTCAAAATGGATTAAAGACTTATATGTAAGGCCAGACACTATAAAACTCTTAGAGGAAAACATAGGCAGAACACTCTATGACATAAATCTAAGCAAGATCCTTTTTGACCCACCTCCTAGAGAAATGGAAATAAAAACAAAAATAAACAAATGGGACCTAATGAAACTTAAAAGCTTTTGCACAGCAAAGGAAACCATAAACAAGACGAAAAGACAACCTTCAGAATGGGAGAAAATATTTGCAAGTGAAGCAACTGACAAAGAATTAATCTCCAAAATTTACAAGCAGCTCATGCAGCTCAATATCAAAAAAAAAAAACAACCCAATTCAAAACCAGGCAGAAGACCTAAATAGACATTTCTCCAAAGAAGATATACAGATTGCCAACAAACCCATGAAAGGATGCTCAACATCATTAATCATTAGAGAAATGCAAATCAAAACTACAATGAGGTATCACCTCACACCAGTCAGAATGGCCATCATCAAAAAAATCTACAAACAATAAATGCTGGAGAGGGTGTAGAGAAAAGGGAACCCTCTTGCACTGTTGGTGGGAATGTAAATTGATACAGCCACTATGGAGAACAGTATGGAGGTTCCTTAAAAGACTAAAAATAGAACTACCATATGACCCAGCAATCCCACTACTAGGCACATACCCTGAGAAAATCATAATTAAAAAAGAGTCATGTACCAAAATGTTCATTGCAGCTCTATTTACAATAGCCAGGACATGGAAGCACCCTAAGTGTCCATCGACAGATGAATGGATAAAGAAGATGTGGCACATATATACAATGGAATAGTACTCAGCCATAAAAAGAAACGAAATTGAGTTATTTGTAGTGAGGTGGATGGACCTAGAGACTGTCATACAGAGTGAAGTAAGTCAGAAAGAGAAAAACAAATACCGTATGCTAACACATGTATATATATATGGAATCTAAAAAAAAAATGTTTCTGAAGAACCTAGGGGCAGGACAGGAATAAAGACGCAGATGTAGAGAATGGACTTGAGGACACGGGGAGGGGGAAGGGTAAGCTGGGACGAAGTGAGAGAGTGGCATGGACATATACGCACTATCAAATGTAAAATAGATAGCTCATGGAAAGCAGCTGTATAGCACAGGGAGATCAGCTCAGTGCTTTGTGACCACCTAGAGGGGTGCGATAGGGAGGGTGGGAGGGAGATGCAAGAGGGAGGAGATATGGGGATATATGTATATGTATAGCTGATTCACTTTGTTATAAAGCAGAAACTAACACACCATTGTAAAGCAAGTATACTCCAATAAAGATGTTAAATAAATACATAAAACAATCATTATGATGCTTACTAGATATACTGTTCTATATACTATACATATATTAATTCACCAAATCCTCCCAACTATCCTATGAAGTGCTATTATTATCCTTTCTTCCAGATGAGGAAACTGAGGCACAGTAAGTGGCGCAACTGGGACCCAAACCCAGGACACCAGTCTCTAGAGACCGTTCCCTAACCTCTAAAGTGGACTGCCTCCCCATTTCAATCCTGCAGCTTATTGAAGTAGTAATCCACCACAACAAAGTAGGGTGTGCCGGGGACGCCCGGCTGGCTCTGCACCAGGAAGTCTAGTCATAAAATTAATCTAAGGAACACCCAGTGCCCAATCTCGGTATCTGATACCATGATCCAATAAAAGGAACGAGAGCTCCTCGGAGAAATGGCTGATTCAAGGGCTGGAGCAAGGGATATACAAGATGAGCCTGGAGCACCCTGCAGTGCCAGAAACTAAGAAAGTGTTCAAAAAGCAAAATTATGCCGTGTGTCAGAGGGACACAGGAGCCTGTGTGAAAGAGGCCCCAGTGGCCAAGCTGGAACAATTTAAGCAACAAAATAATGTATTGATAATATTGGTGTATAACCCAAAGTAGAAAATATATATCTATGAGTCCATACAGATATAAGTAAATAAACGATTGAATAAATAAACAGGAGACAAGAGACAAACCTTCCGTACAGAAGAATTACAAATAGTGTATGTAGATAATTCCCCGCTCAAGGAGACAGAGTATAACTCCCCACTCCTTAAGTGTGGGCTGTGTATTCTGCCTTCTGAAAAATACAGTATGGAAAGGGGGAAAACAAGTACGTTTACAATGGAGAAACTTGACAAATACCAGCTCAGTTAGGTGATCAAGGTCAACATCAATGATAAGTCAGTTCACTAACCTGTACCCTTGAAACAATGAGATATCCAAGTGGCACTTTACCTCTGGGGTCCTCCTCCCAATGACACATATCTCCAATCTAACCATGACAAAAACATCAGAAAAACTAAAACCGAGGGACGGTCTACAAAATACCTGACCTGTACCCCTCAAAACTGTTAAGGTCACTGAAAACAAGGAAAGTCAGAGAACTGGCCACAGCCCAGGGCAGCCGAAATGTAATGTGGGATCCTGGGTGGGATCCTGGAACAGAAAAAGGTTATTAGGTAAAAGCTAAGGAAAGTGGAATAAAGTATGGACTTTTGATAATAATAACATATCAACACGGTTCATGGACTTCCCTGGTGGTGCAGTGGTTGGGAGTCTGCCTGCCAATGCAGGGATCATGGGTTTGATCCCTGGTCCGGGAAGATCCCACATGCCGCAGAGCAACTAAGCCCATGTGCCGCAACTACTGAAGCCCGCGCACCCTAGAGCCAGCGCACCGCAACTACTAAGCCTGTGTGCTGCAACTACTGAAGCCCACACACCTAGAGCCTGTGCTCTGCAACAGGAGAAGCCACCGCAATGAGAAGCCCGCGCACCGCAACGAAGAGCAGCCCCTACTCATCGCAACTAGAGGAAGCCCGCACACAGCAACAAAGACCCAACACAGACACAAAAAAACAAAACAAAAACAAAAAAAACACTGTTCATGAGTGGTGACAATGGATCACAATCACATTAACAACAGGGGAAAAAGAGAACTGTCTGTAATATTCCTGTACCTTTTCTGTGATCTAAACCTGTTCTAAAGTCAAAAGTTTATTAATTGCTTAAAACACAGACACACAAGGCTGATAAAATTCAACATCCTTTCCTGATAAAATCTCCTAGTAAGCCAGGAAGAAGACACTACTTCCTTAAACTTACGATAAATATTTATCGAAAATCAACAGCACCACTTTCAATGGTGAAACACTAGAGGCAAATCCATGAAGATGCCTGCTGGCGCCACTGTTACCTAATGGGTTCTCCAGGGGCAATTCCCCCGGCATCTGAAAAGAAAAGGTCTATTTCTGTTGGCTTTGCCCCCCAAAAGCTCTAATTAGGGTTGCATCAACCAGGGTGCACATTGGCAGGAAGTCCTTCCCTCTGGTTCTTTGCCCAGCTTTCTGGCTGGATATCACGCTAGTTTATGTCCTAAATGTGCCCATTTCTCAGTTACTTTTTTTTTTTTTCTTTTTTTTTCGGTACGCAGGCCTCTCACTGTTGTGGCCTCTCCCATTGCGGAGGACAGGCTCCGGACGCACAGGCTCAGCGGCCATGGCTCATGGGCCCAGCCGCTCTGCGGCATGTGGGATCTTCCCGGACCGGGGCACGAACCTGAGTCCCCTGCATCGGCAGGCGGACTCCCAACCACTGCGCCACCAGGGAAGCCCCTCAGTTACTTTTTAAGCAAAATGAGCTATCCGGGCTTTAAGCCACAGATCCCCACGACCCCTAAGACCCAGCTATACTCCCAGACACCGGGCTCTGCAGAATCTCTTGGTTCTCCTCTCTGATGTCAGGTCTGCAGACAGAGCAGGCTGGGTGGGCACACAGGATCCGCCCTGCCTGGTATCCGGGGGCCCAGGATGAGGTAAAGCCTGCTCAAAAGCCCAGGAATTCTCCATCCAAGACGGCCCTGACTCTTCTGTCAGAAAGGGCTCAGCTCAAATACACCGAGGTGCGGCGGGGTGCAGGACTCATGGGCTGCCTTCCTGAGGGGTGCACCAAACAGATGGGGGTTTCCTGACCCTTTCGTGGTGGGCTGGCAGGAAAGCCGCAGCAGCCGCGCAGCGCAGGCAAAGAGCCGGCTGGGCCGCACCCAGACCTGGGGGTCTCAGCAGGCCAGGCGCAGCCTAATCTCTCAACGTGGCCAGCGAGAGTGAGTGCCGTGTCTGCTGTGGAGGGTGCAGGGCACTCACTGCCCAGACAGTGACAGGCCCACGGCGGAGGGCCCATCACAGCTGTTCTTACCCAGGGGCTCTGGTCTCAGTGGTTGCCTGGACCCAGAGCTGCCGCAAAGGCCCCAGGCAAAATCTAGCACCTGCCTGAGGTAGATAACTGAGGGCAGCCTCCCTGAGGCCCAGGCTTGCCTAGGTTGGAACCAGATTACGCTGGACCTCTCCAGGGAACGTCTCCAGGACCTCCGGAAAGCGGGAAGTAATGAGGGCCTCCTGGTGCTGTGCATCACCAACGACACCTGGATCCCAGCATGACCCATGGGGGTGCTCAGAGGTACACAGGGCATGTCTGACCACCACACCCAGCAGGCCAGGCAGAGAGAGACCCAGAGTGAGAGGAGGGCCACGCAGGCCCAGGCGTCTAAGAGACGGCCCCGCAGGGGTTACAGTGCACCAGGAGGGATGGGCAGAGAAAGAAGAGGATGCTAACCTGAGAGCAGGAGATGCAGCTCCTGCAGATCTGACAGAGAAGCTGGTCCAGACGAGAAGCGGGTGGGGTGGCAATGCCAAGGGTGAGGGGTGGGCTCAGGGGTAGCTGTGCTGCGGAGGCCTGGGCGGGAGAGACAGAAAAGGTCCGACACACCCGCCTACGCTCGCTGCAGACACAATCACCACGGCTTAGTAGGGGTGCAGGGTTTCCTGTAAACTCTCCCACCTTCCAATTACCCTCACTACAGTTAAATCTTCTAATCCTCAGGAAAAACAAAACGACAGGCCTTTTTTAACAAGAACACAGCAAGGATTTTTGCAGCCTGCTCCCTGGGTGGATAATCTGAAAAATCAACCACCGATCAAGCCACCGATCCAGCACCACGTGGCTTGGATGGAATCTGTGTGCGAGTGTGTGGCATGTGCATGTGATGCGGGACATGTGTGTGTGTGGTATGTGGTGGGAGTGGTGGGAGTGTGTGTGTGTGTGTGTGTGTGTGTGGTTTGGAGTGTATGTGTGTGTGTGGTGTGTGGTATGAGTGGGTGGTGGGGAGTGTTTGTGTTTGTGTGTTTGTTTTGGGGAATGTGTGTGTGTGTGTGTGAGTGTATGGTATGGGTGGTGGGGAGTGTGTGTGGTGTGTGTGTGTGTGTGTGGTGTGTGGTATGAGTGGTGGGGAGTGTGTGTGTGTGTGTGTGTGTGTGTGTGTGTGTGGTATGTGGTGTGAGTAGTGGGGGCTTATCTATAGGGGGGAGACCCCCACCCTGCAGCCCTGGGGAGAAGACCCTCAGGCCTGGCCCTGTCTCCCCGCCCCCAATCCGGGCCCAGTGGCCACACTGAACACACAGATTCCTGACTCGCTCCTTCCGGCCAAAGGGGAGAAAAAAGCAAGGCGACTCTGAGCACGGAGTAGCCCAGCCGTGCAGTTCAGCATTAACAAATGACTGAAAGAAGTGAGAGAGTGGCATGGACATATACACACTACCAAATGTAAAATCCATAGCTAGTGGGAAGTAGCCGCATAGCACAGGGAGATCAGCTCGGTGCTTTGTGACCACCTAGAGGGTGGGATAGGGAGGGTGGGAGGGAGGGAGACGCAAGAGGGACGAGATATGGGAACATATGTTTATGTATAACTGATTCACTTTGTTATAAAGCAGAAACTAACACACCATGTAAAGCAATTATACTCCAATAAAGATGTTAAAAAAAAAAAAGACAAAGAAAACAGGAGACTCTTATTGTGGGCTGATGCCTGTGATGGAGCACAGGGAAACCCAGGCCTTGACAGGGGTCTCCAGATGCGGTCCGGTTGTCTTCCAAGAAGGACGCCAGCCGGGGGAGGAGGACAACGCCATGCTGTCCCCTAGTATACCTCACAGACCCCTCTGCCTGTTAACTGACTCCCACACTCCCCACGGGAGCTGCCGGGAAAGGGCCCGAAATGCCCCGTTCACAGCTTGGAGAGAAGGAGAGCGTCATTTCAGGTAAGGTCCCAGACTGTCAAAAACATCAAGTTATTAATCTCCTTGTGGCAAATGTGAACTGGGACCTGCTTACACAGCCAATTGAGCATGCTCTAAATTAGTGTTTGCCGGTAATTGATTCAGCTGCCAGCCCCATGCCAGCCGGCTGTAAGCCGGTGACGCCACGAACATTAAGTAACATGAGGAGGTAAGATGCATCGCCTGGTTGGGCCTGCAGTCAGATGCCATTAGCATCCGATTTACCCAAACATTAACGTCTTATTGGTTTAACACAATTCACCACACCTCAATTGCAGAAACTGATTTTCATGTTCCCTGGAACCCTGCTCGCAGGCACAGCACAGAGGAGGAGTCTTAATAAATACCACCAGCGGGCTTCCTTGTTTCTAACATGCCTTCCAGATTTTATGACAAACCTTTGATGATAAAACAAAAAGATGAGGCTTACAACTGGGTCTCCTGGCCAGCGGCCCTTGTCTGAGTCTGAGCGCCGTTGTGCCGGTGGTATGCCCGCCTCCCAGAAAATCAACCCCAATCTCCCCCCCACCCCCACCCCCAGGAGTCCCTGCCCTTCCTGCCCTGTGTCCCTCCGTGGGGCTGGAGCTGGCCATGCTCTCAGCAGAACGTCCGGAAGGTTCTAGGGATGCTCTTCTAAGCCAGGGGTCGGTGGCCTGCCCGGGAGTCGCTGCCCTGGACCTTCCTGGGCATCGGTCCAGCCTGTGTTAAGGAGGCCACACCTCCTGGGGAGCCCCCACCTGCTTTAGACATGATCTCATACTCCTACTTGGTTAAGAGAAGAATGCTGAAGTTCACAGCGGGAGAGAAGACAGGAAATAGTAGCTCAGGACATTTTCTTCTCTCTCCTGCCCATCCATCTAATCCGCCCACACGTACTTCCTGATACCAACTGTGGGGCAGACACTGCAGATTAACGAGATGGGGCCTCCGAGAGAAAGTTCCCAGGCTCCAAGGACACAGGCCACAAAACAGCATCCCAGGCTACCTGGGCAGTGACATGCCTGCGGGGACAGAGAAAGTGACGTCGGCCCCCTCACCACTACAGACGCCCCGGGCTCAGGCTGGCACTGGCAGTGGGTGATGCCCTCCTCAAATCTGGCCAGGGACACCTCAATGTCCCGGGAGGACCATCTTCCCACTGTCTCCAGGGGGTGACACCATCTGCCTCCCAGGGTCACCCCTCCTACCTGCCCTTCGGGAACAGACTCTGGCTCTTGTCCTCATCATCTCTGCCTCAGCTTTTAAAACCCCTCCCCACACTCCACCCCAGGAACCTCCCTGCTCTCAGGTCTCAGGGACCCAGAGATCAGATGGCCCCCCTGCCGGGCTGAGGGTGTGAGGGTAGCCACTGCTTCCCCCCTGTACCCCCTATGGCGAGCCGCAGGGTGGGCATGACGCACAGTAGGTGCACAACAGGGCACACACCTGGCACGTTGAGCTGGATTAATGCCACTCAGCGCCCTCAGGGCGGCTGCTTCTGGCCCAGAGCCTCAGGATCATTTCTCCGAGGGCCGCCCCTGGTCCACAGAGGAGGCAGCGGTGGGGCCAACCTGGGACGCAGGGTGGAGCGGAAGGCTGAGCAATTTGCAGACAAAAGTAAGATCTCCCCGGAGCTCAGCTCAACAAGAGGGTCTCCTCCAAATAACAGCCAACCGCAACGTGTAGACCCTGAATCCCAACTCATACAAACCAGTTCTAAAAAGATAGTTTTAGACAACATGAACTAGACATTTACAACATTAAGGATTACTGTTAACTTACTCAGACGTGATAAGGACACAGCGGTTACATGAAAAGGAAAACAATACCATCATCCGCTGAGACACCCACTGACGTATTTACAGGTAAAATGACACCATGTCTGGGGTTTGGTTTTAAATACTCCAGGAAAACAAAACCAAACAGAAAACCCTGATGGGGACTTCGACGTTCATTATACTCTTTGACGTGCGGGTGGTGGGTATTTGAAATTCGTCATTAAAAGAAAAAAAAAGACCTCTGTTACCTTGGGTTGGGAAGTAGGGAGCTGGGGGAGGTATGCTGAGTGACCAGCCCCTGGCCCAGAACTCACACCCAGGCTGATCTGGCTCTGGGACACCGAGAAGCTCCTGCCAGGAGCCACCTTCAGAGCTGGACTCCCCGCAGTTTCGGGCACAGTGCAGCAGTCAGCGTGGCTCCACACTGGAGCAAGCGAGTCCTGCTCCAGTTTCTCGGTCGTTTTATTTGAAGCATCAGCTGTGGGTCACTACGGGCCAATTCAGCTGGGAACAGGTTTCTGGGCCAGTGCCAATCTGAGGGACCCACTGCCCAGCCCACCTCCCTGGCAGCCCCGCAGAACTTCTCCTGTCCCAGGTTGGGGGTGGGGGCAAGGACCCGGGAATCCCAGAGCACGGAGGCAAGAGCTAGAGGGCTCTGCCCCTTCCCTCGTCCTCCTTGAGCTGAGCTGGGTCCTTGATGACTCATTCGTTCCATGCCCCCTCCTGGGCAGGCACAGCAGCGGGGCCTCCGAGGTCATGTTAACCTCTTACCTCCCAGGGTAAGGGGAAAGAAATATAGAGGCTCCCTGTTCAGGGCTCCTTTAAGGGTTATTAGACTTTGAGAAAAGCCGCCTACCCCCAAGCCATGTGATGGTGATTGTAAACGCCCAAGGTGCCCGCTGCCGACTCTGTCTGTACCTCGCCCTCACTCTGCACTGCTAAGGTGTGGAGGCAGAGCGGGCCCTGAGGGTACCTGGGGCAGACACGGGCCCTGCAAGGTGGGGAAGGGGCAGCGGCACCAAGCTCTGACAAGGCCAGGCAGGAAAGGGCAGCTCAGGGTGGAGGGTACAAGGTAAAACGCTTTTTCGTACTCACAACACTTCCGGTAGCAAATATGTAGGTTTTCCACACTAAGCAATTGTCCACTTCTCTGCGGACACCTTCTGACACTAAGTAACTGCCACAGTTAGTGCGGACCCCACAGGCTAAGGGCTCAGTCCCACGAAACTGCCCCCTCTTCAGGCACCAACCACAAGCCCAGGCCTCTTTACCTCTGACCCATCGGCCTTAAATCAGGGGTTCCCACAAAACCTAGCCTCGGGTTTCATAATTTGCTAGAACGGCTCGCAGAACTCAGGAGAGTGCTTTACTTACTGATATCACTTTATTAGGAAGAATACAACTCAGGAGGAGCCAAATGGAAGAGAGGCAGAGGGCAAGGTGTGGGGGAGGGGTGTGGAGCTGCCAAACCCTCTCCAGGGATGCCAGCCTCCCAGCACCTCCACGCGTTCACCAACCTAGACGCTTTCCAAACCCTTTGGTTTAGGGCTTATGCAAGGGCCATTACCTCCTTAGATACAGGATTGATTCAATCACTGGTCAGAACTCAATCTCCATCTCTACTCCTTCTCTTCTCCCAGGAGGTCGGGGCCTCCGAGAGGCCCTCATTAGCATAAACTCAAGTGCGGTGGAAAGGAGCTTATTATAAAGAACAACAGATGCTCCTCTATCAGGGAATTTCAAAGGTTTTACAAGCTCCGTGCCAGGAACTGGGGGCAGAGACCAAATACACATTTCCTATTATGTCACAGGGGGAGAACCGGCAGCTTTGGTGTCTTCTCCCCACAGGGACTCCCACGCGGCACAGTCACTGGTGACAGTCGGGAATGGGGGCTTCCTGCCCCGGGAGGTGGCCGGGAGGGGAGCCACTGGGGCAGTTTGGGTCTGACCCCAGGGCTTCTTCACGCTGTGGGCAGCAGCACACTAACGGACCCCTGGGTCCTGGAGCGGGGCTGAGGAGCTGGCCAGCCCACACCCAGCACAGCAGGGCAGCCGTGGGAAGGCCCCGGGTGGCAACAGGCTCCCTGCAGCCTAACTGGAGCTGCAGGATGATGGAGCTCTCCAGAATGCTTTATGAGCCACTTAACCAACCCGCAACCCGGTCGTCCGAGCACAGCAGACATAATGGCAGTGTTTACACATAAAAACGGCAAAAGCTGTTTTACTAGCGGCTTTCAGAGTCTCCATAGCAGCTGTTTGGTAGCTTCCTGCAAATTGCAGCAACAAAGTCCACGAGTGGAATGATGGGGCACTAAACGACTCTGAAAAGTAATCAAAGACCATTACCATCCAACACTCTGCCAGGAGCCGGGGAGGTGGCCACAGTCGGAAGAAAAATCCTCTCTGCCCACGCCGCCGAAGCCCTACTCCTAATCCCCGCTCAACCCGTGTGCCAGGCTGCCGCGCCTCATCTGTTACTTGCTCGGCGAATGTAAATTACTGTTTTTTACATTTTAATCTTTACCCAGAGAAACACAGCAGCTTACCTTTCCATCTCATATTCTTTCATTCCCACTTTTACAGCCTTCATTACCTGGAGGATGGATATTAAGCAAAGACATTTGTATTAAGGAGATAAGTAACACCACCTTATACATAATGTATAGCATTTTTTCAAAAGAATCTCTTCTTTAAAAAAAAAAAAAAAAGAATGATACACGCACACAGTGGTGCAGAAATGTGACAAATTAGAACTTTTTTAAAGCTCCAAAGTCATACAGTTTATTTAAACCACTCCGGAGCACTTCTGTTCAGAAGTCGATAAACACCTTGGGAGGCAAGTGAAGATTTAGCCAAGACGTGTTTGGTGAATACTTAATGCTCAGAAGCCTATGACAACTATCCTAAGAGGTTTCCTTCCTTATAAATCACAGAGAAAATGAACTCGGAGAAGAGATTGTGTTGCCCCCAATGACCCCCATCTGTCTCCTGACGCAACACTGCAATGTCAGTAAGCAGGTACTGGGCTATCCCAGTGGCCTGGACCCATTTCAAAAAATAAACTTCCTTATTTGCTTCTGCTCCTCAGGTAAAGTGGGAAGGTTTGGGAAAGAACCAGGTGAGGGTGTTTTCAAAACCTGGGTGATAGTAATAAACGTGCTTGAATCTTGGTTAAGGACCACAGATTCTTTCAAAGGAACTGGGACTGCCAGAACGCGAGGAGGGAAAGCTCTACTGTCCTGGAAGTCGGGACTTCTTGCTGGGAAGTTCCCTGAGGGTGGGTACCTTAAGGTGAGGACAGGCCTTCCCTGCCCTGTCCCCGCTGGGGAACAGTAAACAACCAGCACTGTATCTTGGGTCTGCAGTGACACTTCCTGCCGGCTGGGGACCAGCGCCCCCCCAAGACCGTCCACCTCGACACCGCCGTCTTGCCCTACACAGAGCAATGCTACTTCCCTAGCCCACCCAGAACGGCAGGTCCAGTGAGCCAGCGCCCAGCTTACCTCCTGGTGGGCCTCGCTGGAAATTTTATTGGTGTAGCGCAAAACCTCCAGCTCCATGTCTGTCTTGAAGACCCGGCTGCAGAAAGGAGAAAAACGAAGCAGCAAGTCAGCGACTTCCAGCAGGAGCTGGCAGACACCTCCAGGGAAACCTCCACACCCTGCACAGCCTGGGAAGGAGCCCAGGGCTGCAGATGGGCCGCCTGAGCAGAGGATGGGGGCAGGATGGGCCCCCAAGCCCCGGGAGTGATGAGCTACACTAAGCATGGCCCATCCCAACCCAACGCCAGCCTCAGGAGTGCAGGCTGTTTCCAGTTACAAGATCGGGAAGCCGCTGTGGGTGGCAGAAACCCAGATTCTGTAGCCGGACACACGGTGCCTCACTGAGACTCAGTTTCCTCATCCACTAAATGGGAATACAATCCACATGGCAAGGCTGCTGGACCTCAATCTTAAGTGTGCTGACTCCCAGGGCTCTGCCCAGATGGCTGAAGAGTTCTCCCATTTCCCCCCACCACACCCACCTGTCCAGGCAGCCTTGGAAAGTGACTCAGGCCCCCTGCGTGAGATAGGGTCAAGCTGGGAATGGGGATGGAGCGGTGCAAACAACAGACCCTGCCATCCTTTCAAGGCTCCGCTGCACCTCCTGCCAGCTGGACTCCAGGGGGGTACTGGGGTTCTCGCAATAAGCTCATGTTAATTTGCCCAGAATTGGTTAGGTTTCTGGTCCTTGCAATCAATCTCAACCCCAAGGAAGCCTCCCGTAGAGAAGCTAAATAAATATTCTTTTTCTACTTCTACCCATTTCAAATAAGCACCTCCAGCTCACGGCATGTAAGTGGCAGTGGGCCCAGTCCTTAAGCGCATGGAGTCCTCAGTGAATCCCTCATGGCTGATGCTGCTCCCTTTGTGAAGGTGACCTGCCTTCACCAAAGCCCCCTCAAGATCGGCAAAGCGGAGTGTCACGATGGCAGATCAGCGCCTGCCCCTCCGTCCACAGCGCACCCCTCGTCCAGCCACTGTCCACCTCTGAGGCCTGACGGTCCTGAGCCAGCCTCAGACGAGGTGTCTGAGGATGGCAGGGAAGGCGCTCCCACCTGCACCAGAGGCAGCTATGATGCCCACGTGGGACAGCCAGCCATTCGTCGCTGGGAGGGGAGGAAGGCGTCGTACAGCACAGGGACACCTTCCAGGGGATGCAGGAAAGACAAAGCCCCAATCCACTGAGCCTGTCTCCAGATGAACATGCCTGCTTTTTTCTGGGGCAGACCCTGAAGCCTAAGTTTGCTCTTTACCATCATAAAGGTGCTCTGGCTCCACCTCGGGGCGCTGGGAGCAGTTCTACCCCCCGGAGGGTGTGGTCCAAATCCACTCACAGATAACCTAGCGGCCCCTGACGCTTCCTTCCTGCCCTGCTCCGCACCAGCCCAAGGATCTGTGAGCTGGGAGCGGGTCTCTCTATTCTCCGACGTGGTGACGGTGACGACCAGAGTGACAACACAGGTGGGAACCAGGCCCAGGCTACAACCGCCTCTGACCCCCTGCCTCTCTCTTCAGTCTAGAGCCCTGCTCCAGCCCTCTAGCCACCACTCCAGACAACACTTTAGACCCCCTAGGACTTGTGCCCTTCGATCCACACAGGCTCGGCCGAACGCCCGCAAGGGATGGACCAAAGCCCAGGCCTGTGTGTGCAGGACACGGGGGCTGAGGGGGAAAGCACTCAGCTGGGCGGACGGCACAGCAAGCTGCCACCTGCCTCCACACACCCCAGCTCTGCCGGGAGTCACAGGGGGAGCGTGCAGGCTCCTCTCAACTTCCTCCACCCCGGGGCCCTCCCAGGGCTCCCTGTCACATGAACGAACTCATCCCCTACTTCCTGGAGAACACAGAAGCCAGCAGGTGGGTGTACTCTCACCTCTTCTCCAAACTCCCAAGCCTTCCCCACCCCCATCCTCCCCTCTCTCCCCGCCTACGAGGGAAGGGGTGCCCTCTTGTCAGTGAGGCTCAGCCCCCCAACACACACACATGGGCTCAGATCCCAGCCCCCAAGCGCCTCTGTGCACCTGCCACTCTTACTGGAAGCTCCATGACCACTCACCTCCCCGTCCAGCCAAGCCTGCCCCCCACCACCCAGCCACGTTTCCAGAAAGGACACCCTGACAGTCCTTGCCTCCGGAGAGGAGGGACAGCAGCTTTTACGAACCTCCTCCCCATCTTCTCACTAACCCTCTCCCCTCCCCTCTTCTCCCTTCAGCCCCTGCCACTCTGCCAGCACTGCCTCACCAACAACCCCCAGGGTGCCAAACCCAGAGGCATTCCGTGACCTCCCGCGACGCCTGCCTCTGCTGGCACGTGCTTGGCTGCTTCCCCTCCTCCAGCTCTGACAGGCCCTCCCCTCCCTGCCCCCCAGCCTTGCCGCTGCACCTGCCCCCAAAGCCCCAGCTCCGGCACAGGCCTCTCAGCTGCGTCGCACCTGCAGGACCCCCCCAGGCACCTCCAGCTCAGCAGGACAGAGACTCCCACCCTTCCGCAGGCTCCCATCTCCAGCCACACCTCCCCACCTCCCACTGCTTAATGCAGACACCTGGGCACCTCCCTCTCATCCGTCCATCACTCCCACATCCAACCGACGACCAAGGGCGGCAATTCCACCTCCACAACCTCTCACGCCTCCCCTTTCTCTCTCTCCGTCCAGACCCCACTCTCTCCAGCCTGGACATCCTCTCCTGGCTCTTCTGGCCTCCAGCCCTGTCTGCTCCCCAATCACAGCTGTGGCTCTTCGGGCAATGCAAACCAGACCAGGCTTCCCTGGCTTCAAACCTTTAGTAGCCTCTAGATGTCGTCCAGATGAAGTTAAAACTCTATCCAGCGGCCAGGAGGCTCTCTAGGCCACACCCTGCCTGTCTCCACCACGTACCCCCTCACCCCCGACAGAGACTCCTCTGCCTGGAACCGGCTCCTGCACATTCATCCTCTAGCCCCTTTCTCAGAAAGCAGGGAAGGGATCCCTCCAGCCCCCTACCAGGCTAAATCCCTCCCTCTATTCCCTGGGCAGTCTATGTGAATCCTCAGTAAGCTATCACGCTTGTAATTTCCTTTTCATTTAAGTCTCCCCCTAAAAGCCCACAGCCCTGGGGGGCAGCGTCCCAGGGCTAGAACACTGCCTGGCCCAGAGCAGACACACCGTAACTACGGGTTAGGAACAGTACCTGGGCATTGCAGCAAAGCTGGGAAACATCTTCCTTCCAACCAGGAGACAGAATGGTTCATCTCAAAAAGAAAAGGAGGCCTCCTCCACCCCGCCCTCCCTGGGCTGTTCACCAGGTCATCGTGGGATGTCGCACAGCCTGGCAGGCCCCGGTCAGGACAGGGCGTGGGGAACAGCCTCCCCAGGCCTCAGCAGTCCAAACTCCCACCACCACTGCCTCACCCCCAGCCACAAAGGCAGGAAGAGGCAGCCCCAGCCGCAGAAGCCCACTCCACAGGCTCTCCACTCGCCTCCTCCCTGCCCCGTAGGCACCCTCAGTCTTGAAAAGAGCCGGGAGAAAGACTCCATCAGGGCTTCCCTGGTGGCGCAGTGGTTGAGAGTCCGCCTGCCGATGCAGGGGACACGGGTTCATGCCCCGGTCCGGGAAGATCCCACATGCCGCGGAGCGGCTGGGCCCGTGCGCCGCGGCCGGACCATGCTCCCTGCCTATCAGAGATGATCAGCATGTTGGGCCACCAAGGCCCAGAGTCCTGCTTTCTTTCCTAATTTCACTTTGGGGAAGATGACAAACTAGGCCTCTAGCTGGTTGCCTCAGGACTTACTTTTTTTAATCATGTTAAAAAAAAAAGAAGAAAAAATCTAACTGAACCAGGGCAAAGGCAGTTCTCCAGTGAAGCCGGCCTGGCTGAGCACTGGCGTGGCCCAGTTGAACCCAAGCCTTAAGGGCCCTGAAAGTAAAGGTTGCTGTGTGCCGGCTCACCCAACCGTCCACAGGGCACTCTGGGGCTGAAGTCTCGCCCCAGTGCCAGGCGTCCCTGCCTGGCCCCGTTATCTCCACAACACAAGCACCAGAAACCGTTTTTAAGATCACAGCAGAAAACAGTAAGACTTTCCGGCATTCTGCACAGTTTCTCCTCATCTGCAGGAAGAATTCACCGCCCTGAATCTGAGGAGGCTATTTCCTTTACTCCCAAGCACAAAAAGGCACGGTAGGGGGATTCTGCTGCGGTGCAGCCTCTGTAGGCCCAGTCGCCTTGGAGTGAGGGATTCTGGGTGTCACACTCAGCCCCCGCTTTGTCCAGCCCAAGGACATGTGGGGTGGTGGTTAGAAATATCATCTGCAAGGCTTCTATCCCCAGGGGAGGACGAAGGTCACCTCCTCCAGGAAGCATCAGAGGACCAAGGCTCAGGACAGGACAGCACTGATGCCACTTAAGACGTCTGCACAGGATTCCCCTGGTGGTGCAGTGGTTAAGAATCCACCTGCCAATGCAGGGGACACGGGTTTGAGCCCTCGTCTGGGAAGCAGCTAAGCCCACGAGCCACAACTACTGGGCCCACGTGCCACAATTACTGAAGCCTGCCCGCCTAGAGCCCGTGCTCCGCAACAAGAGAAGCCACCACAATGAGAAGCCCCTGCACTGCAATGAAGGGTAGCCTCTGCTCGCCACAACTAGACAAAGCCCGTGCGCAGCAACAAAGACCCAGAACAGCCAAAATAAAAGGTAATTAATTAATTAAAAAAAAAAAGACATCTGGGCAGAAGGCAACTCAGGCTCTTCCGGCAGCAAGAGGAGGTGCCCGACGTGTGCAGGACCTGAGGCAGAGTCCCCAGCTCATGGCCAGGCCTGTGAGCATCACCACATCAAGGGGGCTGCTCAGGGAGAAAGGCAGCACCACGGGCAGGGGGGCGGGGGTGAAGGCACAGAGTCCCCTGCTACTGACCTGAAATGACAAAGACTGGACCAAGCTGAGATTCATGTGTGCAATCTTTTTCTTCCTGAAATATTCACAGGTCATAAAACTGCCTCTGGGCACTAAATGAAGGATTAAGGCATCAATTAAGTGAGGTCTGAATGCTCCACTGATTAAAGTAGTAGCAAGACAGGATGAAGTATTTCCAGAATCAGTCTCTAGGCATCAAAGTGCCACAGTGTTGCACAAAACCCATTTGAAGGGACAGGAATTCCATCTCTCCCGGAGATGAACGTGCAGGGGCTTCTGCGGGAGAGGAGTGCGGGAATTCCATACCGCATGACCCCCATGGCCGTTCCTTCCCTACCCTGTGAGCCAGGGATTCAAAGGGTAAAATCCCAGCACAACAGAAGGGACAGAAAGGAAAGAGCTGGTTGGGATTACACATCCTCGGGAAGCTCAATCCATAAGTCCTCGCAGAGAAACCAGGGCCAGGAAGAAAACACTGGTTCAGCCCGTGGTAAGCTGAGTGTGCCTGAGACCTGACCGGGGCCAGGCAGTCGTGAGCCACGTGCAGGGAGAGCTGGGACCAGGGCCTGACTGTTCCCACATCCTGGGTCCAGCCTCCCGGTGCACAGTAAGCCAGGTTCTCCCCACTACTCTCAGGTCCCCACTTTCCACTTGGCTTTCTCGTTGACTTAGGGTTAAATGCCTGTTCACCGGGAGACAAAGACAGCAAGCCTACTGGAACACTTTTCATATACACACCAAGAATCTTAGTCATCATCTAGGTACCTTTTCTAATTTGGGACACATTACCCCGGATGCAGGATCCTGGTGCGTGTCTGCCCCAAATCATCCACCCCTCACCGTCTCCCATGCACAGAAAGGCAGGGGAACGGCAATAGACAGCTTACCTCGCTGCCTGATGAATACACGCAGGCCACCTCCGCCCCGTGTACCTAACAGCTCTAACCCTGGCATGACACCGACTCAAGTTAACACGGCCTCACTTAAAACCCGAGAAGGCGCGTGGCAACGGCTGACGTGCTTGCTTTTCTGTGAGGCTTCCAGAGGTGCTTAACTGAAATCCACAGTGCCGAGCTATTAGACAGCACAGAGGTATCTCCTTTTATTTCCTACCCCACCTTCAGATCAATTTAATCATCTGCTGAACAGGAATGCAGAACCACAGACTAAATTATGGAAGTGAGATACGCCTGCTCTTATTAAGTTTCAACTTTTGACCTCCACGTTCAAACTGCAAGACCTAGCACAAGGAAAGAAATGATCAGCTATGATCTCATGTTTGTGGGGAAGAAGAGTAGGATTAGAGAGGAATTTACAGAAAATCAGAAAGGTACTGCTTGAGAGAATGGAAAACAATAAAGCCGTCACCGAAAGGAAATGAATGACACCCAAACACAAACGAGAAGTGAAGCCTCCCCTGTGCTGGGAGAGGCTGCCTGTGGCCTCCTAATCAGACAGGCTCTGGGAAGGATCCCAAACCCCCGGCTCAGCCGCCACCTGGGAGCTGGGGTACGTGTGGGTGGCAGGGGGTGCTGGGGGAGGCTTAGCTGCACGTCCCCAGGCCCTCCACCCCACCACACCCTGGCCTCCACGAGATCCCTTCTGTGGGTTCTGAGCAGGTTGGATGGCCAAGAATGAACCGAGAGAGAGTCTGACACGCAGGCAGCACCCCCCACTCCTCAGGGTACTCCTCAGAGCCACATGGGGCAGCATCAGAGCCTGGAACCATTGGCCTGGGCTCAGCTCCTGGCTTTTTCTTGGTCAAATCACTTTCCTGTGCCTCAGTTTGCTCACCTGTAACATGGGGATAATCAGAGTCCTACCTTATAACATAAATAAAATACCTCTTTAAATAAGGTGACGTGTGTCAAGTGCTTAGCATAGCACCTTGCATAAAGGAAGTCTCAAAAGGTGACAGCATGATTACTAGGATGTGCTGTCACTTGACTTCTGCTCTCACTCAATCCTTGAGCCATCCACCAAGGGAGACCACGACCACTCTGCAGGTGTGGAAACTGAGGCTTGCTGTTATACACTGAACACTGCGTTGCCCCCAAATTCACAGGTTGATACCTATCCCCAGTGTGATAGTATCTGGAGGCAGGATCTTTGGGGGGTGCTTAGGTCATGAGGGTGGAACCCTCATGAATGGGATTGGTATCCTTATAAAAGAGACCCTAGAGAATTCCCTCACCCCTTCTGCCATCTGAGGACACAGAAAGAAGACGGCCGTCTATGAACCAGAAAGTGGGTCCTCACCTTGGCCTTGGACCTCCCAGCCTCCAGAACTGTGAGAAATGAATTTCTGCTGCTCATAAGCCACCCGCTCTATGGTAATTGTTAGACAGCATGAATCTTCACGTCCATGCTGTGAGTTAGGCATTACTACGTCCCCATTTTATAGATGAAGAAGCTGAGGCTCAGAGAAGTTAAGTGACTTCCCGAGGTGGGTGGGCTGGGGTGAGAATTTGGATATGCCCAACTGGATAGTTTTTCCATTACCCCAGGTAACTTCTCTCCACGGGCCGAGAGGGGGGCGTTGGAAAAAGCATCCAGGACAGGGGCCCAAAGATACATCAATGAGCCATAATTTAATACCATGGAAACCCAGTCTCTCCTGTAAATGAGGGGCCTGCCCGCCATTCCACCCAGAATCCTTCCTTCAGTTCCCAGAGGAGGGCGATGACGGTGACTCACGTGGCTCCCACCGAGAATGACGGCAGTCACTACAGAGGCCAGAACACACGCTGCTAAAACACACCCCTGAGGCAGTAAGGACAATGTGACATTTCTAAAATAGTTCTACTGCCATCAAATGCCAAATAAGTCCTTTCTGCTGCTGGCTTTAATAAAACTGGGAAGTATCTTATTAACGCAGAATCTACCTCAGCGCCTTGGAAATGTCACCAGAATTAAAGCATGCTCGTCCCAAAGTGACGAACTAATGGCTTGTCCCTCAGGAGATGCTGGGGTGCACAACCCAGCCCTGGTCTCCAAAGCACTCAGAATGTAAGCGGCCACAAGGGATGCCACATCTGGGACACAGGTGGACGCGGTCCCTGAGTATCCAGGGTTTATTCTTCTGCCAGCTGGGGGCTATGGAAGGGCCAGGCATTTGTTACTTCATCAAAACAAGAGGAGGTGGCTGTGAACTGGAAGGACACAAGCCCCCACGCTCACAGTGTGCGGCCAGGATGGGCACCGGGTCAGGGCTGCCGACAGAGCTGCTGGCCCGCCCACCCTCCAGCTCTCGCGAGGGTCAGTATCGATGCCTGTCGACAGCCCTCAGATCTTCGCCTCTGGCCCAGCCTCTCTCCCGCCGGCACCTGCCTCAAACTCAACACACCACAGCAGTCCCTCACCTGCCAGAGCACCTGCCCCATCTTGGTGACATACCACCCAGCTGTTCAGGACAAGAACAGAGTCACATTCAACTCCACCCTTCACTCAGGCGTCAAGGCCGGTTCCTCCCAGGAGCGTTCCCCTTGACTGCCCCTCACTCTCAACTCCGTCACCTACCCCTCCACAGCCACCTGGACCCTGCAGCAGCCTCCTAACTGGCAGCCTGCTCCCACTCCTGCCCCAGAGCTTTAAAAAACGCTAACCTGGGCTTCCCTGGTGGCTCAGTGGTTAAGAATCTGCCTGCCAATGCAGGCGACATGGGTTCAAGCCCTGGCCCTGGAAGATCCCACATGCCGCGGAGCAACTAAGCCCACGCGCCACAACTACCGAACCCACATGCCACAACTAGTGAAGCCCATGCGCCTAGAGCCCATGCTCCACAAGAGAAGCCACAACAATGAGAAGCCCGCGCACCACAACGAAGAGTAGCCCCCGCTTTCCGCAACTAGAGAAAGCCCGCGCGCAGCAACGAAGACCCAACAAAGCCAAACATTTTTAAAAAACAAAAAACAACAACAAAAAAGCAAGCCTGATCCTACCATTCTCCTGCCTAAATCCTTGAAGGTTTCCCCTGGTTCCCATTTCTCTCAAGACAAAGTCCAGGCAGACACCACGGCCCACCCAGCCCCTGCCCGTCTCTCTAACCAACCTCAGGGGCCACTTCCGCAGTGTGTGGCTCTAGTCTGGCCACACAAAGCCACCAACCTTTCTTGTCTCCAGCCTTTGAACAAGTGGCCCCTTGGCCTGGATCACACTCTCCTTCTCCCCTCTCTGCGCTTCCCCCAAACTCAACGGCTGACTCATCCTCGTCCTCAGGCCACAGTGTTCCCAAGTGCTTCAAGACAGGTGAGCAGGGTCTCCCAACTAGACAGGGAACCTGACGCATGGCCTTAGGATCAGATGTGAGGAGTCCACACGCCTCCCAGTCAGGGGATGACACAACCAAAGCCCTGCCTCTCCGCTCTCCTACATTCAGAATAAGTGCAGCCATACAACAAATAAAACACGTTTTAGTGCTATAAAAGAGCAACTCGAGGACTTCCCTGGTGGTGCAGTGGTTAAGAATCCGCCTGCCAACGCAGGGAACACGGGTTCGAGCCCTGGTCCGGGAAGATCCCACATGCTGCAGAGCAACTAAGCCCGTGCGCCACAACTACTGAGCCCGCGCTCTAGAGCCCGCGAGCCACAACTACTGAGCCCGTGTGCCACAACTACTGAAGCCCGCGCACCTAGAGCCTGTGCTCTGCAATAAGAGAAGCCACCACAATGAGGAGCCCGCACACCTCAACGAAGAGTAGCCCCCGCTCGCCACAACTAGACAAGCCCGTGCGCAGCAACGAAGACCCAACGCAGACAAAAATAAATCAATAAAATAAATAAATTTCATAAATAAATAAGTTAAAAAAAACCCAAACAACTCGATGGCTTAGGAAGAAAACTGGCAGCACATCGGTGGAGGGTCTCTTCAAGGGCCCACAGAGGCACCTCACCCTGCTGCGAACCAGCAGAAAACACACTGCAGGCAGGGCTATCAGTACCAGCAGAAAAAGAGCGCAGGCAACATAAGACACGTAAAAAGGATGCCAACTAGTCGTGACATATGCGTGACATGAGGAAAACATGTTTACCTTTCTGGTAATAGGATCATGTATGGTGTTTATTTTTATTCTTTTTCACTATCTACTTTAACTGAGCTATATACGTTTGGCTCATTTATGGTAAGATTTCTTTTAAAAACTCCTAAAGAAAAAGAAATTTAATTGACATTCGAGTGACGTGTGCCCTTTTGGAAAAACAGACCAACTGACAAACAAAAAATACAAAACAAAAGAGGCTGAGAGAGAAGAGTTCTAGGGACCAGCTTGTCTGAGGGGCTCTCTGAGATGGAGTGGGCGGGAACAGCAGGGTCTCTCACCTTCCTGGGCTGAGCTCAACAAACAGCCACAAGCCATACTCACCATTCCACAATCTCCGGATGAAGAATGGTGTTGTTGACATTGAACCTACAGAAAGAAAACAAGGCAAGTCCATTAGTTCCATGGTCTATCATCTCCCAGCAAGAAATACTTCATTCGAGACATACCAAGAGAAAGCCTGACCAAGAGAACTTTAACTTCATGACTCCCTGGACAACAGAAGGCCTGCTGCTGCTCACGTCCTGCAGCAGACTTGGCAGTCCAGGCCATGTCCTCCAGGTGTAGTCAGCTGGAGAACAAGCTGCTTGGCTGCAAAACGTCACCCTCCACCCTCGCTAGGCAGACAGCATAGCCTCTTCCATCAAGTGTACCAACATATACATAATAGGAGTCCCAGAAGAAAAGGAGAGAGCTAATGGAGCAGAAGAATATTTGAAAATATAATGGCCAGAAACTTTGCCGATTTAATGAAAAACATCAATGTAAACATCCATAAAGCTCAATGAACTCCAAGTGGAATAAACTCAAAAGAGATCCACACCCAGACACATAATCAAACTGTCAAAAGAAAACCTTAAAAGCAGTAAGAGAAAATCAATTCATCACATGCAAAGGATCTTCAGTAAGATTAATGGCTGATTTCTCATCAGAAACTACAGAGGCCAGAAGGCAGAATACAGGATGACATATTCCAATTGCTAAAAGAAAACCATCTGTCAACGAAGATTCCATATGCAGCAAAGCTATGCTTCATAAATGAAAGAGAAATTAAAACAGTACCAGATAAACAAAAACTGAGAGAATTCATCACTAGAAGACCTAGCTTATAAGAAATACTAAAAGGAATCTTTCAGACTATAGTGAAAGGAGTTTCTAGAGAGTAACTAGGATCCATATAAGGAGAAAAAGGGGCACTGGTAAAGGTAATTACGTAGGCAAGTACGGAAACAGTGTAAATGTATTCTTTGTTTGTAAGTCCTATCTGATTTAAAAGATAACTGCATAAAGCAATAGTTATAATGATAAACCTGTGTAGGTCACTGCGAAATGTATAAAGATGCAATCTGTATGCAATAACAGCACAAAGGAAGGGAGCATAATTTCTGTGTACCATTGAAATCAACTGATATTAATGCGAACTAGATTATTACAAGTTTAAGAAGTCATTTGTAATTCTCTGGGTAACCACTAAGAAAACTAAAATATACAGAAAATGAAATAAAAAAGGAATCAAAACTGTATACTGCAAAAAAGTCAATTAAACACAAAAGAAGGGAGTAATGGAGAAACTGAGGAACAAAAACAATACATGACACAGAAAACTAATAACAAAATGGCAGAAAAAAGGTCTTCCTTATCAGTAATTATGTTAGATGTAAATGGATTAAATTTTCCAATTAAAAGACAAGGATTGGGCTTCCCTGGTGGCGCAGTGGTTGAGAGTCCGCCTGCCTATGCAGGGGACATGGGTTCATGCCCCGGTCCAGGAAGATCCCACGTGCCACAGAGTGGCTGGGCCCATGAGCCATGGCCACTGAGCCTTCGTGTCCAGAGACTGTGCTCCGCAACGGGAGAGACCACAACAGTGAAAGGCCCGCGTACCGCAAAAAAAAAAAAAAGACAAGGATTGGCAGAATAGATGGATAAAAAAAGATTCGACCATATGCTCTAAAGAGACACTTTAGGGCTTCCCTGGTGGCGCAGTGGTTGAGCGTCCACCTGCCGATGCAGGGGACACGGGTTCGTGCCCCGGTCTGGGAAGATCCCACGTGCCGTGGAGTGGCTGGGCCTGTGAGCCGTGGCCGCTGGGCCTGCGCATCCGGAGCCTGTGCTCCGCAACGGGAGAGGCCACAGCAGTGAGAGGCCTGCATACCACAAAAAAAAAAAGAGAGACACTTTAGACTCAAAGACACAAGATGAAAGTGAAAGGATGGGAAAAGATATATTATGCAAACAGAAACCAATATATCCATAGACTGGAATATTTCTCAGCCATAAAAATGACCAAAGTACTGATTCATGCTACAACATGGATGAATTTTGAAAACACAGTTAGTGAATGAAGCCACATATAAAAGGCCACATACTGCATGACTCCATTTACATCAAATACTAAAGTAGGCAAATCCACAGACAGAAAATAGATTAGTGGTGGCCAAGGGAATGACTGCTAATGGGTACAGGGTTTCTTCTTGGGTGATGAAAATATTCTAAAATTGATTGTGATGATGACTGCACAAACCTATAGACATACAAAAAGGCATTTTAGTTGTACAGTTTAAGTGGGTCAGTTGTATAAGGTATGTGAATTATATTCTGACAAAGCTGTTTTTAAAAACTTACTGAATTATACACATAATGAATTTTATTGTATATAAATTTTATTCTAATAAAATTGATTTATAAAAATTGACAGAAACGAGAAACAGATAAATCGACAAGCATAGTTTCAGATTTTCACGTACCTCTTCTGATGACAGAACAAGCAAACAGAGAAATCAGTAAAGTTGCAGAAGATACAAACAATACAATTAACCGACTTAATTTTATTGACATATACAGAACACTACAGCCAACAACTGCAGACTACGTGCTCTCTAAGTATACATGAAACACTTATCATGAAACAATATCATATGTTGGAAGTTTCAACAAATTTCAAAGGGTTGAAATACAGAGAATATTCATTGATTACAGTAGAATTAAACTAGAAATCAGTAACAGAAAAATATAAAATCCAAAATTGTTTGGGAATTAAGCAATAAACTTCTAAATACCTACAGTTCAAAGAAGAGAAAATAATAAAATCAGAAAATAAAACCATGAAATATCGTAACTGGTGAAATGCCGCTAAAGCAGTGCTTAGAGGAAAATTTATAGCTCTAAAGGTAGGCAGTAGAAAAGAACATTGAAAATCAATGATCTAAACTTCCATCCCGGGACATCCCTGGTGGCGCAGTGGTTAAGAATCCACCTGCCAATGCAGGGAACACAGGTTCGACCCCTGGTCCAGGAAGAGCCCACATGCCACAGAGCTACTGGGCCCACGTGCCGCAACTACCGAAGCCTGCATGACGCAACTACTGAGCCTGCATGCTGCAACTACTGAAGCCCACGCACCTAGAGCCCGTGCTCCGCAACAAGAGAAGTCACTGCAATGAGAAGCCCATGCACCACAAGGAAGAGCGGGCCCCCGCTTGGCGCAAGTAGAGAAAGCCCATGTGCAGCAACGAAGACCCAACGCAGCCAAATAAATAAATAAATAAAAATAAACTTCCATCCCAGAAATATCTTTCTTCTTTCTCAATGAACTAGAGAAAGAACAAATAAAACCTAAAGAGATTAGAACATTTTTAAAGCAAAAGATCAATGAAATAAAAAGCAAACATACAACAGAGACAAATCTACAATGCCAAAAGTTCTTTGATAAGATGAACATAACTGAAAAGGGAACCCAGGAGACAAAAGGATCAGGTTGGGGCACATCCCTGACACTTCTGTCATGCGTGACTCAGAGCTCAAGCTATCAGTGAGACAGCTAGGTAAGCGCCATGTGGCCCAGCACAATGTATGGGCCTCAGCAGAGAAGCCTTGGGAAGCCTTCAATCCTCAGGATTCTGAGCCCTGCTCTATCTCAAGCCAGGATATCACACAGGGCATACAGGATTGTGACCCACCAGGAATCCTCCATGGCCTCACTGATGGGTGTTTGAAAACACCTATCTAATGCTGTCGTTGTGCAGCTGGTACCCCCACTGCTGGCTGAAGGAGGGACAAGGACGAGGAGAGGGAAGGAGGTATTAGCAGGCTGAAAGGATTCCAGATCTTCAAAGCTTTCGGGATCCCTAACTATAAAAATAAGACTACTAAATTCAAAGTCTACCAAAGTGTTGTAGAATCAAGCCCTACTTGTGAAATATCAAAGAGATCACAGAGAGCCAACCTGGCTCAGAGTGAAGAACAGAGCAGGAGATGACATAAATAAAGACGGCAATATAGACCGTCTCCCATTCTGCCAAATATCACTTTGACGCTAGGAAAAGCAATGGCCTATCTCCTCAAAAGCCAAACACGCCAGTAAAATCTCACGTTACAAAACATACGTACATACACACACATGCACACACACACACAAACAGCAAGGTGACCAGGCACAAAGACAAAGATGCAAACACACAGACACACACAGAGACAGGCATACGCTTAGAAAAGAGGCGCAGGCAGACACACACAGATGTATATTCATGGACACAGGCAAATACATGCACACACACACACACAAAGGCATAAACATGGACTAACACCCAAATATACACACAAACAGAAACACACAGACTCACACAAATGCACATTCAGACAGAGAAACACCCTCAGACACACACATAAGAGTCCAAAAGACATTCACGGCCATGTCAGTGGTTTAACTCAGGTAACGAAATTTGAACATTCCTTGCTTTCGCCTCTGTGCTAGTTAGAGCTTTCTATACCGAGCATGTAATAATTGTGTAAAAACAACAACAAAGCCCACCAGAGCCCATGAAGGTGGGCAATGTCCTGGGAGCTGAGGGTACCTCCCTGGTGGGCTCTAGCTGTGGGCTGGGTGATAGACAGTGAGTAGGTGAGCCCAGCCAGCCCTGCTCCAGCCCCCGGGCTCCTCCCTGCAGTTTCTAACTGGAAGATGGAGAACAGGTCCCAGAAGGCCCCCACTCCACCCACACTGGGGGCTGGGGCGGGTTCTCGTCTCCTCAGGAGACTCGGAGATTCCATGAGCCATAATCAGAACCTCAATCCAAACTGTTAACTTGATACATAAGTTAACAGTAACCAGAAAGCCACTGGTCCCCACACCACAGACTGGCATTTTATTGTAACTGTCGAGTTTTAATAATGTCCCTCTACTTCTTGGGTTTGAAAATTCACATCCCTGAACATTAATATTCCTGCATTAATAACCCCCAAATTCAGCAATTTCATACTTAACTGCTTATTTAAATGGAATTAATTTGTAACCAATCATCGTCAAATATGCAAGGCAATTTAAGTAAATGCCACAAGATAAGAAATGTGCTTATCCTGAATAACCAGCTAATGTAAAACAGCGACCATATTTCTCCGTCAGACAACGGCGTGAAACAGAGCGCTCTCTACTCGCTGCCCCCACCCAGGGCTCCTGGGCAGTCTGCCTGCCTTGGACGGAACTGCCTCAGGCCAAGAAGGCGGCCCATAGGCCACCTGGCCCCCCACAGATAATCTCTTTCCCTTCACAGCCAGGGTCTGTCCGTCTGTCTGTCTGAGGAAAACCTGCTCTCAAGTCCAGCACCTGGCGACGAGCACCTGACCCTGTCCTCTGGCCGGAGCCCACCACAGGCCCTGCTCCTTCCACCCCTTCCCTGGGAGCTGTCCGGGCGCCAATCCCGCCGTACAGGGAGCTGTGGCCGGGGCTGGAGTCAAACTCAGCACGAGGCCTACAGACTGTCCCCACCTGCTCCCTTCACCCCAGCATAATCACACCCTGGCTCCCCAGGGAGGACGAGGCCACACCCCTTGGTGAGCCCAGGGGCCCCTGGCCATGGGGAGATCCCAGTGCATGTCTACCGCCCCACCCCGCCCCTGCCTCCCTGCTCCCAGTCCCCTGTGACCCCACCACTGTGACACCTGGCACACCCCCTGCCGTGGGCAGCAGGCGGCCTGGCCCTGATATGGGAAGGCCAAGGGAGGTCTGAGGGCTCCCAGGACCAAAGCCACAGTCCCACCGAGGTGACAGGCCCAAGGCAGCCGACCCTGAGGAGCCACGTCTGGAGAGGTCACAGCTGGGTGGACAGGTGAGGCCACTGTTCCATCACAAGCTCCCTCCTGCCCCCAGGCCAAGGGATAAAGGTGGCCTGGGGCGGCCCATCAGGACAAACCGAGAGGCCAAAACCTGAACTTCTGCCAGACCAGGTCAGTGAAGGATCCAAGATGGGAGGTGTTGCAGAGAAGTTCAAAAGGGTCAAAAGCAAAAATTCCAGGAATAAGGCGCTTCATTAGGGCAGTGAGAAGCGGCCGAGGATAGAAGCAGCTGAGTGAGTATTAGAAAGTAGGACGACGGCAAGATTCATCTTGCATAGGAAACAGGCTATTATTATCCCTGCAAACAGCGGGAGGTGCTCACAGCTGGCAGGTGAATGCGGTCACTGAGCCGCAGCGGCTCTGGAGGACAAGGGCCTCTCCAGCCTGGCGCAGGGTCCGAAAAGTGGCAGAGCTGGGGTGGCTGGGAGACAGGGGGCTGAGCTGCACCCAGACCCCAGGAATACAGACACGACTTTCTTCAGGGAAGGCGCTGGCAGGGGGCCCGAGGTCAGTGGCCACAGTGCGCCGCAGGGTGCTGATGGGGGGGCGTACCCAAATGGAGCAACCCCTAAGGGCAGAGCTACACAAAGGGTGCCACAGTGGGATATAAGGCCCAGAGCAGGTGTGAGGGGACAGGAGGGGAGGCAGTACCACAGAGGGGCCGGGGGACCCCAAGGCAGGGAGGGCTCTCACCTGCGATACTTCAGCCAAGTCAGAAAACTCAGCCTGCCACATGGGTGTGGAAACGAATCCCCCCAGCATGGGGGCAGGTGCTCAGCCCAGCAGCGAGGGGCCTCGGGAGCAGCTCACAGCCAGTCCCCGTCTGCACTGGACCATGGGTTGGAGAGGGCCAGCCGGGAGAGTGTGCAAAGTTAAGGCTCTCCAAAAACACTCCCAAGGTGGGGTGGGGTGTTGGCCAAGCACAGGCTCCTCTGGGCTCTTGGCAGGGGCCACGGGGACTCAGGGAGCAGCAGGGCACAGAGGCTGGGGTCTGCTCAGTGGAGGGAGAGGTCAGTTCACAGTGGCACTCCTCCCGGGGGAGTGGGGACAAGGCCTCAACTTCCACTGCTCACAGAGAGTGATGATGCCCCTGGAGTCCCCCACCGCTCCCCCAGAAAACCTGGGCCCCGGGTGCTTGAGAAGGCGTTCTCTGCAGCAGAGACCTCGGCTGGGAGGTGGGGCAAGAAAGACCCCACAGCTCACTGACATCCAGGAGTCTTGTCGTCGGACATCCTGAAGTCTGCTGGCCCACTACACAGCTGGGGAAACTGACGCTCAGAGGGGCACTGGGGCGTGATGGGGGCTTGCTCGGGGGCAACTGTTTATTAAGCACCAGCTCCACGCCAGGCTCTGGACAAGCGGGATCTCATTTCATCCCACGGCAAGCCCGAGCAGCACCATGCTTCCCGCGGGAGAGCTGAGGCTCAGAGGCAAGTTCTGCTAAGGTCACAGAACGGGTCGGCGTGGCAGCCTCCAGGGCTCCCTCCTTCTAGCTCAGGGCTTCCCCACAAGGCAGTGAGACCCAAGTCGAGACTGCACAGGCCAGCCCACGGGACCAGAGTGTAGGCAGGTGAGCAGGGCACAGGAGCCGCCCTGCACCGGGCGGTGCTGGGGGATGAGGGGAGGCTCGGATCAGGACAGGCAGCAGGAAGCTGTGCCCCGTACCACTCCCCTCAAGGGCCTGGAGGAAGACAGCGGCTCCACGGCCAGCATCTCAACAAGCTGGGCTAATCGCTGCTGGTGTGGGAGGCGAGGCCGCTCTGGGGAGCTCCCAAGAGGATGCGGAGATGCGTGCGACGAGAAGAAGCACACCTGATGCCCCACCGCTCTTATCACTGGGGGAAGTGACACATATTTATGAGCTCATAATCCCTCCTCATCACATCACACATCACACATACAGATTCCCGCGGCTCGGGCTCATACATAATTACAAGGCACTTCCTCGGTCCACCAAGGACAGAGGATGCCGGGGCGCAGAGTACAGGCTGGGGTGGGGGAGGGGCCGGGGACGGAGAAACAGGAGACCAGGCGAGCTGTCCACACTCAGCAGCCCCAAGGAGCAGGTGCCTCCCCTCAAGGGCTCATCTGCTGCAGCCTCGGGTCCTACAGACCGCTCCCCGCAGGGCCAGGCAGCAGCCAGCCCGGGGACACAGGCATGGCTGGCAGGCGGCACTCTCCAGGGGCCAGGGCAGGAGGGTGGCAAGGCGGGAGAGGTGCTGGCTCCCTGTGCCCAACACCTGCCCTCCTGCCTGGGGAGGCCTAGAAGGGGGAACAGAGCTGGGGGGCTGGGCCTGGGGCTACGCTGGGGAGCGAGGGCAGGTAAGGGGGCAGCCATCTGGGACTGGGGCAGCAGGGGACAAGGGGAAGCTATGAGCCAGGCTGGGGGAGGTCAGGGGCTAGGAGTGAGGGCAGGGGGCTGATAAAAACGAAGCCCACGGAGCTCAGAGCAGGTCCCTGGAAGGAAAACAGCCGCCCCACGTGTGTGCACGGTTGCCCAGGCTTCCCTAAGCACGTGGCGGGCCTGTGCTTTCACAGTAGAGCTTGACAGGGAAGTGGCATCGATCCTTAAAGTCAAGGTTGGAGTGAATTTAGGCAAATTATTTTTCTAAACATGTCCTCGCATCACCCAATCTAACCCCTTTGTAGCATCCTCCTGTTTGTGTGTTTTGTGTCTAGTCTGTAGACTGGGCCAGCCTGCTGGTGAAGATGTGAGCTGATGGAGGATGAAAGGAGACGGTTCCCGGGGCCCCAGGACTCACTTGCTGATGCCCTCGAAGGAGGCCTCCCTGCAGATGCTGCCGCTGTCAGTGTTGACGCCGCGCTGGAGAGAGAGAGGGAACGTGAGGGCGCAGACCCGCCACACGGGGCGACGACAGGGAGCCCCCGCCTCAGCCCAGCCAACCCATCCCTTCCCGCCTTTCAGGTAACTCCAGGCCGGGCCCCAGCACAAGGGCAGCCCTCCTTTCTCTGCTGCAGCTTGAAAAGGAGAGAAAGCAAGGCCTCCTCCGTCCAAGCACCTTGCTGACCCCAGCTCAGGCTGCCTGGGCACAGGTGGAGGCTGGGCGAGAAGACCTCGGACCGGGACCACCTCCAACCACAAATCCCCCCGCTGCCCCAAGGCTGGCTGGTCTCCCTGTGCACGTGTGTGCACACACGCTCCCCACAGACAGTGTCCTGAAAAGCACTGTCAAATCCGGCCCTTCCAGAGACGCGGGTGTGACCCGACTCAGGCAGGAGGGGCCTTTCTCCGTGACACCGAGACTCTGTGTTACATTCCTCTCCTTTCCCTAATTGTAAGGAGACTCCAACTGGAACTTAGACAGGAGCGGAGACAAAACAAAAGATTCAGAGGAAAACGTGCCATGCCCAGAGAGGCCAGGCCTTTTAAATCGCCTTTTAATTCTTCCTCAAGACCTACAGGTCGATGTCTAACTGTATCCCCCCCAAAAAACACACTGAACCCTCCGTGACCACAATCGTAACGTTTCTTCTCAGCCATCAAAACTGCAGGGTGGAAAAAAGAGATCACGTGTAGCGCTAACAAAAATAACTGAGGAAAACTATTTAGGTAAAAATCAATTAACAAAGGAGAGAAGGGTCACTTTGGGAGGGTAGAAGGGCTGCATACTCTTCACATTTGAAGCTCCCCAAGGTTGAAGTATAAGAAAGCAGACTTCTCCTCGGAGCCATTTCACAGCCTCAGCACCCCCGCCCCGCCCTGCGAGGGTGCGCCGTGCACCCCTGCCTGCCCCAGGCTGCAGCAGGCCCTCCGTCATTTAGTGCCCCGAGTCCAAAATCTGATGCCACACAGCCCAGCACCCTCATGGGCAGATGCAAAGGGTGTGTTCACCGACACACTCTACGCTGCACATTATTTGAAGTGCACGTTTTGATACGTTCTCTATCAACAACGGAGGAGAGACAGTGTGGAAGCAAATTGATATTCTACGTCCACAAACCCCAAGAGCTCAACCTGACACAAATACATCCTCCAGCCAGGTTTTAACCCTCGGAGTATGCGTGGCATCTCGTCCACAGTGGCCTCGGGACAGGACACAGCCCAGGTCGACTTGGAGAATGGAGGACGTGGTCCTGGACACGTTTAGCAATTCAGACTGAGCTGTCACTATTTATCAGCAATGACCCTTGTTTTCAATCCTCCCCACGGCCCTGACCTCTGCAGGGGCAAGCGGCTCCCTAAAGCCCCTCCCCGTACTCAAACGCTGCCTGGTCCCTGAACACCAGCCACTTACCAAAGTGAGGAGGACGGAGGGGCTCCGCGATGTCAGGACGCTGGAGATCTGAAAGGTCAGAAAGAAAAATCCACTTTAGTGCCACCACGTGAAGCCTGACGGCGAGGACGTACCAGCGTTATTAAATACTGACAGCTCATCCTTAAGGCAGAAGTTTACAGAGAATAAGGGATTTCTGAAAGCCACACAGCTATCAGGTAACAGAGAGGGACTCAAACCTAAAGCCGGCTTCCCCACGTGCTGCCCTGGCTCCGAGCCCCACACAGATCCCAGCTCCTAAGAGCCAGACCCACTCGCCCTCCAAGGCTAGCACCTCTGTTCATCTGCCTGGTCCCTCATGAAAGACCCACTGAGGCAATCTCTTCGGCACTGGTGCCCAGGGTAGACACCCTCCTCCCTGCCCCCTTCATCCCCCTGACCACATGGACTTGCCACCCCCAACCCCACATCCTCGCTTTCCATCCCTCCACGGCCCACTCAGGGCCCTGCACGCTGGCTGCTTCCCACCCGACCCCCTGAACGAGCTTGCCACGCAAGCTCACCTCCCCATGCCTCTGCCTGGGCTCACCTCTGCCTGGGACGCCTTCTCCCCATCGTAGCCGCTTCCTCAATTTGAGCTCAGGACTGAGGTCTCTGGTCCCCCGGCGGGTTGGTCCACTCCCTCCTCTACTGCCCCCCGGCCGGTCACACTGCCTCGGCCATGACATCCTCACCCCAAGGGGGCGGGCCACCCCGGTGGGACCACCTTCTTCCTCTCCTGGCCCTACCCCTCAGTCTGCTCTGCATCTTGGCCACTGCAGCTCCTACTGTACTGAGCCCCCTCCCCACGCTCCCACCTGACACAGGGCGGGGGTGAGGATTTGTTTGTTGTTTCAACAGCTTTACTGAGTCATCACCGACATACTCTACACCGCACCTTATTTGAAGTGCACGTTTTGATAAGTTCTGACATATATGTATACATGCTTTTTAATACTGAGAGGCTCCCAGAGAAAACCTGGAAGATACCGAAAACTATAAAAAGATAAAATACACCTACAAAACCATCCCCTGAGACTTTTTATCTCTGCACATAAAAACAGAGGTCTGTAATGACATTTGGATCATATGAAGTTACATGCTTCGCTTATTTCCTGTCATTAAATATTCTTCAAACACGCCATTTTTACCAGTCACTACTGCGGGGGATGGTAAACGTCCAGGGAACGCCTGATTACACAGCCTGTGCCACTCACTGCAGGCTCATCTCATGGAACCACCCAGGAAGCTGGTACTGCAAATGTCCAGATTTCACCAGTGAAAAGGCTTATGGGTTAATCTGCCCATAGTTAAAAGAGAGCACAGTGGTGGCTGTGTCATATTCTCTTAACAGATCTGGCATAGTTTATTTATTCATTCCTCTACTGGGCACTTAACGTTATTTCTAATGATTAACTTTACAAAGTATGCCCTGATGGGCATCCTGATATAAAGTCTTTACTTCCTTAAAAAAATAAATGACTTCCTTAAAAAAAAAAAAATTGACCCAGTGAAACTGCTGGGTGACAAGCCTCATACTTTGTCAAGGTTTTGATGCTCACGGCCACATGACTCACCCTCCCACCCACAAGCCCAATGCTCCATCTCCCTGGACCCTCCTCGTTTGCTCAGTAACTGCTCTGAGAATGACTGAAGCCCAGCCTCTGAGCTGCACACACAAGGGCGTGGTGAGTCGCTAGCACGCCCCAGGCCCTCTGCGAGGAGGGGGCGGCTCATTAGAAGGAACCAGAGCCGCACTTGGCCCTGGGTGTGCTGTTACGGCGACTGAAGGGTCTATATTCATCAGCACAGAGCGGTCCGTCGATTGCGGCAGCACAACCAGAGCACGAGTAGGCACTTGGGGACTGTATGTGCTATTGTCCTTGGAAGAGGGGAGCAGGATAACAAACGTGTGTGCTGCTGGTTTTTCTCTCGGCTGTGACTCAGGACGTGCTGCTTGGGGATAACGGAGGAGAAAGCAGCCCTCTCAATGCCACCCGATGTGCACACGGATGGAGGCGGCCTGACGCAGCAGGCCGGGCGTCTGCTGGTCCTGGTAGGGCAGCATCTTTTATTGATCGTGAACACTTGAGTGGGCCCTGGTTACCTCTGCGGCTGCAAAACCTCCCCCAGCCAGGCCGCTGCACCTGCCCTTCCCCGTGGAGACCAATCAGTGCTACCCTCTCGTCAGCACACCCTGATTCCCTGCCTCCGAAATTAAGGCGACGGACGTGAGGCAGCTATGCGTCACAGGTGGGAACTACAGCTCCGCACACAGGACGACGTGGCTCTGTCCACACGGGGCCTCGTTTCCGTGGACCAGTGGTCACTGGGGACCCACCAGCTCTCATGAACCAGCGCTGTTAAACGCCTTGCCTTGCTTCATGCCGCAGCATCAGTTTCCCAGGTAGCCTGGCCTCTCCGGCAGGTCGCAGTGGACGGCACACACAGAACTCTCCAGCGCCCTGTGGACCAGGATCCTCCCCTGGGGACAGTCAGAGGCTTCCCGTGGAGGCCTCACGCACCCTCGTGCCCAAAGCTCCCACCAGGCCTGCTGGCCACTCTTCAAGGGTGACGATCCAGAGAAAGGGGCTGGACAATCCTTGACCAGTGCTGTCAAGAGAGCCTGCACTGCTCCGGGAGCTGGGCTTCACTGTGCAGAAAGCAAAGCTTTTAAAACTGAACCTTCTTCACGGCAGTCTGAAACAGGGCTGAACGCTGGTGGCCGGCAATGCATTTAAAATGTTCAATTTGGGGGTAATTCCTTGGCAGTCCAGTGGTTGGGACTCCGCACTCTCACTGCCAAGGGTCCAGGTTCGATCCCTAGTCAGGGAACTAGGATCCCACAAGCCACGTGGTGCGGCCAAAATAAATAGCTAAATAAAAATCTAAAAATAAAAATTTCAATTTGTTTCTAAAATTTAAATATTGGGAAAGACCACGAACAACATGGATTTGCAGCTACTCGTGAACAACTGGTGCATCTAGTAACCTGGGGCGAGCAGTCCCACACAGCATTCAGAGGGCCCGCCGCAGACTCCACCACTCCCTGACGCCTCTACCCACCGAGGCAGAGGCAGGCAGCATCCATCACTGTGCTGCCACCAAGGTCTCTTACATGCGAGCCAGTGACCCTGGCAACATCTGCCTGGTGCTATGAAGGAGAACACAAAACGTGCCCTCCGCCTGGCCAACTCCCGCCCCCTGCATACCAGCCACCGCACCGCACCTTGACGGCAATGCCTAGTAACCCCTCTCAAGGTTCTCCTGAGCTCCCCCCTCTCGGGGAGCCACCATTCACTCTACCTTCTCAATAAACTCAGGATCACCTACAGGAGGCGGGAAACTAGATAGCCAGGTTTGCTACATCAGACACCTGTGCTCTACATGTGGTATCGAGTGACGGGCCGCGGCCTGGGGTGGGGGCTTCCTGCCCTCTTTCACAGGAGACAAGTGTCAGCTGCTTCTCGTCTGTGATTTGTGGCCAAGGCTGCCCAAGGTTGTTAGATCAAGCTGAGCACCACAGAACTGGTCCAGGGAACCCTTCCCCAACATAAAGGGCTTCCTGTCGCTTTCCATGATGGAGTAGCCCCAGGCACCCTCGAGTGCCTCCCAGCCCAGGTGTCTGTACTTGAGTCGGGCTCCATTTCAAGCCACAGAAAATCAAAGGCACTTGGGAGCCTTGTCCCCTCTGGAGGCGTGTCCTGCAGCATCCGCTCACTTCTGACAGGGCAAAGGCGGAGGTGGAGGGCGAGCTGCCGGGGTCCAAAGTTGGTGGGGTCAAATCCCAACCCTGGTACTCCATGGCCACGCAGCCGTGCACGAGGCCCTTCACTGCTCGGAGCCTTGGATTCCTCTCGACGGGGTGAGACTGTGGTCCACCATGGGACAGGGCGGAGGGAGGAGGGGATCTGTGTGAGCTGCCGAGGTTGCTGGAACCTGCAGGTGCCATCCTGGAGTGGAGCGCCTGTCCCACGGTCCACAGGAGCCCTCGCTTCCAATAAGATGCACAGCAGTAATCATCACAACAGGGCCGATTAATGATGACGGTGATGACAGCGCGGCCCCGCAGAAAGCACCGTGCTCTCACCGCCACTGAAGCCTTCACTTCAGATTCTGCTTCATAAATACAGACTCAGGTGAGCTGGTCTGCGGGGCTCTAATTCTACACTATCATGACAGGCTTTCCTGGCCTGACACTCAAGACCTCCTCTGTTTTACCTCATTTGGAGGCCGGCTCTCCTTCTCCCCAGAAATCACTGTGTAAATGGAGCTGAGTTCACGGCCACCGCCCCCCTACCCGCCCACCCCGGTCATAAAAGCAAAAACACCAGACTGTGGCTGGGAGGCTGCGGCAGAGAGACGCTCTGACTCGAGGCGCTGGGCCTCAGGGCCCATCCCAGGCTGCCCCCTCCAGGTTTCACACCGAGGAGACCCAGAAGGTCAAGGTCCCAAAGAGCAATAATGTTAAGATGCAGTTTACAAAGGTAGGAGGGATACACCCACCAAAGGAGAGGGTCAGAACAAAATCACAACTAAGGATGGGCATCCCTCTCTCTCTAGCACTTCAAAAATACAAGGTACAGTAAGTCCCCTACATATGAACCTTCAAGTTGCAAACTTTCAAAGATGCATAAGTACATTCCATCAACATCAGGCGTGAGTGAAACTGCAGCTTGCCCTGCATCTCCTATTGCTGATCTTTCAGCTCTACCATCTCCCACCTCCTCTCCCTCCTCCAGTCAGTAACTCCTCCTGCCTCTTCACTCAATGCCAGCCCGGCTCTTAGTGTATGACGACCTCTGTCTGGGGAAATGTGGCACGGAGGGGCTCCGTGCAGCCGGTCCTGCCAGGCCAGGGCTGCACCTCGGGCGGCGGGCACTCACCTCGGGGTGTTGCTGTTCTACCCAGCACCGATCTGCACAGAGGATGGGGCTTATGACAGCACCCAGGGACAAGCAGAGGCCTCCTGTGCGCCTGGCAGTGGTGCAGTATCGGGGGACTTGGTCCCCCAAGGAGACGAGGGGGGCACATGGCTGTGCTCTCACCTTTGCCACGGCCTGGCCCTAACAGCAGTGGAAATCAGGGGCAGCCCCCTTTTTTTTTTTTTTGGGGTACGTGGGCCTCTCACTGCTGTGGCCTCTCCCGTTGCGGAGCATAGGCTCCGGACACGCAGGCTCAGCGGCCATGGCTCACAGGCCCAGCCGCTCCACGGCATGTGGGACCGGGGCACGAACCCGTGTCCCCTGCATCGGCAGGCAGACCCTCAACCACTGCGCCACCAGGGAAGCCCAGGGGCAGCCCCTTTTGACTGCCTGGATTGGGGGACAGATTGATAGCCCCAGGAAGATAGTCACATACACACCCAGGCCACATGCCACTGGGCAATCATGCTGGGAAGAGGATTAAAGCCAGGGGTCCTCCAAGCCCACCCCATCCCACAGGCCTCTCGCTGTCTGGGGCTCTTCTGACAGCGGCACCTACAGCTGGTGAGGGCCTGTGGGAAGGGCCTCCCAACGCGCGAAGGCCCATCCAAGCCTAATCAGACCTTTACAGAGACACCCTTCCTCCGAGCAGCTCAGCGGCCACATCCAAGGTGTAAGACACCGGCGACCAGGTCGGGCACTGCCCCAGCGAAGCAGGGGCCTCCCAGGGAGGTCTGAGAGGCATGTTTCTTGCCTGCTCTCTCCAAACAAGGGCACTGCTGAGGGGGCTGGTGGCTGGACCGTGCTGTCCCGCGATGTCCAGCCAGGCTGTTGCAAGGGGAGGAGTCGGCCACTACTGACCTCGTCTGTGTACTGGACGTCGTCCACGGCGTACTTCTGCTTGAAGTGCTCCTTGGAGTGGATCCTCAAAAAGAAGCACAGGAAACGCCAGCGTCAGGGGTTGGCCGCAGCTGGGTCCAGGCTGCCTTCTGAGCTCAGGCCAAGAAGCCCCGGGCCCATCCCTGCCCCAGCTGGCACCTGGCACCGAGCCGGTCTGCCCAACACAGGCTTGGAGGGCAAAGGACACTGGGCCAGAGTGACTGCTGAACCCCACCTGCATCCCTCCCCCCTCCCCCAGCCAACCTCTGCTCCTCCTGCGAGCTCGTGACCCCGGCCGCCTGGGGCCAGCAGCTGAGGACAAACCTCCCTCTACTACCAATGAGAGCCCACCCACGCCGGGCAGCCAGCCAGCCCACCCACGCTTCGGGGCATGAAATTAGCTGCCTCCCAGGCCCCCACAGAGCCTCTTTTAAAGAAAAGTTTAAAAGTTAACATTTTAAAGAAGCCAGTAACAGTATTACTCACTGTGATGAGAAACATTCAAGCTTACTCATCGTCCCTGAAAAATCAGCCAGTGAGAAGACAAAGACGCAGGGCGGAGGAGGCTGGGTAGCCCTTGCCCGCCTCACAAAGGGCTCCTGGTCACGGCTGCACTGAGCAGGGCTGGTGGGTCCAGCGAGCACCATCCCCACCCCCACAGCCTCTTGGTAGGCAGATGAGTCAATGTCACTGCTGGTGACAGAGCTCACATCAGGAGCTCTAGCCGCCTGGAGGAAGGATGTCCAAGATGCACACACACACACAGACACACACACACACACACACACACACCCCGTCCCACGCCTGGGCACCACATCAGCATGGGGGATTCACTCCCATCCTGCCTGTGATTGCATGATATTCTAGTCACCAAGTGTCAGATCTGAAAGAAGCCTCAGAGGAAGTAGCAGATGGTTTTCAGATTGTGCTTCCTGGGCTCTCAAGGGTGAGCAGACGACAGGCAGGTGGAGGTGCCAAGGACGGTGTACCTGGGGAGGCCCGTAGGGGACAGGGAGGGAGAGCACTTTGGGACTCGGAAATGACCCCTCTAAAAGCAAGCTCCACGTGCCTCTGCAACACCACTGATCAACCAGCACCGCTACCCAGGGAACAGATTCCCACTCCCCTCTCTGAGCCCTGCGCCATTTTCCTCTCTGCCCCAACAGGCGTCCCAGGCCGGACTGTGGCCCGGAAACACAGAGCACAAACCAGGGACGGATGGGTGGCCTTGGGGGTCAGCAGCAGGGAGCTCACAGCCGTAGGCAGCGAGCCAGGCTGGGGAGACAGTGGTCCGCTAAGACCGGCGGCCTGGTGCCCCGAACCCTTTTTGCTTTACTGCCCTCTTGGCTTCTCTGAAGCGGGCACTGGGTATCAAGCTCCCGCTGGTAATTAACTCTGCACGATCCAATTGCATTAGCTTCTGCGATTGAGATGGGACTCAAAGTTAAAGGGCCAAAGGCTGTGCCTCCATTAGCACTGCCTGTAGCAGCCACGTGGGGCAGGAACTGATGACAAGCACCTTGCCTGGATGCTGGAGGCCCCGGCTCCAGGGCTTACTGCAAAGAGCTCGCTGACCCTTTGCTACCAAGCACTGACACCCTCAGCACAGCTGACCCTGCAGCCATTCACAAAAGCACGTGCCAGAAAGGCAAGAGGCAGGGCCACCGGTGTCATCACCACATTCACGCTGACTGCCCCGGCTCCAGTCCCCGCTCAGGACAGATGCCCGAATTCTCGGCAGCTCCCCAATTCACCCCTGGTCCCCAGTCACTTCATCCCCTCCAGCTGTGACAGGCATCAAAGGCAAACCCCCAAAATATTCAGGAAGAGCCAAGGACGTGCTTTCGAGACCAGCCTCAATGGTCTCTACAGAGGGGCGTCTCGGCCATTAGCCTGGACACTGGCCTTTCACCTCACCTCCCGTCGGGGACACGCACTCTCCCAAGCTGTCTTGCCAAAGGACACCTCAGGAAACGTGCTCCTGCCTGCCCTACCTGGGAGTCTTGGCAGTCAGGACTCAGCAGAGACCCAGGAGGCTTCAGACCTGGGAACATCTCCGTGTATTCAGCCTGAGGTCAACGTCTTGACAAGGTGGAACCAGAGGAGGTGGGGGGACGAGGGGGAAAAGGAGAGGAGAACACGAGGCAGCTGTGATCTGTGGGCGGCCCCAGGGCTGTGCGCTTGCCTGTCCACCCCTCACCTACCAGCCACGAGCCACTTCACCTGCCACGGGAGCCAAGGAGTGGCAAGGGCCAGCCAGCCCATGGGGGAGCCGGCTGAAGCCATCCCAAAGTCCAGGAGCAAGTGAGCCCAGGGGCCAGCTTCACCAAATGCCCTTTGCCCACCTCGACGCACACTGGGCCTCAAGGGCCCCAGATCGCCCAACTAGCCACAGGCCTGGTTCTCAGCAAGAATAACAATTTGACAGATACAACCCGAAAAGCGGGGAGCATCTTTTCCGGCACTTTGCGTGTCATTTTTTCTTCTAAAGGGCAGAGATAATTAAGTTTGAATAGTACTTATTTTTCTTGTTTGGGGGCCAATTATAGTAAAAATCATTTAAATGTCACCCTAAGAGGTAAGGGTGCCATGCCACCACGTCAAGCCAGCCAGCAGAGGGGCAGGAGGAGGAGTGGCATGTGCCTGTGAGCCCTACAGAGCTGGCTGGAGTGCCGGGCCCACAGCAGCCTCACAGAGGGCTGCATGGAGCCCTGACTGCAGTTTAGGGTCCAGCAGGGCAGCTCATGCCAGACCCCGTCGTGTGGGAGATCCAAGTAGAAGCAACTGGATGGGAGAGGATGGGTCAGTAGGGAAGCCGACCCTACCCCAGAAACTCTTCCCTTCAAAAGGAAGGGGCAGCTCTGGCAGGAGAGAGGAGGGAGGGTGCCACTCAAAAGGGTTTGTGTCTTCAAGAAGGAGCCAGTGTCTGGGAACCCGGCCCACGCAGGCCTCTTTCACAGGCAGCTGGGCCCAGCATGCGACAGGGGAGGCCTTTCCCAGAACTCAGGGTCAGGGCAGGCGCAGCGAGTGCCCACACCCCGTGCGGGCCCTCCTGTGAGAAAGAGACTCTCAATTAATGCCCACGGTGCAGACACGGTGGAGCCCTCTAGGAAATGAAATTTCCAAGCGCAGGTCTAGCTGGCAAGCTGGGGCTAATGAATAAGTAACAGGGCCAAATCACAGCCGTCACCATCCATCTCCAGCGGCCGGAGCTGCCCGCAGCCACGTACAACGCAGCGGCCTCTCCTCCGGCTCACCGCCCGGCACCCCGCACTTGCCCCAGAAGGAAGTCGGCAACCATGTCAAGGCTCTATTAGCTTGTTAGAGAAAAGCAGGGCTCTCCAAAGCTATGCAGGCGCCTGAACCTGGGCGGCGAGGCAGCACTTCCCAGAGAGGCCAGTGAGGAGAGCAGAGGTGATGGAGAGGAGGCCCGTGGGCAGCAGAGCCCGGGGAGAGGGGCCAAACGCCTCGCCAGGCCTCAGGCTGACCGGGGTCAGGCTCCCCGCAAACCGCCTGGGGTCAGAGCCAAAGGAATTCCCTTGGCCCTCCTCAGGAAGGCCTGCACCCCTCATCAGTGCCCGGGGCACCTTCCCTAAAGACGGGGTAGCCGGGGCCAGGCCGTCAGGCTGGCTGAGGCAGCCTTCGTCCTGTGACCCAGCTGTGTGTATGGGGTGGGGGCAGTGACTGTGAAAAAGTACACCCCAAACACCCCACAGACACACCACCCCACAACCCTACACCACACACACACACACACACCCCCCCAAACACCCCACAGACACACCACCCCACAACCCTACACCACACACACACACACACACACACACACACACCCCCCAAACACCCCACAGACACACCACCCCACAACCCTACACCACACACACACACACACACACACACACACACACACACACTCCACCCCGCCCACACACCACCCAGCACACACACTACACCACACCATACCCCAACAAACATACCCACACACATCACACATGCACACACACTGCAGACACATACACACGCACCACAGCGCACATCAGCCCCCATCCCAGAAAGTGCAGTGCTCGGGGCCTCAGCTCTGGGGACAGCCCCTCCTCCCTACAAAGCCCAGGCCAGCCACACTGTCTCACGTTCCAAGCCCGAGGCCTCAGCCAGGGATGGGAGCAGAAAACCGCCAAGGCTCCAAAGGTTCTAGGAGGGTCGCCCAACCTGGCCCAAAGTTGCTCACCCTCTGTCAGTGCTGCAACTGCCCAAGGAGGCAATTTCCCACCTGCTTAGAGGACCCCAGACACCCCAGCAGCCAAAACTGCCATCAGCTGAGGCCGATTCTGACGCAAATGATGGGAAACACTCTCACATCAAAAAGACACCAGGGCTTCCCTGGTGGCGCAGTGGTTGAGAGTCCGCCTGCCAATGCAGGGGACACGGGTTCGTGCCCCGGTCTGGGAAGATCCCACGTGCCGCAGAGCGGCTGGGCCCGTGAGCCACGGCCACTGAGCCTGCGCGTCCGGAGCCTGTGCTCCGCAACGGAAGAGGCCACAACAGTGAGAGGCCCGCGTACAGCAAAAAAAAGACACCAAACTTTTGTAAGCAAAGACCCCAAATAAAAACAAAATAGAAGCTCCCACACTCCTGTCCCCACAAAGGCCCGGGGTGAGGAACAGGCGGAGCACCAGGCTGCCCACGAGCCCCCGGCGTCTGCAGCCCTGACAACAGTACAGGCTGTTTACACGGAAAGCGGCAGATCTACAGACAGGGGTGTTGTTTCCCTGGATGACTTTGGACTGCAGTGTCTGCCAGATGGATTTTCAAAAGCCATCAGACAGAGACTCAGAAGGAAGCTGGGGAGCTGAAGGTCAAACGTTCAGTCCAGTGGGTCTGGACTGCAAAGGCCAGGTAATCCCATCAGCCTCGCTCCCGCCCTATTGATCATGAGCGTCTGGAAACAGCTACACACATCACATCTGGCTGCTCCCCACCTCCAGCCCCAGACAACCAACCCCTTCCACTGCCCTGTTCCCATCGTGCCTTCTCTCCCAAAGGCTTGGGACGTGGGGACTAGGGGAGGGTCACACCAGAGCAGAGGAAGGGAAAGGCCTGCCGGGGATGGGCACGGAGGGGAGCCAGGTCGGCAAGAGACAAGGGGCGAGCTATCTGCTGCAGAGCTGGAACGCCCGTTGGGACCAGCTTGCGTGGTCTGGCCTGCCCAGCGCATACATGGAGCCTTTCCAAGAGGGAGACCCACCTTACAGACCCATTTGTACCCTCCAAGGTCCGTACCAGACAATCAGCTGCCCTGGCAAAGCAGGGACAGACTAAATGAGAACTTTTTAACAGTGGCTCTAAAACCCAGCCGCGGTCAAAGTGCAGAACATCATTCCTGTATTATTGGAGATTATGCTCTAGAACAGCCAACCGATAACAGCTGCTCCCCGACCAATCAGGTCCTGGGTTTTAGACCCTCAAATCGGGACCTCCCTGGTGGTCCAGTGGTTAAGACTCTGCACTTCCACTGCAGGGGGCACGGGTTCCATCCCTGGTCAGGGAACTAAGATCCCACATGCCGTGCAGCTTGGCCAAAACAAAACAAAAACCCTCAAGTCAAGTGCTGTTTGGCTCCCCAGATGATGGCTGTGACGAGGCAGGGTGAGATTTGCTCAGCTTCCCCCAATGGAGTGTGCAGTCCCCCAGGCAGGGGCCACGCCCTGGAGGATGTCCACCCTGCCCCACGGACAGGCACTCCCTGACTTAGAGTTAGCTCTGCATAAGCAGCGGCAGCAGCAGTCAGAAGAGGGGACGCACTCAGAGCCCCTCCACACCTCCTGACAGAAACTCACCACCGTCCACGCCCACGTCTCACCGTGCTGCATCTCTGACTGCAGCGCTGCTGAGTAGTGGGCATCTCAGCACGCCCTGAGCCAAGAGGCGGGGCCACAGGGAGGCTGAGAGGGCAGCCAGGCCAAAGCCATGGGTGCCGCCCAGGCACAGGAGCCACTGGCAGGACGGGCTGAGGCTATAGCTCTGTGATCACCTCAAGGTGCGGGGAGGGCTCCGGGACAATCTCCTCACGGAGACCAGATCTAAACTCTCACCAGGAAACTCCTCCAGCTACCAGGCTTTGTGACAAATCACCCTGACACGCAGCGGAGTAAAAAAGCATGTGTCACGTCCACGGACTCGGAAGGTCGGTGCTCGGAACAAAGCCCTGAGGGACTGGGGCTTGGAGTCACCCGCTCCAGCGGGCGGTGCTGGCTGTCAGCGGGGCCTCTGGTCCCTCCACGTGGGTGAGTTTGGGTTTCTCACTGAGTGGCGGCTGGGCTTGAGGAGCGAGAACCAGGTGGAAACCGTAGCACACTTCACAGTCTAGCCTCAGAGGTCACACGGTGACACGGCCACGTTCACGCATCGAGGCAGTCACCCGGGTCCTGGCTGAGCGCGGGAGGAGGGAAAAGGTTCCAGCTCTCCATAGGGAGTGGCCACAATACTGTGGACGTTACTAGCTGCCTGTCCCCAGCACCCTCGCCGCCCATTTCAGTGTCACAGATGTAACCACTCCACAGTGACCATGATGTGACCATGATGTCACAGATGTAACCGCTCCCCAGTGACCACCACTGTGACCATGATGTCACAGATGTAACCACACCACTGTGACCACAGCCCTGCGATGCCTCACGAGGGCATCACCGCCGTTCCACAGATAAGGCATCGGAGGCCCGACAGTGGCCAGACCCGCTCCCCGGAGAAGCCCGCTGAGCTGTGGGAGCCCTTCCCTGGCCCTCTGCACAGAGCAATGTCCCTGCAGCAGCCGGCTGCCTTATCATTCAAACCAGCCGCAGACCCACCAGCCTACCTGGTACTGAGTATTTTGGGCCCACGAGGCAGCAAAGGCTGCAATGTATACATTAGCCCAGAATAAGCACTCTCCTGGCAGAAACGACACGCTGGAAGGCGGCGAGCATTTGGCAGGATCCTCTGATCACCTCAAGCATCCCCAGTTAAGTACAGCTTCTGCCTCAGTGCCTCTGAGCAGGCAGGAACGGCTTCCGCGAGGGGTGGACAGGGCCAAGGGCCCTGAAGCTGGCAGGCACCACAGATGATGAGGGAGGCAGCCGCTCAGGCTCACCCAGGCCTCTGGCCTCACACTTCTCCCACAGCACGGCCCTAGAGCACGATCCTGTCTCCCAGGTGAGCCAGCTGAGGCAGGGCCTACATCCTGGGAGCCACAGAGCCTAGCCCAGAGGCCGGCAGGCGGGAGGCACACAGTAACGCCCTGCACTGCACGTCAGTGATGGGCTTCAGAGAAGGGCCCCAGGCTGCCCTCCCCACCCCACCCAGGGAGGGGCTGCCTCCCAATGACCCAGGCCAAAGCCTCGGGCATCTTAACAAAGCTGGGAATCCGGAATTTCAAGATTAATAATTAATAGTACCTCCGAACAAACGTGACCGTGACCGTGGTCTGTGTCTCCAGCTCTGACACTCCTTCCCAGCAAAGGGTAACAGGCTCTGGCCCAGAGTAGGCTGTTAGCAGGCCTGCTCACTAACCCTCCCCCTTGCTAATTCTGCCTCCCGCCCCCCGCCGCTTGACACCCACAGCCCAGGCCCTGCACCCACCCCCACCCCAGCCAGCCAGCAGTCAGCAGGCACGGTCACACGCCCCAGGGTGCTCCGTACTTTCCCATCCAGGTGGCATGGCTGGCAGGTAACCTGGGCACGAAGAGCGTCGACTTCCCAGTGTCCACGTCCATCGTGCCGTAGCAGCCTGGCTCGGTGACACCGAAGGCCCAGTGAAAGAAGGACTCCTGTGGCGGGAACAAGGACCCAGGTCACCCCGTCAGCAGGACAGCAACGTGAGGTGCAAGGAGAGAGGTGGGGTATCTGACGGAGCGCTTTCCTCCCCGCACCCTGGAGAGTCAGCTCGGGCTCCCTGGCTCTCGGAGCCTGACCCCCAGCCTCACACCACCCTCCACCACAGCACTCTGCCCCCCTGCACCAGCTGCAGGCTGCCGTCCCCTCCTTCCTCCTGGCTGGCTGCTCAGACCCTGCTTCAGGCCCGTGCCCCAGCCCCACCTGCACCCCACCTCACCGGCCACCCGCGTCAGGTCCCAGACAGGGCAGGTTAAGACACGGGTGCCCAGGAGCACCACAGGTTCGTCTCCGCCTTGCCCGCACTCCCCTCCCTCCCCCCACCTCTCTGCTACCCCCACTGCCTGCAGGCAGGCAAGATGCCACCTTGACTTAGACGCCCAGGCCAGGCATCTGCTCAGAAACGGACTCCTCCGTTTAGGACTTCTTCCTTCCTTCTCCCACCCCCGGGGCAGCTGATGACTTCAGTGTTTAGCATTAAACACGGAGCTAAAATAGCGTTACAAAGGTATGAAGCGGAGGAGGCGCTCTTCTAAAATTAATCTTGCATAGCACCAGTAAGAGAGCCAACAGCTGAGTTTAGGAGATCGGTTTTTAAGCCACAGACTATGGAAACCTCAAGAAGCATCAAGACTAGTCCGAGAAAACCTATTTAGACCCGCACGTCTCCAGCAACAGGGACGGCAGGCTTGCAGCTGCAAGAACGGCGCGGCAGAGGGAAGCCCTGCAGGAGGAGGTGCTTTCCACGGAAAACACTGGGCCGTGGCTCCCGGCAGTGGATCTCCGCCCGTGCCCTGCGGGGTGGACGCTGTCCAGCTGCAGATGCCACGCCTTACCACCCGCTCTCCACACTTAGCTACCCTCTGGTTCCCCTGCCTCCTCCCTGACCCGGATGCTGGACGCCCATGTCCTCTCGGCTCTGCCTGCCCCTGGGGAGTTCCCAGCGCATCAGACCTCCAGTCAGGGCAGCGCAGGGAGGAGAGGAGAGCGCTAGACTTGGGGTCGGGAGATGGGTTCTAAATAATCCCAGCTCCACCTCTAGCAAGTCATTTTCCTCTGAGCTGTTTCTTCATCTGTAAAGTGGGGCCGGCTCAGGGCCCTCCTGGCTTTCTGGGTGAGCTCCTCTGTCCAGTGTCCTCGTTCTCGTTCCTGGGAACCGAGTGATGCCAGTGATTCTCAGCTGAGGCCACCACATCCAAGCTGGCTTCCTGCAGCTGGGCCACCCCTGCCCCACAGGGTTCCAGAACCTCGAGGAGCCCCTGGACCACTTCCCAGAGGAGGAAACCAAACCCCAGTGAGGGTCACAGGGTCGGCACCGGCCAAGCCGGGACCAATGCCCGGGCTGCCGACTCCTGCTCAGACCCTGCTCACATGCCTCCTCCCAGGACCTCTGCAGCCCCCGTCCTCCTTGCTGTGGCAGAATCTGGCCTCAGGAACTCAGCCCGCCCCATCTGCACCTCTCCCGGGCCAGGGAAGGCTGCCCAGCCCGCCCTCTGAGGTCCAATCCTGTGGATACTACCCCCGAGCCCAGAAAGCCCATCCCAAGCTCCACCAGTCAGAATTCATGCCGGCCTTCAGGGCTCACACCAAATACTGCCTCCTCCACGAAGCCTTGCCTGCTTGCTCTCCCAGGAGCATCGTCTCTCCAGACTCTGACCTGAGAGAGCTGAGGCTGGCTGGCGACAGCCCTGACCCCTACAGAGGGGGCTCCCTGGGGACCCAAGCCTCGGCCTGCTTTCAGAGAGCCTCTTCAGGGTCCCCCAGGGGGCAGAGCTGCCCAGGCCCACCAGGCCTGATGCTGGAGGAGGGCAGACAGCCCACAGCGGGCCTAGTGCACACTCAGAGATGTGGGAGGCTGCCGGCTGGGCTCACCTGGCGGAAGACGACCCCGGTGTCGGTGCAGTAGCGCTGAGTCTCCTCCCCTCCCTGCAGCACCACGACAGAGCCAGCCTGCACCGCCGGGTTCTTTCGCAGACGCTCACACAGGCGCCGCCTGTTCAGGGCAAAGAGCGCCAGCGGCACCTTCAGGGTTTCGTTCCCCAGCCAAAATGAGGGTCTGCAAAGACACAAGCACAGGCCGCCACGCAGGCTTCTGTTAGCATCACCAGGCGCGTCCCCCACCCAGAGGCAGGGCCCCCATTAGCACGTGGCAAGCCGGTCCAAGCTCAGCCTGCCCGTGACCTAGAAACAGCCCCTCACTGGGCCGCCGGAGGACCACGGGGGCTTGTCAACCACACCCTCCCCTCCTGTCCCTGGGCACTGGACCACAAGCGGGGAGGAGAGGCAGCTGGGTCTGTGTGACTGGTAGACGGGTGCAGCTCACGGAAGGAAAGTCTGCAGTGGTGTGCAGACACACCCCCAACCCCCAATTCCAGCCCTCAAGGAGCTTCCCATCCACGCGAGATCTGGCCCAGATGACACTGGATCCCTGCCCATGTGTCTGCAGGCCGCCATCCTCTCTGCAAGTCACAGACCCAGCAGCCTGGCCTGTTCCTCACCTGAGCCGGGACACCCACCTGTCCCCAACACATACACAACACACACACACACGCCGAGGGCACGCAGCACCAGGCCCTAAGCTGAGCCAGGCTCGCAGGTGCCACACGAGCAAGGAGGAGGCACAACACGGTGCACCCGGAGCGGCAGCCCTCGGGGTGCTGGCCCTGAGGACGGCGGGCAGCAGGCACTGAAGGCCAGGCGGAGCCAGGCCTGGCACAGCAGGCGGGTGTCCCTCCTCACGCCCACACTGGCTTCCCTTTTCACTGAGAAAACACCCCCTATCCTCCTAGCACCCACTCTCCAGACCCCTCCTCCTTGGGCCCCTCTAGACAGCTGCTCCCACCCGAGGCTGCCCCTCCACCTGGGCATGGCCTGCCCCACCCCTCGCCTTTCTCCCCACCCCCGCCCCCCAAGTTGCTCCAGCATCAATTTTCCCCTCTCAGGACCATTCTCAGCATCCAGACATACAGGACCCTCACCCGGCTTGAAAATAAATAGATAAAAGCACTCCCCTTGAGCCCCGTGCTCGCCAGCCGTCTGTTTCTCTCTCCCTTTGCAATAAATATGCTCTGAAGAGTCACCCAGCCCATCCCCGTGTCCTGGCCGCCCGTGCTCTCCTCAATCCACGCCAGCAGACCTTGGTCCACCCCCTCCTGCACTACAGCCCCTGCCAGGCCACAATGGCCCCGTGCTCCTGAATCTGCAGGTGGCTTCCCAGTCCTCAGGGGGCCTCGGTGCCCAGGACACTGGAGGCCACGCTCTCTGCTGAAACCCGGCCCCGCACCGGCCCCTCCGGGACCCCCTCCGTCCTCAGCTCACCTCCAAGCTGGAGCCCAGACCATGTGGCTCATCCCCATCTCCCACCCGGACAACTGCAGGATCTCTTAGCTGCTCCCGGCCCCAGCCTCTGCCACAGCCTGGTCTGCACCCACCCAGAGGGACCCTTGAAAAGTGGCAATCCCAGCAGGCATTACCCTGCTCAACCCCTCCCCGCCTTCTACTGCCCTTACAACATGGTGCAGACTTACTCCCAGCCACAGGCGCTGAGGGGAGCCGCACAGGCATCCCACCCTTCCCTGACCTGCGAGGACGCTCCCACTGGGGGCCTCCACTGCTGCTGTTCCCTGTGAGGAATGCTCTCTCCCAGGGCCTACCAGGCTCACATTCTTGCTTTACCCAGCCCTCTGGAGAAATGCTCCCCCTTCCCGGGAGCTTTTCCGATAACCCCATCCAAACCTATCCGCTACTCTCTTCCCGCCTCTCTAGAACCAGCATCGCTGCCGAACAGTATATATTCACTTGCTTGTTGTCTCCCCGGGTAAAGTGTAAGCTCTGTGAGGGCAGGGACCTTGCCTCCTTCCCGGCACCTAAAATAGTGCCATGTGAATGACTAAACAAAGGAAGGAAGTGCAGTCGTAGCAAGCGGGCCGGGGGCCAGCAGTCAGGCAGTGGGTGTGACGTGTGTTCGAGGGAGGCCCTGCAGGCTCTCTGGCCCGCAGGCAGCAGGCATGGAGGTCCAAGAGGGGAGGGACAGCCCAGAGCTGGTGCAAGGGAGGGGGCTCTGCCTGGGGCTGCAGTGAGAGTTGGGCAGATGGCACCTGCCCTCACGGCCCCGGGGCACCTCCCACACTCACCTGGCCATGGGACCCTCAGAGGAAGGTGACACCTCCTGCACGTCTTGGCTCCAATGGTACTTTCTCAGGATGGCTTTCCCTGGCTTCCCTCTCTAACCTTGCATCTCTCTCCCCGGCCTGTCCCCCCACTTAGCCCTGGGCCAGGCTTCCCCCACTCGTGTCTCCAAATCCACTCTCCCACTCTGTCCAGGCCTGGCCCACGAGGACCTCGTTAGCTCCAGGAGGATTTGGTGACTGGGAGGCAGAGCAAGAGGCTGGAGAGTGGGAAGAGATGGCGGAGGACAGAGAATCCATTCCCGGCTCCCTCCCTGGGGAAGCCTGGAGCTACAAAGGCCGCTCATTCTCCCCCCGCCCAGCCTGCCCACGGCTGTGTAAGCCCACCCTGCATTACACTCTCTTCAGTCACCCCTCGGACTGAGGCTCGTCCAAGTCCCTGCTGAAAGGACGCGTTCACTCTCCCACATAAGTGTGTACTGGTGCTCGCTGGTGAGGTCCGCCTCTGTCCACTAGAATGGAAAGCCCATGAACAGAGAGATCTGGGTCTGCTCTGGTCCCTGCCGCCCCGTGCTAGCACTATGTTTAGCACACAGCAAGTACTCAATAAATATCTGCTGAGTGAACCACTGTCACAAGGTGGGGCCACCCACAGAGCTGTGCGAAGTTGCCACATCAGCCCCAGAGGGGCAGGAAGCAGAACCCTTGGGCCAGCCTGGCCAGGAAGGGTGGAGGGGTCTTGCCCACCCCACACATGCTGACAGGACTATAGCCTCCCTGCTGTCCCCCTTCCCGGGCATGGGCCCCACTCACCCTCCTGGGCGGGTGGACACAAGCAGCCAGGGCTTCCTCTAAGCCGTGCCACTTGCTTGCCACGCTCAGCCACAAGGATGAAAGGACAGAGGTGACAGCTCACAAACATGCCAGCGCCCCAGCTGGCCGTGCTATCAGGAACTGAAAGTGCAGCCACCAGCACCCGTGCACAGAGTCCCCCAAGCTCCCTCCCATTCTTTCCCCTCACTCAGCAAAGCCCATGGAGGGGCTGGGCTCAGGGAAGAGCCTCGTCTCTACAGACTCCCAGCGGCCCAGAGTGTACAGCACCAAGGCACTCCTGCAGATGGCCTCGGCCAAAGGTGCCTAGACCCGTGCAGACTCAACAGCACAACTGCCTGAAAGTGCCCAGCCTCGGCCGGCGGCCTGCACAGCCCCACCCACCTCATCCCCCCCACCCCCCCCATGCCTCACGCCCCACACACCTTCTTCCTTAAACACACCAGCTACCGGGTCCACCTGGACTGCCACCACGTCCCCACCTGGAAGGCTCTCAGAAGGGCTGGGCTTTGTCTTATCCAGAACCTTCTGAGAGACCCAAATTCCTCAGGGCACCCAGACAGGACCTTTGTGGCCCAAGGGCCAAGCAGCCCAGGTCAAGACAGGAAACTCAATATGCTCCCCCCTCCTGTGAGCATCAGCTGCTCCTGCAAAATCTACAACACTATCTAGTCGTCCATGGGCTCAGCCGGAACAGAGGAAGGCAGCCTGGCCAGAGCCCCCAGGCACGCCGACGGCTGCAGTCATTCATTACGGCAGGGTACCCCAGAATCAAGGTTGATAGAGACATGCCCTTTGATTTCTCATGACATAAACCAACCCCTCAGAGAGAATGTTGGGCCCAGAGCCATCGCAGGTGGCTTCTCCCTGCAAGTTCAGCAAAAGCAGCACCCATAAAACATCCCCAACCGGTTTCTGCCGGAGCTTTTGCTAACTGGCACCCGGAATCCAAAAGGCAAAAGCCAGGTCGTCCCCAAGTCCAAGTATAAATAAGGCACTTTACTGCAGGCAGCCAAGGGCACAGGCAACGCCCAGGGAAGACCGCAGGGGCTGGCAGACGAGGGCTCCAGGGTATCAAAGAGACACACAGAACAAGCTCCAGCCCCCATGGGCCAGCCCGCCCCCTGCCAACTGCTAGAGCCCAGGACATGGCCAGTGACCAGCCCCCGCGGGAGGTGTGATACCACTGCTCCGAAACTCTCCCCTGTCCCCCAAATCAGTACTGAGTCAGCCCCTCCTTTGACCTCAATGGCCACCTGCAGGGTTCTCACCCAAGGGATTCATGCACAGTGTTCAGGGAGTCCACCTACTTGGATGGGAAAAAAAATTATGTCTTTAGTTTTTCTAACCTCACCTTTAACATTTTCTTCAATTATTAATGTAAGCAACAAACCACAACAGTATCGGCAGTGTGTGAATCTGTCACCAACAGAAATCAGAGGTATTTTCATGTCACCTTACTGACGTCACAGTACCTCAAAATACCACTTTCACTCATCACTACTTCAACACTAAGGTGGTTCTTAGACCTGCTGCTTTTATTATTTAATGTATAAAGAAGCATATACTACTATACCACAAATTTATTTCTTAACATCTTTATAATTGTATTTCCATATAATTGGTTTTCCCTGTAATCCTCTGTATGTTATTTCGTCACGCTGAGAGTCATGTAAAGGTCTCACGGATGCCCATGGGGTCCACAGCACAGACAAGGACAAGATCCCTGCACTAGGATGTGACACCACTTCTGGATGGGGCCATGCTGCTAAGCTTCCGGCAAGAGAGGCCAGTCAAGGACCGCCTGCTTCCTTGGCCACAGCCTCCAGCTCAGGCCAGGCACCGAGCCCACCGAGCCCTCCGGCTGCCTGGCAGCAGGGCCAGACCGCTCACCTTGGCTGGAGGGGCCTCACGGCAGCTGGTCAGCATCTCCCACCCTGCCTACCTTTCTCCTGAGGAGGGTCGAGGGGCTAAGCACACACAGGGACCTGTGTGGAGTCAGACCAGGCCTGGGGAAGGGCATGGGATGGCAAAGGGGCACTCAGTGGCCAGCCTGCCTCCCACAGACCCACCCCTCCCCCCAGCCCCCAAGGTCAACCCAATGCGTCTTCTCCAAGAGCACCAGGTTCGTATCAGGGTGGGGACGGGCTCTGATCCAGAACCTGGCTCCTCCAGATACTTGCCCTCCAGAAATGCTGACTCCAGCGTGAACTATGACCCCACAGGCACACACCCAGGGCAGCTCACCTGCTGCTTATCACTGGGCAAAAGCCCTCTGGGCAGCAGCTCCCTGAGAGTCACTCAGTTAAAGAATTAAAGATACTCCTTCAGAGATACGGGGATATATGTTTATGTAGAGCTGATTCACCTCGTTATACAGCAGAAACTAACACACCATTGTAAAGCAGTTATACTCCAATAAAGGTGTTTTAAAAAAAAAAGATACTCCTTCACCCTATTCAGAGTTCTGTTCCCACTCCCACCCACAGCTCCTTTCATCAATCACTGAGGGCTCCGTGCAAAGCAGGATGGCATGTTGGACTAGTGTAAAGTAAATCCTCCTCTTATTCATTAGGCACTGTGTCACCTAGCACCAATCACTGGGCGGCCACAGGGCCCTGGAGACACAAACTGAACTGGTCCCTGGGCTCCAAGGATGCCGGAGAGACATGAAGGGGAGCAACCTCTCACCCAACCATGATGGGCAGGAGCGCAGATGTAGAAGAGCATCCTCCTGCCAGTGGGAAAAACTGGGATTCTCTGGAATATTGAGCAGGAAGCCTTGACTGGAGGTCAGGAGGGAGGGGGGTCAGGAAAGACTTCTAGGAGGAGGAACCATCTGAGCTGAGTCTGCAAGTATGTGAACAATATGTCAGAGGATGAGGACTCTCCAGGGCCAGCCGGTGAGTGGGCAAAGGGAGGTGGAGAAAGGAAAAAGCCATGTGGGGGAGCCGATGCAGCAGGTCTGGCAACAGCAGAGAAGTCTCATCTCTGTCCATGGGAAGCTCGAGGCATGACTCAAGGGGAAGGCAGGGCTCCCTCCCACCAAGTGATATTGGAATAGGGGAGGGGCTGGAGACGACCTCACGGCAGACTCTCTGGGGGCTGTGGGACCCTCTGTCTCAAACTTGAAGTCCCTGCCCAGGCTGGCAGGACAGAGCAGGATCAGCCCTTAAACACCGCCCAGAAGAGCTTCTCAAGTTTCTAGTTGAATCTGAGATACCAGCTTAGGGCTTCCACTACTCCCCCCATCACGTGGAGCACACTCCAAGCACCCAGGCCTCCCTGGGCCCAGGGTCTAGAAGGACTCTCCAGGCAACCAAATCCAATTCCTGGGGAGCCTGTGGCTGTGACTTGACGGTATGGTGCCTCATTATGCCTGACACTCTGATCTGTCCTGTGTATGCAGCTGGGCACCGAGCTTTGCTGGAAACACACTGGAAGCCTCTTCCACTTAAAGAATCTGCTGGGCTCTAAGTGTCCAGCAGGGTAACCCATACCAGCCTGGGACGGCTCTTGCCAAGCAGATCCTGCCAATCGCTGGAAGCTACCTGCACCTGTCAGGTCTCCCTTCCGATTACACACCTCTCCAAGGCCTCTGTCACTCAGTTTTCCTGCTCCATGGCCCAGAGAATCAGTTTTGCTATAAGGGCCCTCCTTCCAGGATTCAGCCAGCTCTGGACTCACGCCCATCCAATCACCAGCCTGGCTCCCTGTCTCTTCAGGAGAGCAGCAGACCTCAAGCCAGCATGGAGCCCTGAATCCAAATGCAGCCCCTGGAACTCCCTGTGACCACCTGGTGGCCCAGATATAGGAGTAATTGACCAACATCTGGGCACTGGCCTACACCTACTGCTCACTCTGCTCTTTAAGACAGGGTCACAGCATTTCCCTGGTGGCGCAGTGGTTGAGAGTCCGCCTGCCGATGCAGGGGACACGGGTTCGTGCCCCGGTCCGTGAAGATCCCACATGCCGTGGAGCGGCTAGGCCCGTGAGCCATGGCCACTGAGCCTGCGCGTCCAGAGCCTGTGCTCCGCAATGGGAGAGGCCACAACAGTGAGGGGCCCGCATACCGCAAAAAAAAAAAAAAAAAAAAGACAGGGTCACAGGCTGGGTTCAAGGATCTGGCCCTAGATTCCTTGACACTCATCTGGGACTTTGCAAGCATAGCTCTCTGCCTCAGGGGTGCTCAAGGACTAGCACAAATGTCATCCAGGGAGTGAAGCCTACCCACACTCTCCTCTGAGCTCAGAATCCATGCCCGTCAATGGCACACACCAAGACTAGAGGCATGACATCTACCCCAGTGGCCCATGAACACGTAAGGGTAGGCCCAGTACTGTTCCTGGAATACAGCAGGTGCCTATTAAGTGTTTGATTTGCATGTCCTAAGCTCTCCCAACCTTGGAGTTGGGGGCCAACTGAGGGGGCCATTTTCTGTTGCCACTCTCCCTACCTTCCAAAAACAGAGATGCATTTAGTCCACCAGTTCCCCCATTCTGATCTCACTTCCAGCCTGGCATCTGGGGCACTGCCCTCTCTCTACCACTCCCCTTCCCAGCCCCCAGCATCTCCAGGCCCAAATGCCGCCCCCATAATTGGCCCTTGCCCTGAACTCATATATAGCCCAGGGGATAGTCTTCTCAAAAGCAGATCTAAGCAGATTAAAAACCCTTGGAAGTTTCCAGTCCCTTAGGACAAAGTCTGGAAAAGCCAGCTGGGACACTGCCCTCCAGCACAGGGACACGCTCCACTGTCCCCCGTCCCCAGAACACTCTGAACTCTCGACCTTTGTTCAGATGTTCCTTCATCAGGGACACTCCCCAACGCTTCAGTGAGCCCACCTGTCCACATTTCCTGCCACTAGGACCATTCACCATTCTTTCATTCAGCAGAATTTATGAAGCATCTACTGCGTGCAAGACATGTACTAACAAGGTCCAGGAGCACAGCAGACAAAGGCCCTGACCTCACACTTTAAATGGAGAGAAGACAAGAAACGAGTTGTTTCTTTTTTTGTTGTTATGTACTATATAATTTACCAGGTGGTGATAAGAGTAGGATAGGTGCTTAGGGAAGTCTTCTCTGAGAAGTTCCATCTGGCCCTGAAGGAAGAGGAGAAGTGCCCCGCTAGGGAGGGGATTCCACGCCCATCTCAAACGCTGCCTCCTCCCGAGGGCCCCCAGGTCCCCAGCGCCCTGGCAACGCAGTTTTCCCATCTGAGGGTCGTGACCGTGAATGTGCGCGTGGACCCCACCTCGGCCGCACAGTGGGGACTCCACACGCGCGGGTGGGGCCTGAACGCCACTGCGGCCCCGAGGGAAGTGGGCAGTGGCCAGGCAGCTGACTCGGACGCGCAGCCAGACGCCCCGCGCTGGACGCCCAACCCGCGCGAAGAAGCGCGCTGGCCGCGGCCACACTGCACGCCCGGCGGGGACGCGGCCCTGCAACGGGGCTCTCAGCCACTGTCCAGCCGGGAGGGCCAAGCCCCCGCTCCGCGCCGCCATGCAAGGGCCGGGGACAGAAGCAGCACTCACCCGGTGGCCGCCGCCATGCTTGCCCGGCTCCAGCGTCACGTGAAGTGAGGCGTCAGCTGAGCCCCACCGGGTCCCACTTCGCGGGGCGGGGCCTGGGCGGGGCCGGGAGCCATTGCCCCACCTCCTCTAGTGAAAAGGCTCCGCAGGACCCGGAGGGGCGGAGCCCTGAAGGAGGAGATGAATCTATCTACTCGCCGGCCCCCGGCTGCAGGCGAGGGGCGGGGCTCGGGTGGAGGCAGAGGCCTTTCCAGAATAGGAGGGAACTTCCCGGCGCAGTGGATACCTTGATTCTGACCCTGACCTGGCGTCCCAGCCTGCCCAGGGGAAGGACACCTTGGGAGAGGGAGCCTCTGACCCAGTCTAGGGACGGGGCAGAGGTGACAGCTGTTGTTTAAGAAGGGAAATGGCTGGAGCAAAGGCCAGGGCAATTGGAATAAACTAAAAGTTCAGTGTCCAGGAGGGGGGTGTGGGAGTGAGAGGTGCAGCCTCAGAGGTAAGCAAGGGTCAGATCTTGCACCGCCTTGAATATGGGGCTGGGGAGTTAGGTCTGTTGGGCCCTTTCCAAGCTCCCTCAACTGCAGAATGGAGAAGGACCTGGGGACAGGGAGGCCAGTGAGGAGGGCTGGGGAGAAGTGGGCACAGGGAGGGCACAGTTCAGGAGAACTGTGGGCATCCCCCTCTGCCCTGCTGGGTACTCTTGTTGGGTGCAGTGTCCTCCAGAAGGCTGGGGAGTGGGACAGGAAGGGTGGTGGTAAGTAGATGTTCCAGGGGAGCTCCCTGTGTTGCCGGTGCCTTAGAATAATAGTAATACTAACAGGTACGGAGCACTCAGTGTGCCCCAGTGCTTTACAAATGTCAGTTCACTGAATCCTCACAATAGCCCTGTGAGGTAGGCTCTGTCCTTAATGCCGTTTTACAGATGAGGAAACCGAGGCCCAGAGAGGTAGGTAACTCACCTGAGTTCACACAGGGGCTGACCTCATGCAGTAGTGACTTGGTAGTGATTCACACTGGCTCAGTAAAGGAAGGGGCCCCAGGGCTGGTGGGAGAGGTTACCCCTTGAGTCCCAGCCCCCACGAGGGTTATGCAGATGTGTGTGGACAGGATGTGAGGCCCAGCACGTGCCCATGGGCTTCTTTACCCCACCCCCAGCTATCTCACAGCTGGAAGTAGCTTCTCTTTGAAGACCTTGGGTTTGGGAGTGCCTCTTGTTTCTTTGTCAGAACAAGGATGTGGGTCACCATGGCTGAGCTAGGGAGGCCCCAGGGACTCGGAGATGGAGAAGCAGCTGTTGTTTGTTCCCACAAAGCTGGGAAGAGAGCAGGCCCCTTAAAGAGGGGGAGGAATCAAACCAGAGCATAAGCAGGGTGGGTGACACAGCGTGCCTGCTTCAAGTCCTAGCACCATCCCGGGTTTACTCATCTGACAGTTGGGGGCTAATGGTATCGCCTCACGGGGCTGCTGTAGGGTTTCATGAGCAGACATCCAGGCACCTTCAGCCTGTGGCACAGCTAAAACGGCCAAAGCCATGAGGAGGAAGGTGGCACCTCCAGACAGCCCTTCCCACCTCCCTGACAGAGATAAGACCAAGGAGAGTTGATGGAAGAGGGAAACTCCATCCTTCCTCCCCCTTCCCGCTTCCTCCAGGCAGGACCCCAGAGACGATCTGTCCACCCTCTTGCCAGTTTCCAGGGAGGAGAGCAGAGGTATAAGCCCCACACCCCACTGCCCAGCCCATTGCCCTGAGAACTTGGACCCGCCCCCCACTTCCTATTAAGCAGTTTCCCACCTTCAGCTAAAGAGACTGGACACTTTTTAAAAATAACGAAGGGTGAGCAGAATGAGCTTCTCATGCTCTTTTTTTTTTTTTTGCGGTACGCGGGCCTTTCACTGTTGTGGCCTCTCCCGTTGCCGCTCCGCGGCATGTGGGATCTTCCCAGACCGGAGCACGAACCCGTGTCCCCTGCATTGGCAGGCAGACTCTCAACCACTGCGCCACCAGGGAAGCCCCTCATGCTCTTTTGTGGAAGGAAAACCTGCCCGGGAGCTAATCACAGCCCCTGCACCATTTATTTTGACAAAAAATATGTGAAAATTAAGCCAACTGCCAGCTCTGCGTGTTTATTAATATGAAAAAGAAGTAATTATCCTAAACAGCCACAAGATAATAGGGGGAGGGCACCTACCAGCTGAGTGGAGCTCCCTTGTTTGTGGGCAGTGCTGGGGGGTGGGAGCGGCCTGCCCCTGATTCCTGCCCACCCTGGTCTGTCTGGATGGAGGGTTTACCCTGCCAGTGAGCCTGGCACAGAGGGCTGCCCTGCTACTGCTCACGCCTCCCCATCAGAGACTCTGGCAGGACTGTCCCCACCCGCCCCCCACCCCGATCAGGGCTCTGGCAGGGGCTCCAGGAGAAGCAGCCTTGGGAGTGGGTGAAGATTACTCATGCAGGGCCGACCCTGAACGCTGCAGGAAGCCAGGAGGCAATTGGGAAAAGATTGATTTTAGAGAGTTGGAGCCAGAGAGTATAAATCAGCAAGGGAGAGCTCCAGCCAGCACACTCAGGCCTCACACAGCGTCCCCTCTGAGGTCATAGACTGTTGGTTGAAACAGTCTCCCCTCATCGTGACCTACAAGTGGCTGGGAAGCGTTTGCGCTCAGCCAGCCCAGTGGCCAGGGCATCACGACTCTCAGGAAGTGCCCTGCCCCAGCCAGAGACCACAGAGAAACTTGGTCCCAGGAAGGCTTCTCCTGGGAGCTCCCGTGGCTCCCTTTGTCCCTGTGACACTGCCAGGTTTCCCTGCTCTGCCCGCACCGCTCGACCTGGGCACAAAGCTCTCGCAGCTCCATGGACCCTGCTGATGGCTGGCTGCCTGGAGATGGTTGGCCCAGAGGTGGTGACCAGCCAGGCTCTGACTTGGGGCCTCGCAGGGGCATCCCTGCAAGAGCAGGACACGGGCCCCTTCCATCTTCTGCTCCATCTGAGGATGCTGGTCTGCCGGAAGGCTCTGTGTGACCACACTGGATGCCAGCTCTGCCCTTACTACCAAGCGGTCTCACGTGCCAGTCTGGGAGGGGATGGGGCCCAGACCCGGCGCTGGAGGTCTGGGCCGAGGAGGAAGAGGGGCCCTCAGCACTGGCCCCAAGGAGCCCACCATCTGGGAGGGCCGAGAGCAGGGCTGTGTGACGAGTTGGGGGTTCCTGAGAGATTCTGAGCAGGAGAGCAGTGGGGTCCGAGCCCATATCTGGCGCAGGAGGTGCTGGCAAGAGGCTCTGTGCTAACTGCATGAGGGCACCAGCCTCGGTGGTGAAACCCACACAGGGCGGCATGTGGGGTTTTTGTGACTATTTGCTTCTGCTGACGATAGAAGACTGGGCTCAGGAAACTAGCACCGAAGAGACTGAACAGAAGGAAGAGAAGGGTGCAGGCATGTGCGGGTGGGAGAGGGGAGATGGGGGTGGCATAGTCTAACCCAAGCTCTTCCCTAGTAGGGAAGGAAGGAGCGTGATAGAAATGAAATGCCCAGGAGACCACCTCTCCATCACAGATCTGGCGGATCCCAGCCCTCAGCCTTTGCAACATCGCCACAGCCGTCACCACCATCCCTCAGCACCCCCAGAGGAGCCCCACACCACGTCACACTCCTCCTGCCCTTCCTGGCCCCGCCCAGCCCTCCTGGGTATCCATCTTCCTGCAGGAAAGAGGCAGGCAGCAGCCGGGGGGGTGGGGGTGGGGGGGGTGGGGTGGGGGTGGGGGTGCCTTCCCTAGGAAGCCCCATCACTGCCTCAAATGAAGTGGTCCCTGCTGAGCACTTTGCCAAGGTCTATGAGGCAGTTCAAGATGAGAAATGGAACGGTGCCTTCGGAAAGGCAAACCATTCCAACAGCACCTTAAAAACATCGAAGGAAACAAGCTCTTTGTGTGTGTGTGTGTGTGTCTGTGTGCGTGTGTGTGTGTGAAAATGGGAGTATATTGTTTTTCACTGTTTGAAAGACTGTTTTCTCATCTTGAAATCACAAGCTGTTTTCTTCCAGAGAGACTTATAAATACATCCAATTATCGACGTTCAATATAGGAAATAAAGTTCCGAAATGGTTTTCTTGCGCGCACGCGGAGTGGGCTGGCCAGGTTGCACAGGTGATAATTACTTTTATTTCTTCCGAGTCGTACCAGGGTCGAGTGGCTTGTCTCTCCACCTTTTATTGCTTTCACTTTTATTGCATTTCCCATGTTGTGTGGGGCTATTCATTGGTGTAACTTTATTACCACGTTCCAAGATCTTGATAAAATGAATGAAATTCAAAAGTATGAGTGTTGGGTTCTGTGGCTTGTGTTCTGTGGCTTGTGTCCTGGAGAGAAATCTCCCCGGGGGATGGGCTGTCCCTCTGCCCCGCTCCAAGTTGTTGAATGTCTCTGATGTTCCTGCTGACATTCACAACTGCCCCTCTCGTGGGTTTCCATCAGGGTGTCATTTTAAGGGGGATGCCTTCTGCCCTTCATGAAATCACCCACAGACTATGTCCCCAGCAGCCACCTAACCTGTCTGTGCCACCAGCAAAACTGGGGTCACCTGCGACTCCTCATTCTCCTGACCTCACATCTGTCCGCTTTTCCTCCTCAGTGCCTTGTCCCCCCCCCCGCCATGTCCCCCACCTCTTCCTCCCTGCAGCCCCTTCCCACTTCCCCATGTCAACGCCAAGCCTCCGGGGCTGCCTGCCTGCAGTCTCTTCCCATTTTAAGCCCCATGCTCATCAGCGTTCTTTGTAACAAAGAGCCCCTGAGTCTGGTCATCCTCAAGTAGAGGATGTGTCAGGAGGGGGTTAGGAGGCACATCTGAAGGAGAGGCAGACTCAGAAAACAGAAGGGAACCAGGCAGGCTGGTAGCTAAGTGCACAGCCAGGCCACACCACAAACTGCTGCCCTTAATTGTTGCCACTACCCCTACTCTTGGACATCACCTTGGACTGACACAGCATCCAGCATCCCGGCTTCACTCCCTGCATGGCCAAAGCCCTTGGCGGGCAGCGTAGCCACTGACAGAGCCCAAGCCTCACGCCCATGCTCTGGCCATCTTGTCCCTTTGGGCTCCTGCAGAGGGGAAGGAAGGGTTGGGAGCCCGGCATCTCACTAAATCCAATTCTCCCAACAGGTGGGTGTTAAGATGCTGGGAGATATACACAAATCCCTGTGACACACAATATTGTGGGTACCAATTTGGGGTGCCAGCAGCTCCCCCCAAATAAAACCTTGAAAAGGTCAACTTGGACAAACTAGTCCTGAGTATTGCAATCAAAAATTCTAGAAGGCAGCGATTTTCATTTCAGCACAAGTGTGAGTTCCTTGTTTCATGGTTTTTCTGTTCAGTTTACATGAGAGGATACATCATCTTCATTTCTTTAGCTCTAAAGGTCTTACCTAGCCCTGCCTCCATATCATTGCCTAATAAATATCCCCAAGCACGAACAGCCTGTTAGAAATCATGTGGTGGAGAAAGAAAAGAAGTGCATGGACTTCAGAATCAGAAGCCTGGGTCCCCTGGCTTCTCTGGTCCTCACTTTTGCCCTTTGGAGACAACAGGGTGCTTTTGCTTCCCGTAAGAGGCAGTTCTAAGGGGCAGAGGAGACCTTGGACACCAGGGCTCTTGGGGAACAGTTTAGCACTATACAAATATAGCAGTGGCCACTTTCCTTATTATGATACTTATTATCCGAGAGCGTGTACACGGAGGTTAGGAATGTGGATGCAGGAACCTAGATCCCATTCCTGGCTTTTTTACTTTACTCACTGTGTGGTGCTGGGCAACTTACCCAACCTCTGTGAGCCTCAGCTTCTGCCTTGGTAAAATGGGGCTGATGGGTCTCTGCTCAGAGGATTGTTGAAGAGATTAGATGGGTGATCCCGTAAGACCCTCAGCACAGCCCCTGGCTCAGGATGGCTGCCATCCTTATTTCAGTGGTCATGTGAGAAGTAGGGACAGCAGGAAAGCACCAGGACCCTCATCCTCAAGGAGTGAAGGTGGGCGAGATGCCCCATGACGTCACTCTTAACCCTGCCCACCTACAGAACAACTTTGACACAAATGGGTGAGTCCATAGCCCCAAGCCAAGATGGTCAGTGCTTATTCCCTTCAAGAGGACTGGCTGGCTCTTGGGGCTGCCTAGCCACTGCGAGCCAGCCCTGCTCCCTATACATGAGCTGGCAGTCCAGCCAAACACAGAGATGCTGAAGAGATGCAGGAAAACGGATGAGTGGGGAAGGCTGCCGAGAGAGCATCCCTGCTGCACCCAGGGCTTTTGGCCCTGCCTATGAAGCCAGCAGGGCTCTGTTCATAGGCATGGGTTTGCACGTAGGGAAGAGGGGCTGCAAGGAGTTGTGTGAGAGTGGTTAGGGACACACAGTAGATTGCAAAATCGGTCTCAAATTCTCCTTGCTGTGTCCATGTCCTTGCTTAGTGATGCTGCCGCCCCTCCCATCCAGAAGTACAGTCTATTTCACCAGCCCTTGAATCTGGATTGGCCACGTGACTCACCTTGGATAATAAGACATTCACAAAAGCAGAGGCCTCGGCAAGGGCTCACCCACCGGGGCCGACCCTCCTGCCACGCTTGGGAGCCCTGCCACCGGATGAAGATGCCCTAGTTAGCCCGCCAGAATGTAACATGCCCGTTCGACAGCCTGCCAACCAGCAGACACACAGGCAAGGCTGGCTTGAACTATCAGCCTCCCGCCAACCCAAGGACTGGCTGCAGACCCACGAATGAGTCCAGCTGAGACCGGCCGTGCCGGCCCCAGCATCCCGAGCCGTGTAAACGGTTGTTCTGAGCCATTACACTGGATGATTTGTTATGCCGGGTTATCACACGGGGCAGAGGGAGGAGAGCCTGAAACTCACACCTCGGAGGGGAGGCTGGGGACAGAGGCCGCAGGGGCTGCTTTCACGTGGAACTCTGGGAGGTGCAGGGTCCCAGCAGCACCTGCTGTGGGGCCCTGGGGAGAGAGTGTGACCATCAACTCACCTCTACCTGGAGCGCAGTCTGGCTGCCGGGACCTCGATTCTGCCTGGCACCGTGAGGTTGCACCACCTTGGGGGCATGGAAAGGCACCACCCTCACGTAGCTCCGTTTCTGCACGAGGGAGACTGGGCAGCGGTGGTGCAGAGACATGGTGCCCCCAGTGGAGCTTTCTGGGCAGCCCACTTGAAGCACAGGAAGTGGGAGGACTCTGAGTTTCCTTAAGAATCCCTCTGGGGACCCCACCAGGCATACCTGAAAGAGACTTTTAAGGGGGCTGGAGGGCCCCTGTAACAGAGATGGTGCTGGAGCGAATTAAATCCAAACGATTATGCCAGTGGCGCCTCGTGTGCACCTTGGGTGCAGCAAAAGCCAGTGAGCCCGGCCTGGGAACTTGGCCTGCACTGTCACACCCCAAAGCAAGGCCAACGTGGGGCGCACACAGCATGGGGTTGTACCTGGGTAGCCTGGAGGGGTAGCTGAGAGGTGACAGTCTGCAGGGAGTTCACCCCAAGGCTAGCCTTGCTCAGACAGACCCAAACCTTGTGGGAGACCGAGCACAGAGGGTGAGGAGAGCCCTGCTCTTTCCAAAGCAAAGCACCTTCTCACCTAGATGAAGACAAGCGTCCCGCTGCAGAGACGCCTGCCCAGGTCCAAGGCTTGGACTGTCCAAGCTGAGCGCCTGCCCCACTTCCAAGAGCTGGTCATTCTATCCGGGGCATCTTTTACAAAGATTAATAGGTACCCAAGACGTTGCCGCCGCTGTGCTCAGTGCAGACAGTAGCACAGTCTCCGAATCAGATGTCAAGTTCACCGGCAACTTCAGAAGCTGGCAGGGGTCTCACTCACTTCCCCATCCTGTCTGGACATTCCGTTCAAACAGTCTTTGGGAAAATTACAATTTTATTTCCAGAGCTCGGAGATCAATATTCAGGGCTTGAGGGAGAATTTACTGAAAATCATCTCACAGTGGAAGCGCCAGAAGCAGGAGCTTCAGCACATAGGGCTCCTCCCAGATCACGAATCCGCCCGCAGGACCAGCTGCTGGCCCAGCACGGGGCCTCTGTCAGCTTCCTCCGGGGGAGGCTGGGCGGCCGACCAGGGCAGCAGTGCCGGTCGTGGGTGGGCAGCCAGGCCTTCTTTATGGGGGGTCTGGGAGGAGAATGGACCTAGCGTCTCCCCCGGCCACCACCTCTGCTTGAGGGAGAAGGAGGCCTAAGCTGGGATGAGAAGAGCTCCCAGAATCTTTGTGGAGGCTCACTGAGCTCCGTCTGCAGCACTGGCTGCACGGAGAACCAGTTTTAACTTGGGATCTAGCAGACTCTGTCCCTTCTGTCACCAAGGGCACTTGCCATGTGAAGAGTAAGGACCTCCTTCTGAGGAGGTCCAAGTCCCCTGGGGACAGCCCACCCAGCATAGGACAGGCTGCAGGCCCTCTCTGTGTTGTCGTTGGGGCCATGAGGGGCGGGACAGACATGTCACCCACCCCTCAGAGATCTGGATTTGGTGGGCTGAGAGGCGACCCAGCCACGTGGATCTCTAGCCAACACGCTAGCCACCAGTAGTCTGTGGCGGGTTGGGGTTTATTGTGTGACAGCCACCCAAGGTAGCGAAACCTCTCTCGTGACCTCAGGTCACTCGCAGTCCTATGCCGGCCTGTCAGCTGCCTCTCCAGGGAGGAGGCATGAGCGCCGGGCATCGATCCTGAGCTCATCACCCCCATCACCCACACATTTATTCCCATCCTTCCTCCCATCGAGGGCCCTTTCACGCCCCACTTTCCAGTGAGGTCCCCTCCTCCTGCCCTTCCCACGGCCCAATCAGAAAAGCTCACTGGTCTGGCCAAGGGACCCCTGGTGTCCACGGGGCCCCAGCCCCTGCTGGCTAAAGAGCCCATAGCCCATCACTCTCACCCCAAGATGGGCGTCGAGTAAAAGCGGCTGTGGGGAAATAAACTGGAACTTCCACATTGGCGAGTACCTTGGAAATAGCAATAAACCGCCCAAATTTAAAACAAAGCCTTCTGACCTGTAATTGCAATTCTCATTATCTACCCTCAAGAAATCCTGCCTCATGAAAACGGGAGGCCACAAACCAGAAAGTTCACTGAAGAAGTATTTGTGATAGCGAAAAACTAGAAGCAGTCTGCGCGTTCACCCACGTGAGAAAACTTGTCTGCTCCTGCACTTGGGACCCGTTAAGAGGAATGTCCTAGATCTACAGGTATCAACTTGGAGAACTCTCAACAGCATTGCGTTGACTGAAAAGTTGAAGAACGGTGCATACTGTATTATGTCATTATGTTTATAAACCGATAAAACAATGCACAGTTCTATGAATTCTCTGCAGACACGTGTATGTGTTGTAAAAGTGCTTAAAAGGTCTGGAGGAAGATAAACCAGGGATGTCTTCAGGGATGAGGGAGGGAATTATGAGACAACTTGGAGGGGCTATACCTTTATCTAATGGCCGAATGTTTTGTTTTGTTTTTTAAGGAGAATATATTCAGGCATTTGTGTAATTAATAAATAAATAAAACCACTGTAAAAAAAGAAAAAACAACACCTCTGTCTCGGGAATGCCTTGCAGCCTATGGGGCTCCTTTGAAAACTGGGGAGCTTGCTTTCATCTGGGGCCCTGGAATCTGTTGGAGCCACCACTGATGCCCTCTGCACCTCCTACTCTGTCCAAGAGGGGAGGTTGTTCGGTTTGTGACTTTTTTTTTTTAATTGACATAAAGTTGATTTACAATGGTGTGCTAATTTCTGCTGTACAGCAAAGTGACTCAGTTATACACACATATATACATTTTTTTTATATTCTTTTCCATTATGGTTTATCCCAGGAGATTGGATATAGTTCCCTGTGCTATACAGTAGGACCTTGTTGTTTATCCATTCTAAATGTGATAGTTTGCATCTACTAACCCCCAAGCTCCCAGTTCATCCCTTTCCCTCCCCCACTCCCACCCTGGGCAACCACAAGTCTGCTCTCTATGCCCGTGAGTTTGTTTCTGTTTTGTAGATAGGTCCATTTGTGACATATTTTAGATTCCACATACAAGTGATATCATATGGTATCTGTCTTTCTCTTTCTGACTTACTTCACTTAGTATGATAATCTCTTGTTGCATCCATGTTGCTGCAAATGGCATTATTTTGTTCTTTCTTATGGCTGAGTAATATTCCATTGTATGTATGTACCACATCTTCTTTATCCATTCATCTGTTGTTGGACATTTAGGTTGTTTCCATGTGTTGGCTATTCTGAATAGAGCTGCTATGAACAGAGGGGTCATGTATCTTTTTGAATAATAGTTTTGTCTGGGTATATGCCCAGGAGTGGGACTGCTGGATCATTTGGTAGTCCTATTTTTAGTTTTCTGAGGAACCTCCATACTGTTTTCCATAGTGGCTGCACCAACTTACATTCCCAGGTTGGTTTGTGTTTTGCAGGAAAAGGTCTGGTTATTATTGACAAGGATCACAGACAGAGGACTGCAGGGCAGTGCCAAGAGGACAGTTGGGAAGTTGGGGCCATTCGGTAGGGGGACGACCCTGGCTCACAGGAGCCCAGACCGTGTGGCCAGCCCCATCTCCCCACCCCCTGACTCCCAACTCTCCATCCCTACCTCCCAACTCTGCCTCTCCCCACTATTGACCCCCATTTCCCAACCTCCAGTCCCAGAGCCCTGACCCCCGAGCCCCAATCCACACACCCACCACAGCCTGCTCCCCAGGCCTTTCTCCCCTCCCCTGACCCTTGCCTCCCCCGTCGCCGGGGCCTGCTGGCTCCCCCCCAGAGCAGCAATCCCTCTCCTGCTCTCCGTTCTATGTTCTGGTGAGAAATGGGGGCCAGTCCCTCCCCAGTGGGGGGGCTACCAGTGAGAGAAAAATGGTGCTTTTGGATTTTACTCATCAAGGAAAGTAACACCCCCCTCACCCTCCCCAGGATTTGCAAAACAGTGCTCAGCCCTTCCTCCCTTCTGATTTCTGCCTCCTCTGTGGTTTCCATGGATTCAGAGATTGCTCCCACCACCTGAGCCCGGAGTGAGGGGGAGGGAAGTGAGGGAAGTGGCCCCGTCAGCTGGCCCGGGGTGGGGGGGCGGTGGAGCTGCTCCACAGCAGCTCCCACAGGCCCCCCTTCCCAGAGACCTCAGAGGTCGGAGAGGCACCTGGCCTCCCAGGGCGTTTGCTGGGGACTCCCTGGGAACCTGACATGTCTCATCCTCCCAGGTGGCCCGTGGGGAAACACGCTCTACCCTGACTGACCTCAAAGCCAGCTCACTGAGGGACTGTCACCTCCAGGCAGCAAATGGCAACAGTGACCACGGCAAGAGAGGACACTGTCCAGACTGGCTGGTAAAGGTCACGCTGTCGGTGAGAAGAGCAGGATAGTTTAGGGAAGGGGCCGAGGACACTGCGGGTTGGTTTCTGCTCTGCTGGACCCGGGGTCCCAGCCAAGAGCTCACGTGGGTCCCCTGTGTCTTGGGGCTTTAGTGCTCCTGCAGAATCTGGGCCACTGGAGAGAAGGTGAGAAAGGGCCATGGTGGGGAGTCCCAGACCATCATCCCCTGGGCAGTGTCCATCCTGCCCAGTTTAGCCCCTTCCAGAACAGGTAGAGCATTCCCCACCCCGCCTCCACCCTGCCAGAGCCCACTGTCACTGTGGCTGCCCTGTGCCTCACACCCTTTGTCTTTCGAAGGCTGCTGGGTGTACAGGCCCAAGCCCAGCCAGGCCGGTGCCCTGCCTAGCGTGCAGCTCAGGCAGAAAAGGTTCACGGTGGCTGCAGCAGGGCCGCCGTCAGAGCCGGCACAGGCAGCTGGGCAGGCTGTGAAGGGAGCAGTACCGGAGGCTGCCCGCCATGGGCTCCTCCCCAGCCCAGGTCTCAGGAGGTTCTGAGAGATGCCTCACACCCTTCCAAGGGCGTCCTTTCAGTATACCTTGGCTTAAGTCCATTTTTGTTGTTTACATCCGGGAGCCCTGAGTGACAAAATGTCTGCCAGTGGGGGGGTGGTCTTCAGTGGGCAGTTAGATTCTTGGGGGCCAGCTGTGATCTCACATGACCACTACCACATGAGGCCCAGTGGTCCTCTTCCCTGGCTTTCACTGGAATCTCCTGGACAGTCTTTAAAAGATGCTAGTACCTGCGCTTTACGCAGAACAACTGAATCAGAATTTCCAGGAATGGCGATAGAACACTGGGATTTTTGCAAACTCCCTGGTTGATCCTCCTGGAAGCCAGGATCGAGAAAGCTTCAAGACAGAGTCGACGGGGACGGTGGGGTCCCACAGAGGGAAGGCAAGCGTGGTCCCCAGGCAGGACCTTCCGACTCCCAACCAATTCATACCAGTTCCCCACGGAGTCCCCACCCCCACTCTGCTCCTGTCTCCTGACGGCTGCCCATGTGCCCTGCCCCTTCATCCTCTTTGTCCCTCCACAATTCACCACAAATTCTGTCTCCGTCTTTACATTCAGCTTGGATGACTCACGAAACCTAGAATGGAAGCTGTTCGTTTGAAACCTTAAGACAGAGTGCCCACCTCTGACCTAGTGCCTCCATTCCCTGGTGCACACCCAGCAGAAGCATGAGCATCTGTCCATCGGCAGACACGGGCAAGGCTGCTCATAGCTGCCCTGTTCAGAAAAGCCCTGAGCTAGAACTACCCAAATGCCCATCAGCAGCAGATTGGATGGATAGAGTGGTGCTGTCATGCAATGGATCTATGCCACAGGGAGGATGAATCTCAGAAACCCGGTGTTGAGCGAGATCCGCCTGGCACAGGGCAGGTGCTGTGTGAGTCTATGGCTGCTTTTGCATGACAACGGCAGAACTGAGTAATTGCAACAGAGGCTGCGGGGCGTGCAAGCCTGAAATATTGATTATCTGGCCTTTTTCAGAAAAAAAGTTTTCCGTCTCATGATCTATAAGGTAGGGGGGATGGAAAAGGACAAGGGTAGAAGCCAGACTTCTCAATGGGCACACTCTTTTATAGCGTTTTGGTCTTTGAACTGTTAAAAGAAAAAAAAAAAAAGAGGAAACAACAGGCTAAAATGGAGTCACTCGTGCTAAGCCCTGACATCAGCAAACTAAGACTTAATACCTAACTTAATTGCAGTTTCAGCCTCTCCCAGGAAAGTGACCCTTAACCGGTCAATCTGGAATTACTTGGTCAGCATTAGTGAGATAGACGTCCCCTCCCCCACAGGAAGGTGACCTTGCCTGAAACAATCCGCTCTTTGCTAGAATAACTTCCTTGCCTGCCTCCTTCTGCCATAAAAGTCTTCCATTTTGTACATCTCCTTGGAGCTCCTTTCTATCTGCTAGACGGGATGCTGCCCAATGCATGTTTCACTGAGTAGAGCCAGTTAGATCTCCAAATTTACTAGGTAGAATGTTTCTTTTTTAAGAGAACTTAGGAAGCAATGTATTGCCTGTTTATAAAAAAGAAATATTAATAAAATAAAAACAAAATAAATGAAAAACAAAAAAGTTAAAAAGAACACTGGAAAACTCATCTAAACAGTTGCAAGTCAAAATCATGGTTACCTGTGGCCAGTAGTGCCTGGAAGGGGGGACAGGAGAGACTTCTGGGGCCAATGAGGTTGGGTTGGACTCATCTGGGTGGTTCCACGGGTGTATTCAGTTTGTGAAACTGCACAGAGCTGCACGCTTAGGGTATGTGCACTTTTCAGTCTGTAAAATGTTGCTATAATTAACTAGGCTGCCCTTGAGGAGGATACTAGGCTGCCCTTGAGGGAAAAAAATTGCATTCCCTCTTCCTAAGGCAGGAAAGGAGAAGACACCTAAACTCCGACGTTTCCTTATTAAAGGCAGCTGAACGTTTACATCCTGCTGGAGATCTCTCCCTCTGTGTGCCCAAAGCTGCCTTTTACCCTGACACCTGGGCTGCCTGGGGCTCCAGTAAGCAAGCCTCAGCCTGGGGGCCAGGAGTGGGGACAGGAGGAGAGCCAGCCCACGCTCTTTGTCCCTCCAGATCCACCAGACGCCTTTCAGCCTCATCCTACGCGTCCTCTTGGCACTTTAGGGCGCTGGGGATAACTCACTCCTTGTTGAAACTCTCTCTTGCTTTGTCTCCCAGCTGCCCACCCTCTCCTGGCTTCCTCCTGCCTCTCTGGATGGTCTTTTCCCAACTGCTGAGATTCAGCCCATGCCTCAAAAAACGAAGCCCCCCCCCCCCACCGCCAGGGGCCCTCTGTCGCAGGCCCTCTATCCTCTAACTGCTGCCCACGTGCTGGCAACTGCAGCACCTTCATCCCAGGTCAGACTCTCCCCTTGGCTCTATTTCTGTATCTCCCAACAGCACCACTCAGGTATCACTGGGCAAGACAAACAGCCTCACGTGTCACTACTTGATGGCCCGAATTCCAATTGTGATTCCCCATCTCAGTGACCATCCAGCCAGCTGTCCACACAGAAATCTGGTGTCACCTCACCTTCACAGGTACATCCCACCTGTCATCAAATGCTTCCAGTTCTCCCCCAAGTACCGCTGGAATCCCTCCTCCCTCCCAAGCCCACTGCCCTGGACCAGGCTCCCTCTTCTCTCCCTGGGTTATTGCTAGAACATTCAACGAGGCTCTCCCAGCTTCTGCCCAGCGAACTTTTAAATGAAAGAGACCTCACCTTGTCCCTCCCGGCTGCTCACAGCCCTTCAGGGATGCCACATTACCCTTAAGCTAAAGCCGTCAGGTCTCAAGCAGGGCTGCATCTTAGAATCGCCTGGAGAGCGTATAGCGATGCTGTATCTGGTCCCACCTCCAGGCAGGGGCCCGAATGTTGGTACAACTCCACCTGCCCCGTGTTGTCAGCCCAGGCCCCATCTTCCACTGCCCCCGCCCACCTCCCCTAATTCCACATCCCTGATTCACCGGCTTTTCTGCTTCCCAGCCTCACGCATCACATATGCTGTTCCCCAGCCACCCTCCCTGCCCCCTCTGCCTCCACCACCTTCAGGTCCAGCCTGGACTTTCCCTCCTTCCCTGACGGCCCTGCCTTCTGTCCGCTCAGATGTCTCTCCTCCACGTGCCCCCTACTCCCGCACCTTCCCCATCACCGCCTACTCCCCATTGATTTGGCTGTCTTCCCCACTAGAACTCCATGCTGGGAGGGCTGGGCTCGCATCTGCCTCCACCTCCTTGACAAAGACTCTCTCTTTGACCAAACTCAGGCTCCTCTGAGCCCTCTTGTCCACTGGCCCCAACCTTGGCCTGTAAGGACGGCAGCCTCTCAGGACAAACAATTTCATCCACTCCCCGCACTGAGAGACATCACCAAACAAGCTCAAGGCCGTATCCCTGGGACAGCCCACTCCCCCCACCCCCTTAATTTCCTGCCTTGGAAAGCTCAAGGCTGTAAAAAAATGTACTGTCCATTCCAGCCAACGCCTGAAGACAGGGCCCCTGTCTCCCCATCTCTGGGGGAGGGTAGGAGCCGACGTCCAGAAGCTCCAGGGAGCAAACCCAGGGGCCTAATCACATTGACCAACCCCCACCTGCTTTTTGCACTTTTCACTTCCCCAGTTCTGCCTCCGCCCCTGCCTGTTCCCCCTCCCTATCCCCCATCTTCCCTCTAAAACGCCCAGTGGCCTCTACATCGAGGACTTGAGCTCAGCTCTACACCGGAGTCTCTTTCTCCTACTACAGTGGTTCCTGAAGATCTGTCTTTACTGCCTTTATCATCCGCTAGAACGCACACCTGAGTGGAAGGCAGGCAGCATGTGAGCAGACTCATCCCCACCTCTACCAGGATGATGCCGCTGCACTTGACCAAGCCCACCCAGGAGAAAGTGACCCATGACTGGCTGAGACCCTGCCCTTAGATGGGCTCCCCAGATGTATTGATTTCCTAGGGCTGCTGTAACAAATTACCTTACGCTGGGTGACTTAAAACAACAGAAATTTATTCTGTCATGGTTTTGGAAGCCAGAAGTCCAAAATCAAGCTGTCTTGATTGGTTGGTTCCTTCTGGAGGCTCTGAGACGGGATCGTTCCATGCCTCTCTCCTAGGTTCTGGGGGCCGCTGGAAGATCTTGACGTTCTTTGGTTTGCAGTGGCGTAACTCTAGTTTCTTTCTTTTTTTTTTTAATTAAACTTTTTTAAATATAAATTTATTTAGTTGTATTTATTTTTGGCTGTGTTGGGTCTTCGTTGCTGCGCACGGGCTTTCTCTAGTTCTGGTGAGCAGGGGCTACTCTTCGATGCGGTGCACAGGCTTCTCATTGCAGTGGCTTCTCTTTGTTGTGGAGCACGGGCTCTAGCTGCGCGGGCTTAGTAGTTGCGGCTCGCGGTCTCTAGAGCGCAGGCTCTAGAGCACAGGCTCAATAGCTGTGGTGCAAGGACTTAGTTGCTCCACGACATGTGGGATCTTCCCGGACGAGGGATCGAACCCATGTCCCCTGTATTGGCAGGTGGATTCTTAACTACTCTGCCACCAGGGAAGCCCCGTAACTCCAGTTTCTGCCTCCATCTTCACGTGGGCTTTTCCCTCAGGCTGTGTCTCCTCTTTTTCTGTTCTCATAAGGACCTTTATCATTGGATTTATGATCACATCTTGAGGTTCCTAATAACATCGGCAAAGACCTTTATTCCAAATCAGGTCATATTCAGAGATTCCAGGTGAACGTATCTTTGGGGGAAACACAACTCACCCCATGACATCCAGGTTCCTTAGACACCCACCCTTCTTCCTGGCACTCATGCTGGCATTCCCCAGGATGATAAGACAGATCCATGGGAAGAGGGCTGGTCAGGGAAGTCTCAGGAGTGTGGAAAAAACTGAGACCCCCAAATTCAGGCCAACCCACCCTTCCAGTCTCTGTCAACTCCTCCCCAAAGATAAGCGCTTGGCTCAGAGTCAGGAGGCCTGGATTCAAGGCCTGGCTCTGCCCCTCGACTTGCTGTGTGATCTCTGGCACGCGGGTCCCCTCTCTGGGCAGAGATGATGCTCCAGTCCCTCCTGCAGCGCAGGCTCTGGGACTGTGCATGTGAGCTACAGCAACACCTGTTCACATCTCAGACAGCCTGGCATCCCATACATACCCCAGCCTAGGAAGCTATTGAATGAGTGGCTCGGTGTGCCTGGAGGTGGGATGTGCCTGAACTGGGCATGTGGCAGGCTTTGGGAAGCCCCTGAGCTTCCCAGATGGTCGTGTCCCCACTGTGGCTGTGTTTCTTCCAGCATCAGTTGCGTTCCCTGCAGATGGTGAAGGCTGACACATGGTGACCAAGCACAGAGCAGGGTGTAGGAAGCCAGACGTCATGGGGAGGCCAGTTCCTCTGGTAACAAGGGTGGAACTGTGAGCCCTCACAGCTGGGCCTCCTGAAAAGCCACAAAGGGGTATGATGTCCACATCAGTACGTCAGGGGACTCGCCTTCAAAGGAGTCTGTGGGGCAGGGAGGACCTGGGAGGAAACAGGAGATTCATTCCCAAGACACTTGTATTGTATTGACTGCAGACCCATCCTAAGGTGTGCAGAGAGAGAGAGAGAGCGTGCACCTGTCCACTGCACCTCCACAAGAGACATGCAGCCTTTCTGTGCGGAGGTGACACTCCCCTCCCAATACACCATTGGTGGCTCTTGCTGGAGGACTCAGGACACGGCGCACAGCCAGGATCAGAGGTGTGTGGCCATGCACGTGCAGTGGCTAAGGCAGGGGGGCAAGGAGAGGACCAGTATTTCTCAGTTCCACTTCATTCCAGTCTCCTAATATATTGATGAGATAGGTACCATTGTTATCCCCATTTTACAGATGAAGAAACTGAAGCTCAGAGAGGCTAAGTAACTTGCCCAGATCACACAGTTCTTAAACTGTACAGAGCAGGACCCCAGACTGGTTGGTCTGGCTTCAGAGTCATTCTTTATACCCCACCGTCGCCTCTGAGGGACCCAGAGTGAGCCACGACTGGACTAATGAACACGTCACACCCGTTCATCAACCACACCAAAGACTCTGCCAACATATTCCCCAGATTATACCTTTAACAACGGTTGTATTAGGATTGTGGGCTTATGAAGGCTATTCTTCTGCTTTCCAAATGTTTGTTAGTATGCTTATATTATCTCTCAGGATGATCGTCATTCAGAAGAACTTGTTCAGGGGACAAGTCAACCAATCACAGATTCTCCAGGCCCTGGAAAGTCACACACCGCCACTGGGTTTCTCTGCTTTCACACACAGCTATTTTTACCAAACTACATCTAAATGCCCAGCCACTGTTTGACCCTCATGTCCTTCATAGCCTCACCACAGCTCTGAGAACCCTGGAGCAGAGAAGGCATTGTGCCCATTTCATGGATGAATACACTGAGGCCAAGCTGAACTAATGGTGTCTCTCCTAAGGACTCACAAGGAGCTGATGGCAGAACCAGGGCAGAGTCCAGGTCTGAGACCTGTTAAGAAATACACCCACTGTGGCACCACCCCATGGCTTGTGGCCCTGTGCACAGCAGACCACCAGCACCAACAAGCTAGGCACCCTCACCCAACTCCCCCCGTGCAGCCGGCCAGGGTCCAGGGTCCATGGCTTAGGGGTACCGGGCTCCCTCAGCAGGGGAGGGGTGGAGGCAAGCCTCCCATGTGGACAGGGACCTGTGGCCACTGCTGGGACAGCATTGAAGACATCTTTCTTACACCTGATAGTTTGTACCTCCCACTCCTGAGATTCTTAATCATTTTTATCTTTGAATTTGTGCTTTGTAAGTGAAGTTCAAAGGGATAATGGAACACGTGTTGGAGCTTAGAGTCCCCTCCTTCCACCACCTCCCACATGCCAGCTGCCTACTCCGCACCCTCCCCAGCGACTGCTGTCACCCTCCACTCCTGGGAACCTGAGCACAGGCAATGGGAGGCCAGGTTAGGCACTAAGTTGTAGGGTGGGACCCCAGGTGCCCATGAGGATCTGCATTCTCCCCACAAGGTTCCCCATGCCCAAGGGAGGGCTGCATTAAATAGCAAATTTAAAAAGACCATGACACGTGGCCAGAGAGACTGTTGACGAACAGAGGAAGCTTTTTCCTGCTCTTTGAACAAGCGGCCCTGTGTTTTCATTTCGTGCTGGGCCCGCAATTACGGAGCCGCCCTGCCACCAGGGGCCACTGACGGTGCTGGTGCGGACCGTCCTGAACTCCATCCCGGGCTTCCTACTGGCTGCACTGCGACCCCTTCCCCGAGAGCTTCCTCTGGGGGAGGATGGGGGTTGCTCTTCTGGGGCAACCTTACCCCCAGCTGCAGGAGACCACCCCCAATGCCCCGTCAACCTCTCTGAGCTCATGTCCCCCACTTTCCCCTCATCCGCACCCCCACCTCCTTCCCATCCTCCCCAACCCCTCGCTTCTCCCTTTGCTTGATCTGCTCCTTCCTGCCTTTTCCACTGCTGGGTCCTTGGGCTTCCACTTCCAATGCCGCCTTTCCAAGGGCCCCTCCCGAGCCCTGTCGCATTTCCTCCATAGCACATCTGTCTCTGAAGTTCCTTTCCTGTTGACTTGATTACGTGCCTGTGGCACCCTGCCCCTCACGTTCCCTCCACACTCCCCGAGGGCAGGGCTCTTTCTGTTGGGTTCATTGATGTGTCCCCAGAACAGTCCCAGACACACGGTAGGAGCCCAGTAAATATTGGGGGAAGGTGAGAGCAGAAGTCTGGCTTAGCATCTGGGCTGTGAGTCTGTCTAAGGGGTGACTTACAAGGTGATGGGCCAAGACCAAGCTGGATGGACCCCCATTGGGCTGACCACAGCAGGGTGCTGTGTGAGCTGACAGGACTCCCTGCAAAATGCCCACCTCGTTCTGTAACCCATACTCGGCAAGGTGATCGCGAACATCGGTAGCGCAGAGGGAAAACCAGGGCTGCTTCAGCTCGAATGACGAGCGAGGAGGTGAGGTGTTGGACGTACTCAGTTATCACCTCAAACCCTATCATCGATCATCATCTGCCAGAGATGAATCACAGGCAGGTAATTATTATGTCAGGCCAGGTAGCAGAGAGGAGTTTTCAAACAGCAATCAAAGAACTTCCTGGTTAATTCAAATCCATCCTGCCTCCCTCCGGGGGACTAAAGTGCTTTTGTAGAATTGACCAGGCGTAGAGAAATGGGATTGCTCCATGCAGAATGGGGACTCATGGACTTAATGTTTCTCTCTGTCAAGTTTCAGAATAGCACACCTGCCAGGAGTCCTAAATCAATGATCACCCACTTGGAGTAAATTATATCACGGTGATGTCCTATTTCCTGGGTGTCAAATCCAAACTCCCCAGGCTGTAGCAGCCTCTGCTCCGGCCAGGCGTCAGGACCCAGGCCTCCTCACTTTGTCTGGCCTCAGGCCTTTGGCCCCTGGGTGTCCCACACCAGCATGCTCTCCCCCATCCAAATGCTACCAAGGCCCAGCTCAAGCCACTTTGCCCCTAGGCGTCCTGCTCCCCAGGCAGTCTTGAGGTCCATCCCTGGATCTGCCTTAAGAGTTCCCACCTGCCGTCTGGACCCTCAGAGGACAATGCTGGGTTTCTCTGTCCCTGCACTGGAGCTGGCTCCAGGGTCTTCCCAGAGCTGGGTCTCCCCATTCTTGTCCATTTGAACACAGCAGTGCTCTGGGGCCAGCTCCTCCACCCAGCAGCAGAAACCCTTTTGGGCTAAATTAAGCCAGAAAAGGGGTCAGTTACTGGAAGGATGCTGGGCATGGGGAGGTCTCTTGGGGTGGCAAGGGTCAGGATACCCAGCCCACTATGGGTTGAGCAGATCCCATCCAGAGCAGACTGGCCTCAGGCAGGGCTGGACTCAGCCACTAACTCTGGAATCTAGACTCTGGACTCTGGTTGACTCTGTTGGTGATATTCATGGGCTCCACGTGGCGGTCAGGTAGTTTCTCACATCTGTCCAGGTGCACGTCCATTAGGACATGGTGGGCCCTGCGTCCCAGTGGCTCAGACAACACCCTGGGGTTAGTTCTAATGGGGCTGACCGTGTGGCCAGAGTCACATGTGTACTGCAGGGCCCATCATCGTGGCACAGGGGAGCAGTGTTCTGATGGGCTTGGGCCCTGGGTCACAAGCTGGCCCCATGTAAGGCACAGCTCCAGCCACATAGGCTGAGAACACAGGAGGAGCGAGACCTATGGGGAATCAGGACCCTGAGAAGAGGGAATGGGTGTTGGGCAGCCCCAAACTAACAAACACCATGACTTTGTCTCAGATTTCTAACGGGTCAAATCAAAATGCCAGTAATTTAGGGGCAGTGGACAATCCCCCAGAATGTCCTCAGTCCCTCTTCCCCCCAGCTGTGATCTTTCTTACATGAGCGCCTCATCCTCAGCCCGAGACCCTCCGGGTAAAGTTCAAGCTCATTACCTTGGGCATCCCTGCACAAACCCCCATCTGCCTGCAGCCTCGTGTCCTCTTCTGTCCAACGTGGAATCCTGCCCTGCTGGGACCCTGGACTTGGGCGGTCACTGCTCCTTTCACACCTCTGGGCTGCCGTCCCCCACCTGTTCCCCCCATCTTTCCGCCAGGTGACCCCTACCTGTCTCCCACCGCAGAGCCAAGTTGTAGAGGCCTCTCTCACCTTCAAGTCCAGCAGCACCCCCATTCCCGGCCAATCTCGCTGCACTGTGGGCAAGTCTCCTCCCGGCTCCTCCCTGGTCTTCCCTGGACCCCCAGTCACTGCGCTGGGTGTGGCCGGCAGTGAGGGCCCACTAACACGTGCTGGACGGAGGATCAGACGGCACAGCTGGGAGATGGGACCATGGTTCTATGGCCAGAACTCCGAGGATCACGGAGCCCCCATACCACCCCCCCGGCCTGCCAGCCCTTGTTAGAAAACACCCAGATGGGTCTTAAGTCGGGAAACAAGTTCATCCTTGTGGTCAGCACTGTGGCACCCAGGGGCCAGGGGCCCTCAAGAAGAGACACATGGGGACAAGCCAGGAAAATCTCCCTTGGAGCCCCTGCACAAGGGGGTGGAGGGATTGGCCGCCTCCACCCCCAGCCTGGCCCTGGAGTTCCCTGAGAAGGAAGAGAGTCCAGGGAGAGGTAAGGCATTTGGAACTGTGGGCATGCTGAGGACAGGAGCCCCAGCACCACTGGGGACGCTGACAGGTGTGCACAGGACCGTGGGCTCTTAGGGGCCCATCTCTGGGGCCTCAGTGAGAAGCTGGAGGTGACCCTTCTATCTGTGAGGGGGTCTTTTTGTTTTTGTTTTTGCGGTACGCGGGCCTCTCACTGCTGTGGCCTCTCCCATTGCGGAGCACAGGCTCCGGACGCACAGGCTCAGCGGCCATGGCTCACGGGCCCAGCCGCTCCGCGGCATGTGGGATCTTCCCGGACCGGGACACGAACCCGTGTCCCCTGCATCGGCAGGCGGACTCTCAACCACTGCGCCACCAGGGAAGCCCTATCTGTGAGTTTTAAACAAGGGTACTTGGCCAGCATAATAAGACTGAAAGTGAAGAAAAGGAAAACCAAAGATTAGAAAGGAAGAAACCATATTCTCATTCCCGGTAAACAATATGTTTATGTTTAGCGGGAAGATCCAAGAAAGTTAATTGTACAACATTAGAGCCACTGAGAAAGCCTGGAAAAGTGGGCTGATGGAAGAGACACTGAGAAAAATCCACAGCTTCCCCTGTGCCCGTGAATAACTGCCTGGGAAATGAAAAGAAAAAAAAAGAGCCTCCTTCACAACATCAGTAAAGCTACAAACTATATAAACTGAACATGAAACATGCAAGACCCAGACGAAGAAAACTCTAAAACATTGAAAGGACAAAAAGACAAGCCTGGTTAGAGAGAAATCATTCTTTCAGGGTTGGGAGGACTCGCTTTGTGAAAATCCTATTTCTCTCCAAGTTCATCTGTGTTCTTACCACAATTCCAATTTTCAAAATCCCCAAAACATTTCCATTGGAGTTTGAGAGACAAATGCTCAGGTTCATCAGAAAGAGCAGGAGTGGCTGGGTGGAGGGGCATTGCTGTCCCCACGCATCAGACTCACACCTGCCCTGCCCCAGCCCTGCAGGAACCTCACGGTCACGCATAGCCATTGTCACGGTGGGACTGGGAGTGTACCGGCGCTGAGGCCTCAGGCCCTGATGCCGTTCCCTGGGTGGGTGGCCCAAGTCAGATGGGGTCACCCGCCATACGTACTGAATCTGCAATAGGAAGGGGAGTGTCTCCTGAGGGGAATGTCGGTGGGCCCAGGGCAGGGGCTCCATGGCTGAGTGCAGCTCAAAGTCTAGACCTGTGAGGATGGCTGCTTGGTGAGGTGACCTTGTCCTTGATGGGGCCGAGGGGACTGGGTTGGGCTCTCAGGGGTCTCAGCAGCTGCACAGATACTCAGAGGAGAAGGAGAGGGTGGGGCAAGGCAAGCAGGACCACGAGGCTTCCCTCCAAGGGCTGGCTGCCCCACCTCTGTCCTGTACTCTCCTGTGGCTCCCTGTGGCTGCCGGGACTGGGGACAGAGTCTTGGGGTCCCCTGTCTGCCACTTCTTTTGCTGTGTGACCCTGGACTATTCTTCCCCTTGATGTCTCAGTTTCTCGATCGGTAATGTCGGGGGTTGGCTGGATCTCAGGGCCTGGGTGTCTCCAAATGGGTTGCCTTTGGAGACAGCAGGTGGAAACTGGCCTCTTGTAAAAGGGAACCTGGGTGTCAGGCTGGCTGGGAGGGCTGAGCAGGCCAGACTGGAGCTGAAGGTCCAGGAGAGTCTGGGAGCGCGGTCCAGAGCGGGGCTAGTCCAGACCCTGCAGGTCTTAGGCTGTAATAGAGGGACAGATGGAAAACCAGGCTGCAGGGTGGGGCGTGGACCCGTAAATGGGTCAGGTGTCCTCAACCCCATGAGCAGCCTTCCTGCAGGCCTGAAGACCTTCCCTCTCGCAGCAGGCCTGAGACAAGCTGTGGGAGTTGGGGCCTTGCACAGGCGACCCAGGTGCCCTCCGACCCCCTCCTCCCAGCCTGCTGCGCCCCCACTGGAATTAGGGACATTTTGCCGCAAGATTCGTGGCAAGCCCATACAGGAGCTTCTGCTTTTCTGCCTCAGAATTGAGGCTGCTGTCAGATTCATGGGAGCCATAAACCCTCGCCCCATTTCTGCTCTAGCTGAGGCTATCCGTATTGTGACAAAAATAATCAGAGACAATTGCATTGGTAGATTAAAAAAAAATAATTACGTCCCCTATATTTAAGTTATGTAACTGCAGTGACCGTCCAGTTGGGGTCCCCAGGGCCCCAGCTTGGAGAGCCTGTGCTACAGGACCCTGTCTCACCCCAGCATCCTGCACCTCCCAAAATCAAGAGCAGAATTGATGCAGACAGAAATGGGTCCCCAAGGCCTGGATCACAGTCAGGGGCTTTCCAGGGGCCATGCAGTAAAGATCTGGGGGCAGGCATGCCAGCCCAGGGACCCCAGAGCACTGTAGGGAAGCAGAGAAAGGGGGCTCTGGCACCTCCGCAGGCCCTGGCTCAGATCTGGCTTTCGTGGTGAGCTTTGCCAGCCAGCCAGGAGTCATCGGCCTTCTGCTCACTCCATTCTCCTCTGGGGACTCCGCACTCCTTGTCGTCCTGTTTCTGGAGCAGCTGATTGCCCCTACCAACTCTGGGGTGGGCCAATCAGGGCATCACACTCCCCAGCCACTGTGATTGGTTCAGGGCTAAGCACGTGACTGTTCGGAGCCCTGGAGCTAGGGCTGTCCCCGGGATAGTTCGGATGCTCAAGCCAGTGCATCCCACTTTTGCTTAAGCCTATTTGAGCTGGGCTTTAGTCCCTGTGATCAAAAGAGTTATAATTGGACTTCCCTGGTGGCACAGTGGTTAAGAATCCGCCTGCCAATGCAGGGGACACGGGTTCGAGCCCTGGTGCAGGAAGATCCCACATGCCGCAGAGCAATTAAGCCCACGAGCCACAACTACTGAGCATGCATGCCGCAACTGCCGAAGCCCACGCGCCTAGATCCCGTGCTCCGCAACAAGAGAAGCCACCGCAATGGGGAGTCCGTGCACCGAAACGAAGAGTAGCCGCGGCTCACCACAACTAGAGAAAGCCTGCGCAGCAACGAAGACCCAACGCGGCCAAAAATACATAAAATTAATTCATTAATTAAAAAAATAGAAAGCTCAAATTTTAACAGCAACAAAGAGTTATAATTGATGTAAGTTCTCTGAAGGGGGAGAGCGGTAGCACCCATCCCGCGGGTTTGTTATGAAGGTGCACGGGGAGGTGCTCGTACAGCACCAAGCAGAGCGCCCCCCTAAACTGTGGCCATGGCTCTTGTCAGAGGCAGCGTGGAGCATTGACGCTTGTCACCCGTGTAAGGAAGAGAGACCAGGGAGAGCCTAGGAGGTGACTCTGCAGCCCGGGAGGGGCCTGGGTCTTGCTGGGAGGCCCTAGCCCACATGCTGTGGGTGGCGGGAGCAGCTCTTCTGCTGGCTTGGAGCGCTTGCTGGTCTTCTCCATCAGCGTCCCTCCCGCGTGGGCCGGGGTACCGGGTCATAGGAGGCGCCCGCCAGGCAACCTCTCCCCCTTCCCCCTCAGCGCCTGCCGGCTCAGCTGAGCTGGCGGATACCTCAGCATTCCCTCCACACTGCTAAGCCTCCGGGCCCTGCATTCAGAGCTAAGCGGCCCTGAGTGCCCCCCAGCCCCACAACACCACAAGCCACTGTGGCCAGAAGTGTCTGAAGCCCCACCCACTCTGAGCAGGTTTTCTCTCCCCAAACAGCCTCTCGCTCCAAGAAGCCGCATCTGTCACAGCTGCTAACAGGCAGCGGGAGCCGTGCCACGCTGCCCCAAGAAAGCCTTTTCTCCCTTTGCTGGACTCAGACCACCTTGGTCCTAAACAGCAGCTGGAGCCGAGGGGAAAGCCCCAACTGCCTACTTGGAGGAAGCAGCACGCTCCATTCCTGGGGCTTATCCGATGGGCCCACTGCTCAGGGGAGGAAGGGCCGAGAGGGATGCCGGGGCTGGATCGCCAGCTGGCTCCTGGGACTCTTGGCCCCCCAGACTGCATGGTTCAGTGGAGACACCCACACTTGCACACGTGCACGCACACATACACTGCACACACATGCACACTCACGTGCCCCAAAGCACATGCCTATGCTCCCGGTGCCAGAGCAGAGGGAGCCAGGCAGATGCCGCGCTGAGGGCCTCTGCAGCAGCCCCAAGCCCCAGGCATGCGGGATGTCAGCCCAGGAGACCACCTTCTCCTGGAGGGCCGTTTCCTCCCAGTCCACAGTGTCCCCAGCCTGAGGGGTGGGTCAGATCCAGCATCCGTTGGTCCTTGCAAACATGGGCCCCACCTCCCCAGTGGGACGTTCTCTCTACCTGGCCCCAGGAGCCTCACCAGAGGTCCCTGACTTCGAATATTCTTTTCTGTTGTCAGCCCTCAGGTGCCACAGATGTCTTTGAAAATCCAGCCACCCTCACAGGTCCAGACATCAAGGTGCAGAGGACACCAGGCCCAGGAGGACATAAAATCCTTGCAGTTACAGGGAGATGAGCAGACCCGGGGACACCTGCAGTACAGCCAAGCCCCTGGAGCTCAGCGTGTGTGTCTGGTCGAGGCACCCCCACCCCACCTCTGGGTCTGGGTTATAGGCGCCCCCTGCTTTGGGTCCTAGAGGACACAGACTGGCAATGGGGCATCCCTCGCTCCCCGAGCTATGACCTGGCATTCCTCTCCCCACAGTGATGACCCCAGGGATTCCCAGCCGCTACCCCTCCCTCCGGACCACCCCCCAGCTCCCACGAAGCCATCATCCAGACAAGTGGACACGTGGACCCTTCCCATCCCCATCTGCGCACCCAGGACAGACAATGCCCCATCCAAGGCACTGAGGAGCGTCCCCTCTGCCCCCTGTTGTCACTGTGGGTAAAGGACATGAGTCTAACTGATCTCAGACCAGAGTGGGCACCTGCCAGTATACTCCCGGAAGACCTCCCCTCTCCACCCCAGTGCAGCCCCCTTAGGGGGACCCTTGTGTCTCCTGCCCATAGCCAGTCTGCTCAGTTCTTCCCTAACTCCAGTGTGGCAGCAATTGACAAAGACGAGAGTGCCCTGGGACACCTGGCAAGCCAAGATTTCCTCATGGAGGAAGGCCGCCCCATCCCTTGGCCTCCAGGCCAGCAGGAGGCCTGGGTCAGGATGGTCAACAGGCACCGGAGGGTGTGCAGCCTCAGGCGGTTGGCAGGGAGCTTGGCCTGCAGGAGCTCGGGCCCCTGATGTGGGCTCGTCAGGGGGCCCTGGGAGACATCACCTATGTCCCTGCTGTTGGGAGGTGACACACACAACCTTGAAGTGCCTGGAAGAAAGAGAGGGAGAAGGAGACCCTCGGAGAAGCTGATGTGCACACTGGGGGTTGGAGAGGTATAAGGGGAGTCCAGGTGGGGTTCCTAGAAGGACAGACAGACAACGAACTGGACCACCACCCCTGGCCCCCCATCTGGGCCCCATGGGAGATGAATAGGTCCATCTCTAAAAGGGCCCCAGGAAGACTCTGCTCCCAGGATGTCTTTGCCAACAGCCCTAAAGACCCCACCCCACCCCATCCCACTCCCTGTTTAGAGCAGGAAACTGAGACCCAGAGGCAGACAGAGCTGCTCTGGGTGACACTGTGGACTGTGGGTGTCTAGAACCCAGACCTGCAGGCTCCCAGTCCTGTACTGGGCTCTCACCAGTGACTGCCCCAAACCACGGTGCCTTTCCATCCCTCAGCTGTCCTCACCTACAGAATGGGGGCATTGGGCCAGAAGCTTGCAGATGCCCTTTCTGGCTTGGATACCTAGACACTTAGGACCCATCCCTCCGAGTCTTTGGGAGTCCAACAGGACCCCTTCCTCTGCTCTCACCACTCAGCACCGGACCCTTTTTAAAAGTCAGCTCTGTCAATTACAAAAGTCACCACCTGCCGGCTTGTTACCCTTTTGCAAACAGCACAGAAGATACAGGGCGGAAGCTGGAAGCGCCTCCCAGCCCAGCCCATCTCCATCAGGAGCCCTGAGGTCTGCACAAATGGAGCAAACCCTTCGCTGTCTCTCTAAGCCCCTCTCCCCTCAGAGTCAAGGAGGACAGCCTGGAGTGCGTGAGCCCGGGACAGCCCTGAGCCCAGCTCAGCGATCCCACCCAGGTCAGCCCCTGCCCGCACCGGCCCCTCCCTGCGCAGCCCCCCTCCTCCTACGTCAGCCCCCTGCGCAGAGCCCAGGGACGGGGGCTCATTATCCCATCCTGTCTGCCTTGGATGCCGCAGAGTGACAGCTGTTCCGTGTTTAATTACTGATGGGCTGCAGCTATGCCAACCCATGAATAAAATTACAGTTGTTCTGCAATGCAAATACCGCGGCACCCGAGTCTGTGGCTCTGTGAGGTGCTTATTTTGATTGGCTGGCTTTTTTAATGAGAAAAGTTTTATTACATTTTAAAGAACATTAGTAATGATGAAACTCGTACACCTAAAGATTTATATAGCGCCGCAAACAAGTAGCAGGGAGAAAGGAAGTTATTTATAACTTCAAATACACTGCTGCCTTCTGATTGCATTGTTTTAGGGAACAGGGTATTTTGAGCTGATAATCGTTTTAATGATAAATGTGGAAACTCAAGAACCAAAATATCCAAAGCGTCTTGAAAAGGCAAAAGCCTCAGCTAAGATGGGGGTGAGTTGACCTTACTTAGGGGAGAGGGTGGTGGAAGGGGAGCTTGCCCTCCCCAGGGCACGTGGGATAAGAAGATGTTACAGATACTGGGCACTGGCAGAGGTCAGTCACCTGCGGTGCCCACTGGGCACAGGTTCAGCCTATGGAAATGGGAACGGAGACGTGACCTCTTCCTGTTGGAGCCATCACCACGGGAATATCTCTCCTCTGCTGGTGTTGAACGTTTCCCTTCAGAGTGGTGTGTCCGTGCTCTGCGTGACTTGAGATCTCATCTGAGCCGCAGCTGGGTGATAACACAAAGTTTTGAGTCAGTGATCCGAATTCATATATATTTGAATACAGAACGTCTGATTCCACATTTTTCACTTAGAGGATGGAATTTCCCGAGGATTTATGAGGCTGGGAGATGGCATTTTCCTCGCTAAGTTTTCCCTGCAGATCCTTCCCTCTGGGGACACTGCTGAACTCAAAACAGTAGAGCAGAGAGGGTGGGTTCTCCAGCCGGCCGAGGCCCCTGTCTCCAAACAGAACAGAACTGACTTCAACTTAGCAGCGTGGGTGCGTTCCTCTGTTGATTCATTCCGCCAACACATATTTATTGAGGGCTTACCACAGTCAGGCTCCTGGCACGTTCAGACGAGGAGGATGGAGCCTGCGCTTCCAGAAGGGGTTTATTGGGATGGCAGAGACAACAGAGCAGCAGTACATGACACTGTGAGCAGGACAGTCGTGGAGGTATGGATGCCCAGCTCAGGGACAGCAGAGGACAGGGCCCAGTTCTGCCTGCTGGGGGCGGGGGCGTCAGAGAAGGGGCCATCCAAGCCAGCCTGGAGCAGACACCCACCGCCTAGAGGTCTGGGGGCAGGGAGGGGGGCTTGGAGGGCCTGGAGCGTGGGGGTGGAGGGTGGGGTGGGGTGGGGTGGTGTCCGGGAGGGGAGCAATTTGGGGTGACACAGGCAGCAAGCCGAAGTGCCTGGGCTCTGAGCACCTGTGCAGCTCAGAGCTGGGGTTCAGAGTGACCTGGAGGCCATCTACAGGGTGGGGGGAGGAGCCTGGAGAGAGGACCAGCGCGTGTGAAAAATAGTTAGAAGGCAGAATCAGCGTTTTCCGCTTCCCTTCTTTTGGAGGTCAGCCGAGTCAGGGTGTCTCCTGTGCATTCAGACAAGGGCCCCAGCCTGGAAGGAGCGGGCCCAGGAAGACAGGGCAGGAATCGCAAACCAGCTTCGGCGTATGTGTGCGTGCCGCCCGGTTTCTACGCACGTGCTCACCTGTGTGCCTGCCTCTCTATGTGTGTGTGTACATGCCGATACACGTTTGTGTTTGTGCTGTGCATGTGTGTGTGTGTGTGTGCATGTGTGTGTGTGGAAGTGTGTATGGAGTGCTCTCATCTGTGTGAGCACTTTATCTCTCATGTGTGAGTGTGCATGCTTGCGAGTGTGCTCACGTATGCCATTGAGGATTTGTGTGTGTAAGTGTGTGTGTGTGTGTGTGTGTGTGCGTGTTCATCACACAGGTTTTTTTTAATAAAGTCTGACACTCTGGAACTGACACAGTCTGACACCACCACCACTGGAGCTTCTCAAATGAATCTCATACAGCTCTGCGCACCGCTCATACCCTTGGGCCGCTCATGTTGCAGAGGCCTCCTTGGTGAGAAGAAAATGGAAAATGAAATCACAGCACTGCCTCCTGGGACTGCCCAGGCCAGGCTCGGGGGGTTGTAGGGGGCAAGAGGGCATCTAAGGACAGTCAGGTGCCAGGGACAGCCTCGGGGCAGACAGGAAAGGTACCCACAGATGCCTGTGTGTCTGTGTACGTGCACATGGATGTGTGTGGTGCAGGTGTGTACCTACATGTAAGTGTGCGCACGTGCACATCTGTGAGGGGTGTGTATGCACAAGTGCGTGTGCACACGGATAAGCATATTGGTGCCTGTATTTGGACGTGCTCACGACCTGTGTTTCCTGTTCCAGGAACACCGATCTTTGTTGACCACAGAGTTACCCTAAGTTGCATCCAAAGAGGGTGGGGATGGGGGAGGGGGGAGGGCACATATCTGCACCTGCCCCCCACCTCCTTGCTGGCCCTCTCATCTGCCAGCCTCAGTGCTGTCCAGGGAACAGACTGTGCTAAGGGCTGGAGAGATTGCCCAGCAGGTGCAGGACACCGCCCAAGCACTCTGTCCCGCGCCACAGGGGGATGGGAATGGGAATTCACTCCTGCCCTGAAGGTCTGTTCTCTTCTTAACGGCTTGTTGGGGGTTAGCTGATGGCAGGGCCTGCAGGTGCAGGGTCATCACCAGGTTTAAGGAATCTTCCTTGAGCTCTGTTTCACTTCCCTCATCCAAGCTGAAGGAGGTGGAGGGGCTGGGAACGGGGCGGGTAGCTGAGGGATCTGGTGATTAAGTGGAACCTGCCAACTTTGGTGAAAAGAGCCGGGCGGTGGCACAGCAGCCTGAGTGGGCCAGGGAATGTTAGGAGGGGAGTAGGTGGAGACACGAGTGTGGTCCATCTGCAGAGCTCCCATCTCCCCATAGATGCCCTCTTTATCCAGGAGTGGTGCTGTGAGCCCATTTCACAGATCAGGAAACCAAAGCTCAGAAAGGTTGTGCAGCTGCCTGTGGCCTGCACCGAGGTCAGCTGAGCCCACAGCACCACTTCCTCCATGCAGCCCTCCTCTCCTGCCACTGCAGACAGACAGCAGGGCCCGACCAGGACCTCAGGGTGCTGAGACCTTCCAGCTCAGGGTCCAGAGATGGGGAAACAACCTGGTGCAGACACTGAGCAGCTGTGATATTGCAAAATGCACAAGGTTTCTCTTTGATCTCAGCCCCATCCCTGTTTGCAGAGTTGTCTCTATTTGCTCTAGTTGTCTCTATTTGCTCCGAGGGGAAGAAAAAAAGTTCTTTATTTTGAATTTTAGGAAAATGGTGGAGCTCTGGGCTGCATTCCAGGATTCAGAGGCTCTGAGGGAAGAAGGGCCTGACTCTGGGTCCCAAATTACATTCAATATGGTTGTAAAGGGTTAAAAGATTAGGTATAAATTAGTCCTTCTAAAGTCATTATTGGGACTTCCCTGGTGGTCCAGTAGTTAAGACTCTGTGCTTCCAATGCAGGGGGCCCGGGTTCAATCCCTGGTTGGGGAACTAGATCCCGCATGCTGCAACTAAGAGTTTGCATGCCACAACTAAGAAGCCTGCCTGTTGCAACTAAAGATCCCATATGCTGCAATGAAGATCCTGCATGCTGCAGCTAAGACCCGACACAGCCTAAGTAAATAAATAAATAAATAATTTAAAAAAAAATAATAAAGTCATTACTGTGTGTGTATATGCATATGTGCATATATAATATACATGGATATATAACATATACATGTGCACGCACACATATATTTGTGTGTATATACACATATATAAATTACATATACATACTTTTCATATCTGTTTACATACATAAAATATACACACGTATATGTGTGTATCTATGCTTGTATCCATATATGCGTATATATGTGTGGGTGTATATATAACTTATTATTCCTAGATGACTCAGGGACAAGATTAGTTTTATGGGATAAGCCTAAATATCTCAGTGGTCTTTTATTTCCCCTCGGAAGAGGCAGACTTATCCACTGATGTTCTTTAGTAAAAATTTGAATTTGAGGTAAGGCGATCATCCCAACCTTAGGCCATCTGTATCTTGAAGACTCACAGCATACATCACGGTAAACACAGAATGTGCTTTCATGATAAGCAGTGATTTAACCAAACAAGGTCGTGTTGGAACAGGAGTCAGAGTGACGATTTTTATTATAATAAATAAGGCCTAAGCACCACTTATTGATCACTTCCACTTGCCAGGCACTGTTCTAAGGGCTTCACAGATATTGATTGTCTTAATCAATTCAAGCCACAGAACCTGACATAGGTGTTGTTATTTTCCTGTCTTCAGATAAAGAAGCTGTGCTTTCTTTATCTCCGCATTTCCCACAGACAAAACAAAAATTTTTTTTGTCCCTTATTCAAGTTTCACTGGAATAATGACTCATCAATCTCTTTAGCCATTGACATGTGTGATTCAAAAGTATCCAAAGGGCTGTGAAGGACACAGCACACAACTTAGGCGTGAGATGTGTGAAGGGAGGGTAAGGAAAAGGCCTCATATCTCCCTCCCTGAAATGAAAACATGCAAAAAAGATAACAAAAATCAGGCAAGCCCTGCTGAAACTTAAGGAGAGCAGCAGCTGCGTTTTACAGACTTGAAGGAGTCTCTGCAAGGTGAGACCAGGTGGGCAGGTGGGCAGCTGAGACCAGGGTGGGCAGCTGAGACCAGGGTGAGGTGTTGGCTTGAAGGAGACCCACAGCCCTCCTTCCTGAGTATGGAAAGAAGTGAAAAAAATGTGTGGTGTCAGGAAAGTAAGTAAAGGAGATGCTGGTGGAGCATCACACACGTCCTTTCCTCTCCAGATGAGGCACACAGTGAGCACACTCGTGGGGGACGTGGGGGGCAGTGCCAACCATGTCCCAAGGGCCTTCAGAGACCCCAGCCGCAGAGCCATGAGCACGGTCTTGGTTGCACAGAGACGCAGCCCTGGGGTGCTTGAAGCTCTCTCTGACCTGGCCATTTACTGGTGTGGAAGAACTCCTTCCTGAACCCCCTAACTCGGAGGGGTCCACTAGAGGCATGAGTATTCTTTGTCCCCGAGGACCACTTGCCACAAGGAGGCTGTGCTGAGCCTGCAAGGGCTGAGTTTCCCACCAGGCAGAATTCCGTGGTCAGGGCTCTTCTCCAACTGCCCCTTCACCACTGCCATGGGCTCAGTCGGCCCTCAGCGGCCCTGCCCTGAACGAGAGAGATATACCACACTCACACGATAGATGGAGCACGCCCAACTTGGCAGGAAGAAACCTGGGCATGAGAGTGAACTCAGCCGTATAGCACCGGAAGAAAAGGTGGACGGAGCAGAAAACCGTATCGAAATAATATCAAGGAAGGGGAAAAAATGTGAATTTTGAAAATATTTTCTCCGAGAAACAGATGAAGACTTCTTTTTCAAAATGAAAATATTGACTCTAAAAACCAAGAGATGGAGAGAGAATGACAACAAACTGTAATCAAAATGAAGCTGGAAGTTGAGCAAACCATCTGAGGACACAAATGACACCACAGCAGACTTTTTAAAAGACATCAGTGACAGTAAAAGTCTGGAGAGGGCCTGTGGACAACTGATGCAGTGACACGGAGAGTGAGTTTGAGACACTTTTTCAGGATGCAGCAAAAAAGGACAAGGGAAGTTGGAAGTAATCAGAGAGAAGGCAACATCTTTGGAGACAAGATATTGGAAATCAAATAAGGGTAAGAGGTGTGATGAAGTACAGAACACAGCTAGCAGAAAAGAAAAAGCATTCAAAAATAAAATCGAGGAGAACCTTGCTGAACTGAAGACAGTGTAGATCTGTAGGTTGAAAACATTTATTCTGTACCAGGCAAAACGAATGAACATCAAAAGAGAGCTGGTGAAATGATCTAATCTCCTGGATGAATGAAGAATAAGTACCCACAAAGAGGTCAATACCAGGCTGGCCATAGAGTTTTTCCCTCCACCCCTACCACCCTGCCCTCCTTGAGTGGAACCTTACCCTGAACTTTCAGTTTCTTTCTCTGCTTTCTTGATGACCCCTCCCTTCTCCTGCTCTAGGTCCATCATCAGTTAATCCCAGGTGAGATAAACTTGCACGTCCAGTGGCCCTGCCCTCAGGCTGCTCAGATGCCCCAGGGAGTAGAAGCGTCCTCAGGGACCAGAGGCTGGCCATCCCCATAAGCTGAGTCTCAGCCATTCAGGCTTTCCCAGAAGGGGGTTCCTATCTTCAAATGGGATTTGGACAGACAGAGGAGAGAGACCTGTCCTCCTGCAAATTCAGGTCAATCGATGAGATAAGCCCTGAATGGCAAAAGCCACGTAACTACTGGGCCACATTTTAGACCAAATGTGTACCTTGCTCTCCTGATCCAGGAAGGCCCACTGGGAACTTGCCCAGGTTAAACTGGATGACACCTAGCCGGGCTGCCCAGTCCCTGACCACATACCTATCCTATGACCCAAGGAGAAACCAGCTGGTCTCCTCTGCAGCAAATGTTGCCTGGAAGGTTGAGAAACATAATTAAAATCTCAGGTGTTTTCTCCCAAGGGTCATTCCAGCTGGAGAGCCTAAATATCACACAGGGTATGAATGTGCTGCATTTATTATTTTCACCATGGAGACATCCAAGAAAATCGACCTTTTCAGCTTCAATAAAAACGGATTTTCCTGTAGGTCCTTTGACAGCAGCTGCGATCATGAGCAGGGCTGAAACTCAATATTAAACACAAACAACAGAAAAAGGAGGTCCCTTCCCTTGTCCTGTGAGGGTACTGCTACCTGTTTGCAGTTAGATTCAGGAAAGTGTGTGGGGGCCTGAGACCTGCTCAGAGGAGAGGCCCACTACTTCTCTTGAATCCTAAAGGCTCAGGCATCCTCCCAGCATCAGAGGTGGCTGTTATTCATTCATTCAATTCAAGGCAGGTTAGACTAAGAACAAAGCCACAGTAGCAGGCTGCTCTGGAATTCAGCAGGACTGCGTACTGGCATGATTAGAATTCAGTGTCCCCTCCAGGAATATGTCCACGAGTCCCCAGACATCCCACTTTGACTCATCTTCCCCTAAATGAAACTCAGGGCTGGCTATCTTGCCATTACTTGGCTACACTGTTGACCAAACCCTTGCAAACTTCCTATTCCACCATTTCTCCTGACCATGATAGTCAATACATAGAAGGACACAATGACAGTCAAATGGTAACAGTGCTGCCTTGCAATGGAACAAGGTGTTTAGCAGTAGCAAAACCTGGAGTGAGTGCCTATTAAAAACAAGTGGCTTGACCTCAGGCATCTTCTCCTGCCCATCCCAACCCTGCCACCATGAAAGTAAAGCAATTTTAAAAGGTATAAACCAACAAGGACAAAGACAGATGAGGGAATAGTAGCAGTGAGGGATTTCAATAAATTTTGGAAGGCAGAAAATAGAGGGAGGAGTGCATTCTGATTGAGCAGAGCAGAGAAAGTAATATCAGAGGCGTGTTGGAGGGGGATGTTGGTGAGCACGAGCCCATTAACCACAGAATTCCCAGGCTCAGTATTGGAGGGGATGGGCTCTGGAAGCTGGGGCTGGGAGTGGGGTTTTAGCATGATTAAAAACAGGGAGGGGGCTTCCCTGGTGGCGCAGTGGTTGAGAGTCCGCCTGCCGATGCAGGGGATATGGGTTCATGCCCCGGTCCGGGAAGATCCCACATGCCGCGGAGCGGCTGGGCCCGTGAGCCATGGCCGCTGAGCCTGTGTGCCCGGAACCTGTGCTCCACAACGGGAGAGGCCACAACAGTGAGAGGCCCGCGTACCGCAAAAAAAAAAAAAAAAAAAAGGGAGGTTGGGTAGTGTCACTGAAGATGGTAGTGTAGGAAGCTAAAGGAATCTGTCCCTCCATCCAAACAGCTATTGAGTTAGCTGGAGTTGTCTGAAGCAATCATTTTGGAACTCTGAAATCCAGTTGAACACTTGTAGTTTCCAGAGGAGAGCTTGATGAAGAGGCTGGTAAATTTTGGTAAATTCTCACATTTTATATAGTGGTTAGCATTCTCCAGCCACCAGCCCCTTGGCAGGCAGTCATGGGGATGGCAGCCCACATTCCTAGTATGGCTTGCTGGTGTCAGGATGGGCAATGAGGACCTTGTCCTACAAAAATAAGGGTTGTGTGTTTTGATTGCTGAATACTGCTTTTGATCACTGAGGGGCTGGCACAGAGGCCAATCATTGTTTGAAGTCCCATGAACTAAAGCAGCTTTCCCACCATGAGGGAATTTAAAGAAAGAGTACCCCCCCACCCCCAGATATTTAAGAGAATATTTGTCAGGTCACTGAACAATCACAGAGACTATGGAACAGAAATTTCAGTGACTACACACAACAAAGAATACACACTTCACATAAATAGTTTGGAAAAAATCATAAATAGATGACCCCAGCCCTCAACATGCAAAAGCCAGAAATCCCTAAGAAGTGTGAAAATCTGAGTACCAGGGTTACCACATCATAATCCTCAGAATGTCCAGTTCTCAACAACAAAAAAAATTTAACAAAACATACAAAGAAACAGGGAAGTGTGGCCTATTCACAGGAAAAAAAGAATTTGATAGAAACTATCCCTGAGGAAGACCAGACATAGGAATTATTAGTCAAAGACATGAAGTCAACTGTCTTTAATATATTCAATGAACTAAAGGAAACCATGGACAAAGAACTAAAGGAATTCAGGAAAAATATGTCTTAAAAAATGAGAATTTCAATAAAGAGAAGTTATAAAAAGGAATCAAATAGAAAATTTAAAGCTGAAAAGTACAATAACTGAAATAAAAACTCACAGGAGGGGTTCAGCAGAAGATTTGAGTAGGCAGAAAAAAAGAATCAGCAAACTTGAAGATAAGACAATTGAAATTATTCAGTCTGAGGAGCAGAAAGAAAAAAGAATGAAGGAAAATAAACACAGACCAAGGGACCTATGGGACACCATCAATATAACAACATATGCGTCATAAGAATCACAGAAGAAGAGAGAGAAAAGCAGAAGAATATTTGCATAAATAATGGTGAAAAAGTCCCAAATCTGATGAAAGATATGAAGTAAACATCCAAGAAGCTTAACTAATCCAAGTAGGATAAACTCAAAGAGATCCACACCAAGATATATTATACTCAAATTGCTGAACCCAAAGACAAAGAGAATTTTTGAAAGCAACAAGAGATAACCAACTGGTCACATGCAAGAGATCTTCATAAAATTAACAGCTGATATCTCCTCAGAAACCATGGGGGTCAGAAGGCAGTGGGATTACATATTTCAAGTCCTGAAAGAAAAAAACGCAACCAAGAATTCTACATCTAGCAAAACTACCCTTCAAGAATGAGGGAGAAATTAAGACATTAATTAAGACATCCAGATAAAAGCTGAGGGAGAACACTACCAACAGAACTTGCCTACAAAAAATGCTGAAGAGAGTTCTTCAGGTTGAAGTAAAAATATACCAGACAGTAACTCAAAGCCATAAGAAGAAATAACACCGGTAAAATCAACTGCAAAGGTAAATATAAAAGCTACTATTATTGTACTTTTGATTTGGTTTGTAACTCCTCCTGTTTTCCTATATGACTTAAAAGGCAAATGCATAAATATTTTAAATCTATGTTAATAAGCACACATTGCATAAAAGTGTAATCTGTGACAATAATAATAATATAAAGGGGAGGGATGGACATGTATAGGAGCAGATGCTCGTGTATACTACTGAAACTAAGTTGGCATTATTCAAATTAGATTCTTATAAGTTTAAAATGTTAATTGTAATCCCAAGGTAATCACTAAGAGAATAAATAAAAAAATACCAAAAAAGGTAATCAAAATGGTACACTACAAAAAATCAATGAAATACAAAGAAGGCAGTCATGGGGCAATTAAGGAATGAAAACCATAGAAGACATACAGAAAACAAACAGATACATATTTGTTTCTATTTACAGAAATAGAAACAATACAGTAAATGGCAGAAGTAAATCCTTCTTTATCAGTAATCACATTAAATGTAAATGGATTAAACTCTCCTACTAAAAGAAAGAGATTGGAAGATTGGATAAATAAAACAAGATCCATTTATATGCTGTCTCTACAAGACTCTCTCTACAAGTAGATATAGGGACACAAGAAGTTGAAAGTAAGAGGATGGGGAAAGATATTTCATGCAAACAATAACCAAAAGAGAGGTAAGGTGACTATATTACTGTCAAACAAAATAGACCTTAAATAAAAAAAGATTAAAAGAGACAAAGAACGACTAGAGAGAAAGAAAGAAAGAAAGATAGATAGATAGATAGATAGATAGATAGATAGATAGATAGATAAAAGCTTCAATACAATAAGATGTAACAATTATAAACATATATGCACCTAGTAAGAGAGCCTCAAAATATATGTGGCAGAATTAAAGGGATAAATAATTCTATAATAATAGTTGGAGACTTCAATGCCCCACTTTCAATAACAGATAGGAAAACGAGACAAAAGATCAATAACTTGATCTTGAACAACACTATAAAGCAATTAGAGTTAATAGCCATATACTGAACACTCCACTCAATAACAGCAGAATAAACATTCTTCTCAAATGCACATGGGGCATTCCCCAGGATAGATCATATGTTAGGCCACAAAACAAGTTTTAATACATTTTTAAATATTGAAATCATATAAGGTATCTTTTCTGATCACAGTGGAATGAAACTAGAAATCAGTAACAGAAGGAAAACTGGAAAATTCAAAAATATGTGGAAATTAAACAACACACTCTTAAACTACCAATGGGTCAAAGAAGAAACCACAAGGGAAATTAGAAAATACTTGAGACTAATGTAAACAAAAACACAACATACCAAAACTCATGGGATGCAATGAAAGCAGTGTTAAAAGTGAAATTTATAGAAGCCAATGCATATACTAATAAAAGGAGAAATATCTCAAATCAATAACCTTACTGTACACCTTAAGGAACTTGAAAAATAAAAGCAAATTAAACCCAAAGCAAGTAGAAGGATGAAAGAGTAAAGGTTAGAGGGGAGAGAAATAAAATAGAGAATAGAAAACTAAAATCAATAAAACCAAAATTGGTTCTTTGAAAAGATTAACAAAATTGACAAACCTTTAGCTAAAATAACTAGGAATAAAAAGAGAGAGACACAAGTTACTAAAATCAGAACTAAAATTAGGCACATTACTACAGATTTTATAGAAGTAAAGAAGATTATAAGAGAATGCTATGAATAAACAATTATAACCAACAAATTGGAAAACCTAGATGAAATGAATAAATTTCTAGAAGCACATAATCTACCAAAACAGACTCAAAAAGAAATATAAAATCTCATTAAACTCATAACTAGTAAGGAGATTGGATCAGTAATTTTTTTTAAAAAATCTCATAACAGAGAAAAGTTCAGGACCAGATGACCTCACTGGTGAATTCTATCAAACATTTAAAGAGGAATTAATGCCAATATTTCCTAAACTATTCCAAAAAATTGAAGAAGAGGGAACACTTCCTAACTTATTCTATGAGACCAGCTTTTTCATTACACCAAAGCCAGAAAAAGATACTACAAAAACAAGAAAACTATAGACCAACATCCCTAATGAATATCAATGCCAAAAATTTCAACAAAACACTAGCAAACCAAATTCAGCAGCATATTAAAAAGCCATCATGACCAATTAGAATTTATGCCCAGAATGTGAGGATGGCTCAACATTAGAAAAAAAAAAGAAAGAAAGGAAAAAAAAACAACAGAAAAACAAACCAAAAATCCACAAAGAAAACCAATCAATATAGTATACTACATTAATAGAATGAAGGGAAAAATACATGATTATTTCAATTGATGCAGAAAAAGCATTTGACAAAATTCAGCACCCTTTCATGACAAAAACACCCAGTAAGCAAGGAATAGAAGAGGACTTCCTCAACATGACCAAGGTCATTTAAGAAAAACCCACAGCTAACATCATACTCAGTGGTAAAAGGCTGAAAACTTTTCCCCTAAGACCAGGAACAAGATAAGGATGCCTGCTTTCAGCAGTTCTATTGAACTTCTATTCACAACTTCTAATCAGTAGTATTAGAAGTTCTAGGCAAAGCAATTATGCAAGAAAAAGAAAATGCATTCAAATTGGAAAGGAAGAAGTATAATGATCTCTGTTTACACATGACATGATCTTGTATGTAAAAATCTCTAAAGTAATGAAAAAATGTAGAGCTAATAAATAAATTTAGCAAAGTTGCAGGATATAAAATCAACATGCAAAAATCAGTTGTATTTTTGTACACTTGTCATGACCAATTTAAAAATGAAATTAAGAAAGAAATTCCCTTTATAATAGCATAAAATAATAAAATATTTAGGAATAAATGTAACCAAGGAAGTAAAAGATTTGTGAACTGAAAACTACCAAACATTGCTAAAAGAAATGAAAGGAGACCTGAATAAATAGAAAGACATCATATGCTCATGGATTGATATTATTAAGATGACAACACTACCAAAAGTGATCTACAGATGCAATGCAATCCCTATCAAAATCCCAATGGTACTTTTTACAGAAATAGAAAAACCCATTCTAAAATTCATATAGAATCTCAAGGGACTTGAATAGCCAAAATAATCTTGAAAAGAAGAAAGTTGGAAAACTCACACTTCCAGATTTCAAAACTTACTACAAATCTACAGTAATCAAAACAGTGTGTTACCTGCATAAAGAAAGACATATAGACCAATGGAATAGAAGAGAGAGCCCAGAAATAAACTCTCACATACAGTCAATTGATTCTCAACCAGGGTGTCATAACTATTTAATGGAGAAAAGACAATGTTTTCAATAAATGTCATATAAAAAACTGGAAATTAGAATGACATCAGATTTTTCAATAGCAAAGGTAAAAACTAGAACACAATGGAGCAAAATTTTTTTAATTCTGAGGAAAAATTATTTTCAATATGAAATTCTATATCCAGCCAAACTAGCAACCAAAAATGAGAGAAGAATAAAGACATTTTCAGACCTTCATGCACTAAAAAGATTTATTTTCCAAATACCCTTTCTCAGGAAGCTGAAGAACATGCTCCAGCAAGATGAGAAAGAACATGGAATCCAGGAAATGGAAGATCTACACAGGAATAGAGTGACGGTTGCTCCTAAAGTGACAACTTCACAGCAGATTGTGACAAGAAGGAGAAAGTTCTGGAAGAGACATCCTCAGGAGTGAGAAAGAATGTCTGTTAGAGAAGAGGTTCCCAGATTTTCTTGGTTCATGGTGTCCTTGTCTTAGTAATTTTTTCTTGATACTCCTAGGTTAAAAGAAATACCTAACAGTTCTGTTTATAAAATAGTTAGGCCTGAGCAACTTAATCAGTGTTTATGTCCTAACAACCTATAGTAGCCTTTTGAAAAACCAGTACATATAAATTGAAATCAAAATATAAAAATTTCATTCTTTAATAATCACAGTTACTTCCTAATGAGATGTGTGCACCTGTTTGGACACTGCACAGCTTCTCAAATCTTTGAATCAGATTATACACCTCCACCCTTATTTTCTGTTTCACACTGATATTTACCCAGTACTTGCATATTATCCCAGTAAATGCTGAAAACCCAGCTTTGCAAAAATGTGACATCAGTTGAAGGAATGTAGTTCACACTGACACTGAAACAGTGAACTGCCTTATGCTAGTAGTTTGTGACAGCTAACAAATGTTGACTATCACTGTATTTCTCTCAAAAATTTAAAATACCCCATGATGCTTCTGAATGTTCACTGCAATATCCTGGTGTGCCTTGGTGCAGTTTGGTAACTGTGATATTAGCTTGTATCTAAAATTATTGTTAATAGACTGTGGCAGAGATTTCAAAATATGTGGAAAAAATTAATGATAGGTATGTTGAAAGCCAGGCAAATAAAAAAGTGAAGCAATTAATAACTCTAGAGGGAAAAAAACAAGGTTGGATAAGAAAGGAGATGAGATGATTATATATTCTTGACTCAACAATAAACCACATTTGCATAGTCAAAATAACATAAACACTGGCTGTAATTGTAACCGGAAGTGTGATGGGGACGGTGGAGGAGAAGTAGGGAGGGGATGCCCTAGGAAAGCTGGGAACTCATTCACAGGGTGGGATATCAAAATAGAATGACAGAACCAATGAAGGAAGAGGGGGCCATGGTTGTGAATGTGAATTGGAAACATGGAGGTGAATACAGGAGGGAGCAGGCCCAGGAGGTAAAAACGTTGTCTCTGGGAACAAGATTGGGATGTAGGGAAGTATTGCTCCTTATTATAAATCTTTTGGTAATATTTGACTTTTTGAACTATGTGCATGCATTGCGTTACTAACAACTTGTAAAAATTAAACAAAACAATACTAAAACCTAACGAATGTAACCCAGCTGCCCCTTAGGATCTAAATAATATTTCACATGCAACAGAAAGCCTAAGAACTCTACTGAGATTTCTGCAAAGCTGAGCCTGAGAGTAGGGGGTGAATTATATTCTCATGTCGTTCCTGCTCCACTTGCCACCTCTGCTGAATTCTTGTCGTCTGCTCTCCATCATGCCGTGATGACCGTGATTTCGTCACCATGGTCCACCTTCCCCAGCCTCTCCAAATCAACTAAGAATGCAAGCTGAGGCCTGCGAGTTTGTGGACCTTGGAGAAGGGGCTGCTTGTTAGACACCCCTTTTCTCCATGTCAGGCCTGGGTTCCTGGCTTCTGGTCTCTGACCCCCACCTCCATCCCAGAGGCGGCTGCCCCCGGGAGTACAAGCTCTTTCTCCTACAGCTGGCTCCAGGGACACCATGGATGTGCGCAAGCGTACACACGCGCGGGCACACACACACACACACACACACACACACACACACACACACGAGGGTCACTGGGGCAGAACAAAGAGCAGGCCCTCTGAGAAGAACAGCAGAGACCCTGGAATGATCATCTTTCCCTCACAAGCTCCATCCTCCCAGAAGAGAGCGTCAGTTTGAAGCAGCATTTTTTTCCTCCACTGCGCATTATTCCCCCTACCTTGATAAGCGAAGAAAACAGCAGCTGTGTATTGTGACCGACTCACAGTGGTCTGAGGATATGATGATAACAAAGCTCATTCCTGGAAACTGGTGATGCCCACTCCCCGTGTGTGTGCGTGCAGGGAGCCGTGCAGTGTGGCCTGGCCGCCGTACACTTTAGCAGAATGCTAAGATGAACGATTAACGCACTGACGCACAGACTTAAATTTCGGCAATCCCAGATAGCTCACTCCATAGGCTCCTGGTGGGAAGCCCGTGGTCAGATGTTTGAGGTGTAAGGGCTTGTGCCTCACTCGCCCAGAACAGCTGAGATAGGACTCTGGATCCCTCTGCCGCTCCTGCCGTTCCTTCCCATGCGGGACAAGGACCCCAGTCTGAAGAAGCTTTCTCTGTCCCTGAAGCATAATCCTAAGCTCGTGGAGAGCAGCACTTTTGCATTTTTCTCCGTCTCCCTAGCAGCACTGGGTGGGCATCTGGAGTCCAGTCCCTCTTTGTGGGGTGGCCAGGACCCAGCTTCAGTCCTCCTGGGCTCCCTGAGGACACTGTCTACCAGATGTCCCAGAGACTTGCTGCCTGCATGGGGCCTGGACCCTCCAGGCGGCTGGCCCATGGGTGAAGCTGCAGGTTCCTCTTCTCCTGCAAGGGGCGCTGGCGGGGCTCCCCGAGGATGGGGCGCCTGCAGGAAGGGGCCCGATGGTGCCGGCCAGCACCCACGTCACTGGGCGACACATTTACGTCACCCATATGTAAATGGGCCTCTCCACCCTGCCCTGGGGGGCTGCGAGGAGAGGGCAGTGGAGGGCGCAAGGGAAACGCCCAGCCTCCAGGACGAGGACAAAGCTCCAGCGCTGGCAATGAAGGGAGCAGCCCCGTTAGAGCGCGCGCAGAGGCCACTCCCAGTGACCACTGGCCCGCTACGCCGGCCTCCACGCCAGCCTGAGGGTAGATATACCACCCTCCACTTTGGATTCCAGAGGATGAGGTCCAGGACAATAAAAGGGGACAGAGGCCAGCATGCCCTGGACAGCTAGGGCCCCTTCTTGGGCCTGGTGGGCCTGCTTTCCTCCAGATGCTGGCCGTCCCCTGCAAGCATCATCGTCCTGGGGGCCATTGTCTGGAAGCCACATCTCAGGGCTTGTGCCTCATTTAGGATCTGCCTGCCCCCCCTCTCCCGCCTCCCAGCTGAGCACACACGGCCTTCTCCACTTGCCCGGACTTCCCTAAATGAGGCCCTGAAGGACACTGGAAACAGTCTTCGCTTTAGGAAGAACCTCTGCCCCACCGACACCACACCCGCCCCCTCCTTACCAGGACCTGCTTCCAGAAAACCCAGCTGCCATGAGCCATGCGAAGGGGAGCTAAGAGCCACTGAGGATGGAATGCCAAAGTCCCATCACATCCGCATCTCAAATATTCTCCATGGAGCAAGCCAGCCTTGCAGCCATCGTCGGAAACCTGAGGCACACAGGCTCTTGTCGTGCCCCGCCTGGTCATCCCACCAGCAGGACCTGTGCACTGGGCATGCCCTGGGCTGGGTGACTGATGCTCTCCTGAGCTGGATGCAATGGGCATGTTCCTTTCCATTTCTTGGAAGCCCCCTGCCCTGGCTCATAATTCCACGGAACCGCCTTTGGCTTGGAAACTGGGCTTGTGCCCCAAATGTACCAACTCTGACTGCCTGGGCCGCCAAGCCTGCCCCCCAGCTGAGCATAGGGCGTGGGGGAGCACATGCTGTCCTCAGATGTTCTTTTTTTTTTTTAATAAGTTTATTTATTTTATTAATTTATTTTTGGCTGTGTTGGGTCTTTGTTGCCGCACACGGGCTTTCTCTAGTTGTGGTGAGCGGGGGCTACTCTTTGTTTCGGTGCACGAGCTTCTCATTGTGGTGACTTCTCTTGTTGCAGAGCACGGGCTCTAGGTGCGCAGGCTTCAGTAGTCGTGGCGTGAGGGCTCAGTAGTTGTGGCTCGCGGGCTCTAGAGCACAGGCTCAGTAGTTGTGTTGCACGGGCTTCGTTGCTCTGCGGCATGTGGGATCTTCCTGGACCAGGGCTCGAACCCGTGACCCCTGCACTGGCAGGCGGATTCTTAACCACTGCGCCACCAGGGAAGTCCCCTGAGATGTTCTGCGTTGATTAAAACCTTCAGTGTCTGCGAGGCAGGAAACTCGCCTTTCGCAAGTAAGCCTGGTTCTCACTGGCCTCCATGCCACTGCACGGCCAGGATCAATACCAGTGTGAGTGGAGCTCAGTCCTGAGTTGTTAGCTGTCCTTCCTGGTTTGGGGCATAATCCATAATGTTTGGCTCCCGGTGAACGGCTCCCTCTCAGACTCTGGGGTGACGTCAATGAGCAGGGTGTCCAGTCGAGGTGGAGGCACAGAGTCCTGGGGACAGTTTTGGGAGACCAGCGAGGGGCATGGGGGCTGAGCCTGGCTGCCCCTGATGTGGAGGCGCACAAACCGTCTCCCCTCAGCACCAAGGGCCTGGAATTTTCCCAGACCTCCTCATGGGCTGAACTGGCCACACGTCCCTGTCTGCTGAGGACAATTTGTTAAGAACCGTCTGTTCAGCCAGTAATGAGGCTCGGCCCTTCCGCTCCGGCCCTGGTCGGAGGTGTTTCAGGGAAACTAGATTTCCAGGGATGCTTAGGCAGGGCCGTGCCGTATCCTGGCAACCAGACCCAAAGCCAGGTCCCCCTGAGACCCCAGCTCCCGCCCAGCACTGGGCAGCATGGGGAATGGCAACAGTGCAGGCTGCCCTCACTGCCCACCCCACCCCTTGGTGGGACCCAAGGTGTGCAGGGGTCCACACCTCTCCTTGGGTGGCCACACCCTGACCTGCCTTGGTCTGCTTTTTCCATCACTGCCCCTCTGGGCTCCCAGGGCTGCCCTGGGCCGTGACCTCATCTGCAAAGGGGCAGGCGTGGGGACACAATTCCTCCAGCTCCTGCCCACGAGCCCTTGGCTCCCCGGCTGCCCACGCCCCTCTGCCACTTCTCGTTCTCAGGATAATTTGGTTAAAAGCAACAGCAGTTGAGGTGACTGGGATGGGGGTTTGGGACCAGAAACAAACCTCCCAATCTCAAGGCAGCCCTTCTCTCCAAGCTGGGCCAGGCCCAGGCATTCCTGGGCACCTCTCTCTGCTTTTCCGATCCAGCAGCTGGAAAGCGAAGCAGCAGGCTGCCAGCCACAGGCCCCCCACCCTCCATGGGAACCCTTCTCAAGAGGGTAAAGCTGCCCAGAGAGGGCCAGGGCGTTCGCTGAAGCCCACCTTGCTCTGGCCCGCCAACCACTCCATCAGACTGCTACCCTAACCCTACAGCAGAGCTTGGGGGAGACAGAACCCAGGCTGGAGCACCCGCACGCCAGAGTTTCACCCTTGACCCTCACCAGGTTTCTGAGAACATCTCCCCTGAGATCTCTCCCAGTGGCAGCTCTGCCAGGGAACCCAAGCTCCACGGAGCCCACAGGTAGGCCCCCCACCGCCCCAGGGTTCCACAGAGGGGACCTCCTTGAGGGTGAGTCCATCCCAATGGCCTTGGATCTGCGGCTCCCTGGGCTTGCCCTTGTCCCCTCTCCTTGGACAGTCACAGCAGATGGATGCCTCCAGGAGAGACTTTCCCATCCCCACATGGAGGGGACACTGTGGCGTGCCACCCAGACCTCCTCTCCAGCGCTGATGCCGCCACCCCTCGGGTGCTGGGAATTTCACTGTGTACTGAAGTGTTGTCCCAGCTCCAGAGCTCTCATGGGACTGGCCGAGGCCTTGGCTGTAATCCCACTGTGACTTCCCTCTCTGCCCACTCCTACACTCCTCACTTCCTTCCTGGGGGCCGTTCTGAGAGCCCTCAGCATAAAACCCCTGCCCCAAAGACATCTGGGCTCTGGGGCCAGCTGACTGTGGGTATGAGGGCCTGGGGCTCCCATCCTCTTGGAATTTTCACTGCAAGCTCAGAGTTTTAACTTCACGTCTTGACCTCCAGCTGACCGTGGCATTGATCTGACCTCCACAGGTCTCCCCTAGCTCCCGCCTCTGTGAAAGACTCCCTGTGTGGTAGACACAACTGATGCTCCTTCCAGAGCCTCTCAGATCCCCACACCTGGGCATCTGTGCCCCGATTCTATGAGCTGCACCCGCAGCTTCTCGGGATCTCCCTGGGTTACAGGAGCTGCTCTGCCCACAGGTGCATGTCCCTTGGGCAGCCCTTATTCGATGACTGACAGGGGCAGGAGTATGAAAGACCAGCTCCTTAACAAACCACATGGGTGCTCATCTTGGGGTCTGCTTTTAGGGAGCCCTACCTAAGACCCTCTTTTCTTATAGGAGAAAAAGTAGAGTCTGGAGAAAACCCACACGCACCCTTGAGCCTGTGGGCCTCAGATTTCGTAGTTTCCATGTCAGGCCTGGAAGGACTTTCTCGCACTCAAGGTCTGCCGTGTGAAGACCATTCACCCACGTTTCCTTCCATTATTTTTGAGAGCTTCAGTTGTTATAATTAAATCTTCAACCCACTACTTGGGACTTATTTTGGCGCATGGTATAAAGAAGGAAGCTAATTTAATATGTCCATAAACAATTAACTATCGCAGTGCCCACTTATTTATATATGTGATTTTTAAGTTAAAAATGAATTGGTAAAAGAAATTTAAAATCAATAAACAGTTGGTATATGAAATGATCTCCAAGATATTAAGTAAAAAAAGGGGCTTCCCTGGTGGCGCAGTGGTTGAGAGTCCGCCTGCCGATGCAGGGGACGCGGGTTTGTGCCCCGGTCCGGGAGGATCCCACATGCCGCGGAGCGGCTGAGCCCGTGAGCCATGGCCGCTGAGCCTGCGCGTCCGGAGCCTGTGCTCCACAACAGGAGAGGCCACAGCAGTGAGAGGCCCACGTACCGGAAAAAAAAAAAAAAAGAACAAAAATCAAAGTGCAGAACAGTGTGTATAATAAGCTCTTATTTGTTCAAAGAAAACTACATACATGTGCTTCTATACACATGGAAAGTTCCTGAAAGGGTTTATAGAAACCCTTTACATAAACTGTTAATGGTGGTTGGTTCCAGAGAAAAGGACAGGGGTCTGGAGTGGAAGGGAGAACTACTTTTTTTTTTATCGACTACCCTTTGACCTACTTGAATTTTTTAGCATGTTCAGTTATGACCTTTTCAGTACAAAATATATTAATTTTTAAAATTCAAGACTGTAAGTTGCAAGTAACAAAACACAGCTGAAGCTAACTTGAGCATAAGGGGGCCATATTTTGAAGGATGCAGTAGTTACCCATGGAGCCCAAGGCCAGGAGGGCAGCCAGTGCTGAAAGGCCTGGAACTAGGAATGTAAAGGTAACAGAACAGTCCCTCCTGCCTGTCCATCTGTCCCCATCCTAGATCAGAGGACTTCCTCCCAATGGAAAGGTGCCTAAACCCCACCTGTCCCTGTTCCCCGCCCCACCCAGGCAGCTGCGTGGCTCCTCTTCTCAGAGCTCACTTTCTTTTTGTAAGGAGCAGGTCACTCTACTACTCCATCTGTGCCTGGTGCCACCCTAGGCTGAGTAACAACTCATCCTATGGACAGTGGTGAGTTTCATTTATGAGACTGGGATACATCAAGAACATTCTTGAACAGAGATACACTCCACTCAGTTGCCAGTCCAAAGCAGATACCATTTCTTCCTGCCCAGAAAGGATCTGGGAGTGATGGGACCGGAGGTTTCTTGCCTTCCACAGTGCTTTGGTGGGTTGCTTCCCCGGCCAGCACCCATCCCAGGGGGGGGATCTCCGGATCCAGTGTCCTGTGGGGACCCTCCAGAGAGAAGCCCTGGGGAAGATTCCCCCCAGGGGGTGACCGCCTCGATGGCTAGAGCCCAAGCTAAGAATTGTGGATTTCCCAAGAGACAGAAAATCCCAAGCCCCTGTTGGCTAGGCTTTCCTTTTCCTGGAAATATATCTCATGAAAACCTAAGCCGTCTAAGTGTAGGGATCCCCTACAGCCTTGTTCTCTGTTAGCCCCTAATCCTAGGCCCAGGAGCCAACAAGCATCATAATTGCTTCTCCAATATTTACCGCAGTTGGAAGGCTTCTCGGTGTTGGATGGGCCTTCCCACTGTGGTCATCCCCACTCTCATCCTGCCTCAGTCAGCTCACTGTCTTTCAAGGACTGTCTACTTGTAACTCCACTTCTGGTACCAAGGTTGATATTGCTTAATACTCTTCTGATTATACCATCCAACTAGAATAGGCTTAAACAAAAACATGGGTTTTTAAAGCCTGTAGAACCTGCAAACAGAAACCTCAGGAAGGTTCACCACTCAGAGCCTTGTTAAAAACAAGGCCACCCAGCTTTCCTGGCTGTGTAGGTTACTAGTTTAGCCACACAAAGGACTGACTTTCTCAAAAAAAAAAAAAAGGGGGCTTCCCTGGTGGCGCAGTGGTTGAGTCCACCTGCCAATGCAGGGGATGCAGGTTCGTGAGCCTGCGCGTCCGGAGCCTGTGCTCCGCAATGGGAGAGGCCACAACAGTGAGAGGTCCGCACAGCAACAAAAAAAAAAAAAAAAAAAAGATAACTGGAAAGCACAAAAAACAGACAGCTCAAGTTAATGATCTTAGTGCTTTTCTAAGTATCGGAAAATGCAAGGACTCACTGAAATTATTCCTTAGATATACATCTTAACCATCTAGGGCCAGTATCCTGTTTTTCTTCATCCTGAATCCCCTCAGGGTGCCCTATGCTGGGGGGTAGCGGCAGCTGTAGTGGCTGATGGCTTGCCCCTTGTAGAACTGGAATGACGGGCAACTGTTGTTTACTGGAATGGCGGGCAATATTCTTTGTTTATGGGAATGGCAGGCAACATTCCCTGTCCACATTACCCGCCCCTGGTTCAGCCCCTCAGGCTTGCATGGAGGCAGGTTTGGGGATTGGGAGCATTTAAGCACATTGTACAAGACAGCTAGACCCCCACCAACATTGTCAAAATAAGGGGCGGGGATTAGAGATGATTTTGAGTTGAGGAGACACTTCTGAAAGGTAGATGAAAGTCTAATATTATAGAAGATTGCTTTTCTGTTTCAAGAGAAATATATGAAAATTACAGAAAAATCATAAAATTCAAGAAAACAGGAAACACCCTTGATTTCATTTATCCAATTAGCTTTTCAACTCTCCTGCCCCTCCTCCACTTGGATACACATCCCTCCAGTCTTTTTTCTCGGTTATTTATAGTAAATTTTTCATATATGTGGCAGCAGACTCTGCATGCTCAGCCTGCTTTATTAAAGAATCGAAGCTCTTTGATCTTCTTCCTCGTTTTGTTGCATTAGAGAGACAGAATGCAAATATTTCATCTCTCCTCCGGGAAGGGTAGCATATTAAGTTCTTCCTGCCCTTGAGGAAAGAAAGGGCAACCAAGTTTTGGTTGCTAAATGATGGGCTTAATGGCTCATCCAATCAGACCTATTGTGAAAGAATGAGGGAAGATAAGGAAGAACGAGGGGTTTGTTGGCATTTGAGGTGAGCAATAACAAGTTTCGAACCACCTGAAAAATAAAATTCAGTAATCAGACAGATGGAGATGAAATTGTCAGCTTTGGGTATGATGAGGCTGACGTGAATTCCCTAGGATCCCAACCCCTGTTGGGCTTCCCAATATTACACCCGCCACGAACACCCTCCCCAACAGCAGGGACAGTGTCTAGTGACACCCTCTGCATACGTATCTACAAAAGTGGGTCCTACCATATTCACTTTGCCCTGAAACCGGCTTTGTCCCTTTATTTTATGAATATCCATTCACTGGCGTCAGAGTTGTTTTAACATGGAGACTATTATGAACACCCTTATTCATATATTGTTTTTAACCTGTTTGATGATTTCCTTATGATAAATTCCAAGAAGTGGATCACATTACAATTGTGTATGCATTCCTGCTATGTTGCTCTCAGAAAGACGTTAACAATTCAAAATCTGCCTAACAGTGTATGAACGTTCCTGTTTCTCCCCATGCTCGTCAACATTGGTAATTATCCTTTCTTACTCGTTGCAAATATGAAAGACCAGAAACAAATTGCGTTAATGTATATTTCTGATGACCATTAAAGTTGAACATCTTTTTTTTGTTTGTTTTTTGAACGTCTTTTTTTATTTTCATTTTTTGGCTGCGTTGGGTCTTTGCTGCTGCGCGTGGGCTTTCTCTAGTTGCGGCGAGCGGGGGCTACTCTTCGTTGCGGCGCGCCGGCTTCTCGTGGCGGTGGCTTCTCTTGTTGTGGAGCACGGGCTCCAGGCACGTGGGCTTCAGTAGTTGCAGCACATGGGCTCTAGAATGCAGGCTCAGTAGTTGTGGCGCACGGGCTTAGTTGCTCCGTAACATGTGGGATCTTCCCAGACCGGGGATCAGACTCGTGCCCCCTGCACTGGCAGGAGGACTCTTAACCACTGCACCACCAGGGAAGTCCAAAAGTTGAATGTCTTTTAATGTTTGTTGTGTATTTACATTTCTTTTGGAACTGATTGCATTTGTTTTTACATGTTTCTCTTATTGATTATTCAGAGCTGTCTGTACCTTGAGGATAACTTTTGCTCATCATAACGCATTACAAATCTCTGTCCACATACACACTCCAGTCAAATTTTGTTTTCTGGTTTGGTGGGTGGTGTACGGGAATCATTTGGAAAATTTTTCAGTATTCACATGCTGACTACATTTATTAAGTATTTACTATACGACAGGTGCTGTTCTAATTGATTCACGTGTATTAACTTGTTGTAATCCGTACAACAATAACCCTATGAGACACATACTACTATTGTACCAGTTTTATAGGCAGAGAGACACCTTGCCCAAGGGCACACCGCCGGCAAGCGGGATTCAAGCCGTTGCCTGTCTACAGGATTCTTGCTCTAACCATGACCTAGTGCCACATGTATTCACTCTAAACCCTGGGGAGTCTGAAATGTCTCCTTGACATGTGACTGATATATGCGTACTGAGAAAGCTCCCAGGCAGTTTTGATATACCCCCAGGGTAAGCACCAGTTGTTAGTGGTGTTTTATTTGTTTGTGTTTTGCTGTGTGGAAGTTTTACATTTTTTACCTAGTCAAATTTGCCCTATTTCTATTATCCGCAAAAAATGAATCAATCGTCAAACTAAGAAAGAAATGAAAAATTTTATTCGAGCCAAACCTGAGGATTATAACCCAGGAGACCATCTCTCAGAGAGCTCTGAGAGCCGTTCCAAAGAGGAGAAGGGGGAGGCCAGTATATGTGTGATTTTGACAAAGGGGTATGTGCAATTAAGCGCACATCTTGGTAGAAGGTTGCTACTAGCCACGAGGAACAGACATCTCAGTTAGTGGTTTTAGAGCTTTTCTAAGTATGGGAAGATGCAAGAAAACTAGGTTCACACGATCTTCTCCTGAAAATATCTGGCCCTATCTGAGGGCCAGTTCTGTCAGTTTTCTGGGGGCACAAATTGTCTCATTCTGACCTTCACTCTGAATTCCTTTCAGGGTGTATTGTAGGTCAGTGACTGCAGTAGCTAATGACTTGATTCTTGTAGAACTGAATGGTGGGTGACATTCTTTATTTTATAATCTCTTCCTTTTTGGTCTTTACTTCAAGCAAGGTCTGGAAGGTATTTTATGACCAATTTGTCCCATGGTGCTAGGAATGCTTATTCCCAGGTCAGGTGAGGATTTTGCTGATAGGACACTCAGTGTGTTTTACTGGACTAGGCCCTGTTAACAGTAACCAAAGGCCTCTGGACCACCTGTCTTACTAGTCCGTTATGGTCCAGGAAATGGTTCCCTCTTGTTGCTTCTTCCCATATTTAGAGTAACACTATTACAGTCACTGAACTTATAGAACTATATATATTTTTTGTTTGTTTGTTTTGTTTTGTTTTTTGGCCACCCCACATGCCTTGCAGGATCTCAGTTCCCCAACTAGGGATTGAACCCAGGCCACAGCATTGAAAGCCTGGAATCCTAACCACTAGGCCACCAGGGAACTCCCTAGAACTACATATATATATATATATATATTTTTTTTTTTTTTTTTTTTTTGCTGTATGCGGGCCTCTCACTGTTGTGGCCTCCTCCGTTGCGGAGCACAGGCTCCGGACGCGCAGGCTCAGCGGCCATGGCTCACGGGCCCAGCCGCTCCGCGGCATGTGGAATCGTCCCGGACCGGGGCACGAACCCGTGTCCCCTGCATCGGCAGGCGAACTCTCAACCACTGCGCCACCAGGGAAGCCCTAGAACTATATTTCTGAGCAATCATTTCAAGTCACCTAATTATCATTACTTTTATCTGAGGCTCGGTCACACTATTTGGCAATGCAAGAAGCGTTACCAAATATCTTGTAAAATAGAATGCAAGTAATATAGCTAGTGGCATTAATGAGGTCATAAGTAAATATTTAAGCTAAGAACTTCTGTTAGGTGTGGCCCAGTATCTCACCAGGTCATCTGACTAGTCTGTTCTGCACCAATCTCTATCTTTAAGAGAAATGATATATTGGCATCGTACATAAAGTTCACCAGAGATGTCTGCACATCCAAGGTGAGCGGTGGGTCAGCGTGACCCCTTACAGGATTGAGAAGGAATTGTTATCTTCTAAGGAGTTACATGGCTGGTGCCAGAAGAAGAAAAATTCATTTTTATGGTTGAGCAGGTATTTCTGCCATTAGGGAGATCTGGTTAATACATAATGCATGTGCGCAAGACACACTAGAGGGGAGGGCGGAGGCCAAAGGGCAGAGGAAAAGTTTTATGTTCATATTTTTCTTGTCTTGCCTTAAAATGTGATTTTTTATTTCATCACTATCTATTTTTCTTTACCACTACATTAAAAAAAAAAAAACCTTACTTGGCCCAAATGTATCAGTTATCTACTCAGGTATCAGTGCTCGTCACTCTACTCCAAAGCATAGTGGCTTAAAATATTAACCATCTATTATTTTGTTATGATTCTCTGGATGGCATTTGGGTGGTTTCTCTGCTGGTCTCTCCTGGGATCACTCATATGACTAAAGCTGCAGCTGTTTCTGGCTGTAGGCTGGGGTGCCTCAGTTCTCCAACACATGCCCTCTCCTGCTCCAATAAGCTAGCCTGGTCTCCTTCATGGCATGGTGGTCTTAGGACTATGGGAGGGTGAAGTAGAAGCTGTAACATCTCTTACATCAGAGGATCCACACCTGGCCCAGGGTCACTTCCCCGCCTTATATTGGCCAAAGCAATTTACGAGGCCAGCCTAACTTCAAGAGATGGGGAGACAGATTCCACTTCTTGATGGAAAGAACACCAAGGTCACATTGCTAAGGCGCACAGACACAGGAAGATGTGATTCAGTGGAGGCCAGTATAGTAATGCTCTACCCCAAGGTGTTAAAGTCACTCTTTCCACAGTGTCTTCTAGTACTTTTTTTTTCTTAGGTAAAATTCACATGAGATAAAATTAACAATTAACCATTTTAAAGAGTACAATTCAATGGCATTTAGTATATTCACAATGTTGGGAAACCATCATCTCTATCCAGTTCCAAGACATTTTCATCACCCCAAAAGGAAAACCCATATTCATTGAGCGGTCACTCCCAAATCTCCTCCTACTTACTCTCAGCCCCTGGAAACCACTGCTTTCTATTTCTATAGATTTACCTATTCTGGATGTTTCATATAAATGCAGTCTTTCAATATGTGGCCTTTTGTGTCTGGTTTCTTTCACTCAGCATAATGTTTTCAAGGTTCATCTACATTGTAGCATGTATTAGTCTTTCATTCCTTTTCATGGGTGAATAATATTCCATAGCATGGACTAGCCACATCTTGTTTATCCATTCATCAGTTGGTGGACGTTTGGGTTGTTTCCACCTTTTGGAGATTGTGAATAGTGATGAGCATCTAGTACCCTTGATTCTTCTTACATTGAAATCTTTCCCATATCTGGGATTCAATTTTGTACATGATCTGAGGTAGGCAATCTAATTCCATTTTCTTCCTTTTATCCCATCGATAGTCCCATAGACTATCCTTCTTAACCAACTTGATCTGTCACTCTCATCATAATGGTGTATGCCCTTGAGCAGGTTATTCAACTGCTTTGTGCTTTAGTTTCCTCATCTGTAACTTGGGTTAGTAATAGTAACCAACCTCCCAGAGCTGTTGTCAGGATTAAATGAATTAATACATGTAAAGGGCTTAGAACAGGGCCTGGCACATGGGATACTTACTCAGTAAGTATCCGTTTTTGTTCTTAGTAATATCAGTGTCTACATATGCAAGGATCCATTTGGGGAATCCTCTTTTCTCTTCTGTTGTTTTGTCTATTTCTATTTTTAAGAAGCATCCCTTTATATTCTGGTTCCATAGCCAGTAAACCAAAGATTTCATTGTTCCGCTTTAAAGAACAGTTCTTAGTTCATCTTGGTCATTTGGAAATCTTCCAACTGAATTTTATTATGTTCTTCTCCCTAAATCCTGCTGGGATTTTTTATTGGAGTTACATTTATAGATTCATTTAGGGAGAATTGAAATACTTTTATTACCAAGTCTTCCTATGCCATAACATGGCTCTTCATTTATTAAGCTCTTATTTTATATTTCACAGTACAGTTTTATAGATTTTTTTGGGTACAGTTATTGCATATTTCTTTTGGTTTATCCCTGGATATTTTATATATTTTGTTGCTATGGTAAATGGGATTTTTTTCATTATATTTAGCGCATTACAATTTGTATATAGGGAAACTATGCATCTCAGTTCTTTTTTTGGTATCAACGTTCTAACAGTTTTCCATTTGTTTTTTTGAAATGCATATAATTTTCAAGTAATTACCTTCTTTTCTATTTTTTGCATCATTATACATATCTATATTTTTTTCTTGACTTATTGCACAGGCTAAGACTCTCAGAACAATATTGGGTGAGAGGCGGTAGCAAGCACAAGTGCGTACTGAGGCGTGGCAGTGGGTGGCAGGGGAGGCATTCCAGCAGAACAGCGTGAATGGGAGTAGGCAGGAAGAAAGCAGTGACGCATCCAGAGAATGGTGTAAAGAAAGGAGAAGTTGGTCTTAAACTCCCAGGGTGGGGATTGTGGATTTGACTTGACAAGTGGTAGACATCAGACTGGTGTGGTCAGGCTGTATTTTAGAAGCACGACTCAGACTGTGGTGGAGGGTGGGCCAGAGGGATGTGAGACCCAGAATAGGTGACCAGTTAGGTCCTTACAAGTCATCAAAGGGGAAGTGGTGAGGACAGGACCTGTGTGGGAGTGTCTGCTGGTGTTCCCTGTGATAAGCAACACCAGGTCTTCTGTTGAGATTAGGTTTAAGTCCTAAAACTTTGGGGCCCTGTGTAGCATGGGGAGGTTTGTGCTTTCTCCCAAAGAAGTTCAAGTGTGGCAGGACAAAACTAATGATCCTCCCCAAGGGCAGCCTCTGTGCCTTCCCTGTCTCACCCTCCAGAAGAATGTCTACACCCTCAGTTATACTTCCAAGTGGGGATGGGGTCTTGTGGGATTTCCTTTTATTTTTGTTGTTAGTCATTGAATGTCACATAAATAGCAATCCATAAGAACTCAAGATTTCAGGCCTCAAAGGGCTATGGCCCCACACTTCAGTGTAACACCTGAAACATCAGAAAGTGCTCAAGCCTTCCCCACCCCCCATCCTCCATTTTCTGACCTTGGTTAGTTCAGCCCCATAAAAGTCTGGGACCTCAGTGAGCATCTCTATGTTAGTGGGGATAGCTGGACCTCAAGGGTGTGGCATGAGAACGGGAAGCAGGCCTGGGAGACGGTGACTCACTCCCCACGGCGTCTCCAGGGAGGCATTCAGACCGCATTCTGACCCTGCCTATCCAGCTATCAGAGCAGCAGAAGAGCAAGAGGTGGCCAGAGGGTGAGCCCACATCTTGAGACCAGAGAGGAGAAGCCAGCTCAGCACCCACAGCGGCAGGGGCAACAAGGAACAGGCAGGCAGCAAGCAGGCAAGGGAGGAGGGATGGCCCTCGGGGGACAGAGAGGGGAGCAGGTGGATGGAGGCTGTCCCCGTGAGGAGTTTGGGAAGTGGGATGTGTGGTTTTTTAAATTTTTTTATGGCTGTCTCACAATGCTGTTTATTGTAACTTTTAAAAAATAATTAGTACAGAACTTTTTTTTAAAACATATATTCACTCTTTTTAAGACTCTTTTCCCATATAGGTCATTGCAGAGTATTGGGTAGAGTTCTCTGTGCTATACAGTAGGTGCTTATTAGTTATCTATTTTATATATAGTAGTGTGTATATGTCAATCTCGATCTCCCAATTTATCCCGACCCCGACCCTGCTTTCCCCCTTGATAACCGAGAGTTTGTTTTCTACATCTGTGCCTCTATTTCTGTTTTGTAGATACGTTTATTTGTACCATTTTTTTAGATCCCACATATAAGTGATATCATATGATATTTGTCTTTCTCTGTCTGACTTACTTCATTCGGTATGACAATCTCCAGATCCATCCGTGCTGCGAATGGCATTATTTCGTTCTTTTTTATGGCTGAGTAATATTCTTTTGTATACATGTACCACATCTTCTTTATCCATGCATCCGTCAATGTGTTTAAAAATGGGTGTTTGACCAGGGAAACAGGAATCCCTCAAAGTCCTCAAGGGAAACCGGCACAGGAGGAGTCTGGGCAGAGAGCCCTTTGATCCTTTGACCCCAGACTCCACCAAGGAGCCTGAGCCCTAGTGGTGAGGAATCTATCCGGACCCCATTCCCAAACCTTACTCTGGGCTTTCTGCTGCCCCTAGTCGTCTTTACTGGCATGGACATGAAAGCATTGCTAGTGTCCGTGGCTTCTGGGACACCAAGGTCCAAGGATGATGGTGAACGGGAGATGGAGTCCGATTTTCTGCTTAAGCCCAGCCCTGAATTCCTGGCTGGGGACTCTGATTTGGTAGCTGGCAAACGGGTATCTGGTGGTGATGCAGGTGATGGGCTGCTGGATGGGCAGGACCGCTCCAACCACACCTGACGATGCTCACAGCCTCATCTGGCAGTGCCAACGCCTCACGTGGGCAAGGTAGAAACCTAGATCTATCTTTGGCGATACTAGGCGCAGTTTTCAGAGGCATCCAAAGCAGACCGCAGACTCCGAATAAGGTGGGAGACAACTCACCCTGGCAAGCTGCTTGTTCTGATTACAGGGACCAGGAACCCTTCTTCAAGGAGGACTCTGAAGTTGCAGCATCCTCTTCCTGTGCCAGACCTTGGCTCCTGGGCAGTGCCCCCACCCCCCGCCCCGTCTCTGCTTGACCTGCTGCTCACAGTGGGCGTGAAGAACCAATACAAGTCTGATTTGGGCTTTTTCTGTGCACTCGCATTTGCTGGGAGGAGAGCCTACTGGAAACCAGCATAGAGGGAGCATTTTAATTAACGTAGCTGGTGTGAAACATTAGGCTGATGCAACTTTGCTCCATGCTAAGGCTGATCACAGTTTAACATAGGGAGAAGGAAGCAATGAAGGAAATAGATCAGAGGAGGCAATATTGGGAGTTTATGAATCCTGTGCATTTTCTTGTGGCTTCACAGTGATTGCTTTCAAACTGGCTGTCACCCATGCATGAATTATGGCCTCAACCTGGGAGGATGGGGAGTCTGACAAGACATACATCCGCGCGTAGGACACCGGCACTCACCCGGCTCATAATTCCTTCTTATGTTGCAAAAGTGAAGACTGCTGTGATACAAGAGAGAGATGTGACCCCTGTGATGTCTTCAGAAAAAAAAAAAAAAAGACAGAAAACAACTTGGGGGCAGGGGAGGGAAGAGGAGAGCTAAGAAATAAATAACAAAGCAAGATGCTATTTACATACCCAGGGAAGACCTTTGAGACTGCGCTCAAGGGCTTGGATGTCAGTAATAACGCGGTGATGGAAATAAAGAGATTCTGCTGCAAACCCACATTGCCTGAGATGGTATCAGCACTGTTTTTCCCTTTGTTTCCAGACAAATTCCAGCACAGCAGTGGGCAAGACAGTCCCCCGTCAAAGGGAACAGTGGGGTGGGGTTGGGGCTGAGCCCGGTGGTCCCCATGAAAACTCAATTATGTTGGCTGTGAAGAGATTAATGAGAATTGAATTTTCTATTGATGTAAAACTGCCTTTTGCACCTGCTGCTGGCATCCTCATCACTGGTTTTCTATTACAGGGGATTATATGATGCAGTGAAATAAAGTTTATGCTTCCTGAGCGATGCTCTTAAAATAGGTTTACTGTACTTAACTGGTGGAGAAGAGGGTTACCTGAGAGAACTTTGATTTAACCCACTTTTTTCTTCTGCTTTTTATTAAACAAGGGAAACTCTATCTACCTCTGGAAATCGCAAGGCACGGACGTTTGAATGTCCGCTGGGCAGGCGATAAGCTCTGTGAGGGGAGGTCTGGGCATGTCTTGCTCACTCTGTGCCTGACACTTCCTAGGAAGATGACGTGGAAGGAATTATCAGCTCCCTGTACTGGGAGGAGTCACAGCAAGTGACTCTGGAATAGGTGGCCCAGAGATCTGACTGTAGGGAATTGGAATCCCCGAGATTTCTAGAACTTATTTCTCGGGAAGCGGGGTGGAGGTGCATGTGGAGGGGCAGGTAGCATCCACGCTCTGGGAAGAGAACTGCAAACAAATGCCAGATGAGAGGAAACTGGCTCCAGTCCCATGAACCACCTGCTCATCCTTTCCAAAGTCAAGTTTGGGAGGCACCGGTCATGCGTGGGGCCATCTATGGAAAACAGAGGCATCACCCTCAAGAGCCCTTACTCCTCTCCAACTGGAGTAATAACTAACCCTCTGGCTTCTGCTGTCCCAGCTGTTAAATGGGTATAAACTAGGATAAAGGGGGCTAAGGGAAGCAAATAATTCTCAGCGATTTCGTGTAAACCTAATTTCATCTAAGTCACTTTAAATGATGCTACCTTCCAAACACGCCCTGAATTTGGGTCTCCAAGGATCAAGGTTGTACCTCATGTTTGTATGTGGGTGCACCTGGAATCCCCGTGTTCTTGGGGACCCACAAGGGCAGGGATGGAAAGCAGAGCAGCAGAGGGCCTGCACACACCAGTGTCAGCCCATGCTGTCTTTCCCTGATGTTTTCAGAATGAACCCTCTTGAACCCTAGAGCCCACAGATATCTCTGCTTCTCCCATGGCAGTCACCGTGGCAAATGCTTCTACAGGTAGGGGGAAGTGGGGACCGGTCCAAGGCATAGCTTCTCTTGTTCAAACTCTTGTTCAAAATGAAGGTGAAGGGATGATCCAGCCCCACCCCTGGCCTGGCCAGTCCTCTAGAAGCAGCAAGGCATCCTTCATCGTTGTGGTTCACCAAGGAGGTTCTCCCTGTTGGTAGAACGGATGGTGTCCAAAGGTGGGCCAGAAAATGACCTCAGATATGTGGATATGTCCGACTCAGAAACAGGGAGGAGACGGGCCTTTTCGTGGTGGGGTCGCAGTATCTTTTATATGACCGAGTACACTATACATTTCTCCCCAACAAAGTGAAACCACTGAGTCCAGCTTCTGTCATACATTCATTCAAGGCATATTTATTGAGCACCTACTCCATGCCAGGTGCAGCAGTGAACACGGCAGGCACAGTCTCTGACCTTCTGGAGCATTTATTCTGGTGGGTCGTTGGGTCCTTCTAATTAGACACTCGGCATCCTTACTCTGGAGCCAGAGCCCTAAGGCATCATATTGGGAAATCAGTCACAGCCACAACCATTGCCTCGGGGCATGTGGAGAATGAGGATGAAACTAGGGATGGGAAGAATTTTTTAAAGAAGTATTTTCATTGTAAAATAAAACGGAAAAAATAAGCCCAACAAATGTATAGCTTAAGGAGTTATTATAACAACCACCACCCAGAGCAAGGAATAGAACTTCACCAACATCCCCAGCTGCGCCCTCATGTGTCTGCTTTCAATCTTAACTGCCTTCCTTCCTGCAGAAGTGACCCCTCGCCAGACTCTGATAGGAATCTGGTCTCTTGTCTTTCTTGACACTTGTATCACCCGAGTGCCTTCCTAGACATGTGCTGTAGTTTTGCTATTTTTCAAAATCCAATCTACCTTTTGAGTCTCTTTTAATCTAGAGCTTTCCCGGTCCATCCCTTTCTGTTCTTTATAATTTATCTGTTGAAGAATCTGAGCCTTTTGACCCAGTTTCCCACTGTCTGGGTTCTGCTGATTGATATCCTTGGTGGAGTTCAAGGTGTCCCTCTGTATTTTCCTGTAAAATTTGCAGCTGAGTCCAGAGGTTGGATCAGACTCGGGTTCAGTCCTTTTGGCAAGACCACAGGTGGTGATGTGTTCTTTCATACGGAGACACATAATATCTGTTTGCCTCTCCTTTTGTGAGTTTAACAGCTGTTGCTGCACAATACCTAGCTCTGTTCATTCACAGGGGCTTTAAACTGGTGATATTCTATCATTTCTCTTTCATATATTAACTTGAGTACTTCTATAAAAAGATGCTTCGTCTTCCCTGGTGGCGTAGAGGTTAAGAATCCGCCTGCCAATGCAGGGGACACGGGTTCGAGCCCTAGTCCGGGAAGCTCCCACATGCCGCGGAGCAACTAAACCCGTGCGCTACAACTACTGAGCCTGCACCCTAAAGCCCGCGAGCCACAACTACTGAGCCTGTGAGTCACAACTACTGAAGCCCGTGTGCCTAGAGCCCGTGCTCCGCAACAAGAGAAGCCACCGCAATGAGAAGCCTGCGCACTGCAACAAAGAGTAGCCCCCACTCACCGCAACTAGAGAAAGCCCACGCGCAGCAACGAAGACTTAACACAGCCAAAAATAAATAAATTAAATTAATTAAAAAAAAAAAGAAATGCTTCCACTCATACACTGTTTGGCTACCCAGTGGTACAGTTCACATATTAAAGGCAGGATAAATGTTTGATTCTTTCCCTTCATTTACCAGTTTTTGAGAGAATAAATTTGTTCTTTCTCCTCTGAAGGTGACTATGTTTTAAGTAGCTTTATGAATTAAAGGTTTCAATACATTTGATGGGTTTTAATTCATTACAATTATAAACTTTGTTGAAGCACAAATGTTTCCATATTTGGCCACCAAGAGCCTCTTACAGATGGTTTCCATCTCCTTTTGACATATCTTTTAGTACTGCCAGTCTCCTTGCTATCTGTACATAGTGGATTCTATCTAGCTAGCTATCTTTTTTAAAAAAATAAAATAAAATGTTAAGAAAATGAAAAGATAAACCATAGACTGGGACAAAATATTGTAAAATACATATCCGATAAAAGATTGTTGTCCAAAATATACAAAGAAATAAAAAGAATGAGCTATCAAGCCACGAAGAGACATGAAAGAAACTTAAACACATATTGCTAAGTGAGGGAAGCCAATTTGAAAAGGCTACATCTGTATGATTCTGACTATAATACATTCTGGAAAAGGCAAAACCATGGAGATGGTAAAAAAGATCCGTGGTTGCCAGGGGTTCAGGGGAGGGAGGGAGGGAGGGAGGGACGAATAGGTGGAGCTCAGGGGATTTTTAGGGAAGTGAAAATATTCTGTATGATACTATAATGATAGATACATGCCACTATGCATTTGTCAAAATCCATCGAACGTACAACACAAAGACTGAACCTTAATGTAAACAATGGACTTCGGTTGAGGTTGGTCAATGCTGGTAGACTGACTGTTATAAAGGTACCACACTGACACTGGATGTTGATGGTAGGGGAGGCTGGTTTCGGGGGATGGGGGTGGGTGGAGGGGAACCCTCTATACTTGCCACTCAGTTATGCTGTGAACCTAAAGCAGTTCTTTAAAACTAATTCTATTAATTAAAAAAAGATAAAATGCCTCATGAGTGTGTATTGATTCTTTCAATTCAATTTGAGAAGTATCAAGTGTTTATTTAAACTCTTCTTTCTTATACCTGAATTCCTTTTTCTCACCCAAAATCATACTTCTCAAGAGTACACAAGAACCACAGAATTAGAATATCCAACACTTATTTACTTTATCCCATATTATACGCACAAAAGTTTCAGTGTAAAACACTAATACTACCTTAATCAACATCATTATTAAAAATAGTTAATGGGCATCCCTGGTGGCGCAGTGGTTGAGAGTCCGCCTGCCGATGCAGGGGACACGGGTTCGTGCCCCGGTCTGGGAAGATCCCACATGCTGCAGAGCGGCTGGGCCCGTGAGCCATGGCCGCTGAGCCTGCGCGTCCGGAGCCTGTGCTCCGCAATGGAAGAGGCCACAACAGTAATAGGCCTGCGTACCGCAAAAAAAAAAAAAAAAAGTTAATGATACAATGAGGTATCACCTCACACCAGTCAGAATAGCCATCATTAAAAAGTCTACAACTAATAAATGCTGGAGAGGGTGTGGCGAAAAAGGAACCCTCCTACACTGTTGGTGAGAATGTAAATTGGTACAACCATTACGGAGAACAGTGTGGAGGTTCCTTAAAAAAAACTAAAAATAGAGCTACCATATGATCCTGCAATCCCACTCCTGGGCATATACTTGGAGAAAACTCTAATTCGAAAAGATGCATGCACCCCAATGTTCATAGCAGCACTATTTACAATAGCCAAGACATGGAAGCAACCTAAATGTCCATCAACAGATGAGTGGATAAAGAAGACGTGGTATAGATATATATACAATAGAATATTACTCGGCCTTAAAAAAGAATGAAATAATGCCATTTGCAGCAACATGGATGGACCTAGAGATTATTGTATTAACTGAAGTAAGTCAGACAAAGACAAATACCATATGATATCACTTATATGTGGAGTCTAAGAAAATGATACAAATGAACTCATTTACAAAACAGAAATAGACTCACAGACATAGAAAACAATCTTATGGTTACCAAAGGGGAAGCGGGGGGTGAGGGATAAATCAGGAGTTTGGGATTAACATATACAGACTATTATATATAAAATAGGTAAAAAACAAGGACCTACTGTATAGCACAGGGAACTATATGCAATATCTTATAATAACCTATAATGGAGAAGAATCTAAAAAGAATGTATATATACATATATTACATATATGTATAACTGGATCACTTCGCTGTACACTTGAAACTAACACAACATTGTAAGTTAACTATACTTCAGTTAAAAAATAAAATAAAAGAATTTTATCATACCAAGTTATTTTTCTTGCTGACAAAATTGGAACAGATATAACAAGATCTTATTTGACTTCTATTAAACCTAGGTACAATAAGAGTATTATACTTAAAAAAAATTTTTCCATATGCTTTCCTCGTTTTCTTATTCCTCCATTAATAAAGAGCTGTACTATTTCAATATTGTCAGAAAGTATAGCCATTACATACTATATACTCTTTCCTTTTTAATCTTCAATTATTCTTAATTCCATAAACAACCAAATATTTAGAGCTCGTGTTCATCTCTTTATGTTCATGTTTCTCTAGTCACTTTGGTTCTCTGGCAGATTCCTCAGGAAGGGCTCAATATTTCCTGAATTTTTGCATATTGGTAAGAGTTTGTACCCTTTATACTTGAAAGTCAGTTTTCCTAGATTCTTGGTTCACATTTTATTTCCTTGAGTATCTTCGGTATGGTACTCTATTTTCTTGTGACACAAGTGTTACAGTCAAAAAGCTGGTGATAATCCAGTTTTCTATCAAATCATAGGCTACTTTTGCTTACCCAAAGGAATTTTTTTTTAAGTCTCATTATTTTTACTAAAATTATACCCTAAAGTTGGTCATTCTGGGTCAGTATTCTCAGGAACATGGTGTGACCCTTCAATATGCCGTTTCAACCCTTTCTTGTTTATGACAGTTTTCCTTGAATTACAGCTTTTAACATTTGTTCCAAGCCCTACTTTTGTTTTTTCTTCAGGGACTCCTATTCTCTGCATGTTAAGTCATCTTTACCTAGCTTCAACATTTGTCACTTTCTCTTGAATTCTTTGTATCATGTTCATTTCTTATGGAGTTTTAATATTTTTTTCCCATCTCCTATTGCTTCTAGTGCAATATCTGTCATGTTTATTCACTCATGTATTCTTTCCAGTTTAGTCTTAATTTCTGAAATATTTTTTCTTTTAAACCAAATTTTTTCCTGAATTTGTCATTTCATTTCTGAGTTTTTAAATTTCTGATTTATGTTGTTATACCACTTCCTTAATTTCTTATGGCTTTCATCTTTGGAAATAGTAGGTTATAGCTTCTTATTTGTTTGTAAGCATGTCTTTCTTTATGCTTTTCAGTGTCCGTGGAGATGGTATTCTACTCCCTATTCTCTCTCTCTCTCTCTTTTTTTTTTTTACTTTGTGTGGGGTATGACCTTGATCCTTTTCCTGTGCTCATTTCTGTAAAGAGGAAATTAATTTTCCTGAACTTTCAGGAGGAAGTTTAGTTCAAGGTAGCTTTTCTAACTTCACAAAGCTCCCTGTTTCGTTTCACGCAGTTAAAAGGTCTGGCGGTTCGATTTCCAACGTCTGGCTCTTATAAACACGTCTCCACTTTTATCTGGATCTTCTGTTTCCTTCCCCTCTTTTATCCCTTCTCGGTTCAGTTCTGATTCCTCTTTCAGCAGTGTCTCCTCCTGAAAGGAAGACCTGGCTGGTCAGTTTCAGGATGCTCCATCCCCTTTACATCATCTTACCTGATGCCTTTTGCACTTACATGCTGTTGGAGGGGGCAAAACGCTCCCAGCTTCAGCTACTGTTCTAAAACGGGATCTCTATGCTTCCCAGCGAATACCTACTGGCTATCTGGGGGGTGCTCATGTTCTCAGACATGACAAGCACCCTGTTTCTTCCCTTTGCTGGTCTTCTGATGTTTGGAGGGATACGTTGCCCACCACTTTTTTTTTTTTTTTTTTTTTTTTTTTTTTTGCGGTACGCAGGACTCTCACTGTTGTGGCCTCTTCTGTTGCGGAGCACAGGCTCCAGACGCGCAGGCTCAGCGGCCATGGCTCACGGGCCCAGCCACTCTGCGGCATGTGGGATCTTCCCGGACCGGGGCACAAACCCACGTCCCCTGCATCGGCAGGCGGACTCTCAACCGCTGCACCACCAGGGAAGCCCCCACCACTTTTTTTGTTTGTTCATTTGTTTGTTTTTTTGGTTGCACTGCGTGGCTTGTGGGATCTTAGTTCCCTGACCAGGGATCAAACCAAGGCCCACGGCAGTGGAAGCACGGAGTCCTAACCACTGGACTGCCAGGGAACTCCCATTGCCCACTAGTTTTACTGAGAAGGTTTCCCGTGGGTTTTAGGTCTGGCGACCTAGTAGGTCTGTCTGGTTTTATTAGGGGATTCAAAATTATACCACCAGCACTGCTGCCATATTCTCCAAAATGCCACAGGGAGAACTTTTAACCTTGGCTCCCTAACACAACCAAGGCACGCTTCATCACGACCGAATCAGAGGAGAAAAGCTATGTAAGCATTAATTTGTGTAGAGTGTCTTGTGCTGATAATGACATTGTAACAAACTCTATGGATCCCCTCAGCCCATCTGAGTTCAGCCCAGGAGATGTTTCCAACCTTAAGCTCCTGCATCTCTTTTCTCTCTCTAGAGCTTTCCCTGGAACCATCAAAACTTGTTAGCCTGCCTTGAGCTTCCTGAGGTCACTCTCAAATAAACTACCTGAACCCAAATGCTTGTCTTGGGTCTGCTTTGGGGGGACCATAACCCAAGACAGAGACTAAGCTGTGTTCCAGTAGCTTTGCCTGTTCCAAACATTTCTCATGTCGTATAACCTGCTTATGATGTTCAAAAATGGGATGATGTTGGCTTAATATTTTTAATAGCTTTGATGAGCATCTTTTATTCCACACAAATAAAATGTTTGTCTTTCCTTGTCTACAACCTCTTTACTCCCTCAAAAGGCCCTGATTGATTGCTTCCCCTAGACAGTGTCATTCCTAAATGCTACATTTGTTTTCCAGAATTCAGCAATCCTACCTTCTAATTGTAGAGTCTACCCTTTTTCTGGGCGTGGAAGTGAGAGTCTTTTATCGTAGGTGCCAAAGTATTCTTGATGTTTAACCAAATATATGTTGAATTATTGTCCCCTTGGTTCTCTGTGGCCGTTGTCTTTTTTTTTTTTTTTTTTTTGCCTGCGTTGGGTCTTCGTTGCTGCACGGGCTTTCTCTAGTTGTGGGGAGTGGGCTTCTCATTGCGGTGGCTTCTCTTGTTGTGGAGCACGGGCTCTAGGTGCACGGGCTTCAGTAGTTGCGGCGCATGGGCTTCAGTAGTTTTGGCGCACGGGCTCTAGAGCGCAGGCTCAGTAGTTGTGGCGCACGGGCTTAGTTGCTCCACAGCATGTGGGATCTTCTCGGACCAGGGATCAAACCTGTGTCCCCTGTCTTGGCAGGCAGATTCTTATCCACTGCACCACCAGGGAAGCCCCGCTGTGAGTCTTAGGAGTGAGAACAGGCCAGGTGAGATTAGGTCAGGTCAAATGCTACCTCCTCCGTTAAGCCCTTCCTGATCCCCCCGGGGAAGGTGACTCAGCCACCTCTGTCATGGCTCCATCATAATCTGCCTTGCATTCTACTCCATACATCTGTCTTCCTCCTTTACTGTGAGCTGCTCTTCCCTTTGCTTCCCCCATCCTGTCCCTAGCAGTCCGTCCATGAAGGTGGGGCAGGACAGTCTGTGCCTAAAGGCAGGTGGCCAGAACCATAGAAGGGGCTGGGCTTCACTCACGGGCTTACCTCCAGCTGGTGCATCATCTCAGCACACCTCTAAACAGGGCTGAGCCTGGTTCATGCCCTGCACCCCGCCCCCGAATCTTGGGACAAGCCACCAGGGCTGGAACAGGCACAAAAGGTGGACTCATTTGAGCCCAAGGCATCCAGGAAGCTCTGTCTGAGGACAGGGATGGGGGACAGAGCGTGACAGGCTCCGTGCTGGGACCTGCAGGGCTGCCTCCATGCCACAGGGCCCTTCACGTGGTGTCAAAAGAGGCGATTTGGGTTGTCTTGTTTTTTTTAAAGCTAACTTGAAACCCTACTGACAGCAAGATGTCTCTGGCACAAAAGCTGACAGGGAGGCAGCGGGCTCACTGTTTCCATAGCTACTGACAGGACGCCACTGGGCAGTGCTTTGAACTCCAGAGCATCTCAAGCTCTGCTTGCAGGATGAAGTTTCCTCGGCTCAGGGAGAACTCAGCAAGGAACCGGCAGTTGCTTATCTCAGTTTCTGTCGCAACGGCCTTCTATTTTCAATGACAGGGTTTAGTTTCTCCAGGTATGCAAAAGGATTTCCCTGCAGAACGCTCCTGCACCCAGGAATCCTGGGAAGCCGGAGATGTCCCTTCCCCCACAAACCTTCCCAGGTGGTGTCATCTCCTTCCCAAGTCTGGTGACCCTGGCACATTTTCTGCACTGGGGGATGGCTTCGCAAAGTGGGGAGGGGAGTTTCCTGGGTGGCTGGCTGGCTCTCAGAGATGTGCTGGGCATGGAATAGGAGGGACTGACAGTTAAGTGTCAGCACGACCTGCTTCCAGCTTGGAAAACCTTTGGAGGGTCTGAGGAACTAAACCTTCTCAGGATTTTCCGGTTTCTCCTTCACGGGGAACCTGCAGGAGAAGGGTTCAGGTGCTTCCCTCCAAGGTAAACTCGGGTGTTTCCTGTGGAGGCATCTTCCCACAGAGGAGTGGGTAGCAGAGGCTGCAGGTTAGGGACCCGGTTTGGGTGTTGGACCAGGGACAGGCATTCCTGATCTGCTGCCCTTGGATGTCCCTCTTGGGGGCATATGCTGCCTGATTGATGGGCTTCTCCTGATCTGTTTCCTTGGATGCATCATGCAACCGGACTGGCTTTTGTTTTCAGTCCCGGTGGAGAGATGCACGCTGCCAGGCGTTGTGTGGGTCCCCGGCACACCGTGGAAATGCCACTTGCTCTGGATCGCCTGGAGAAGAAGGGCAGTACCTGCCACGGCTTTATCATCTCTGCCGTGGCCACCCATGTGGTTTATGGCACAACTCGCCTTTGCTAAAAGGGTCTGAGAGAACCTTGAGACTAACCCACTGCATCTGGGAGATTCTCTACAGTATCTGTCTTCAGGAAAGCACACATCGCAACTGAGCTTAGTGACCGTCTTGCTTTGCAGCTCTGTGGGCGCAGACCTGGGGCTCCTCCTGAATGCGCTTTTTCTAGCCTGGCTAAGAAATTGCCACTTGTGTGTCCTCTATCTTTGTGTCACATTTCTAAGCTCATATGATGATAAACCTCCCCCAACAGGGAAGTCTCAGGGTATATCTCCTTACCCCATGGCATGCTCCCAATGGCACCCGATAAATGTTTCTGGAGTGTCCCTATGGAAGTATTTTGTTCAGCTCAAAGCAATCCTTTCTTTTCAAAAATCTCCAAACATGATTCTTAATACTAAGCATTACATTTAGAATAGCATTCAAGTTTGCATTTTTAAAAAACGCTTTTATCTATCTCAGGAACTCAGAAGATACTTAAGCCCCATTTTCTTACCACATAATGGAAAGAGATGAAGTGATTTATGCCCCTTGGTAAAGGCATATGGGCTGATGATGCTAGAGAGGAAATTCTACCCTCAGAGACCCCACTGCCTCTCTCAGACCCCATGGAGCCCTGGATGAAGCTGAGTAACCTACAGCCACTCTACTCTGGGCAGGGACCGGCAGACACATGAGAAGCTAAGCCGTGCCAATCCGGGCTACGCCAGAAGGAGTCCTAGAGGATCAGCAAGCTCTCCCAATTAGGGAGTGTTTAAAAAGAAGTACCATTTATTTATGTCACACAGTAATTTCCTCATTTTAATAGTCATCTCAGTTAACGACTAACAAGACATAGCCTGAAAAGAAGGTCAGCCAGGTGAACTTGATTGACTAGGGAGAGCTCTTCATGATGAGCTCGTCTGTACCTGGATGCAGACAGACGCACAGGAACACTACAGTGGCAAGAGAAGTCCAAATTCATTTATGCTCCAGGTAGGGAAGACGTGCCCCCTACCAGCCGATTTCCACTGTCTTTGACTGACAGTGAAAAAGTAAACTTCAGCCCAGCCCCGCATGACGTGAATGCTGAATTCATTTGGTCCAAATGAGATAGTATGTACTGAGTTGTGACGTATAAATAGTCTAGAATTTTAAACTCTTTACCGCAAAGTGAAGAGAAAAATCTCTACCATTTATGTTCAGGGTCTATTGGACCCCCTCCTGCAGCTAAGCCCCACCTTAGTGTCCTCTCCCATAGGCAGACGGCCAGAGGATGATGGGGCCTAAGGATTCGTGGGAACTGAAGGAGTGACCTGCAGCTGACTAGCTCAATAGTGTTTTATGGTTTGTTTTTGTTTGTTTGTTTGTTTTGCTTTTTAATTAAGAAGCACCAAAATGAACTTGATATCGGCAAGACTCAACAGAGAAACCAGGCTGGCTCTGAGCCCAGTTTGCGTGGATGGGCTGGACTTGGACTTAAATCTATCCGGCTGCTTCTTGGACTTTGGAGTCAACAAAAGGCCATCTGCAGACCTGTGGATCTTAGATTGGAAGCAGGGTATCCCTTCCTGTAAACCCCAAGGGTCCTCTAGCCCTCTGCCCTGGTTGCTGACTCTAGGCTTCCTCTCTGCTCTGAGACCCCCAGTGTCCTTTCAAGAAGGCCTCCCTTTTTACTCAAGTTAACCACAGTCAGTTTCTACTATGTGCTACCCAGGAAACCCTATCTGTTCCCCAGCTCTCGTCGTGTTAAGGATGGACACTGGTGTCCCCAGAAACCTGCTCTTTAAAAAGGAACTGTTCTTACGATGGTGGAATTTGAGAAATTATAACAGATATCTGGTACACGTGGGTGCCTGGAACCCCAGCAGCATTGCTAATGCAGCCAACTTTCACACAGGCACGCTGACATTCAGGGAATTTCAGGCAACTCAACACAGAAGGAAGCAAAGTGACGTATTCCCTCCAGCTCCTCAGAAACCCAAGGGTGGACAGAAAAGGAGAAAGGTCACGGCGAGTGGAGGAAAGGAGCAGGGAAGGGACATTCATCTGATAAGATCCCAGGGGGCCAAGGGAACCTCTGGGCCTCCATTCCAGGTGAGGAAATTTTAGGAATCATGGAATCACAGCTCAGGCCTGGAGGAGCCTCAAGAACCTGGGCTGCACTCCCCTCACTATTCAAATAAGGAGGAAAGGCTTGGCCACCAGCCCACAGCAGGACCACAGCAGAAGCAGCTGGGAAGCAGCTAGGTCCCCGGGGAAGAGTCCTCCATCTGAATGGTGCTCAGATCAGCATGTCCTGATGTGGTGAAGAGACTCTGGGAAACCTTGGGGTCATGATATTTTAGAGGTCAGTATAGGGCCAGATGCTGGACACCTAAGCCCTGAGGTGGTTGATCTAAGTGTGATTTCAGAGCGGGCCGGCCCCGGACTCCACTTTTCAAAATGTTTTCACACCCTTCATCTCTTCTGCGAATCCCTGCTGCCCTAGCGGGGCGGAGTCGACTGTTCCCATTTTGCAAGTGAAGAAACAGGATGGGGAGGGCTAGGAGATTCGCTCAAGACCAGCCAGCCGGCCCTTGGAGACCTGAGACAGACCCCCTGGTCCATACCATCACTCTCTTCTCTCTCCCGTGGGATCAGGGAGACAGATGCTCCCAGACCTGCCACTCCAGATGACTTCCATCCCCCTCCAAGAACAGCGTCCTGGTGCTTCTCACTGCAACAGAATGGAAGGTTTAGAACTTAGGAGTCAGCTCTGCTACCCGGTTTCCATGCCCTTCATCAAACACAAGGTGCTTTCCCTGCTGTGCTGTCTCACTTCCCCGCCCCAAGGCAACAAGAATCTCCGCTGCCCCAGGGAATGGTCCGGGGCCCAGCAGGGGAGGGGTGGTTTGCCTGCTGCCCTCCGCCAAGCCTGGCCAGGCCCCCTCCTGCACCCACCCCTTTGGCCGTAACAGAATGCCTTCTGAACCCCTGTTACCTCTCCTGGGGCCTGGGAGGTGGACTCAGGGGGCCATCCAGTGCGAATGTCTTTTTACCCTAGTTGGGATGCAAAGGGAACAGTTTGCCACTAATCTTTCAGTGGAGACACACATATCAAGAATCGTAAGCGAGCACAGGGCTTCCTGCCTGGGATTTGCAGTGTTTCTCCGCCTTCCTTGCTGCAGAGGCTGAGCCTGACTTTCAAAAAAGGGCACACAGCCCTGGACAAATCCCGAGGAGGAAATCTCAGTGTACGTTGGTGCCAGGGACCTCAGGCCCCCTTTGGGGATTGCCCTGAGGGCCTCTCGAAACAAGAAGGAAGTCTGAGTGCAAAACTGAACATGTAGCATATGTCAAAGGAATGCAGTATTCCTGATTCCTAGTCGGTCTGCCTGAATATTAGATGCAAATAAGTGCTAATAAGTACAGTTGGAAAAGCTAATGGAATAACCGTCCTTCCCAGTAGGATCACTGCACACAGATGCACAGGGCAGCTGAGACAGCCTGGCCAGCCACACTCACCGTTAGCCTGGCCGGGTTAAAGCCTGTGTAGACACGTCCTGTGGAAGCAGAGCTTGTGTAGACTCATCCTGTGGAGGCACCTGTGGTCCAGAGCCTCCTCCTGACTGTAGGGCTGGGGTCAGGGAATCGGAACTCCTCTCCTCATCCTTTTCCCACTGTCCAGTGAGTGAGTGTGTGTGTGTGTGTGTGTGTGTTTGCCCGAGTGAGTGTGCATGGTACTGAAGAGGTTCCCTTGACCACCAGGCTTCAGCAACCAGCCCAGCAGCCCAGCCAACCAGCAGCCAGGACCCCAGGTGGTGAGAGGGGGCTGGAGGTGTAGGGACGAGGGGGCACAGGGGCAGGTAGAGGGGCAGGGAACTCTGGGCTCCTCAGGAAGGTAGATTTCTGCCCACTTCACCACCAAGCCCTACCCCTTTGTTTGCCACCTCCTTTCCTCCCTCTCAACTCTGACAGCTTTGGGTCATGGGATGGATAAGGACGCCACTGTCCTGCTCTCCCTAACACTTGAGTCCTTGTCCCTTACATTCAGTTTGTCCAATCTGCACCTGACTGAGGTGGAGCAGGTAGATTTCAGCCATACACATCCCCCTCCCTCATATGCACACAAGTAACATGCAACCAGTGGAGCATGGCTGGGCCTAGGGCCCTGGTCTTGGAGAGGGAACCCCAGCACCGAACCCATTCTACTTTGGAATCAGCAGCCCAGTCCTGGCTCTGCCATCCTCCAGATGTGTGGAATCCAGCAACCTGGTGGCTTGTGACTTGTATGCTGGGAGTAACCTTGTACCTCAGTTTCCTCCTCTATAAAACAGGAATAATAATGCCTACTTAGTTGTTGCAGAAACTAAGGGAGATCATGATAGTTTATCAGCCGATAAAATGAGAGGAGGGTGAACATCCTTCACTTTATTTTACTAAAGGTTTCTCTACAGGTTTTTGAAAATACTGGGTGTCCCTTCAAGACTAAGAGGTGACTGATTAGCAGTTTCGTGTAGCTCCTGTGAGAAGCCAGCCTGCCTTCCTTCCTGGCACCTGCTGGGCCCCTGCAGGTGGGGGCTGCCTCTTCTCTGGAAGAACAAGGACCATAATATCAGAGCCGCCCACCGACTCCCTTCACGCCCCTGCTCTGCCCTGGCTTTGTGTGGCTACGGATCTGTCACGTGCCCACTCTCCTCTTGGGGGGATGTATGCAGAGGGGTTGGTTGACCCAGGTGGACCTCGTTCAGGACCCCTCCCAGCTCTCAGGTCCATGACGCAACAGGGACTTCAAGGAGGTAGCCCTCAAGGGAGAGCCTGAGTCATGGGGCGCTTTCAGCAGAATCCAGAGCCCTAGGAATGCGGGGATAGGTGGGGACACGGGGGCTCGAGGCTGCCCAAGACCTTGACCGAATTCCACCGAGGCTGTAGCCCAGGGACCTTTCACAGTCTTCCTCGACTCTATCCAATGCGTTTCCCCAGCCCCGCGCCCCCGCAGAGTCGGGTCCTAGGCGCGCCCTCCTGCCCAGCTGTGGTCACGGCCCACTCTGGTAACACCTAGTCCTTTCCCGGGGTCGGCGCCGGCGTGCGACCCCCCGAGGCAGTGGCAGCACTCTGGCCGCGGTCTGGAGCCAAGTGGCAGCCGGGAGTCCGGCTCTCAGGGAACCCGGGAGACCGGCGCCACGCCGGGCATCCCCACCCCCACCCCGGCGGCCGCCGGACCGCGCCCAGCGGCGTTTACCTCCCAGCGCGCGGTTCCTGGGGCCGCCGGAGTCGCAGAGCGCGCGGGGGCGCGGAGCCCGTGAGCTCCCTGGAGGGACAAGTCGATCGCAGGAGTGATCCCCTCCCGACCCCGCCACCGCCGCCGCTTCCACCACCGCGGGGCGGGGCCCGGGGCGGGGCCCAGGCCGGGGGCGGGGCGCCGGGCGGGCGCGGCGCTATTTCCAGCCTCGCCGGAGGCTCCGCTCAGACTTCGCTGGGAGCCTTCCCAGCGCGAGAGTAGGATCCGGCGGTGCAGTGAGAAGAGGAGACGAAGACGACAACGACGACGGCGGCGGGAGGGGGACGGACCGGAGCCGGGGACCGAGGAGGAACACGCCGCCGCGCCCTCTCCCTCTGCTGCGCGCTCCGGTGGCCGGCCCCACGCCTCTCGCCTCACCCACCGCACGGGGCTCCGCTCCGAGCAGGAGGAGGCACCAGGCCCGAGCTGGGGCGGGGGTCCTCCCTGCAGCCCGGGCACACCGGAACGGAGGATTCGCCGTGGAGGACCGCGCCCGGGCTGGTGGCACCCGAGGCCCCGCCAGCGCCGGCTGCGCCAGGTAGGTGCGCTGCGCCCCCGCCCCACCCCTGTCCCCGCCCTGTGCCGGCTCCCGCCGAGAGCGGCGCCACGAAGGGTCCCGGGAGGGCCCGGGACTGCACTGAGCCGCATACCCGAGAACCGACGCCGGTAAGAGTCCCAAGCCGCGGGCGGAGATAGAGCGCGCGGGGTTCCGGTCTGGCCGCACTTTGGGGACTGGCTCCAGTAGCGGGAACTTTAATTAGACTTTTGCTCCTTGGATTTTAGTCGTTGCCGCGCGTCTGTGAACTGCCACCCTGAGGGCTCCCTCGGTCCCTGCGGATCCTCCGCTCCTCTTCTTCGCCCTGGATGCTGGGCGCGGGGAGGCAGCGTCGGGCCCGGAGAGAGCCGGGCTGGAGCCCCGCGGCGCCCAGAGCTTTCCCGCGCGCTGGGGACTGGGACTCGGGGACCGGTTGTGGCGGGCAGGGGCGAGGAAGGAGTTAGAGGCTGCCTTCTTGGCTTCCTACGGAACGGCGGAAGGTGCCTACGGGTTCCGTCGCGCGCATCCTCACCCCACGACTCTCCGGGGCACCAGCCTGTTTTGTACTCGAGGAGAGTGTGTGTGCGTCAGTGATCGTGTGAAGGTGTGTGCGTCCGTGTGTCTAGTAGTGCAGGAGCCCAGGAGTGGGCGGTGAAAGGATCCGCTTTGCCGCGGGACCCAGCCGAGCTCTGGCGGCGGCTGCAGCTTCAGCTGCTGGCTTCTCGTTCTGCACACCAGCCTCGCCCGAGGCCTCCCCGGCCGGGCGAAGGCGCATTCGCGGGATTTAGTTGTGCCAGTGCTGGCGCTTGTGTCGGAAGTGACCTCTCTCCCTTCCCCTAACTTTGCGGTAGGTCTGGGCTCCAGGCCCCGCGACCCCGACGTGGAGCTGGCGCGGCAACTATGCAGCGCCCTCGGCTGTGGGCACTCGCTGCCCGGCTATCTGTCCTAGACGAAGAGTAGGGGCCAACCCTGGGACTCTCTGTCCCTTAGCCGTCTCCGATATTGCGGTGGACCCCGGATCTTTGGGCCCCCTCCCACCTGTAGGCTGAGCCGTGATTGGCTATGCTAAGGGGAACGGGTTGGGCCCTCTGTATCTGTTTGGCGGAGATCTGGCCTGGCAGCGGAGCCTGAAGGAGAGGCCTGTGAGTGAAGGGACGCGTGTGTGTGTGTGTGTGTGTGTGTGTGTGTGTGTGTGTGTGTGTGTGTGTGTGTGTGTGTGTGTGTGTGTGTGTGTGTGTGTGTGTGTGTGTGTGTGGCGGCGGGGGGGTGGGGGTGGGGGGCGGCAAGTCCTGCCCTAGAACAATGCAGCCTCTGGGGCAAGAGTGGCAGAGCCCTCTTTAAAATTTCCCAACTGTCATAGCCTCTCCTGCCCACCCTCTGCCCTTGTCCCAAAGGCAAGGCAGATAGGCCACCAGAAGGGGTTGACACTCTGGTCCCTGGAGGAGACCTTGTTTTAATCCAGACAGCCCACTACATATGGCAGGACGGGTTCTGGGAAGCCCTTGGCGGGTGTGGAAGCACATTCTGAAGACTTCATCAGACTTGCCTCTGTGAAGTGACCCAAAGGAGGGATAAAATTCAGACCCTGAAGAGAACTGGGCCTCATAGGATGATCGATAATCCAATAGCAGTTAAATAGAAAAAAAACCCCTCAAAGTCTGACCCCATCTGTTGCCTGGCCCATTCACCCTGGGACAGAGGGAAGGCATCGCTTATTTATTTATTTACCTGGAATCAGACTCCACAAGAGTGATTTATGTTCCCCCCAGTATTGATTTTTTAAAAGACCCCAAATTTAAAAGTCAAGGCTCTCTTAAAGCAAGGTCAAGGATTAATTATTTATAGAGACACATCCATCAACCCGTGCGGGGGCTCACTTCCAAATCGCCTGAGTGGCCGAAGGAGCATTTTCTGATTTTCCCTGGTTCCGGCTGGGAGAGGAGCAGCCTCACCTGACCTCCTGGGCTTGAGCTTTCCTGAGCTGTGACCGGAGGAGGAGGCTTTGTAACTCAGCCTGCTGTTTGAGATGCCTTTTTCATCTTGTAGCCAGAATACCACTTGGGAAATTTCATGCATATTTGCTGTGTTTCCGTAATGAACATTTACTGATTACAGCGTATCAGGGGAATTTCCTTTTTTAAACATTTATTCAAATCTCTGTTTGTGTAAGCTAATAAGTTTGGGAAAGTTCAGTAACTACTTTTTGTGCTGTGTGGTTCTTGGGAGGACGTGTCTGGTGGGCTCATCTCAGAATTCACCTTCAAAAGGAGGAACGTCAGATTCTCCTTATCGGAAACGTCTCACAGGCTGCTTCTCTGCGCTTCACCTGGTTTCTGCCACCGGTGGCCTGATAGGCTTTTTGTGGTTTTGCCAATCGAAGAGGTGGGAGCTTTTAGCATCGCTAGCTGATGCATGTGGTTAAAGGCACCCGCGGTGGGCACGAGAGTCTTTTGGGGGCTGGTGGGGGAAGGTGTGGTTCCCCATCTCCTGCCTGCTGCCTGGTCTGGAGTCTCAGACACCTGTCTTAGCTGCATCTGCCACACCTCCCTGATTTATCCGTGTGTGGCAGCCACATTGGAGAAATATGGATCAGGGAGGGAGTGTATGGGCAGGAAGGTGGACAAAGGACGATGGCAGCTCCTTCATGAATAACTATGGTGATTCGAGTTAGTAAACACTGTGAACTAAGTACCCAGCCTTTCAGCTAATCAGAAGGTAATGAGTTATAAACAGCAGATTTATGTAGTGCTGGCCCAAGGAGATCAATGTGGCTCTGACACGGGACAGCGAGAAATGAAAAAGCTATCAAGGATGGTTGTCTGGACGTACATGCGGCTACGGTGTCTGGGAGCCTCAGGACATTTGTTGGGAGCAGGTGGCCTGTGCGGCGACTGCGGGGTGACAGTAGGCTCCCTGGCACTGTCTCTGGAGCCACTGCCAAGGCTCGTCCGACTCCAGAGCAGCTGTGTTCCCTCCCTCCTGGGAAAAGGCTGCCCAAAGGCAGAGGAAACCCCTGGGCTCAGACAGCCAGCGGGCAGAGCCACATTAGCTCAGGTGGCAGAGGACACCGGAGATGCTGTCTCATTTCTTTCCGGCTGGAGGATGTGTGACCCTGTGGTCGGTAAATCACTGTGGCAGAACATGAAACTTACAAATTGGTCATGGGAAAAAGTTGTAACTTTTACCCTGTACAAAACTACCTGTCATTTGTGATCTGGTGCTCTAACCTGCACCTGCTGGCCACAGATGCAGCCTTGGCCACTGGCAAAATGGGGGAAGCCTGCGTGTGACCAGGTAGGCTGACATCAAGAAGCAAAATTCCATCTCGAAACCCACCTTTGGGGAAGTCAGAGAGTGTCTGCAGGCAACGGGCCTGGGTCTCAGCATTCCCACTCCCCACCTTGAAGGCTGTGCATTTCTGGGAAATCAGTGCTCCTTGCTACTGGTGACGGAGGGCAAGACACCCTGTCCCTGCCAACCCAAGGTCAGAGCTGGCCCTGGTGAGTGACATTTATCTGAACTAAATTAGAGTTGTCAACATTGAAACCAGAAGCCAAATCATGATCCGTCCCACATTCCCAGCGTCAGACTCCTTGTCACCCTCCGTTCAGTGACCGTATATGAGCATGTATTGCTTTGGCCAAAAATCTCGTTCAGGTTTTTCCATAACATCTTATGGAAAAACCTGAACAAACTTTGTGGCCAACCCAATATTTTGTGTCTGTTGTTGGATCAGGCTCTGGGGAAAGCAAAACTAAGAGGGGCACCTGCCCTTGGGGTTTGTCGCCTGCAGAAACTCTCTCACCATCCCCTCGTCACGCACCGATTCATGCTGTGCCAGACGACCCCATTACTAAACAAGTCACCAATACAAGTGTGATTCTAGGCCGTGATAAATGTATAAAGGAAGCATCTGGGTGGTCGCGAGATGTACAGTAGGGTAATCTGACCTAGACCGAGGGCTCTGGAGGACCTCCTGGAGGAGGTGACTCTTCTGCTGAGCTCCGAAGGAAGAGCTGGAACTAAGCAGGGAGGGAGCCTCCCGGCGCAGAATGTGAACGAGTGAGAGAACTCGCAGAGCGCCGTCCAAGAGCTGTGGGAAGGCCCATGTGGCCAGCAGGGTGAAGGAGGGGGAGACGGGGCTGGAGACACAGGTGGAGTCCTGGCCGTAAAAAGCCTTGAAGGCCAGGGAGGGACTTGGGACTCGATGCTACCAGCTGCTGCAAAGTAAGGAGCCCAGTGAGGAGGGGGGCTGCAGTAATCCTGAAGGAAGGTGGCTGTGGTCCTACAGAGGGGGTGCGTGGGCATGAATCTACCGGGGCTTGGTTACGCGCAGAGAGGAGATGCTGACCATGGTTGGGACCATGGCTTCTGGATCTTGACTGGGAGCTGTTAGTGCTCCTCGGACCAGAATGTTCCAAGTGCCCATCCGCTCTGGTTGGGTTATATCCTCCAGGGCTGGTGGGTCAGGCAGCCATTGTGTGCCCCTGCCCGCCTGGCCCACCTCCCAGCTGTCCCCTAAGCCCTTGGGCCTTCTTCTACCTTCCCCCGTGTGTTCACCGTTTAGCCCTGGCTCGTGGTGGGCACTCAGTAAGTGACAGCTGAGTGTCAGTGCTCTCTCATGAGGACAGGCTGCTCGGACGCCCCCCTTCATGCCCGCCTGCTGGCCAGAGGTGGCCTCGACCTGTGTTTCATCCCTGGTAGGTCCTTAACCTGCCACCCACTTGTATCTGACAGGCAGTTGGCTGCCGCCTGCCCCAGAAAGAACTCCTCTCCTGTCCCCTCCCCTCATTCTCCATCCTCTCTCCTTTCCCTCCTCCCTGTGGAGCCAGGCTGTGCCTGCCCCCCACCCTCTGTGAGGGGCTCTGCCCAAGGCCCTGAGCTCCCAAACCCGCTCATGCCGGTGAGTTCCGTGCAGCTGGCTGAGTTCAGCTCAGGCCCTGGCTTCCCCGCGGACATCAGCTGGGTCCCCCCGGCTCTGTCTTCCAAAACTAGAGTGGGGGGAGCAGGCCTGTGAGTCACCCCGCTTCCTGTTGTGCCCACGCTGCTGGCTTCGGGCCCTGAGCCGAGCAGCCCCTGAGCTGCAGGCAACAGGCCAGGTCGCTGTCACCTTGTCCTCACTCTGCCTGGACCTGAGCCAGCTCCTCCCTGGCTGGGCCAGACTCTGGGACGGGAGGGATGAGCACCAAGGAGAGGATGCTAGGAGGGACAGATCTACTCCACAGGTCCCAGGCCTCCCTGGGCTGCTTCCTCCAGCCCCTGGGCTCTTTGCCTGGAGTGCGGCCTCACCAGATCCGCCTTCCTTTCTATTCTGCCTGCTGCACTCGCCACCGTGGACCACCGGTCATGCCCTCGTGCTCATGAGTGGGAAGGCAACACAGGAGAGCACCCTGCCAGCAGCTCCCAGCCCAGGCTCAGGTTGACTCATACCTGGAAGACTAGTTGTCCCAACCTTTGAGGCTGCTTCTTCGTGGGGGGCTGACTCATCTCCCTGGACAAGACCCATCTGTCCACGCCTGTGAGCACTGAGACCCTCCCCCAGCCCGGAGATGGGGGTGGGCCTTTTCTCCCTGTGCTCCTGAGGGAAGCATCCAGGCCCGCAGCAAATACTGACTGTGGTCCTTCATGTGCAGCACCTCCTGCCAGGTCTGGAGGAAGCCAAGGGAACGCAGCGGGTCACGATGCTGGCAGAAGCACTGCTCTCTCGGCATGGAGAAGGTACTCACTGATTGCTGAGGGCAGACAGAGTGAGCTCAACTGTGCAGTCCGTCTGTACTGGTGGAGCCAGTGTGTGACACAGATACTTTACACCAGCTGAGCCAGTACATGGTGCAGGCAGTCTGTCCACACTGGCTGAGTCAAGGCTGTGAGCACTGGAACCTTCCGTTTAGTCCACGCCTGCCCCACTTTCTGTGGAGTCTTTGCACAAGCTCTGAAACTCTCTCTCTAGCTTCGGGGACTTCCCTGGGGCTGAACTCAGCTCAGGCCCCCTGCTTCCCCTCAGACATGGTCCTGCCCATCAGGCTTTGTCTCCCGGAGCTGGGGTGGTTGAGCCCAAAGTGCAACACAGTCTGTCTACACTGGTTTGGCCCAGTTCATGATGTAAGCCACCTGTCTGTACTGGTGGAGCCAGTGGGTGATACAGCCAGCCTGTTTGACACATTTGCCAGGAATACTGTTTTCTACCCCTTGCCTTACACACATCTGGGTCCAAATTGAGTCTTACTTCCAAGGAGCTTTTCTTGATGGTTCCCTCAGTTCCCCACATCTTATTCGAATCTCTTTGGCAGAGGCTGGCACAGGGCCGGGGGTGGTGTGCACGTGGGGCGTGGTGACCTGGTGCCGTATGGCGATCTCAGCCCGATGCCTCCTCTCCCGTCACTGTGCTTGGGGGCCAAGCCTGCCGCTGCTGTGGTGCAGGGGCTGCCTGCTGTCCGTGGTCACGGCCACCTCAGCATCCCTCGCAGCACCCGCTCCCACACATTTTTCTCATGAAAGTCATTTAGGCGTGGATTGCTGCCTCCATGTGCCTGGCGAACTGCATTGCTCCAGATTGGGCCCATCTTGCCGTCTCCTGCTTAGCTTCTGGGCCTCTGTCTCCACTGGTGTTATTTCCACTCCTGAGGGTTGGCCTCATCTGCAAATTTAATTTCATGACCATTCATCCCTGTGAAAACACAATCTATGCCTATTACTTAACGCTTCTCAGTTCCCTCTGCCACGAATTAAAGTGTCAATGGACAGCCATGGCAACCAGCTCCACCCCTCGCTCCACTCTGTGCGAAGCCAGCACCTGGAGTCCGACTGCCTGGATTCAAAACCCAGCTTCACCATGTGATCACTTTGTGGACTAGGGACTCAGTTTCCTTATCTGTAAAATGGAGATGATAATAGAATACACCTCATAGAGCAGTTGCGCCCAGCAGATAGCCAGCCCCCAGTAAATGGAAACTGCTATTATTTCATCGTCATTATCATCATCATCTCCTGGGTTTGGTCTTTCAGTCGAGGCTCAGTCCTTCTCCATCTCAGGGGCAAGGAAGCATGTTGATCAAGGGCCTTGTCTGGTGATGTGACCAAGGCTTAGGGGGCATGTGCCGCTACAGACTGGTGTCCCTTTTCTTAGCAATTTCCCATGGATGCGTTTTCCCTGTCTTGCATTCAGTACATTTGAAAACTTTAAAAAAATTTTTATTGAAGCATAGTTGATTTACAATGTGTTAATTTCTGCTATATAGCAAAGTGATTTAGTTATGCATATATATATTCTTTTTCATATCCTTTCTCTTATGGTTCATCACAGGATATTTAATATAGTTCCCTATGCTATACGGTAGGACTTTCCACTCCATCCCTCCCCCACCCCCCTCCCTCTTGGCAACCACAAGTCTGTTCGCTGTGTCTGTGAGTCTGTTTCTGCTTCGTAGAGAAGTTCATTTGCATCGTATTTTAGATTCCACATATAAGTGATATATGGTATTTGTCTTTCTCTTTCTGACTTACTTTGCTTGGTATGATTATCTTTAGGTCCATCCCTGTTGCTGCAATTGGCATTACTTCATTCTTTTTTATGGCTGAGTAATATTCCATCGTATAGATATAACACGTCTTCTTTATCCATTCATCTGTGGTTGGACATTTAGGTTGTTTCCATGTCTTGGCAATAGTAAAGAGTGCTGCTATGAACATAGGGGTGCATGTAGTTTCTTGAATTAGGGTTTTCTCCAGATATATTCCCAGGAGAGGGATGGTTGGATCATATGGTAGCTCTCTTTTTAATTTTTTGAGGAACCTCCATACTGTTTTCCATAGTGGCTGCACCAATTTACATTCCCACCAACAGTGTAGGTGGGTTCCCTTTTGAAAACTTTTAACTCCAAGTACGGTGTGCATACCGAAAGCACAGATTGTGTGTACAATGCAATGAATATCTGCACACAAGACAGGCCTGTGTGCCCAGCGCCAGAGCAGGGATCAGAACATGGCAACATCCCTGTGATCGCTTCCTGATACTTCCCTTCTAGCATGGGTAACTGCTCTCTTTACTCATAATGGCATAGATTGGTTTTCTTTGTTTTTATTTTTTAATAAATTTATTTATTTATGGCTGCGTTGGGTCTTTGTTCCTGCGTGCGGGCTTTCTCTAGTTGCGGTGAGTGGGGGCTACTCTTCGTTGCAGTGCGCAGGCTTCTCGTTGCGGTGGCTTCTCTTGTTGCAGAGCACGGGCTCTAGGCACATGGGCTTCCGTAGCTGTGGCACATGAGCTCAGTAGTTGTGGCTTGCGGGCTCTAGAATGCAGGCTTCAGTAGTTGTGGCGCGTGGGCTTAGTTGCTAAGCGGCATGTGGGATCTTCCCAGACCAGGGCTTGAACCCATGTCTCCTGCATCGGCAGGCGGATTCTTAACCACTGTGCCACCAGGGAAGCCCGGTTTTCTTTGTTTTTAAACTTGATATAAGTGGAGTCATAAGTCTGTGTGCCTTTGTGTCTGGCTTACCATCATGTCTGTGAGAGTCCGCTGTGTTGCTGTGAGTTGTTGTAGTTTGTTTGTTCTTGTTACCGTGTAGGACCCCACTGTGTGAAGATACCCTGATTTATTTATCCCTTCTCCTATTGATTGACATTTGGGTTGTTCGGAGTTTGGAGCTATATGAACAGTGCTGCTGAAGACATTCTCGCATGTATCTCTTGGGCATATGTTGTACACATATTCATAAGCATGTACCTAGAAGAGAACTGTTGGGTCTCAGAATATGCATATGTTCATCTTTTGTAGGTACCAGCAAACAGTTTTCTAAAGGGGTTGTACTAATTCCCCCAACACATACCAGTTATATATGAGAGTGCCTGCTGTTCCACATCCTTTCCAACACTTTGTGTTGTCAACCTTTTTCATTTTAGCTCTTCTGTGAGTATGCAGACGTATCACACTGTGGTTTTAATTTGATTTCCCAGATGACTAATACAGTATTTATTTTTGCCAAGGATGTGTTGTAGTTGAAAACATTATTCAACAAATTTGAAAACTCACTTCCATCTTCAAATCATTAAGTGTCTTAAATGTCAAGGGTGCTGGTAATTCACTCTGCCAGGTAGGTTTCAATCCTCCATGTCGTTAGGCAATGGGTGGAGTAGACAGGTTATTTCCCTGGATGAAGCTGGGACCTGGCCACCTGTCCCAGAATGACCAGATGGATTCCTGTGGTCCATCAGTCTCTCCGGGGCTCGTTTTTCTTTCCCTTCACAGATTCCAGGAGCACTGAGACCGCCCTGTCTGTCATGTGCACTGCTGTGTCCCAGTGCTTAGGACAGTCCTGGCACAGAGTGGGGCCCAGGGCCAGAGGACGGAGCACTGCCTGTTGGCTTTGTCCTCTCCCACCCCAGCTGACTTGACAGGGACTTGTTGGAAGCCTGGGCCGCTATGAGGATGGCTCTGGAAGCCGAGCTCTCGGACCCTGGAGGGTGTTCTGTCCTGGTGCTCTGTTCCTTTAAGTGACCTCCCCACAGCAGCTGTGCTCACCTCCAGTGCTCCAAACACTGGCCATTTAGGAGCACCCCGAGGGGGCCCTCATCCCTGATGGGCTTATCTGTCATTGGGTCCCTCTGCAGAGAGCAACGCTCCATCCCTGCTCCATGTAGCCTGCTAGGTTTTTCAACGCCACCTTTTCATAGATGACACACAAAGGGCATAGATGACATGCCCTCTGGTCAAGTGAAGGCGAGAGGGCCAGTCTATTAGCACCTCATCCATTCCTGCCCCATCCCATTTTGATGGGGACCATGATAAAGCCTCCTTTCTTTGGGTGTGACTTGGTCCTTTTCTCCTCCAGTGTGACAATTGTGTGGAAAGCAGCACTGCCAGGGGGATGAGAGTTCTGGATCAGACCTGTGTTCAAATCCAGGTTCTGTTCTTGTTTGGTTTGGGGACCCAGCCGTTACCTCCAGGAGAGAGATTCACATACAACTCTGATGCAGCCCATGGGGGAATAACGGGGTGGGGGGGGCTGGTTTGAGATCTCTGAGGTTGGGGAGTGAGGGCAAGTGATTCTGGCCAGAGCATCTGCGGGGGGCTCTGGAAGAGGGAGGTCTGGGCTGGCCCTCAAAGATGGGGAGCAGGGAGATGACACCTCATGGATCACTCAGTGTGAGCCCCATCCCTGAGGGTCCAAAATGTGAAGTCCTCAGGGAAGGAAGTGCATTGAGCCCCCAGGAAACTATAGTCTAGTTGACACGACACACAAGGGCATAGAGCAGGGATCAGAGTTCATCGGTGAGTTATGGAAGGCTTCCTGGAGGAGGTGTGCTTGGGACTGCACATCAAAGGCCAGGGGTGAGAACTTTATCCTGGGCTGTTACCGAGCCCAAGCTCTCTCTGCTCGCCGCATAACAGGCCACTGAATGGGAGACAAGGTGTTGAGGCAAGGAATACGACTTTATTCGGAAAGCTGGCAGACTGAGAAGATGACAGACTAGTGTCTCTGAAAAGCCATCTTATCGGGGTCTGGATACCTTCTTCATTAATAGAATCATAGAGGGAGAGGCGGTGAAGAAGTAAAGTAAAAGGACCATCAGTCTTGCAAAACATCTGGAATGACCAGCCTCGGTGAGGGGATGTGTTGGTTTCTTTTTTCTTGCAGCCATTCACAGGTGGGAAGGGTTCCCTGAGGCAGGCCATTAGGTATGATTATAATAACAAAAGCAACGAAAAGCAAAGGTTAAAGTCGAACCGATCCAATGTGGAGTCCGATTTACCTCTTCCCTGTTACGATGCCAGTAGAAATTTTCTCCAAGATCATGGGGCAGGGGCAGTGTGAGCTAAATACCCATCACTTTAAAATAGGGCAACAAAGAGTTCATGACACATACATTGCTTATGCCGATGTGGCGGCGGGTGTGCAAAGATGGAAGAGCTAAAAGCAGTTTGGGAAAAACAACACCTTTTTTTTTTTTTGTGGAAAGACAGAATAGAAAGGTTTATGCTCTTCTGTGATAACTAATATGAAAAGTTTATCAAAGTTAAAAAAAAAACCTTTGACACTTTCTCCGAATTGATCTGAAGACTTGGCAGATTTGAGGAATCGTTCAGTAACGTTTTATGGGTTGATGCTAATTTGATGCCGCAGACGCATGCATCGTGCCAATTTACTGCCAAACCAACATTAAGCATGGACCTTTCATGCAAGGTTTATAGGCAGACAGCTCATAAAGATGCATGCTTGACAAGGATTCTGCTTCTCTTAGGATGTGCTCTATGAAGTGTTTATCAAAACCCAACTAAATCACCCACGCCTTTTACTAATAAACAGTCTCTGGGGACTTCAGGCCTGAATTCCATACAGCATTTCATTCAGTGTTTCCTATGCAGTATTTCATGCAATATTCCACCACTCCAGGTCCTGGAACATGGGGAACCTATGTCTCTAAAAGCCACGGGTACTGGGTAGTGGTAGAAAAGGGAGCCCTTTGGGGTGGAGGATGCCCTAAGGGACCACTTTGGAAATGACTTGTTACCCGGGTCCTGGGAAAGCTGGCGACACTCTTCCTAATGGGGTCTCCTAAAACGAATCAAGGGCTGCAACCTAAACGAGGTCTGTGGCCCCAAGGAAATACATTTCATGCTTTCGTTTCTGTTTCCTGGGCTGATGTGTGATGGATCATCGCTGCCTGTCTCTCTTCATCCAAATACGCTGTCAGAGCCTCGTCAGTGAGGAGATCGCCGCGCCTTGGCACTTTGTTTTGCCTGTTGGAAAGTGTTTAACAATAAATATTATCAAAACTCCTGTCTTCCACCACTGAAAACCACTGCTTTTGTTTTCCACAAAGGAAAAGTTGGCTTTCACGGTATTAGTCTAGTCTGCACCACTCCAATCCCTCGGTTCCTCCCATCCAGTGTTAATTACCCAGGTTTAAATGGAGAAGGTGGCTGGAGGGGGGCAGGAAGGCCAACTGCCGTCAGCACAAGGCCTCCTGGGGTTTCGCAAGGCGAGATTTGATCTTGGGCAAATGTCAAGGCGTTTTTGAAATCTGTGTTATGGTATCAGCTCATTGCCAGGGTAAGGCTTCATCTGGATTTCATAAATATTGTAGGGGGCTCTCTTCCTGCCACTCAGCCCCCTGAAGACCATTCCCCGCCCCCGCCCCCCCCCCCCCCCCCCACACAACCCATCGCAATTGCAGGCTATTGCAGAGTTGTCATGAAAAGCCAAGCGGTGATATTTCAATCACAATATCCCTGTAACAAATTCCATTCACAGTCCGTTGGAAAGGGAGTTCAAGCTTCCTCCTGCTGCTGGGAGAATCGTATGTTAAATGTAGCTTCCTGGGGCCCTGGCAGCTAGCCAGGGCTTTGTAATTTATAGTTCTCCTTCCTGGTTCTCCAAGTGACCTTGGAACCTCCCTGCCAGTGGATTCCTTAGGTTCACTCATTGCCCTCTCTTGTCATCCTCTCTTGTGAGAAAGGTCCTTAAGCCAAGCGAGCGCTCCCAGCACCCTTCAGGCTGGAGCTTGAGAGAAAGGATGTGAGCAGAGGCGCCCAGGGAGCTCGTGGCAGGTGATTGGAAGATTGCTTGTTGCTGCTGACCTTTCCTCTGAAATTTATGTCAGCCGTGAAACAGTCCAATATTGTGTTTAGAGGCAGCCTGCAGGTGACAGGAGCCTCTCTTGGGCACACAGCAGGTAATCCTTGGAAAAGAAGGGGAGGGACGATCTGCAATTACATTCATCAGCTATTTTTGGTTGAGGAATAAACAAAATGGCCCAAACTGCTGCTGTTACAGATTCTAGCAGAGGAGTGGCGTGTAGGAAAGATTAATGTACAATTAAAACCCGTGTACGCGTAAATTACAGGGTGACAGCTATCTAATGCAAACACTGCAGACGTGTAATTAAGAGGAGTTATGGGCTCTCGAGGGTGGATTTGCTGAGGAAGGTGCTAGGGAGCTGTCTGTGGAGCTGGAAAGGCAGGGACGCATGCTGGGGACAGGTGGGGGCCGTGCAGGTGGTGAAGAGGAGCGCCCCACCCCCCTGCAGCATCTGGGATGTGAGGGACCGCAGCTCCTTCAGGTGGCAGCTCCTTCAGGTGGCGCAGCCTGCCTCTCCAGCGTCCCCCGGTTCCTGTTCCAATCTTCCAGCCCTTTCTGGAGCAATCCTGCTCTCCCCTTCCTCACCTTTGGCTTTGTGGCAGTGAGCTCCCCTGGATGTCTTTTTTTACGTTTTTAATTTCTCCTGCTTTGTCAGCTTTTTAAGGAATATGTTACATTATGTAGCAATTGGATGCTAACAAGCTTTGTATGAATAAATTAGACTCTAAACTTTTAATGTTACTACAAAATTGAAATGGACTCTAATGACAGTCAGAATTAATGTTCTGTTTCAAATAAATGCCGGGATGTGACTGAATTCTCAGTGCACTCTCCTCTCGCGTCTCTAGCTCTTCCTAGAAGGGCTTGCCTGAGAGAGCACTCAGGCTGGCAGCACCCCTCCAGGGCGCTTCCCTGGCCACTCCCAGGTGGTGCTCTGCCCACAAGCTCCCATGGGGGCTGCTGGGAAATTCTGCTACTGATGCTCCCAGCCGTACCCCTCCTCACCAAATGAGAATTGCCCTCGACCTCTGCCCAACCCCATCTGCATCCGATGACTGGCAGTGTCCGTCCCTGCTCCGGAGCCCCCTGTGGGACGGGCTCAGGCCTCAGTTGTGAGGCATTGCGTCAGTTTCTCTGGCTGCCCACTCCTGTCTTCCTCACTTCCTCACAGGGGCCTCTTCCAAGAGCCCTTCCCAATAATCCCCAGAGTTTCCAGGAAACGAAGCCCACAACACTGGCTCTTAGGGATTTTGCTTTTCCTAAACCAGCTGTCTGCCAGGTGAGTATCTTCTGCCAGCATCAGAGTCCCCGAGGACCAAGATCCTTCTTTTTGCTCTGTGTCCCCTTCTTGAGCCCAGGGCTGGGGTGAGGCAGTGACCAGGTCTTGGCCTCAGTCCAGGTCCCCCTGGGGAGGGTTTGAGCAGCAGAAGGGCCAAAGGGCTGCCTCGGATCTGAGCTGCCACACCACCCGGCTCTGGGTGGGGGGCAGACTTGGAGAGGTTTTCCGCAACAAAAACCCTAATGTCCCAAAGGGGCAGGTCAGAACAGGGGCTGAGGGCACTGGTTCCCACAGCCAATGGTAGGAGGGAAAAGGGACCTGGTAAAGTGGGGAGAGGGCATGATGTAGCCCAGACATGAACAGCCCGGGTGGAAAATTCAGCCCCCAGTGCAGCCAGGCTTCCTGGAAAGAAGGTGGTGCGGTTTGGGATGCCTGGGGACACTTGCCCCTTCGGAAGTGGGGAGGGGAACTCAGATCCAGCTGTCATCGCAGGCAGGGCTAGGGGTTCGGTGTAGCCAGGTATTCGAATATTCAAGAATGGGTAGATTTTTATATGAAATCTCTCCCCTTGTGAAATCTGGAGACTAATTCAGAATTTAAAATCCAAGTCCTACACTGACCAAACAATATGCCTGTGAACTGCATTTGGCTTCTGGGCTGGAGGAATTTGGACCCCAGAGCTTCACTGGCAAGGTGAACAGTTCCCCACTTGGAGGGTGGGGGCCAGAGCCCCAGAAAGGGACAGTAACCGCCAAGACTGCAGGCCATGCTGAAGAACTGCCGGGCTGCAGGCAGCTGTGGGCTGCCCAAATATGGCTTCCGTCCTGGGACCCCCCCCCCTTGTCCAATCTGCTAGAAGGCGGTCCTTGCCACTGTGGCTGCGGCCATCGGGCTGCTGCCTGGACCCTGAGTGCAGCTGGATCCTGGCAAGTCCAGCGCTGGCCGGTTGGTCCACTCAGCTTGGGGTGTGGTGGATGAGTGAGTAGCAGAGCGGCCTGTGCAGACTCCCACCCCACTTCTGAGGGACCTCACCTTAGCATTCCTGCCTTCACCTTCACAAATCTTAGTAACTCCCTGCCTTAAGAGCAGAAAGAAGAAAATAAAAGTCTCATCACCCAACCTACCCTCTGGATCTGAGGTTCCCATACATTTTCACAGGGTGGGAAGATCTTACATTTAAATCACTCTATGTACATAAACTCGTAAGTCGTATTCGTTTTCTAAAAAGTGCAATAATTTTTATGCCTACTGCACATAACCTGTTTAATCACTCTATACGTCACGAACGCCTTTGCCTGCTAATGGATCTCTTTCCATCCCGCTTTTGACACCTGCACGGCATTCCTTCCTATGAATTTATCATAATTTATGTAAACCGTTCCCTGTTGGACATTTGGGGGGATTTTCATTGTTGTTTTTCGATTTTAAAGAATGTCAGAGTGAACGTTCTTGCTGTATTCCTTTGTGTCATTTCAGGATAAATTTCTAGAAGTGGAATTGTTGGCTCAAAGGGTATGCCTGATTTTTAAGACTTTTAATACTTCCCTACGGATCACCTTACAGAAAGACCCAGTGGTGCATGAGTGTGCCTTTTTTCATACCAGCAAATCTTCATTTTTAAAATCTTGGTTAACTTGACAGATGAAAGAGGGGCATGCTTATTGCTTTTTTAAAATAACTTTTATTTTCATCAAGGTAATATGTATGTGTCATTTTAAAAGTATAGATAATAAAAGGAGTGTAATAAACCCAGCAGTCCCCCGCTTTATCCCCCCCCACCTCTCCCAGTCCTGCTCCCCAGAGGCAACCCCCCAGGACTCTGAGCTGTTTCCCTGGCGTATATGACTACTTCTCTATTTATTTCCATATCACATGCATATACTGCAGGTGTAAAACGGCCAGCCAGTTGTCCCAGCTTTATTTATCAAGCACTCACTCTTTACTTACTTTTTTTTAAAATGCTAGCTTCATCATTTGCTTAATTCTTGTATTTCCTGGGGCCGCTTTGGGACTCCTCTGTTTCAGTCTGTCTATTCTAGTACCAGAACCCACTATTTTAATGATTGTAGCTTACGAATACATTTGTAATATCTTAGAGTGGAAGCAGACCATCTCATTATGCTTGTGTGATATCACATTTTTATTCTTTCAGGTACGCTCGTGGAAATGTTGGGTCAGATTTCAAATACTATCCGATAGTGAGTTGTGTTGGGATTGTGTTTCATTTGTAGATAAATTTAGGATAAGTTGGCAGATAAATTGACCTTTTACTTTATTTATTTATTATGTTTTGCCATATTGAGTCTTCTGATTCATTTATGCAACAATATTTATTGAGAACCAGTTGTGTGTCAGGCGGTATTTGAGGCATTGGGGATACGTCAGGAAACAAAGCAGAGGAAGATCCCAGTCCCCCATGAAGCCAACATGAGAGTTGCTTTGAAGAGCCAAGCAGGGTAAAGGGGATCGGCAGTGGGGGGTGGGGAAGGAGGGAATGTGGGGGTCAGAGGAGGCCTCATTGTCAAGGTGAGATTTGGGGGAACTGAGGGCGTGGGCCATGCAGGTGATCTGGGACAGTGGTTCTCAACCTGGGGCAATTGTGCCCCCCCAGGAGAATTTGGCAACAGCTGGAAGATGCTATTGGTATCTAATGGGCACCGCCAGGCAAGGGACGCTGTTCCACATCCTACAATGCACAGAACAGCCCCCACAGCAAAGAATTGTCTGGCCCCGAATGTTAATGGCGCCAAGGTTGAGAAATCCTGATCTAGGCAAAGATATTCCTGGCAGAGGGGCACTTAGTGAAAGGTCTTAAGGCAGGAGTGAGGAACAGTAAAACGGTGGAGAGATGCAATGGGAGGGCAGCTGGGAATGAGGTCACTGGTCAGAGGGCAGATGGGAAGAGGGCTGACAATTTGGGTTGCACAGGGCAGGATAAGGAATTTGACTTTACTCCATATGAGGTAGGGAGCCACTGTGGGATTTTGAACAGAGGAGTGCCATGATCAAATTATGTTTTGAGAGAATCGTTCTTTTCTTGCTGCCATGATAAAGGACGAAGAGAGCTGACAGGCTGTTGCAGTGAGAGATGGTGGTCTGGGCCAAGACAGTGGCAGTGACATGGAGAGAATGGGTCAGATTCCAGATAGATTTTGAAGGCAGAACCAACAGGATTTCCTTATGGCTTAGATGGGGTGTGAGGAAAAGAAAGCTTTTGTCCAAGCAACTTGAAAGATGGAATTACCCACAACTGAGATGGGAAAGGCAGTGGGCAGAACAGGTGTTGGAGGGAATTCAGTTAAGAACACACTGTATTTGAGGAGATGAGGGGGGACCAACCAAAGAGACCAAAAAGTGACCAGTGAGGTAGGAAGAAAGCGAGAGTGTGGTGTCCTAGAACCAAAGTGAAGAAGGTACCTCCTGGAGGAGCGTGTGGTCCACCTGTGTCAGATGCTGGTGGCAGGTCAGGTAAGCTGAGGATCAAGGATTGACTAGTGGATCCACTATGTGCCCTGGCAAGAGGGGCTTTGGTGGAGTGGGGGAAACAACGTTCTGATTTAAGTGGGTCTATGAGACAATGGCAAGAGATGAGATTGTGAATATGGGTAACATGTTTTTCTGTGAAACAGAGCAAAGCAATGGAAAGCAAAAAGAGTTGAGAGAGGTTTTTGTTGTTGCTTGGTTTTTCTGATGGGAAAAATAACAGGATATATTTTTTAAAATAAATTTATTTATTTATTTATATTTATTTTTGGCTGCGTTGGGTCTTCGCTGCTGCGCCCAGGCTTTCTCTAGTTGCAGCGAGCAGGGGCTACTCCCCGTTGCGGCGCGTGTGCCTCTCATTGCTGTGGCCTCTCCCGTTACAGAGCATGGGCTCTAGGCACACGGGCTTCGGTAGTTGTGGCACACGGGCTCAGTAGTTGTGGCCCGCGGGCTCAGCTGCTCCACGGCATGCGGGATCTTCCCAGACCAGGGCTCGAACCTGTGTCCCCTGCATTGGCAGGCAGATTCTCAACCACTGCGCCACCAGAGAAGTCCATAACAGGATATTTTTATGTTGATGGGAATGATCCAGTAGAATGTGGAAAATTCTATAGGCTGTTTCGAAGTCCCTGAGAAGGTAAGAGAGCATTGGAGCTGGTAGAAGTGGAGGGATTAGCCCTTGGAGTACAGACACGTAACCTCTGGCAAAGCACAGAGAAGACTAAGAAGGCAGAATAGTGGGTGCCAATATGGCGACTGGAATCTGGAAGTTCTCTGTTTCTCTGTCTTGCGCTCTCTGCCCACCTCTCTAGTATAATTACATACTGCACCATTCACCCATTTAAAGTGTACAGTTTAATAGTTTTCAGGACATTCTCTGGAGGTCCACGCTCTCACTGCCGAAGGCCCGGGTTCAATCCCTAGTCTGGGAACTAAGATCCTATGAGCCTCGCAGTGTGGCCAGAAAAAAAAGAGGAAGTTTTCAGGATGTCCACACAGTTGTGCAACCATCAGCACAGTCAATTCTAGAACATTTCCATCACCTCAAAAAGAAACTGTGTACGTATTAGTGGTCCCTCCTCGTTTATTCCTCCCCCATCCTATGCAACCACTAATCTACTTTCTGTCTCTGTAAGTTTGCCTGTTCTGGACACTTCATATAAATTGAGTCGTATAGCATGTGGTCTTTTTTTGGCTTTTTTTCAGTTAGCGTAATGATTTCAAGGTTCATCCATATTGTGGCATTTCATTCCTTTTTATGGCTGAATAATACTCCCTTGTAATGTATATACTACCTTTATTATTTTATCCTTTTATCAGTGATGGGAATTTGGATTGTTTCCACCTTTTTGGCTATGATTAATGAAGCTGCTGTGTACACATTATGGGACAAGATTTTTTGTGAATGTGTGTTTTCATTTGGGGGGGCATAGACAGAGGAGTGGAAATCATGGGTCATTTGGTAACTCTATGCATAACCTTTTGAGAAACTGCCAGGCTGCTTTCCAAAATGATGGTACCATTTTACATCCCCCCTAGCTATGTATGGGTGTTCTCATTTTTCCACCTCCTTGCCAGTTTGTTATTGTCTGTCCTTTTGATTTTAGCCATCCTAGTGGGTATGAAGTAGTATTTGATTTGCATTTAGTATTTGATTTCATTGTAGTTTTGATTTGCATTTCTCTAATGATTAATGATGTTGAGCATCTTTTCATGTGCGTACTGGTCACTTGTACATCCTTGGAAAATGTCTATTCAGATCCTTTGCCCGTAAATTAATTTTTTTAAATTATCAAATTGTAAGAGTTCTTTGTATATTCTGGATACAAGTTCCTTATCAGATATATGATTTACAAATATTTTATCCCATTCTGTGGGTTATCTTATCACTTTCTTGGTAGTGTCATTTGCAGCACAAAAGTTTTTAATTTTTATGAAGTCCAGTTTATCTTTTTTTTTCTTTTGTTGCTGTGCTTTGGTATTGTATCTAAAAAGGCCTTGCCTAACTCAAGGTCATGAAGATTTACTCCTTTCTACTTTTTATTTATATATGTTTTAAATTTAATTTTCCTTTCTAATTAAATTGACAAATCTTCCCAGGGCAATATTAAATAGTAGCTGGCTTCCCTTGTTCTATTCCTGACTTTAATGTTTCATTATTAATCATTGATGCTGTCTATGAGATAAGATTTTCAGAATTTAAAAAAACAAAGTATCTCATCTTACTAGTGTTTATATGTAATCAAGGGCTTCCCCCTCCCCTGCAAATGTATTTAATCTATCTATGTAGATAAACATGGTTTTTATCCTTTGACCTATTGATCAATAAGTTATATTATAGATGTTCTAATATCGAGTCGTCTGTAATGCATTTCTGGATTAATCTTAATTTGTTGGGGTACATAATTATTTTATTATACTGCTTGTTCGATAGCCAGAAGTTTTATAATTTCCTTTGTGATTCTTTGTCTCATGAGTTATTTAGACTCTTAAGCATTTCAAAGCCATATTTTTCTGTTCTGCTTTCCAGTTTTACTGCACTGTAGCCAGAGATTGTGGTTTGTGTGCTATTGATTCTTTAACTTTAGTTGAGAATTGCTTTGTTTCCTGGTTAGTATATGGTCATATTTTGTTCCATTATGTTTGAAATAATACATATCCTCTAATAGTTGGGTGCAGAATTCTATTACCTATAACTATATACATTCTTTAGCTCAATCTTGTTAATTGTATTGTTTGTATCTTCTATATCTTTAAATTTTTGTCTTTTTAATTATCAGTTTCAGAATGAGATGTATTAAAATCTCCTAATATGATTATCAATTCGTTGATTTTTTTCTTTGTAATCTTATCAACTTTTACTCTCTCTTTTTTTTAAAAGCTATATTATTGGGTGCATACAGGTTCAAGACTTACATCTTCCTAGTGTGTAAGAACTCTTTTAATCCCCATTGATGCTTTTTTGCCTTAAATTTGGTTTAACCTTATATTAATATTGTAAAAAACAACTTTGTCTTTTATATGGTATAGCTTTATAGTATCTTGATTTTCAACATTTCTGAATCATGTTTTGGAAGTTTCTTGTAGCAAGATTCATCTGTGTGTGTGTGTAGTTACTGGTGTATTTGCATTCTTTTTTCTGTTTTGTTTTGTGTTTTCTACTTTCCTTGCTTTTTTATTGTTTCTTTTAAAAAAAATCTTTTCTGCTTTCTAAAAGGTTAATTGTATTTTCTTTTTTCTTTTTTGCTCCCTCTATGGATTTGAAAGTTATACATTCTGTTGTTTATTCTTTCAGTGATTACCTTCAAATTCTTAATATGCATACTTGGCTTAACACAGTATGAATTAAATAAAAGTTTCTACCTTTTTCCAAAGCAACACAATGACTGTAGAACACTTTAATTCTGATTATATGCTCATCTCATATCTTTTGTCTAATTTTAGCACCATATTGTTGACAAACTCCCCAATTTTTAAGTCATTATTACTGTTATTATTATTTACAGCTAGTGATTATTTAGGTTTACAACTGTTTACCACCTTTTTGCTTATTGCATCTTACTCCTTCTCTCTGGGTTCCATTTCTAACTGCCCCCTCATAACCCTTTAGTAGTCCTTTCAGGGAAGACCTGTGTGGAAGACCAAAGACTCTCTGGGACTTTGTTCATTTAAATACGATTTTGCCCTTAATGGTTAAACTGGGTATAGAATTCTTGGATGATAGTTATATTTCTTTAGCTCTTTGAAGACTTAGTCCATTGTTTTCTGGTGTCCACTATTCTTCAGAGAAGCTGGGAGTTAGTCTGTCAGTAATCTGTGGATAATATCTTTATCTCCAGTAGTTTTTGTGATTTTCTCTTTGTTTTGAGAGTCCTCAGCTTCATTCAGATATATCTACTTATATAATTTTATTTCTCCTGCTTGGAAGTTGAAACACTTATTTATTCAATCTGATGACTTTCTTAAATTCTGAAAAATTTTCAGTCATCATGTCTTCCAATAGTTCTTTTCCTTCATTCTCAATGTTAGCCTTTGAAATGCCAACCACATGTATGGGGACAGTATAGCATGGTGGTTAAGAATATGGACTCTGCAGATAGCTACGTGGATCTGACTCTACTTCAGTGCATAACAGTTGAGGAGAATTATATAAACTCTTTCTCAGTTTTCTCATCTACAAGTTGAGCATAATAATATTACCAAACTCTTAGTTAGGTTATTGTGCTAATAAATGAGTTAATGTATGTAAAGTGTTTAAAATAGCTCCTAGAACATGGTCATTTCTTTGTAAGTCTTAGTTATTAGTGTTCTCTGGAATGCTCCAGAGACCCTACACTGACACTAACACGTTTGCTTCAAGATCATTATTGTAAGTTTTCCAGAAGGATCTGACTTTCTTTTAGTCCCTGGGGATGCATTTCTGCCAGAGTCTCTATGGTTATTAGTTATGGTTATGAGTATTATCTGGGACCTTCTCATTCTGTTCTCTTCCTTGTAACCTCAGTCTCATATTTTCTATGTATGAATTTTGGGTGATTATATCAGATTTATTTCCTAGATCACTACATCTCCTGGTTTACTAATTAATCTATTATTAAACTCTTGTACTGTGTTTTTAATTTCAACCATTATATTTTTTATTTCTAGAAATTCTATGGAGACCTTTTAAATCTACATGCTTGTTTTCGTAGTTTTTGTTCTTTCATTATTTTAAGTCTTTCTTTTACTCACTTAATAATTTAAAAATAATTATAGTATCTTTTGGGGTTTTTCCTTATTGCGTCATGGAGTACTAGTCCTGTTTGTTTATCAGCTGATTTCACTCACAGTGAATCATTTCCTTGAGCAGATTATAATTTCTATATGATATTCTAGGGAAACAAAAACATTATCCAAGCTAATTTAAGATTGGTGATTTCTTTCTCTTTTTTTTTTTAATGGTAGCCCTGTGCTTCCTGGGTTGTAAAAGTGTTGCTTCGGTACATTTCAAAAATTGTTTCTGCTGGGAGTTCCACGGATGCACCAGTTGGGACCCATTTTCCCCATTATTTCTACATGCGGGGATTCTAACACCACAGCCATAGTGTAAATTTGGATTTCATGACCATAGTGCAGGGATGGGATTTCCTTTCTTTCTGGAAACTGCCCCCCTACAAGATCTTTTGTATTTCCCCGGACAGAGGTTGAGTGTTCCAGGCCGCATTTCACTGAGGTGAGATCCCCTCTAGAGCAAGAGCTCAGTTTTAGCTCCTCTTCTTATGAGAGGTGAGAGCCAGGCTATATCTCCTGCCCCTCGTGGACACTAACGCCCCAGCTCTGCCCTCTTCTGTCTGCCATCTGCTATTCAGGGCCTCAGGGGCACCAGCTGACGGTTTATCGCTCCAGTTCACACATCTCTCTATTTTTTGCACCCAAGGATTTCCCTTTTTTCCCTTAAGCCTGATTATGTATTTAATTATTTTATATTATATTTTATCCAGCATTTCCATACATTTGGAACTGGGGGTGGTGATGGCGGGGGCTGTGTTTCTCTGTCATGATCTTTTATTTAGGATCTTTACATCTAGAGTGACAAGCAAGATTAATCTATGATTTTATTTTTGTTTCATCTTTGGCAGGTTTTGGTGCCAGGGTTATGCGTTATTCATAAAATTAATTAGGAAGTTTCTCTCCTGTCTTTATCCTCCGGAACATTTTAAATAGCACAGAAAATTTCTGTTCTTGAAGTTTTGAAATGTTCCAGTGAAATCTGTCTGAGGACAACGCCTCTGGGGGTGGGGATGATTGTTTTCCACACTTACTTTCTATTCAGCTTTTCTACTTCTTAAATCAGATTGTGTAACTTCTGCTTCCCTAGACTATCGTCCATTTAATCAAGATTTTGAAATTTATTAGCATAGAATTCCACGTGGTATTCTTACATTTTAATAGGTTTTTTTTCCGTCTCTGGTTATACCTCTTTCTCTTTAATGTTTTTCTCTCTTTCTTTTCTTGATTAGACTTACCAGCGATTCGTATATTATATTGACCTTTTCTAAGAAACACTTTTCTTGAATGTATTCATCCTGCTGTTGAAGTCTTAAAACTCTGTAGTTTCTTCTTTCATCTTTAACCCCTTTTAAGGTTTATTATCTTGTTCTTTTTCTAATTTTAAGTTGAATGTCCAGTTCGTTTGTTACCTTTTTTCTTTAAGCATAAAACACTTAAAGTATTAAAAATTTCCTCTGAGTACAGTTCTGGCCACATTCCATGAGTTTTGGTGTGCGTAAGTAGCCATGATCATAGTTTTTCATGGTCTAAAAGTGCTGTTTTTATTTTCTCTTTGATATGAGAGAGGTGTTCAGGAGAGTATTTTAAAGCTCTTTATTTTTTCTTCTGTTATTAATTTCTAGTTAGTATTGTATCCCATATATTTTTTAAAAACGACCATATTTACATGAAATTTAAATTGATGCTGATTGTAATGCCACTATTATATATGCCACTATTTTATATGCCACTATTAATACCACTATTTTATATGCCAATAAGCAGGAAAAAAGCCAAAACACTGCTAGTTAAACTCTAACATCACATCTATTGGAAGATGTATCTTGGTTTCATCAATGTTATGAAAAAGTAAATCTTAGAATGTATGAAATACAGAGTTTATCATTTATTTTATAAAAAAATTTTTTTTTATTGAAGTATAGTTGATTTACAATGGTGTGCCAATCTCTGCTGTACAGCAGAGTGACTCGGTTATACACATACAGACATTCTTTTTTTATATTCTTTTCTATTATGGTTTATCACAGGATACTGAGTATAGCTCCCAGTGCTATACGTTAGGACCGTGTCGTTTATCCATTCTAAATGTAATAGTTTGCATCTACCAAACTCCCAGTCCATCCCTCTCCCTCCCCACGTCCCCCTTGGCAACCACAAGTCTGTTCTCTATGTCTATGAGTCTGTTTTTTGTTTTGTAGATAGGTTCGTTTGTGGCATATTTTAGATTTCACATATAAGTGATATCATATATCATTCATTTTAAATTTAAGTGCATTGTGGTCAGAGAATGTGATCTGTAGTATATTAGTTCCTTGCAATACATTGTAACCTGGTATGTGGTAGGTGGTCAGTTTTTATATATGTTTACATGTCCTTGAAAATAATGTATCTTCTCTATTTGCTGGCTATAGGAATACACACACATCTATATTTGCATATTCCACAGATGCACACATTCATACACCTGCATATCTAAAATCAGTCTTGAAACGGTGCTTTTCAAATTTTCTGTACCCTTGCTAACTTTTTGATTGGTTTGGTCTTTCCATTTCTGAGTGAGACCTGTTAAAATCTCCCACTCTGGTGGTAGATTTGTTAATTTTCCTTGTGATTCCCACTTTCTGCTTTATGTATTGTGAGGTGCTGTTGTTAGATGCCTACAAGTACCTAATTGTTCCACCTTCTTTTTCAGATTGTTCTTTTTCTCATTGTGTTGTGCCACTCCTTACCTCTATTAATTCCTTTTTTGCCTTGAATTCACTTTTATCTGATAATAATATCAATAACATCATGTCAGTTTTCCTTTGGTTACTACTTCCTGGCATTCCACGTTCCAGCCACTTCCAGCCTTTCCGTATTGCTTTTTAAAGGGCTGTACCATCAAGATTGATGGTTTTCATCTGGCGGGCAGTAGGCCAGATGAAAGCACCTGTTTCTGAAGGCAGCAGAGGACATGAGAAAGTGCATAGGCTGGGGATCCTGCGTGTGCACGTCCGTATCCTGGCTCTGCTCTCTAGCAGCGCGGGTGATGCACACATTCCTTTAACCTCCAGGGCCTCAGTTAGCCCATGTATAAAATGTGATCGTAACAATACCTAGCTCATGCACTTGTTTGGAGGATTAAATAAGCCAATACATGTATCATGTTTAGTTCGGCATATAGTGAGCATCGCTAAATGTTAGATGGGCTTCATCTCTTAATATTTATTGTTATCACTAATACTTTGGATTTATTTCTATCATCAGCTTATTTGTGACTTCTGTTTACTTTCCTTTCTTGTTTTCCATCCAGTCAATACAACTTTCTTTCTTTTTCTTTCTCTCCGTTGATTTGAAAACTATAGATTTTTTCTATCATTTGAGTACCCTCAAAATGTTAACATACGTATTTAACTATAAATTTTTTAGCAAGTCTAAAGTTATTATCTCTGTCATCCTCCAAAACAATCAAGGATCTTTGCACATAGGGACTGCACACCAAACACTTCTCCCTCCATCTTCCTTGTTGTCATAGTTGAGAATTTTTTGGTACCTTAATGCAAAAATAGTATTTTTAATATGTACGGTTGATAGTTAATTAAATTTGCCAACAAATTTTACCAATGTTCCTGTGTTTTAAATCCCACTCGTTCTCTCTGAGTTCATTTTTCTTGCAGAAATGTATCCTTTAGTAATTCTTTTATTTTAGCTGGCACACCCTCAGCTTTGGGTGTCTGAAAATGTCTTTATTTTGCCCTCATTCTTGAATAATTGAATAGAATGACCTTTATTTCCCTACAGCACCTACAAAAAATAATATTCCTCCACTGTTTTCTGGGCATCTCTTGATGCTGAGATGTCTGCTGTGGTCTAACTGTTGGTAGACGATCAGTCTTTTCTTTCCGGTAAACTTTAAGATTTACCTTTTTGGTATTCTGGAGTTTTACCAAGATGGGTGAATTTTTAAAATTTTTACCCAGATTTTAGCATTGTGTGTACATTTTCAGTACAAAAAAACTATGTTTCTTCCATTCTGGAATATTCTCAGCCATATTCCCTCAATTTATTGCTTTTTCTACCAGTACCCCATTCTCTTCTGCAACTCTGTATTAGATGAACGAGGTGATTCTCTTCAGCAGTTGTATAGGATTCCAGAGTTTGGAAGGACCAAAATTTAATTAAACATTCTTCTACTAATGGGAATTTATATTTTTTGAAATTTTTTCTATTGAAAACAATGCTGTAGCCAACATTTTTATCTCTCTTTTTTTCATTAGAGTCTGTTTTACTGCATCATGGTAAGGTAATGACGTTTAAGAAAAAAAGATTTATTTATTATTTATTTAATTTATCTTTTGGCTGCCTCAGGTCTTAGTTGCGGCACGCAGGATCTTTCGTGGCAGCAGGCGGGCTTCTCTCTAGTAGTGACATGCGGTTTTTCTCTTCTCTAGTTGTGGCGCGTGGGCTCCAGAGCGCATGGGCTCTGTAGTTTGCAGCATGCGGTCTCTCTAGTTAAGGCACGCAAGCTCAGTAGTTGTGGTGCGCGGGCTCAATTGCCCTGCGGCATGTGGGAATCTTAGTTCCCTGACCGGGGATCAAACCCGCGTCCCCTGCATTGCAAGGCGGATTCTTTACCACTGGACCACCAGGGAAGCCCCAGTAATAACTTCTATTGAGATTTTTTTCTGTAGTCTAATATAAGCCCATATTTCTAAATATTCTAAGAGTGGTTGAGAGAACTGTATCCTGTTTGCTGAGCACAAAGCTGTGAGAGAGAGCGCCAGATTTTATTAGTCAAGCCTTTAATATTCTCACTTAATTTTGTTTGCATAATTTATTCATTTAAAAAGTGTTAAAACCTTTATGACTGGCTATTTGTCAAGTCTCCTTTTGCCTTTAATCGTTTGCTTTATAGACTCTGAAGCTATGTTGTGAGATGTACTGGTGCCCATCTGTGGAGGGCACTCCATGGGGCTGACCCTTGGCGTCCCCCTGAAGCTTTCGTGAACCTCCTTTGTGGCTCTTGGACTCTGCCAGGCACCCTGACCTCCCAGAGGCTGCCCTGTCACCCGTCCTGTGCCCGCTGCACCAGGCTTGCTAGAATTCTTGGCTGTGCCTGATTTCCTGCCCCGATACCTGACCAACTTTCCTCCATGGATACAGGCTCCACCCCCCATCCCGCCCATTTCTATATTTATTTGATTCTTTCAAAGTAAGCTTGGAAGGAAAGAAGTTAGACAAATGGTGTTTGTTGTCATTCTTAACACAGAAGTCCCTTTCCTTCCGACAACTGCTTTTCCAGGCATGAGTGTTCTTTCCTTACTCAGCTTGACCACCTTCCTTAGCCCCAGCACCCTCAGGTGTCCATCTGTACATGTGTTCATGGCAGGAAGGAAGGTTTCTAACAAACATCCCAGCCCCACGTGAGGGCATGGAAGCTGGGTGGAGCTGGCGGCCTTGTCTTGATTCCAGTCAATGAATGAAAAGGGACCCAGGGTTGAGCCCCGTGTGTGTGGTCATCCAGCCAGTCAGTAGTCCAGTGGGGTTTTCACCCGGGTCCTCTATTCCTGGCTGCTTCATGAATTTCAGCTGGAGAGAGCTCAGCACCCCCTGGAGTCCCTCTCTCCTTCCCCAAGGAAGGGTCAGTCTGGCGCCCCATGGTTGGACCAACACGGCCGGACCTTCAGGAGAGAGGCGGTACCCACCTCCCAGCCACAGTCTTCCCTGCAGCCTGCACAGCCCCTGCACAGTGTGCGTGGGACCCCTGCTCCTTTGGCCAATGTGTACCCAGCGCCACTCAGGCTGCCCTCGGGTGGGTGGAGCAACTCCCTCCCACAGGTCTGTTCTCCATCAGCAGCCGGAGTGCGTCTTCTTAAAGAGAAAATTGCACATATTTGGTGGGAGAGGTTCATACCCCTCCCCCATCCCTTACCTGCCCTGCTCCTCCTTCAGTTCTCACCTTGCACATCCTTTTGCCCAGGCCAGAGCCACATGCCATGGTCCCTTGCCTCAGGACTGTCTTGGCATCACTGGCAACTCTTTGAGGGCAGTATATACAAGCTGGCACATGGTGGGTGCAGTGCTCAGTGAGGGTTTGTGGAACAAAGGGAGGAGATAAAGGTGGGGGGGATGATGAAGGCGGGGGGCAAAGAGGAGGAGATACAAAGGCGGGGGGAGGTGCTCGTGAGTCAAGTTCCAGGCTCTGCCTGTTCCCAACGCCCGCCTTTGCTGCACTGTTCCCAGTGGGTGCCAGCTCTGAATGCCTGTTTAAGTCACTCCGCGAAGCTCAGCTTCTCAATCTGTTTTTTATTTGCAAGGGCCAGATTCATCTTCCTTTTTTAAAAGTCAAGCTTCTGAGAAAGTCATTTAAATTCACAGTGATTCTCCTTTCAAATAGCTCGTTCGAGTGATGTTTTTGGAGTCATGGTTCTTAGGGACTCTGCCAGGAGGGGCTGAGGGTCATGCAAAGACTCCTTGAGGGGGCACAAGTTGTAGACAAGGACCAGGGCCTCCGGGGGTGGGGAGTGCCTTCAAATAGATGGCGGGGGCGTGTGTGTGCCAGGGGCCTGCAGTGCATCAACTGAAAGGTTGCTTTCTGACGTGACCCAAGGACGTTGGCTCCTCTTTCCTGGGAAGAGGGATAGCTGGTTATGCTAAGCTCAGCGGGCACTCCAGACGTTTGTGTGCATTGAGATTAGAGTTTGCAACACCCAACCTTCAGATATTCTAGATGGTTAAAAAGCATGTATGTACTGCCTCGGAAAAATGTCCAAAATGTATTGTTAAATTAAAAAGCAGACTGTGAACAATATGTACTTATATACCATTTATGGCTTAAAAATACGTGCATGCAAAAAAAAGCCACAACTGTATATTCTCTGTTTACATAATTGTAAATACATAGCTAGAAAGAAGTCTGTAAGGAATTAGGCCAAATTATCCCAGTGTGGAGTGGATTGGATTGGGGTGACTTTCAAAGGGATCTTTAATTGTACTGTTTGAAGTTTTTTCCTATGAGAATATATTCCTGTGTGTGTGTGTCATTTTAAGAGATGTATGGATTTAGAATTGAGATTCTATACGGTTTACCTTGAGCTTCTGGGATTTTCATTTTTATATCTTTGAGTGATGGTGTTGAATGGCTTACTCAAAGTTTATTGGACATCCCAAAAGTTTATTTGACTGCTGATTTATAAGTGAATTATATTTGCAGTTCAGGTCAGAGGTCAGCAGACTTTTTCTTAAAGGGCCAGGTAGCAAATATTTTAGGCTCCGTGGGCCGAAAGGTCTCTGCTGAAACCATTCAACTCTGCAATCGTAACATGAAGCAGCCATAGATAATAGGAAAACAAATGAGCATGTCTATGTCCCAATAAAACTTTATTTACAGAAACAGGTTGCCAGTGGGTTTTGGCCTGTGAGCCGTAGTTGGCTGACTCTTAGGGGTTTAAGACACAGATGGGTATGAAAGTAGAGAAAAATATCAAATGGAAGTATTTTAGGCATCTAATCAGAACCATCATATCGAAAGAATTGTTTGGGGATCTGCAAAACTGAAGGAAAAAGAAAAAAACATTGCTTTTCTTAAGCACTGTCCTACAGCCTCTTCCAGGGTGAAGCTAGGCTGCCGGAGCCCAGGAAGGAGAGGCAGGACTTCTCCTCTGTGGCTCTGGGGGAAGCAGCCCCTCTGAGAGGTGCTTCCCTACCCTGTGCTGGTCTGGGAGGGACCTGAACTTGCACACGGTTGCACTCAGTAAGCTTTGTTTGCCTGAAGAGGACTCTGAGTGGCCCACCCAGCCCTGGGGAGGTGGTGGACAGGGTCAGATTGGGGCAGAGGAGCCCCTGGACCACCCTCGGCCCTCCTGACTGGGGCATCAGAGCCCCTCTGCCTCACCCGGCTTTCTCCCGGGCCAGGGGGCTGAGGTTAAGCACCATGAGCTGCAGAACAGGAAGGACCTATTAGCGCCCAGCTACGTAGGCCACGTTAATTAGACACGTGGCTTAAGACGGAGCACTTGTTTCTGGGACTGAGCACCTTACACCCCATGGGACCCAAGAGTATGTGTGTCTTCTCTCCTTCATGGTAAGTGAGCACGTGTATGTGTGTGTGTCCCCGCACATACACATGCAGACGCCTGCAGAGGGGTGTGGCTGGGAAACCATCTCTAACAGGCGGGCACTTCAGCCTCCCCTCCTCCCAGCCTCATAAGGAGAATTCTGTCTTCCTGGTGTTTCCCATGCCTTTGTGTAGTCAGGGTAATGAGAAGAAGAAAGACAGATCCCATTGGTCCCGGAAGGAAGAGGGAACAGGGTTACCCAGGAAAGAGCAGAGTTATCACAGCAAAGAAAAGAAGGGAGTGGAAGGTGAGAGGGGCTGGGTGGGCTATGGAGCTCAGAGCTGGGTGTGAGGAGAGAAGGGGTTTGGGGCATTTGGACAGAGGGAGGAGAGGGACAGGGACAGCTGGTGTGCATACACGCAAGATATCGAAGCAGGATGGGGACAGAGGGCTCTAACAGGCAGCTGGGCGTTACCAATGGGATCCCTTTGTTATCTTAGTGAGCTTTGGGGATAGATTTAATTAAAGGTTGGTTGTAAAGTGGGTATTTTTTTTTTATAAATGTATTTATTTTTGGCCGTGTTGGGTCTTTGTTGCTGCACACGGGCTCTCTCTAGTTGCAGCGAGCGGGGGCTATTCTTCATTGTGGTGCACAGGCTTCTCATTGCAGTGGCTTCTCTTGTTGCATAGCATGGGCTCTAGGTGTGCAGGCTCAGTAATTCTGGCTGTGGGCTCTAGAGCACAGGCTCAGTAGTTGTGGTGCAAGGGCTTAGTTGCTCCGCAGCATGTGGGCTCTTCCCGGACCAGGGCTTGAACCCGTGTCCCCTGCATTGGCAGGCGGATTCTTAACAACTGCACCACCAGGGAAGTCCCTAAGTGGCTATTTTTTAAATTCAATTTATTTAAACTAAAAAAAAAAAAAAAACCCCAAAACAGTTCACTATTTCTCCCACCCCCCACCCCCTGCCTCTGGCAACCACCAATCTGTTGTCTGTATTTGTGATTTTACTTTTGTTGCTTTGACTTTCAGTGTCAGATTCAAAAGATCATTGCCAAGACCTATGTCAAGGAGCTTACAACTTATGTTTTCTTCTAGTTTTATGGTTTTAGGTCTTACGGTCTTTAATCCATTTTGAGTTAATTTTTGTGTATGGTGTAAGATAGTGGTCCAGTTTCATTTTCTTTTTACGTGTGGCTGTCTGGTTTTCTCAACACCATTTACTGAAGATACTTTCCTTTCCCCATTATATATTCTTGGCTTCTTTGTAATAAATTAATTGACCAAGTATGCATGGGTTTATTTCTGGACTCTCTATTCTTTTCCATTGATCCATGTGTCTGTTCTTCTGCCAGCCCCACACTGTTTTAATTACTATAGCTTTGTAATATAGCTTGAAATCAGGGATCATGGTGCCTCCAGCTTTGCTCTGCTTTCTAAGATTGCCTTGTCTATTTGTTGTCTTTTATGGTGCCATACAAATTTTAGGATTATTCTATTTCTGTGAAAAAGTGTCATTGGAATTTTATTAGGGATTGCCTAGAATCTGTAGATTGCTTTGGGTAGTATTTTAACAATATTAATTCTTCCGATACGTGAACATTGTATATCTTTCCATTTTTTACCTGTCTTTTTCAATTTCTTTCATTGATATCTTATAAGTTTTCAATATACAGGTCTTTCACCTCTTTGATGAAATTTATTCTTATTCTATTTTTAATGTATTTGTATAGGATTGTTTTTCTTAATTTCTTTTTCTGATTGTTCATTATTAGTGTATAGAAATGCAACAGATTTTTGCATATTGATTTTGTATTCTGCAACTCTGCTGAATTTGTTTATTAGTTCCAACAGTTTTTTGATGGGGTCTTTAGGGTTTTCTATGTAATATGTCATCTGTAAGTAGTGACAGTTTTACTTCTTCCTTTCCAGTTTGGATGCCTTTTATTTATTTATTTTTCTTGCCTAATTGCTGTGGCTAGGACTTAATACTATGTTGAATAAAAGTAGCAAGAATGAGCATCCTTGTCTTTTTCCTGATCTTAGAGGAAAAACTTTCAGCTTTTCACCGTTAAGTATGATGTTAGCTGTGGGCTTGTCATATATGGCCTTTATTATGTTGAGGTATGTTCCCTCTATACTCACTTTGTTGAACGTTTTTGTCATAAATGGATGCTGAATTTTGTCAAATGCTTTTTCATCTATTGAGATGATCGTATGATTTTTATCCTTAATTTTGTTAATGTGGTATATCACACTAATTTGCAGATGTTGAAACATCCTTGCATCCCTGGAATAAACCCCATTTGATTATGGTATGTGATTCTTTTAACGTTGAATTTGGTATGCTAATGTTTTGTTGAGGATATTTGCATCTATGTTCATCAGAGATATTGGCCTGTAGTTTTTTTTTCTTGTGGCATCTGTGTCTGGTTTTTGTATCAGGGTAATGCTGGCCTTGTAAAATGAGTTTGGAAGAGTTCCTTCCTCTTCTGTCTTTTGGAAGAGTTTGAGAAGGATTGGTATTAATTCTTCTTTGAATGTTTGGTAGAATTCACCAGTGAGGGTGTCTTGTCCTGGACTCTTGTTTTTCAGAAGGTGTTTGATTACTGATTCAATCTCCTTACTAATAATTAGTCTGTTCAGGTTTTCTATTTCATCATTATTCAGTCTTGATAGGTTGTATATTTCTAGAAATTTATCCATTTTTTTCCTAGGTTGTCAAATTTGTTGATGTGTAATTGTTCATAATAGTCTCTTCTGACCCTTTGTATTTCTGTGGTATCAGTTGCAATGTTTCCTGTTTCATTTCTGATTTTATTTATTTGAATCTTCTTTTTCTTGGTAAATCTAGCTAAAGGTTTGTCAATTTTGTTTATCTTTTCAAAGAACTAGCTCTTAGTTTCATTGATCTTTTCTATTGTCTTTTTAGTCTCTATTTCATTTATTTCTGCTCTAATCTTTCCTATCTCCTTCCCTCTACTAATTTTGGGTTTCATTTGTTCTTTGTCTAGTTCCTTGAGGTGTGAAGTTAGGTTGCTTATTTGAGACTTTTCTTTATTCTTGAGTAGGTATTTATTGCTATGAACTTCCCTCTTAGAACTGTTTTTGGGCATCCCATAAATTTTGATATGTTACATTTCCATTTTCATTTGTCTCAAGTATTTTTTATTTCTTTTTGATGTTTTTCTTTGACCCTTTGGTTGTTCAGTAACATGTTGTTTAATCTCCACACATTTGTGAATTTTTCAGTTTTCTTCATGTAATGAATTTCTGTTTTCATACCATGATGGTGAGAAAAGATACTTGATATGATTTTAATCCTCTTATTTTTATTAAGACTTGTTTTGTGGCCCAGCATATGATCTATCTTGGAAAATGTTGCATAAGCGCTTGAGAAGAATGCGTAATCTCTTGCTTTTGGATGGAATATTCTGTAAGCATACTTAACAAAGTCCATATAATCTAATATGTCATTTAACGCCAATGTTTCCTTATTGATTTTCTGTCTGGATGATCTATCCATTGACGAAAGTAGGGTGTTGAAGTCCCCTACTGTTATTGTATTGCTGTCTATTTCTCTCTTTAGGTCTGTTAATATTTGCTTTATATATTTAGCTGCTTCTATGTTGGGTGCATTAATGCTTACAAATGCTACGTCTTCTTGTTTGATTGACCCCTTTGTCTGTAATGCCCTTCTTTGTCTCTTATTACCGTCTTTGTTTTAAAGTCTATTTTGTCTGATATAAGTATAACTACTCCAGTTTTCTTTTGGTTTCCATTTGTATGGAATATCTTTTTCCACCCTTCACTTTCAGTCTGTGTGTGTTCTTACATCTAAAGTGAGTCTCTTGTAGGCAGCATAGGGTCTTGTTTTTTTTAATCTATCACCTTTCTATGATTGGAGAATTTGGTCCATCTACATTTAAAGCAATTATTGATAGATATGCGCTTATTAATTGTTTTCTGGCTGTTTTTATAGCTCCTCTCTGCTCCTATCTTCTCTTGCTTTCTTCATTTGTGATTTGATGTCCTTCTTTACAGGTATGCTTTTATTCCTTTCTCTTTCTCTTTGTGTATTTACTATAGGTTTTTGCTTTGTGTTTACCATGAGGCTTACACATAACAACTTATATCTATAACAGTCTATTTTAAGTTGATAACAACTTAATTTTGATCCCATTGTAAAGCTCAACATTATTACCCCCCCATCCCCCATGTTGTATGTTTTTGATGTCACATTTTACATCTTTTTATCTGGTGTATCCCTTAACTAATTGTTGTAATCATAGTTATTTTTACTACTCTTGTCTTTTAACCTTCATACTATCTTCATAAGTGATGAAAGTGGGTATTTTTCTGAAAGGGACCTCAGGCATGCCAAAGCCAGCCTCATATGGGCTAGGCCCTATGTGGTCACAGGTGTGTGTGTGTGCACTCCTAGGTTTGTACACACCGAGGCTAGACCACGTAGGTGCAGCCAACATCATTTTAGCCTTGAAGAGTAGGGTTTGTAGAAGGAGGGTGAACAGTGCATTCATTTTATCTGTGTCCTGGCAGACAATAGTCAGCCCCATGTGGATGTTGCCCAGAGACCCTTTTCCTGGGTCTGGGCCTGGTTGTGGGAAGGGCAGAGGGAAAAACAACGTAGGAGAAAGCCTTAATGCAGCGCCCAAACGGAATTTCCTCCCCCTGCTGAAAGTTAGATCCAATTCACACCCTCGCACAGCCCGAAGGCTGGTGCTGACTCTGTTTGGTAACATCACAGCAAACGGCCTCCATGTCTCTATTTTTGTTCTTGCCACTGCTGCTTCTCTCTGCACCTTTCAAGAAGCGTTCCTTCCTTCTGGAAGGCTGGGGTGCCAAGCTCCCCCAGCTCCTTCCCATTTTGGTAAATTAAGGGACAAATCGTGCCAAATTGTTCTCGTCTCTTTCACGAGGTTATTCGTAACAGGCTTATTTTCTTTTCCTCCATTGAGTGAACACATTAAAACTAAAATTAAATCATCACCCGAAGCACAGACAACGATCCCCTTCATAATTACATCCTCTTAATTGGCATCTGAGGACCCAGCTCGTTTTTATGCTTGCTGGAAAATGTCTCAGGCACATTTAATTTTTTTAGGTTTAAAGGTCAACAAGAATATCTTACCTTAATTTGACAAGTGTGCAAGAAATAACGCAAGACTGGTTTATGTTCAGGTAATGCACAAAGAAATCCATAAATCAAGCTGGGGGAGGATTAGATGATGCCATATCGGAACCATCTGCCTTCGATCCGAGAAGAATCGATACCACAGAGAAAGCACCAAAGATGTAGTGATTTATGCCTTTGTGTCGGGGGAGAAATATTGGCCATTTTTAGAGTTACTTCATACCACCCTAAAACAACAGGGCCTGAGGGAAAGAATGAGAGTGGCCATAACGCTGCACACGTCAGAGAGCAAATCTGACGCTTGGTTTTTAATTGTCTCTGCTTGAGAAAGGATGATTCTGAGGTCCCTTCATGCCCACCACTCTGCCCCCTCTGCTATTGTATGCAGGAAGGCTGCCATGAGTGCTGAGTCATGCCCAGAGATGGTGTGGAAGGAAATTAACTAAACTGCATCTGAGCGATTGTTGCCAGGGGATAGATAGAGGCTTAGAGCTTGGGGACCCTGGGTTTTCCATGCTAGGCACACTGCTTAAACCCCTGCCTTCCTTTTGAGAACCTCCACTGATCTTCATCATGGGGCTGGGAGAACACACAGCCTTGGGGGAGTCCACCCTCTACCGTGCTGGGTGTTGGGACTTGGTCCTAACCAAGATGGGAAGAGGTGCTGTGGCTTTGTGGGGAGGGAAAGAAAGGCTCTGAGCAATTAGAGATTGGAAAGCAAGTGGCGTTGTTTCACCACCTTCCCCAGAGGTGGTCATCGACAGCAGCACTTCTCCAGGGAGATGGGAGGAAGAGGGACAGGCAGATGAAGCTCAGGCAAGTGTATCAGTATCTGGGGAGGGAGAGGAGGATTTGAAATGCTTGAAAAAGGATATTTCATAATTGGAGAGGTGTTTTGTGGGGAGGGTTCAAAGTATAAAATTATATTTTCATAATCAAACTATAGAAAGGAAAGCTTTTTACAATTCTTCTGGTGGGTGGGGCTCTGCAGAATTTCGAACAAAAGAGATTTTGCTCTGTGACACTTGTGTATATTGTGGACCGTCATTGTGTGCTTATGTTGCCGTGTGCCCTGTGGTTCCCATTACGTGTCATAAACAGAAGCATTTTCTGTTTTAAAGTGAGGATATGCTTTGAGGAAAAGTTTGATTTTTGTATTTACTAGAGAGTAGCACAGAAAAGGGACTGTGAGCTTGTTACATCTTCAGTTTTATCCATTCCAAGAGTTGAAGTTGGTCCTAACACTACACGAGCTGGAAATCAAAGTAAGATCATTTCCATCACCACAGGCGCCACTACACTGTGCTCACGACTTTTTATGTGAAACAAACCACCGCCACGTTCCTGCTTCTTGGAGCCTGGGTGTGGATGGATGCCGGGCCTGCCCCACTACCCTCTGGCTGCTGGCCATGGAGGTCCCACTGCCATCTGCAAATCAAATTGGGCATCAAGACTCAGGTTTTGCTTTCTTTGTCCCTTTTGAGGTAGCTGACGATGATGACACATGAGGCTGGTATCGAGGGTAGATTTATGTCTCTTGCAAAGATGGGGTCACCTTCCTTGAGGCACTGGAAAATCTGGGCAGTCAATGCCAAACCACCCTCCTATCTTAAAATATTTTGGACCAAGATCACATGAAATTTATTCTAAAACCTGTGGGTCTAATTTTTTTTCCTGCAAAACGTCATTCTCTATGTCACATGAAAGAAACTAGCATCATCAGGATCTTGTCGCGAGTCTGTGCAAAACTCTTGCAATCCTAAAGGATACAGATTCTCACCTTACCGGAAATTCCCATGAAAACTACCTTGTTACGGCAGCCAGACCTTGCCTTAGTGAAGAAACTGAGAACATAGCCCGGAGGAATTCATTACAAGGGTGGAAGGCTAAAAGTTTTGCAAAAGGTCAGATCTATTATTTGGCTATTAGCTGTGCTGAATGGGTGATAAAGGAAACCGTGCATAGCTACCTAGGTGTGTGTGATCCCTGGCTCAGCAGGTGATCAGAGAGGAAGTGCTGTTTTCCTAAGCCTTGGAGGCTACCAGTAGAATAGATTATGTCTCTGAACTGGAGTCAAATTTCTTCGAAGTAAATGAGCTGAATTGGAAAATAATATTAGACTTCCATTAAGGGTGTGTTTGCAATGCCAAATTCAAGACAAGGACTGTGTGTGTGTGTGTGTATGTTTGTGTGTGTGTGCGTGTGCGTGTGTGTGAATACAAGGGAAAACGTCACAAATATTTTCAGAATATACTCCATCATTCCCTGCCAAGCTTCAGCATTTGCCAGGTTTTTTTAGAAGACTTCAACCTTGCTAGTAAAATAATTATGTCAAAACAAAACAAAACAAAACACCTCACAACAACCAGAAACACCCACCCAAACCCAATGCATTGGATGCCGTGCTGTTCTCTTAATTCTCTGAATTTGGACTGCGCACTGGGTTCTCTTGGTCTGAGCTGAAATTGTCCAAAGTGCTTGGTGAGTAAACAGGCTGAAGGTAGATGTTACCGTGTTTTTAATCATCAGCGAAAAGACCAACTGCATCAAACTTTTGAAATTGATCATTCTGAAGTGTCTGGCATACTCAGCAGACATGATTGAAATAGTTTTGCAAACACGGTACTTTGAAATATATACCAACCCCGCTGCTCGTCATGACACACGCAGTAGAGGTAGCCCAAGGCCAGTGCCGGCTGCAGAGCCATAGTGCTTGGAACGGCTGCTCATTTTCCCTTCTTGAAGACGTGCTCAAGGGCCAGTTTCATGGAAGCCCTTTCCAGGAGCGTCACATTTTTCTGTGGGTCTGCCTATTAGCCCGAGTCCCTGAGACATTTCTCAGAGACCCCAGTTGGAAGCTTCCACAACTCCCATTTCTTGCTGTCATTCAGGGCTTTGCGAGAGGGAGTTGTTTCTCCAGGTCCAGGTTGATGGATTTGCTCGAGAGAGGAACGCTTCGGGGAGCGCTGTTCATCTTCCCCAAAGCAGCCGCTAACATGATGGAGCACTCCCTGTGTGCCAGGCACTTCCCATTTAGTCCTTATCACAACTTTGGGAGGAAACCATTATTACCGCCATTTTGCAGATGAGAAAACCAAGGCACATAGAGCTTAAGTCACTTGCTCAGGGCTACACAGTTGGTAAGTGATGGAGCTGGGATTTGGACCCAAGCAGCCTGGCCACTCCATCGCCCTCCTTCCAGTCATCACCATGTGTCTCATTATCTCATTTCCATTTCATTCACATATACCAGGCAACTGAGTTTCCTGCACTTCTAGGTATGAAAAACAGCTGGGAGGGCCAGGCTTGACATGAAGAGTAACTTACAGTTTTCTCAGGAACTAGAATATTTACATGAGAAAAGCTCAGCAAGTGGACCTGAGATACACATTGATATCAGAGCAACAAAGTAAAAACATATAATTTTCAACATCGTAATAAAGACCTCTTCTAAGAGTACCAATTCTCATGAGAATGGCAGACGCAGATTTTCATGTTACAGCTGAAATTTCTCACCTGGATTATTATGGTTGCCTGTTCCCTGACCCGCCTGCTTCCGCCCTTGCCTATCTACATGGTCAGAGGGGTCCTGCTGAAATCCAAGTCATAATATCCTTCCACTGTCCCCCATCTCACTCAGAGTCAAAGCCGACATCCTTTCAACAGCCCACATGATTGGCCCCTCATTACTTCTTTTACCTTATCTCATTTCATCTTCCTTATGTTCACTTCTTTGCAACATACTGGGAGTCAGGAATGCTCCCACTCCAGGGCCTTTGCACAGGCTGTTCCCTAGATACCCACATGGTTCAAATGTTACTTCTCAAGGAAGCCTCCTCCCACATGCTTAGGTCTTGAGACTGCCTCTAGCCTCCAGCTCTCCCATCCCCATCACCCAGCTGTTATTCTGTTCTCCATAGCATTTATCACCCTCTAGAGTTATTTGTAATTTACTCATTTATCATGTTCGTAGCACTATCTCTCTCCTGGTTGGAATATAATTCTACAAGGGCAGGATATTTGTTTGTTTTGTTCACCAGTAGATCCTAATTGCCTAGAACAGTGCCAGGCACATAGTAGGTGCTCATTAAGTATTTAACACATGTGGTTACCTCTAGGGGGGAGGGAGGGGTTAAGTAGTAGGAAGGGGTACAAAAGAGACTCCAAATATTGGTAATTGTTTTATTCTTTAAGCTAAGGGTAAGTGCACTGGTTGTTCCTTATATTATTTTAATATTTTTTTGTCTATCTGAAATGTTTCACAATGAATTTTAAAGAATCAAACTGGGAGGGACTTCCCTGGTGGCACAGTGATTAAGAATCCACCTGCCAATGAAGGGGACATGGGTTTGAGCCTTGGTCGGGGAAGATCCCACATGCCGTGGAGCAACTAAGCCCGTGCGCCACAACTACTGAGCCTGTGCTCTAGAGCCCGCGAGCCACAACTACTGAAGCCTGTGAGCCTAGAGCCCGTGCTCCGCAACAAGAGAAGCCACCGCAATGAGAAGCCCGCGCACCAAAACAAAGAGTAGCCACCACTCGCCGCAACAAGAGAAAGCCCGTGTGCAGCAACGAAGACCCAACGCAGCCCAAAAATAAATAAATAAATTTATTAAAAAAAAATCAAATTGGGTCAAAAAGTAAGATTTATATATGGTTTGTATCAGTAGGACAGTCCCCTTCCCCACCCAAGTGTATTGGCTCACTTTTGTGTACTATCCTGTGTCAGTGGCTGAAAGTGCAGGTTCTTAGGCAGTTGCGTTTGTAACCAGGAAATGTGGGGGGACAGTAAGAGGAAGTGGGGCGAGGGCTCTGACCATCAGGGCAGCTTGGCTTGGAGGGTGAATGAAGTGAAGGGATCCCTGAGCTGACTTGCAGAGCTGACCGTCAAAACATGTTGAGAACAGATGAGGAACAAAAGCACAGCTGCCCTGGGTCAGCTTCCGAGAACAGCATGCTGGGAGCAGGGTGGGGGGGAGGGCGGTGAGGGATGTGTCTGAGGACCCTTGGCAGAAGGGCTCGCATCCCTTCTGTTTGCCAGAGAAGAGGCAGAAGAGAAATGACATTTCCTGAACCACGAGGATGGTCGAAAGGGCTCAGCTCGGGGACCTGGCAGAAGGCTCAGATGGGACCTCCTCCGGGTGGAGACTGACCTGAGCAGGACAGAACTCAGATCTCGGGCTCCATGACTTCCTGTGGCCCCGTAAGATCCCCAAATCCACAAAAGGAGAGCCAGTTGCTGAGAGCCAGTTTTGGCTGTGTGGACGCCCTGGCCCAGCACAGGGCCAGTGGTCTGCAGATGAGGTGAGCTGGTCATGGCCGGGAGGACACATCTTGTCCCCACGCACGCCGGGCAACTTCCCAGATGTCGATCGATGCTTCTGGCGAGAACAGTTCCTTCAGAGGAGCGCCATTGATCAGGCCAGACGGAAAACAAGTGGCGGCGATCGGGACAAGTGAATATTCATCTGGCAGTGTTAGAGGGCACGTGGAGATTATGCTTGCGGTGAGCGGCAGGGCAGGATCGATTCAGGACAAGAGGTGGACCAGATGTCTACAGGGACTGAGACTCGGGCCAGGGGAGAGGGGGCCAGAGAATGTCTGGAACAGCGAGGCTGCCATGCCACCCCACTCACAGCTGTCTGAAAGCTGACTGAAGCTGGGGCCGATGGAGTGTTTCTGGGGTGTGTGGAGGTATCCTGTCCAGGGCCTTTGTCTTCAGGTGGGTCACTTGCTGCACAGCGGCCACCAGGCCTGGGGACATCTGTGTGCACGGCAGGAGTTGAAGGGACACACAGTTGCTGGGAGAGAGAAGGGATCTGCTGAGCCTGCCTCCATCCGAGGGTCCCGCTTCCCTCCTGGGCACACTGGGGGGTAGGGGGGGTTGAGGATGTCCGACTGGCGCCATCTCTAATCGCTAGCTGAGACCCTTCTCCCGCGTCGTCAGTGCATCCCGCCCTGCACAGATGGGACCCGAGCCAGGGAGACTGTGAGATTTGGGACCAGGGTCCTGTGTCGTGGTCCTCCTTGACCTGGGGGTGGGGGGGTGGGGGTATGAACATGGATCCACCCGTTACACTCTGGGAGCCCTAGCCCTTGGCTAGAAGCTTCCTAGATAGAGGTGAGAGGTCATCACTGCTGGCCTGGGAGGTCAGGAGTCTTGTCGGCTCATTGCCAGGTGCACGGTCAGCTAGGTGCAGCCTGCCCCCTCCCCCAGCCCCAATCAACCATCTGTAGGAACTGCTACCGACAGGAGGGGGGGCTCGGTTCCACTGCGCTGTGCAGGCTGCTCAGCTAATGAGGGGGTTTGTGAAATTTTTAATTATGGCTTCCGTGCCTGGCTTAATTACTTGCGTATGGTTCTACAAGTGAGGAGAGGATGCCTGCATGCAGCGCTGCTCCTCAGCCCCACGTTTGACTTTAATTAAAGGCAGAACCTGAGGTCTTTCCATCGCTAATGATCATGGAAAATTAGCTTCCAGTTCCCAGGGGTCGCCAGAGTGATGCACCCTGAGGCGGAAAGGGACGGAGTGGGGAGAGTGGGAGGCACAGCACAGATGGCCTTTCTGGGCTGCCACCCCTGAGCACTGCCCCCCGCAGCCCACCCTCCCGCCACCTTCCCTCTGGGCCCTGCAGAAAAGGGAGCCTTGTTCTCCTCTGCCAGGAAGGAGGCCTGACCCCAGGCAGCAGCTGGGGGTGCGGGAGCACCGCTGATCTGGGAGCGAGGGCTGCTGTGGTCTGTGTCCTGGTGGCCAGGAGCTGGGAACGGCCTGGGCTGCAGCTGGAGTGCTCCCTGCTGGTGGTCACAGGGCAGAGGGGTGGGAGGTTCTGGAACCGCCACACAGGGGCACACACACGCACACGCATCCACTCACACACACATGTCCACTTACACGCTCACCCAGGCCAGGCACACATACCCGGCCCTTCACCCACTCAATCCACAGGACGGAATCACAGAGACACGTCTGCACGCTCACACATGTGTGTGCACACATGTAGTTATAGACGCTTCCACGCATGAGCTGAGGGCCCTCTTAGGACCTTCCTTGCTCTCACTGTCCCTCAAGCTCTCACCAAGGCCAGTATCTGCTTGGGAGCCAGCAGGCCAGAGCTGCGGGCAGGGTGTGGCTCAGAGAGGGCTCCCGAGAGCGGCAGAGCAGCCCTGACCACCTCCCCACTGACCGACACAGGTCTGTGCTGGCGTGTACCTGGCATGTGGCTTCCTTGGTCACAGTCAGGGTTAGTTCCAGGGCTCAACAGGAGGAGTGGTGGAGAGCACGTCCTTTGGACTTAGACCTGAATTCAAGTCTGACTCCACCACTTCCTAGCAGTGTGGCCTTGGGTAAGTTATTCAGCCTCTCTAAGTCTGTTTCCTCATCTGTAAAATGGGGGTTATACTTGTTCATGTGGCTTTTATATGGAGCAAAGGAGATAATTGTACAGTGAGCTCAGTGGCCAGCTCTGCATCACCCCTCCCCAGCTCGTACCCTGGTCTCTGGGTTTGGGAGGGATGGACCCCACCCTCAGCTCCAGGGAGGCCAGTTCCATCCCACTGGCTCCAGGAACCCAGGCCTGCATCCACCAACAGAAGGCATTCCCCCAGCCCCAGAGGTGCCATTGTCTTGGGATCCAGCTGGGGACGGGGCTCCCTCTGTCCTACTGGATGTAACGAGGATGCCTGTGAGCTGGACCGCGGCTCAGCCATCGCACAACCGTGAAGGAGCCGTCTGAGGATAAAACCTGCCTGAGGACAGAGGAGTAGAGCCACAGGAAGGACCTGGGTCCTGGTGACACCATGAAACTTCGGGATTCCCACCGAGCTGGGTTTTCTATTGCTCACCTCCAAACACATGCTGGTTGTCACAGGGCTCATGGCAAACGCTTAGTCTGACACTGCACACAGTTGATGGCAACCACCGAACCAGGCAAGAGCTGGTCTCCTGGCAACACCCCAGCTCCTTCCTGTCCCACCGAGGACGCTGCCCTATGGGTGGGGGTTGAGCCTTCCGCCCCAGGAGCTGTATTCCTTTGCCGGGGCTGCCATAACAGAGTACCACAGATGAGGGGGGCGCTTAAACAACCGAAAAATACTGTCTCACCATTCTGGAGTGTAGACGTCTGCGATCAAGGTATTTGCAGGGTTGGTTCCTTCTGGGCGTGGTGAAGGAGAATCTGTTCCAGACCTCTCCGCGAGCTTCTGAGGGATTTCTGGCAGTCTTTGGCATCCCCTGACTTGTAGATCTCTGCCTTTATCCTCCCAGGACATTCTCCTTGTGTGCATGTCTGTGTCCAGATTTCCCCTTTTCATAAGAACATCAGCCCTATTAGATTAGGGGCTCACCTACTCCAGTGTGACCTCATCTTAATTAATTACCTCTGCGATGACCCTGTTTCCAAGTAAGGTCACATTCTGAGGTACTGGGGATTAGGGCTTCAGCATATGAATTTGGGGGGACACAATTCAACCCATAACAGGTGCATACGAGTGTGTGTGTGTGTGTGTGTGTGTGTGTGACTGCTGGGTTGGGATACTGTGTCACTACTCCCCTGTCCTACCACAGTGACTGTCCTCCAGGTGGAGACAGATGCCCTGGGCTGGAAGGCCCTGTTTCTGCGTGAGTGCCATCTGGTTACAGAGCTGTAGGAAGCAGCTCCTGACCAGCGAGGCTGCTGCAGTCTCACTCCACTTCAGCTGACTCACAAGCTTTCTCTCCCCTCAGATGATTTTGCACAAAAATTCCTTGAACTGTTAGGCATCATTTTTATCCAGAGGTTGGGCGCTTTTCCCCAATCCAGGCTATAATTTTCATGGCAGGACTGGCAATGGGTGGACCCCGGGCCAAATCCAACTTGGACATGAGTTTTTATTGGGTCAAGTCGGTTTTTAAAATGTACATTACTTACCAATTTAAGAATCAGGAAATATCAAGTTAAAAATCCAGGTTTTCAAACCAGAAAATCTGAAGGTCTGGATCTGCTACCAAGGGTTACTTTAAAAGAATCTTCATATTAAAATGTCTTACGGTTATTATAGGACAGGGCTGCTTTAAACAAGTGTTCACTGAAGACCATCGATTGGCCAGTCTGAGTCTCGTCATAAAAATGTGTATTTGCACCCGTGTCTTCCTGTTTTCAGCAACCACGTAAAAAGTCAAGGCTCAAGTGACCCTTTGCATGCAGAGTGGTATAGGGCACAACGTGGGGCCTGTGTTGATGCCATTCTGTTTTCAGATGCTCCCAGCTCACTGGGTGTTGCCCACCACTCCAGCCTGGCAAACATGCCATAGAGTGCCATGTCCAGGGATCATAAAGGTTTAGCCCCTTTTCTACCTGTGTCCTTGAAGCTGAAAGATGAGAACATCCAGGACGCAGGGCAGCAGAAAAGAGGCTGCAGGCTCAGGGAGAGAAAAACCAGAACCCCTCCCCCTGCCTTGTATGTTGTTCAGGGTAAGCAGAGAAGTCAGCAGAACTGTTTGGAGAGAAGGGCAAGACCAACCATGGAGAGCACATGCCCTGCAGGGAAGGGACTGGGACTCAGAAGCTCACCCCACCTGCCCTGAGTCTCTTTCCTCCACCCCAGGACAGCATCCCATCACAGCAGGAATCTTCACAAATAGCCCTGTGTGGTATCAGTCCACCTGGGACTGACTGACTGGTTGGGAAAACTGAAGCTCAGAGATGTAAAATGATGATCCCCAAAGTCTCCCAGGGAGAAAATTTAGTGCTGAGTGTAGCACACACTCAGAGCCCAGTGGTCTTTTCTCTACACTAACTTCTCACTCTTACCTGTGTTGGAGGAAAGCCCAGGGGTTCTTTGGATGCCTCTCACCCAGCCTGGGGGCTGTCAGGGAATGGTGAGAGATGAGACCGGATACTCACTTGCCTTGTGGGACATGCTGAGACATTTAAACTTGGACTATTCGGCAACGGGGTGCCCTCAGACGGTTTTGAAAAGGGAGGGACAGCACATGCACTGCCAGAAGTGGTGTGGAGGTGGGGAGCTGTCCCGGACCCCGGTGCTGAATCAGCCACACTGAGGGGCTGGAAAAGATAGACAGGACAGGAGCAGGGGACCAAGTGTACAGTTGGATGTCGGGGGAGAGAGAAGGGAGGGGAGGTTGGTCCTAAATTTATGTCTTTCCAACCCTGTGGTGAAAAGGGGGGAAGGCATTGAGGGGGAGGAGACTTGAAATACAGGAAGTCAAGTGGAAGGAGACATGAGGCAGAGTCTCATGGAGAAGGCAGGCTTCTACCTCATGCATAGCTGCTCATTAGGACTTCCAGGTCACTCACAGCCTTGGCCCCATCCTGATAGCCTGAGAGAGACCCACTTCTCCACGGAACAGTCAGGACAGAGACAACTTGGTTATTCTGCCATATCCTTAGTCTTTGAGCCCTTAGATCGGAAGGAACCAGCAGCCTGTTCTGAGAAGAGCTCCAGGGGAAATCATGCTGGACTAGTAGGAATCATGAATGTGGCGGTCAGCCTTGGCACCAGCTTAGAAAGGCCAGCCTGCTCCCACAGGACACCCAGGGCACACCTGCTGGGCTCCACATGACCTCAACTCAAAGCGCCCAGCCGGCCTTAGTGTACAAGCATCCTTTCCCTTCCTCCCTCCTCCTCCTAGCCTTTCATCACTCACTACACATTGCCCGAATACCTCCTCTGTGCCAGGCACTTTTGGCAGCTGGGAGCACAAAAGCAAGTCCTCTGGGGCTTCCTTGCGCCAGCCGCAGGGAGAGGGATTCCCTGGAAGGAAGCCAAGCCTCCTAGCCATTCTCTACTCCTCTGGAGTCTGTGGATTCAGTTTGCAACTAGAGGCAGCTGCACTCTGCCAGGGCCCAGGGCATTCTGGGTTTACTCATACACTCCTTTCTGTTCATATTATACCCCAACTTTCAATTTTGAGAAGTAAATATGCAATTTTTTCCTCCCTGTAATTTTCCCTGCTGTGGCTGTGGATTTCAAAGCAGCTGGAAAGTGTGAGTAGCTCAGTGCTTTCTAAAAGTAAAAGGAGGCCGTGCGGCTTCGTACGTCGTCTGCTGCGCTTCGCAAGATGCAGAGGCTCTACTGTGGGGAGATGCTCTCCAGGCTGTACCGTCAGGGGAACTTTTAACCCAGATAATCCACGTCCCCGCCTACCATTAGCAATGAGTTAGTTGCCAAGAAGTAAGCGTGTGTGTGCACCCAGACACATGCATGCGTGTTGCAGGGATGTTAGTCGTGCGCGTTGCAGGTGAAACAAAGGTATCTGCTTACGCAGTCAAACTTTCTGCATGTTCCTCTGGAGACTTTCAAACCTTCGTGCCTCCGTAATTGAAGGTCAGGATAATCTGATCTACGCTTTTGTTTGGAAGAAGCAAGACAAACAGATCTGGGATGGCTTATTTACCGTGTAACCTTGACAGTCTCTCTGGGTCTTAATTTTATCATCTGTAAAACAGAGCAGTGGACTTGGAGATGTGCTGCCTGGATCCCCTTCCAGGAAGGACTCACTGACCACCCGCGGGACAGGTGGTCAGCCGTCAGCTCCTTAGGGATCTGCAGCAAACTGCCTTATCCCGGGTCATGCCCTTCCCTGGGCACCCCACATCCAGCTACTGAGTAAGGTAGAGGCATCCAGGCGGAGCCATTTCTGCCTGCGGCAGGGTGCTCTGACAGCCAGCACCTACTCCAGAGTTCCCATCCAGGCTATGTTGGACCTGAATCCCTGACCGACTTCTGCTCACTCCCCCTTCCTCCCTTTTCCCTTCATAAATGTTGAGCCTTGATAAACATCTTGTACCCCAGACTCCATCACAGCATCTCCTTATAGAAAACCAAAGCCTGTGACAAATAGGGATAAAGATTTTCACTTCAAGAGGTTATTGTGTGAAAGCTAAATGAGATGTTTATGTGGTATCCCACATAGTGCCTGGAACGTTCGTTAACAAAGCATGACAAATGTCTATTCCTTTTCCGTTTCCCCTAAAAACTGTGACACTAAGTCCCATTCCAGGCCTTGAGCATTTGTTCATAGCCTGTGCTCTGTAATATCGGTTTGGATAAAGACCAGAGGGGAAAGTGGCCCTGAAAGTTTGTCCCAGCTGCTAAGTTTGAGAACCTGGCAGAGGACTCTGGAGCCAACCTTGTCCCTGTGAAGTTCAGTATCCATGGATCACATCAGCCCTCTTCAGCGTCCCTCACTGAAGAGAAATCGAGCATGCAAATACTCTTTTATCATTGATTATGATAAAAGAGTATTATCCAGGGTGAGATTCATGAAAGAGCCAGAAATACATTGAAATTCAATATTGTTTTAGTCCAAATCAATATTAATAATTGTTTGCATTTTTAAAGTGCAATTTGCAATTGAAAAATACACAAAGATCAACCAGTAGTTGCTAACACATCAAATTTTCCCATTAAAGGCATAGTCCCTTACCTTTAAAATGTTTCTTATTCAACAGAGGATGGCGCTAATCCGTGAAAATGGTTATCTGTTATTTACGTGCACAACATTAGAATGGGCTTCCATTATGCGTGAGCTGAAAGGCCGGTACCTTTTCTTTTTAAGTTCTTGATTTTTTTAATTAAACTTTTTATTTCAAAATAATTATAGATTAACATACAGTTGTAAGAAGTAATACAGAGAAATACTGTGTACCCTTTATCCTGTTTCCCCCAATAGTAACATCTTGTAAAACTACAGTCCAATATCACAGTGAGAACGTTGACATCGATACAGTCAAGACAGAGGACATTTCCGTCACCACAAGGACGCCTCATGCTGCCCCTTTTACATTGTTTAAGAATTAAAGATTTTTAAATGACAAAGTTGACCATGGATACAGTGGGATTCAAATCATTAGCCCTGTTTAGATTTCTGCCTTAAAATGATTTTTATCATTAGATGAGACACTGTCCCAACTGGGCTCAGTGGGTTCAAACAGAGAGCAGTGGTAACCTAGGTAGAGAGTGGACCCAGGAGAGACTCGCCTCAACCACCCAGGCCTCAGGGGTAGATCAGAAAGAACCTGAGAACACATTTTTTCAGTTGGACACTTGCATCAGCGTCCCTTGCCCCCTCAAATAAGGACAGAGTTATCTCGAAGAGAAACAGCTTGGCAGCTTTGGTCCATAGGGGCACAGCATTGACCCAGATTTGTGGCAAGGGATAGTCAGCAGGTGTGGGGGAGGGACCTGAAAGTGGCCTCACGCAGATAAAATTCCCAAGGTGCCTTTCTGTTCTCCAGGATAGGTGTTTGTCTCACTCCAGAGCTGCAAGGAATTTGGAAACTCACCTATAGTGCGTATTTTGGACGCATCTTGATTTCAAGGTTAGGAAAATCAAGCCCTGAGGGTCAACAGTTAATTGGAGGGGCAGCCAGGCCCAGAACCTGAGCTCCACTCTGAGCCTTGTGTCCATCCCATGACATCTGGTCGCTTGTGTGGGGGCTGCCTGGGTTCGTAAACTTAGTTCCTCTATGTCCTGGTCATGTTTCACACAGGCGTGAACTTGACCATTCTGGTCCTCCTCAGCTTCTGGGCCCACACCCAGTCACCTGTGGGATGAGCAAAATGATAACATAGTGATTTCTGCTCAGTTTGCTTTCATTGATTTTTTTTTATTGCAGTAAAATTACTATTCTTACTGCTATTTATATATATATAATAGAAAACTTACCATTTTAACCATTTTTAAGTCCAGAGGCATTCACATTGTTGTGTAGCCATCACCACTCTGCATCTCCAGGACTTTTTTCATTTTTCCCAACTGAAAGTCTGTACCCATTAATTAATAATGCCCCATTCCTCCCTCCCTCCCCTGCAGCCCCTGGTAACCACTATTCTACTTCCTGTCTCTGAATTTGACTCCATGGAATCGTACAGTATTTGTCCTGTTGTCACTGGCTTCTTTCACGTAGCATAATGTCCTCAAGGTTCATCCATGTTACACCATGTGTTGCTTTCATTGGCTTTTGATCAACACGTTCAACCTCCAGTTTTGTCTGGGAGTTTCCTGTCATCCTACTGTATTTTAAAGGTTTGGGAATCATCCATTTTACAGCCTCTAAATTACTTGTATATTTGCTTGTGCGTGTGTTGTGTGTGTTAATACACGTGTATATATAGAAATAGAGTCGTCATTTACCTCTACAAGTCTACGAGTCTTCAAGCCCCATGATTGGAAACCTGCCCCACCAGCATGAGGATCCTGGTGGTGCGTGTGCCTTGGGTGTTTGGGAGCTGTCAGGTTCCATTGGGCTCCCTGGTGGAGCTCAGGTCCTTGTCTCTTCTTCAGTCATAGGATTGGACTACTCATTGGACCTGATTCCAAGCCAGACCTGATCGAAACAAACCCACAGCTCCCTGAAACATAAGTGACCTTTTTAAGATTCCAGGTTCATGGAGTGCCTCTCTCCAGATGGCCCAATCACCTCTGTCTATTAACTCATGCTCATTCAACATGCAGCGAAGTTTATCGATCACCTGTGCCAGGCACTGTGCTAAGTGCTGGGAGTACAGAGATGAGCAGAGAGTCTGAAACAGGCATGTGAATGCTCTCCACACAGTGGGGGAAGGGCTGTAACTGAGGTACACATGCTCACAAGATTGGAGGTACAGCCAGGGCAGGGGTGGGGAGGGACTCAGTTTTTCTACCTGTAGAATGACTACTCCACAACCCAGTTCCATTGTCATAAAACACCCTGAAAATATAAGACGTTCTGGGCAGAGGTGATACCCAGAGTAGCAGTGGAAGGCACTGCAGCCTGTGACACCTTGGCCAGGCTCTCAGGACCCTCTTGCTGTGGCTGTTCATCTTCCGTTCATCCTCTTTGTATGCGCAGTGATGGGAAGCTGGGCTGTGGTGTTCCTAGTGGGGCAGTGGGGATATGGCTTGGGGCTGTTTGAGCCTGATTTATGCCTCGGCCTTCACCTTAGCGTCCCCTTTCCCTCCCCCTGCGGAGAGCATGGGGGATTGGAAGGACTCCCTGCCTTGTAACAGGGGGATGCATATCAGGTGAATTGCTTCCTCCAGGAATGGGGTGCTGTCATGCCTACTTGGGTGTGCCAAGGCTGGGCCCTGGCCATTTCAGGACCCAGGTCAGCACACACACACACACACACACACACACACACACACACACACACACGTGGCAGCGGTGGGGCAGGAGTCTGCAGCCCCGCCTCAGAGTCTCAGCACTTGCAGCCATTTGTCATCCTCACAGAGCATTGCAACTTTATGCCTAGGCATGAAAACTGGAGGGACTCGTCCCAGAGTTTGCTGCTGCTTCCACCACTGCCGTGAGAGCAGTTATAATTAGCTGCAGGCTTTTAAGGACCTGAAATCAAGAAGAACCCCATCTCAGAAGTAAGCAGGAGCCACACACATGGAGGAACTCGTCTGACAAAACAGATGGAGGTGGTGTTCTCAGGGGACTGGGCTGTGTGCTTTGTTTCAGCAAAGAGCAGATGAGTTACTGAGGCCAGGAGGCCGAGGAGGGAAGCCGGGAGGTCAGCCCCAGCGCCGGCCTCGGTGCGGGGCAGAGCCGGAGGCGCAGCCCCCTCTGCTGCCCTGGCAGAACGCTTGGTGCCAGGTTCAAGGTGACGGCAGTGCCTGGCTCCATTCTCCTCAAGTTGCCATAGCAGCCTGTCTCCCGATGAGCAGCTTCTCCTGGAACCCTCAGCCGGGAGGGACGTCATTCTTCGCTCCTGCCGGTTAGAGAAGGAGACTGACTAGACAGAGAACTTTCCTGGGCCCGGGGCCTGCACACCAAGTGAGTGCACCCGGTGGGCATGTGGCTGGATGCATCCTGCTGCCTCCAGCGGGACACAGCGTCCTCTGGGTGACTGGGGTGAGTGTCTGGGCCTTGGAGCCTCCACAGGCAAGTGTGTCCTTGGAGCCGTCCGTCCGTCTGCCTGCCGGCCCTTCGCCACTGGAGGTGCGTGTGTTTTGTTGGCTGAATTCCCAAGTCCTTGCTTGTGCCCTGAAGTGAATTTTCTAGAGACGAATTTTTAAATCAGATAAATAAGGAAATAGGAGAATTCCTTGGCCCTGCCCTGTGTCCCAGGAGGTGTTTACAAGATTAATTGGATTTCTTTTTCTTACTGTAAAAATTGGTGGTGTCATTCAGGCCTCAGGGAGAGAAGCCGCTGGGAGCGCTAGGAATTGGGAGAAGGGCAGGACCTTCTGAAAACTCAGCGGGCTGTTTATTTTTCTTGCCTCCCCCCTCCCCCTTCCACCCCCAGTTATTTGAATTTTCTTATTGTCTGTTGGCCTTGGAAGGGAAGCAGGGAAGTAGGGGAGGCTTTTCCACTTGTCATCAGAGCCGAGGGTGATGCAGCGCCTGCGTGCGGAGGATGCACCAGGCCTCCCAGCTGGGGGCGGAGGCCGGTGAATGTGTTTATGGGCCCCCGGGCAGCCCGGCCCCAGCCTGTGGTAGAGTGTGGTGACCCCTTCCCAGGCAGCAGCTCAACTCCCTGGAGAGGGAGACAGCCTTTGGACAGCTCTCCCCACGGCCTTGAAAATAACGTGTGACTTTGAAGACAAGGACCCTCACGGGAACAGTAGTGGATCAGATGTGCATACCCTCTGGAGTGTCTGGTGGTCTGCTGGTGACCTCTCAGCTACCTCCCTTTAAAGGAAGGACGTTCCTATGGATAATGTGATGTTGGCCCCCTCCTGGGGCACTGAAGACCCAGCCAGACTGTGAACTAGTCTCCCAGGAGGGGAGGCATGCTAACCTTTGATTCTTGTTTACGTGGAGCAGGGAGTTAGCCAATCAGATGGTCTCTCAGTGAGAGCCCCCACTGGGAGGAGTGCCGCGGGGGGGGGGGGGGGGGTGGCGGGGGCGGGGGAAGGCTGGGGTCTGAGGCTTAAGGGCTGGGTCTGGGCAGGGGAAGCCAAACACAACTCTAACACCAGCTTCCCTGGGCTGGTGGGGGAAGGGGCTTATATTCTCTTGGGGGCCAACAAAAAAAAGAGTCACTGAAATGAGACACTTGAATGGTTGACGCTCCTGCCACAGTGAAGGTGCAGGTCCTGGGGCTGTGTTCTCTTCTCCCCCAGATTTGGGGGCGGGGATGTGGTCCTCATCCTGGCTCCAGGCACATGGGCTGCTGGAGCCTGGCTCCACTGGGCGGACTTGGTTTGGGCAGGTTCAGAAACAAGCGAGGACAGGTCGTGGCTGCAGGACAAGGGGAATCGATACTGGCTTGAACGGCGAGAGTGTGACAGATTAGGAAGAAAAAGGGACTGACCAGCTCTCTGTACTCACTTCTGCAGGGCCAGCCACTGTACAGACAGTGCGATGATGATCACATGTGCGTCTGAGTCCCCTTTTCTCATCCAATAGAGTCTCTGGGTCGAGATCAGGCAGCTCTTTATTAGCTGTTTAACCGGGCCGCTGTGTACACTGGCCATCAATTTGCCATCCTGTCGTCCCGCCTTCCTCTCTCCTTCCCTCTCCCCCTCCTTAGATCAGATCAGCCTCCTGGCCTCGTGTCTGACTCTGCAGGCCGGTGTGGCTGCAGGAGGTGTGCCAACACCACGGCCAGCATAAGCTGGGTGTCCTTACAGCTGCGGCCTTGCTTATAGGCTTACCCGGTGGGTCCTGCACTCAGGGCCTGTCTTCACTGAGGGAAGGGCCTGGGAGACCACAGGGTGCCGGGCATGCTGTGGGCAGCACTGAGAGTGGCCTCGTCCTTTCCCGGAGCCTGGGACCTGCGCTCTCGCATCTGTGTCTTTGCAGGATGATGAGCCAGGTCCCCAGGACAGTCCCATCTGCGGCAGCCATGGAGGGGGAGGCCACAGCCCTTCATGAGGGGCTTCAGGGTCTGAGCCTTTGGGGACACGTGGCTACCCATTTTCACCCACCGCAAGCCCAGGGTGGGAGTGTCCCTGGTGACGGCGGGAAGCAGCCATCTTTCTCTGCGGCAGGGACCACTGCAGCGAGGTCAGGGCCAGCTGGAACCCCAGAGCCAACTCCAGAGGCAAACCGAGCCCGGCTCAGCGCTGCCTCCCAGACATAAAAGCTGGGAGGCCGTGGGAAACCCCTGCTCGGGCCAGCCCAGAGAGCCCGGCATTCACGCACGTTCCCGTGCGTGGAGGCCTGGAGCAGGTTAATTAAAGTTAACTGAGTGAAAAAATAATTACAGAGACTGTAGAGGGGAGAAACCTAAACCTGCAGTTTAACTCTCCTCAGCCTCAGAGCTTTGCTGAGCACCGTCTAGTCCTTGGGAATCTGTCTGGGCAGAGGAGGGAGGGGCTTCTCTTAGTATCATTTCCTGCTTCGCGCCCCCCAGGTTGGATGCAGAGGGGAAAAAGTTAGGGTTTCCTCCCCCAGCACCTGGGTGCCAGGTCGGGGATGGGTTCCCTGACCAACGTATCGCACCAAGGAGACCCTGGGCAGGGACCGTCCTGTGCCGAGCAGCACATCTGGTCTGGGGCCCCATCAGCCACCCAGCTGTGCTCTTGGAGGCCGCTGGAATCTGCCCACCTGGCCTCAGCCTCCCTCGGGCACTACCCTGTGCCAGGGAGGGGCAAGTTCCCAAGGGCTCCTTGGGTGGAAAGAGGGTGGTATCCCTGGGCCCGGGCAGGTAGGACCCAGTGAAGGTAAGGGGACCCTAGGCCAGGGATCGAACCCACGCCCCCTGCAGTGGAAGCGTGGAGTCTTAACCACTGGACCACCAGGGAAGTCCTGGGGTACCCCCATCTTGACCCACAGCCTGGCCCAACCCATGTCACTTGGTTGGTACTGGTGTATTTGCAATTTCTTCTACTTCAGGAGGAACGAGGGTTGGGACAAGCCACGCAGGCATGCTCTGGGTCTGCAGCGGCCAGAGCAGTGGGGGTCCATCTGCAGGGACACGGCCTCTGAGCCTGGGGTCTGTCAGATCTGGGTCTGGCTGCCCCGTCTCAGCTCCAGGCCCCAGGGCTTTGAGAGCAGGGACAACCGTGATCTGGCCAGAGCTTCAGCTCCTGCAGGTGTGACTGTCCAGTGGAGCCTCGATCCCACCAGCCCATCCTTCAGTCTGTCAGGGAGGGAAAGCTCTGGCTGGTGGGGGTGGGGAGTCACTCAGTCCCTGACATCCTCTGGGCCTGGGAGGCTCCTTCTCCCAGCCTCCAGTTCCATGGAGACCCTTGTCCCCAGCACCCTGTAAACAGGAGCCAGGGCAGAGAGAGACCCAAGAGCTTTTCTGTCCACCAGGCCAGTTGCGAGGGAGAAGGACCCAGATTCCTGCCTGGACATCGCAGGGGTGTGACCGCTGTCCCCAGCTGTGGGTGTTGGGGCTCCATCCTGGGCTCCCCTGGGCAGGAACTGGGCAGTGTCTCTCCATGGTTTTTCTAGGGGTGCAGATACAGGAGACCCTGGCAGGAAGCTGGTGTCTTGCCCACAGGTGGTGACCGGGCTTCCCTTCACCTCCTTGGGCTTGAAAACGTGAAAGGGACGCACCTGAGTAAGGGTGGAGGGATCCAGGATTACGCTGGTCAAGTGCAGCGACTGGGGCCCTGGGCCTCAGTGATGGACCGTCTTTCTCCTCTGCTGCTCCGTAGACCGTGGCCTGATGGACACCTGGTGTGGACGATGAGGGAAGAACGCGCCTCCCACACCCGAGAGGTGACCCCAGAGCGAGCCCCGGATGGCCCCGCGAGCAGGAACGATGCGGCTGGCCTGCATGTTCTCGTCCATCCTGCTGTTTGGAGCCGCGGGCCTCCTCCTCTTCATCAGCCTGCAGGACCCCACAGAGCTCGCCCTCCAGCAGGTGCCAGGTGAGCCCTCACTCTCCGCCCCGCCGTCTGCTGGCCCCGGCTTTCCCGCTCGAGGTGCAGGTCTCCGCGCTGCGCTGGTGCCAAGGCAGGGGTCCTGGCCTCAGGGTGGGCACACAGTGTCTGTTGTCAGACCACCAGCCCCAGGGTTCTGGCCTCTGGCCTGTGCACTCTTCTGGGGAAGGACAGCCAGGCTGCCCATCGCTCAGCTGCTCCCTGCCTTTGGTGAAACCCAGATTTAAGGAGGATTCTGCCACCTCTCAGGACCTCTTCCATATGGTCTCGGACACCCGAAGATGAATGCCTTCTCCCTGAGCCCGGGCCTCCCAAATGGGACTCTGATTCTCTGCCCAGCCCCGGGGACCCCTCAAATGCAGGGAGGTCGGGGTACCTCCTGGCTTTGTGAAGCTGAGGTGGCTCCTGCTGGCCCCCCACCTGCTTCCTCCTAACACACTGGAGGGAAGCACCCTCCCTGACTCAGAGGTGGGGTGGCAGTGAGGGGAGAGCAGGAAGGATGGTTCTGGAACCTCGGGGTGGACAGGATGTGGAGAGGGGAGCTCAGGCCAGGCCCCTCTTGCTGGGACACAGAGAGCACGGCAGGGCTGGAGGGCATCCAGCTCGGGGCCAAGGCCAAGGATCACTCTGCTCTGGGGTGAGAGGAGAGCGTTGCCAGGCCCGAGCACCAGCATTTCCCAGCAGTGGTCCCAGAGGCCTTGTTAGGGGAGAGTCCGTGATGACAGCCCTCTGCTCCAGGACACGAACAGAATGAGAGAGGTGTGGAGGCTGGGGAGTTAGGCAGAGGGATTCCTGTGCCATCCCTGCCCGCAGCCCGTAGCACAGGAGTGCGGGACACGGCACGGGGGCCCCTGGCCCTGAGTGCGGAGGGCTCTCAGGCCTGCAGCCTCCCCGCCCAGCACCCCCTCAGCCATGGCTCACACGCTCAGGGCAGCCTGCACCCGGGCTCAGACTGGGGGCCTGTAGGCAACATGCGGAAAGGCAGAAGAAGCACAAGGAGGCCAGAGCTGGGGCCCTGGGCCTGGCAGCTGCTCTCAGGGGCCCTGGTGGGAGAGGCTGATGAGTTGATTCTCTCATCACAGAGAGTCAGCTAGAGGCAGCCCAGGCGCTGGGTCTGCAGGAGACAGTGGGTGAGTCAGTGGGGCTGACTCACGCTTGGGCCGGACCCTCCTAGCGGGTGGCTGTCGAAGGGGGTCTGGCTGCTTCCTGGCTTCTGGAGAAGCAAAAGCAGGGGCCCATGACCGAGTTGGTCCTCTGCGGAGACTTTGCAGCCCCACGTGAGCCCCAGAGCGGCCGGCTCACTGTGTCAGTGGAACCGGGCTTCACAGGCAGTGCCCGCGGGGACACTAAGAGTTGGTCTCTGCAGTTGCGGGTTATATATGCAGACGTGGGCTCCCAAAGAAGGGCCCTCAGACAGGGCTCGGGGTTAATGGCACCGTGTATCCTCGGCACAGGTCATGGTGAGTATGTGTGATTGGAGCACACGTGGGCAGAACATCTGCGTTCTTTGGGACGGGCCTGGGAGAGAAGGCATGAGTGTGTCTGTGGTGTCCACCTGTGTATCCCATCCGTGGTGTCCTCTGGAGACAGGTGTTATTTTCCTGGGTGGGCTCAGGGTCTGGTGGCCATGACACCCCCCCGCCACCGTACTGTAGCAGCTGGCAACGCAGAGCCCTTGCCCCTCATCCTTCTGCAGACGTGGCTTCCTGTCCCTCCCGCCAGCCAGCACTGCCTTGCACAGCCCCCCCAGTGCATGCACGTGCGGATCTCCTTGATTACTGGTGGGGTGGGAGCCCACCGGATGGCTGGGGTTTCTGGGGTGGGCTGGAGTGGTGAGCAGGAGGGGAGCGTGGAGCCTCAGCCGGCAGGGCGTGTAGGATGGCAGGAAGCGGAGATTCCCCTCCCGCTGCAGCCGGGGATGGCAAAGGCCTGGCAAACCCAGGCAAGACCCAGATGCACACCTGGGTCTTGGGCTCCCTTCCTCGGGCTGTAGATGGAGCTGGACCACCCCCTCGCCACATGCCAGGTGACGGGCAACCTGGATGTTCTACGGAAATCACCTCAAACACAGTCATAAAACCTTAAGTAATGCTTACATTACTTTCCCTGAGCAAAGTGTTCCTGACACAGGCTGTTTGTGTTGATTTGTTGCTATTCATTTATTCTTTCCCTGTACTTCTCACAGCAGCCTAATTGTGATTCGGTACCAAGAAAGCAATATCAAAGTAATTTTCCACAACATTAGTTACAATTTTCTTCTGATCTTTCAAGTGAAACAGTCCCATCCTGTTGGCTTCTTTGAGCATATAAACCTTGATTACATTTATCTGTTGGAAACCAGTACTTACAAAGTGTATGTATCCAGTTGCATGGGTGGGTGGCCCCAAGGGCCCTGGACAAGTCAGGATTTCTACCCACGGGAGGTGTGGACGTGTGGGGTCTGCCCTGTCATCTGGATCAGGCAAGGCCGATGGTGGGGGGCACCTTCAGAGGAAATTCCACACAGGCTACTCTGGCTTTCCCAGCAGCAGAAACTTCCCTGGGAACGGAGTGTCTGGTACCCGCTGTTGGTGGCACTGATCAAGGTGGAAGGGGGAGGGTGGGCAGGTGAAGATCCAGAAACAAGCTTGAGAAGGCGGGCAGAGCCTGTAGTTGTTTGTGGTCCCTTGGGGTTGGGGGTGTCCTTCAGATTTCTCCCATGCAGCTACCAGCTGTTAAAAGCACCTGAACTTCTCAGAGACCAGTCAGCAAATCTCACCTGGTTTGTGCATTAGATGCAATCCTGTGGGGCTGCCAGCTTTTGTAAACCAAGCGATATTTTCCAAAATGTTTGCTATATTTTATTTATTTATTTATTTTTTGTGGTACGCGGGCCTCTCACTGTTGTGGCCTCTCCCGTTGCGGAGCACAGGCTCCGGACGCGCAGGCTCAGCGGCCATGGCTCACGGGCCCAGCCGCTCCGCGGCATGTGGGATCTTCCCGGACCGGGGCACGAGCCCGTATCCCCTGCATCAGCAGGCGGACTCTCAACCACTGCGCCACCAGGGAAGCCCTGTTTGCTATATTTTAAATCAAACCTCCTGGAACATAAATCACTGCCGGTTAACCTACCTTCATTCTAAGATTAGATTTTCTTGGGTATCAGAATCCACCTATCCTACTATTTTTCAGTCTCCAATATTGCCAGGCCCTGAGGCCTCAGGAAACTCACTTCTTGACCCAGGAGACTACACTTGCCCCTTCCTTAAGGGGAAGAGAGCAGACCAGAACCGGGAATAACACATCCCAACGTGCTGGCCCTGGGGGTACAAATGGTGCTCTCCACGTGTGTGTTTGGACACACTGACTTTTTATGAGCTGCCTGTCTTTATTATGAACGTTGTATTATGGAGAGCTTGGAACACACACAAAGGTAGGTTAGCATAGTGCAATGAACCCCATGCACCCAACACCCAGTAGCCTCAAGAGGGCCCCATCCACAGCCCCATCCACTTCTCTCCTTTTGAAGCGCATACCACATGGCCTGTCTATTCAGCCATCAATTTTTTTTTTAATTTCTATTGGAATATAGTTGATTTACAATGTGGTGTTAGTTTCTGCTCTACAGCAAAGTGAATCAGTTATACACATACACATATATCCAGTCTTTCTTTTTTTTTTTTTTTAATTATTTTTGGCCACGCCACACCTCATGCAGGATCTTAGTTCCCCGACCAGGGATCGGACTCGTGCCCCTTGCAGGGGAAGCACAGAGTCTTAACCACTGGACCACCGGGGAGGTCCCTATCCACTATTTTTTAGATTCTTTTCCCACGTAGGTCATTACAGAGTATTGAGTGGAGTTCCCTGTGCCATACAGTAGGTTCTTATTTTATCTACTTTATGTATAGTGGTGTGTATATGTCAATCCCAATCTCCCAATTTATCCCTCCCCCCCTTGCCCCGCTTTACCCCCTGGTAACCATAAAGCCATAACTATTTCAATATATTTCTCAGTTTAAAAGATAAGAACTCTTTTTTTTTTTAACATTCAACAGTTCTTTAATCTCACCACATGACCAGTGTTCACATTTCTAGTGGGCCCACAAATACCATAAGTACCTTTATTTCCAATTTGTTTTATCCAGTATCCAGATAAGGCCCACATGTCGCAGTGGGTGGATGAGTCGTTTAGGTCTGTCTCAGTCTATAAGAGGCCACCTTTATTTCTCTCTTGCTGTTTATTGGAGGAAACTGGGTCGCAGGTCCTGTGAGTTTCCCACAGCTGGGGTTTTTGCTGATTGTGCCGTTTGGTGTAGCTCAGCACAGCCTTCTGCTCTTTGTATTCCCTATAAATTAAGTAAATTTAGCAGCTTGATCGGATGCAGGTTTGGTTTCTTTTTCTTTCTTTCTTCTTTTTTGGCAAGAATTCACGTGTGGTCCTATGTTCTTCCGTTGGGAGACGCACATCTGCCCGGCTTTCTTTTGGTATGTCAGTTAGCCACTGACCCTGTACCTAGACCGTCCATTCATTTGGGGCTGTACAACGCGATGTTCTTTTTTTTTAAATTATTTATTTTTGGCTGTGTTGGGTCTTCGTTGCTGCGCGCGGGCTTTCTCTAGCTGCGGCGAGTGGGGGCTACTCTTCGTTCATTGTGGTGCGTGGGCTTCTCATTACGGTGGCTTCTCTTGTTGCGGAGCACGGGCTCTAGGCGCGCAGGCTTCAGTAGTTGTGGCTCGCGGGCTCTAGAGCACAGGCTCAGTAGTTGTGGTGCATGGGCTTAGTTGCTCCGCGGCATGTGGGATCTTCCTGGACCAGGTATCGAACCTGTGTCCCCTGCATGGGCAGGCCGATTCTTAACCACTGTGCCACTAGGCAAGTCCAGTGATGTTCTTTTTTTTTTTTTTTAATTTTTTAATTTATTTTTTAAAATTGAAGTATAGTTGATTTTAATTTATTTCTTTAAATTGAAGTATAGTTGATTTACAATGTTATGTTAATTACTGCTGCACAGCAGAGTGATTCAGTTGTACATATATATACATTCTTTTTTTAAAATATTCTTTTCCATTATGGTTTATCACAGGATATTGAATATAGCTTCCCGTGCTATACAGGAGGACCATTCTGTACATAAAAGCTTACATCTGCTAACCCCAACCTCCCACTCCATCCGTCCCCCAGCCCCTCCCCTGTGATGTTCTAATCATTATCATTCCTTCTTCATTCTTTTAAGTGGGATGGATTTTGTTTTAATGGGGTGAGGCGAAGCGTTGTTAGTGACCTGTGAAGCCAAAGTGAACAGTGGATTGATTGGCTTGTTCATTGATATATTTTTAAATGTGACCTTATGATACAGGTTCTGTTGCTGGCATACTACAGGTAGGTTGTTTTGTTTTTTTGTTTTTTTTTAATGTTTGGTTTTGGCAGAGTGGATTTTCTTAGAGTGAGCCACCCCACGTTTTAGTGGAGTAGCTCTTTACTTTCCCCAAAGCCATGTGGTTGTGATGGGGGGCGTCTCTGGGGACTGAGGCCAGTGCTGGGGTGCCGACGGAAAAAGGCAGCCACAGTGATGGCTCAGCGGCCCCGAGTGCAGACAGGACAGCCTCTGATGACTTGTTGGTCCATAGCCAGGCCCCAGGGCATTCCTTCCAGGGCATCCAGGAATAATAATAATAGCAAAAGTTTACCATGTGCCAGGTCTTGTGCTAAGCCCTTTACGTGTTTTAATGCATGTAATTCTTACAATAAATGAGGTCCTGAGACTTACAGGATGGACACGCAGAAAACACTGATGGGGGCTAACGCTCCCAGCCACTCACTGCGTGCCCACCACTACGACAAGCACTTCACAAGTACTTAGCACTCATTTAATACTTTCGGAACCCCCTGAGTTAAGTACTGTTACACCGTTTGACAGACAAGACTCCTGAGGTGAGAGAGGTTACGAGCTGTGCCCAGGGCCATAAAGCTCTGGGCTTCAGAGCCCAGATTCATCCTTAGGCAGCCGGCTGTTGCCCACGGCACCTACTGCCTTCCCAACAGCAGTGATGCTCACTCGGTCTGGCCTGTCTGGTCCCAGAGCAGAACCTGGCAGAGAGAAGAGCGTGGATCAAAGAGGCATGAGAGAATGTGCGTGCGAAGAGCTCCCAGTGCATTAGGGGCTGGAGTGAGACCCGGGGATCCAGACTAGGGGCTGAAGACACAGCCAGGCGCTGGGCCCCCTGAGCCCTTGGAAGACTGCAAAGAGCGAGCCTTTGCAGGCTCAGCGGGAAAGCTCTGGGGATTCTGAGGGTGCAGTGGCCCACTCCAGTGACTGCATGTCGTGGACCTGTGGGCAGAGGGGGAGAACACAAGTATAAGGAGAGTGGCTGGGAGGGGTTGAGGGAGACTGGAAGGGATGGCAAGGCCTGGGGCAGGCAGGCAGGGACTGGAGAGGGTGGGTCAGGGCCATCGTGGGGCGGCAACCCCAGAGTTGGTGACCACATGGGTGAGAGGACGAGGAGGGTGAGGAAGGCAGCCGTCAGGGTTCAGGGTGACTCTAGCGCAGAGCGTCTGTCTCTGCTAGATGGGGGTTAGGGTGCCACTCACCGAGGCAGACACTTCAGACAGGGAGTGGTCAGAGGAGGGAGCTGGAGACCACATGTTCTATTTTGGGCAGATGGCATCTGAGATGCTGGGCAGGGTGTGTGGAGTTGCACTGTGACTCCTCCATCCAGGGTTCCAGACTCACAGGTCACAAGAACAGGCGAGAAAAGCAGGAAGCTCCCACCCTGCCCATCCCTCCCCCACCTGCATCTTCATTCACACAGGTCACACACTCACGCCTTCGCTCTCACACACCCGAGGGCAAGGTCCTGGCTGGAGGAGTCGGGAGGGCTTCCTGGAGGAGGGGAGCTGTGGATCGCTTGTTGGCCTTCTCCAGGGCACAAGAGGTGACGAGATGCTGACCTCCGGCAGAAGCAGTGACGTGGATTTGGATGAGACTCAGTGGGAGCCCGTGGTCTCTCTCCAGAGTGCATGACGCTAAGTATTGTGCCCAATATCTCACAGTTAGAAATTAACAGAGCCAGAATTGACTCAGAAATTGACAGAGCTCCTGCTTTGGTCCCCTGGAGGCAGGGCTGTGTTGGCTGGAGAGAGCGTGGCCCTCACTCTCGGTTCCCTGGTTACCAGGGACACATGGCCCTGCCTGTGCCCATGTGCGGGGGTCAATGTCAGAGGGTTTGTCTTGTTCCTACAATGACTGTCTTTGCCTAGGTGTGACCCCTTGTAGCCCTGAGACACCACCAGGCCAAAAGCCCTGGGTGAGCCAGGGCCACAGGGGTAAACTGCTGAGATGCTCTCAACAGCTCACCCACGTGAGGGTGATGGAGTAACCAGAAGCGCGGTGGCCGTCCCTCCTCCCCCTTCTCTGGGCAAGGTGGCCTTGGGGTAGGGGCAGCCTGCTGGAGCTGGTGTGCCTAAGCCCACACTCCTTCCCGGGCCAGGGGAGCCAGCCCCTCCAGTTTCCCTGGAGCTGTCTGCTTTGCCCAGGCAGGTGGGTTTTACTAGAATCCTGTCGAGTCTGTCTCCTGAAACCTTTTTTGATCAGCACTGGGAACATCATATGTATTTCCTACAACCTTGTGAAACTGACACCTCCTTGTTGTGACTGTGAATATCAGAAGTGACATGTAATTGCAGTGATCCGTCCTGGTAAGTAGCTGGCAATATATCATTGCAAAATCAGCAGGGCTGGGACTCTCAGAACCCAGTGTTTCTAAACAACGCACCTGCAAGCGTGTGTGTTCAAACTCTCTTCACCAAATGCCGCCCAGGGCTCACGAAGGCTGCCTCACCTGCCTCGCCTCGCCTTTCTATGACCACAGCAAAGAAAACTTAACTCTGGTTAAAGCCACCCAGTGAGTTTTCGGTTCTCTGGAATGCCCACTCCTTGTCACAGAACGCACTGGGTTCTCGAAGTCAGGGCTGCGGTCAGGATGCTTGTAGCAGTGCTCCTTCCAAGCGTGGCCCTGGGGCTTCCTGTCCCCCCCTTTCCTCTACTCCAGAGTGGCTTTGTGGGGGGTTCTTTCTGGTGCCACAGGGTGAGCAGTGTGCTGGGCCGGGCCAGCCATCACTGTGCCAGCCTAGGGAAGGACACTGGTGGGGTCAGTGTGGACGATTGGATGGTTGGGGACCGGGGGTGGCAGGAACCCATGGCACGACGGCTGAGCCCTGCCTTGGTCGGGTGGGAGCGTTGAGGCGGGGCCTGCACGTTTCAAGGGCACTACTCACACTGTGTTCTATGCTAACTCCAGGGTAGGGTTGATTTCAACTGTGGTGTGAAGGGCGCCCCCTGGAGTTGTGCAGAGGACAGTACTGATGGAGGGGCAGACATGGGACCTCCATGGCAATTGGACAATGAGTGCCAGAAAGGGGGGCCATGTCAGAACACACAGCCCTCAAGTGTGGGCACCAGAGCCCAGGGGGGCTGGTAGGCCCCAGGGGTGCTGGTTTTAGAGCCTTCTCTGAAGTCTGCTTTGGGGGGAGGACCCTCACAGAGCCCTCCCTGGGACGCCCTGACCTCAGGGGTGTCCACTGCGGGCCCGTCTTCAGTGGAAGTTTCTCTGCCCCCATCCTCTCTCACCTGAGACACCGCCCCGGCCTGCAGCCCCCTGGCATCTGCTTCTCTGCTGTGGCCCCCATTTCCTGGGTTCCTCCCTCCCCACTGCAGAAGACGCCCTGGAGGTCTCCAGCTGGAGCCTCCCTTTTCCTCTGGTGCGTTCGAATATGCTAAGTGAAAAATAATGAGCATGTAGGAGCTAATAAGAGGAATCACCTAATTAAATTAGGAAACAGACATCTTATCACTGTAATCTGAAAACTGATATTAATAGAAAATGGTCCCAGCATTGTTATGCTAAATGTTCCTACGGGTGGGGAAATTAAAAAGGAGAGCAGAACGGAAAATGGGGACAATCGTATCCAATAAGAGCAAGACATGTTTTAAAGGAACTAAAGTAAAATGCTAAAAATAGAATACAGGATCACTGTGAGGCTCTAATGAAGTGATGGACAAAGGTGCCTTTGAAAACCACAGAGCTCCACACACGTTTACGATGATAATTTTTTAAATGAGACAATGTAATTAAGCTTCAGTGTGCATGAAACCTAGTAATAGTTATCGTTTATTGGCGCCAGGCACTGTCTCGGGTGCCTTTATTTCATCTTCCTTCACCCAGTGAGACGCAGGCATCCCTGTCCTCAACTTACATTCAGAGAGGTTAGGTCAGTTGCCCGAAGTCCCACAGCCAGAGTGGCTGGAGCTGGGATTCGAACCCAGATCTGCCTGCTTGCAAAGCCCTTTGCCCTCCTCACCTGTTGCTGCTGGTTGATGTCACGGTCAGCAGTTCCTGTATTTTCTGTTTTTCCACCGTCGCCTCAAAGGGCATTTCTTGCCGACACCCAGCAGATTTCTTGGCAGCCAGACTCCCCGCCCCAACCCCAAGGCTCCTCTGGCGTCTTGGTTAATAAAACCCACACAAAGACACCTTCTGAAATTACAGTGCAGCTGGGAAACTGGGGCTCCCATTGTGTCCGGGTCTGGGCGGGGCTGAGCGGCCGAGCTGGGCTGGCGGTTCCGATGCTCATGCCAACCCCGGAAGCCCCGGTTTCAGGTTGTGTCTCCACAGCAGCTGATTGTTCCCCCCCGCCCCCCGCCAAGCCCCCTCCTGGGAGATGAATCAGGCTCTGTTCACCTGCGATGTGAGTCATGACTCCGGGAGCCCAGAGCGGGGCTCAGGTGTGGGGTGACCCCTTTCCCATCTGCCCGGCCCAGAATGAATAGGAGGGATCCAGGGAGGAGGACGAGGGCTCAAGATCTGTGTGTGAGATGCCCCAGAAGTACCTCGTCTGGGCCACCGTGGGGAGAGCACCTGGGCCGGCATTAGCAGGGACATGCACCCCGTACCTCCCCACCTCTGTGCCCATGCACCAACCAGGCATCTTCAGTGGGGGGATGGAGGGGGAGTCAGTCACCTGACATCAGAGCCAGGCCCCCCACTCAGCCCAGAAGCTCTGCCAGGGAGAGCAGGACAGGGCGAGACTTCAATCCCAAAGTGGCACGGGGCTCTGGGGGTGGCCTCCTGCCTGGCTTGCCTCCCCACTCAGCCCCACTTGGTCTGCAGTCTCAGGGCTCTGGGAGAGAGGCTAGGGAGACAGTGAATCTCACCGCCAGCTTGGGGAAGGGTCCGGTCGGGTCCTAACATGTGCTTATCTAGGCCCTGCTAACCTTCCAGAAGTCCTAGGTTGCTAACGTGGGCGGCAGAGAAGTGGTTCTCTGCCAGGACCTGGTCTAAGGACAAGGCTGTTGCTACGACTGCCATCCTTCTCCGTAGCTGGTTCTTGTTTTTTTAAACCCCCAAAATGTCATGGTTGTAGTTATGACAACAGAAGTGCTGGAGGCTGATTCTGGAGGCCGATGCGGGTCCGTGGTGAGGTGGGCCAATCAGGGATGCCCTCGGGCCAGGCCAGGGGGAGCTCTCACCTGGGCACCGACTGCCTGCCGGGTGGGCGTGCCGGCCCCTCCTATTATGATGCTGCCTTTCTTGTAGCCTTCCGGTCGGTGTGGGTCTCCTTCCCGAAATCTTTGCAGGAAGTTGGGTGCTCAGGCAGATGCCATCTAAGCCAGAAGCCCATCGTTACCTGTCTGCTGGTATTTGCATGGTAAAGCTTATCTCCCAGGATTTATGGCTCTGCAGTTTTAACTTGAATCATGGTAGAACTCAGTGGACGATTCTCGCTTTTAAAAGTTTGTATTTATCTGGGAAAAATAGCTGAACTTAAATGGGTTCCATTGTCCCCAACAGCTGGCTGGCTCCTGCCGGAGGGGTGAAGAGCCCCGGGGGGGTCTTCCCATTCTCCGTCTGGTGTCCAGGCAGGAAGCTGTGGGCTGCCTCTTACCGAGCCCTGCGGCCCAGCCATGGCATTTCCCAGCCCTCCTCAGCAGTCCTGAAGACCGGCCACCTATAGAGCAGGCTCTCCCCGCCCAAGCTACCTGCTCACCCCAGCTTGGTTGTCCTCAAAGCAGGCCAAGGGTCCAGTCCCTGGCCAGCAGTTCTCAGCCCAGGTGGTTTCCAAGCTAGGTTGGACCGAGGGGGTGATCTGTGAACCCCTCACCACGTTTTGGTTGTGTATCTGAATGTGCTTAGGTCCTGGGAAGAAAAGGCAGCCTGGAAGGAGTCTGGGACCCCCACCCTACCTCTCCAAAGGCTACAAGCATCTGTGGGTGCTTTCGACCTTTGCCCTCAGGGTCTGGGCCTGCCCCGCAGGGAGGGAGATAGGAAAGAGGAAGGGATGAGGGGGAATGTCAATTTAAAAAAATGGTGTTGGGTCACCAGGCCCATCAGAAAATGTATCAGCGCAGAGCTGCCAGGGCCGGGAGACCCCAGGGAGCGGGGTGGGGGAGGGGAGGGGGGAAGAGATGGTCCCTGGCTCCTGGGGCAGGGCCGCCGCTCAGCCTTAGCCAGGAGCACTGTGTGGAATGCGGGCCCAGCGTGGCCAGATCCTCCTTTTTATTTTTTAGTTTTTCAAAGAAACAAGGAATCTGTGACATATATAATTTCGCCTGATTTTTAAGTGGCAGCTCAAACTTTAGAAGGTGTTTTTACAGTTGGTCACGCTTGTCACCGCCTGTTGGTTGGATGGGCTGGAAGGAGAGGCTGTGTCCACTCTCCTGCCCTCCCTCAGGCTGAGACTTGCCCCCTCCCACCCTCCCTAGCTACTCCCCCCCACACCCCCGCCCCAGGACGGAGAGGTAGTGGGTCTCCCTGGTGGGCAGGGAACTCGTTATCTTTCCAGCCCCGGCAGGACTCACTCCAAGCCAGGCCCCAAGCGAGTGCTGGGCACAGTTTCTCCAGGTGTCTGCTGACCAACGGTGGCTTCCCAGAGCCCGAGGGGCCCCTGCCCAGTTCAGGGGGCCAGGAGCCCTGCCAGATCACTGTTCACCATTCAGGCCTGGGACCTGGGGGGCCCAGAAGATGACTGGGTAGCGGAGGTGCCAGGGAGGCAAGGGCCAGGGAGTGGCAATGGCACTGGGGCTGTGAGTGGGACCTGAGAGTCCCAGTAGCACCCAGGGAGGTGGCACCTGGGGGTGTGTTCTGGGCAGTGACGATGGTATGAGTGCCAGCTGCCTCCTGTGTCCCAGGCGCTGCACTTTACCTGCCTTGTAGATATTTCCACACTCACAGCTGCTTGTCTCCATGTTATAGGTAGGGAAACTGAAGCACAGGAGGCAAAGTCACTTGCCCAAGGTTACACAGCCCGGAAGTAGCAGTGCCTAAACTAGAACCCGGGTCTTTGGATCCCAAAGACACAGGGTCTTCTGGGTGACTGACAGCCGCTCAGAGCTGAGACACACACTGTTGGAGGACCAGCCTGGGAGCCTGCACGCGGTGCCACGCTGATGTGTGGGGTGTACTTCATTCCTGTGTGTTGCAGACACGTTCTGGTTTGCGCCTAGATCGGCTGGTGAAGGACAGGGACCTCTGTGAACGTGTGTGTGTCTGGCTCTCATCCGCGATCCTGTGTACAGGTGTGTATGTGCACAACCATGAGGTGTGTGCGCGCCTCGGGCTCACAGCTCACATGGGGAACGCTTCCCACTGAAGTTTGTGGCCGCCTCCTTGGAGGGCACACTGACGTTCCCACCTGCCACGGGCAGGCGTGGGACGCAAACAATCAGGGCCTGGGCTGGGACGAGCGACTCGGGCAACAGCGTGGGAGTTGTCACCACAGAAGTGGGTGAGGAATGAATTGCTATTCCAGCAGGAACTTGGCAAAACCAGTTATTGTAACCCCCTGCCCGCGACCGGGGCAGACCAAATAATGAAATTACATTCTTAATAAGTCAGGTCGAGTGACTGCTGCTCGAATTAGTTCCTTCCCAGAACCCGGCCAGAAGTAGCCGCAGTAATTAAAGGATTTTCTGGGCTTAAACCAAGTCTGCTCGTCAAGCAGGTACAATATACAGGGCTTGCAAAATGTGTGTGGGCCTTGTCCCTTCCTGGGGACTGGGATGAAAGTCGGCGAGAGCAGTCCCAACGTGGCCAGGCACTGGGATTCTGCAGCGAACCGGACCATGAGGTCCCTGCGCTCATGGAACTCAACAGTGAGTAGGGTGATGGGGAATTCCTGGTGTTCCCCACCCGACTCCCGCCTCTTTCCCAAGCAAGCTGGTCCCAGGAGCCCTGTGATGTTGAGAACTGCCTCCTTCCGCTCGGGGACCTGTAAATTAGCGTCCGAGGCTGAAACCGTGCTGGGACTTCCCACGCACCAGAGAAAGAGAAAGGAAGGGCATTAGTGTGGCATGACCCCCCATCTGACCCATCCTGTGTCCTAGAGAGAGGGATGAGGGAGCCAGATCCAACGCTGGAGGTCAGTTGGAGCTCACACCCAGGCTGGAACATCCCTCCCCCCGAGCCCGTTTTTCATTTCTTCCATTTGCTTCACTGAGAGGAACACACAGCCCTCCTCGGGAAGCAGAAAATGCCAGAATTCCAAGAAAGCAAATATCGGTAGTGCGGCTGACAGAGGTGATGTGCCCACCCACCCTGGGCAAAGCAGAACCTACAACTTCCTTAAAACTCCAGAAGGAAAGGGAAATCCCAGGAGCCAGAAAATGAGACGGATTAGCGAAGCGGGGTCGCCTGCCACCGAGCCTGCGGCTAGAGCCTTTTTTTACAAAACACCTTTATTCAGGTATAACTTACATGCCATAAAAGTCACGTATTTTAAGTGTACACTTCAGTGGATTTTAGTAAATCTACAGAGCTCTGTGATCACCACGATCCAATTTTAGGATATTTCCACTGTCCTCTGCCCCGCCCCCAATTTCCATCCCAAATCTCTCAGGCGCTTTGCAGTCACTCCCTGTTGCCCCAGGCAACCACTAATCTACTTTCTGTCTTTATCGATTTGCCCATAAATGTAATCATACAATATGTGGTCTTTTGCATCGGGCTTCTTTCACTTAGCATCAGGTTTGTGGTCACTTGTCATCATGTAGCCTGCATCAGTAGTTCATCCCTCTTTATTGTTCAATAGTATTCCATTTCATGGATTCTTGGTTTACCCATTCACCCGTTGATGGACTTTTGGATTGTTTATACTTTTGGGCTGTTATGAATAATAGTGCTATGAACATTCACATGCAGGTTTTTTATTTCTCTTGGGCAGATACTTAGGAGTAGAATTGCTAGATTGTGCTAGATTGTTTAGTAACTTTATGTTGAATTTTTAAAGACACTGTTGCCAAAATGGCTACACTGTTTCCATTCCTGCCAACAATGTATGAGGGTTCCAATTTCTCAACATTCTCATCAACACTTGTTATTATCTGTCTTTCTAATTATAGGCATTCTAGTGAGTGTGCAGTGGTATCTCATTGTGGTTCTAATTTGCATTCTCTAATGACTAGTGTTATTGAGCATATGTTCACGTGCTTAATAGTCATTTGAATATATTCTTTAGTGAAATATCTATTCAAATCTTTTGCCCATCTTTTAAATTGAGTTGTCTTTTTATTGAGTTGTTATTTTTATTTTGTAGATACAAGTACTTATTCGATTTGCAAATCATTTCTACCGTCTGTGGTTCGTCTTCATTTTCTTAATGGTGTCTTTTAAAGTGCAAAAGTTTTTAACTTTGAAGAACTACAGTTCGTTTTTTTTTTCTTTTATGGATCATTCTTTTGGCCTTGTAGCTAAGAAATCTCTGCTTAACTTAAAGTCATAAAGATTTTCCCCTATGTTTTCCTTTAACAGTTTTATAGTTTTAGCTCTTCCATCTATGTCCATGATCCATTTTGAGTTAATTTTTGTGTTTTGTGTGAGGTAATGGTCTTTTGCACGTGGATATCCAATTGTCCCAGCACTGTTTATTGAAGGCTATCTTTTCCCCATTGAATTATCTTGCCAGTCTGGTCAAAATAAATTGGCCTTGAATGTAAAGGTTTGTTTCTGGTGTCCTAATTCTATTCCACTGATCTATTTGTTGATCCTTACACCAGCAGGACAATGTCTTAATTACTATGGGTTTGTAATAAGTTGTGAAATCAGGAAGTATAAGTCCTCCAGCTTTGTTCATCTTTTTCAAGATTGTTTTGACTATTCTGAGTCTCTGTAAAGACAGTGTAAGTTCCCATGTAAATTTTAGGATCAGCCTATCCTGCCAACAAAAAGCCTGCTGAGATTTTGATAGGTATTGCATTGAATCCAACAGTCAACTTGGGAAGAACTGCACCCTTAGCAATATTGAGTCTTCCAATCTGTGAATGTGGAATGCCTCTCCGTTTATTTAGATCTTCTTTAGTTCCTATTAGCAATATTCTATAGCTTTCAGTATACAAGTGTTACCCTTCTTTTGTTAAATTTATTCCTAAGTGGGGGCTTCCCTGGTGGCGCAGTGGTTGGGAGTCCGCCTGCCGATGCGGGGGACGCGGGTTCGTGCCCCGGTCCGGGGAGATCCCACGTGCTGCAGAGCGGCTGGGCCCGTGAGCCATGGCCTCTGAGCCTGTGCGTCCGGAGCCTGTGCTCCGCAACAGGAGAGGCCACAACAGTGAGAGGCCCGCGTACCGCCAAAAAAAAAAAAAAAAAAAATTTAATCCTAAGTATTTTATTCTTTTTGATGCTATAGTGAATGAAATTGTTTTTCTTTTTTCTTCTTTTGGGGGGGCTGCGTTGGGTCTTCGCTGCTGCGCGTGGGCTTTCTCTAGTTGCAGCGAGCGGGGGCTACAATTCATTGCGGTGGGCGGGCTTCTCCTTGCGGTGGCTTCTCTTGTTGCAGAGCATGGGCTCTAGGCGTGCGGGCTTCAGTAGTTGTGGCACGCAGGCTCAGTAGTTGTGGCTCGTGGGCCCTAGAGCACGTGGGCTTCTGTAGTTGTGGTGCATGGGCTTAGTTGCTGTGCCGCATGTGGGATCCTCCCGGACCAGGGCTCAAACCCCTGTCCCCTGCAATTGGCAGGCAGACTCTTAACCACTGCGCCACCAGGGAATTCCCTGAAATTGTTTTTCTTAATTTCATTTCTGGACTGTTCATCACTAATATAAAGAGATAAAATTGATTTTTCTATATTGATCTTGTACCTTGCAACTTGGTGATTAATTCTAGTTCTTTTTGTGAAAATTCCCTGGAATTTGCTAAATACAGGGCCATGTTGTCTGCAAATAAAGAGCGTTTTACTTCATTTCCAATCTAAATGCCTTTTTTTTCCCCATGCCTGATTGTACTGGCTAGAACCTCTAGTACAATATGAAATAGAAGTGGTGAAAGTGGACGTCTTTGCCTTATTCCTGATCTTAAAGGCGTTCATTCAGCCTTTGACCATTAAGTATAATGGTAGCTGTAGGATTTCTGTTGATCACCTTTACCAGTCTGAGGAAGTTTCCTTCTATAGCTAGTTTGTTGAAAAAAAATTTTTTTTACCCTAAATGGGTGTTGGATTTTGTCAAATGCTTGTTCTACATCTATTGAGATGTTTTATGGTTTTATCCTTTATTCTGTAAATATAATATATTACATTAATACATCAACCTTGCATTCCTAAGGTAAATCCCTCTTGGTCATAGTACATAATCTTTTTTATTTGTTACTGGATTCATTTTGCTAGGATTGTGTTGTGGAATTTTTTTGTTTAATATTTATTTCTTTGGCTGCACCGGGTCTTAGTTGTGGTGTGTGGGATCTTCACTGCCGCGTGCGGGATCTTTAGTTGCGGCATGTGAGATCTTTTAATTGTAGCACATGGGATCTAGTTCCCTGACCTGGGATTGAACCCGGGCCCCCTGCATTGGGAGTGCAGAGTCTTAGCCACTGGACCACCAGGGAAGTCCCTGTGTTGTGGAATTTTTTAAGGGATAGTTGTCCGTTGTTTTCTTTTCTTGTGATGTTTTTTGTCTGGCTTTGGTACTGGATTAACATAGGTCTTAGAATTAGTTGAGAGTATTTCCTCCTCCTCCTCCTTTATTTTTCTGGAAGAGTTTGTGAAGGATTGGCATTATTTCTTTTTTAAATGTTTAGAAGAATTTGCTAATGAAGCCATCTGGAGCTGGAAGATTTTTAAATTACTAAGTCAATTTCTTTGCTATAGGTCTATTCAGATTTTCTGTTTCTTCTCGAGTCAACTTCAGTAATTTATGTCTTTCTAGGGCTTTGTTTATTTCACTCAAGTTGTCTCATTTGTTAGCATAAAAATGTTGATAGTATTTCTTTATATTCGTTAGTGATGGCCCCTCTCTTGTTCCTGATTGTCAATTTTGTAGATCTTTTCAAAGAACCAGCTTTTAGTTTCACTGTTTCTGTCTTTTTGTTTTTTCTGTTTTCTATTTCATTGATTTCTACTCTGATATTTATTATTTCCTTTTATCTCCTTGCTTTGAGTTCAGTTTGCTCTTCTTTTCTCTTTCTAGTTCCTTAAGGCAGAAGCTTAGGTCATTAATTTGAGATCCTTCTTTTCCAATATAGATATTACACCTATACATTTCCCTCTAAGCATGGTTTTATCTGGAGTCCACTTTAGTTGTCTCATTTCCTAGATCTCACTTTAAATTTCTGCATGGTCTGTTGCTCCCCTCAACCCATATCACAACCTTGGGCTAGCTGAGAATTCGGAAGTATTATTTTCAGCAACATTCCTGGGCATGGAATGTTTCCATCTTCTTGGCCTGCTCTACCTTGGTAGAACTTCAACCACCAGGGAACTGAGTCGGGGTGATGGAAGCAGCCCCAGGCTAAAATGCCATAGGCTTACCTTATTCTTCCTAGAGTTCAGTAGAAGTTCTTGAATAAATGTTTCCTAATATGTTGTATACCGTTGGTCAATTTCCAGAGTTCTTAAACAGTTGTTTTGATTTTTTTTTTTCCTGTTCTGTCATTTCTTTGAGGGAAGGAATTTGCCGAGCTCCTCACTCAGTCATTCTAGACGTCCCACCTCCAGGACTGGGGTCTTGATGTCTACAAAGACAGGAGGTGAGGTCTCTGGCCTGACAAAGGCGCTGAACTGGAGTGCAGCCTCTCTATAAATAGCACCCTCAGAAGGCATCAAACCCTCTCCCCATGGGTCCAGTTTGCTTGGGACAGCCCCGATTTATACTGTGGCCTGGTGTAATTATCATCAGCATTCCCCTTACTCCCGGAAGTGGCTTTATTTTGATGATAAGTCGCTGTGTAAGTGTAATTCCGTAAGAAGAAAATTTAACCAGAAAGAATGGGATGCAAGAAATAATGGTAAGGAAATAAGTTGTAGGTATGTAGATAAATGTGAATATTTACTGTAAAAAAAATAAACACTCATTTTGCAAGTTTAGGAACTGCAATAACATGGAAGTGTGTATGGGGACAGTAATTGGCTTTAAGCATTCTAAGATCTTAATCTTGTTAAGGAGGAAAATAGGGATAGTAATAAACTTTGGACTTTATTTTCAAATGCGGCTCAGCTCTGGAAGTATAATGTATATCTTCTGAGCCTCTGCACTGGCCCCTCTCAGTGTAGCCCCACTCTTAGAGCTGGGCACCTGTTTAATCACCTCCTGTTCACCCCACTGGTAAAAGAGGATTCCCAGCCTATGGTTATGGGGATGGTGAACCCTCAACACTGGACAGATGAGCTCCACAGCCATTGATCAGTCACTCACAGCCTGGGGAGGAAGGACACTGCACGCCTTGCCCCTATGGTCACATGGAGAGAGAACAAGCAGGCGCTGTGGGAGGCAAGCTAGTAGTATCAAGAGGGTGGGGTGCCCCCTGGTTCCCATGGGAGGATGTCATTGATTTGTTTGAATAATTCCATGGGCTGGTAGGGCACTGAAACCTGCTCCTCAGGGAAAGCAGAAACTGTGCCTGGTCCCCTTGGTAGGTGTTGTTTAGCTAGGGGACCTCATCTGCAGGAGCAGAGTGGGGAGGGGACTTGCAGTTGGGCCATTGGAGGCCCTCCTGATTTCACCAGGTGTCAAGGCAGCATGTGATATTGGGCCTTAATTTTAGACCTTACTTTAGGCAGATTGTCCCACAGAAGCCTAAGAGTGGGAACACCTCGCCCCGAGTGGGGGCAGCCCTGAGCCAAAAGCTGGAGAGAGGACGTCCTTGCTGTAGTCTCAGGACTCCCCTCACGCCAGCTAAGGTGCTGGAACCCTGCTTAGCTCCTGCCCTGGTCACCCTCTGCCCTTGCATCCTGCCTATCTGTATATCCAGCTCTCTCTCCACCATCTGTCCAACCTCATTTATAGGAACATGCTATAAAACCCCATAGCCCCCTAGTCTGTGATTCCTTCAGAAATGATGTAGATGGAGACTGTCCAACCAGCGTGGGCCCTCACCCCATGGACAGCAGCCACGCACCAGCAATGAGGCCCTGAGCCCAGCATTGGGGTTTCTGGTACTCACAGCCCCTACCTGACATAGGTAACCCCAGCATCACCTGGCGCAGGTCCCTCCATCCCTGACACACGTGAAGGGTCTGTAGCCTGGCCACGCTCGCTGCTGTTTCAGGAACCAGTGTAGCTCAGTGGGTGGGTGAAATGAGGTTCCACTTGCCACCTGTGGCTTCTCCCGGTCCGTGGGGATCTGTGGAGGTGCCACATCTTCCAGTATCTTCTCTCCAAGCAGAAGAACAAGGATTGGTGACCCTGGCAGGTACCGTCGCAGCAGTAGTGAAGTGACAGGCTCCCTCCTCAGCTGTCTTTGAGGCACCATCTCAAATGCCACCGGGGCATGCTCACCAGCACGACCCTCTTTCCCTCCCCAGGGTCTTCATTCTTTGAGGCATGTAGCTACCAGGCAAAACCCGAGCATTTCAAACTGTTATTGCCGGAGAGGATGAGATTGGGGTTTTGAATCTGCCAGGTTTTTTTGAGCCACGGGTTCCAGACAGAGCCTGGCTGAGGAGCGCAGGGCTGGGTGAGGGCAGCCTGCATACCACAGCTTCCATCTACCTTGGCACCGGGAGGGGCAGCCACAACTTAGAATAACAGTTCTCAGCCTGGGCTCCGCGTTAGAGTTACCTGTGGAGATGTTAAAAAGCTGATGCCCCAGCTGCCCCATGCCTAAGACCAATCAAATCTGAATCTCTGGGGGAAGAGATCCAAGCAGCGCAAGTTTGCAGAGCTCCCCAGGCAACTGCGCCGTGCAAGCGATTTTGAAAGCCATTGGATTCAGAATAGCGTTTCTCAGAATTTAACATAACTACAGATCATTTGGACAACCTGCTAAAATGCAGATTCTGATTCTCTGGGTCTAGGTGGGGCCCAGGATTCTGCATTGCCAGCAGCAAGGGTTCATAATTGGAATCGTGCTGCTTAAAGTGTGGCTGTGGACCTGCAGCAGCCGCAAAGCTTGGGAGCTTCCTAAAGATGCAGGCTCCAGGGCCTGCCGCCAGATCTGCTGAATTAGAACCTGCATTTTGATAAGATTCCCGGGTGGTTTGAATGCGCTTTGAGGTTGAGACACACTGGTTTAGGAGACTTTTATGGCCCAGCAAGCCTTAGAGAGAGGGGCAGGCTGCTTCCAGGCCTCATCAGAGGTCACAGGCCAACATCTCTTCATCATCAGATGACAAAGCCCAGGCTTGGGTCCTTCCAGAATCCCGACAGCTCTTTCATCTCTTGCTCTCCTACTCTGGGACCTGACCCAGCTGGGTGTGTCCCTCCCTTTGCCTTCCCCATGGCCCCTGCTCCAGCCCCGCCTTCCCTATCCCGCCTGGGATGGGATCCTGACGCCAGGCTCGCTTACACTGCCCGAAGCCTCAGAACTTCTCCGGCTTCGGCTTCGCAGAGCAGCCTTGCCCATCAGGGGGAAGGCACAGCCTGCTGACACACAACACTGTCTCCAACAGTGTCCCCACTGCACCCTCCCTGCAAACCCAGCCAGCCCCTCCCTCCACAGGCCCCTAACCCCAGCGCCAAAGACGCCGGCTGCCGCCTTCTCCCACACACCCACTTCTCTCTAGATGGCTTATCCAGGATGCTCGCCCGGCTGTTTTCATGTTTGCCCTGTTGCCATCTGAGCTGCCCCTCTGCTCCAGCCAGTAAAGAACTCCAGCCCTGTCTTCAAACAAGTCACTGGCTCACCCTTGGTCCTCCCCTCCCTCACTCTCGCAGCGCTGCTGTTTGGTCCAAGCCATGGGTGTTCTGTGAATGGCCTGCAGCTCCCAATTCACTCTCTGGTTGTGCCATCCCATGCCTTGTCCCCTGCATGATCTGAGCTCTTTCGGGAGCTGGGACTCCCATTCCCAGGGGTGGGGAACCTAGGGGTCTTGGCTGGCGTCTCGCAACTTCTCCTGGAACTGGGGTCAGGGAGGGAAAGCAGACCCAGAGGGCTGGTTTCTGAACTGATAGGGACAGGCCTTGAGGTAGGGCTGATAGGGCTATGATTTAAGAAATGGAAGATAAGACTTCCTGGGACTGTCAGCTCTGCGTCCAGCATGCTTCTGGTTGCCTTAGCAACTCAACAGGTTCAACCTCTTCTCTGGGCATCGCTGTCTGCTCAGACAGGAGGTGACAGGAGTCCTAGAGGTGTGCAGGTCTTCAGCAGGCAGACAGCTCAGCGCCCAGGATGCCCCTCACCTCCTTGCTGGGTTAGCTGACCTCAGTTGTCCTCTAGCTACCTGCATGATCCTGTGATCGTGTCCAACCAGCCAGCCATCCTCCCATCCATCCATCCATCCATCCATCCATCCATCCGTTTATCCAGTAAGCAGTCACTGAGCATCTGCTGTGTGCCTAGCCTCATGCTGGCCTCTTCAGGCAGGTATATGAGTTCCTGGGCCTCCAGGTCAAACACGAATGCCTCTATGGGTCCAGAGGTAACTGGGCAAGCCTGGAGGTCAGGAAAGCCATAGACATGTGTGAGTCCATTTAGAAGATATTCTCAACCCATAAACACTGCAAGCCTGCCTACCACCCTCTGCCAGGCCCTTATGTACGTGTAATTTGCATAAACGCAGTCACATTCTGCACACTGTAATCTATTTTATTTCACCTAATGCTACATGGTGGACCTCTTTCCACATAGACACATAAAGATTATTTTCACCCTTTTTAACAGCCTTATGGTATTCATTGTAAAGATGTCCCATTGGTTTATTTAAACACGAAATGGTGTTTGCAGTCTTTGGCTGGTTCATGAATTATTTCTGTTTCCTCTAGGGTCATCTTTATCTGTTTGCTTCTTTCGGTCTCTCTCGTGTTGGAGGCTGTCCTCAGCTGCTTGATGACCCTTAGATATCGATTCATAGTTGAGAGCAGGTCACCAAACACCTGATTGTTTGAAGTAAGGTCGGGGGCAGGCTTTACTTCATGAAGTGTGGGGAGGAATCAGCCATCTACCTGGAGTCTTCCAAGGGAGAGTGTCTTATCTGCTAGGGCTGCCACAAACTACCACAGACTGGGGGGCGTAAACAACAGAAATGTATTCTCTCACAGTCTTGGAGGTTAGAAATCCAAGATCAAGGTGTCAGCAGGGTTACTTTCTTCTGAGGTCTCTCTCCTTGACTTACAGCTGGCCGTCTCCTCCCTGTGTCTTCACATGATCTGTCTTTATCTGTATTTGAATTTCTTCTTCTTATAAGGACACCAGTTATATTGGATTAGAATCTACCCACATGACCTCATTTTAACTTCATTGCCTCTTTAAAGTCCCTGTCCATCACATTCTGAAGTACTGAGGGTTAGGGCTTCAACATATGAATTTTGGGAGGACACAACTTAACCCATAACAGAGATTTGCAATCTCCAGCCTGAGGGGGGACCCCTGGCATATGCAGTTAATCCTCTTGTTTCAGAGCTGCCCTGCTCCCCTCCCAGCCTGGAGTCCTCAGGCCCTTTGCAGTCTCATCAGAGGTGAGATCTTCCATCTCCTGCCGGGTGGGGTCAGGGTACAGGTGGTGATTAGGGGACAGTTTGCGGGGCTGCTGGGCTTTCAAGCCTACACATCAGCCCTGGCAGCTTTGCCTCTCCAAGTCCTGGCTTCCGTGACACAGATCAACCCTCCATCCGCACCTCTGCAAGCTCAGCTACACGTCTCCTTCACCTTGTGGAATCTGTTAGCACCCTCCAGCCACTCTCCGACTTCCAAAAATCTGTTGGTATCTGTCATCTGCTGCTGTCCCCCTCCAGGTCTCTGCTCCCATGGGCCTCTATCTGTTTTATTCCTTGACTGTCATTACACTAGAATCTTGGGAGGACGATGAGATAAATGTATACGTTCAATCCACTGTGTCCACTCAGAAACCTCCTGGTCTGCAGGGGAGGGCACAGAAGCAGCGCGGACTCAGCCAGGGGCTCTCGGGCCCCATTGGACCCAATGGGGAGGAGCTATAGCCACCTAGGGCTTGAGGGGGTGGGTTTGGGGTGAGAGCACAGCTGTGGGTGAGGCCTGTGGAGCTGCCCTTTGAATCCTGAATCCCTGTTGCTGCTGGGAGAGAGGGAAGGAGATTCCCAGCTCTTGCTGTGCGTGACGGCGGGCTCTGGACCCCAGGCTTGGTTCCAGGGCCTGGAACTGCCCTGCCTGCCAGCCCCTCTCCCCCTGGTGGTGTCACAGGTGTGACACTCTAGAGCCAGAGACGGTGTGGGGGGGCATCTGACACCTCCAAAATAATACATGTTTTCCAAACTGTTGCTGAAGCTGCTAAAATGTTTTTTTAAAACCGTTTACACTTCCCTTGATATAAGGCAAATACCTTCTGTCAGCCGGATGTGGGTCGGGAGGCGGGGGGCCCTTAAACTGGAGAAGCTGGATCAGAGCAAGGCCTCTTCACGGGGGAAAAGGACAGGCTTGGAGGGAGACACAGGCCTGGGGTAGGGGGCCCTGTGTCTGTGAGGGAGGGGGACCTGCAGGGCAGGCAGGAAGGGGCTGTGCCGAGTTGCCGGATGAGCCATGGTGACAGTCATCTGTGTTTAGTCCCAGTTGAATTTTTCCTTCCGAGTCTCTGTCTCCTTGTGAGGGAGCGGGTCCCACCCCTACTTTTGGCTTCTGTTTTGGAAATCCTGAGCTTACTTTGGAATTGTTCTAGGGAAAAGGAACGGGGAATGTCCTTGAAAGATGTGAGGCAGATTCAGTGTCCAAAGCTGAGAGGAATGGAGTTTGCCCAAGGCTAGGAAGGGGTAGGTGTTTGGGGTTCCCTGGGTAGGGGGTGACAGGTGTGCAGGGGGGCCAGAACCACGCACAACAAGCCGGGCTTTACCCAGCCTGTGACTGTCTCCTGCAAACATCTCTCCAGCCAACCAGAGAGGCTGCCGGCCTGTATTGTGACAGTGCCACTGCACACTCAGCGTGTCAGCTGCTGGGTGACGATGGGAAGGCTTAGGGCCACAAGGAGACACTTGGGCTCCAGCTTCCCCGCTGCGAGAGCTTCAGCACTGATTGCTCCACGGGCAGCCCCGCTGTGTGCCTCGGTGGCTCTCTCCTGCAGAGGCTGGAGTTACCCCTCTGAGCGCTGGGAACTCCCAGCCAGACCTTCCCGACCAGAGAACCGGCCTGACAGAGGAGGGAAAGGACCTGAGGTTCCTGGTACCTTGGGAGGGGCAGGGAGGAGCCGTGTGGGCCCTGTGGTCCACACACACCCACACGTGTACACACGCACACACACACATCACACACACCGCACTCCATCCCCTTGGCTGCGGTTCGCCAGCCAAAGTCATGCCCAGCCGAAGCTCTGCTGCCAGTCCTGGTGTCTGCTCGCTGCAGGGGGCAACCCTTTCCCTCTTTTAACCCTCTGGGGCTCCCATGTGGACTGCAGCACCCGCCCTGATGAGAGCTGGGCAACGTCTCCACTCCAAAGCCATGAGGATGCAGCAGGCAGGGAGCTGGGCAGGCAAAGGTGTGCAGGGCCAGAGCTACCAAGGGCAGGACCTTGCCTGCCTATCCTAAATGCCACCCCTTGGTTCCCTTCCCCCTGCAGGGTCAGCCTAGCCTGGGAGCTGGGGTCAGAAGTGGGGGAGCCCACAACAGGGATGGCCGTGCTCTGGCCGTTGCTGTGCTCTGGCCCAGCCTGGACACAGGGAGGAATGGTGCTTGGACCTGGCCCAAGCAAGGGCGGCCGAAGCCTGGTCGGACCAGACATGTTCTGTTTGTCCTTGGCCTGTGCCTGTGGCCATCCCCAGGTTCAAAGCCATTTGTCCCAGATGTGACTGGCATGTAGCACCAGGAAGCCCAAAGTCCACATATCCACAAATGAAAACTTTGTGGGAACACTGGTGGTCCCTCAGGACCCTTTCTGGGAGCCCTGTGACCACCAGCTGAAGCCCAGTTCCAAGGTCCCTAGAGCCCCCGTTGGCTTTAGAGCTGTGCATGTGCCTTGCCACCAGCAGAGGGCGCCGTGAGCCTGCTCACAACAGTCTAGTCTACCCTCAGTTCTCGGTCCTCTGTCCTCCAAGACTGGGCACCCTCAGGACAGGGCCCAGGTCTGTTCCTGTCTCTGTCCACCTCCAGCCACCTTCTCACCTCCCATCACCATAAAGGATGCAGGACTTAGCACCTGCTAAGTGCTTAATAACTGTTGAATGGATGGAAGGATGGATAGATGGACAGATGAAAGAAGGAAGGAAGGAAGGGAGAGAGGGAGGGAGGGAAGAAGAAAGGAGGGAAGAAGGAAGGATAGATGGATGGACAGATGGGTAGGTAGGTGGATGGATGAACAACTGGATGGACAGATGGACAGATCAACAGTTGGATGGATGGATGGGTGGGCAGGTTGGTGAGTGGATAGATGGATGGATGGACAGACAGACTGATGGATGGATGGATAGGTAAATGCACTATAAGAAGGAAGTCACAGGGAGGTCAATAAAGGCTAATTGATAGACTGAAGCTATAGCCCTGGCTGTGGACTGAATTCTTTCAGGAAAAAGAGAGAAAGCTTCATTTTTCCAGTATCTCCAGGGAAAAGGCCCAAATGCTGACATTTCCTCACACCCAGTGTTCCTGTGGTCTTGTCATCAAGTTTCCCTCTGTTTGCTGGTTACGCCCCTTCCCCTCTCCAACCTGGGCTGGGCCCTCACGACTGGGACACAAACCTGGAAGGGGCGTGACTGCTGAGATGAGGTTTCTGGAGAGAAAGGACTGTTCCCCAGCCGAGCGTAACTGCTGACGCAGCACCCCGCCCCGCACCCCTGCGCGGCCCTTTCCTGCCCTGCTCCTTGAATTCCGTAGCTCGCCCCGGCGCAGGCTGCTGGTATGAGCACACTAAGTGCTGAGGGACAGCTCGTCATTTTCCACCTGGCACTAACCCTTCCCGAGATCCACGGCTCTCCTCCGAGGCCTGCTGGCGACCAGGAGGCAGTGTCAGGCTCTGTCCCACTCCCCTGCAGGCCGAGAGTGCTCAGCAGGTCACACTTCCACTCCCAACACGCAATCCCACCGTGGGAACGTGAGCATGCCCTGGGCTCGTGAGTGCACATGTGCGTGTGAGCAGCCTAGAGCGTGAACGCCTGGCCTTTGGGGTGTGCCTGAGGGCTTATCTGTAAGTGTGTGCATATGACTGTGAACATCTGTTTGAGAATGTGTGTGTCTGTATGTGTGTGTGTGTCTGTGTGCGTATCTCTTGAGTGTCCGTGTGTGTGCGTGCACAGACATTTAGAAGCCGGTGTCTGTGCACATATGTATCTACGCATGTGTGTGTCATGAAGGTGTGTGCCAGGTGCCTCTGTTTGTCATCAGGGTGCTGCTGTACGTGCCAGAGGCTGCAGCCCCCTTGGGTACCCCTTTGAGTCCTCCCTCCGGGAGAGGGGTGCCTGCAGGATGCCCTACCCTGGGCCATCTCAGTGTCGCTCACCCCTTAGCTGGTGCCTAGAAGGGAGGAGTGGTGGCTGGAGCTCTGTTCTCACCCATTGTACCTTTCCTGCTGGAGAAAGCAGGTGCCAGAGAGAGGAGAATCCGTAGGGAGAAGGGTCCTGGGTTGACATCTCAGTTGAAATGGACGGCATCAGGTAGGGCTGTATTCAGGTGCTGTCTTCGTCATCAGAACTCAGCTTCTCCATTCTTCGCCTCTGCTTTCCCTTTATGGGCTTCACTCCCAGGCAGCCTCTCCCCAGGGGGGTGGCCCTGGCATCTCCAGGCCTCCATTATCACCTAGCTTTGTCACTAAGCTGGTTGGTCCAGCTGGATCACATGTCCCTCTGTGTGTGTGTGGTGTTGCCCCATCCAAGCTGCAGGGGCTGAGAGTGTGGAGGGGATAAAGTGGGTGTTGATGGGATGGGAACGGGGCGACTGGGTGGGCAGGAACAGGATGTGGACACTTTTCTCCCTGGTGTAGGTCTCACGTCCCGGGCACGAACAGGTGCAGACCCTTCCTCCTCAGTGCCCCAGCCCTTCATGGGGGCTCACAACAGCCACTCTGCTGGCCCTGGGTGAGGCCAGCTCCTCTGGCTTCAGGCTTTCCATGACCCTGGCCTTTGGCCACATGCCCTTCACCAAGTTCCCCCGGTTACCAGCCACCCAGGCCCTAAACTGGCTCCTGCCCATGAAACCCAAACCCTACCCCAGACTCCCTGGCCCGGTACCGTCTTGCCTCCTGCTTTGTTGCCTCCCCCTCCTCCCTAGAGACCCTGACCCACAGGTAGTGTCTGCACCCTGGCGTGGGGCCCCTAACCCCATGCGGCCTTTCAGAAGGGGAAGATGCTGGGCCAGCTCCTCTCTCCCCGTGGACAGCATGGGGGGCCTCGCCTTCACAGTGGGCCTCCCATCCTGGATAGAGACACCCAGGACCCCTCTGACATCCCGCCAGAGGAGCCGGAAGCCGTCCTCCATGGATGGCTGCCGGGTTCCAGCAGGCAGGCAGCTCTTCCAAGTGTCTGTGAATAATTGAAGACACCTTAGAATGTGCGCCTGCAGCCTGGAGGACGCCCCTCCCCCACTGAGTGCAGGAGCGGGCCCAGAGGGTGCTGCTGCGTGGGCCCCATCTGCCGGGGATGGCCCTGGAGAGGGTGGAGGCCAGGCCTGGGCCTGCCCCCTGCACCAGTCTCCTCCCCGCCTGCCGCCCTTGGAACCCTCAGGGCAGAAGAGGGTCTGCTGAGGGCCTGCTGCCTATGGCGGGCCTAGCAAGCCTGGAGTTGCCCAGAGTGGCTGCTTGGGGGAGGGGGAGGGGAAGGGGCCCAGGCCATCCCCAGCAGCCCCTCCTCTCCGCGGCTGTTCCAGGGGGCCCAGAGGGAGGGGCCCCACCCGGGCCAACTCCAGCTAGGGGCCAGGCTGGAGCAGAGCCAGCCTGCAGCTGCTCCAAGGCAGATCCCTGGAGAAGGGACCCAGCAGGTGATGCGGAAAGGGGGCCGGTAGTGATTTCTCCGAGCTCTGGGGAGCCGTCCAATTCAGCTGTGCGTGTGACGTGCCTGGGGTGGGGAGGCAGATGTTACAAGGGCCGTGAGCGTGTGTGTGTGTGTGTGTGTGTGTGTGTAGGTGTGTCACACTGTGTGGATGTGTCAGGAGCTGGGTGGCTGTGGGTGTGATTGAGGGGTCGCAGCTGGGTCTCTAGGTCTACAGGTCTGCATGTCACAGAGCCTTGATCAGAGCTAGGAGGTCCCGAGCCTGGCAGGGCCTCTCCCTTTAGCTCCAGGCTGAGCCCTCAAAGCCCCAGAGACAACCCCAGGGCGTCCCATCCTGGAGTACGTCCCCTGGCTGCCGTCGGGGCTCCTCCAGGACCCTCATTCTGAGAGCTGAGCCTGAAGGTCTAATCCTTCAAACCTGGGATTTTGGGTAATGAAATTTGTGAAAGGTGAAAATTAGAAACCAAGGGGCACGTTCCTTGGCCACTGCGCCAGCCCGGGCTCCCTGCTGGGCCCTGGGTGGGGTCTTGGAGGTAGCGCATGCCCTTCTCGGACAGCTCCTCCCCCCTGGCAGTTGGTGTCCTCCTTAGTAGACAGCAGTGACTCCTCCCTCCTTCCCTTCCACATCTGTTCCAAACGCCACACGAGTGAGAGGTCGGATTTCTCTGTGGCTCTTCCCGCCCCTGACCCCCGACCTGGTCCTCACCTGGGACTCTGGGGGTCTCTGTAGAGAGGTGTGAGCGGGGAAGGGGTCGGGTGGGAGGAGAAGCTAGGAGAGCCAGGCTGGGGCATCCAGCCACAGGTGACCTCTGGCCCCAGCATTCCCTGTCCCTTTGTGTCCCCTCTGTCGGTCATGGAAGACGCTTTGGGGAGACTCGGCTCAGGGTGGGTTGGGCGGGGGCCTGGGCTCAGCTGGACTTGCCACTTGGGACGCTTGGAATGGGGTCCCTCGGGACTGTCTCCTGCAGGGGGTCCTGCTCTCCTGCCGGTCCAGAGAGAAGCAGCTGGGATGGGGCAGGAGGGTCACTGCTCAGGGGGTGGGGGCATCCTGCACAATCCCTCTTATTCCCTCCCTGGACCTGGGAGAGAGGGTGGTCAGCTGGGGACTAGAGTTGACCTGACTCTGCCCTGAGGCCTTCGTGGACCACTGATCTCTTGAGATGACCGTGCTGCCCGCTGGGAGTGCAAGGTGGAGCTGTGGGTAGGGCAGAGGACAGAGCCAGGTCACGCGGGCCTGGCCACACTGGGCCTTGGGCCGCCTAAATGGGAGGCATCAGCCTAGGGGTGGTGGCAAGGTCTCGGGCCTCAGATCTCCCTGCTGGGTGGGAAATAGGATGGAGCTGGGTCCGTTTCCCCAGAGCAGAGAGACCCACCAAATACTTGCCTCTCCACAACGGCATCCAGCCCCACTCTTGGCACGGGCGGCTCTGGGTTTGCATCTTCATCCCAACTGCCGCAAAGGAGGGGCTCCCCTGGCAAGGGGCGAGCGAGACGTGGGCCGAGGGTCGTGAGCAAAGGGAGCCGGAAGAAAAAGTGACAGCTGGCCCCGCATCTGGGCCTCCCATCTGCCCAGCCTCAGCGCTGCTCCCAACCCACACCAGCATCAGACCTGGCCGCACTCCCCGATTGTTCCTGACCTGACGGGTCCCCCTCCCAGCATGTGCACCTGCTGGGACGATGCGCTCTGTCCAGAGTCACGTGGGAACCATTGACGGCCAAGTGTCCAGCTCCCCAGCCGCGCCTGAGTTATGATGCTCCCACATCACCTCCCTTTCTTCAGAACCGTGTGTTTCCTTGCTCTGAGGCTGTCTGTGTTCCTGCCAGGGGAGAGGCCTGGTACTGTGGGCATCCCCTCCTGGAAGTCCTCCATCTTCATACTTGGGTTAGAAAGGCAGGGCCAGACCAGTCTCGTGCTAACCTGGGAGGCTGGACCAGCTCCCATAGCAGCTCTTAGCACCACCCGAGGAGTCCTGCCTGTGAGACCCGAGGACGGGGGCTGGGGCTGGGGGCCTGCAGGCCTGTGGGCGGGTGCATCCGTGCACATGAATATCAGTGCACGTGTGTGTGCCGCGTGGTCCTGGAGCGGGCCTCAGGGGAGCTGAGAGTCTGCGGCTGACTGGGCTCCTGCCCCCAGCCCGAGGAGCGGCGCTGGGGGCAAGGGGCTCCCGCTTGCCGGGGGTCGTGCATCTCGTCTCGGCCGGCTTCTTTATTAACCCATTTTGGGAGCAGACTCGGAGTTCATGTTGTGAATCCGGCCATTTGCTCCTGTTTCCTCCGTGCCTCCTGTGGGGAGGAGCACATGTTAAATATTTGCGGTTTTGCTGCGTTAGGTTTTAAAGTTCAGCTGTAATTACCGTGACCAGGTGCCAAGCGAATCTGCTCCCTGGGGATGCCTTCCGCTGTAGCGGGGTGGCTGCATTCCAGGCCAGCCTCTGTGTGCTGTTTGCAAAAACCTACGTGCCTCCCCTTGCCTTTCCTTCCAGAGTCCCGCTGCCCTGGCCCCACTGAGCCCCGAAACCAGCCAGGCTCTACCACCTGTGGTGGGTCATGGATGGGTGTGTTCTCAAAGGGTCAAGGGCAGGGCCGTGGGCAGCCGAGTACCCATGTGGGCCTGCTGTGAGCAGCGCCTGGAGGCTCCAGCCAGCCTTAGCCTCGTGGCAGGGTCACAGCCCCACCTGCGGCAGTCAACAGAAATTCTGGCTTCACAGGCAGAACTTTATTTCCAGAAGAGATTTGAATTGTTTTGTTCTAGATCCCCCAGCCCACCTCGTGCAGACTGCTTAGCTACTCTTTCAGATAAATGCAGCCCAACCCACGATTTCCTGGACAAATTTGGGATAATGAACACGACCCCATCCCTTTCAGAAACCTCTCCTGGCTCCGGCCGGGCCAAGGGTGGCGTCTACGGCCTTCATCTGCGTATGCACACGCTGCTCTGGGGGTGGTTCCTGTTACAGGGGTGGTGGTGCCCCTCAGCTTTCTGGGTAGTGTCTGCTTCTTCCCCTGGCTTGCCCAGGACTACACATCACAGCCGCCAACAATGGATGTCCTTCAGAGTAGCTGCCAGATGCAAAGAAGGCAGGTGGAGAAGTAGTGCCAGCTGGTGCCAGGTGAAGAAGGGGCGCATCTGGGCTGGACCTCAGGTAACCGTGCCTCACGCAGCCTCAGGAGAGAGCTCCCAGCCTATCTCCTGATACTCGGGTTTGGTTCAGTCAGCATCCTGGTCTCTCCTCTGGCCGTGCCTGGGCTGGCTACAGGTACCCAGACGTGCATCTGCCCTCAAGAGGCTTGCAGCCCACTGGGCAGAGAGATGTGGGGGAGCACAGAACGGGGGTGGGGTGGGAGGGCAGCAGACCCCACCCCTTCCAGCTGCCTGGGAGACTGTGAGCTGAGGTCAAGAGGAGCTGGGGCCCCCCAGGGAAAAAATGCATCCTAAGGCAGCCTTGCCCCCTGAGGGAGCTTTGGGCCTTGGGATGGAGACAAGCTCACACGCCCCGTGGTGTCAGCTGCTCTAGTCCAACTTCCGGCCCCACCCTCTGTGGACCACATCTTGTCCTGTGGGAGGGGCTGGGAACAGGCAGGAAGAGCAGCTGACCAAGTGCTGACGAAACACAGGGAACTGGTCTGCTGGCATCTAACAGGGGTGAGACGGAGGGGAGATGGGCCCGACCCTGTTTTGCACCAGAGTGCCCTGCTTTGTGGGCATCCCAGGAGCTCCAGACCTCGGTTACCAGTGGAGCTTAGAGGGAAGTCCAGCGGACACTCAGAGCGAAACAGGCCACAGTCAAGGTGTAGCTGGGGCAGCAGTCTCATCTGAAGGTTTGACTAAGGGTGGATCTGTTTCCAAGCTCAGCCATTGGCAGGAGTCATTCCTCCCAGGCCTGAGAACTCCCTCAGTTCCCTGCTTGTGGGCCTCTCCATAGGACAGCTCACAACACAGGAGCTGGGTTATCTCAGAGCAAGGAAGCAGGACAGAGCAGATCACACAGGCATCTCAGTGTCTCTGTAACTTACCCTCAGAAGTGACATCCATCGCATTAGCCGTCTCCTGTGTGTTGTGTGTTAGAGGCTGGTCTCTCACGTGTGGGGAGAGGGGATTGCAAGGGAAGTTACCAGGCAGGGATATCTTTGGGTACCACCGCGGGGTCTGGAGGTGCTTCCATAGGAAAATGACATGTTCTGATTTACTTTGTAAAGGATCACTCTGGCTGCCGTGTGGAGAAACAGTTGGGACGGGGCAAGGATGAAGCAGGGAGACTTGACTTCTCTGAGATTCGTTTCCCTATATGTAAATTGGCTGTAAGGTTAATCACAGAGCCTCCCTCCCAGGTCCTTGTGAGAATTAAATGAGATAATATGGGGACCAAGCTCAGCACGGGGCGATGCAGACGTGTAATCTTTTTCCTTCGCACGTGTCTTTGCCCCTGACCCTCCCAGGGTCTGGCATTTGCCGCCGCCCCCTTTGCTGTAGAACCCAAGTTCGTGTGCCCGACACACAGTGAAGCCAAACAAGCTGAATCATCAGAGTTTGGAGGAGAGAAATGTTTCTTGACTGACAGCACCAACTGGGAAGATGGGAGACATAGGCTTGTTTCAAATCCATCTTCCTGGCTGGTCAGGGTTTTTAAAGGTATGATGGGGGTGAGGGCTGCAAGGGGCATGAATTTCTTCTGATTGGTTGGTAGTGCTTCAGAAATCTTAATCATCGACCTCTGGCTCCAACCAGTCTGGGGTCTACATGCTTGTCCTCAGCATGTGGTCACCACCCTCCACCTGGTGGGAGGGAGGGGGCGTTAGTTCCTGCAGAACAACCATATAGCCTTTGAGGAGCAACTAGGACCCTGTTACTGCTGAACTGTTGTTTCTTAACTGCTTTTCCTTTGTTCCTGCCTTCCCTCATTTCCCTAATTAGTAACTGCTTGAATCTGCTCTTTGGAACTCAGGGAAGGCCTTGGAGACTAAAGCCTTTTTCTACACACAAGAAACAGAGGACACAGAAAGGCCTCTGTACACAGGAGGGCCCTGCAGCGTCTTGCTCAGCTCCCATCCCCCTTTTCTTTGACATTCCTCAATCCGGAGGGGAACAGGTGCAAGGCCAGAAGGGGAATAAAGTTTTGGATAGAGAGGTTAATCATAAACTCGGCAGGGGAACTCAGTTTTAGGGGGACTCGGTTTCACCTTCATCTCGCTGGATGTGTCTTTATGTGTCTAGATGTCTGCAAACGATGATTGGAGACAAGTTCAAGTTCTTCCCCTGGAGCTCTGGGCCCTGTGCAGCCAAGGGTGGCCCAAGTTCCTCGTTTGCCCAAGAAGACCCTGGGCAGAGGAGAGGTGCGAGGACGTTCTGTTTTCCTTGCCGGCTGCCTCAGGCCCCATTTCCACCTGAAGCAGCTCACAGTCTCAGGAAACCAGGAGAGGCATCTCAGCACCTTGATCACATGGAAGAGATTGGGGTGCGGGTGCGGGGAGGGCCCCTCATCCACACGCTGGGGCCGCAGAGCCTCCACTTCAACCTGGCCAGGGCTGCCACTGCACTGATTGTTGCCCTGTGAGTCCAGCTGGATGTCCTGGGTGTGCTCCCTGTGACGCTGCCTCTTTCTTTGGAGGGTCTGGAAAAGAGCCCCCTGACGTTCATGATTGCCTTTAATTTAAGGATGAGCTCAGCGAGAATCTTTGTTCTGTGTTGGCGCTTGAGAAGCTCGTGCCCATGCTCTGTTTCTCCCGCCACTAGGAGTGGCGGGGCTTCTACAACACAGTTCTGACTCTTGACACCCAGAGTTGGTGTCAGACCCCACAAGTGGAGGGCAGAGTGCTGCACACGACTGAGCTTCCTGCAGACACCAGCCACAAGTGGGGTCCCCAGGCCACCCGCACTGCTCACCAATGGGCTACAAATTCAGGGGTTCCACGATCCCCTCAAGTTTGATAACTAGTTAGAAAGACTCACAGAACCCAGGGAAGTGCAATTACAGTTTCGTTATAAAGAACGCACACAGAGCAGGTCCGGGAGGGTCCTGAACCCAGAGCTTGCATGTCCTTCCCCATGGAGTCAGGGCACATCACCCTCCTGACACATCATTGTGTTTAACTAGGAGCTCCCCTGAACCTCGGTGTCCAGAGTTTTTACTGAGGTTTCAGAACAGAGGCAGGATCAATAAATCATTGACCAAACGATGGAACTCAGCCTCCAGGCCCCCACCCCCCACTCCATCAGGCACTGAAATTTCCAACCCTCTAACCGCCAGTGGTTGACCTTTCTGGTGACCGGCTCCCATCCTGAAGCTCTCAAGGGGCCCAGCAAGAGTCACCTCGTTAGCACAACAAAGACCCCTACCACTCAGGAAATTCCAAGGGAGTGTGAAGCTCTGTGCCAGGAACCCCAGGACAAAGGCCGGTTATGTAGTTTATTATATCACAGCCTGTTCCCAAGTGAATACGTCATTGTGAAAGGCAACTCTCAGCTTTGCTTCTGAATCCATTTATAGCCCCTCACTCGTTTTTCCTTTGTCAGTCCCACTTTTAATTTATGCTGTCATTTCTTGTATGCCATCTTCAACCCTCTCTGCACGAGATGGAGTAGAATAGAGAAATCATCCCTGGTTCTAGCTTCAGCTCCAAAAGAACATGTGACCTAAGAGCGGAAGCTTCCTATGTGTATCGCACCTGACATCTCGGAGCACGGTGCTCAGGGGGCCCCCAGTCCACCCCCGTGCCTGCTGCTGAGACTTCAGTTGATGATCTTGTCAATTCTTCTAGTCAAGGCTCATTGCTCTGTGAGCAGACAGCAGCAGGGTGTGTCTGCTGGGGTGTGCCCCAGAGCGTGACTTGGGGTGCTGCCCTCAGGTGGGGTGGAGAGGAAGGGGTGGGGCTAGCCAGGCCAGACCCCAGGCTCCTAACTCCAAGGAGTGTGCCCTTCCTTTGTCACCCCAACTGCAGGAGCACAGTGAGGAGAGAAGGAGGGAGGGCACTTGTGCCCAGGCAGGAGGGACACCAGCAGCAGAGTCCGCTGGGAGTGGGGACCCAGCTTCCTGTTCCCAGAGCTGCCCCTCCCACCATGCCCAGCCCCCCTCCCTGGGAGCTCGGACTTACCCAGGGTATCCTTCCTGCCCAGGGTGTGAGGGAGTGGGTACAAACCCTGCACGGTGAGTCGGGGATGAGGTCCCAGTGACGACCGCGAATCCTCCCGAGTTGGTCCCCGAAACATTCTCCGCTCCCCTCATCAAACTGAGCAGAGGGTGAGTGGGGTCTCTGTCCGAGGGTCCTCCACGCCGTGGCCTAGAGGCTGTAGCACATTTCAGGTGAGGAAGGCTGTGGCCCGGGGTGGGGGGCGGGGGCAGCCTCTAAGGGCATGTGCTCTCTGGCAGGCAGCAGTACCAGACCCGGCTTTCCTTTAGAAACATCCCAGCTGTTGGCAGAGATGAAGACAGTCCCTGGACACAGCCTGGCTGGGGAGAAGTGGAAGAGAGGCGGGGACAGCTTTGGGCCCCCTCCCCCCGCTGGCACTCATCCCACCACAGAGGCCCCTTGCTTCTCGGCAGGCGGGGAGGGGGCACATCCAGATGAGGTTTCAAACACCTCACATGCAGAATAAGCAATTGAGCTGGAGAAGAGAAAGGCACCAAGCGTGCCCCTGGCAGCGTGAGACTGTGGCTGTGAGAGGGGGTGGTGCCTGCCTCCCGCTGAGTGCTGTCCACCTCCTGGTTCCCCAGCCTGTGGACAGCCAGGGGGTCTTACCTAGTCTGTCTCCCTCCGTCCCTCCGTCCCTCCTTCTCTCTCTCTCTCTCTCTCTCTCTCTCTCTCTCTCTCTCTCTCTCAAGGACGGCTCCTTGCTGAGGGACCACAAGTGACCTTAGCTCAACCAAGCCAACAACTTGTGGTGACCAAGACAGACACCTGAGCCCCAGCCTTCTCTCAGAAAGGCCTCTAGCCTCGCTCCCCTGCATGGACTCTCAGCGTGGGGACAGTCTTGGAGGCCTTCTGGGTGGAGGCGGTCTCGGGAATCCCTTCCTAAGCCTGTGTCCCTCTGAGTTCCTAGCAGCAGCCCAAACTCTGCCCTCAGGCTGAATGATTTGCTTTCATTCCTGTCCTATCAGCTGTGCTTACTGAACTGAGGATTGGACCCCTCAAGGGCAAGAGAGGAGGCTGGAGGATGGATTAGAGAGCGCTTCAAAGTCCAGGTGCTTTTTGGAAACCAGCAGTGAAGCACTAGCCAGGAACTGATGAAGCCAGACTCAGTACTGCCCTGGGGTCCTGCCTGCCTTCCCGGCTGCCCTCCAGGACTCCACTCCCAGCTGCTGTGGAAACCGCCTTTCTTCGTCAACTATGAGCATGGTGGGGTTGGGGGTGGGGGGAGGAGGCATTGGTGGAACCAGGGGCTCTCAACCCTGGACGCACATCGGGATCACAAGGGCCTCTCCCAGAGGTGAGGGGTTGGGGGGTAGCGCTTCCTATGGGCACTTAGGCTCCCCTGCTTCCCCTCCCCTGCGCCTGGCTGTTTCTTTAGCCGGGCACTGCCACCTCCAGAGAGCGGGGCTTCGCTTTTACAGAGGACCCTTCTGAGGCACCCTGTGGGGTCTGCTTGAGCTCAGACTAGATGCACAGTCTGTGCCTGTCAGGCCAACCTGGGTGACCGCTTCCTTGGCAGTTAAGTGTGTATGGGCAGTTTGGGGACCTGGGACACTGCAGAGGTCCCATGTCCTTGGGGCTGTCCAGACGCCCTTCCTGTTCCTGAAGAGATGGTCTAGCACCAGCAGACACACTACCCTGCCCCCCACCTCCTTACCCCACACCACAGAAGTTGGGGGTCTGTGGCCATGTAGGATACAGCCCACAGCCCTGTCCCCAACGTACATGAAAGAAAGAATGTGTGGTGTGTCATTGTCATTCTACATCCAAGTGCAGGGCCAGTGGGACATCCATTCAGAGCTGTCCCCTGCAGTGGAAATCGACTGCCTGGTGACCGGGGATAAAGGTGGACTTGATTAGAGCTGAGACAAATGGGGGAGACAGTTCACTTCCCCTTGCCATTCGGTCCTTACCTTCAGCTTTTCAAGATTCAGAAAAAGGCCACAGGACACGGGCTTCCCTGGTGGCACGGGGGTTGAGAGTCCGCCTGCCGATGCAGGGGACGCGGGTTCGTGCCCCGGTCCGGGAGGATCCCACATGCCGCGGAGCGGCTGGGCCTGTGGGCCATGGTCGCTGAGCCTGCGCATCCGGAGCCTGTGCTCCGCAATGGGAGAGGCCACAACAGTGAGAGGCCTGCATACCGCAAAAAAAAAAAAAGGCCACAGGACAGAACTCCAAGAAGGAATTAGCGCCAGGGAGTGCTTGGGCCTGTCACGCCCTCCTTCCAGGATGGGTGTCCTAGCCATCTCTTCCCCTGGGGCTCCCCCTGGGCCTTCTCCACTTGTTCTCCGCCCAGCCTATCCCCTTGCCTAACCCTGGGTTGTCCCTCTTCCCCGGACCACCTGTCAAATGACCTCTGCATTTGATAGCCAGGCACCTGGCCCCTGGGCTGTGACTCAGCATTTATCCCCGAGTCCTGGAGAATTTTCTGTCATCTTCAGCAACAAGTGGTTGCAGTTCTCATTGTCATAAGACCAAAAAAAAAAAAAATGCAGCTGAGAAAACAGAGATGTGCTTTTCCACACTACACTGGGAACATCTTGACATTTAAATCCAATTACCCTTTTCCCATTCTTGATGAGGATATGACATGCAGCTAGAGAACATTCTGCTAGATAAATGTATCATCGTCCCTGCCTGCGTATAATTTCCCAGGGCTGATCTGGGGACTCTGTGTCCCCTGGCCACCCTCGGCCTGTGTGAGAGGATGGAGTCACGAACTAGGTACTTCAAAAGGCCCTGAAAATGTATGTTTGGAAAATTTGGGCAGCATTTGATCTCTGCCCTTCCCTGTCATTAGAATTAATTGGGGAAATGGCACAATTGCAGAGGCAGGAGGACTCGTGTCAACCTTTGTAAAGATTCTGCGGTCGTTCTGAGCTCGCCATCCCCCGGCTTTTGACAAAACGCCGCAAGCCAGGTGGCTGTAGCAGAGTGGAATTTACCAAACGCATTCCCGTATTACTTCAAAACTTCAGTTCCCTCAGATGCAGGAAGTCGTGGACTCCAAATGAGCCAGAAAGCCAGTACGGACTTGTGTGCTGTTATTCTGATGTCCACATTAGTTCTCTTGGACATCTGGAGAGATGAGGCACAAGTTCTTTGGCGAGGGCACAGATGGTTCCACAGAGGAAATTGCCAGGATTAATTAAGGCTGTGAGAGTCCTGTCTCCTCTCCCTTCCAGCCAGACTCCCTGGGATGGGCTGTGTCCAAGGAGATCGGACACAGCTCCCCACCCAACCCTGCCCCCTTCAGAAATCCATTTACCACCTAAGCTCACAGGGCATGCCTTGACTCTCCTCTCTCCATTTCCACCTGCAGAGAGAGAGGGAGAGAGCAAGGAAAATGTAAGTTCACGGAGATTTGGAGTCTACTTTTAACTTCGTTCCAACCACCTAATCTCTTCCCCAGCCCACTCCCAGCCATGGCTATTACCAGCCCGAGCTGATTCTTCTCCCACTCCCACAAGATGGAGCAATAAAAAGCAGAGAAAGGTAATCCCCACCCCGACGTCACCCATCCCCCCAGAAGGCATGGAAGCAGAAAACCTTCCCTCCCCTTCCTTCAGAGCTGGGTGACCAGTTGTCTTCCTCCCCTGAGGCTCTGATCATCCTCGGACGCCTCACACGGTGTCTGGACTTGTTCATCCCAAATTACACTGTTGTTTTCTCCTGTGTGCTCAGGGCTGGTTAATAAATAGAAATTAAGTCATTTATTTGCTTTTTGCTGCAAATCAGTGTGAGACTCAAGTGGTACTTGCATTTGTGAATGCAGAGGTGTGAAATTTTGTGTCTGCTTGCGTGTTAAATGGAATTGAAGGCTCATTCCATCAGCCCCAAAACATTGTTCCCAAGAGTTCACATGTATTACGTATTTTTACAAACACACTTTTGTCTCTTCTAATATTCCCTGAATGCTTAGGTAAGGGTTGAAAATGAGATCTCTCTTCTCTGACATCCAGGCTCTGGGCACCTCTCAGAAAGAGAAGGTCGAGGGATCTAATGGGATTTGGGGCTGATAAACAAGGAGCCATAGAGAACTAGACAAGGCTACATCCTGGCAAGTGGTACCACACGCTCGAGGCTTTGGTCAGGTGCAGCCTGGTTAGGGGAGGTTAACTCTCAGAAAGAAGGAGGGGTAAGAATGAGGACCCTGTCACTTTCCTTATAAGTCCTTCCATACGACTTTTTTAAAGACATATGTGCTTTAAAATATTTTCTCAATCAGTATGTAATAAATGCCAACCACTTGTCCTGGAATTAGATGCAAATATGAGGCTGTGCTGGAACCATCCACCGACCACAGGAGCCCTGAGTAGAGAAAGTCAAACCAGGTCATAGAGCAGACCTCTCGCAGCTCCCTCCAAGAGTGCCTCACAATGGTTTGTGGGGTTCCTTCGTAGAAATTCCCAATCTCTGAAGGTGAGGGGACCTCTCCAATGACCCTCAAGGGTGAAGGTATGTTTGCAGAACTGTGTCATGAAAACCATGTGCCGTACTAAGTTCAAAGTCAGCAGTTACCAAGCTGAGAAGACACAGGTTTTCCCCACACAGCACAGGCTGTGTGGCCATGTGCCATGGGAAGGTGAGTCTGGGACAAAGACACTGCTGGACTATGTCACTTTAGGGAATTAGTGGAAACACCCTTTCCAGGGGAAGGAGAATCTCTCTGAAACAGGCCTAGGCTGGCAGTTTAAGACATACTGTTAGACTCTCGCGATTAAACCACAGCATGGAGTTTCAGCCAGAGGAGGCCTCCCTCCTCCTCTCCTCTCCTGTTTGTTCTCTCTCTCTCTCTCTCTCTCTCTCTCTCTCATCTCAGGAGGTTCAAGGACCCATAAAGGGGATTATAAGTTGACCTACGTGTCTTTCCCACTAGACAGTGAACCCCTCTGGAGATAAATGATTTATTTTTGTATCAGCCCCCAGAACTGGTATCATGTGCATGTGCAAATCTTGGCTTCTGAGTTTGAGGAACTGTCCGTGGTGTTGACACTCAGTTGCAGTCATTTCACTTGATTATGCTGATGGCCAGGACCTCACCTGGTTATCCATAGTGTTGTTTTGACAGACTTCACACTGTACATTTCCAGGGGCTCCTGGAACCAGAGACCAGAACACGACCTGGGGCCAAATCTTGGAGGCGGAATAGCATTTGCAGCTGTCCGTGGTCCTGAAAACAGCCACCCTTCTTCCAGTTGGCTGAGTTGCCAATGGGGCCCATTTTCAGGAACGTCCTAGTGCCAGGCCTCAGCCTGATTTCAGTCACCTAATTGCTGGTTGCTGTGTTTGTTGCTGCAGCTTAGATTCTGGCGAGAATCTGGCCTTCTGCTTCAGTCATGCTCCCAGTCCTTGCAGCTGTTGACGTGATCCTGTCTGAATCAGCTCTGCCTGTGACTTCAGTCTTGCCAGGCCCTGAACCAGGGTTTGGCCTCTGATTGCAAAGCTGTGTTTCCATTTCATCCTACTGCATGCTTGGTTCCTTGGGAAAGCAGACTCTGAGACAGAGATTCACGTGCAGGAAGTTTATTGGGACTCTATTATGACAGAGGACAGGAGAGTTAAAATAGCTTTGGAGCAAACTAAGCGTCTACTGTTGTCCATTCCAAGTCAATGTGAACTGTTTCTGATACTTTTTTTTGGACAGAGATGGAAAAGAATCTATTTGTCAAGCTATGGTCGTATACCATGTACCCAAGGCCACGTAAATCTAGCAGATACCACACGACACAGTGATTACAATTAGGGCTACAACTTGATAGAGTTTGCAGCAATCTGCTTTCTTCCTCCAGGACTCATTTGTCATTTGTAGGGACTAGACTAGTGAATTACATGGTGATTTGATGGTTTGACTACTCCTACATCTTTTAGGTCTTTAAAGGTAGCACTCATCTCTGCCATTTCCCCAGGAATGGCAAAATGGAAAATTAAATATTACCTTTGATTTAATATCTTGGCTCAGGGGATATGGTAACTTCCAAAGGCTTCCTAGGTATTCCTTACTGTGGTAGCTCTTATCCCATGGGTCAAGGACATAGGGGTTCTGCCAACTATCACATATGCCCATTTCAATTGTACATTCAGAGATGCGGAAAATGATCACTGGGGTGGGGGAGTCTGCCAGATATGGGCCATTTATTACCTGGTCCCTATATTCCCTCACTCTACCTGAAAGGCTACATGTCCGGTTCCCAAGAGCCAAGTCCCTAGGTGTAAATGTCAACTCGGACAAAAATCTAGACAAGTTTAGATGTCATTCCCCCCAACCCCTGCAGTGTACATTTATCCAAATAAATGGCCACCGGTCACTTTGAGGAAGGACTACTGTGTACACTTGCCATGATGACGTAAGCTTCTTCCTCTTGGGGACCCAACCTCCCCTCAGTCGTTGAGTTCTGGATTTGAAAACTGGTCCAGGGATTGTGCCATTTTATTGGATCAGCGGCCCTCAACCTCCTGATCGTCCATCCTTGGTTTCTTTGGGTTGTATATATTGGTCAATACCCTTGTTGGCTACCCATCTTTCTTGCCCTTGGGATGACGTGTTCTATTAACCTTCCTCATAGCTTTCTGCAGGCCAGCTTCTGTTGGCTGAGGCTCTGACATTGCTGCTCATTAAGATTCATTTGTGGTGGCTAAGCACCGCCACGTGGGTTGTATTATTTCAGGAGCCTATCGTCTCCCATGGATATCAGGGAGTCCTGATCTATAATGGCATCTCTTTATTCAGCCCTGTCCTACACAGGAGAGCCACCACTGAGCTTCTCATTGATGCTGGTGCCTGTCTCACCGGTGCATTCTCTATTGCTTTAGACAAGGGAGTACCCTTCAGGTCCTCCTACAAAACTCAAGTCATGTGGTGAGTTCTCTAGCCTTTCATAGATCAGCTGGCATGATCACCTTTGTGAGCCTTTTGATCTCTTCCTCCACTGTCTGTCACAGCAGTTCTATCATTTCTGCTTCATTTGTGTGGGCCATCGCCTTCTCTGTGTTTCTAAGAGCCATCCTAGCAGCATGTTAACATCATCACCTGGGGTCCTCGCCATACTCTTAAATCCTGTATCCCGAGAGAACGCTCCCCTATAAATTCTTCCTCCTTATCCAACTTGATGTTCTGCTTTCTTATCTTAACACCCGCAGAATCTATGTATACTCCTGGCTCCTGCCGGTGCCTGTTTTATGGATCCTTCACCTCTCTCAGGGGTATAGTCCCTTTTCTCCTCACATACATCAATCCAGATGTCCCCATCCCATTTCTCAGGCTCCAATTCCTTCTCCATCAGGTGCCTGACATTGCTGAGAACGAACTGTGTCTGCAGCTCTGCTGCTCCAACTATGAAGTCCTGGGGCTGGTCCTCCTGCTGCAGAAGATGAGGGTCTCTTGATAGGCTGCCCAAGAGGCAACAGCCAACCAACTCCATTGTCCCTAAATGACTATTTGCCCCACATTTCTCAAACTTCTCATACATTTTTGAATACACCGGTGCATCTCCTTCCACTGCTATGCCATCCTAGCTCACCACCAGTGAAAATTTTAACAATTGTATTACTGCCTCTTGCCAGGGACAGTCTGTTGCGCCACCTACCACCAGGTCCGGGGTCCTCGCTGGCTGGCCAGCAGGTGATTCAACTCTAACACTTCATCTTCGCATCTGCTTTCTCAGACCACCGGCACCAACTGTCTGATTCCTTTGGAGCAGACTCTGAGGAAGTGCAGGGAATGTGTGGTGGAAGGTGTTCTCTCGAATCAACACCTGTGCGGGAAGGGGGAGAAGCAAGAGCGGGCAGAGGAAGAAGAGTCAGACTGTGATTTAGTCAGCCAGTCCCATATGGAACTCCGGAGCAGGGTGGCCCTGAATGGAAGCAAGGAGCTGGAGCCTTCATACTCTGCATCAGCCGGTTACTGGATGCAGGCAGCCCCAGGGAAGATGCGACCTTGGGTGAGGCGACTTTCTGCAGCCGGGAGTAATCTCTGGAGGGAAACCCGGGGAGCAGTTTTTCCAAATTGCTTTGCTTACTCGAGTATCATTGAAAATTAGCTGTAGCTAATGTTACTGAGTTCACTTCTTTTTTCAGTTTTAGAAAAGCCTTTTCCTTCCACGAACTGCCATTTGGTTCCTGAGATACAAGCATGATCTCTGAAACGGAGATGGCAGGTTTTCTTAACGTGGCACCTCAGAGTTCTAAAATATGTTTACACAATTTTTTATCAGTTTAATTGAGGAATAATTTATACACAGGAAAACACATTCATTGTGCGTTCTGACAAATGTATGCCATCATCCCAATCGAAATATACATTTCTTTCATCCCAGAACGTGCTTCCATACGCCTGATCACTCAACCTCCGCGTCCCCATCCCCCGGGCAACCACCCATCTTATTCTGACTCTAGAGATTAGTTTTGCCTGTTGTAGAATTTCATGTAAGTGCAATCCTGCAGTACGTACAGTGTGGCTTCTTTCGTTCAGCGTGAGGTCTGTGAGCTCACCCATGTTGCCATGTGTATCGGTAGTTTGTTTCTTTTTACAGACAGTAGCATTCCATTGTATGGACATGCCACAATTTGTTTATCCATTCATCTGTCGGTAGGCATGTTCTTAGAGTTTACTGTCACGGCATACCTGGACACAGGCAATGCGGTCCTTAGTGACGTTCAGTAAAGGGGTGTGACCTTACACAGCCGTGCAGCCTTGAGTAGCTAGGAGGGGGCCTCCATGAGCCAGGAGACCGGACATCACTTCACTCCAGCATCGCTTAACCAAAGAGCCCTAGGAAACAATGCTCTGGCCAAATAACTGTGCATTTTGTCACTTCTTCCAAGGCATGTATTTTTCTAGAAGATGCTCTAGGCATTTTCTTTGGAAACTACTTGAGTTAGTGTCCTGCCAAGCAATATTAATTCTCCTTTTTTAATTCAGGGTAATAGTAATTGAGGGGCAGACCTGCAGAGCGATGGGTTTGGGCACATGCATGTCAAACGGACTATATATCATGACATCAGACATTTCGAGAAAATTGCTTTTCCTCCCTGAATGCCAAGTCATAAATAATTTCAGGTTGGGAAGAGCTCTGGTAAGCATGTGCTTGACTCCAGGGAGTGGCCTGTAAGTATTGTGAGCCGTAGAATAAAAAAATGAGGGGACAGATTTGTGGGGTCACTTCTAGTCTGGATCTTGCTATAGCTCTTTGCCCCGCCCAGATCTGCTTTCCCAGTGATGAACCCATCACCCGCCCCCATAAGTGTGGGCTGCTGATGGCTCACAGCTGCACCCTTAATTCAGAGACTTGACTTCGGCTGACAGGAGCCTCATCTGGAAGGTGATACCTTCCTCCTGGAGGCGGCCTACAACCAGACACACTCTGGTTAACGTGCTTTGGGTGCAGGAGACAAACCGAAAAAGCCCTGGTTTGTAGCACTCTCCAATGTCTGTGGTGTAACTACTCCCACTGTGGCCAATGCCAGGCTACCTTGCAAAAATAAATAAGTTGCTTAGGAGTGTAAGCACGTGCCAAAAAAAAAAAAACAAATGACATTTAAAAGCATGGGAATGATAAACACAGAATTCAGTGTAGTGGCTATCCTGGCTGGGTGGGATAGGGATGTCAGAGGGGCTGAGGGAGTCTGGGTGGCACTGGTACTATCAATAAAGCTCTGTTTCTTAAGCTTGGTTGTAGATACCTGAATGTGTGTGCTCTTTTTCTTTGTACTGTGTACATTATATGTTATACATCTTCTTTTGCGTGAATGAAATGTTTCATGACAAAAGCAATTCTAGAGAAGCCTTTTAAGCTTTGAACTCGTCTTCACCTACGCACATAAGGCGTGGCTTTTTGGTAGAGACCGTGGAAGCAGCTTGAAGGCTGGTCTTGACTCTCCCTCCGTCTGCCTGCTGGGTGCAGCTACAAAGTTTACACCCCTGACAAGCTCTAAGCGTGGTCCCATGGAGGGAGATGCCCATTTCTCTCAGGATGGGCAGCAGAAGGAGATGAGTCAGCGCCTGTGGACAGAACTGCGCTGTGCAGCACCTCCTCCCGTCGAGGACCAAGCCATGCTGCCCTCAGGCCTGAGGCTAGATCTGCGCCCCGCACCCAACTCAGTTCTTCTTTTGACCCGGAGAGGCTATTAGAGCCAGACCATCCCACTGTGTGATACTTAGCATCTAGATGTGCTCCAGGCACGTAGCAGCCCTGGGCGCTCTGCTTTTCATCTCCCACGGATGAGCCCCTGCCGCCCTCCCCAGAGTCCCCCTCATAATCCCATTTTCCACGTAAGGAGATGCAGGACCGGAGCGAGTCTGGAACCGGGCAGGGCAAGAAGCTTCCGGCGGGAGGGCTTGCTCTTGCAGCCACGCGGTGCCCCCCGCGCTCTCGTGCCAGCGCCACTGGGCGGCTGTGGCCCTGTCCCCTCCAGGTTCCCTTCACCAGGGCCTTCCTTCCCCGGGGTTCACTTCTGCTTGCAGCCTGGCTGGGGCTCCCAGCTGAGGAGGGGAAGATGGAGGGTCTGGCCCACACCTGGGCACCCAGGGGCTCCTACCATCTGAACACAGTGGCTGCATGCTCCTTCACCAGGTTGTTCACGTCGCCCTTTCCTCTGGGAGACACATTCGTCTGTACAAAGCCCCTGATTTCCCATTATAGAGTTGGTGAAACTGAGGCTGCAGGCCAGTGAACTGCCGTTGCTCATGGGCCCCCGTGGGGACTCACAGCTCAGACCCTCGGGGCCAGGCCACCTTCGTTAACGCAGAAGCCCATGTAGTGAGGTAGCAGGGACCACAGCCCAGGGGGAGGCGGCCAGGACTGAAGGCAGACAGCCAAGGAGAGTCTAAAGAAGAAACTCAGGCTGGGAAGCTCACGTCCCACACGTGCACACAGATGCCTGAGGGCGTCAGAGAAGTTCCAGAAGCTGTTTCAGATACGGCCCAGGCTGAAGCTGGAGGGAGGCAGCAAGGAAAATCCCCACGCTGAGTCAACCCCTGAGAGGCCGGGCGGACTGGGAGTGGAATGGGGGAGCTGGGTCTGAGGAGACGTAGCAAGGGCAGCCTGTGTCCCGTGCTCAGCAAGACCCTGAGAAAGCAGTAGGTGGGGAGGAGAGCGGACCCTGGGGCCAAGGACCACCGGGTTTAAATCCCAGCTCCGCCACTGACCAGCTGTGCGCCCTTGGGTGGCTTAACACGTGTGCATCTCTGTCTCTTCGTGGGTCAAGTTGGGTCAAAATAACACCGACCTTGTGGGCTTCTGTAAGGGTCCAGAGCTTCTACAAGGTACCTGGAATCAACAAATACCCTCACTGACGAGGACAACAGGGTCGGTGTGGGAGCAGAGTGGGCTCTTCCCTGGGTGGCCTCTGGGTGGGGTGGGGGGGCCGCTGAGGTGGGAGACCCAGCCTTCTAGGATCAGAGCCCCAGGGAAAGGAGGCAGGGGCCCCTTGCAGAGGGTGGGCACGTGCAGTGGGCTCACACAGTGCTTGAGAAGATTGGGGTCATTGCACACATCAGGCGAGGAGGGGCCGTGCCAGGCGCTCAGAGGGGTGGCTCCTGTCCTTCCTCTGTCCACAGGCTGCATCGCCTGAGTCCTGCAGGGCCCAAGGGCCTCCGTGAAGCCAGAGCCTGGGTTAAGGGTGATCCCAGGCAGCTGACGTGACCCAGACGCAGGCCTGAGGGGTCAGGCCTGGAAGGACCCAGACCCTGCACCAGGGTGGTCTATCAGGCCTGCCTGGGAAGTGGGGTCTCTCCCCAGGGAGGAAAGGCCAGGGGTCTGGAAGCTGAGAGAGAGAGAGATGAGGCCTGAGAAGGGTATCCTGAGCAGGGTGGTGAGAGCATGGGGGCACTAAGGAGACCCTGATGGGGTCAGGGAGTCTGTGACTAGGGGAGGTTACAGAGTGGGGTCAGTGGGGGTCGGAAGGATGCGTTCTTGGGCAGGGGCCTGTTACATGTCCACGGCTGGTCACAGCTGAACTCAGCTCTTCCAGCTGCGCACAAAACTAGATGCCCTCACCGGGGGCTCCGGTCCCCAGCAAGGGTGTGTGCTGGGACAGGCCCTTTCTCCTTAGTCTCTTGTTCATTCCTCTCCAGAGCTACCTGGGCCACCCCTCCCTCCACAGCCCCCTCCCCCAGCCTTGGGCCAGGCCATCCAGACTGCAGACACTCTGCCAGAGGAGAGCGCCACAGCCCCACTCCGCCAGCAGCCAGGCTCCTGGGGCCCACCTTCTCAGCTCCCTGTCAGGGGCCCAGAACTATTGATTCTCTTAATTGGTTGCTCATAGAGGACTGAAGGAAAAACAATAAGCAAAGCAAAATAAAACATTCCTTTTAGCTTTCCACAAGTGTGGGCACCAAAACCTCAAGGTTCTATGAGACCCTGGACACCGGGTGCCCACCCCCAGAGGGAGAGGCAGCCATGGGCACTGGCCCAAGCCCCTCAGATGAGCTTCCCGTCCAGGACAGCCCTTATGTCCCTCAGCCGCAGGTAAGTGCACCCCCTGCCAGCCCCCGACCCTCCCAGCCATGCCAGGGAGGGCCTGAGGATTTCATTATGAGCTCAGATGATTATCGAGTACAAGGGGGAGTGAAGGGGACGTTATAAGCTCTCCTTTTAATAATGAATCCCATTTCCTCTTGCAGTTGGTTTTCTTGCAACAGACGCTGTTGCAGAAAATGGAACAAAATGGAAAAGACGAAAAGGCGAGTAACTCGGCCCCAAAGCCTTCCCAGCAGATGTCAGGGACAGCAGGGCAGGGCGCCCGAGGCCCGCCCACCGCACCCTCGCCTGGCACAGAGGCACGGCTGCTGCCACGGCGACCCATATGTTTGGACGATTCGCAGCTTGGCTCGGTATTGGGGAAGCTCGATACTGGGGAAGCGTGGAGCCGCCCTCCCGCTGTTCAATAACTGATGACCATTTTTCTCCAATTAAACTGAAATTGAAGGGTCCTCAGACTTAGACACCCAAGTAAAATAATTAGTGCTTAAAATGTTAATTGTGCTCAGATGTGCCTTTGCCTCTGGAAGCTGTCTGCAAGTGAGTATGCAGGAAGGCAGTCCTTGGTGGAGAGAGCTCTGCCCCCGTACACCCCCTGCCCCCGCCCAGCAGGCTGGCCTCCCCAGGAAGCCCAGAGTGCGCAGCACAAGTGCTCATTCTGTCCATGTGATGCCAGTGTGATGGCTCTGTGAGACCTGCTGTGACCCCCTGCCTGGCCAGCCCACTGTCCCCAGACACAGACAGGCAGTGTGGTGTAATGGTTAGAACAAGGGCACAGAGTCAGACAGGTCTAGCCTGGACCCCGGCTCTGCCACCCACAGGGCCAGCAGTGTGGACGCAGGCAGCATACGTGACCTCTGTGAGATTCATGCTCTCATTCATGCAGAACGGGAGCAAGACCTCCCCTGCTGAAGTGCTTGAGACACCCTTGGGTCCTCGGCACCCAGCAGGTCCCAGATGATTCATTCCAGAAGCAATGGACCCCTTTCACCAGGACCAGGAGGGTTGGGGGTCGAGGGCAGGGCCACTGTGTTCTCTCCTTGTGGGCTGTGCAGCCTGCTTCCCCTGGGAACAGCTATTCTTCTGAGAGGAAGGAGTGTGAGGGCCGCCCACACCCTCCACGGTCCCACCAACCTGCTCGCCAGCTAGGGGACACATCTCCCTGCCTCTGGAGAGGATTCACCCTGCCCCAGGCACTTCCTGCTCCTGACTCTGCCCACTAGTGCGCCCTGGTTCTATTCTCTGCGGAGACGACACGTGGAAGAGGCTTAGGCTCCTTCATGCTGTGCGTCCCAAAGAAATCCACTTAGATATTCCGTGTTCCCTGATCCCCCACATAATAAGATTCCTTTATCTCTTGTCATGGGAAGTATATATTAACTGATGAATATTAATGTATTGGCCGATTAATATTAATACCGAACCGGTTCATACTTCACAAGGCAGGGATGTCGATGAGCAGAGCCCAGACAGCTGTTGGGTTTTGGCAGATCCCGGGGGAGCTGCTGACCCTCTCCGCCGCACCTCGTTATGGACACCATGTCATTAGCGGTGTTTGTCAGAGCTGGCACAGAAGTGTGTTTGGACTCTGAGTGTGGCAATTAAAATCCTTGCCATCCAAGACAGAATATTTTATCATTTAAATAGCATTTTTACATTCTCCTAACATATTTTCCCAGTAACGTTGTTAAATTAGGTGATAAAAGGTTATTTCTTGCTTCTGAAGTTGAAATACGTTACCATTATTCCTTATCTAGCTGGAATTAGAAAAGTTTTGGTATTATATGTTCTGAAGGTTTCATTATCAAAATTTGCCAGACTTTATAAAGCAAACAACATTTTTGGGGGGGAGGCCCTTGGTTTAATCAAAGATGGACAGAAGCTTTGTCTTCTGACATATTGGAGATTGCTCTCAGCATTTGGTGGAAAGGGAAGTGCTGTCTTTTGAAGCGGCCAGGATGTACACTCAGGGCTCAAGGCGGGTCAGAGGGGGTGCCGGCTTACCCTTGACTTGGAGCTGTTACCTAAGCCACCTCCTGACCATCAAGGAAGCCAAAGGTGGTCAGGGACTGAGCTTCCCGTCCATCTTGCCCACAGGGAAGCCACGACCAGAGGCTGCATCTTTGGCCAGTGGGGCTGGACTGGAGCCTGCCTGTGTCTGTGTAGCCTCTTCTTCCCTCCGTCACCCCTCCAGCTACCCACCTGTCCGGTCCTCACCCAGCATCCATCTCAAATCCCTTCCCTGATTGACATATACACACTACTATACATAAAATAGATAACTAATAAGGACCTCCTGTATAGCACAGGGAACTCTACTCAATACTCTGTAATGACCTATATGGAAAAGAATCTAAAAAAGAGTGAATATATGTATATGTGTAACTTGCACTTTGATATACAGCAGAAACTAACACAATATGATAAACCAGCTATACTCCAATAGAAAAAAATTTTTTTTGAAATCCCTTCCCTGGACCTCAACCCATCCATCCACTATCCACTTTCCATCCACACCCCCATCCACCAACCATCTACCCACCATCCATCACCACCCACATGCCATCCTCTTCCCTTCTCACCCACTATCCTCTGTGCTGTCAGTGTGCCACTCACGTGCCCTCTCCCCAGCCATCACCTGTGCTGCATCTCGTCTGATGTGGAAGACACCCTCTGTGCACCGTATGAGCCTCCCCCCCACCCTGATTTCCCCACCCACACCTGCCAGTTAAATGTGCCATGAGCAGCGGCTGGGGCCAATACCTCATCATGCATCACTTTCCCCCAGTGCCCAGCATCCCTGAGTCACCCCGTCCCATGACCTCCAGTGGGCATACTGTCTTTGATGTGGCATTTAAGGCCATGGGGCTCCTCCGAGAACACACCTCTTTGCCTAGGAAGAGAGTGCCAGAAGAGCTGCTGTGTTCCCGTGGGATCAGCAAACCTCCCCCCAGAACTTGACCCCAGTCCTGCCTCCTCCCATTGCCTTTCCCCCAGTTTGATGCCAGGGACAGGATTCATTTTACCAACAAAAAGGCTTGGACTCTCACAGACTTCCAGCCAGAATGGAGCGTCAGCTGGTCTGGTGGGAACTGTCCAGGTTGCTCTGTGGCAGCCCCTCAAGTGTTCGTCCTCCTTGCATGCCAGCTCCAGCCTCTGCCCTGCCTCACAGGGACAGCCATTCCCAGCCATTGGGGGCGTGGGTGACAGCGTCTCTGACAGAAGACTTCAGCGAAGGACAGGAGCTGGGGAAGCAGGGCTGTGGGTTTCTTCCTGAGCCCAGGCTGGGGTCCCATCTAAATCCTTGGCCAACCTTGAGGTTGACTTCGGTTCCTCTGAGCTCTGCTCTGCAGGGTGATGTCTCGGGGGGAAAGAGATCGCTCTCTGTTGACCATCTGAGTGAGAGATGCCAGCCCAGGGGCACCTGTCTGCAGCCCGATTGGTCCTCATTCTTCCCAGAAGCTCAGCCCCGCAGAGCCATTCTAGCCTGGCCCATCCAGGTCCTCTCCCCACCCAAGACAAGGCTGCAGACTGGCACATGGCCCCAGTGTGCTGCGGAAGCTGTCCAGTGCACAGAGGAACGGCATACACGGGTTCCTGGGCCCTGACATCAGCCGGCTTGTGCCCTCTGTCGGGGATGCAGCAGGGGAGACAGTGGCTGAAAGCTGGAAATGATATCCTCAGGATGTCCACCGCCCGTGAGCCTCCTCCCGCGCCCAGAATAGTGCCTTCCTGCGGATCTCCAGCTCTTCTGAAACCCCTGCCATCTCCAGCCACAAATTCGCACAAAAGCCTCAGGCGTTCAAGCATCCCTCTGCCTGATGCCACGTGTGTCCTGGGCACTCCCTGCCCCACATGAGCTATTACACAGCAGCCCCTCGTTCTCTACTCACCTCCCTAACAAACAGAAAACACTCTAGTCGCCGTTGTAAACATCCCTGGTGTGATTTATTGCCATCCACAATATTTTGTTTGGAGCTGTAAACCTCCAGACATAAGTCATTAGAAGGAATGATGTCTAATCCTGCGGAAGAAGCCTCGGTGGGCTGAGCCGCTCTCACCCAGCCAGAGAACCAATTCCTTCTGGAGAGGATGGCCCCAAAGACACCAACATGGGCAGCCCCTCGTCTCCACCGCACACAGGCACAGAAGGACAAGGCGCGAGCCAGGTTGCTTTTGTTTTGTGGGATGGCACATTCTCAACTGCAAAGAGGTGCCCCAAACGCATGCCCAGTAATCCAGGCCGGAGTCTTAATTCCGAAGGAAATGCACATAGCCGGGAGGGGCTGCGTCTGTGCCTGTGATCCGTGCTCGTCGTCCTGAGAGCAGCTGCCGGTTGGACTTCAAAGGAAGCAGAAAGACAGCTCAGAATATCTTCTTCAGCTTTCTGTTCACAGTGGCCCTCGCCACCCTGTGAGCAGCTATTACGCAGGGACCATGTTCGATTTGCAACGCAGGCGCGTCTGACTTCCAGAGCTTTGCTGCCAATGTGCAGGCCGAGGCTAAGAGGAGAACGGAGCCTTGAAGGGAACATCCGGTCACCTCAGAGAGGGCCTGCTAGGAACCCAGCAGCCCCGTGCCCCGGCCAGGCATTTCCCTGTGAAGGGTGCCTCTCAGAGTTAAGGTGACATCCCCCAGATGCTGCTGGCCAGAGGGGCACTGGGGCCTCTGCTGCTTTGGCAAATTCTAAATACACGTGACAGTTGTGAAAATGCTGGATGGTATTTCCGGTGTGTAGTTCTACTTAATATTCTTGTGCTCAGAGCTAAGAGGGTATTGTTATGCCGTGTTACGTTGGCTCGTGTTTCAAGGATGTTGGAAGTTTGGGCTGGGTTGTGTCTAGACACTGTTTCCAGCTTCTATCTGCAGGCCTTACTCAAGTCTTGGGTCTCTGGTTCAAGATGAATAAACCCAGGGTGTTGTCTTCCCCCGCCGGCTCCTCCCTCCCCCTGGACCTCCCCCGGACTGCATTATGCGGGGCACCCCAGACACTTCCCTCATCCTCAGCCCTGCCTCACCAAGCCCGCCAGCCCTCCCCCCTGGCGGTTCTCCAGAATCTACCCTCCCCTTTCAGCTCCCTGCCCCGCCTGAGTTCAGGCCCAGCATTGCTCCTCTACATTAGGGTTTAAGAGTCCTGACCAGTTTTTCCTGGGCCTTTAGGCCTTTGGTTTCTGCAGACCGTTACCTTTCGTGAGCTGGGGGCTGGGGACACAGGGCCTGTGGGTCTTTGCATGATGGCGTGATGTGCGTGTAGAGCCCAGCTCCAGCACGCCGTGAGGGAGCAGTGGGAGAACGGGTTTTCTGTGCTCCCCAGCCCCCAGCCAGCCAGGTCCACTGCTGGCTGGACCCCAGCGTGATGAGCTGGGCAGACAGAAGGGAGAGTGAGTGGGTCTTGGCCAGATGTCCAGGGAAGGTGACGTCTCCACAGCCAGCCACTGTCAAGGCCAGGATTAGTGCCTCACCTCTTGGAGGACCCGGCCAAATCCTCAGGCCGAAGACTTCCTGAGCCGCTGGTGGCCCGGTCCTTGGCTGGACCAGCTCCACTTTCAAGGCCCTGCCTTGGGGTTAGGGTTAGCTGTGGACCGCAGCTCTCCAGACCCGTGGCAGAGAACAGCTGGATGGACTGCCAGGGCCCCCTGCCTTGCCCTTGCCATCTGTGAGTCACCAGGGGCTCAGTTCTGCTCAGGGGCACACAGGATGATCCCTGAAATGCCACTGCCCCTCGGGGAGGCAGGGGGGGGGGTCCCAATGGTGCTGGAGGAGACACTGGAGAGAGGATGGGCCTGGGAGGTGCTGGAGTCGGGGCCAGGGGCCCCTCCGGGCACGATCGGTGGACAGCGTGACTGCCGATGCACGGCCATCCGGGGCGGCCCATCCCTGAGCCCCCGGGCAGCCCTTTGCGGTCTCCGTTGCAGGAGCCCGACTCCCCCCTGGGAGCCTGGGATGCCTCCCTCACCGAGCGGCCCCTGCAGCAGGTGGGGGGCCCTTCAAGGAAGCATCAGCTACGATGGATTTACTGTTGTGGCTCTTCAGGGTATCGCAGGCAGCAGCTGTGACGGGTCTGACAGCCACAGGCCAGCTCAGTAATTGATGCTGCGGCCGGCACGTCACATCCTTAAGCCGGCTCGAGCCGGCCCGATCCTTATCTTGTGGCCAGGCCGTCGCGGTAATGAGGCTGCCCCGCCGGCGGCCTCTGACGGCCTGACTCGGCTCCAGAGAAGCAGAGTCTGTCACAGGCCTGGGCCAGTCGGTGGTGTTGGCATTTTCCCTGCAAACAGGCAGCCCCTCAGTGGGGCCGTCTCGGCCTCGGGCTTCAGCATGACTCACTCGTTTTTATTTTCTGGCAACCCCCAGCAGGAACTCACCAATATTCAAGCCAAATTAGGCCCCTTCCTGCAGAGCGCTGGCTGGAGAGCAGTCACCAGGGGCCCCTGACAGCCAAACAGGAAGAACGTTACATCCATCCCATTCAAGCTGGTCACGTGACTCGGAGCCGGAGCCGTGGCTCCCCGGGGGCTGTGGACAAGGGCAGGACTCAGGCCAGGCCCACTGCCTGTGCTCCAGGTAACTGGCTGCGTCTGCCCTGCTTTCTGTCCTCTGGAAAGTGCTGGTCCCACACCGTCACCGACCCCAGAGAGCCACAGGCCATGGAATGTGCCCCAGCTCATACACCTGCCCCCATCGTCCCTCCTTCAGCCGCCCTCTGGACATCTGCCCTTGGGAGACCCATAGGCGTCTCAGACTCAGTGAGGATCTGCCCCCCTTCGCAGGAAATGCCACCAGCACACCCCTACTGCTGAAGCCAGAAGCCAGGGTCCCTGACTCTGCTCCCAGTCAGCCCCCAGGTCCCGCTGATCCAGGGGCCCACTGGTACCAGTCCACGAGGGCCCAGCTCCACAGTTACATCAGCAGCTTGGAATCTGCCACGCTAGGAGTATTTACACGCGGGAAATCAGCAAACACTACAAGTTAGGCTCCTCCCCCACCCGCCACCCACGGAGCCAGTTGTTAAACATTTACCAGCACACCTCCTACTGCTGACTGTTCCTCCTGAAATACTCTTCGCACGTTTCCCCACTTTCTACCGTCATCACCTGGGGCCAGGCCTCAGACATGTCCTGCCCGGACAACGGCAACACGCACGGACCAGCCTTTCTGCTCTGTCTTCAGCTCTTCATCTCAGAATCACTCAAATTCAAAATAACTCGCAGCTTAAAGCCCTTCTAGGCTCCCCTTCGGGCCTTAGGAGAGAAGTTAAGGATCTGCTACCTTTGCTGGGACCAGACGGCCCCTTCCTTGCTGGGCCTCCCTGCAGCCACCATGGTCCTGCCATTTCTGGACACCCTTCAGTCTCTGCCTCTCTGCATCCCATGAGCCCTGCTGTCATGGTCAAGGCCATCGACCTCTGCCAGGAATGCCCTCATCACTTTCAGGTGTCAATTGATTGTCACCACCTAAGGGAGAGCTCACCTGATGCCCTGGACTCGCTGGTGTCCCCCACCAGTTGCTGCCTGCCACGTCCTCCGTGACTGCCATCACACGTGGAACCACTGTTCAGCGCCTCACCTCCTGTGAACGCCATGAGGGCAGGGCCACGACTGTCCCGTTCACGGCCAAGATGCCGTCACTGGCGCCTAAGACACTGCCGGGCACATACAGTGCTCAGTCAGCGTGGAGTGAATGGCCAGACCGTGGTGGCCTGCGTGACTGTGTTCTGCCACCAGCTCCCACGCCGCAGGTGCCGCCGGGGGCACCGTGACTTTGCCGGCGAGTGTCACGAGCTTGCTTCTATCTCATCTGCAGCAGCATCCACTAGCTCCCGCTTATCCTGGAAAGGCCTGTGTGTGTTGAAGGAATACATAAAGGGAAGGAAAGGCGTGGCTTGCTCTAAAGCGTGTGCCACGTGCTCTCAGAAACCGTACACGGACATGAACGTGGCCTCCCCGCCCAGCGCAGGCCGCAGCGCACAGCAGGAGGCATGCGTGTGTGCGGCACAGAGATGTGGTGCGAGGCATCCCCTTGGCACACGTGGTGTAGCAGCACGACGTACCAGGTCCTGTTCCATGCAACGTGCATATGTGAGGGCACAGAGCAGTGCATGGCACGTGTGCTGGGGCCACACACCCCCCCTGAACGTGGTGGAGTCACCCCCAGGCTCTGACACAGGAGAGCCTCGAGGTGGGAGCTGGGGACCCCTCCCCTGTGGACAGGCGGGCACACGGAGGATGCTCAGAGACACCCCCCACCCAACCAAGTGATGGGCAGAGGGGTAGGGGTGGAACGGCAGGACAGCTGTCGGCTTTGCAGACCCTCTAACTGGCTGGCTGGTTGACTGACGGGCAGCTCCAGGGCCCCACTCTGACAGCTCCAAGGGGATTCACAGCCAAGGCTGAGCGGACAAGGAGCTACCCAGTTGAAATGCGGATCCTAATCTCAGAGGCGAGGGAATGGAATCGCTAACCAAAACAAGTAGCGGTCCAAGCTGTCAGGTGCCCATCAGCCCAAGACGGGAAGATTCCCGCTTCCCTCCCCGGCAGACAGGTCCCAGAGGTCCTGCGATCGTGCGGGAGCTGGGCTCAGGGAAACTCAGCCGGGGCGAAGGTATCCATTTGATGGGGATACCAGGGGCCGGTGGCTTCTATCCTGCGTGCGCTCTCTATGCCCACCACTGTGCACCGTTTCATTTACACATCTGTGGAACTGGGAGATGGGTATTTTTATCCCATCTTCCTGGTGAGGAGACTAAAGTTTAGTGAGGTTAAGGTCACACGGCAGTGTTCTCATTTTCTCTTTTCCTTCTTTTTAAATATGCTGACCCCTTGTTAAAAGCTATGACTCAGTGGCGTCTCTAGGTTAAGGGAGAGGAAGCCATTGCTCTGGTCTGGGGCCGAAGGTGACCCCACTGTGAGTTTGGTTGTCTCAGAGCAACTTGAAGAAGTTCTCCCCACTCCCCAGAGGCTGAGGCAAGAGGACAGAGCCCTGCAGGGCCACCTGCTGTCCCGCCCAGGAGCATGTGTGGCCTGACCCCCACCTTTCCCCAAGGTCCACACTGACTACAGAGCCACCTTTTGGTTCCAGGAGCAGCCAGCACCTTCGTCTGGGGCCCCCAGCTGCCTGGAGCCCCATTTGCCTGCCCTGGGCCCTGGGGGCAGCAGAGGTGGCATGGCTGTGAGCTGAGTCCCTAGCAGAGAATCTAATGAGTTGAATTTTCCAGTGAACACAAGTGAGGATTTAAGGCCCTTTGGTGAGGCTTCTTCCATCTGAGTTCTGTGCCTTAAGTCCAGGCTGCCCTCTAATTGCTGAGTTTTGCATCAAATCTGCATAAATTAACAATCTGCCCAGATGAAGGGAGCAGCTCACAATGAGGCAGACAGAGGCCGAGGGGGCGGTCAGGAGGGCTTGCCCCTCAAAAGGGCAGAGCCTGAGCTGGTGGGAGAAGAGCCGGAGGAGATACAGCCACTGCGAGGACCCAGGAGCAGGCCCTGGCCAGGTGCCCCCCAGGTGGCAATGGGAGGGAGCCAGCTGGGCGTGTCTTAGTTCCGACCACACAGACCCCACACAGCCGGGCTGGGCTGGACAAACCCTCGGCCGGCGCAGCTCCTGTCTGCAACCGGCTACCCGGCTAGCACCTGCCACCCAGACACACAGACGCTTCCCAGGCTACCAGGCCGAGCCGGAGAAGCTCAGCGGGGGGTTGGTGGCCTCCAGCCGGAACCCTGGGCTGCAGAGAGAAGCCCGACACCCGTCCCCCCTCCAGGGCCAGCTCTCAGTCCAGGCAGCCTTGGCTTTCTCACAAGCGTTTACTGAGCTCCTGCTGCGTGCCAGGCCTTGTGCCAGACTGTGTCTGACACAGTTTCTGCCCCAAGAACACGGAGAACTAACACAGTCCTTCATTACTAATTGGACCACCCAACCCAGCAAGGGAAGTGTTTTCTCATCTCCTCCAGGTTTTCCCTGCCCAGTGCTCTGAAAGCCCTCTGAAGTCGCTTCCCCCGTGTTAGGAACTGAATTGTGTCCCCCCCCCCCCAAAAAGGTTGAAGTCTCAGCCTCTAGTACCTGTGCATGTGACCATATTATAGGCTCTTTGCAGATGTCATAAGATGCAGTCATTAGGGTGGGCCCTAATGCAAAACGACCACAGGAGAAGGGACAGGTACGTAAGACAGCCGTGTGAGGACAGAGGCAGAGGTTGGATCTCAATTGCCACAGCCAAGGAGCATCTGGGGCAGCCAGAAGCTAGACGAGGCAAGGAAGGATCCTCCCCTTGAGGCTCCAGAGGGAGCAGGGCCCTGCTGACGCCTTCATTTCAGACATCTGGCCTCCAGAACTGTGAGAGAATGCATTTTTGTTATTTTTGCACCAGCCCGTTTTGTGGTACTGTTACAGCAGCCCTAGGAAACTGCTACACCCTCTGTGAGGGTTAAGTTTATATGTCAGCTTGACTAGGCTGTGGTGCCCAGATGTGTGGTCAAGCACCAGTCTAGATGTTACTGTGAAGGTATTTTTTAGATTACCTTTATTTTTACCTTTATTTTTTGATGTTTACCTTTATTTTTTATTTTTTGATGTTTTATTTTTTGATTTTTTAATTTTTTTAGAAGGCTTTATTGAATTTTTGTTACAATATTGCTTCTGTTTTATGTTTTTGGTTTCTTGGCCCCGAGGCGTGTGGGATCTTAGCTCCCCCACCAGGGATCGAACCCGCCCCGCCCCCTGCGTCGGAAGGTGAAATCTTTAACCACCGGACCGCCAGGGAAGTCCCTAGATATGATTACCTTTGAATCAATAGACTTTGAATAAAGAGATTACCCTCCATAATGTGGGTGGGCCTCATCCAATCAGCTGAAGGCCTTAGGAGAAAAGAAGGAAAGAATTCCGCCTCCAGACGGCCCTCAGACCCGAGCTGCACCATCAGTTCTTCCCTGGGTCTCTAGGCCGTGGCCTGCCCTGCAGATTTCACCCATCCTCCACAACTACAAGAGCCAATCGCTTAAACTAAACCCTCCTCCACATACATATATCCTGTTGGTGGTTTCTCTGGGGGACCCTCTTTCAGAAACCTTTCAGGCTCCCTGCAGAGTGTGGCCTCGCAGCTCCCTCGGGGTCTCTCCCCTGACCCGAGCAACCAGCACATGCACCCTGGCTGCCGTTTCTCCTGCCAGCATCCCAGTCTCACACCTTGTAGCTCATCACCGCTTGCGTGAGGTCCTGCACACTGGCCAGCCAGGCAGGGCTGCCCCAGGGCGTGAAGGCCTTTCTCCCAGTACACGTGGTAGGTACAGGATCAACTTCTTTCTAATTGGGATGTGGAAACAGCAGAGCAGGGCAACGGTGTTCATCGCACCAGACGCAGCTGCCAGGGAGTCTGGGGTGGGACCGATGCTTGGATGCAGGATCTCGCATGTGGGGCACCCAGGGTGCAGTGGGGGACTTGCCTTTGGTGTGTCTCCTGGCTCCGCCCAGCCTGAAACCCCTGGAGTCTCCTGGCCTGATGGGCAGCATAAGTGGACATGTGGGTGGACAGCACAGATCGGTGTGGGGATGTCCATCATGCAGACTCAGCCGCCGGAAGAGCCAGGCTGTGGAAAAAGGAACCAAGGAAACCCAGCTCAGTGCAGGAAACTCTGGAGAATCCAAGGACCACGAGTCTGAAACTCCGGACGGGCAGGGACTTTGCACTTGCACTCATAGCTGGGGCCCCGCCTGGCCCCTCCAGTTCTCTCCCATCTCTGTCCCTGTTTGTGGGTCTGACTCCTTCAGGACAGCCATGGCTTCCCCAAGGCTGCGGCGTTTAGAGTGGCAGGACCCTCTCCCCACTGCCCATCAGGGCCTAGGGCTGGAATTTGAGCAGCTAGAACAGCAGTCACTCTCCTCAAATGACCGACCTGGGGCCAGGGGCTCAAGGGCTCAGGAGGCAGCCCTTTCTAGGCACTTGAGTCCTATTTTGACCCATGTCAGTGTCACCTGTCTACACAGCCAGACCGAAAGGCTGGTCCCCGGCCCCCACCCCCAGTGGGTCCTGGGCATCCAGGATTGGGACTTCTGAACTGAGCACAGCACGTCTCCCTCCTGTGATTCAGAGAGGAGTGGTGGGCTAGGGACCGTCCTCCCCAACAGCCCACATGCCAGTGACCCCCCCCTCCCCAGCTCTGCTGCAGACCCAGGCTGCATGGCCTAATTATAGGGCTGGCCTCTCACTCTCATCCGTCTCTGCATCCCCTTGGCAGGCAGCCAGGAAGCTGCTTCAGCCAAACGCTCAGAAGAAAACCTTCAGCCAATGAAGGGCTCGCAGTGTGGAGGGCGCTTGGCAGCCCCAATAGCTCACACCTTGTTTACTCCCACCGATGCTCGCTGCCATCATACTGCATGTGTTTCCACCACTCTGCCAATCTCCTCTGTCCAGAAAGAGAAAGTGGTCGTTTATTTCTTTCCGTACAGGGGGATAGGGCTCCCTTACAGGTTATTAATGTTATGCTGAAGGGAGAGGACAGGTGACTCAGACTCTGAAAGCAGAGGGTGTACATGACTGGCGTTGGGGGTTCCTGTCGCAGGGTAGGCGTGAGGGAGACAGGCGAGGTGAGACGCAGCACGGTGATATTGGATGGAAGAGAAGGCTGGGGGGCATGGCTTTTATCTACCTCTTAGACTTATTTGGGGGCTGGGCATGTGGTGCTGTGTTGAGGCCAAGTCCCCCGTGGCACGGGTTCCGGGGGCTCCTGGTGACAATACCTTCCTGGTGGTGCAGCAGAGGCAGGGCCCTTCCCGGGCTGCTCCCTGGAGCTGTCCAGGGTCCTGAGTGCAGCTCTCTAGGGAATGCGCAGGCCCCAGGCTCAAGATGCCCAAGGCTCCTCCTGGCCGTCACCTGCACAGAGCTGGGGGTGGTCTTTGCTTCAGCCTTTATCTGAACAGGGTGTGAAAGAGCAGCTTCCTCCAAGAAAAAAGTTGGGACACCGGGACCCTGGCCAGCGGGGCCATTTCCGGCCATTTCTGTTACATTTCCTTCCTTAAGTTTCTTTATTCCAAAGTGGCCATGTGGGATAGGCTCATGGTCTGCAAACAAGCTGCCATAAGTTTAAGGGTCACGAACATGCAACCTGTGGCCAACTCAGGCTCCACATAAGATCTGTTGTTGGGTTTTCCACAAGATGATTGTTTTTTTCAAAGGGGACAGTTGCAACCAGGTTGACTTTGTTGGACAAAAGCGGCCAATAGCTCAGGAGACTCACCCAGCCCTGGGCTCTGTCCAGCAAGGACTTTCTCTCCAGGCTGTGCTCAGAGCTCTGGCCTGGCCTGCCTTGGAACCCCTTCGGGCTCAGAGCCCTCCTGTCCAGTCTGCACAGATGAAAATGGGTCAGACCTCACAGCCCACCACCCTCCAGGCTGTGGGGACAGAGCTGATGGGAGGTCGCAGCCGTCGGGGCTGTGACTCTGTGAGCACATCCTCATCTGACTTCACCTGCTGACAAGATGCCTTTTGTAAGCGGCTCCTCCACCCCGTTCTCGGCCAAATCTGGCACGACTCATTTGCTCCAGAAAAGGAAAATAAATAAGCAGCATAGCACCTTGACAAGTTGACAGGATTGACAAGCAGAGTAAATTCCTGTGTCTGAGGCTCTGAGGAGGAAAGGTGATTTAGCAGAGCCAGCTGCCATCAGAAAATAATTAAGGAAACCCGGCAGCGTGAAGGAAAACTGAGTGTGCAGAGGGTCCCTTCTGGTGAAGGGATCTGTGATCATTGGCCGCAAGAGGGAACTTGCACGTATCAGAGGGAAATGAGCCCAGGAAGCTCATGCTGGGGACTGCCACCTGAAGAGATGTGGAAGGATGCGGGGACGGGGGGGCAGCAGAGGGAAGGAGGCTCTGGGCTGAGACGGGGACCCTTTGAGGGGTTTAATTCTAAGAGGCTCCTGCCTCAAGGTCAGGCACCCGCTGCTGACACCCCACCCCCTGAGGGGTGCAGCCAGTTCTACAGGGAGCTTCCCCCTCTCCATGGAAGAGTCTGGAAGGCCTGTTTCAGGGCTCAGCCACATGCACACACACATAATGCACATAAGCTGGGGGATGCCCGGGAAGGTGTGGACACTCTGCCCTTTGCCCAGGGAAGGGTCATCCTCTGGGAAAAGAGGTCAAAGACTAGTATTGCAGAGAAGAAAGATGCAACGTAAGTTGTGCCTTCACCTCCACCTATCATGGGACTCGGAAAAGGTCCAGCCAGGCTCAGGGAATTTAGGTTTTCCAGCCCAGGGGTGACCTCACGTTCCCCCACTCTCACTTGCAGATGAATGAAGGAGAATTGTGGGCATATCCTCAGATTGACCAGTATAAGGCCAGGGGCACAGCAGTGGCTGAACCTGTAAAAATGGATCTCACAAGGAATCAGCGGAGTCCCTGGGTCAGGGACAGAGGACTGGGATGTCCCCTCGTCAGCTGGGCTCCAGCCACTGGACCTCTGCCGTGTACACAGAGACAGCAGGGGGAGAGCCTTCAGAACAATCCCCACCCCCAGCAGCAGGCAGAGCTCAGGCAGGCGTCCCACCGCGCCAGCTGGAAGTTGGAACTTTCCGCTTGTTTAAAGGACGCCCAGTGCTGACTGTGACTGTGGCTTTTGGCAACGCCTCAGAGCAGAAATGTCCACTCGCCTGGCACAGGGGCAGGAAGAACCCCGACGCCTCAGAGGCCAGGCTGGGATGGGGAAGGAAGCCAAGACTCCTGAATAGGCTCCCCCAGAGGAAATCCTCTCGTCCTCCGAGGACCTCCCCTGAAAAGGACCGAACTGGGACCAAACAGACCCAAGCAAAACTCGACTCCCCAGAGCTTATCCTGAGTGATAAGCACAGGCAAAGCACCTCCTTGGTAGGCAGCGCGAACAGTCTGGAGCGTGGCCAGTGATGCGCTGATCTCTCTCCATTCTCCCCCTAGTCGCCAATAAAGGCTCACCAGGCAGTCAGTCCCTGTGCGGGCCTCTCTTCAGCCCTTTGGAGATGAAGCCAGCTCAGCCAGGAGCCCCAAGACCAGCTGAGATGGCCCAAACCGCAAAGCAGATGCCAAGGTGAAGGAACTTTCTGGAGCCAGTGGGGAGGCCCAAGGCGGAGGGGAAAGTGTGTTCCACTCCCAGGCCTGTGTGCCAAGGTATGGGTACGAGTGTGTCATCTTCAGGCACAGAAAGGCTAGAGCTAGGACAGGGTATAAGGAGAAGATGGACAGATCTTCCCGGAGGGCGCTTCCCCATGACTTAATGAAAGTGTGAGGTGGGGGCAGGCTGTGAGGTCCTGGGTGCTCCACTGGGCAGGTATGCGGGCACCCTTGGGCAGGGCGCCTCTGGACCCTCGTGATGGTCACATCAGGAGGTGGGACACCCAGCAGTGAGCGTCAGCTGGGAGCCAGTGGGACCAAGTCTCTGCTGCACTCCCACTCGCTGCATGGGTATGAGAGGCGAGGGGCACTTGCACCGTGCCATGCCTCTCCTCCCGTCCCCCGAACTGCCTTTTCCAGCCCGGGCACCCACAGTCAAGAGCCTGTAAGCAGGTGGTCCCTGTGGACCACGTGATACTTCCACTGCTAACACTGTCCTCTCTGTTTGCTTTTCAGGAATAAAGTTCAACATCAAGCCACAGGAGCCCCACAGCGTGAGTTCTGAGAGTCTGATGAATCTCATGGGCAACCTGGGGGAAGCTGGGGAGGGCAGGGAAGAAAGCTCAGAGCTCACAGTAAACCCATTCTTGGAAAGAAAAATGTGTCCTGTCCTTCCCAGGAGCCTTGGGAACAAAGCCTGGGACCTTGGCCCCATGAATTTCCCTTTCCCTTTGGATGGCGGCCTTGGCCTGTGCTGATAGAAGCATTACCTCTGAGCCTGGCTCCCCCGGGGCCACCGGCTCCCCCTGCCCCTCGTCACCAGGAGGCTATTCCTGGGAGACCTGCGCCATCTTGTGGCCTAAATGACACTTGCACCTCACGCCACGGCCTCTTGAGGGGAGAGGGGATTGTGGGGGCTGTTATGGGGGCTCAGACCAAAGGGGTCGCGTCCTGCAGGGCCAGCCTGTCCCCCTCTCCCTCACCTGGGAAAAAACTCAGTCTACAGAGGGGTCAGGGACCCCGGCCGTGGCGAGGGCCTGACCTGTGTGACCCCCAGTGCCCAGCTGACCTGTCCACCCCGCTAACCAGTTCTCTTCTTGCCCCAGGACCTCCCATCAGGCAGTTCCCAGGATGGTGACCTTAAGGCACCCACAGAGAGTGTCACCCGAGACTTGTCCAGCCGGGCCCCGAGGGGCCTGAACCTACAGGTGTCCCAGCAGCCTCAAGCCCACCTAAACGTGGGGGCCCGTCTGCGACCCCGGCAGCGCCGCCGGCGACTGCTTATCAAGAAAATGCCAGCTGCGGCGGCCATCCCGGCCAACAGCTCGGCTGGTACGTTCGTCCGGCCAGCACCCCGGGCCCTGGACGGCCGTTGGGTCAGCCTGCACCAGAGCCAGCAGGAGCGCAAGCGGGTGATGCGGGAGGCGTGCGCCAAGTACAGGGCGAGCAGCAGCCGCAGGGCGGTCACGCCCCGCCACGTGTCCCGCATCTTCGTGGAGGACCGCCACCGCGTGCTGTACTGCGAGGTGCCCAAGGCGGGCTGCTCCAACTGGAAGCGGGTACTCATGGTGCTGGCCGGGCTGGCCTCGTCCACCACCGACATCCAGCACAACACCGTCCACTACGGCAGCGCCCTCAGGCGGCTGGACACCTTCGACCGCCAGGGCATCCTTCACCGCCTCAGCACTTACACCAAGATGCTCTTTGTCCGCGAGCCCTTCGAGAGGCTGGTCTCTGCCTTCCGCGACAAGTTTGAGCACCCCAATAGCTACTATCACCCCGTCTTCGGCAAGGCCATCCTGGCCCGATACCGGGCCAACGCCTCTCGGGAGGCCCTGCGGACGGGCTCCGGCGTGCGGTTCCCCGAGTTCATCCAGTACCTACTGGACGTGCACCGGCCCGTGGGGATGGACATCCACTGGGACCACGTCAGCCGGCTGTGCAGCCCCTGCCTCATCGACTATGACTTTGTGGGCAAGTTTGAGAGCATGGAGGACGACGCCGACTTCTTCCTGAGCCTCGTCCATGCGCCGCGGAACCTGACCTTCCCGCGGTTCAAGGACCGGCACTCGCAGGAGGCGCGGACCACCGCACAGATCGCGCACCAGTACTTCGCCCAGCTCTCGACCCCGCAGCGGCAGCGCACCTACGACTTCTACTACATGGACTACCTGATGTTCAACTACTCCAAGCCCTTCGCAGACCTGTACTGAGGGGCGGGGCCAACCGGCCGTGGGCGGCCCGGTGCCACCCACTCACATGTCCGCAGGGGCATCCCACGCTCCGTGGGTTCTCACCTGGGAGCTGAGATGTACCCAGAGCAACAGGGCTCTGAGGAGCCATGCCTGCTGGGTGGTGCAGGCCCTTCAGGGGGCCACAGAGGCCCAGGCCTTGGATGGGGACCCTGGCCTCTGTCCCATACCCACTTCCATACTCCTCAAATAAGGAAGATGCTGGGGGGTGAGCTGGACACCCCAAGAGTCCCAGCTGCCCATACCCAGCTCTACCGTCAGGATGACCAGGGAAGTCTGAGGCCCAGAGGATGAAGGCCCCGGCTGTAAGGGATTTCCCGCATCCCTTAGCCATTGCCTTGTACCAAACCACAGGGTTTGCAGCTTTTCTAAGACCCGGGGGGAGGTTCCCTTGGAATGAGGTTCCAAATAAAGCACATGGTTTCCAGAGCAGCCGTGTCCGTACTCTGTGCGTTGGTGTGGAAACACAGGGGCCCTTCCCCGTACTTTCTGGGGCTCCTTCTCTCTCCTGAGGACAGCCTGAGCCCCGCGCCTGCAGACCCCAGCCAGGCAAGCCCAGGGCACAAGCAGAAGGAGCAGAGCACCCAGCAGCTCACTTTCAGGATGCCAGCAGCATCTCGCCTCGGGCTCCCGAGGCCAGGTCTCCGTCAGTAGGGTCCTCCCGTCTGGGTACCGGCACATTCATCCCCAAAGAAGATAGACCTGTCCCCGTGGAGGACCATCAAGGTCCCTTTTTGTCAGTGCACTTTGTGGGGGGCCCTCTGGGGACTGCCAGAGCAGTGACAAGCTCTCTGGGCAAGCTTGCTATTTGGGGGCTGCCCCTGGAGTCAATGGGACACTGCACACGGGTCTCAGGGGGTGTGGCATTTCCAGGCAGGGAGTGATGCCATCCTTGGCTTTCTGAACCCTGGGATAAGCAGGGCTTTGGCCGGAAGATGTCATCTGCAGACCCCCTGACCGGGCCTTGATCCCTGACTGCATTCCCTGACGGAACCACTTCAAAGACACCAGGATTGCCTGCCCACATGTGAACCAGCTCTGCGGGGTGGGGGCGGGGGGGAAGGAGCTGTAGAGGAAACTTCTCCCCCAAAAGCATACATTTTTCACACGCAGAAATGGTCTGAAATTGTCAAAAGGCAGGGTGATTCTCGAAAGGCCTCAGAGAAAGTGTTAGTTGGAGCTTTGAGTTTGGGTATGACTACGGCTGTTTTGGGGTCTTGTTTGTAATAGGAGGTGCTGCCTGGATGTTTCTAGGGGCCTGTTTGTCTGTCTGCCACCGTTGGGTCTCATCTCTCTGTCAGCCTGTCTGCCCGCAGTCTGCCGCATGCCCTCCTGAATCCTTCTGTGGCCTTTCTCTCCCGAGCTGGCTCTCGGTCTGCTCCCACTTGCTAAGGGAGATGCTGCCAGACACAGAGGGCGCTGTGCTCCCCAAGGTGGGACATCCCAGCCAGGTTCACACTAGCATGATTGGCTCCATCTTTCTTTCTGGGCTCTGGAAAGGTATAAAGGCAGAACAAGGGGGTTGAGGCTGCCCACTAGCTGCTCAGGGCCACATGTATCCAAGATCCCTGATCAGGGTGAGGGCTCCGCTCGGGTTCCAGCTGAAAGTGGCCTGGGCCATTGGACAGAAGGAACCCAGAGGGGCAGGGAGGAGGCTGGGGTCAGGGGCTGAGGGATTCACAGGTGTGGAAGGCAGGAAGGCAGATGGTGAGAGGCTCAGGGACGCCTCAACACCTCAGCCAGGGCCAGGTCAATGTGAGAGGAGGCAGGGAGGGGCCTGGCTGACCAGGACCCAGAAACAGCTGCCCCTAGGCTGCGGTGCTCACAAAGTGAGGTGGAATTCCTAATGCAGAAACAGTGCCTCTGGTCAAGGATGCCTTTGGCGAAGACTGTGGCAGTGTCACTGGTCTTCTACTCAGCAAGAAGACACACAGAAGCCCGGCTGGGGCAGCCTGCAGGGCACCTTCACCCACTGCTGCTGCTTGGAGGCGATCAGGATTGCCCAGGGACCATCCTTCCATGGTGTGAATGAGTGTGTGTGTGTGTGTGTGTGTGTGTGTGTGTGTGTATCTGAGGGTAGGAAAAGACATCTTGTGTCATATCTCAGAGACAACCAGGCCTGGGTTGGGCAGACATACACACAAACACATCCATCAGAGAGGGGCTTTCCTTCTGGGTGGCGACGGCAGAAGCACAGTCCAGGCAATGACCGTGATCACCGCTTGATGGTCCCCAGTATGAGCTCCAGAAGCCCAGCCCTGAGACCTCACCCTGAATCCACTGAGATGGTGCTGGGCCCAGCTCCAGCCCCCAGCCCCAGGCCCAGCCTCATACAGCCCTAAGGACAGTGGACTTAACTGCCAACAAAGGAAAGTGTGTGTGTGTGTGTGTGTGTGTGTGTGTTTCTGGGGGGCGCATGGTGAGCTTGTGAGTCTATGTGTACGTGTATAAGTGTGTGTGAGTGGTGTGGTAGGTGTCTTATGGGCATCTGTGTCTGGGGTGAGGGGGCGTGTACACGTGTGTGAGCCCGTATATGTGTTGGGAGGATGGGGGGAATGTGGACCTTCCTCCCTCCTCTCTGGGACCATCGTGTGCTGCCCCTCCCCTGCCCCTCCCTGCCCCATTTAACCTGTTTATCACTTCATGGTGAAGGAGGGGGTCCTCTGGGTCAGGGGTCCAAGAAGGGGTCACAGCCTCCTCCCAGGGGCCAAGCCGGCCCATCAAGTTGGGAAAATAACCACTGAACTCCCAGTGCCCTCTGCCAGCTTGGTCCTCCAAATAGGCCCTCTCTGGGGCAGCCCACAGTGAAGTCCCTGCAGCTGAGCCCTCCCTAGACATGAGACCTGCTCTCTAAGTGGTGAAGAGAACAAACATCCCAAAAGCCCTAGAGTCCCCTGGGGAGATGAGATGTGAGGTCCAGCCAGATGGTCAGACATGAGTTTCAGTTACCTCTGGCCTCCCAGACATGACCAAACCATCCTATCTGCTGTCACCATGGGCCTGGCCACCCACAAAAGGGCTCAAGACAGAGGTGGGCAGGTAGTGGATGGAGGGACAGTCATCCAGGACCCCTATCCCCTCCCAGGCAGGGCCTGTTTACCAATTTCATCCTCAGGGTTGAGACCCCTCGGTGGGGGAATGGGAGTCCCAGGAGAGCCCTGAGGGCAGAAGGTGGTCTCCCCTCACTCTCCCCATCCTCTTAGCCCTTTCCTCTCTGGGGAGCACTCATGGCTAATCATGGGAATTTTGTCCTGGTATCTCCCCCAATCTCACCTAGAACTGGGCACAAGGGGATTACTGCTGACCTATGGGCCCAGGAGTGGACCAGGGTGGTCTCCAGGAACTAGGGGTGGGCAGTGTGGGGCTGAGCAGGGCTGAAATAATCCTGCCCCCGTCTCCGGGCCCCATGCTGGTGGGTACAATGACCCTGGATGAGGCTGGGGGAGCTGCCCCTGGCATGGAGAGTGTGCTAGCCCCAGATGACCTTGCTGGACGGAGGGGGCTCCGTGGTCCACGGTCCCAGGCTCAGGGGAGGGCACGTGACAGCCCTGAGCTTTGGTTCTTCGGGGCGGCCTGGCCTGGCGGTGAGGCCTGCGCTGCTCCCTGACTCTTCATGCTGCCCAGAAGGGCCCTTTGCACAGGAGGCTCGGCTGTAAGAAGACAGCAGAGGGTGGCCAAGGGTGCCGCTGGGGTTGGGGCCACGTGGGAACAGACGCTCCTGCCCCCTCCCCGTCTCTGGGCCGGCCTCCAGGAGGGGAGACGGAGAGAGTGGGCTGGAGGTCTGCTCCCAAGATCACTTGAAGCCTAGGGCAAGGGTCAGGTGTCAGAAGTAATTCCAAATCATGGGGCCTAGGGTTTGCCACCGCGAATCAAGCGCTCCTGATGGGCCAGTGCCACGATGCCCTCTCCCACATGCTGCCTGATACACCCTCCCGGCAGCCCTGACCATGCCTTACCCTACTTTATAGGTGAGGAGACCGAGGTACAGAGAGGCCTGCCCAGAGCTGCACAGCAGCAGGACCTGGAGCTGAAATCCCACCCAAGCAGTCAGGCTGAGAGCCCTCACTTTTGGGCCCGCCTTCCGCCCCGCCCCTGGGCATCTATACTGTTGAGGAGTGGGGGAGCGAGGGAGGGCGCACATCTTCTCAAGCAGAGACAGTACTGGGCCACCAGAGGGCGCTAAGCCCTCACTCCTGAGCAGAGGCCTGAGCATCCCCGGCAGGCCCACGAGGTGGCAGCAACACCCCGATTGTGTGCAGCTCACGCGGGTCGGAGTATCCCCCAGAACCACTGGAGACTGCGTCAGTCTTCGGCCCTCTGCCCCTCTCATCTGTAAGGTCACGGGAACCCTGCCTCTCCAGGTCTGTCTCCGGGCAGACCCTGGAGGTCAATCTCAAACCCTCCAGCTCCAGAGGACACATCTGCCCTAACACCAAACATCCCCAGCGCCCCTCCTGGGCCTAATGGGGCCAGAAGGTTTCAGGAGGTCCTGGAAAGCACAGACTGGTCAACACGAAGGACACAGAGAGCAGAAGGGCCAAGTGTCACCAGGAGTGTTGACGGCCGGGGGGGGGTTCTGCCATCACCCCTGCTGGCTTCACTCCCTTCTTTGGCTTAGATTTGGGGTACATCCTGACCCATCTTGGCCACTGTTCCTTCTGTCTCCTGCCCCTGGCAAACCCCAGAGCAGCCACCCCCCTCCAGCCTGCCCCCTCCACTGCAGGAGGAGAGGACTCACTGGGCTGTCCTTACACGCACCATCACAAACCTCTCAGGGCCACCAAAAACCTGCCGGCGTTTGTCCTCCGCTCTCCACGAGGGTGATGCGGGCCCTCTGCGACTTCAGCCACATCATACACACATGTTCACATGGGCACAGACATACACAGACACACACAGACACACACACACACACACACACACCTTCTCACAAATACATACACATCCAGACCTGGGCACACATCCGCAGAGGCATAGGTACAAACACACATGCAGACACACACACAGACATATAAGCAGGCACAGAGACCCAGGTGCACAGGGACACAGAGAGAGACACATCTACACACTTACACAGACGTGCACGCGCGCGCGCGCACACACACACACACAATGTGCACAGCTCACAGTGTGCCTCTTACTGCAATGAAAGGAAAGGGGAGGACCAGAAAGGCCTTCACTGTCTCACGTCAAATTGATGCTGCGTGTGCACTGACCCCGCTTCTCACTCCCCCCTGCCCTACCAGGGTCAGCCCTCCACTGCCTCTTGGATCCCAGCCCTTTGTCCCCTCCGCAAAGACATGGGCCTCTCTCTGCCGGCTCATCAGGCTTCAGCCCCTCTTCAGTTCACATCCCCTCCAGCCCTTGCCCCATTTCTGTCCTCTCCTTCCCAGCAAAACGTATCCTGCTGCCTCACGCCTCCATTAGCCTTTTGTTCTTGAACCCACCGTGGTCTGCCTTCCAGTGCCCTCCCCACACAGAAATGGCTCGCTTCAGAGTCTCCAACGACCCCACGTTCTGAACTCAACAGACACCCCTTGATCGACACACTCCCTGGGCCAGCTCTGCCAGCCACACTCCGCTGTACGGCTGACGCCCAAACCTGCACCTCCAGCCCTGACCTCAGACCCCACTCCACACCTCTGTCGGCATATCTCAGGGCACCTCACGTCTCACGTACCCACCAAGCCTCCCAACTCTCCCGATCGGCCCTGGACTCCTTTTCACACATGTCATTCTCTCTGTCCCCTAAGCGTATCCTCAATCCATGTACTTCGCTCTCTGTCCAGTGCCTTCACCTTAACCCAAGCCGCTTCTCTCCCTCCCAGGCCCCTGAGCAATATTAAGAATTCTGGTTTTACTGCTTTACTGGACATTGCTCTAAGCATTTCGCATATACTAGCTTATGTAATCCTGTCTACAACCCTGTAAGGTAGATACAGTCCTTATTCTCCCATTTTTTACAGAAGAGGAGAGTGACACACAGAGAGGTTAAGTAATTTGCTCAAGCTCACACAGTTATTAAAAGGATGTTCCAGGATTCAAACCCTGGCATTTTGGCCCTGGTGTCCCCCAGTGTGGTGTCTCGCTTCTCTAGCAGCACAGAAAAGGTTAGAGCTGGGCTCCTCCTAGGCACGTGGGGTGGAAAGAGGGGAGGGGAGAGAGAAACAGTGGCCCAAGGGATCTGGGGTGGACAAGGTGGGACATGAGGACAAGAAGGGCTGATGGCAGAGGGAAGGTGGGATTTGGGGATCTGTAACCTTGGGGTGGTGTAGTTTCTGTGTGACAGGGCCAGACTGTGGCAGGTGTATGTAGGGCAGGGTGGGCAGAAGGAAAGGTTGCTGGACAGAGGCGACCTCAGTTCCAGAGCTTGTAAACAAGTCCTGTCCCATAGACATAGCTTCTTCTGCCTCCTCTTAGGTCTAAAGATGCCACCATTCCACACGGGTGTCTGCACCCAGCCCCATCGCGTGACCGCGGGCTACGTGGCAGTTGGCTGGGCTATGAGCCGGGCCTCTATTTGGGGAGCTGGTGGGAGAGGCTGTTGAGGGGTGGAGCCAGCACCAGCTCGAGGGGAGACGCAGGCGCGCCAAGGGCAGCCCCGGCAGACGCGGGGAAGAGGACCCAGCCTGGCAGGAAGGGCCGGGGCAGCGCATGCAGGTCAGCAGGGAAAGCTCGCCTTCTCACCCTCCAAGCCGATGTGCTGAATTTTACTTTTCCTTTTATTTACTTCTTCTGTTTAAATCCTGTTTCTCTCCCGGAGGCATCTAATCTATTATTTAACATTGGATTGTGCGATTGAACTCCCAGGCAAATTGGAAATTATTTGTGTTTGAGGTTTCAGGCATGAAGCCGAGGCAGCATTTCTGGGAGATCCTGGGAACCTGGGTGAAGGTGAAGAGCCCGCAGCCCTCCTCCTTGAAGGGGCGGGCGTGGGGTGGGGGGTCGGGGGGAAGGGGGTTGTCCAGGCCCCGGAGCTCCCCCACCAGCTCCACCCAGGCCTTGCGCGTCCAGAGCCCACAGCTCAGGGGTCATTCATCTCCACGCGGCATTTCACTTGGGAAACTCCATCCACACCACCCACTGGCAAAGTCCTGGCAGGCCGAGCAGGTGCCATCCGTCCCCCAGCCCCGCACCCACCCTGGGGGGAGGCCTCAGTCCCAGGAGAATTAATGGCACAGGGACAAATTCGCCATCATTTTTCAGGGCTTGGGCTTTCCGTGGGGTTGCAGCCAGGGTTGGCGGCCTGATGGGGGTCTGTGCGGCGTGAACTAAGGTGGGAGGAGCCAGGGTGGGGCTGAGGGCCCGGCCCCGGCAGGGTTGCTGCCGGCGCGCAGTCACAGGCCTCTGGAGCCCGAGGGCTGAGGGGGCATGTGACCCCGCAGGGCTGCCCCCAAGGACAGGAATTGGGGCCACCCCCGAGGCAGAGAGCGCTCGAGTCCAGGCAGGGTGCACGCCTTCAGCACGTGTGCGGGGTGCGGAGGGCAGAACCCCTTGGCCGCGAGAAGGAGATTGGATTTTGTGCTGGAAACGACAGGGAGATGCGACAGGTTCTCTGTGTCAAAAAAAAGATCCACGATAAGGCAAAGGCCGTCGGCGCCCACGCACTCCGCGTTTCCTGAATGGTCACACGTGCCAGGAGCCGTGCTAGGGACACGTGGTGATGGCCCATGTGCTCCCGCCCGGAACCGGGGCCCAGCGTGTGGGATGACAGTGGGAGTGGGGATCCCCACATAGGTCCTCAGCCACTCGGACGGGTCGCTCGAGCTTCCGCTGCCCCTGCAGGAACGCGGCGGGGGGCGGCCCACGGGGCACAGAAGCATCTCCCGGACCAGCGTGCTGCCAGCCCCTGCCACAAACCCCGGAAGCTGCGCAGACGCTGATGTAGCCCCCCTCGGCCCTTCAGCCCAGGCCCGCACCCCGCCGGAGCCGCTGACACCGCGGGCCCTGCACACAGGATCCGGCACCAGGTCTGAGAGTGTGCTTGGCCACGTCACCCTCCTTCCACCCCTGACCCAGAGCCAGGCCCGGAGACCCAGCCCGGCCCCCTGCCAGGGCCAACGAGGGGCTCACGCTGACATGCCCATAGTTAGCATAAATATAACTTGGCACCCCCCAGAGAATGCATCATCTTTTCAGAGACCTCTGGAGTATATACAAAAGTTTATCACAGATCCCTCCGTCTCTCTCTCTCTCTCTCTCTCTCACACACACACACACACACCCCTCATCTCCCAAGGAAGGAATGTAAAAGCCACGTATGTAGACAACAGTGACAAGAATTGGATCTTATAAGAGCTGGGACCTTTTGGTAGCAAGTACAAGAAACCTGTTGGCACCAATCTCAGGTGAAGGAGGACTGATGAGGGGTCCAGTAAGACGGGGACTTAACAGCAGGACTGCAGAAGCCCAGGGCCTGGGACCCTGAGTGCCACCAAGGCTCTCTCTGTCGGGCTTACCTCCACTCCCTCGGTGGGCTGTTTCATGCTTCTCTGTCCCATTGTGAACCCACTTCCCCTGCTCTTTCTGTGCCCATGGCAGAAACTCAAGCAGGGGACTCACCAGGGGAGGGACTGCTGCCCAGGGAGGGACAGGCCCCTTGACTCCCAGTCCCAGCCTCAGGGACACTCTGATGGGCCCAGCAGTTCCATCTCTAGAAATCTGTGCTGCAGAAACTCCAGGTAGGGAGATGAGAATATGCGTGAAAAATGTTCATTGCAGCATGATGTGAACTACCAAAGGACTGGAAACAGCCTGAATATTCATCAGTAGGGAAGTAGAAGGACCAAATGTGATCCACTCGTGTTGCCAAATATGATGGATCCACCTAATGAAGAAAGCAGTAGGTCCTCTCGTTCACCTATTCAATAAATACCTTCTGAGCACTTGTTATGTGAGGCCCGCTGTGCTCAGTGAAGGGGACACAATAGTGAGCAAAAGCAAACCCCATCCTTGTCTTGCAGAGCTTGCTCTACCTGGGGAGTCTGATGCTAACGAAGGAGTAATGCTGCAGGGGTAGCATCATGAGCTTCGGAGGGCTACGGTGGAGATGACCTAGACAGAGAAGTCAGGGAAGACTTCCTGGAGGAAGTGGTGATGGAGCCAAGATCAAGACAGGTGGCAGAGCAAGGAAAGAGCATGTGCAAACGTCCTGGGGTGAAAGATTGTGTGGCCAGGTGAGGGAGGGAAGACGGTTGCTGGGGCTGGAGCAGAGGGGCTGTGGTGGATGCCATGATGAGCCCCCCAGAACCCCTTCAGGAGTAAAGACCCTCCAGTGTCAGCAGTGCTGCTGGCAGGCAGTCCTCTTAAGGGACTGTCTAGGCTAAAGACAGCTGCTTGCCTGGGGTCACAGCACACCCAATATCTAATCAACATGGAAATAGAAAGGCCCAGCGTCCTCACCCAACAATTATGAAGGGTCGTCCAGACTCAAAGCTCCACATGCCTGGACAGAATAACAGCCCCCAAAGATGTCCACGTGGTAATCCCCAGAATTTGTGAATATGTTAGCTTACAGGGCAAAAGGGATTTTTTTCCACTACGATTAAGGATCATGAGATGGGGAGAAGATCCTGGCTCATCCAGGTGGGCACAATGTAGTCACAAGTGTCCTTATAAAGTGAGGCAGAGGGTCAGAGTCAGGGAGGAGAGGAAACGATGGAATCAGCGGTCAGAGCGATGGAAGGAAGAAACCACGAACCAAGGAATGCAGGAAGCCTCCAGAAACTGGGAAAGGCAAGGATACACATACTTCCTAAAGCCTACGGAAGGAATACAGCCCTGTTGACCCATTTTCAACTTCTGAACTCTGGAACTGCAAGATAATACATTTGTGTTGCTTTAAGGCACAATATTTGTGGCAATTTCTCATAACAGCAACAGGAAACTGACACAGCGTGAGAGCCCAACTTCTCCCTCCATCTAATCCTGCTTTCTTCCCCTCCATTCCACAAGTGCTGATCCCAGGAACTCTCCCTTATAAACCTCTTGCATGCTAATGAGTTCTGCTTCCCGGAGAACCCCACCTACAGCAGCGAGGGCTGAGGAGGCTGAGAAAGCAGGTGCTGGGGTGGGATTCGGGAGCAGATTCACCCATCTCGCCTGCCTGGTGACAGTGGTAGGGGGGTAGCTCCTCTTACAACAAGGTGACAGTGCAATTGTTATCACTTTCACCTTTGATGAATTGAGATCGTTTACCTGTGGAAGGAAATGCAACAGCTGAGGGCAACTATTCAGACACGTGAGAAATATCAGGGGAAAGCAAATTCGGTGGAATTAGGTGGCTGTTGCCAAACTTGACTAACACTTTGAAAAAAGATAACCAAAGGCTGAGAGCAATTAAGAGTTAAGGGGGGGGGGGCCTTCCCTGGTGGCACAGTGGTTGAGAATCTGCCTGCTAATGCAGGGGACACGGGTTCGAGCCCTGGTCTGGGAGGATCCCACATGCCGCGGAGCAACTGGGCCCGTGAGCCACAACTACTGAGCCTGCGCGTCTGGAGCCTGTGCTCTGCAACAAGAGAGGCCGCGATAGCGAGAGGGCCACGCACCGTGATGAAGAGTGGCCCCCGCTTGCCACAACCAGAGAAAGCCCTCGCACAGAAACGAAGACCCAACACAGCCAAAAATAAATAAATTAATTAATTAATAAACTCCTACCCCCAACATCTTTTAAAAAAAAATAAAAAGAGTTAAGCGTGAAATAATTGAAGTATAGTTGATTTACAATATTGTGCCGAAAGGAGGTCCCTGAGTCCTGTAGCAGGAAGGCAGACAAGGTGGAGAATCTCAGAGCAGCCAAGTTCCAAAGAAGATTAAACTTGGGGAATTCCCTAGCGATCCAGTGGTTAGGACTCCGCGCTTTCACTGCCAAGGGCCCGGGTTCGATCCCCGGTTGATCCCTGGTTGGGGAACTAGGATCCCACAAGCCGCATGGCGCTACCAAAAAAAAAAAAGCCTTGACATGATCAAGGCTACAGCAAAGAAGATTAAACTCAACCTAAGTAGCTCTGTGTCAAGATCATACTCTGATGGGGAGAGGATGGCACCCTGACGTTTCAGATGGGACATCTGAGTTGACGCACCCCGAATCTGAAACCCCTGGATTGTCTTGAACGCTCTGAGCCTGCAGAAGTGACCCATTCTTCCCTATTAAGAACCAATGCTCCACTATTACTTGAAGAAATGCAGAGATCTCTGCTCTGCAAGACATTATACAGCCCCTCCAGGATCTGCCCCCACCTCCCCTTCTGGCCACTAGACCTATTAATTAGGGGTCAAGTCACACCATGACTGGGCCAAGGCAGTGCTGGACTTGATAAGGAAGGAAAGGAACTATAGCCCTTGGGTCCTGGCAGGAGCCAGGAGAGCACAGGTGGGACTGGAGTTTGAAGGTGCGTCATCCAAAGTCCACGGGGGAGCAGGGAGAGACACGTGAGGTTGGAACGATTGGAGAGCTTATCAATGTGAGAGCACTTTCCTGGGATGCAAGATTCCCTAGCAAGGACCACGAAAGATGGTGCAGAAATTCTGCTAGAAGCATGGAAAAAGTCATGGTGGAAAGGGGACTTAAAGGGCTCTGCAAAGTGGGCAAGCTAGACTGAATGTGCTTAAGCCCCAAGGCAGGGAAAACCGGTGGAGGACTATGTTGGGTAAGGGGTGGACACACCACTCACCCAAGCAGCAGGGAATGTGTGCATGAGAGGAGCTCCAGCATCACTGAGATGTTGGGTGACGGCTCCCATCTGGGCACCGGGCTGCTGGTAGGATCAGCTCTCGTGGCACAAGGGTCACTGACAGCAATGGGGCAAGAGAACCCAAAAGAAATAGAGGTCTAGTGGTGACATTTGCCCATCTGAAGAGAGGTGGAGGCACTCGTTATAGTGGGTGGTCCGGTCAGAGTGGCCCCAGGTGACCTGGCCTACAGCAGGTCCTCGAGAACAAGGGGTTCCCTGGAGGCAAAATAGATGGGCAGCCAACAAATGTTACACTCAATCTGTACAATCAAAGAAATCAAGAACGGATAATCAGGAGTCTAAGGGCAATCCTCCCAACCAAAAAAAAAGTCATGATTCCTTGCCCCGTTTCTGGAGGTAAGTCAGTTTTAAGACCAGGAACCCAATGACTGAAGGAGAAATCAAGCCTCCAGGATGAGCCTGTAACATAAAGCAAGAATATCTAGTAATCATCCCCCCAGTCCTTCTCCAAAGATACCCTGGGGAAAGAGGCTACCCAAGTAAGTCTAAGACATTGGACAGGGTCCACCTTGATATAGATATGCTGAGCTCTGATGTGTCACGGCGGCCCTCCATTAGAGTGGGGACGTACAGGCCAGGTAACAGATGGAATGCTGGCCCAAGCCTGGCTTACAGTGGATCCACTGAATCCACAGATTCACCCAGTGGTCATTTCCCCACTCCCCAAAGTGTAATTAGAGACTTAGTAATTGTCACAAGCCCCACTTTGACTCCTTGGCCTGTGGGGTGAGAGCTTTTGTAGTGGGGCAGGCAGAGAGGAAGCCTCTGAAACTGCCCTCTGTCTGCTTCCAAGACAGTATATAAAAAACAATATTGCATGCAAGAGGGAGGAGATATGGGGATATATGTGTATATATAGCTGATTCACTTTGTTATACAGCAGAAACTAACACACCATTGTGAAGCAACTATACTCCAATAATGATGTTAAAAAAAAGCAAAAAACAAACAAAAACAATATCGCATCCCAGTTGGGGGAGGGGGAGGGTGGTGGCAGATATTGGAGCTACCTTTTTTTTGGCCGCACTGTGGGGCTTACAAGAGTTCCCCGACTAGGGATTGAACCCAGGCCCTCGGCAGTGAAAGCGCAGAGTCCTAACCACTGGACCGCCAGGGAATTCCCATGGTGCTACCTTTTAAAAGCTAAAGGATCTAAGGGTAGTGGTCCTCATTATAGCTCTGTTGAACTGACCAGTTTGCCCCTGCAGAAACGAGACAGTTGGAATGGATAACAGTGTACATTCACAGTCTTGCCCCAGAAATACATTAACTCTCCAGGCCTCTGTCCAATTATAGGCCCCAAAGATCTGGATTGGCCCCACATCCTGCAAAATATATTGGTCTGCTATATCAGTAACCTCGTGCTCACCAGAATGAATGAACAAGAAGTGGCTAGTACACTGTGGGCCTGAGTAAGACCCATGCACTCCAAAGATTAGGAGGGTGAACCCAGTGAGGTCTGAGGAGCCTGTCATAACAATAACACTTTAAGGAGCTGCAATGGTCTGGAGCATGCCAGGGCAACCAAAGCGTAGGACAAATAATGGCATCTTGCACCTTCCACCTCAAAGAAGGAAGTAGAATTCTTGGTAGGCCTCCTTGGGTTCTGAAGGCACCGTCCACATACATGTGGTCTGGACTACTCCAGACCACATACCAGGAGACATGAAAAGCTGCTGGCTTTGATTCAGTTCAGAGATGGAAAGGACTCTGCAGCAGGTCCAGGCTATGATGCAAGAGGTGCCAACTCAGGCTGTGCGACCCAGAGGATCCTATGGTATTGGAGGTTATCAGCACTGGGAAAAGATACCATGTAGAGTTTTTGGCAAGGGGAGGATTACGATGCAGACTCTTAAGGTTCTGTCACAAGGCCATGCCATATGGAAAATTATAAATCCTTTGAAAAGCTGTTCCTAGCATGCTATGGGCCCTGGTATAGACCGACCATGGGACACCAAGTGAAAATGCAGCCATAACTGCCTGTCTTAGTCTGTCCGGGTTGCTATAATAAAATACCATAAACTGGATAGTTTATAAAGAGCAAATATTTATGTCTCACAGTTCTAGAGGCTGAGAAGTCCAAGATCATGGCACCAGCAATGCCTGGGTGAAGACACTCTTTCTAGTTCATAATCAGCATTTTCTCACCATGTCCTTATGTGGTGGAAGGGGCCAGGGATCTTTCTGGAGCCTCTTTTATAAGGCACTAATCTCATTCATGAGGGCCCCACCCTTATGACTTAAGAATCTCCCAGAGATCCCACCTCCTAATGACATCATATTTGGGGGTCAAGGTTTCAACATATGAATTTGGCGGGACATAAACATTCAGACTGTAGCGCTGCCCATCGTGAGCTGAGTTCTGTCAGACCCACCAAGTCAGAAGGTCAAGTGGACCCAGCAGCATCCATCATAAGACAGAAGTGGAACATCTAAGACCAAGTGTGAGCAGGATGAGAAGCCATAAGCAAGGTGTGCGAGCAGGTAGCCTAGACTACCTTGTTATCCACCACTGTTGCACGAGCCCTCTCCATTGATTCACACCTACGGCCACATGGTGAGGGGTATGACCAGCTGATGAAAGACCAGCTTTGTTCACAGAGGTGTTGGCTTGGTATGTGGAAGCAAGTTAAGAAAATAAGTGGTGCCTGCACTGCAGCCCCACTCAGGATTGACCCTGAGAGAGCATTGTAGACTGAAATCCTTCCAATGGGTAGAGCTGTAGACCTTTGGGCAGAGCACCTGCGATCCTCTCTGATGGAAATAGAAGCCCAATAGAAACCTAATAGGGTTTCTAGTTGGGAGACTAGAAGGAGACTGATTAGAAGCTAGGCCATCTGGGGCAATCATGTGGATGGGAGATGGCACAAAGTGTGAAGCTTTCTTTCTCACTGGACAGCATCCATCATAGAAGAGGCACTGAACAACCAAATCAACAGAATGACTTGGCCAAGTGACATCAACCAGCTCCTGTCATTGACCTCTTCACTGTCGGCACAAGTGGCAGGGTGGAGGCTATGAGGAAGTCTAACAGCATGGGATCTCACCCAGCGAGGTTGATCCAGCTGCTGCTGCTGCTGAATGTTCAACGTTCCAGCAACAGAGGCCAAAGCTAAGTCCTACACACAGTGCCATTCCTTGAGGACACCAACCTACAGATCCAAGTTGACCACACTGCAGCCCTTTCATCCTGAAAGGAACAGTGGTTCATTTTCTTAGGAGTAAACATATATTCTGGGTACAGATTTGCCTTTCCTGCCCACAGGGCCTAAGCCAGACAACTATACAAGGGCTTACAGAGTATTTGATGCACGCACACAGGGTCCCGCAAAACATTGTGTCAGCAATGGAGATATGAGGGGAGGCAAACGACTGTAATTTGCACTGGTCATAACACTTCCTATATCACCCTGAATCTGCCAATCTCATAAAGCAACGGAAGAGCCTGTTACAAGCACACCAAAGCACCAGCTCGGAGTTAATATTTTGCAAAGATGGGGTGCCATTTTCCAGAGCAAAGGGTACACTTTAAATCAACAATAGGTCGACACGGGTCTACTTGTGTGTGGTCGGCAGAATAACAACCCGTTCCCCCAGAGACGTCCTTGTCCTAATTCCCAGAACCTGTGAATATGTTCCCTTTACTTGGCAAAAGGGACTTTGCAGGTGTGATTAAATTAAGGATCTTGAGATGGGGAGATTATCCTGAATTATCTGGGTGGGGACAATGTCCTTCTAAGTGAAAGAGGGAAGCAAGAGAGCGTCAGAGCGATGCAGTGTGAGGAAGATTCAACCAGCCACAGCTGGCTTTGATAATGGAAAGGACCATGGGACTAGGAATGAGCCAGGCTCTAGGGGCTGGAAAAGGCGAGGAGATGGCTCTTCCCCTAGAATCTCCAGAAAGAATGCCGCTTGAGTTTTAGCCCAATGAGATACGTTTCAGACTCTGACGTCCTGAACTGTAAGATAATAAATTTATTTTGTTCTAACTCACCAAGTTTGGGGTAATTTATTACAACAGCGACTGGCAATGAATACACTATGTTGCAGGTAAGATGGGTCTGGGAACCAAGGAGTGGAAGTAAGAGTGTCCTGCTTGCCGTCACTCCTAGCCACCCACTTGGGAAATTTGTGCTTCCCACAATCTTGGGCTCTGAGGGTTTAGAGAGCCTGGTTCTCATAAAGAATGCTTCTGTCAAGGACCACAGTGAGAGTTCTGTGAAGTATGGCTATAGATGCTGCCTGGACACGTGAGGACACTTGAGGCTCCTCGTGCCAAGGGACCAGCAAGAAAGAAGATTCACCATCTTGGCAGGGGTAACGGACCCTGATCATCAGAAAGACGTAGCATTTTTGTTATACAGTAGGGAGCACAGAGAGATAGATTCGGTGCCTGGTTAATCCACTTGCTTGTTGGTATTTCCCAGCCCAGTTTTGACAGTAAATGGGCAAGGGCAGCAACTCTGGCCTGAGAAGGTCATGTTTGCCAGGGTCTCAGACCCCTCAGGGATGAGGGTCTGGTTACTCCACCAGGTAAGCCACTGAGACCAGAACAGTCGTGGGGGGAATCCAGAACTGATAACGAAGGCAAGGGAAGATGAATATCGATTGTAGCCTCAAGACCAACTGCAGCAGTGGAGGCTGTAGTTAACCTCACTAACCCTCTCTTCTAAATTCCCCCAGGCAGAGGCACACCAGAATCCTGGAGGAGCTGCTCCCTGCATGTTTATGAAGAAGTAGAGCCTGGTCATGCAAGGGATGGACTGTGTCGGACATTTCTTGCACCACCAAATCCCCCTTCAGTACGAAAGAACTTATTCCCCCAACTTCTGGGAGTGTTGCCTGCAGAAAGCCTTTAGCCATCAGCTCCCTTCAGAGAATGCCTCGGGTGAAAAGAGACGCCTTGCCCAAGGTTACACCCCACATCCAAAGACACATCCAGCCACCAATATGGCGGCACAGAAGCACAGCACACTTGCCCCATGTGGGGGACAACTCTGCGCTCCTTGTGGGGTCAGCTGAGACCTCTGTAGAGATTGATAAGAGCTCAGCTTCTCCCTCTGCCCACTCCTTCCTTGCCCTCCCTTTCACGAATGTTGATGCAAAAGCACTCTGTAAGAAACCTCCTTTGATAATCTCCACCTCAGAGCCTGCTTCCAGAGAGGAGCCCTCCCTGAGGAGGAGCAGGGAAGTGGGACCCTGAGGTGGGCCAGTCCGCAGGCACCACTGAGGGTGGTGTTATCTTCTCTTAGAGCAAGGTAAGCCTTGGCAAGGTTTAAGCAAGCGGTTACACGATCTTTTGAAAAGATCCTTCTGGCTGGCATGAGGAAAATAAATTGTGAGGGCAAGACTGACAGCAATGAGGACAGAAAGATAGTCCTTCAAGCATCCAGATGAGATGAGAAGGTGGCTGGACCAGGGTGGTGCAGGTGGTGATAGAGAAACGTGGATGGGTAATTAGATAGTCCCTGGTGATGGACGGAGATGGGAAATGGAGAAGAGGATCAAGGAGAAGGAGGTTCCTGGATGACTCCCAGGTTCTAGCTTGCACAAGTGAGTGGCAGGGAAGATGGGGAGACCAGGGGGAGGCCAGGTTTGAAGTGGGGGGGCAAGATCATGAGTCTGAGTCAGGATATGTTGAGTCTGAGGAACCTCTGAGACATCCCCTGGGAGGCATCAAGTGGGGAGGCAGCGGGACCTGCAGGGGGGAGGAGGTGTAAATCTGTGAGTCATTGTCATGCAGAAGTGCTGTGAGTGAGATTACGGAAGGATAACCTGTGAGAGGAGAGGAGGAGGAGGCCTGGGAATGGCCAGATAGGGGGGCTGAGCCAGCAAAAATACTGAACAGCAGTGGGCTGAGTAAGAGGGGAAAGAAACACGAGCGAGGTTTGCTCTGCAGATGTCAAGTGCAGCAGCCAGTCCAGGGGCCGTTATGCTGCATAAACGAATATCCCTAAGATCTCAAAGGCTGCAAAAGACTAAAGTTTATTTCTCCCTCACTCTATGGGGCCAACGTGGGTTAGCAGGGTCTCTGCTCATCACGGTCACTTGGGAACTGGGTTGACAGAGGCTCCATCTCAAAACCAGCTTCCACAACCGCCCAGGCAGGGAAGGCACACAGCTCCTCGGGCTTGTCTCACATTTTGGGGGCCTCCCCTAACCTCAGAGGGGGCAGGGAGGGAGTCCACAGAGGAAGAGAGCTGGGAGCTCTTGGGCGGCACAGATCACCGTCAAGCTGAGGGAGGGGAGGAGTGGCTGGCAGAGCGAAAGGCTGCTGAGAGGTGGAGTGACGTGAGGGCTGAGAAATGGAGGTGATGTAGGTCCTTGGTGACCTGAGAAAGAGCTCTGTGGTGGCTTTAAGGGATAAAGGCCAGAAGCATCCCACTCCTGGGCATATATCTGGAGAAAACCATAATCCGAAAAGATACAAGCATCCCAACGTTCATTGCAGTGCTGTTTACAACAGCCAGGACATGGAAGCAACCTAAATGTCCACAGATGGATGAATAGGTAAAGAAGATGTGGCACATACATACAATGGAATATTACTCAGCCATAAAAAAGAATGAAATAAGGCCGTTGCAGCAACATGGATGGACCTAGAGATGATCATACTAACTGACGTAAGTCAGACAGAGAAAGACAAATATCATGTTATCGCTGTGTGTGGACTCTAAAAAAATGGTACAAATGAACTTATTTACAAAACAGAAATAGAATCACAGATGTAGAAAACAAATTTATGATTACCAGGGGGTAAGAGGGGGGCGATAAACTGAGAGATTGGGATTGATATATACACACTACTATATATAAAATAGATAACTGATAAGAACCTACTGTATAGCACAGGGAACTCTACTCAAAACCCTGTAATGACTTATATGGGAAAAAAATCTAAGAAAGAATGGATATGTGTATATGTATAACTGATTCACTTTGCTGTACAGCAGAAACTAACACAACATTTTTAATCAACTATTCTCTAACAAAAAATTAATAAAATTAATAAAAAAGGTGGATCTCCATTTATGCTCTTGTTCTGGTCCCTGCAAATGTTAGGGGTGGGCCAAGGTGTATAATAAATAAACAAACATATATAATATACACACATATATAATTTTATATACTATCTATGTTATATATAATCTATAATAAATATATAATTATAAATCATAGAATAAAATGTATCATATATATGTATAGTATATACATTCCCACTCAAATTGGATTGGGATTGTACACACACACACACACACAAAAGGATACAGTTTGTATCAGTCAGCTTTTGCTGTGTGACAAAGAAACACATAATATCAGTGGCATACAACAATAAGCATTTATTTCTCATGTGTCATGGTTGCTGGTGCAGCCCCACCCCACGTGTCTCATTCTGGGGCTCAACCTGGAGGGTCAGCAGTTGCCTGGGGCATTTTCTTCCTACTGCAATGGCAGAAGCTCGAGAGGCAAGCTCAGCTGCGGGAGTATACTTCAAGCCTCTGCTCCTTGTGCTGCATCTGCTAACTTCCCTTTGGTGAAGCCCAGGATTGGGGAGTGGAGGAGTACGTTCTGCCGAGCATGGTGCCATGGCAAGGGTATAGATGTCTAAAGCCACTACAGGGCAGGGAAAAACTGGTATCAATAATTTAATCTATCACATACCAAACTGAGGTTCCCTAGGAAGAGGAATATGAGATTGCCAGGGTGTGTGTGGAGGGGAGGGGGGCTAATTTGTAACTAATTCTAATTACGAAAATAACAAATGTTTTAATTTTTTACAATTTACCTGTAATCCCACATTCCTCTATTAGAAAGCAAAAATAAGACCTCGATTCTCCCCAGTCCCAGTCAAAAGCCTAATATAAAATTTTTACTAGTTGATTCACCCGAAAGACTGGCTAGACATTTTGAAAAACAAATTCTTTTTTAGATCCTGACCTCAAACCACAAACAAAAGTTAATTCTAAAAGGGTAAGAGACCTGAATGCAGAAACAGAACTGTCAAAATTAGTCTGGAGATAATATTTTGAGATATATCAAGATGCCTTTTCTTTTTGCACTTCCTTGGGTGACCTTCCAGCTTTTCAGCCAGAGGCTTGCATCGCCTAGAGGTGGAAGGAGATGGAGGGAGAGAGGGAGAGACAGAGGTGGAGGGAGGGGGAGAAGGGGGGGAGAGGAGAGAGGGAGGAGGAGGATGGGGAAAGGGAGGAGGGGGAGGGGAGGAGGATCCAAACAGCAAACACTACATCCAAACACCTCTTCCAAAAGCAGCCTGCTGGGAGGTGGGAGCTGGAGGAGGGGCCGTTCCTTACCTCTGACACCACAGTGGCCAGAAACCACTGTTTTCAGCATCAAAGACCCAATTCCAATGGAAGAGGCCTTTGGGGGCCCTTGGCCTATATACACAGAAGAGCTGGCTGAGGGGTGGGGGCCAGGGCAGGAGGCAGAGGCCACTGCATGGATCAGAGGGGTGACAAGGAGGGGCACCTACCAGGTCCAGGGATGTGAGAAGAGCAAGTGGCCAAAACACAATGCAAGAGGAGGCACCCGTTGGATACCAGTTATGTGAAAGTTTAAAGCAGACACAAATGTCATCATTGTTTATGAATACATTCGTGTGTCGCAAAAAGTATAAAAAGGTGCGCAGGAATGTGGCAACTTCTGGGCAGCAATTACAGGGTGGGGGAAGAAGGGAGAGGTTTTAACTGGTCTGTATCGTTTCATCTGATTTTTAAATAGGAATCTGAAGCAAATATTTGAGCTGTTAATATTTGCCATGCCTGGGTGGTGAGTGTATAGATATTTGTTAGATTATTTTCTATATTTTGAAATACACAGAAGGGGGAAGACAGACTGCGGATTAGTATGAGTAGTTTGATGCCATAGTTTAAAAACCATGTGCACATGTGCATGTTTGCACACCTGCTTGGACGGTGTGCACACGACGTGTCTGTGGTTCTATGAGGCTCCATGTGTATCTGTGCCTGTGCAACACTATGTGTGTGTGCGTGTCCCTTTGTGTTTGCCACTTGCATGTGATCGTGTGTGTACCTGCATATCCGTGTGTGTGTCTCTGTGCAACTGTATGTGTCTCTGTGGCTGTATGTGTCTGTGACTGTGTTTGTGTGTCCTTGAGTGTGTGTACGTGTGTGCATATCTGTGCTAGTCTATGTAATTGTGTCTCTGTGTGTGTACGTGAACAGGAAGACGAATGGCTGGACAAACACCAAATTACTGACTCAATGCTCTCGGGGAAGGAGAAACCAATTTTCGTTTCTCCTTTGTACATCTCACTGTGTGTGTGTGTGTGTGTGTGTGTGTGTGTGTTTCACAATGATCATGCAGTGTTTACTGAAACTTAAAATTACTTTTAAAAAGACAGTAAAGAGTTTCACAGTTTGAAAAATGAGAAGAATTTATCAGCAGACCCTTGTTGGCCTCTGGGGCTCCTCTTTGCCCCCTGGGTCCCAACCTGTGATTCCATCCACCCCCAAGCGCCCTGAGCTCAGAGGAGCCTGAGGATACTTCCTAGCCCCACCCCAGAGGCATGGCCCACAGCAAGCATGAGATTTCTCTGAAGTTTTGTGTTTTATCTTTAAATGTTAGGCAACTTTTACATTCTCCCCTTTAACGTATACATGTTTGTCTTAATTATACAATCACAAGGTTTCAACCCCCAAATCTTGGAGTCAAGGGGCCTCCGTCCCTCTCATCTTCCCCAGCTTCTGTGTGTCTCCTGTAGGTGGGTGTTGGGCCAACAGCACCCGGAGTAGGATCCGGAGGTGTAACTACAGCCCCACCAGAGATTCTAGGAAGGTCAGTTGGAAGCAAGCAACCATCACCCTTCCAAGAGCTCCCACACCGGCCTGAGCCGAGTTCTCTACACCTGCTCTCACCGTGAATCCTCCCAGCGAGGGCATCAGCTCCTCGTCATTACTATTCTCACGTTACATGGGAGGATACTGGGACTCTGCGAGATGAAACCCAAGGTCACCCAGTTGTACTCAGACTTCCAAGTTCATGCCACGCATAGACGGTCTCCCTAAAGCCTAGGCCCAAGGCAAATGAATTGCCTGTGACATGGAAGAGGGTCAGTGTACGGACCTTTGGCCAGAGGAAGGAGCCCTGGGCAGGGTTGATGACTGATCAAAGGCTGCCTCACTGTCTCAACTCTTGCTCTCCCTCAGGCCCATGTAAATGCATCTGCAGGGCCCCTAGTCCTGTGACCCCGGGGCCACTTTGATGGTCACCTGGAGCCAGAGTGGCAGCCACACAGTCATTTAGGGACAGGACTTGGTATTGAAGGGTGTCCTCCCAGGGATCCGAGCCAGCCTGACATTGATTGAGAGACCTGGAGGACCCTAGAGAGGGCCTCACTGGCCCCCAGCAACTGCAATAGCCTCATCTTTCTGGAATTCTTTTCTGTGTGTTGCATGGGGAGAGCAGCACGTGTTGATTGCCCTGATGAACGCCAGGTGCTTTTGCAGGGAACAGCCTCGTCTCCATACCTTGAAGGGCTGCTGGGAGGACCTTGGGACTTCACTGATGCAGCTCGAGAGAAGGAGCCCTGAGAAGAAGCCAGAGGTGAGGAGGTCAGAGGGCCTGGGGTCAGTGGCCTGGCTTGGTTGCCTGAGGGCAGCCCTACTCTGCCAGGTCAGGGGTCTCCTGGGGCCCTAGAAGGACCTGGAGCATCATCTCTGTTGCAGCCTCTCTGGAGGTGCCCTTTGGGGTTTGGGGACTCTTTCCTGTTCAGCTTCTACCTTCCTTCCAGCTCAGGGTTCTGGTCAACAGCTTCACCTTTGGGGCCCCCAGCACAAAGCCCATCCTCTCCTCCTTCCCCCAAGGCAGATCCTGACTGTGCCCAGGGTCTACCTTCCACCCCACGGCCCATGGCAGCAACCCCAGCCCCTCACAGGCCAGGGCTAGACCTGATTGGTCCACGCTTTCCCCGGGACTGGCTTGCCAGTTGGCCAGTGGTGTGCCAAAGAGGGCTGTGAGGGCCACTGGATCACTTCCCTGGTCTCCACGCATGTCCAGGGAGATAGCAAGGTTTGAGCTACAATATCTTGAGACCAGAGAGGACCTGGCGTAAGGACAGGAGAACATGCAGAGGGTGGCAGGGGAAAGTGGAGAGAGCCTGGGTCCTTGAATCCTCCGCTGAGTCTCTGAATGGACTCCAGGACCACTCTGCCTCCCACGTGCCATTATGCAAAAGAATCCACCTTCCTTATCATGAAGCCCATTGTGAGGTAGGTTTTGTTACTTGCGCCCAACTCACACAGACTCTGAAAATCTGGTAAATGTGCTGAAACTTCTCTTGGGAAGAAGGCTCAGATGCAGAATATTGATCAAGTTGGGGGAGGGGGCCCTGGTCCCCCAGAGGTCATCCACAGGCCACCACCATGTTAGGATTCCTGGTCAGGAGATCTCAGTCTTGTCTCATCGCTGTCACCCTGATGCTGGCTGCCGGGGAGGGCAGGTTCGTTTGGTTCTGAGCAGCATACCTGGGCTGCAGGCAGAAGGCAAGAAGGAGGGGGTGGTCTGTAGCCCCTGGAGACAGGCCCTGCTTTCCCTCCCATCAGAAACCAGAAATCCCACTGAGCATAGTGCTGGGGACTGAGCAGAGCTCCGTGAGAGCCGGCTGGTCTTGTTTTATTAACTTCAAGGACAGGCAGTGGGCCCCCACCTGCCATCCCTCAGTCAGGTTTGGACCGCTGCCCTCCAGGGAGCCGGTCACCTGGCTGACAGTCAGGAGGCCCTGTTTGCAGGGCGCGGCGCTAACAGTCCCACATTTTATCCCTCCCTTTAGTTTCCAGATTCACTGGGGCCCTACAGGGAAGACTGGGGGATTCCTGGAATGGAGGCAGAGGCCAAGCGGATGTCAGACTGTGATCTCTGGGCCAGGCTGGCTCTGTCCTAGCCTGGTCAGGGGCCATCTCTGCGTCTGGAGGTGGGCGCAGACCTGGGAGGGCCTGGCTTTCACCCCAGCGAGCCTGGGGGTGGCGGAGCAGACAGCCCTAACACCCCAGCCTCTCCCCATCCCCCTACCCTCACACTCTCCCCTCTCGGAGGGCAGCAGCTGTGTCTCAGTCTGTACATTTGCTATCTGGTCACAGACTTCCTGAGAAGGTTGAGTTCAGCAGACTTTGGGACCTCATCTTCTTACTAAGGTCTTGATCTTAAAATATAGTCTGCACACAGCAACAGCAAAATACAAAGTCACACTGGAAGCCGCTTTGAAACATCCGGAGACTGAGGTCTTGTCCACAACACCTTGATGCAGGGCCTGAACCACATCGGCTTCATGTGAGCCCATGCAGAGCAGCCTCAAAGCAAGCTCAGGTTTGAACCCACTTTTTAAAATACGTGAACCATAACTGCTCAAGTGCTCGTCAAATCTACTGACGAAGCAAGTTCCATTCTGATTAGACTCACATCCCATTTCATCTCTTGGACTATAGTAATGAAACAAGATGTATTTCATAAGATGTTTCAGTATGTTTTCAGTCCTAATTATACATCTTCAATTAAAAAAAACAAAACCTCACCACTGCACTATATACCACAGATCATTAAATGCCTATCACAGCCCACGTCCAAGTCTCTCAATGTAAAAGATGGTTGACATTTAGCCGGGAACTTTTAAAACACTTGAGAATAAATTATGGCCCAAACTTACTCTTCTTAATGACACGTAAAAAGTTCAGCTCTTTAATAAAAGGATTCAGGAATATGAAAACAAAGTTCCCAGCAATATTAAGGAAATAAAGGTCTTTCAAAATGGTCAGTTCTTGTTTCAATTAAATTGTGCATTTTTAATATAGTTGGTATAAAGTGAAACGCTTAAAAAAACATCGAGGAATTTAAAATGAAATGGAACATCGTCTTTGCAGGGTCACCAGTACCACAGTGAGATTTGTCTCTTAAACAATGACACTTAGTATCTCTGTAGTTCCATGAATACTTTTGAAGTGTCATATTAAAACCAATCTCATGGCCTTGAGGCAAAGAGAAGCAATTAGTCTTGGAGTTGTGAATAAATAAAAATCCATTTATACACCCGTCCTTGACATGTACCTTGCAAATCTTAGAAACTTCATCTAGTGGGAAAAGAAATGTTAAATCATGAATACCAATACTAATCACATCGCCATGTGGCTTCCTAAAACAGTTTAGTTTATACCCATCTAAGTATTAATTTATATGTATATATTCATCCATATTGAACACAAAACAAAGAAGCTCTAGCAGGCACCTAGCGGGCGAGGGGAGAGGGGTGAGGGGCGATGGGGTCACAGGGGTGGCCCCATGACAGGCAAGTTTTCAGTGGGTCTCTGCTCAAATGGGAGCCTGGAGCACTCTTCCTCATGCCTCCCTCTTCCCCGCCCCCACCCCCAAGCACTCCAAGGCTTGAGAAGGGGGAAGTTTCTTTCCCTGAAGAAGTTTGGGGTGTCCACACACGCCTTTCTCCATGTGTGATCCCAGCCAGCATTTAAGGGAGGACACAGGAGATCAAAGTATTTGGATACTTGTTTCACTTCTTATTTGGGCCCGTCCCTCCAGCAGTGCCGGGTGGGGTGGGTGTAGATGGGAGCTTTGCTGCTCCTTGGCCTTGCGTAGCTCTGGAGAGACTGGGGCAGTCACCAAGGGGCAAAGCAGATCTGCTGGGCCTGGCCGAGATGTAGAGAGCAGACAGTGGTGCTGTCAGGCCCGAGCTGGGAGCCAAAAGCCCGGGGGCGCCAGGGCGTGGGGAGCTGAGTGGGCAGCCCATGGGCCGTGCGGGAGCCGCTGCACAGATCCCTGACCTACTTCCAGGGCCCCTTTCTCTTCAAGGAGCTGCTAAGAATCCATAAATTAAGGAAATTAACTGATGGGGCCTGCGGCATCTTTGTAAGCTATTTAAATCTATAAATTAACAACATCTTCTGCATATATCAAGTAATTGAACTAACTGCAGGGATGTAACTTTAATGAGAAAATTTCCCCCTTCTCCTGTAGTTCGAGCTCTAAAGTAAATAAATAAATAAAACCTTCCCTTAGGAGGAAAGTTTCTCCTTATTCCCGCGTGGAGAAGTTACAGTACGGCGGTGCGGGCCCTCTTTCCACGCGCGAGGTCTCCTGGTCAAGGAAGGCAGGCCCCCCACCTTGTCCTCTATTCACCAGCGCCCCTCCCGTGAGTGAAGCCGCTAGAGGGCGTCCAGGTCCGGCTGGAGCTCGGGGTGGGGGCCCCCGCGCCGTCCCCGGCCGGAGCGCACCGGTCCTCCAGCTCGAGCCTGGCTCTGGCCCGGGCGTCCCCGCAGCCGGACGGGGGCGCAGTGCAGGCCGGGCGCAGTGCACCGGAGGCTCCGCGCTCCGTTTCCTAGGAGCCGGGAAATGGTCCAGGAGGAGGAGGGGGGACGGGCGGGGCGCAAGGGAAACAGGAGAAAGAGGAAGGGGAGGAGGAGGTAGAAGAGGAGGAGGTAGAAGAGGAGGAGGAAGGGGCAGCCGACTCGAGGACCAGGAGGGACGCCCCGGGCGCAGGCCTCAGCGCCGCGGGGAGTCTTGGCGGTAGACGTCTCCATCGCGCCGCGCGCGTAAAGGAAATGGCGCGTCTGGCGGCGGGGGGCCGGCCGGGCGCCCCCCGTGCGCCCCTCCCCCGCGGTGGCCGACCGCGTGTCCGCAGACGTCACGGGCGGCGCTGCTCCCCGGTAGAGGGGCAGCCGGTGCAGAGACCCGGGGAGGAAGGCCAGGGAGGGGGAGGGGCGGCACCGGCCCCCGGCTCCTCTGCAGCCCCGGCCGACTCGCAGCCCAGTTTCTTCCCAAGTCCCGCCCCTACCCTCGGGCGCCGCGGCGGCGGCTGCTCTCCTCTTTGTAACCGAGGAGTCAAGAAATGTGAGAAACGTGCCCTGTGTTACTTATTTGGGAGCCGAAAATTTATGCCCAGCTGAAAGCGCCCGGGGAAATATTACATCAGATGAAATGACAATGATTAAAATCAGCTTCTCCCCCGCCCCCTCCCGAGCCCGGAGGAGGCCCGGGCGCCGCGTGGCTGGCCGGCGGGGGGCGGGGGGCTGGGCGGCGGAGGGCGCGGGGGCCTGGGCGCATCGCTCCCGGGAGGGTCCTGGCGGAGGCCCCGGCGGGAAGGCGCGGACTCCGGGGGAGGCGGGTGGTGATCGCCCGGCTGAAGGAAGGGAAACGGCGCGTTTTTGTCGCCAAGCGCGGCAGGCGCGGGCGCGCGGAGCTAATTGCGACTCTAATCCTCTGCCCCGCGGCGCAGCCGAGCCCCGAGCCAGGAGTCGCCGCGCGCTCCCGCTCGCGCTCGCAGCGCTGGGTAATTTGGAGCCGGATCGCTGCCCTTTGCGTCCGGGCTCGGCCGCGACGGGACGCGGGCTACGGGCTAAGGTGGGGGGCTGGCTTTCTCGCCAGCAATCGGGGAAGGCCGCTGGAGAGAGAGGAGGGAGGAGAGGAGGTGGGAGCGGCGGGAGGGCAGCCGGAGAGCGGCGCGAAGAGGAGGCGGCGGCGGCGGCCGCGAGGAGGGGAGGAGGCGAGGGGAGGGCGGGGAGGGGAGGCCCCGGCGCGCCGCGCCGCGAGGGGCCGCGCGAAGCGGGGGCCGGGGCGGGAGGGGTGGGTGGGGGGAGGGTTGGGGGCGAGAGAGAAAGTAACTCCAGGACGAGACCGGAGCGACCCGCGCAGCAAGCAGAGGCGGCGAGGCTGCGCCCGGCGCCCGAGACCAGCGGCTGCGCGGGGCGGGGGCTGCGCCCGAGTCCGATCCGCCGCTCCGGCTCCGAGGTAAGCCTCGCGCGGGCGGCCACCGCTCAGCGACGCGCACCCCTGTCCCTAAAGTGGCTGCGATACCCAGAAAGTCGCCCGGCCGTGATTCGGACGTGGGAGGGGCGGCTGCTTTGTCCCGGTGCAGGGCGGCGGGGGCTGGCGGCACGGGGGCACCCAGCACAAAGGCCTGGTGCGGGAGGGGGGGACTGCCCACGTGGGCCGGCCCTGGCCCCGGGTGGACCCTCCCCACGCGGGCGGGCACCGAGCTTCCTGCCGCACGGGGAGGTGGGGGTGAGGGGGTGTTCACGTCCCGGCACTCGGGCCTCAGTGCCGGGCCGAGCGCCCTGCAGGGCCGGCGTGTTTCCGGGGTCAGAACCTGGCTCACGCAGCCGGGGCTTCGGCTGACTGGGCCCGGCTTGGTGTCCAAATCAGAGAGAGAAAAAGTCTCCAACGGGACAGATGTGTGTCCTCTGACGCCCACCCGCGAGTCCGAAACGGAGCGGGAGGGGCTGGTGGTCGTCCCAAGCGCGCGGGGTCTGGAGCCCCAGGCGGGCCGCGCGGAGACGCGATCGCCGACTCCGGATCCCCGATTCCCGCCGGTACCCCCTGACCTGGACGCGCGCACCGGCACACTCTCAAACAACCCCCCTCCCCCGTAGCTGGAGCGCGTTTTAGTCCTCCCGCGCCCCCCACCTCCGGCTGCAGAAAGATCAGCTTCAAGTTTTCACTCTGCGTCTCAAATGTGCATGAAGGAATTTAAGTGCACGAGTGAATAACAGCATTAGTTTCAATTAATTTTTTTTTAAATCCCGGCAACAATAAACTTTGAGAACAAAAGCGCTTTTACGTCCTTAATTAGGCGAGCTTCCCATCTGTGGTCTCTAAGTATCTGCCTCTTGATTTAACTTTGTCTTCCGCCCCGCCCGTGCCGCACACCCTCGCGGTCCTGCAAGGCGCTCTGGGTGCCGCGGCCACCGCCGCCCGCGGCGCCGCCGGCCTGCACCCAGCCGGCTCCGGCCGCCCCGAACGAAGTTCACACCGGCCGGCGGGCTCCACGGCCGGGCTGGCGCGCGCCAGGTGGCCCGCCTGCCTCCCTTCCGGCCCGCCCCCTGGACGATTCTGCAGGCCCCTGGCCCTCTTGCCCGGGGCTGGCGCCCTGGGCGCAGACCTGAAGGGAGTTCTCGAGCCGCCTTCTGTTTACCTTTTATGGTTAAAATAACAGCTTAGCAAAGAAGCGACTTCACGAAGAAGCGATTTAGTGAAATCGTCTCAAGCTGCCGCAGCTCAGCCAGTTTAATCACCCCCAGAGAGCTGAACAACTGCGAGCACAATAGGACACAAAATCATTTTGTGTGTAAATGAGCGTGGCATTCTGCTCGCTTCCCTCTGCTCGGGCGGGCGGGGCTCGGTGGCGGGCGGGCGCGGGACCCCGGGCTCCCGCCGCAGCTTGGAGAAGCGGGTCAGTACCCAGCCGGTTTGGAAACCCGCGGGCCGTGCAGCACACGACCGCCGAGGCCCCTGCAACAGGCGGTTTGGCTGAGCCTCGGGAGGGGCGTGGCGAGCTGGGGCTGGTCGTGGGTTTGATGCTGGTGCTGGCGGAATGAACTTGTGTCTCTTCCTACACCCACTTTATGCTTCTGACCTTGGCAGTGGTCTCGGGGAAAGGGTCGTTGTCCAGCACAGATGCGTTTGTCGGAGGGAGCAGTGGAGGTTCGCGGCAAGGCGTACAGCCTGGGGCTTCCAATGGTGAGTTTCTGGTGTGCCATGAACATCAGGTGGTGCCTGCGATGGAAAAGTCTGGGTGAGAACACGATCGAGCAGCTTTTGTGATGGGTACTTGGTGTTAAATGTCACTTCTGAGTAGTGTCCTGGCAGTAGGGCCGGCATTGTGCAGTCTGCTTTGATAGACGTTCCATCGGAATTCCTTCCAGCACAGTTTATCCTCAGTGTGGCTTTCCTTCTGACTCCTCCCCAGCAGAGCCTCCCAGGGCAGGATAGCCCATTCCTGAGATACGTTTTGGTTTCTCAGAACTTCCTTGAGATAAGTGACCTGGTTTTCTTTTTGAAGCTTGCGGGAACTCAGGAATGCCCAAAGCAGCAGACCCTGGACAGCTAGAAGTTAAACATGACTGTCTGCTAATAGCCACCCCCCACCGGTTTCCTGTCAGAGGACTTGCCAGGACACCGAGGGCAGGACAAATCCTGGGAGAGTGGCCCGGCTTAAATTTGCAGGATTTGATTCTCATTGGACCTTGGTTCATGTGTTAAAACTGGATGTTGAATTTCAAGGCACAAAGTCAATCCTTGAGAGAGGTTCGGGTTAAACCTGCAACGGATAAGTCCAGGTTTAGGTATATGGAAGCCAGTGGGGGCGGGGGGGTGATAGTCACTGTGCACGTCTCCCCCAGCCCCGGGTCAGTGGAAGGGGTCTGCTTAAACCTGCTCTCCTCCAGCTCTCCTGCATGGGGCCTGCAGGAGTTCTCAGACAGCTTCTAGAGACTGTGGGACAGGCTTATTTCAGGTGGTTGCGGCTGAGAGGAGAGGCAGGAGAGAGTGTTCATTAGCTGAGCTGCTGTCTCCTTCTGGCCAGCTTTCTCTAATGCCTTGGGGCTGTGATCCCAAAGGGATCTGGAATATATTAGGCACAGACAAGACCATTCCCGGGGTCTGGGGTGAAACTGCAGAGGTGCAGGCTGGGCAAACAAAGAGAAGTTTTCTTCTCTAAGGAGCCACAGGGGGAGCGGTGGCTTCCTAAGTGACTTTCGCTCTTCCCTGGCTTCTCTGTGTCCAGCCAGTTGCAAACTGCATCTTAACACTGCAGAGATGGTGTTCAAAGAGGTCCTGGGGCTCCGCAGCCCATGGAGGGTGGGGGGATCCTCTCTGAGCTGTGGTTCCCAGGGTTCTCTCTGAAGTAAGAGGAGACATGCTTGGTAACGTGTCTCAAAACCAAAATACCAAGAAAATCAGATTTGTTCTGAAACATTTTGGGGGCAATAATGGTGAGCATATGTTTCAGTACTGTCATTAGCTGAATTAGCAGACATGGAGCTGCCCTGAAAACACATGTGAGTGTGTGTGTGTGTGTGTGTGTGTGTGTGTGTATAAGTAATCTCCTATGGCCCGGAGGCTTGCTTTGGGGTGTGGGGACAGGATAGTAGCGGGCAGTGTGGTAGGGCATGGGGTTCTGGGACGCATGTTCATAAAGGACGATTGTAAGCATCTTTGACTGGGAGACACGGCGCCCAGGACCACTGAGGAGTAAGTCCTGTCTGGTTGTGTTGGTGCTTCCCACAGATACTCTGGGCAGCGATGGAAGCCTAGATGCCTCACCGCAAGGAGCGGCCGAGCGGGTCCTCGCTTCACGCCCACGGCAGCACTGGCCCCGCGGTGAGAGCCAGCAGGGTGGGCTGGGTCAAGGGCTGGTGTCCTCCTATTTGCCGTCTTCCCAAGCGCCAGCTCACTGGCTGCCCTTCCTCGCAGCTGCAGCCACAGCGGTGGCATTCAAGAGACGGCTGTTGACTGGCCGCACGATTATGTATTTTTTTTGGAAACAAAAATGCTCTTAATTTGATGTGAAATTTACTACATGTATAAAACTCAATGCCTTAGGTGCTGAGGAAGTCCCTAATTTAGAGGTGTCTCGTTACTGAGACAAACTTGCAAAAACCCCTGAATCCCAATTCACAAATTGGTGATTCGTTTGTCAGGGGATATTTCACATCTAACACAGAAGCCCACGACCTTTAATTAGAATTTTGCAGTTTGTTTTATGCCCCTGGAGGCTGACACCTTGAACAAAATTTTTTTTTTTCTTGATTTCTTATTGCTAATAAGCATCTTTCTTTTTTCCCTCTGGTACTTTGAAGAAAATGATGCGAATACACTTAATTACAGTGGTGGCCACAATTTGTCAGCTGAATATGTGATCAGGCACAGGCAGAAGTGATCTGATTAGATCTGTGATCACATTGGCAGTAAAAGGAGTGCATAGCTCCGTCGTGGAGAAACCCTTGTTTTGTGCCTTGTTTCCATCTCCAGGAGGGAGGAAGCATGTCTCGGTTGTCTCTCACCCGGTCGCCTGTGTCTCCCCTGGCCGCCCAGGGGATCCCACTGCCAGCCCAGCTCACTAAGTCCAACGCGCCTGTGCACATCGACGTGGGCGGCCACATGTACACCAGCAGCCTGGCCACGCTCACCAAGTACCCTGACTCCAGGTAAGAGCCGAGCCCCTCATGGCACCGGGGCGTGCAGTGGTGACAGGCAGCATCTGTAGCCTGCTACCAGCCAACACGCAGGGCTCTCCAAGGCCCCCCTGCTCCTAGACCTGGGGAACTGGGGTTCAGGAAGCTGAGTGCCCCTGTCAATGGCCGCTTTGCACAGGGACTTGTGACCCTGAGCTGGTGGCATTGGTAGTGTTAGGGGGAGTTCCTGACTCACTGGCAGAGGCCACTTTTCAGAGCCAGCCCCGCCTGCAGCTGGCCAGCAGCTGGCTGGGGAACCTCATGTTCCTTCAGGTTACTCTTGAGTGAGACTCAAGCCCGGCCTTTGCAGGGGACCGTTCGTGAGCAATGCTGCGTACTTCTTGGCGTCATGCTGGGGAGAAATAGTCCATCCTGTTTCCGAGCCTAACCCTTGGGATAGAGCATAAGGGGAAGGGTGAGGGGCAGCTGCAATTTGTCCTCTTTGCCTGTTTGGGTGGCCACTGCTGGACCCTAAGGGCTAGCAGCAGGCTCCCTTGGATTTGGGGGGGTTGCAGCGACTGGCTAGGAATTCCGTGATGTTCGGGAGTATCCACAGCTGTGGACAAGCATGAGCCACATACCGCCATCAGCGGGCAAAGCGTCTCCGACCAGGACCCTCCCTGCAGGGAGCTTTACACTCCGCCCAGCTCCCCGGTGCTCCTGACTCCTGGACTCATCTGTGGGAGGCGCCGGGCACTGCTGACTCTCCTGCTTTTGCCTCTCAGGCATTTCTCTCCTAGGGGCAGACCTGGCTTCCGCCTGTAACAGCAGGGCTGGCCAGAGGTGGGACGGGTCTCTGAGCATCTCCTGGAGATGATGCCGCACGCTACTTGCTGAGCCGGGGACCGCTCGCTCCTGGTACAGTGAGGCGGCCGCCACTGAGGGCTGGCGGCGGGAGGGCCACGGCTGCAGGGCATCACCTCTGTTTTAGACATTTAAAATAAAAAGAGGAGTTAATTAATCCCCCAGACACCGAGGGGGAGCGGCTCCGGGAAGCTTTCTGATCCGGCTGCCTCGTCGCCGGTGTGGCCGCGCAGAGCACGGAGGATTCATAGCGTGTGGAAGTGGCGGCTTTGGGAGCTCGTTGGAGGCCAGGGTGGCGCCCTCCAGGGGGGAGTGCTGGAGGTGGATGCGGTGTGTCGTTCAGAATTTGGGGCATCGGGTGCAGGTGACGGTTGGAGCTTCGCTCCCTCAGCAGACAGAGGCTAGGCCTGGGGCGCTTGTGACCTGGGGGTCTCGGAGGGGCAGCATCCGGGAGGCCACGTCAGCCGTGTCGGCCTGGCGCTCTCTGGCAGAGCCCTGTCGAGGATGGGAGATGGATTCCACTTATTTAATTTCAATTTAGCCTTCTGCGGCATTCGCGCCTTGTTTGAGATAGATCATCCCTTAATCGGTCGACGACGTCTGTGAGTGAAATTCATGAAACCCTTGCCCACAACGTCTCTGAAGAGTGTTCCCTGAAATCAGACACTTGCCTTTCTGGAGTAATCATGGCCCAGGCCTGCGGGGAACGGCCTCCTCATTCTGTCTCCAGGCTGCTGCCTGGAACAGGGCGGGCAGGGGGTGGTCCTCCCCTCCCAGACCCACAGCCCGTCCTCACCCATTGTCCTGCTCTGATGTGGGGCGGGCCATCTTGCTGGCCCGTGACCTTTGGGACCCGCGGGCCAGCAGGATGTGCCCAGAGCGGGTGGCGGTCTGCATTCTTTCCTGGGGCCTCAGGATGGATCTGTTCTGCCTGGATGGCTTCCGGCTCACAGGAGAGCTGCTCCTCAGGCCTGAAGCTTGGGCCTAGAGGCCAGTGGAGGGTGGTGTGACCTGTAGGACAGTCAGGACAGTGGGTCAGGCCAGGCCTGAGAAGTGGGTTGGGCAGCTCTGCTGGCCAGAGCCCCTCAGATCTCTCTCATCCTTCTTTGAGTAAATTATTAAAATTAAAAAACTGTTTTTCACTAATTCTGGAAACAAAGGTCAATCCCTCATCCAGGGTCACCGACGTATAAGTCACCTGGAGATGGAGAATTGTGTTAAGGTCACCGGGGGTGGAGGGGGTTCTGGATGTCAGCAAAGTCCCACCCTGGGCAATGCCGGGAGCGCCCCCCAGCCCCTCAGGTCCCGGTGCCCACAGAGCTGTGCCTGGGCTCCTGGTTCTTGGCAAGGCAGGAAGCGCCAACGGGTCCTCGCCCAGAGCCGGCCCCGCCCAGCTGCCCGGGGCTGGGAGTGGACTCCTGTGTCTGCCAGCGCACTTGGAACATCGTTTAGCTCCTGCCATGGCAGCCCCACGCTTGCGTTCATCCTCGCTGTGGGAAGCAACAAATTAAGATGTCCAGGAACTTTAGAACTAATAAAACCTGCCACTGAAACATGCAGGAAATTGGAGCCGAGGCTTAAAAAAAAAAAAGGAAGAAAGAAGAAAAAGAAAACAACCCCTATCAGCTGGGGTCAGAACCGGCCAGCTTATTCTGTGGAAGACTTCTGAAGTTGGTACCCCGAACCTGCAGTCTCCCTCAGAGAGTGGCCTGCGGTGGCAATGGACTCTTAAGACCACACACACGTGTCGGGAGCTCCCTTTGAAGTGACTAACCTTCCCTCAAGCTGCTCATGTCCTTGATAGCTTCAGACCCTGAGGGCATGAAAGGCCTTAGTCTGTGAAGAGACACCGAACCTGGAAAGACCTAGAACCAGCCAGTCCTGAAATAAGGCAGATTGAGAGCCTTCTAGCCTTGGACCCATAAGACAACCTAGAACCCAGGAAGCCCTGGAATGTGGTGGATTGGGAGTCGTCTAGACCAGCAGGTCTGGAGCTTCACAGCCTGATGTCAGGAGGGTTTGCAACACAAGCAGCCGTGGGACATTGCTTGCTGCACAGAGCTTGAGCTCAGCCAGGGAGGGTGGAGAAAATTGCAGGGAGACTGAGGCTTCACACGTGCTGGCTCACCTATGGAAATGGCTCTCACTTCTTCCTGCTGGTGCCACGTGGGGTCCCTCAGCAGTCTGCGGATGACTGCCCGTGGCACCTGGTGCCTCGCTCGGTCCTGTCTGTCTCCAGGGCTGCTGGGTGACCCTTATTCTGATACCTGGACGCCCAAGCTCTGCTGAGGTCAGGTCTTGGGGAGTTTGAGGCCTGGAATAGGCCTTGGAGCCCACAGAGCTGTGCAGCGGGGCTGTGTTCTCCAGTATCATTGCCATCAGGCCTGGGGGTTGATGGGGCTCCGTGGCCTTTGGAGCTCTGAGATGAGCTGTATGTGGGTGACCGCAGCACTGGTTCCACAGGCTCGGGCCTCTCCACGCCTCCCCATGGGCTCTGGCCTGCTCATGCCCTTCTACGAGGCAGCCTTGCCCTTTATATGGCCCCGCTGGGCCATGTCCCCAGAGTGAGAACAGGTTAGTCACTCTACCCCTGGGCAGACCCTCCTGGCCAATGCCTGAAGTGTACCAGGCCACCAGAGCGGCTGGTGTCAATGGAAGGCCCCGAGAGAGGCTTTGGGTGCCGTGACCCCCCAGCTCATTGCCCTGGCACACAGTGGCAGGAGTGGGGCAGGGCCTGCGGAGGGGGCTGCTGAGGGAGAGGGGAGCCTTCCTGGGAGGCTTGTACAGGTTGGGCTGGAAGGCCTGGGGCCCAGGTCGGGGCCACCCTTCTCCCGGGCTGTGCAGGGTCCAGCTGGGGACATGTATGTGGCCCTGCCTGTCGGCCGAAGGATGTCTGGAGATGCTGCCCCTGGGGAGACGCCGCCGACCTCCCTGCAGTTCCCGAGTCAAGCTCTTGGCTGTCCCCACCCCTCTTCGGGGTATCCTAACTCTCCCCCCCGGGGCCTGGGGTCTGCAGGGGAAGTTAGCCAAACCAGAGCCTGCCGCCCTGGGAAGTGGGGAGGCCTGGTTCCTCCTCCCTGGAGTGGAGAGGGCCAGGCATCAGGGCGCCCCGAGAGCCTGCTGCAGGTCCTGTGCTTCTGTCAGAGCCACTGTCCTTCAGAAGGTGGGGTGCTGGGACCTGGCCTCCCCTCGCGGTCCCCTCCCCCGTGCGCACTCGCTGTAGCACACGTGCACGCATTGGAGCACGTGTGTGCGCTGTTCTGTGTGCATCCACGCTGGTATGTGTGTACACACTGGGGTGTGCGCGTGTGTGTGTGTGTGTGTGTACGTGCGTGCACTGTAGCTGCACACACACGTGCTGTCCCCGGTGCCTGCCTCTGTTCTCCCCTAGGGTTCCCTGAGCGCAGAGCTGTGGGTGGTTCGTCTGTGAGTTTGTTGAGCGTACGTAGCTGTGTCTCTGGTGGACCCGTGCTGCCTGGTGTGTCCCGCACCGGATGTGTCTGGGTCTGCCTGTGGTTTGTGTGTTGTGAGCGAGGGGACCATGTGACGCCGTGCCTGCTGCCCGGGTGTGTCCTGTCCGCTGCTCGTTCACGCAGGTTGGGGGAGGTGGATGTGTGTGACCCGGGAGCGCGGCAGCTGGTTTACATGTGTTCACTGGACGGGCGGCCGTGAGCTGGCGTGTCTGGTGGTCAGTGGGGGTTTTCTGGGCGGTTCTGTCCAGCAAGGGTTTGTGTGCGTGGGACGGGGTGGCTGTGTCTGTGTCTCGCTGTGGTTTTCCAGGCCTGTAGCCTGTGTCAGCGGGCAGGCGGGCGTACAGAGCCGGGTGTGCCTCTCTCTGGCTGTGGCTTGTGCGTGTAGGCGGGGCGTGTGCATGTGCTGGTTGCCGCGCTGGTGTCCCGGCTGCCGCTGGTGTGTGCAAACATCCTTTTCAGTCCTGGCGCAGCCCAGAGTCACCGTGTAAGGCCCCTCGCCCCTCCAGCAGGGCGAGCTCTAAGGAGTCGGGGTGGGGCAGGTGGACCTGCCCTTCCATCCCACATCTCCGCCCCCATCTCTCCCAGAATAAGCCGCCTCTTCAATGGCACCGAGCCCATCGTCCTGGACAGTTTGAAGCAACATTATTTCATCGACCGGGATGGGGAGATTTTCCGCTATGTCCTGAGCTTCCTGCGGACGTCGAAACTGCTGCTCCCAGATGACTTCAAGGTCAGTCCGCAGCTGGCAGCTGCGCGGCACACTGCCTGTGCGGTGGCGTTCCACAGGGTAGGCTGTGACTTCATAAATGGACCCACAGTTGTCACGGCAACCATAAAAACTTAAACGATGAAGCCGAGGGCTAAATCAGTTTTCCTAAACTAATTTTGTTTTCTCACATTTTTAGCTTATTTATCAGGGTGTAACAGCAGTTAAGCAGCGGCAGCGGCGCTTACCCCGGTTTCATGTTTGTCGTGTTGAACGACTGTCGTGTGCCGGAGTTACAGGAGTTAGAGGTTCCCAGATCTGTTCCTCGTAGGCACTTGGCAGGGGGAAAACTGATCCAGTCCAAACACCCTTAAACAAAAGCTTGCCCCCAGGTCTCCGGGCGAGCCTGTCTGCGGCAGCTGACCTGGTTCTGAGAGTCCTGCCTCCGGTGCTGGGCCCCTCACGGCATGGGGATCCCGGAGGCAGGAAGCCCATGCCTGGGCTACCCCAGCTCCAACCAGCAAATGTCCTTCCTTTCTTTCTTCCTGCCAGCACCCAGAGGACCCCAGTGGCCCTGGGGCTGTTTCATCCCTCATTCAGTTCAGTTCCTGGGTGCCAACAGCCGAACTCCGGCTGAACATGCAGTGAAAGACAAGGCAGACATGGGTCCTGTCCCCATAGTGGTTACGGTCTAGTGGGAAGACAGACGATGAACCAAAAAACACTTGAATTCCACAGGGGCAAACACTTCAGAGAAGCAGAGAGCACTGTGAGAGGGAACCACGCGGAGAGCGGGCCCGGGTGGGTTTGGAGGCAAGGCTGTTTCTCTGGGTGATGGCGGAGGAACGGGGGCAGACAGGTGTGAGGGCCTTGGTGGGAAGCGGAGAGGGGAGGGCAAGGAGCTGGATGGGTGGCAGCCTGGGACCGTATGAACTGGGAAGGAAAGAGCAGGAAGGAAGGCTGCTGCTTGGTGTCAGGACCTTGGTGGCTGGCTCAGCATTCGGCTTTTTACCCTGAATGCAGTGGAAGGGTTGTGAGTAGGGCCATGACCGTCAGATCTGTTGTGTGGAAAAGGATATGCAGGGGAGCAGGAGGGTAGAGGCAGTGAAGGTGGAACAGAGTCGGTAGATCAGATTCACGCTTAGGAAGAAGATGCAGGAGCCACGGGTGTGGATGGAGAGGGTCGTGGGCTCTCGAGGGCGCCTCTGGCCTGCAGCTTGAGTCCTGAGTGGCTGTGTGGAGGCCCAGGGTAGAACAGGCTGTGGGGGAGTGGCACAGCACTCCTGTGTGGAAGAGCTGGTGGGGCACCCGGGGGAGATGTTCTGGGCTATGAGGAAGGAAGTGGGGTTGTTGGTTTGCAGACATCGTTTCAAACCTTGCATGGATGAGAGCAAAGGCCCGGCATGGTGCCCTGAGGAACCCCTGTGGAGGGACAGGATGGGTTCTTTTAAATGTTTGAATTTTATTTTATTTATTTTTTATACAGCAGTTCTTATGAGTTACCTATTTTATACATATTAGTGTACACATGTCAATCCCAATTTCCCAATTCATCCCACCACCATCCTACCCCCCGCCACTTTCCCCCCTCGGTGTCCATACGTTTGTTCTCTACATCTGTGTCTCTATTTCTGCCCTGCAGACCGGTTCATCTGTACCATTTTTCTCGGTTCCACATACACGTGTTAATATACGATATTTGTTTTTCTCTTTCTGACTTACTTCACTCTGTAAGACAGTCTCTAGCTCCACAGGATGGGTTCTTGACTGATAACAGGCCTGGGGAGGCTTCCCCTGGGGTGACTCCGAAAGCTGGGGTCAGTCAGCAGGAGGAACGGACTTAGGGACAGTGGGGTGGGCCCGGCTTTGGGGGTTGGGCTTCCTTGACTCCCCCCCAGGGGTCCTCAGGCTCACCAGCCGGACTTGAGCTGAGTGGTGTGGTCATGGGTCCTCAGCTACTCAGGGCTGGGGTGGGTGTGGGTGGACATGTGTTTGACCGGGGCAGTGGTCTGATCATCAGGGCCTGAGGGGTGGTTGGTGCGAGCCCGCCAGCCCGGGAGTGGGCTGCTGGTGAGAGGTGGGTGTCCCCCAGACACCTCCTCACACTGCCTGCAAGGGCAGGGGCCGACCTTGTCCTTTAAGCTTCACCCCGTCTTTGAGCTGGATGTTTACATCCATTTTATAGATGAGGAAACTGAGGCTCAGAGAAGGTCTGGTAGATAATGATGCCGAAAATCCAACCCAGACAGGTCTGTTTCGCCTCCCTGCCCCGCAGTGAGCTCCTCCAGGGCAGGTGAGGACGGGGCTGCCCCGTGCCTTGCTGACAAATCAGTAGGTTTCCAGGCATCCGCACAGCCTCTGGCTCCTCTAACCTAGCCTCCGGGTCTATCCAGAGGCTTCTCCCTGCTTCAGGGGGATGAAGCCACCCCCAGTGCTTGGGACCAGATGGAAGAGCTCATGGGGTCTTGGGACAGGTGCACACCAGCCGCTGCCTGCATGGAGGCAACACCTTTTTGGGGGGCACACGTTCAGCTGAGACTCGTTTTCCCCATCCCTACAATGGGGACAAACCATCCCAGACCACACTGTGCCCTGGGGGTGCGGGGTGTGAGGGGGGGCCCCCTGGAGCCGGCCCGGCACATCCCCACCACCCCCAGCCGTGTGTGCGTGCCCACAGGACTTCAGCCTGCTGTACGAGGAGGCGCGCTACTACCAGCTGCAGCCCATGGTGCGCGAGCTGGAGCGCTGGCAGCAGGAGCAGGCGCAGCGGCGCCGCAGCCGGGCCTGCGACTGCCTGGTGGTGCGGGTCACGCCGGACCTGGGTGAGCGGATCGCGCTCAGCGGCGAGAAGGCTCTCATCGAGGAGGTCTTCCCCGAGACCGGGGACGTCATGTGCAACTCGGTCAACGCCGGCTGGAACCAGGACCCCACGCACGTCATCCGCTTCCCGCTCAACGGCTACTGCCGGCTCAACTCGGTGCAGGTGAGGGCTGGCCGGCCGCCGCCTCCCCCGTGCCTCGCCGACGCCCTCCGGCGGCAGAGGGAGATGGAGGGAGGCTCGGTCCCGGCAATGGCGAGGCCCTCCGTGCCGTCTTACAGAAAAGGCAACAATGTGTCGATGCATAATTTATGTCCCGCTCATAATTAAATGATGGCGCCTGGGGGATGGACTTAAAAAAATTGATCTATGCTTTTTTTTTTTTCTTTCCCGAAAGGATGTTCTATAAAAATGGCCTAGAGTATTTTCAACAAAGTGTGCTTCATTTGACACCCAGAGTCTGACTTTGGATTCAGATTAAACCCAGGCAGTGGGAGCAGCAGGTCAGAGGCTGAGAGTGGCGGCGGCCTGGAGCCCCCCTACTCATCATGCTGCCCGGGGCCACCAGCACCCAAACAGCCGCCCCGTGCGTGTTTGGACTGGCTTTCCCCAGAGGGGTCTAAGAGCTGGGAAGCCCCACGTGGAGTGGAGGCCTATTTTCCATCAGCTCTTCCAGACCCAAGAGCAGACTCCTATTTCAGGCTTGTTGCAGAGTGGACTTTGTGGGGAAAATTCCACAAGGTGTCCGTCAGAACTTGCTAGGTGCAGGACCCAGGTGTCAGACACAGTGACCAGGCCCTGCCCTCACAGAGGCGCAAGCCCGCCCACGTGGACACGGAGACCTGCAGAGACTCAGACATCAGGAGGACGCCTCCTCTCCACCCCAAGCTCCCTTGAGCTGATGGGCCCCCAGGCATCAAACCATCTGGGACTCGCAGCTCAGGGAAGCAGGTGGCTGCCCAGAGGCTGGGGGCAGGGTCTCTATTACTGGGGCCTCAGTGAGGGAGGGGGACCTGGAACCATGTGTCTGGAGAGAGAGGGGCCCAATCAAGGTTGTGGACCCCTGAGGGCAGCAGGGTTTGGCTGTTTGAGGGGCCCTGGGGCCTGGCCGCCCCTGTCCCTTCTGTGGCTGCCCCGCTGGATGTTCTGCAGGGACTTCTGTCAGGAAGCAAGACATGTCTTAACAGGAGAAGGTAGCTTGCCCGGGGCTAGTGCCCACTTGCCCACCAGGCAGGGCAGGCAGACTCTTACAGCTGGGCGGGACTGACCCCTGTTTCTTCCCCGGCAGGTCCTGGAGAGGCTGTTCCAGAGGGGTTTCAGCATGGCTGCGTCCTGCGGGGGTGGCGTGGACTCGTCCCAGTTCAGTGAATATGTGCTTTGCCGGGAGGAGCGGCGACCGCAGCCCACGCCCACTGCTGTCCGAATAAAGCAGGAGCCCCTGGACTAGGCCCTGCCTCGGTGCCCACCTGAGGCCTTTGGGCCCTGGGGACACCCCAGGGACCAGGAAACAGTACTGGGGAGTTCTGCCTATGCCTGCTTAGCGGTGGCCATGAGACTGAGGGTGGGGCTGGAGGGTCCAAAGCCTGCCCAGAGAGCCCCAAGGCCCCATGTGTCATGGCAACAGAATGTGGGATGCTGGAGGCATGTCCACTGAAGGACTGTTGATGTGACCCAAAGATGCCGAGGTGGGAGAACTCGGCCACCAGTTGTCTGGGCCCCTCAGCTCCCAGTCCGGTCCTCGGGGCTCCGCGTGTGCCAAGGCAGGGTCAGCAGAGGCCTCCCCAGTGCACGCCGAGGAGCTGTCCATCCTTCACCACACGGCAGACTCCAGTGGGTCTCCTTGCATCAGAGATGGCTTATTTTTCTACAGTATTTAAGACGGAAGTAACTGTAAGTGCACAAGTCAGAGAGGCCGACAAGGACCGATGCTTCTTTATCTGGTGCTCAGCTCAGTCGGACGCGCAGCATGTCTGCATGGGGGGTAGAAGAGCTGCTGGACACTCGGGCCCAGGTGCCCGCAGAGCAGGGCTTGGAAACTTCTGGTTCCTGCTCTAGGAGCAGATGCAGGGATGGCGGTGCCACAGGGGCTGAAACTGGGCTCCCACGGGGTGGGGCTGCTGGGAGGAGGGTGGTACAGGTGTGGGGGATGGATAGCTGTGGAGCCACTTGAGACCCTACCTTTGCTGCCACCTGGGGCACAGGCCACACTTGAGAGCCACCTGACCAACTAATGCCCAGGGCCTTCGATTCCTGTCTATGCGTGCGCACACCTGGGCTCCCATAGAAGTCATCTCCCCATCGGGACCAGCCACGGGGCCACACCACATCCTTACCTCAGGAATGGGCCCCACGGTGAAGGGGCCCATCTGTCAGCAGCATCCTCTGGGTCCCCAGCTCAGGAAGCCGTCCCCCACTCTGATTTTCCCACACTCATATGCACACTGAATTTTAATTAGACTGTTACACTAGCTTGCCAGTAAGACCCGGACAGAGTCATACCTTGGGTTCTTGGCCCCGGATTCCAACGAGGACTGCCTCTGAGGGGTCCTCACAGACCTGCTGCCTCTCAGATGACAGGCCCAGAGATGGATACCGCCTGCCTTGTCACACACAGTTCCCCTCCCCTCCCCTCCCGAGATGGCTCTTTCCCAGGTTGGAGAAACCGCAGAGAACTGCTGGGTGGGCGGGGCGTCCTGGCCAGCACTGCCCCTTGTACGATGCCTGTAGACTTGTATATGACTCCTTTAATATTGTAAAGATGCTGATGTACAATTGTCGCGTGTTTGTGTAAACACATTATGTTCCTAGTTCATGCCATAAATGATGCTATAAAGCGAAAGACTGAGGCTCCATCCTGTGCAGAAGCGGCAGCCAGATTCCAGCATTCCGTGCTGTGCAGGGAGGTTTGGGGATGGGATTCCTCCCTCGGTTCCTTCAGTTCAGATGAGGAAGAACCAACAGCCGTAACTGGGGGAGGGGCAGGAACAAGGGTCCTGAGCTTGCTGTTGTTAATTGCATTTGGGTGTTTCCTCACTGCTGTGCCTGTCCCCCCTGGGCAGCGCAGATTCGGAATTCTGATTCACAGCCCCTAACCAGATGCAGGCTGGGGAAAGGCAGACCCAAAGTGTCCAGGGACTTTTGAACCCAGTCTTCAATGTTTGTGATTTTTCCCTCCCTCTGGTTTTTGGTTGAGGTTGACGGCCTCTTTAGAGCGCCGCAGGGCAGTAGGAGAAGGTGGCAGGCGGTCCACGCATGGCTCAGGCCAGCCAGGGGACACGCAGCCCTTCGCATGAGGACAGGTCACCCTAGCTCAGCACAAGGCCTCGAGGCGTCTCTTTCCGAGGAGTTTGAATGTACTTACGCAGGCCTCCAATTTTAATGAGCCTTTTTGTATTTCTCCTCAAAGTCCTTATGTTCTAACTGACCAGGACCCTTTCCCATGCCAGTAAGGGCCACCAGCCTCTCCCTGCCTGGGGGACGGGCCACAGCCATGTGCTGTCTGAGGCCGCAGAGCAGTCGCCATCCCACTGTACAATCGAATTTGCTGGACAGACTTGCCAACCTTCTCCTTTGCTCAGCAACATGCCTACAGTTGGCACACGGGCATTTTGGCATCTGAGGTTCACGTCTGAGAGGAGGAGAAAGTGTTGTGTTTATTAGAAAGGAAGTCTTGTGGAAACAGCTCAGTGCCGTGTGTGTTCATGGATTTTTATAGTATGATAACCAGCATGGTTGCCGGTCGGTGGAGATTCCCTAACATTTTCAAGCAAACTATCATTTTGATTAAACCACTGTGCTAAAAAAAAAAAAAAAAAAGAGTAACTACCTTACTGAATGTTACTCTTATCTCCTTACTAATTAAGACAAACCAGGAAGTATGATTTAGGGAATTTCTAAATTTGTAGAGAAGTACCATGTTCCCAAAGTGATGCAAAAATTCTAAGATAGTCCCTATAAACAGTAAGTACAAACATCTTTATGCTTCCTGGAATGGATATGCTATATTGTAAGTAATCTCTTGATCAGTTGCCAGCGATATAAGTGTTACTTCTGCTCTTCATAAATTATTCTTGATTATAAGCAACTGGACAGATAGCTGTGCCAACACTTCCCTGTTCCCCACCAGACCTCTGCCCGTGCAGGAACTCTGCAAAGCTACAACAGGTGGCTTTGGCCACTGTCCTAATGACACGGAGCTCAGAGTCAGGTCACGACACTAATATCTTTTAAAAAGCTTTTTTTTTTTTTTTAATTTAAAGCTACCACTTGACTGTGTTCCGTAGAATAAATAAAGGATATTTTATGAATTATACACCCAGCTCTAGCGCTTCGTTTCTAATCCACCGAGGCAGCCGCAAGAAGGTGCTCTGGCTTGAGTGACTCTTAAGCCGCTGCTCCCCACACGTGGGACTTGGCTTGACCACTGAATAAGCACCTTGAGTAGCTCTAGTCCCAAATACTGAACCTTCCTGATCTAGGTGAGGAGTTGCCGTGGAGGGTTGGGCCCTTTTGCACTATATTCATTTTGTGCACGTGTATATGTAAACCAAACCACTAACACATTTGACAAAGGGGCAGAGAAGCATGGATGTGAGAACTGGCTCCGTTGAGCCCCTGACCAAGGTTGAGTCCAGCAGAGCCTAATTAGAGCACGGGGTTGGAGATTACCCTTCTTCCCATCCAGGAGGCAGACCTGCCAAGATGGCCCCATCCCATCAGGCCCTGGCCACCCTCCTGACTCCCCAGAGACAGGACGACAGCTGCAGGGGCCCTGCAGGACCCACAAGACTGGAGTTCCTCCTAAGTGGATGATGAGATGGAACGTTCAAATGCAGGAGCTGCCAGAGGATTTTCAGTTCGAGGCAGGGCACTTGGTTCAAGCCAATGGGGAGTTCTAGACAGAGCTGGAGGGCCAGCTCTTGGCTAGAGAGCACAGCTGCTGCCCTTGAGCCTGATATCTGGGCTGATGAGGGATGTTGTAAGAACTGTGATGTCACAGTTTGATGGTCTCGACTTCTGTTGACTTTAAGGTGGGTGGGCAGATGTGTTTAGCACAAAGACAGCCACGTAACGCTGGCCTTGGCTCAGATGTGATGAGACGTGGCTGACCGTCGTTTTGCTCACCCCCATGCCACCCAAAGGAGACGGCTCCATGTAGAAAGAAGCCTTGCCCTACCTGAAGATTGAGGCTCATGAGGCAGCCCTTTGTGGACCAAGAGAAAGAAAAGAGTATGGGTGGCAGCTAAGGGCAGCTTCCTGCCAGGAGCCAGACTAGCAGTGACATTCTCTCAGAAGAATCAGAGTGACCCAGATGGAACCCAACCCCAGGGAGGGTTGTGGGTCAGAAGAGGATTTCACAGCCCCTGCCTCAGTCCCTGCCCTCAAGTCCTCGGTAAGTCCAGGGGCATGGCTCTGAGAGCTGTTAGTGGAAGGAGAGCCCAGCCCCTGGGAAGCCCCCCACCCTCACCCCCTGCCCCTGGTTGATCTTGTTTGGGAACACCAGATGGCAGCTGTCTTCTCCCAAGCCCCAGAGCTGGAAAAACAAGACACCTGCTTGACCCGTGGGGAGCTCTTCAAACCTCAGAGGCTCAGGCAGAGTGGGGGCCAATCCTGGGATATGTATCCAGGCGTTGCTGCCTGTAGGTAGTTGTTTATTCACAGAAAGGAGGCCCCCTGTGTTTCCAACTCACCCTCTTACCCCCAGTGGAAGGATGTCTTGGACAGTATTTGTGCTATTTTGGGGTCATGTAACTTTGACTTGAACAGTGAGCCAGGTGGCCGCAGAGGCTTTGGACCTCGGTCAGCAAAAGGGTCCTGCTTACTGCAAAGATCTTTATCTTCCTGGCCACCTGTGCCATTGATGGTTTGACAGCCAGCATGTACCAGCCACTGCAGGTACTTGGAGGACAAGACAGCCCACAGGGCTAAGAGAAGACGTCTGTTTATCCACAAGAATTGTTTACTTGAGGTCCTGTAAAGTTATCTGGAAAAGACCTTTCCATAGTACAGTTTTCAAGTTTGTCGTAACATCGAATATAGACGACCCGCAAATCCCTTGACTCGCAAGTAGAGCCGGCAACCTCCCCGGCCTCAGTGACTGGCACCTCCATAGTGAACAGGGCTTCTCTGAAATTCTAATGAGAGATCCAGGGACAGAGGCAGGCACACGCCCAAGGGGGAATACAAAGGAGATGGCTGGAGGTCAGTTGCATTTGGATTCTCCTCTTTGTTTCCATTACACAGAACAGCCAATCCTGACAGCCATCTCTGGGCCTCGCTACTGAGCTGGACAGCACTCTTACTCGACTGAGTCATGGCTCTAGGATGACAACAGCTGGGTCATCCAGGCCTTGACTCCCAGGACCTCCTCACACAGACATCACAAACTGCGATACAGCCTTAAAAGAGCAGGGCCGGAGCCAGGGAAGCGCTGGGACGCCCAAGCCAAGCCCCTGGGAGGATGCCGGCCCTGCCCCTAGGAAAACAGGGGTCCCTACATCCCTGGCTGGACGGTGCGGGAGGTGCGCCACCTGCCACGGGCTTGAGCTGCTCGGGGTGATGGTGAGGGGGGGGGCAAGGCTGCTGTTCAAAGCCCATGTCTAGACTGTCACCAGAGCTTCCTCCTCTGCGTCCTGGACCCGGTCCAGGGCTCCCGCGGAAGCTGCGGTTTGGGGCAAACAGCCTACACCAACTGGGCGAGGCGGCTGCTCCCACTCCGGACGCGGGCCACGCCCTCTTGGACGCGAACACACCCCCATTTCCCGGGGCCCACAGAGACACGCCTCTCCCTGCAGCCAAACAGCGTGAAGGCAGATTTGTACGAGTATGTGCAAGGTCCTGGAATTCTCGCCCGGTTGCCACACAGTATAAGGAGCATAACTGGGGGAGGTTATGCAACTGCCCGAGGGGCGCTGCCAGGGCTCTCCAAGTTCTCATCACAGGCATCCAGGGAGCCTGGGACGGAGCCAAACGCTAACAGTGCCACCTTTGGTGGCACTGATGGCCTCGCTCCGGCAGGGCAGCAGTATGGCTCTGCTGAGAGTTGGGGAGCCCAGGGCCCTGCTGGGCCAATGGGAGTGAAGCTTAGGCAGAGGGGACCGTGCCTGCAGCCAAGGCGGCAGAAGCCGAAGCAGTGGCAACAGCCCGGCCTGGCAGTGCCCAGTGAGCACAGGGCCGCCCCCAAACCCCCAGTCTGGATGCACACCAGATCCTGAGGGAGGGCAGTAGGGGGCGCACTAGGTGAGGTCTACCCAACTAAAGCGGGAGACTGACAACCCTTTCCCCACCCCGTGGGCAGCTGGGCTGCATTCTCAGTCCCACAGAGCCCTCATGGGTGGGTCCATCCCTGGGGCCTGTGAGTCACTTCCCCAGGCCCTGGGGGCCTCACTTGAAGGTGCCTCCCTCTCAAGCAAAGCCTCCTTTGTTCTCCTGGCTTCACTTCACAACCCTTTCCTCCCCTCTGAGTTACAAACTCAGGTTCTGTGGGTTATAGGGGCACCAGCTGTGAGCAGCACAGAGCTAGACACATGGAAAGTGGTCTGGCATGCTTCCTCTGTCCCCTGCTCGCTCAGAGCTCAGCCTCTCTCACTGTCCCAGACATCTGGGGAAGCCCCCACCTCCCTGCCCAGGCAGTGGGTGTGCAGCCTCAGGAGCGCTGATCATGGAAGAGTACCAGAAGGGAGGGCAGTTTGGATGCGCTCACCCTGGCCGGCACCGCCCAGAGCTGCTGAACTGGCCCCTGACACTTCTCTTGCCTCACAGAGAGGCTTCCTTGGCTCAGATGACTGCAGCACCATCACTCACTCTCTTGGTTCTCCATCCCCTTGCCTCCCCACTTTCCCATGCCCTGGTGGAGGAGCCCAGTGGAAGCCCAGCCCAGGAATGGAATTCATCAAAGTGACTTCAGACACAGCCTCTAGTCTGCCTTCTCCCCCCTCCCACCTTCCATCTCCAGCTGGGCTGACCACGTGGGCCTCACTGTCCTGGGAGGTGCTTAGCTGCCGGGTGAGCTGAGCCACCCTGAGCTGAAGGCAGCCATCTGCTTGTGTGTGGTGAGCACCAGCCTTGCAGCCAGCAGGGACCCTTATTTTGAAGACTGATTTCAAAAAACAAAAACAAAAAAACTGTGCACAAAGAGTCTCAATTTTAAAAAATATTTAATTAATGTATTTATTTATTTATTTTGGCTGCACCGGGTCTTAGTTGCGGCACATGGGATCTTCTAGTTGCCGCATGCGGACTTCTTAGTTGCAGCATGCGGTCTTCTTAGCTGTGGAATGCAGGATCTAGTTCCCCAACCAGGGATTGAACTTGGGTCCCCTGCATTGGGAGTGCAGAGTCTTACCCACTGGACCACCAGGGAAGTCCCAAGATTCTCAGTTTTATTAACAAGAGTAAAAATGAAAATAGGGAGAAAACCCAGTGTTCTAAAAGCAGAGGGAAGATGAAGTCTATTATGGAACATCATTTGATGAAATGTATTCATCCTTCCATAAATATGTACTGTCTACAGTCTACCAGGCACTTGTAGGGTCTGTGGTCAAGTGGAGGGGCGACTGGAGGCCAGGCTCTAAGCCATGTGCATGTCATGCATGAGCTCACCAAATCCTTAAACCACAGCTGGGATGAAGGAGCAATCAATAGTCTTATTTACAGAGAAAAGGAAAGGTGCAAGATCCCCCAGATAACTGGCTCCAGAACCCATGGTCCAGCCGTTAAAAACAACAGCTAGTGTATTCGTTTCGTATTGCTGCTGTGACATATTACCACAAACTGAGTGGCTTAAAACAACACAGGTTTATCATCATGCAATTCTAGAGATCAGAAGTCTGAAACGGGTTTACCAGGCTAAATTCAAGGTGTCAGCAGAACCACATTCTTTTCTGGTGACTCTAGGGGAGAATCTGTTTCCTTGACTTTTCCAGCTTCTAGAGGTTGCCCACATTCTTTGGCTTGTGGCCTCTTCCTCCATCTTCAAAGCCAGCAGTGTAGCATCTTTAAATATCTCTGACTCTGACTCTTCTGGACTCACGATTACATTGGGCTCACCCAGATTATCCAGGGTAATCTGACTGTTTCAAGGTCAACTGATTAACCTTAATTCCATTTGCAACCTTACTTCCCCTTTGCCACATAACCTAACATATCTACAGATTCCTAGGTTTAGGATGTGGACATATTTGGGGGCATTACTCTGTCTGCCACAGCTAGGCAGCCACCTTATCCAATCAACAACTATTCATTGAACACCGACTATATGCCTAGCATTAGTTTAGGTGCTGTCAGCATACAGTAGTGAATGAAGAAGGCAAAAATCCCTGACCTTGTGGAGTTTATGCTCCTATAGAGGGAGATGGACGACAAACAAAATAAATAAGCAAAATATATCACAGGTTAGATGGTACTAAGTTAAGGGGAAAAATTAAACAGAGAAGGGGATAGGTAGTATGTGTGTATTGCTATTTTGCCTGGTGTGCTGGACACCTACCATTTGTCCCTCTTTTTCTGCCTTGTTCCTTGTGGGCTGACATCTGTGAACAGCATGAAGGGGTTCCCTTACCCTCTGGCTTCCTTTTGGTCATGGCTGATGGGAAACACCTTCAGGAGACTGGAGGGCAGAAGGCAACTGAGGTCAGCCTCCCTCATCCCTCCTCCAAAGGCCTCACCCCCTATTAGGAGTCTTTTCATACAGCCCACCTAGCTCCAAGAACACATCCTTTCCTTGCCGTTTCAGGCCTAGCTATGGTAACCATGGCTGCCTTTATTAGCCCCAGGGCAAATTACCACCCCTTCCAGTTTCCCTATACCCTGTCTACCCTTTGTAAATAGTACTCTATTAAACTCTCTTCAGATTGTCCTAACTGGAGGGTGCCACCTGTTTTCTCAGGAAGGCCTTGCTGGGCTGGTAACGTTTAGATAAAGCCCCTCAAGAAGGTAAGGTGAGAGATAGGCAGATACCTGGTAGAAGAGCACTTTGGGCAAGGTGGCTGCAAGTGCAAAGGTCCTGTGGTAGAACCATGCATGACGTGTTTGAGAAACAGCAGGAAGGAAGCTTGTGTGGCTGGAGTAAGTAAAGGAGTGAGAAGTGAGAGGAGGCGAGGTCACAGGGGTACCTGGTATAGGACAGAAGTCGGAGCATGTAGGGCCTTTGAAGAAAGTGCTGCCAGTGCCCCACCTATATCCCTTCAGCACTGTCCATTGGAGGCACGCAAACCCTCTGGCTTCCTACTGCCCCTGCAGCTCTCTATCTGAGGGCCTCTTCTGGCCACAGGAGTGCAGCAGGGCAGGCCAGGGAGTTAGTTCCCTGGGAGTAGCCCCCAACCAATGTGGAGCTGGTGAATAAATACCCAGGTACCTTGCTGCTTGCCTTTGCCAATTATGAGGCATGCCCCAGGCAGCCTCCCAGAGGTCCCCAGAAGCATGGAGCTCTGGTGCTTACAGCGGCAACCCACTGATTAACACACCTTGTATTGGCTTCCTTCCCTTCCTGTCTCACTTCCCTGTTTATCTGCTCCTGGGAATCACCTCCCCAGTGAACCACTTGTACTCAAGCTCTTATCTCAGCATCAGCCTCTGGAGCATCCCATCTAAGCTAGACTGTGGGCCATTATCAGGACTTAGGCTTTGAAGAGAGTGAGATGAGCATCCACCGAACAGCGGTCATTAGAGGAGTGACATGGACTGGCGGGCAAAGGGAGAGGCAGAGAGACCATTTAGACGCTACTGTCATAGTTCCGAGGAGTGGGGAAGGAGCTGGGTAGAAGGAGTGGAGGTGGTCAGAGATGGTTGGATTCTAGATACGCTTTGAAGGAAGAATCCTTGTGATTAGCTGTCCGTTCAGATATGGTATATGAGAGACGGTAAGGTGTCTAGGGTGATTTCAAGGTTTTTCCCTTGAGCAAAGGAAGGATGGAGTTGCCTTTTACTGGGATGAGGAAGACTATTGGGGGGGAGAGCAAAATACGGAAGGCTGGGAGCTCAGGTTTGGACATGTTGAGCTGAGATGTCTGTTAGGCATAGGAGTGGAGATGGTGAGCAGGCAGATGATCAGGTACACAAGTGGGGAACTCAGGAGGAGTCCAGGCTGCAGGTAGAAGTTAGAGGGTCATCTGTAGATAAGTAGTAGGTAAAGGCTGGATGAGGTCTCCAAGGGAGTGAGGGTAGAAAGCATAGGGAAGAGGCCCCGGAACTGAGTTTTGGGCACCCAACATCTAGAATTTAGGAGAGATAAGAAGGGATTAGCAGAGAGATGTCCGAGAAGGAGCAGCCAGCAAGGTGGGAGGAAGGTCAGGAGGCTGAGTGAGGAAGACGATATCCACCTGCCAGATGCCACTGATGAGGCAAGAGTAAGGTGCAGCCTGGGGCTTGGCTACTGGATTCAGGAGCATAGAGCTCATCGGTGACTTTAACACTCGCCCTATCAAGTGGGAATGAGGAGGCAAGACTCTAAATGGAGAATATTCAAGAGAGAAGAGGAGGAAATGGGAAACAAATATGGAGAGCCCTTGAGGGAAAATACATCAAATATTTTCAATTAATTTTGTTTCATTTTGAAACAATCCCAAACCCACAGAAAATTTGTAAGCACCAGGCAAAACGATTTTTTTATGAGCCATTTTACAGTAACTTGTTGGCATGATGCTCCATCACCCCCAAATACTACTGTGTGTTTTTCACAAACAGGGACATTTTCCTATATAACCACCAAACGGTCTCCAACATCAGGAAAGTACACCGATACGTTACCAACATCTACTCCTCTGACCCATTCGGTTTCACCAACTGTTCTGGTAGCTTCCTTAATAGTAAGGCAACCAGTCCAGGATCATGTGTTGCATTTAGCAGTCCTGTCTCTTTAGTTCCTGCATCTGGGAAATTTCCCCCATCTTTCCCTAACTTTCATATCCTTAACGTTTTTGATGATTACAAGCCAGTTATTTTAGAGAATGTCCCTCAGTTTTGGCTTGCCGATATTGTCTCATGATACGAGCAGGATATGTGATTCAGCAATTCCACTTATATATTCAAAAGAATTGTAAACAGATGACCAAACAAATACTTGTATAGCACTATTCACAATAGCCGATAGGTGGAAACAACCCAAACGTCCACCAGTGGATGAACAGATAAACAAAAGGTGGTATAACCATACAGTGGAATATTATTCAGCCATGAAAAGGAATGAGATACTGATATATGCTGCAACATGGATGAACTTCAAAAGCATTATGTAAGATGAAAGAAGGCAGACACAGAAGATCACATATCGCATGAGATTCCACTTATATGAAATATCCAGAACAGGTAAAGCCATAGAGACAGAAAGCAGATTATTGGTTTCCAGGGGCTGGGGGGAGGGGGTAACAGGGAGTAACTGCTTAATGAGTAGGGGCTTTTTCTGGAGTAATGAACGTATTTAACTAGATAGAGGTGGTAGTCCTACAACATTGTGAGTGTACTAAATGGCACTGAATTGTTCACTTTAAAAAGATGATGTTTATGTCATGTGAATTTCACCTTAATTAAGAAATAAAGATTCAGGTTATGCATCTTGGGCCAGAATATCCCAGAAGGGTATTCCTGTTTTTCTCATTGCATCCTGTCAGGTGGCACATGATTTCTATTTGTCCTATTACTGACGGTGTTCACTTTGATCATTAGATTAAGGTGGTATCTACCAGGTTTCTCCTCCTTAACGTTACTCCTTTCCTCTTTGTAATTAATAGTACTTTGAAACTATGTAATACCCCGTTCTTCATGGAATTTTCTATCTATTTGTTTATCTGTTTATTCATCCATTTCTATTCTATTCATTGGGTCATAATCTGTTACCTTATTTATTTTGGTGCTCCAGTTACCCCAGACTTGGCCAGTGGGAGCTTCTCTATGCTGGCTTTCATATTCCTTTGACATATCCTCATCATTTTTAGTACCTCCTTGCTTCCCGGCATAACAAAGTCATCTTGTATTTTTCCTGCTCCAGTCCTGGAGTCAGCCCTTCCTGCAAGGAACACTGGTTCCTTTTAATGGAGAACACCGTTTAGAAACCAAGATATAGGGCTATGTGTACTCATTGCTATTGGGGTATCACTTCTCCCAAACCTTCTTAGTGGACAATGCCAGGGAATGTAAGTGTGTGTGTACACATATATACTCATGCTTTTATGCACATTATGTATATATTTCTATATATATAGAAAATCATGAGTTCTTACCAATAATTCTAATTCCAGTCTAACAAACACCCCACATTCCAGTCTAGTGTTCTCCCTTTTCCAACAGTGAGAAACACGGCTCCCCTAGGCTTAAAGTATCCAGTCACTGCCTTCCCCCCAAATCCTCAGATGCCTTCTTCATCCTCCTTGGGCTCTGACACATGTGCTAGGCCACACCACTGTGCAGATGTTCTCCTCATCCAGCGTGGGTTCAGACACCCCCCCAACCTTGCACTGAACTACTCTCCTCTGCAGATGTCCTGCTCACCCCTCAGGGTGCAAGCTCTACTTTGGACCTCCACAGCTTCCTCCCTTGCTCAGCCCAACCTAATAAATGTTGGCCTGAATTGTTAAGGAAAGAAAGAGGAATAGAAGAACTCTGATAGACCATCAAGCATAAAAAGCAGATGAACAGGGCTTCCCTGGTGGCGCAGTGGTTGAGAGTCCGCCTGCTGATGCAGGGGACGTGGGTTCGTGCCCCGGTCCGGGAAGATCCCACATGCCGCGGAGCGGCTGGGCCCGCGAGCCGTGGCCACTGAGCCTGCACGTCCGGAGCCTGTGCTCCGCAACGGGAGAGGCCACAACGGTGAGAGGCCCGCGTACCGTAAAAAAAAAAAGCAAAAAAAAAAAAGCAGATGAACGAACTATATACATTCTATACTTACAGTTTTAAATTTTGGGTGGAAAAAAGACTGCAGAAATTATACTAAAATTATAATTGATATGATGGTAGGTTAAAATTATGAAGGTTCTTTTCCTTTTCCATATTTCCCAAATTATCTGTAATATGGTTGTATTACTTTTCAATTAAAATACTTCAAGAAAAACATAACTTAAATAGCACTTTCTAAATCACCCCAAGCCGCATACTGTGTGCTCAGGATTCATGCTGATGGCCCAAGAATATACCCACAATTTTAATAGAAGATCTGGAGAAAAGGAGTTTTATATCAAAACAAACCTGGATCAGAATACAAAGTTCTCATAACTTTTAAAATAAAACTTGAGTTCCAGTTCTGGAGAAAGATGGTACTTTTCCCTGCTTCTCTCTGTGCTGTAAGACTCACTATTGTGTGCTGCCTTGACATCTGGTAAAATCAGGAGGCCCTCAAATGGCATAACTGTAAGTTCCCTCCTCACTCTGCTCCCACAGATGAGGTCCCCTAGCCAAACAACCTCCTTATCAAAGGGACCAGGCACAGCTCCAGTTTATTCCTGAGTATCGGGTTTCAGTGCCATACCAGCCCATGGAATTATTCAAATAAGCTAATCACATTCTCCTGTGGGAACCAGGGGGCACCCCACCCTCTTGATACTATGCAGCCTGCCTCCTACAGCCCCTCTTTGTTCACTCTGTTCCTAAGTGAAACCCCCATGTGACCCTGCATGGCATGTGGTGTCCTCCCTCAGGCTATGACTATATGTGACTATTAAAATGCTGTTGATCTCATTTGCCCAGTCTCAGCTGTTGTGTATTCAACCATCCCCACAAACCTAGGGCAGGAAGACCTCCTCCACCTTTACCAATGGAGTAAAGAAGAGGTGTTAAAACACTACCCTCTAATTCTAACTAAATATCTTGGAAATTATTTAATAGACAATGATTAAAAGACTCTTAAAGCCAGAAAGCGGAAGGTGGACTAGCTAGGGGATTCAGGACTTGAGGAACTATAACGTAGTGAATTTCTCCAGTTTTCTTTTTTATCTCTCATATATTGAGGACTAGGTACCAAAGATTCCTACAATTCAGAACCACCAACGGGCATAAAAAAAAAAAAAAAAAACAACCAAAAAGACAAGGAAAGTCCACTCTTTCTGGACAAAGGACAAGTAAAGAAAAGCCCCAAAGAGACTAGACCTAGTGGGGACCCCCAATGCCTGCTCCGTGACAGAGGCACTGGCAGGCGGTCTGAGCTGGTGAGGTTGGTGAGCTGGTCCACCTGCAGGGGCAGCATCAGCTAGTGGCATAAAAAGATCCAGGCCCAGCAGATTCTGTCTCCCATCCCCAACCATCCAGCTGAAGAAGTTGGCCCAGCAATACCAAGTGGCCTCAGGAATGACATCAACAAATGACATCAACAGAGATTGAGCAGTAGCCCCAGCAGTGCTAGAAGAATGAAGCTAGAAGACTAGAATCACATTGAAAGGATTCTGATAGGCAAACCATCACTGGAACTAATACATACAGATTCTGGTATACATATATATCTACATATGATGAATATATACCAGAACCTACATGCTAAAATAGATTTAAATAGGTCAAGAGTATCATAACATAAAAACAAAAATATCTGGGATACAACTGAAAATCACTCATCATTCCAAGGAACCACAATTTGAATGAGAAAAGAAAATTGACTCCCATAACTGGATGAATCAGATGTCAGAACCACCTGACAACAATTTTAAAGCATTGCCATAAAAATGCTTCAACAGACACAAATTCTCTAGAAACAAATTTAAAAATTAAAAATCTTAGCAAAAAATAGCAGTAATAAAAGACAACCAAATGGAAATTACAAAACTAAAAAATACAAGAGCTGGAAGAAAAAAAACTTGCTAGATGGACTCAGTAGTAGAATGGAGATGACAGAGGATAGAAGTGATGAACCTGAAGACAGATCAATAGAATTTACTCAATCTAAACAACAGACAGACAGAAAACAGACTAAAAAAATTACAGAGCTTCAGAATTCTGTGAGACAATAAAAAAGATGTAACATTCATATAATCAGAGTCCCAGAAGGAGCGGAGAAAAGAGTGTGGAACTGAAAAGTATGAGAAGAAACACTAAAAGAAATCTACACCAAGATATTATCGTAATCAAATCTCTGAAAACTAAGAACAATGGAAAAAAAAATCTTAAAAACAGTCGAGAGAATCAATACATTACCTGTAAAGGAAGATCAATTTAAATGACAATGAATTTCTCATCTGAAACCATGGAGGTCAGAAGGAAGTGGCACAACATTTTTCAAGTGCTGAAGAAAAGAACCGTTAACTACAAATCCTCTATCCAGTGAAACTATTTTTTCAGGAATAAAAAGAAAATAAAGCCATTCTCAAATAAAGGAAAACTAAGAGCATTTGTTGCTTGCAGATCTATCCTTAGAGGAACCTCTTCAAACAGAAAGAAAATGATAAAAGTAGAAGACTGAGTCATTCAGAAAAGAAAGAAAAACGATGGAATGGGTAAAAATAGAAGCAAATTCAATAGACTATCCTTCACCTCATGAATTTCTTTAATCATATTTTGTGGCTGAAGCAAAAGTTATAATACCACCTGATGTATATAGGGGAAACTCTGAAGTCCATTATGTTTAAAGTGTGGGGATGGTAAAAGGATCTAAATGGAAGTATCATTTCTATCCTTCACTTGAAGTGGTCAAACGCTGACACCAATAGACTACGATGTTATGTATGTATATGGTAATACCTAGAGAATCACTAAGAAAGCTATACAAAGCAATATACTCACAAACATCATAAAGAGTTCAAAATGAAACTCTAAAAATGCTCAAATAGCCCATGGGAAGGCAAGAAAAAGAGAAACAGAGCAATGAGAATCAGAGGCAACAAACAGAAAACAAATAATAAAATGGCAGACTTAAATTCTGCCATATCAGTAAGTACTTTAAAAATGAATGTTCTAAATTCCAAATTAAAAGACAGAGATTGACTGAGTGTGTAAAAAAGCACAACTCAAGGATATGCTGCCTACAAGAAACTCACTTCAAACATAACAACATAGGAGGTTAAAAATAAAAGGATGGAAAACATATATCATGCAAACATTATTTTTTTTTAATTGGCAATGATTTTTTAGGTTTGACACCACGAGCAAAGGCAACAAAAGCAAAAATAAACAAGTGGGACCACATCAAACTAACAAGCCTCCACACAGCAAAAGAAAATATCAACAAAATGAAAAGTCAACTACAGAATGGGACAAAATACTTGCAAGTCATATATTTGATAAAGGGTTAATATTCAAAACATATAAAGAACTCATACAACTCAATAGTAAAACACCAATCAGTCTAAGTTAAAAATGGGCAGAGGATCTAAACAGACATTTTTCCAAAGAAGACATACAGATGGCCAACAGGTACATGAAAAGCTACTCAATATCACTAATCATCAGGGAAATGCAGATCAAAAGCACAATGAGATATCACCTCATACCTGTTAGAATGACTATTGTCAAAAAGACAAGAGATAATAAATGCTGATGAGGACATGGAGAAAGGGAACCATTGTGCACGGTTGGTAGAATGTAAAGTGGTGCAGCCACTATGGAAAACAGTATGGAGGCACCTCAAAAAGTTAAAAATAGAACTACCATATGATCCAACAATTCCACCTCTGGTTATTTATCTGCATAAAATGAAAACACTAACTCAAATATGCCCCAATGTTCATTGCAGCCATGTTCATATACTAGCCAAGACATGGAAACAACCTAAGCGTTCATTGATGGATGAATGGATACAGAATATGTGGTATATTTATACAATAGAATATTGTTCGGCCATAAAAAGAATGAAATCTTGCCATTTGCAACAATATGGATGAAACTTGAGGGCACTATGCTAGGTGAAATAAGACAGACAGAGAAAGACAAATACCATCTCACTTATATGTGGAATCTAAAACACAAAACAAAACTGAAATAAACAAAGAAAAGCACACCAAATTCGTAGATACAGAGAATAGATTGGTGGTTGTCAGAGGCAGGAAGTGGGGGGTGGAGGAAATGGGTGAAGGTAGTCAAAAGGTACAACTTTCTAGTTATAAAATAAGTCTTGGGGGCTTCCCTGGTGGCGCAGTGGTTGAGAGTCCACCTGCCGATGCAGGGGACACGGGTTCGTGCCCTGGTCCGGGAGGATCCCACATGCCGCGGAGCGGCTGGGCCCATGAGCCATGGCCGCTGAGCCAGCATGTCCGGAGCCTGTACTCCGCAACGAGAGAGGCCACGACAGTGAGAGGCCCACATAACGCAAAAAATAAAAAAATAAAAAAATAAGTCTTGGGAGATGTAATGTACAGTACGGTGACTATAATTAATAATACTGTATTATATATTTGAAAATTGCTAATAGAGTAGATCTTGAAAGTTCTCATCACAGGAAAAAAATTGTAAATATGTGTGGTGATAAATGTTAACTAGACTTACTGTGGTGATCATTTTGCAATATATATAAATATTGAATCATTATGTTGTACACCTGAAACTAATATAATGTTAAATGTCAATTATATCTCAATAGAAATAAAAGGATGGAAGAAATATATCATGCAAAAATTAATTTTAGGGCTTCCCTGGTGGCGCAGTGGTTGAGAGTCCACCTGCCGATGCAGGGTACATGGGTTCGTGCCCTGGTCCGGGAAGATCCCACATGCCACGGAGTGGCTGGGCCTGTGAGTCATGGCCACTGAGCCTGCGTGTCCGGAGCCTGTGCTCCGCAACAGGAGAGGCCACAACAGTGAGAGGCCCACATATCGCAAAAAAATAAAAATAAAAAAAAAAATTTTAAAAAACAGGAGTCACTATATTAATATCATATAAAGTAGACTTCAGAACAAAGAAAATGACTAGGCACAAAGAGGGACGTTACTTAATGATAATAGGATTGATCCACCAAAAAATCTAGTTATCCTTAATGTGTGTGCACCAAAAACAGAGCTTCAAAATATATGAAGCAAAAACTGATAGAGCTGCAAGGAGATAGGCAAATTCACAATTCTAATTGGGGACTTTAACAGCCCACTCTCAGCAACTGATTGACATACTAAATAGAAAATTAGGGAAGACATAGAACTGAACAACACTATGAACCAGCAGGATCGAATTGACATTTATAGAGTATTTCGCCCAATAACAGCAGAACACAGTACTTTCAAGTACCCATGAAACATTAACCAAGATAGACCATATCCTGGGTTATAAAACAAATCTTAGCAAATTTAAAAGAACTGAAATCATATAGAGTGTGTTCTTTGACCATAGGGAATCAAACTAGAAATCAATAACAGAAAGACAACAAGAAAATCTCTGAACACTTTGAAATTAAACAGCCTACTTCTAAATAGTCCATGGATCAAAGAAGAATCCTGAAAAGAAATTTTAAAAATATATCACTGGGCTTTCCTGGTGGCACAGTGGTTGAGAGTCCGCCTGCTGATGCAGGGGACACGGGTTCGTGCCTCGGTCTGGGAAGATTCCATATGCCGCGGAGCAGCTGGGCCCGTGGGCCATGGCCACTGAGCCTGCGCATCTGGAACCTGTGCTCCGCAATGGGAGAGGTCACAACAGTGAGAGGCCCGTGTACCGCAAAAGAAAAAAAAAAAAAAATATATATATATATATCACTGAGTGAAAATGAAAACACAGCATGTCAAAATTTGTGAGATGCAGCTAAAGAAGTGATGAGAGGAAAATTTATAGCACTAAACGCTTAACATTAGAAAAAGGAAATGTCTCAGATGAACCAACTATGCTCCCATCTCAAGAACTAGAAAAAAAATTAAAAGCATACAAATCGGGATGGAAGAAATAAAACATCCTCTATTTGCAAATGACATGTTGTTGATGAGTAAAATCCCAAGGAATTTACAGAAAAACATCAAAAACAAAAATTTAATCAGCAATTTTTTTAATTCAAAGATTTAAAGGGAACATAATGAGACTAATGGAACGCATAAAGAGAAGAGCCAGATTGAACCTCTAGAGATGAAGAATTCACATTTGAAATGAAAATCTCACTGGATGGGATTAATATCAGAGTAGACACTGAAGAAGATAAAAATCAGCAAACATGAAGACATTGGATTTGAAGACATAGAATAGAAATAAATTGAAGCAGAAAGAAAAAAAGACTTTACAAAATGAACAGTCTCAGTGGTCTGTGGAAAACTATCAAGCAGTATAACACAACTATAAAAGTAAACAAAGAAGGAAGTGGGGGTGGGATTTTTTTCAAGAAATAATGATCCAAAACTCCCAATTTTGGTGAAAAATGTCCACCCACAGACAGAAGAATCTCAAAATCCCCACATAGGATAAGCACAAAGAAATCATACTTAAATGGTTGAAAACAGGTGATGAAGCAACTATACATATTTTTTAAAGGCAGATTACAACATTACATACAGGAATTACAAAGATAATTCACGCTGACTTCTTGACAGAAACACTGCGATCAAGAAGAAAATGGAATAACAGCTTTAAGTGCTGAAAGAAAAAAATGTCAATTTGTAATTCTACATTTAGCAAAGGTAATCTTCAAAAATATTTGTCTGAAAAACGTCTTTATTTTGCTTTAAATTTGAAGGTTACCCTTGCAGGATATAGAATTACAGGTTGACCTTTCTTTCAGCATTTCAGAGAATATGTCACTAGCAGACCCTCACCTCAAGAAATGGTAAATGACGTTCTTCAGGCTGAAGGAATACAATACAAAATGGAAATGTGAATCAACACAAAGGAGGGAAAACACGTGGAAATAGTAAATAGGTTGATAAATATAAGCCCTCGCTTTTCTTGCTTTTTAAAAAAAATTCTTTAAAGATACTTGATTTTTTTAAAGCAAAACTAAAGATGCATTTGAGGTTTATAACATATATAGATGTAAACCATATAATAACAATTGTACAAAGCACATGAGGCAGTAAAATGTAAAACTGTATAGTGCTTACATTATACATGAAGTAGTATAACATTAGTTGGAGGCAGACTGTAATAAGTTAAAGATGCACAAAATAAACCCTAGAGCGTGACTGAAAATAAAGACGTATAGCTAATGAGCCAACATAGAAGTGGAATAATAAAAATATTTAATCCAAAAGAAGGCAGGAATGAGGAACAAGAGAACGATAAAGATGGTACAATAAGAAAAACAGCAAGATGGTAGACTTAAACCTAATCATATCAATAATTACTTTAACTATAAATGGTCTAAACACTATAAGGCAGAGATTGTCAGATTGGATAAAAAAGCAAGATGAAATTATATGCTGTTTAAGAAACACTTTAAATATAAAAACACAGATAGGTTAATATTTTTTTAAAAGAGAAAGAAAAAGATATACCATTTAAATACTCATAAGAAACCTGAAGTAGCTATATTAGTATCATACAATGTGGACATCAGGACAGAGTATTATTAGAGATAAACAAGAGCATTACATAATGATGAAAAGATCAATTCATCAAGAAGACATAAAAAAATCTAAAATTTTTTGCACTAACAAAGTTTCAAAATACATAAAGCAAAAACTAACATACCTAAAAGGAGAAATTGATAAAATTACAACCATAGTTGGAGATTTCTACATTCCTCCCTCAATAATTGATAAAATAAATGGAATAAGGATATAGAAAACTTGAACATTATCAACCATCTTGCCATAACTGACATTTATAGAACACTATACTTAATAATGGAAGAATACACGTTCCTTTCAAGTGCACATGAATCAGTCACCAAAATAGACTATTTGCTGTTATATAACACAAGCCTCAATAAATTTAAAAGGATTGAAATCATAGATGTTTTCTGACCACATAATGTTAAATTAAAAATCAATAAGATATCTATTAAATACCCAAATATTTGGAAATTAAGCAATACAGTTTTAAATAATCAATGAGTAAAGAAGAAATCACAGATAATTAGAAAATATCTTGATTGAATAATAATAATGCAACACACTAAATTATTGGTACACAGCCAATGTGGAGTTGAGTGCAGCTAAACAGTGCTTAGAGGAAAACTAAGATCTTTCAACACATATATTTAGAAAAGAAGAAAAGTCTAAAGTCAATGATCTATGATACCATATTAAGAAACTAGAAAAAGAAGAGCAAATCAAACCAAAAGAAAGTGGAGTGAAGAAATAATATAAATAAGAGTGGAAATCGATAAAATTGAAAATGGACAAATAACAGAAAAATCAATGAAATCAAAACCTTGAAAACATCAAAAAAAAATTTAAAACTTCTAGTTCAACTGATCACACAAAAAAAGTGAAGACAATTACCAACATCAGGTATGAAAGAGGAGTCATCATTAAAGATCCTACAAACATTGAAAGAATAATAAGGAAATGTTATAAACAACTTTATGTCAATAAATATGACAATGCAGATGAACTGGAAAAGCTCCTTGAAAGATACAAAGTATCAAAACTGACTCAGTAAGAAACGGAAAGTCTAAATAGTCTTCCATCTGTTTTTAAATTTTGGTTAATTACTAACTTTGAAAACCTCTGACAAAGAAAATTATGGGGCCTAGGTGGCTTGACTGAGAATTTCTGTGAAACACTTAAGGAAGAAATCATTTAGAAGCATACATAAATTCTTTCAGAAAATACAGAAGGAGGGAACCTGATAATGAAACCAAACAAAGACATTACAAGAAAAGAATACTCCAGGCTGATATACTTCATTAACATCAGTGTGTAAGTTTTCAACAAAATATGTGCAAATTAATTCCAGCAATAGATGACCAAATGAGGTTTAACTGAAGAATGTAAGGTTGGTTTAACATTTCAAAGTCAATCAATGTAATTCACTATACTAACAGAATAAAGGGGGAAAAATCCATATGATCATCTGAATAGATGCAAAAAGAAGCTTTTGACAAAATTCATCATTCATTCATGAAAAAGAAAAGGCTCAGCAAACAAGGACTGAAAGGAACTTCTTCAACCCACTAAAGGGCATCTGTGAAGAGGCTACACCTAACATCATACTTAATCATGAAAGATTGAATGTTTTCATCCTGAGATCAGGAACAACAAGATTTCTACTCTCACCACTTTTTTTTTTTTTTTTTTTTTTGCGGTACACCGGCCTCTCACTGTTGTGGCCTCACCTGTTGCGGAGCACAGACTCCGGACGCGCAGGCTCAGCGGCCATGGCTCACGGGCCCAGCCGCTCCGCGGCATGTGGGATCCTCCCGGACCAGGGCACGAATCCATATCCCCTGCATCGGCAGGCGGACTCTCAACCACTGCGCCACCAAGGAAGCCCTACTCTCACCACTTCTATTCAACATTGTACTGAATATCCTAGTCAATGCAATAAGGCAAGTAAATGAAATTTTAAAAATATACAGCTTGTATAGGAAGAAGAATTTTTTTTTCTTCAAAGATGACATGATATCATACATAAAAATCTTAAGGAATGTCCAAAAGCCTACTAGAAATTATAAGTGAATTTAGTAACGCCTCAGAGTTCAAGCTCAATATAAAAAACCCAGCTTTTTCTCTGCATAATAACAACGAACAATTGAAAAGTGAAATTTTAAAAAATTTACAATGGCATCTAAAACCATGAAATTATATAGGGCTAAATTTAACAATAGATTTTCAAGACATTTATACTTAAAACTACAAAACATTGTTGATACAAATTAAAGAAGACCTAAATAAGTGGAGAAACAGTCCATGTTCATTGACTGAAGACTCAGTCTTGCTAAAATATCGATTCTTTCCAAGTGGATCCACAGCTTCAAAGCGATCCCAATCAAAAATGTCAGTGGGATTTTATGTTTGGGTTGAAACTGACAAGCTTACTCTAAAATTTATATGGAAATGTAAAGGCCTAGAACATCCAAAACAATTTTGAAAGAAAGAAAAGTTGGAGGACGTATACTAACTGATATCAAGGCTTTTGGTAAGACTATAGTGATCAAGACAATGTGGTACTGGTGTCAGGATACATATATAGATCAGAGGATATAGATTCTGAAATACAGATCAGAATAGAGGTCCAGAAATAGACCCACACTTAGAGGGTTACTTGATTTTTGACACAGGTGCTAAGGTTATTTGATTGGGAAAATGATAGTCCTTAGAGCAAATGGTGCCAGAACAACTGGACATCTGTATGGAAAAAATCAGCTCAACTCTTATCTCACAACTTACACAAAAATTAACTTGAAATAGATTAATAGACATAAATGTAAAATATAAAATTATAAAATTTCTAGTATTAAATACAGGAGAAAATCTTTGTGAACTTGGGGTAGGCAAAGATGCATTGGACATGACACTTATTTTCTTTTCATAAAAGAAAGTTTTGATAAACTGGACTTTATCAAAATGAAAAGAAAAACTGCTTTCTGAAAGACACTATCAAGAAATTAAAAGTTCAAGACATAAACGGAGAGAAAATACTCTTAACACATATCTTATGAAGGATTTGCATAGTCTCTACAAAGGACTCACTAAAACAAACAACCCAATTTTATTTTATTTATTTATTTATTTTTGCCATGCTGCACAGCATGCGGGATCTTATTTCCCGGACCAGGGATCAAACCCACGCCCCTTGCAGTGGAAAGGCAGAGTCTTAGCCCCTGGACTGCCAGGGAAGTCCCAACAGCCCAATTTTAAAATCGGGAAAAGATTTGAACAGACATTTCACAAGCTAAGAAGCACATAAACAGATGCTCAACATTATTAGCCATTAGGGAAATATAAATTAAAACCACCATAAGATACCACTAAACACCCACTAAAATGGGCTAAAATTTAAAAGACTGACAATACCAAGTTTTGGTGGAGCAACTAGAACTCTCTTACATTTCAGAAGTGTAAAATAGTTCAATTTCTTTGCAAACAGCTTAGCAGTTTTTATAATGTTAAACATATACTGACTGTGTGAACCAGAGATTCCATACCTAGATATTTATCCAAGAAACAGCAAAATATATATACATAATCAACACCTGTACACAAATGTTCATAGCAGCTTTATTCATAATAGCCCCACTGGAAATAACTCAAATGTGTAACAGATTAACTGGAAAAACAAATTGTGTTATAGCCATACAATGGAATACTATTCAGCATAAAAAAATAAATGGTATGTGACAACATGGATGAAACTCAAAACCACATGCTGGGCAAAAGAAGCCAGAAGTCTATCTATGTGCCGTGTATTTTATTTAAATGAAATTTAGAAAAGTTAAAGCTCATTTATAGTGACAAAAAGCAGATTAGTCATTGCCTGGGTCCTGAAGGTAGGAAGGCAGCTTGTCCGGGCAGGTGTGAGGGAACATTCTATATTTTCTTTGGGAGGCGGGGTTACTCGGTTGTACACATTTGTCAAAATGTGTCAGGCTCTACACTTAAAATGGATGCATTTTATTGTGTGTAAATTATACTTCAATCAATTTGAAGTAAGAAAAAAATATAGGAAAATATTTTTATGTCACTGAGGTTAGAGAAGAATTTTTTGAAGAAGATAGAAAACTTATAAACCACAAAAGAAAAGGAGACTTCTACTACAGTAAAATTCAAAAATTCTGCACATCAGAAGATACCATCAGCAATGTTAAAACAAAACAAAACAAAAAAACAGTCCACAGACTGGGAGGAGATATTTACAGCCCATATAACTGAAAATAAAGTAAAAATCATATCCAGAGTGTTTCATAAACTGTTATAAATAAATAAGAAAAATACGAATAATCTAGTAGAAAAATATCAAGATATTATCAGGCAATCATAGGTGAGAAAAATGAGATAGTCCATAAACAGGCGAAAAGATATTCAAGCTCACTATTAAATAGGGAAATAGGAATAAGAATGGCAAAATGTAATCATCTGATAACATCAACTGTTGGCAAGGATGTGGGAAATGGGACCAGTTATGTGTTCCCAGTGGGAGTGTACTTTCACGACACAATTTGGAGATGAATCTGGCAAGAGCTAGAAAAGTTGAAGATGCACTTACTCATCACCTGAGAGTTCCTCATTTAACGACATACCCCAGAGTCCTCAAGTCCAGGTGCACACAGAGACATGAAAATGTGTTAAGTGCAGCATTGCTTATTAGCCCCAAAGTGGGACCATCCTAAATTTCCATTAATTGAGCAGTGGATAAATAAAATGTAGTAAGTCATATAATGAAATATATTCAGTAATTAAAATGAATAACCTAGATCTATACACATCATCATGACATGTGTTTATATAGAGAGAGGGAGAGAGAGAGTGTAAAAGCAAGCTACAGAAAGATATATACCACCCAGAAGGGGAGGTGCTTAGTGGGACCCTGAGAGGGGGTCCCCACTTTATGGAGAAAGAAGGGGGACCTTCTGGGTGATAAGGCGTCTCCCAGATTCGGACTTCCCAACAGAGACCCAATCCAAGCCCTCCACCAGTAACACAGGTCTTTTGAATGTGTGGGATGCTGCTGCCCGCCCATCTCACCTGTGGCAATAAGATATGAACAAGCGCTGGGAAGCGTGATTCCACACAACCCGAGCGCTGCAGAATTCCAGACGAGCGGGCCCACGGGGCCTCCTGCGCCACACCGCATCAGGACCTCGCCTTCGTTTTTCTTCTCCGCTAGCACTCCACTCACTTTGGCTCCAAGGACTTGCTTTGAGGTTTGGCACTCTCACATTTTTCATATAAACTGAGATTCTTAAGACACCAGCATCAAATCAGAAAAGGAAAAGAAAAAAAAAACTGCTTCCTAATTTTCCAACTGCCCTTTGTCTCCAAAAAGACATGCATATAAGAGTAGCTTGTATGCTGCAGACTTTTAACTCAAAGAGAAAAAAGAAATCTGCTTTTTTCCTTCCCGTGCTCTCTGACCTGGATAATCCCAAACCAGCTTGGGGATGGAACCTGGCTGTGATTTTAAACTCCTGACTCCTGATCCCCTGTCTGAGGCTGGGGTGTAGTCGGTTGGAGGTGGGGATGTCAGAGGTTTGTCTCTGAGCAGGACCCTACCTGAGTCCATCTTTGTCTGTCTTCTGTGGGGAATTTAAAATGCATCAGAAGCTGAGCTGGATGGAATCGGCAAAGCTGACGAAGGCCATTTTTGTACCTGTCAGAGAACAGTGCTGAGAAATGGGATCCACTTCCCTGCTTCCCAGGAGAGCCAAGCATGCTCATTTTGCACTTCCAGATCCCTCTCCGCCCTCAGGGCTGGCCCAGGGGGTCCACATTAATGGGCTCTTTGCCTCTGGCTTCTAGTGGGGGTCAAGCCCCCAGGCCTCTCCAGCTCAAGATTGGAATGAGAGAGGAGAGTAAGAGAGGGCATTTATTCCCTACAGGGCCACCTTCGGTGAAGGTCATTGTCCAGAGGGGTCTCACACGGCCCTTGTTTTCTTTCACACTCACAGCCGTCTTCTTGTGACAATAACCTGCATTGCCATTTTCTTAGCAATCCCTCTCTATGTATTAGGAAGAAAACTCAGTCCTTCCTCCTTCTTCCTCTCCTTTACTTTTCACATGGAACACTTCACTTCTAACGCTTCTGGTCACCATATGTGTGTGGGAGGGTTCCCACAGCAAGCAATTCTGCAACACCAGCTGGATGTCCTACAATTTAACTCAATTCTGCCACTATCTCCCTGAAGATCTCGTCAGATCCCATAGGTTAAGGGCTCAGCCTCACAAGGCTGCCCCCCACCTTCAGATGCCAGTTACAAGTCCAGGTTGTCACCTGTGCTTCTGACGGATCAGCTATAAGTCAGAAGCTCCCATGACCCTCTCCTTGGGTTTGATTAATTTGCTAGAGCAGCTCACAGAAGTCAGGAAAACAGTTACTTACATTTACCACGTTATAAAAGGATACGATAAAGAATACAGATGCGCAGCCAGATGTAGAGATACATAGGGCGAGGGCTGGGAGGGTCCCAAGCACAGGAGCTTCTGTGCCCGTGGAGTCAGGGTGGTTCACCCTCCCGGTACGTGAATGTGTTCACCAACCTGAAGGTTTCTGAACCCTGTACTTTTGGGATTTTTATGGAGGCCTCACCACGTAGGCACGATCTATCATTAACTCCATTTTCAGCCCTTCTTCCTTTTCAAGAGAATCGCGGGTGGGGCTGAAAACTCCAAGCTTCTAATCATGGCTTGGTGTTTCTGGGGACCAGCCGTCATCCAGGAGCCCCACAGAGTCACGTCACTGAAAACAAGACACTCTTACCACCCAGGAAATTACCAGGGTTTCAGGAGCCCCGTGCCAGGAACCGAAGGCAGAGACCAGTATGTATTTTCTATTATCTCACACTCTCTCTCCTTCTACTCATTCGTTCACAGCAACTATTTATGCAACACCTGCCATGTTCTCAGCATTGGGAGGACGCCGGTAAGGAGCTGGATGCAGTCCCTGCCTTCCCGGAGAACGTTGTGCGTCTGGAAGAGGAGTGCAGATACAGAGCTGCGAGGGCCAAGAGGAGAGGAGGGTTTGGCATTCCCAAGTGGTACTATCAGGCACTCGAGATTTACGGAGCACTTGCCTCACCCGTAACTTGTGTAAGCGCCTCGGCATTGGGGGCAGGTGTACGAATCGGAGAACACCCCCTTCCCTTCCCTCTTGAAGATTACGGTCTACTAGGGGATGTCAGCTGAGTGGGGCTGTCTGATGAGGAAGGATTTATGGTGCGGAAGCAGCCAGTGGGCACTGGCGGGGGAGAAGGAGGGATTCCACTTATGCTTTTGTCATACTAGGAAGGGGCTCCTTTAGTGAAAGTCCATGAAAGTGTTTGCAAAACAGAGCGGCTTCAAATAATACAAAACACTACTCCTAAACTCTTGAGTCATCCAGGGACTAATCAGTTCCTGACTAGTGTTCAACTGCTAGGAAGTTACCACCCGTTTCCCCTGGGGGCCTCAGGACCAGCTCCATAAGAAAGACCTGTGAGCAAGCCCAGGAGTGATGGATACAGGCTGCCTTTGTGGGAGAGCTCGGCCCACTCTTCCTTCTCATTAAAACCAGCACCGAAACCCATAATCACAAACCAAGCTATCAACAAGTGTTACCCAAATACCTGCCATCTCCACCTCTGCTGCTACCCTGACGAGGCCCCTGCGCTGAGGTTTCCCTACCTTCAGCCAGCATGAAACCATCCATCGGAGGTGCAGAAGGAACCTCCCTAAGGAGGAAATGATCCCTCCCAGGAAGCTGATCAGTGGGGCAGAGAGAGAACCATGCCCTGAGGCCAGGTGGTGGTTGGAGAGGTGGTAGTAACAATAATAATGACGATGATGACGATCAACAAATGTTAGCTGTATCCCAGGTGCTGTGCTAAGGGCTTCATGTGAATCATTCCCTCAGTCCTCCCTGAGCTCTGCGGGGTAGACATCATCATCCCCACTGACAGGTGAGGAAACTGAAGACGAAGCAGGTAAGCGACCTGCCCACGGTGACTCTGGTGGACTGTGTACTCTTCACCACGGTGCCAGACGATCTTGAGGGAAAATCCTGCACAGAGAGCACAGCATGGGTGACGGCCATGGCCAAGGGGTGGGCAGCACACAGCAGGTTTGGAGATGGGCAGGAAGCCGGTTTGGCCAGAGCAGAGGCCCGGTGAGGGGTGTTCAGAGGCAGAAGGAGCCCTACGGTGAGTGCTTCCGGGGTCAGGGCTGGAGGGGGAGGTGGGAGGGTGCGCAAGCCCAGGAGGGCAGCCCTGCCAGCTGCGGTGCTTCAGGCAGAAGTGGCTCCCCCATCAGCCGCTTTTCATTCACATAAAGCTGGGTTTGTCTCCATTTATCTGCTTGGCTTTTCAGCCGAGATGCTGTTAGAAAAACATATTGCTCTAATTTAATCCACATGTGCATCCCCAGGACAGAGTCTAACAGGAAACTTCAGGTCCTGGGTCTCAGGCCCAAAGCCTCAGCCCTGTGGATGTGGCAGAGAAGGGTCCTGGCCTCAGGACTGACCCGGATGCACTTTTCAGGGCCCCTCCTGAAGCGAGTCCACACCCCACCTGTGTCCTGGGCGAGCAGGAGAGGAGCATCTTGGGAAAGGAGGCCTGCAAGGAAGATTCTATGGCCTGCACCTTATCACGCAGCATGGGCACAAGGTCTGGGCATGAGGGGTTTGACTCCTAATCAGCTCCTTCTCCTCCCTTTCCCAGGATCAAGTTCTTAAAACTCGAGCGAAGCAAGCAGGGGTGACGCGAGGCAGTTTATCCAATCACTCAGGGGAGATGCTGTCTGCAGGATGGACCAGGGATAAGCCAGGGCCAAGGTTCTGCGATGTGGCACAAGACCACATGAGATATATGTGGAATCTCAAAACATGATACAAATGAAAGTATTTACAAAACAGAAATAGACTCACAGACATGGAAAACAAACTTACGGTTACCAAAGGGGAAAGTTGGGGAAGGGGGAGGAATAAATTAGGAGTTTGGGATTAAAATATACACAATACTATATATTAAATTGATAACCAACAAGGACCTACTGTATAGCACAGGGAACTATACTCAATATCTTGTAATAACCTATAATGGAAAGGAATCTAAAAAAGAATATATATGTGTGTGTGTGTGTGTGTGTGTATGGTATATGAATAACTGAATCACTTTGCTGTACACCTGAAACTAACTCATTGTAAATCAACTATATTTCAATTAAAAAAAAAAAGACCACATGAGATCTGTCCCAGCATCTGGCTGTGCATCGTGGGGCATGGTTTCGGAAACTCATTTCGCAGCACCCCCTCCCTGGCAGAAAGCCAGCAGGGAACAGAGCCAAAGCATTCATTTCAATACTCTCTTCAAATGCTGCTCCCATCACATAACTTACTTTGAATATAATTATATTACTTGGAGGAACCAGTTGCCACAAATTAGGAAACAGGACCTCTCTCACACAGATGCTTATTCCCGATTGGGATTGGAGACACAGCACGGAAGGACAGAGCCAAAATGTCCGACTTTGATTCAAGGTCTAGGACCTTCCGTGTCAGGAGCTTAGGGAATGAATAAATCCACGCAGAAATGCCGCTCCTCCTTCCCCAAGCTGGCCACCTCTGGACTTGCTCCCTCTACCCCAAAACTCGCCATCTACTTGGTCTGGCCTTGGCTTCCAAGCAAAGACACATTTAAATGCCTGCGTAAAAGGAAACTGACGTCTGAGGCAGCACTGCTGTGTTCACACAAGCTTACACCTGGGACCCTCAGGGACCCCTCTCACCCTTGTGGTTTCCAAGAGGTGAGCCCACAGACCCTCCAGCTGGCAAGGGGCAGGAGCAGGCCTCAGAACCCATGTGGGCGGCAACTCAGAGGATGCTGCTGGAAAGATGGGATTTGGGCAGAAAATGTGGTTTTTGAATTATACTAAAATGCGTTTCCTTCAGAAGCAACAAAGGAAATGAAAACAGTATCTGAGAACATCAGTCTGGAATGGGTTTCCATTTACTGTCTCCAGATTGTAGAACAGTCCCTGGTCACATCTGTGGCCAGGCTATCTCGTCAGGGTTGGCCAAACACAGGGCAGGGCTCCCTGGGGTCTTAGATGGAAAGCTGTGGAATCTCCCAGGCTGCTAACGTCGCCCCTCAATCTCAAGGCAGGGGTCCAGCTGGGAGGCGGCTATCAGGAGCTTCCTGCAGGCTAGAAGGGCCTGGGAGACCCTCCTGAGTCACGGTGGGACCCCCTCAACCCCCGAGTGCCCTTCCCAGGCAAGGTTAGGGATGCCATTCCGGATTTCTCAAGGACTGGTGTCCAGGGCAGGCTTGAGCCCTGTGGCCCTGTGTGGGGGCAGCTCGGCCCAGTTCCCGGCAATCCTTTGATGATCTCCACACAAAGAAGCTAGGGGGCTACCACAGCGGGAGACACTTGCAAGAATCCAGGGCCGTGAGCAGGCAGAGAGTAGAGACCCAGATCGGCACATGGTCAGCCCTGCGCTGATGTATGGATCCAAAGTGAAGGCCTAGGACTCGTATCCTTGAGCTCATCTCATAGGAGGTGAAGGCAAGGAGGCCCCCAGATGGGACATCAGTGCCAGTACCGGAAACCAGCCACCCCACACAGGCTCCAGGGAGAAAACCCAGCCCACACGAACCCCGGGCAGCCGGATATAGAAGGCACTTTATACTTCCTTCACTGGGGCTGGGCCTAAATTCTGGTTTATCAGATTGGTCTTTCCAAGTTCCAGTGACCAATTAAGATGAAACTGCCTTTCACCATTAATGAAGTTGATAACAGTGGCACAAATGTATACCAGCTCCCCGCTCACAGGCATCAAGGCCGCCCAAGTTCCTCTGATGGAAACTTTTTTATGGTTTGACAAGAATTTGATGTGATTCTTTTTTCCATGAATGGCTGGGCCTCTCGACACAATGCTATACAATAACCCTGTAATCTTAGTGCTTAATCAAAACGTAGTCCAACAACCTATTCTGGTGCAATAAATGAATGTTTATTTTAAAACAATTTGCTATGGCTTTTTATTTTTTATTTTTTTTTTGAAGGGCGAGAGAAGACAATTTCTTGGAGCTAGATTTCTCCTTGCCCCTAAGCAGTTCTCTCCACTCGAAAAGACTGTGTCATATGCTCAGGTCATAATTAACCACAGAGCTGTTTAGGAGAAAGGGACAACGAGAGGGCATTTGACAAAGAGTTAACAGATGTCATTTCAGAGGCGGCTGGCCCACTGCTGCTGGGTCATTTGTTGGATGGAAGCTGATTTTGCTGCTGTCGTAAACAGAGAGTAGTAATAATTATATGCAGGCTGCATTAGGCTTAACAGATTGGATGTATAACATTCTGCTAAAACCCAGCTCGTATCCTGTTTCTCCCTCGACATACAATGGAGACGACCCCTAGTTCCTAGTTTTTAAAGTCGTCTCCCAGGATTCTTACAGACTTTCCAATAGAGAAATAGGTCATGTTCTATCAGGGCTAATTCTGCCGAGGTCCGGGGATGGCAAAGATATCCACCCCCGAATGAGTACGGGCACACTTCAGTGAGCCAGCCTCACCGCAACGCAGAGCTGCCTTTTCCATGTGAAAAATGAAAGAATTAAATTCAAAACAAACAACTTCAATTTAACACCAAAGTACAGGATAACCAATCTTAAAAATGTCACAGCGTAATGGATCTTAATACCCATAGAAAACACAAAAAGAGCACCATTGTTCCCCAGCAATGCAGAGCAACCTTGCAGAATTTCAGTGAAGGAGAAAGAAGGGAAAAACACCTTATTACTTCCAACCCCTGCGAGCCATTTCGGTCTCCAAAGGTTTTAGGCTGCCCGAGGCCGTGTGTCTGCAGTGTTTCGGGAAATGACTTGCCTTTGCACGAACGCTGCTCGGTTCTGCAGCGAGGCTGCCTGCCCTGGAGCAGCGCCGCTCCATTTCTGGTTAACTCTTCCTTCCCGGGCCTGCCGCTCGCCAGAGCAGTGTGGACAGGGCTGGCGGGGGGCAGGGCGCAGGGACGCCAAGGCCACAGCCACCTGGCCTCCTGTAGGGTAGCCGGGACTCGCCCAACTGGGAGCAGCTTCCCAAAGATGATGGCTCTGGCAGAAAGACCAGCTATTCTCTTTGCTCTTTGGAGAATCAATTCTCAAACTGAGCTATAAAGCAACTGTCATAAAACACACAACACAGCTGAAGCCAGAAGTGGGACTTGGTGGGCCAAGACTGGCCAATCCAGCCTCTCGGGATCCCCAGTAGGGACAGTTTATCATCTCTGCCACAGGTCAGGCAGGACTCTCTTCTGGTTAGTGCAGTGCCAGCAGGGTCCAGCCTGCTCCCAGGCAGGACTTGGGCTTGAGGACACTTGCTTCCCCCATGACACTGACTGAGGGAAGCAAAGGGACAGAAACACATTGGGGCTGCACATCTGAGTGGGGAGACGACAGCAAACCACTTAGCACTTAAGAGGTTAATACAATTCCTAAGTGTTCGCCAATCACTGCAATTTAGTGCCATTTCGATTATTACACAATAAACAGACCACGTTGTCTGGAAGCAAATTTTTATGAGTATAGCTGAAGGGGCTGCAACTCCTTTAGCTGCAGAAACTAGAAGGGAAAGAGCGTTTCCAAAGGCTAACATCACGGATCAGAAACTCAGGTAGAAGGGAAAGGTTATTTTTAGGTCACTGCTCTGGCAACTCAACACCCTGACCTTTAAAATGAGCCTGTTGTTAAAAGGAAACAAAGTTCACTAAGGTGTTCTTTAAACAGAACCATTTTAATAACAATATTGTTGAGTTTCAGAGTGAAAGATCCAGGAATTTTCAGAAACATGTTATGTTCAGGAAAGAACATCTTGTTAACATGGGTTGGGAATATGTAAACCGTTTTGCCTGCCTTGAATATATATTACACACACACACACACACACACGGAGGCACGCATGCACACCAAAAACAGCCAATTCGTAGACACCAGCCACTGCTGTATTTTTGTATTTTACAGGTACTCAGGTGCAATGATCACAAAGCAGGTCTAATTCCTAATATAACAAGAGATGCAAACATTTAATCTGGAAAAGAGGATTGTGGGGACATGCTACAACCCTCAAAGCCTGTGCAAAGTTTCACTGCACACAGACCTTCAAGAGGCACTTTTCTCTCGCAAGGCACATAGAGGTTCAGATCTGGAGGGGAGGAGAGTCTTCCCCCAGATCCACCAATGGAGGAAGGAAATCACCCCAGATACACTTCAGGATTCAAGGTTAAAATGGGCACATATGCGCAGAGCCTTTGCGCATTTTAAGACTTGCAAAGGTTTCTCACATTCCCGTGGTGTCCGAAGCAGCCAAGGAGGTTGTTCTTCTTACTCCCAGTTTACAGATGAGATAACTGAGGCTCCACCTAAGAAGAAGTAGCTTCATTAGTCCACACCGACAGCTGCTATATCCCAGGAATTCCTCCCAGAATCCCAGAAGGAAATGTCTAGGCTCCCTCCTTTGGGGGAATTGGACGAGCTTGTAGCGAACCACTGATCCAAAGGGCCTGGGGCCTCTCACAAGGTCCCTGCTACTCAAGGAGCTTAATGTGGGCAGCATGGGGGCAGGGCAAAGCTGCAAAAGGTCCACCCTGATCCCAGGGTGTGAGGAAGAAGCCTGCTGCTGAGAGAGATGGGATGGGGGCTATGGGAATGTAGCCTCGGCCTTGTGGCAGGGAGGGCACCTAGTGTCCAGGAGGCTGGGCTGGGTCCTCGGGCTGCCTTGGATCAGGTAGGTGGTGCAGAAAGGAGGTTTTAGCTGCTGATACCAGGGAAGAGCTTCTGCTCCCCCTCCAGCAGATCAGCATCCTAACTCCTAAAATCTTACCTTTAGAAAAGCAGAACTTCTCAAATACTGGAGTGCAAAAGAATCCTCTGGAGCACCTATTAAAAAGACACATTTCTGATTAAGTAGGTCTTGAGTGGGGCCCAAGGACCCAATGAAAAGGCTGCTCAGGTAAGTCGCATAACAGGTGGTCAGAGGAGCAAACTTTGGGTAACCCCACTTTGGGGTAACATTTCTTGGTGTGTGTAGCATCCTTCCTAGTGATAGAAGAAATGTTCACATATTGAGAAAAGGGGAAGTCATTCTGGCTTATACATGAATTAACTTGAACTGTATGCTAACTAAAGCAGACTGTTTGTGGCCTATCAAACACACGTTGTACGTCTGCTTTAATTATTAAGAAAAGGGTGCACTGGCCAGAAGTAAAGAATGTCCATATTAAAAATAAAGATGAAATGCCTACCTTACTGGGGTGCCAGTGCATACTCCTTTGATAAGACTCCCTTCCCAGGTGCCAGGCCATACTGACTCGCTGTGGACGTGCGGATCTGTTTTTTATGGAAACCCTGAAGGAATGTATCCCAGACTTGTTTAATGTTCCTTGTTCTGCCAAGGTATAACACTGTGCTGAAAACCGTGCTTCTCCGGAGCAGTTCCTCAGAGTTCTCCGAGAGGCTGTCTTCTAGACTATAGTCCTCAGTTTGGCTCACATAAAACTCTTTTCTATTCCTATCATAGATTGTTTATTGATTATTTTCTTCAACATTAGGTCTTTCAAAAAATGCCGATGCTCCTCGGAGGAGTAGCCTATTTCAGTTCCTGACATGAGTTTATGAGATACTCTCAACCATTCTCCAGTCTGTCCGTTCATCCATCCACCCATCCATCCATCCTTCTGCTCAACAGATCCTACCTGGACACCTGTTCTGTGTCAAGCCATGTTCTGGGTGCTGGAGTGATAAAAGAGATCTCAGCATGCAGATGAGGGAGCAAACCTTAATGGAGCCTAGTGACTCAGAAAGGGGACACCACGGTGGGAGACGCAGAGGTGGGTGAGCCCACCATGATTGTACACACTGCTGGCCCTGGGCTCAGGGTCCCACAGCAGGCCCTGCGTTGTCTGGACCACGACAAGAGATGGCTCACGGCAGTTTGGACCCCTATGGCACTAATCATCTCCTTGAGAGGTCTTTTCTTGCCATCTCAGAGAGGAAAATGCAATGCATCATCATTGCATGGTGAGAGAGGTGAGGACGCATGGGCAGCAAGGAAAAACAGGCATAGGAGGAGAATGACAATGGCAGCCACAAAGAGACTGTGCAGAACATTCTGCATCTGATTCCCCTTTAGAGACCAGAGCAAAGCCTATTAGGAGCCCAGAAGCCACCAGGCTTAGAGCCTTCTCGTCCCCATGCTCCAGCTCTATTTTGAATTCTCTTTGAAACATTGTAATTGGCCATTCAAAACAACCTTAGTAATTATAAAGCCATCACCTATGTGGTCCAGTCTCAGGGTAGTGTCTCAGACAAAGAAACACAATCTGTCAACGTAAACATAATAAATTTCAAAATAAGCCAAGTTCAATCCTGACATTCCTCCAACAGTCTAAGGGAGATACACAGATCACAGCACTGCTTCTGAACCTGTCTCTTCTCTCCTGCTTTCTCCCTGACGTACTGCAGTGGCCCCATCCTTTTCAACACTCCTCAGCACTATCCCCCAGGCCTCTCCCTCTCCACCCTGACCTTCTCTCCTCCTCTCTTTCTTTCTGATCCTGCTGTCAAAACCCCAGAGGGACTGGCCTGGCTGGCCAGAGAGGGAAGGTGCTGGATGATCGTGGGCCCCTTGCTCCTCTTATCAGAAAAGTGGAGACAATACCATGACCTCATGGATTTGTGGTAAGAATTCAATGACATAATATAAATAAAGCTTTAAATAAAGGAATTGGTAGACAACAGGTGAATAACTTTCCCATGTGAAAACTTAAATGTAGGGAGAAGACCATAATAGATTTTATTTCAGAAGAATTTATTATTTCACATAAAATGATTCTATATATTATAAATTATAAATTTGGGGGGGATGTGCTCATAGTTTATGGCAAGGAGAATTGGAGAGTAAAGTTACTATTATGCAACATTTCCCCCCCAATAATTCCCATACTGATGGTCTAATGAAAACGGGCTGCCAAAATTCTGCATTTTTATCATGTGTGTCTGTGTTAGCATTTATGGTATATTCTGAATTAACAAACATCAAACACTAAAACATTACATATGCATAAAAATGGGGAAAGGAATTTGCATCTTTTGTAAATCTCAGTGGAACGCAGTCAAACCTCTAGCCCCACCAGATACTCCCAGCTGAAACCACATGCTAATTTTGGAATAGAGGAGCATTAATGACTACAAAACAATAAGAAGGCTATTTGGGCATGTGCTAAAAAAAAAAAAAAAAAAATCTTTAAATCAGGCTGTCCTTATCGTTGGATGCCTACTAATGAATATCATTCTCAGTAAAGAACCTTCTGGTTCACTCATGTTCTTTCTGTTTGTTAAAATGGCATTCAAGTCATTTTATATAACACAAAGTTAATGCAAACCCAAAACAAAATAAAAAAGAATGTCAAAAGAACAAACTTTTAAACTCTGCACTTTTTATTATTAGATGCTATTCCTAACTTGTTAAAATTGATCAAATAGAAAGCTGTGAAAAGAGAAAAAATTAAGCCAACTAGAAAAGTGTGACTTGGATTTAATATTTTATAATTGCCAAGGGACATACTGAGATCAATGAATTTTTGCCTGAGATGAACGTCAGAAAGAGATGTACTTCAGTCTTTTAGGGAACATTGGTCTATTTAATTCTTGTGTCTGATGCATGTGAAATAGGCCTGCCTTGGCCTTCTTTCTTTGCCAGGGGCACCGCCGGCAGCAAACATTACCGCTTTTAATAGGCCGCTGTCTGAGGAGTGGCAAGGGATCCGGTAACCCATCGACTCTAATGGATCTGCCTGTTTATTCACTTACACCTTTTTTCTTCCCAGCTAATTTCAGTTTTGCATGCTGAGTTGTTTCACTTTGAATTAAATGAAAAGAAACAAAGGAAAAAGCCCATGCAGCTAATAAACCATGATTATGTTCATGGCCCCTCTCGACAGGCTTCTCCACATACCAGGTGCACCATCGGAGAACAGATTCGCTGTGGCATTTTCTCCACTTGTTGATGAAATCAATATTTTATACATGCTCAAATTTAGAGGAAAAATGAGATTATTCAAATCACTTGACGTATAACGCACTGTTGTTTGTAGTAGATCCGAATGCCCAGCCTCAGGCCCCAGACGTCCTCAGATTTCAGACACCGGTCAGTGACTTTTCCTGCCTGGGGACTCACCCCAGAGCTCTCTCCAGGGTCATACAAACAGGACAAATGCCCAAATGCTTCGCTTTGTCTAATGTAAAACCAGAGAGACACAAGGAGACTAGGTCTAAGTGCCCTTCAACAGAAATAACAGGAGTCAGTGGTTTAAAAACATCCTCCCTCCCAAACTCCCTCCTTAGGCCTAGAAAGCTTTAAGTCTTCAGAAACGTTTTAGGCTGATACCTGCCAAGGGATTGGAGAGGGACAAGGATGTCCAATAGGAGAAGGAAAATTCCGGCTTCTCCGATTTTTCTGAACAAGAGCCATTTTCCATTGTGGGATTTTTGTCACAGAGATCCCGCCTACAGAGAGGGTGGGCAGTGCCACCCCTGCCCCATGGGAGGTCCCACTGATTGCTCGTGATCCCAGCCGGTTCCGAGGGCAGCCACCTCCCCACCACTGGGAAAGTCGGCCTAGATTGGAGGGTGGTGGCCTGAACTCCAGAAAAGGCATCCTCCCCTTGGGGGGAGGGATAACATTCCCCAAAGACCAGAAGGTTCACCTCTGACAGGTCACTATGCCCTGGCACCAGACTGTGCGGCTGAGTTGTCTCCTGGCCAAAAATTAATAGTATTGTTTCCCGGTCAGAAGCTAAGATAATTTACACAATAATCCGGAAAATTTTAGAGAATTTAGACTAGCCGGGAGGAATAGAACGTGATGTGTCATGGACCTCCAACAGAATGTCAACAGCTCTCTGAATGAAATCCCTTTTAGACGAAGCAACAGCCTAATACCTACTTCTGCCCTCACGTAATTAAAATAGGGTAATTTTTTAGCCCGTTTCTCTCAGCTATAATCTGTCACTCGAAGAAGCAAGCCCCTTAGCATCCCAGCTGTACCCAGTTTCACACAACGGCTCCTCTCCTCCCCACCAAGGCTCAGCGCAGCCGGAAGTCAGGCAGCTCGCAGACTCCTCAGCCCTGCCTTGCTTGGACTCACATTCCTGAGCGGTGCTTTCTTCTCTCCCTCTGAGCTCCACATCACCCGAATAGTCTTTCCTTCATTCAGCAGCATTTCTTCAGGAAATATGCATCGACTTCTACCCTATGCAAAGTACTAGACTGTCTGCTCGGTCGTTGGCCTGGAACTAAGATTTCCATGTGCTGAAGAAATGAAGAAATGCAGTGTGTAGGGTCCCCAACTTACCTCCCTGAAGTGTCATTCAATCCTGCTGTTCGACCCAGAGTCTAACAGGCTCTCTCTCTTATCAACACACAGGTTACAATGAAATAACAGACAGGTCCACAATCCACGCCTGCAGGGTTACTGCGAGCACATCCTCAACACGCAAGAAACTCTGCGGTCACTGAGTAATTATATTTCCCTTCAGTCTGTGTGTGTGGACCTGGATCCTCACTCTCAGACGCAGTGTGCAGAGCAGACGGGAACAACAGACTCAAGTTGGAAGTGATTTACTTCATTAGCTGGGATTACAAGTTTAACTTACAAACCAGAGGTCAAAATTTCTCATTAACAAGGGGGCCGTGAATCGCTGCAGGCTTTGGTTCAAGAGGAGACCACTCTTACTACTAACTACACTTTTCAGTCTGTCTTTGATGTTCTCCTCCCTCCCTCCTCCCTTTTATTTTTGGCAGAGGAGCTGATTTTAATTGTGGCGCTACAACAAGGCTCTCTCCGTCCAGGGGGGCAGCCTCCTGGCTGCTGCCGCGAGCGAGCCAGGCTGCAAGATTGGGTGCAGCCAATCGCTCAGGGCACATTTTAATGGCTCCCTTTTCCTACAAGGCTTGGATTGTTTTCCACGTGATTCTGGTTAATGTCACCGCAGGAAAGGGCATCGCTTTTCCTTGTGAGCTTCTGCTCCGTCTGCCTCAGAGAGGTGAAATATATTACAACAGAGAAGGAGGCGTCATTCTAACTTTCCAAATGCAAAGGCCAGACCCAGCACATTCTCCAGCACTCGGAAAAGAGAAAGAAGTTTGACAGAGACCGTTACACTAGAAGAAAGTGCTCTTTTTGATAAATCAGCTTTGGTTGTTTACAAAATACTCAGACCGTCTTCACGTGCCTCTTCTCTTCAAAACCACTGCCAAGGGTTAAAAGAAGCAACTCAAATGAGAGACAAACTTTGCAGAGGACACTAGGAATATCAAAATTCAACAGCACAGAATCCTTCTCCAAATAGGAACACTGGGAAAAATATAGCAGAGCTTGAGGTGGGCAGCAGAAATAATAGAACGCTTAACATACACCTCCTATTTCCAAAGACCGAGCGCTACATGCAGGCCACGGTAGCACAATGACCATGTTAACTGAAACAGGGCTCCGAATGGAGTCACTGATGGAAATGATTACAATATCTAATTATTTAGAAGTACAGCCATTTTCGAAAATAACTAAATTGTTATTCTGCGCTAGTCTGGTAAGAAGGTCACATTCAAACCACATAAGCTCTAAATACTCCTCCGTTTCTGTTAATAGGCAGGGATGTTACCATTCAAGTCTGTTCTCCCTGAGAAATGTTTTCTTAGTCACCTCCGTGTGAAGAGCCCGTGGGTACCGCAGAGACAGTGGATGAGTGGCCAGGGCCCAGCGGAGAGGCGGCTGTGCTGCTCCGGATTCAGGGGGCACAGTCAGATGCCTGAACCCCGGTTGGCCCACCTGGCTGCACCCGACTCCATCCACGTCCCCAGCAAGGCAGTCTGCTGTGGAAGCCACGTGCTACGGGGAAGAAAACTCACTGTGTAAAAGAAGCAAGATGAGTGGGGTTCAGCGGGGGTTCTGCGGAGGACCACGGGTCCCCATTCTGTGCCCCTTGGGGGCTCCTCCTCCTTGGAGGGATGACTGCTTTCTTTGCTAATGTTCAGGTCGAGTCCCTTTATGGCTCCAGTTCCCTTTAACAAAATACAGGTTAGAACTCAAGGAATCTCTTTTACCTGGAGGTGAGAGCAGTTCTCAGCCGGGGACAGTCAGCAGCTCAGACCTGGGAAGCAACGGTGGCTCCAGGTCATAGGGGCCCGAGGCAGCCCAGCCATCTGGGCTAGCGGCCACTTCCTGCCACCGGGCAGCACCTCCGGCCAAGCCAGGCGGTCACCTTGACCTGACTGCTGAGGCATCTCACCCACTCTGGTCGGGGGAGTGGGGGAGAGGCCCTCAGCAGCCTTTCAGACTCAACAGGGGGCTATCTTAACAACGAGACATCTTAGAAAGGTCATTATTGCTAGTCTAATTTCAAACAGGCACCACAATGAAGGGCTGTCTTTGTGTGGGATTAATTTCAAAACCTCAGGATTTGATGTCAGTGGGAAAGAACCAGCGTGGGACTCAGACGGCTGCCTTCCCCTGCTTCTGGCCAGCGCCGGCGGCTTGTTTCTTAGGAGATGAAAACTCTGACAAGCCCTTCAGTCAAGCTGAAAGCAGGCAGCGGCCCAGCAACACCCAAGGGCCCCCAGGGCATCCTGTGACCCCTCCGAAAAGTCACATTCACTTTGCTCTTGAGAAAGGAAAAATAAAGCTGGAGGCATTTTATTTTAAACCATGTGAAATAAGGAAATGCGAAGATGCGAAAATGAAGCGGAAAAAAAAAAGTTCGAATTCATTTCCGTCCTTTGCAGTGGCTTAGAAGCCAAACTGGTTCATTTTGAAAGAGTGTAAAAATCTGATCCGTTCACCAGTAGGCAGAGACTACAAAATGCTTAAGGTAAAATATGTAAATATGTAAAATTATCTGTTGAAAACCATCTCCTTTTGTGCTTGAAAGAATTTTTAAAAGCATCTTTATTTCTATTCTGCATTAATATACTGTTGAACAGAAAAGTTACTTTCTGGCAAAAACAACAAAACCAAGGTGCTGAAAATAAAGTGATTTTTTAAATGAAGTTCACAGATAAAGGGAAGGACAAAACAGAGTCTACCTTCCTGTTCCCCTGGATGGCATTTTTAGTAATAATTTAAAGAAGATCATTAATATAACAAATTATAGAATCCAGTTTTTTCAAAAGCAGTGTTTGCCTGAACACTTAAAATCTGCCTGCCTGCCTCCACTGCCATTTCTTTCAGAAGTGGGGTCCTTCTGCCCCTAGATTTCCTCCAGCTCCCCTGACCTGGTCTCCCGACATCCACCTTGATAGAACTGCAGCCCCCTCAGCAGCGACTTTATTTTCTGTTTTTTTAATAAATTATCTTATTATTTTTGGCTGCATTGGGTCTTCGTTGCTGTGTGCGGCTTTCTCTAGTTGCAGCGAGCAGGGGCTATTCTTCTTTGCGGTGCACAGGCTTCTCATTACAGTGGCTTCTCTTGTTGTGGAGCATGGGCTCTAGGAGGGCGGGCTTCAGTAGTTGTGGCTCATGGGCTCTAGAAAGCAGGCTCAGTAGTTGTGGCGCACGGGCTTTAGTTGCTCCGTGGCATGTGGGATCTTCCTGGACCAGGGCTCGAACCCGTGTCCCCTGCATTGGCAGGCGGATTCCTTACCACTGTGCCACCAGGGAAGCCCAGCAGCGTGTTTAGATACACACCACAAATAATTGCCACAAACAGCTTACCTTACTTCTAAATATTCTCAAATTAGTTTTTTAAAAAAAATATATAGAAGAATGGCAGAATGCCTATGATTATATTATCATTCATTTAGTTTGACTTAAATATTGTATTGCAACAAAAATCATTTGTCACATGACTTCCAACTTGCAGAAGAACGTTTTTGGGGTTTTTTTCCCCCTAATCCCATTTCTTTTGGGAAGGGGTCAACCAACTAATGGATTGTCTCATCAAACCAACATCTTCTACACTGTAGCTGTTTCCTGTCTCTTCCTGGGTGAAAACATCCTCTCTCGCTGGGCATCCAGCCCCATCAGCCAGGGATGGGGGGATGTGCCTAGGATTGAGATGGGTGGTGTCTGAGAGCTAATCAGCTGAGCTTTCAAGCCAGGTGTACAGAATGCTCAGATCCTAGAAGGGCAGACAAGATGTACCCTTGAGCCTGTATTTACTGAAGCAGCATTGTTGGGGGAAAGCGAAAGCACTTAAAACTGAAAAATTGTTCTTGGTTTTGCAAACCCTTGACTATTTTCTGAAAAATAGACAACAGACAGTAGAAGACTTTCTGAAGTTTTCAAATCTGCTTTTTCTACTATAAACTCTCATGTTTCTATCACTTGTTTCTATGTTTTAAGTCTCTCATTTCCTCAATGAAGGTCACCAAAAAATAAAAATTAAAAAAAAATCATACACACACTCAAAGATAATTGTCCAGAAAGGTTTCCTAGCTCCTCCCCATGCTGATGAAAGGCAAGTCACAGAACCCATTTCCCAGTTCCCTTCCCCTAGACCAGGGCAGACCTAGCCGTGCCCAAGACACCCAGCAAGAAGGATGTTAGGACCCTGACAGCTGCTGAAGGGGTCAGTAAGATGAGGCTGGAGGCCAGGGTGTAAAGTGGTGATATTTTGTTCATCATAATTTTCTTTTGCATTAATTCTTTTTTTTAAAAATTTATTTATTTTTGGCTGCGTTGGGTCTTCATTACTGTGCGCAGGCTTTCTCTAGTTGCAGCGAGCAGGGGCTACTCTTCGTTGCAGTGCATGGTCTTTTCACTGGGGTGGCTTCTCTTGTTGCCAAGCACGGGCTCTAGGCACACGGGCTTCAGTAGTTGTGGCTCGCAGGCTCTAAGAGCGCAGGCTCAATAGTTGTGGTGCACGGGCTTAGTTGCTCTGTGGCATGTGGGATCCTCCTGGACCAGGGCTCGAACCCGTGTCCCCTGCATTGGCAGGTGGATTCTCAACCACTGGGCCACCAGGCAAGTCCCTGCATTAATTCTTATTAAACATATATTGCAGTAAAATGTTATTTATCTTGACTACTGAGTTTTTTGGCACCTCCTTAAATTTTGCCCCCAGGCAATTGCCTCACTCACCTCTCCCTGGTCCTGGCCTTGCTGTGGGGAATGATGGGTGCCTCCCTAGCTGAATGGGGTCCCACCTCAACCAGCCAACATGGCAGAGGAGCTGACATTTCTCCCAACAAGCCTCCCTTGGACAGCTGGAAGCAATTTCTTTGCTGACCCTTCTGAATCCAGGCTCACTAGAGCTTTTTGAAACAGTGAAACTCCAACTTTACAAAACCCAGGATGGGAAAGACTTACTGAGTTGAAACACAGTTTTCCTGTTCATCACACTAGAATAAACTATTCTAAGTATGTCCCCACATTCATAGTACGTAAACATAGTGCGCTGTTCTGATAAAAGTCTTGAAGAGACAGGAGGAGATGTATCGTTAGCATCGTTATTTTCAACTACCACTATCACATACTGGGGGCCATTATGGAGCTGAGGGCTCGACACATTTTATTTTGCTTAGTTCCCAGAAACCCTGATGGCAAATCTGAGGTTGCACAAAGTTATACACGCTGGCCGTGGGGCTGAGCTGGCATATGAAGTCAGATCGGACTCCAAAGCCCACGTACTGTGGAGCCTGGGAGGTGAGTTTGGTTTTACTCTTCCTTTTGCATTTCTCTGGCCTAGCTCTGTGCAGGGATGCTGAGCCCAGGGCTGAAGGTTGGCCAGGTGGCTGCAACTGAGGCTCCCACACCACCCCCTCGTAAGCCTGAGGACCCCTGAGCATGACCCAGGAGAAGCAGGTTCCCCATCCACACAGCCATGGGCAGAAGCAGGTCTCCAGTCCTGCTGGGAAGCCCTGGACAGCAAAAGTGTGCCCAGGACCAGAGCCCACTTCCTTTGGATGATGGGGGGTCAGTAGCAGGAGCACTGATTTTCAATTCTGGGTCCTTATGCAAAAATAATCAAAACTTCCTATCTGAGCAGCGGAAGAAACAGATCTCCAGCTTAAAAGGAGGATAGGAGGGGTGTGAGGAAGAACCTTAGTTGTCACAGCTGGAAACTTAAGCATCAGGAAACACATCTCTGTGGGTCATGCTCCCAGCCCGGCCAAGGACAAGGCAATGAGCAGCCCAGCTCTTCACCTTCCCTCCCCAGTGATCCCTTCTGTGTGTCCAGGCTCCTTGACTTTCTCACTCTCCTCTTCTCTTTCCTCCCCTCTGCAAGCCCCAGAGGGCTTTTGCTCATAGTACACGCTCTCCCATTCCTTCTTAGCCATTCTCTCAGCTTTTCACGTATTCTGCCAACCACCCCCCTAGATGCACTATCTGTTTCCCCTAGCCAAACTCTTTTAAAAATTAACCTCTAGGGACTTCCCTGGTGGCACAGTGGTTAAGATTCCGCCTGCCAATGCAGGGGACACGGGTTCGAGCCCTGGTCCGGGAAGATCCCACATGCCGCGGAGCAACTAAGCCCGTGCGCCACAACTACTGAGCCTGCGCTCTAGAGCCCGCAAGCCACAACTACTGAAGCCTGCGCGCCCAGAGCCCGTGCTCCACAACAAGAGAAGCCGCCGCAGTGAGAGGCCTGCGCACCACAACGAAGAATAGCCCCCACTCGCCGCAACTAAAGAAAGCCTGCATGCAGCCAAAAATAAATAAATAAATATATTTTAAAAAAATTAAAAATTAACCTCTATTCTACATGAGGTTCATTAACTCTTTTGCCTCCCCCAAACCTATAGCATTGCAGAGAAAGCTGAAGCCGCCCCACCCCCGCTGAACTCCTATCATCCACGGCTACCCTCAGCCTTCTAAAAGGTAGCCGCTGAGTCTGTATATATTCTTTCTGACTTTTATTCTATGCTTTTGCAACATACATGGGACTCCATTAAAACCAAGCAGTATTAGTTGTTATTGTTGAGGGTTTTTTTTTTAACATAAACCATCCATGTATTTGTTCTGCAGACTTTTTTCACTCAATAATACATCTTAGAGATCTATTTGCATACATATAGGCCCAACTCAGTTTTTTTTAATTGCTATATAAAACTCTACGCTGTGAAGATGCCTTCATCTATTTAGACATTTCAATATTGATGGGCATTTAGGTTTCTGCTATTACAAAGCCTGGTGTGATGATTCTCTCTCTGTGCACATGACATGTTTCTTGAGAGTAGGTAAAGCAGAAGGGAAATTGCTGGGTTTCAGGGTGTGTACATTTCTAGTTGTAAAGGAAACCGCTAGGTCCTCCAGAGAAGTTGCAGCAATAGGCAGCATCTGAGAGCAGTATCCTGACATACTCGCTAGTACCTCCTATTATCAGACTGGTAAATTTTTGCCCATTTGATGAGTGACAAATGCTACCTCATTTTTAAAATTTAACTTTTATTTTATATTAGAGTATAGTTGATTTACAATGTTGCATTAGTTTTAGGTATACAGCAAAGTGATTCAGTTATATATATATATCTCCATTCTTTTTCAGATTCTTTTCCCATATAGGTTATTACAGAATATTGAGTAACGTTCCCTGTGCTATACAGTAGGTCCCTGTTGATTATCTATTTTATATAGTGTGTGTATGTTAATCCCAAATTCCTCTCCCCACCTTTCTCCTTTGGTAATCGTAAGTTTGTATTTGAAGTTTGTAGTCTGTTTCTGTTTTGTAAGTAAGTTCATTTGTATCATTTTTTTAGATTCCACATATAAGTGATATCATATGTTATTTGTCTTTCTCTGTCTGACTTCATTTAGTATAATTCCATCCATGTTGCTGCAAATGGCATTATTTCATTTTTTTTGACTAATATTCCATTATATATAAAAATGCTACCTCATTTAACTTGCATTTTCCTTAAGATTTGGCAGGATTGAGCATCTTTTTTTTTTTTTTTTTTTTTTTAGTAATCAATTTCCAAGCCTCTTCTGTGAATTGACTATTCATATTCTTTGCCCACTTAAAAAAAATAAGTTTATCTTTTTACCCTATCACTTGCTTTCCTGCTTGAGCACACAGCAGGTGCTTGGGACACATGGGATCTCAAGCCACCCATCCACTCTGTATGGGGGCACAGCACCTTTGGGCCACACTGTGGCTCTGACATATTCCTTTAAAAGAGATCACATAGCACCTCTTCTTGGAAGCTTTCTCAGTATTCCCATGGCATTTGGGGATCACTGATCCTGAAGCTGGCAGTGACATGTGCTAGCACTGACCAGGAGCCCCTTTTAAAGTCAGGGGAGCCTGTCACACACAGCACCTCGGGCCCCACAGCCAGCTGGGGCTTCCATCTGGAGCTGTCAGCCTCCAGTGGGCTAGTCCCAGGCCTGGCCTCAGCCCAGAGCTTGGGGCTCTATGGGCCCCACCCGCAGGAGCCTTCCACAGCTGAGGGCCTACTGTGTGCAAGCCGTAGGCAAGGTGGCCCGTGACCATCACTTTGTTTAATCCCACTACATTGACAGATGCCACCTCCCAGTTCCACAGCTTGCTCCAAACCTCCCAGTGTGGCCCCGGGAAGACTGGGATTTGAACTTGGATAGGCATCCCTGCTTTGCTGATGGCCCTGCTGCACTCCTGGGTTGGCTGCTCCTGGAAGCTGAAGAGTGCAGGTCAGTAAAACCAGGGCCCAGCCACAGCATCCAGCATCCCCCAACACCCACACCCACTCCACAGCACACGCACCCTGGTCCATCGCCTGAGCTGCTGCAGGCAGAGCGCTGGACAGCCCGAATTCTCATTGAGGGGAACGCCCGCCTTCCCCCTCCCCATGGCCCGTCTTTAGAGGATGCTGAGTAACAGGTACACAAGGGGAGAGTCATCCCTGAGCTCAGAAAGCCTCAGGTGGAGGACCAGATTCAGCCAGAGGTCCACCCACCCTGGGTGTCCCTGCCCCATGAGCCAAAGGGAGAGAGAGGGAAAGAAAGTGGGGCAGGGGTTCCTGAAGGTCAACAGACCAAAGTTTGGTCAACTTCTAATACATCTTCCACTTAATATTAATATTTAATACTGAAAAATCCTAATGGTGACCTGATTGTCTCCTGTCTCCTGTGAATTCCAGCCCTCTCAGAGAGCCTATCTCTCAAGGTGACAAGCTGGTGGTACCTGAATTCATTACTGCCTGATTAATTATGCTGCCTTTGTACAAGGGAAATGGGGACTTCAATCAGCCACAGCCGCCACCCCCGGCCACCACCTCATCAGGCCGGCCGCTGTTTGGGAGCCTGGCCCAGCGCCTGACATGGGGGCGACCGGGAAGCTGTGAGTGGTGGCTGGTTACATGTGGCTGCTGGCGGTCAGAGGGCTTGGGATGTGGGGCCCTTTCTGCAAAAAAGGGCATTTGGGCAGTCGAGGGAAGGAGGGGTGAGTTGGTTCTACCAGCTGCTGAGTGGAGATTTCTGCTCTGTCCCAGGAGGGGCCTGACCAGGAGGCCCTCCTCTGGATTCTCTGAAACTGGCTGTCATCCCTTCAGGAAGGGGCACTAGGTCTCAGAAGGTGCTATTTAGAGCAAATGTATCCCTTGGGATACAAGGTCACTTTAGTGAAGGCAAAGGTTTACTTGCCAACTACCCAGAGCCGTGTTCGGGCACAGCCCTGGTGGGCATCAAAGCACAGTCTCACCATCTGGGGTGGGGCTCAGGGCAGCTCCAGGTACCTATGCAGGGTGAGAACGTCACCTACTGACTTCACTGGTTTGTTAACCTGCCAGGGCGCTCCCGCTGCGGCCCTTCTGCATTTGTCGAGGTCTACCAAGTTGTGCAATGCAGTCATATTTGAAGAGTTGCAGAGTGATATACTTTTCCAAAGAAGAAAAGACTACATATCTTTGCAAACGTCAGTTCCCCACCCCTATCCTGAGCCTGCCCTGTGTGGAGCAACAGAAGAGGTACACACCAGCCTAGTGCCCTGTGAACCTTGGCCTCAGCAGGTCTGGTTTAAAATAGTACCCTGTCATGGATGTGCTGTGTGACCATGGCCAAGGTACCTAACCTCTCTGAGTCTCGGTTTTCAGACAGCACTATGCGCCCCACAGGGTGGTTGTGAGAGCTAAGTAAGAGAGTACACGTGAAGTCCCGGTTTTGCCCCAGAATACCTCCTGACATGGGCCAGCTGAATCCAGCTGTTTTGGTGCCACTTTGTCAAAGCTGAGCAGTCAGAAGGGGAAATGCTGGTTTTCGTTACTAAGCTGTGTGCGAATCCATCTTCTCACTGCGAAGCTTCAGGGACTGGGAGAGCATGCATTACGGGGCAATTCTACAAAACCTTGCTTCTAGGCCACAACAGAGCAATCCACACCCCCCAGCTTTGCTGAACTGCCCCACCCTAGCTGCCCTCCCTGGAGGCGTCACTGGCCTCCTCACAAGCCACCTGGCAGGTGTGGTCACAGAGGAACCCCTACAGGGCGGGGAGGGAGGAAGCAGGTCTCAGGAAGACCCAGGACAGTTGCTCACGTCCTAGGGAGAAGGGTGTGTGCACAGAGGTGTAGCCAGCAAAGCCATGAAGCGTCGGCAGTGGTTCAGGGGCACCAGGCAATGGGGACAGGGGTGTCACCAATCAGAAGCTAGGATTAGAGTTTAGTCAAGGGAAAAGTCTAGGTCCAGGTTGGTCAGAAGCTGCCACACGTCAAACAGCAGAAGTCCTCAGCCTGTCAGGAGCACTGAGGCTTAGACTCCCCCACTCGGACTCATGGTGCAGGCCCAGCACCTGAGGCAGGGCTGGGCTGGGTGTCTGAGCCTCCACTTGGAACCCTAGAGCACACAGGGTGAGGTCCTACCAGAAACTAGGTGGCTGGGTCCCCAAAAGAAAGATCTAGTAGCTGGGTTCTCCTGAGGACCAGAGGGAGTGGGGCTGGGGCAGGGAGACTGAGTCCATCCAAGGGAAAATGGGGCAACAGCCTCTATAGCATCTTCGTTTTCAGTAGATAAACTTACAAGGTTCAAACTTTGGAGGTTTAAAAACAAGCTAATTGGGAAACCTGTGAAAGATATAAAGGTTGCTTAATGATTTGACCTTCAGATGGGAACAGCAGCCACCTTCCTTAGGTTGCCAGGTGCCTAGACACATGCTCAACACCACCTGAGACATCTGTTACCCGCCTCCTCCAAACTCACTTGGAGAAACTGCATGTAGCGTGCTTGGGGTCATTTTTCTCAGTAAGGGAGACTGGCCCCTCCTGAGCCCTGGCTGTGAAGCTGCCAAAGGGCTTCTGAAAAGACAAAGGGGAAAGAACAGACAGCAGGGCAGGGGCTCTTACTTTCTACCCCTTTGGAATCATAATATGCCCATTACACTGGTAAGAGATGAAGAGATTTGCCCAAAGGCACAAAACCAATGGCTATGGACTTTCAGTGTCCCCCAAAATTTACATGTTGAAGCTCTAACCTCTAATGTGATGGTTTTTGGAGATGGAGCCTTTGGGAGGTAATCAGGTTAGATGAGACCATGAGGGTGGGGCCCTCATGATGGGATTAGTGGTCTTATTAAGATACCAGAGAGCTCACTCTTTCTGCCATGTGGAGACACGGTGAGAAGGCAGTCTACTGCAAACCAGGAAGAGAGCTTTCACCAGAGCCTGACCATACTGGCATCTTGATCTCGGACTTCCATCCTCCAGAACTTTGAGAAAATAAATTTCTGTTGTTTAAGTCATCCAGTCTATGGTATGTTATTAAGGCAGCCTGAGCAGACTAAGACACCTGTGAATAGTCTTTTCTTTGCTTTTCTCCTGTCTGCTTCTGAAGCTACACTATTGGCCCAAAGGACTAGGTGAACACCTTGCACCAGAGCCATCTATGCAAATGCCAGTTCTTAATGAGTACAGAACCTTCTGGAAACTGTCACGAAAATGCTAGGACCCTGATGACGAGAGGATCACCCACAAAGACAAAGGCCTTCACCCACCTTCAAATGCTCTATCTTATTACCTGTCAGTAGATGACAGGCTGATGCAAAGTCCCAAAGATAGGGAGGCCAAGGGGTGAGCAGTGAGTGGAGGAGGCACCAGCATCCAACCCCACGTGGGACATCTGGGCATTTCAACCTGAGAGCATAGCAGACACAGAGGCTGAAATGTGTTCCCCCAGCCTCCTCACGTTGCTTCACAAACGCCACCCCCAAGCCCAGGGGCTCCGCGAGTGAAGAAGGTCTCTAGGACACCTATTACTCAGCTGCCTGGTACAGGAAGAACACTGGACCAGGAGTCAAAAGACTTGGTGTCTATAGATCAGCTCCTCAATTTGTAAGCTGGGGCCTTAGAGCAAGTTACTTAACCTCTCTGTGCCTGAATTTCCAATCTGTAAAGGGTATCCACACCTCCCAAATTAGGTTATTATGGGGATCAGTGAGAGAACAAACAATGGTGGCTCTATAAGGGCTGGTTTCCTTTCCTGTTTTTCCTGCCTCTGTATTTGGCCGTTTGCTGTTAATTTATAGATATTTCACAAAATTCACTGACTGGGGAGAAAAATCTTCCCCACTTTAAAAAAAAAAAAAAAGATGACATAGTTTTTTGGAAAGAATATGGGTCTTAGGTCAGAAAAAAACAACATGTTAATGAGCCTGGGACATAGTAGGTGCTCAATGAATATTTGAGGAAGGGAGAAAGGAACTCCGCAGGAAGAATGAGTCCCTTTCTCATCAGGTTCCCGTGCCTTTGCTACAGTGCACATTCAGATATTTGGGGGTCCTATCCACACATGCCTATCTCTCTCTGGAGTTTTGAGCTCCACTAGGACAGGCACTGCCCAACACTGAACCTGACCTTCGGCAAAGCTCAGCAAACTTGGGGTGAATGGAAAGAAAGCTTCGAATGCCTACACACTACATACACACAGACTGCCAGACTCAACAGAATGGTTTTCAGGCTGGCAGGAGGCTCCTGGCACCTGACTCTTTGAATACGGATGGCATGTGGGTATGTCAGAGTGTGATCCTGCTTTAAGAAAATGACTAGTTTCAAAGACGTGAGAACAATCAATTTGATCCAATAAAATTCAGAAAAATACATTTTCCATTAACTGTTATCGATAGTGGCAAATTTGTGTGGTCACATTAGAAATATTGATATTTCTGCCTTCCAACAACCTCTTTAGTCATTGTTTGCATGGAGTATTTTTTCCCATCTTTGCACTTTATACCTTTCTTATCCTCATGCCTAAGGTGTGTCTCAATATGTAGTTGGTTTTCCGTTATTTATCCTGTCTGTCAATTTTTGTAGTTTGATGGCAATGTTTAGTTCATCTACATTTGATTTAATTACTAACATATTTAGTTTTGTTTTGCTTTGTTTTGTTTTTGGCCACGACGCATGGCATGCGGGATCTTAGTTCCCCGACCAGGGATTGAACCTGGGCCCATGGCAGTGAAAGCACCGAGTCCTAACCACTGGACTGCCAGGGAATTCCCTCATAGTTACGTTTAAATCTACAATGTTTCTATTTCTTTTTCTATTTGCCTCACCTTCTTTGTTTTCTTTTGAAGTAATTATTTTCACATCATTTATCCCTCTAGTATTAGCTTGATATATATATATATATATATATATATATATATATATATATACACACACCCTAGAGATTGTGTTATGGACAGAATTGTGTTCCCCTACCAAACTTATATGTTGAAGCTCCAACCCCCAGTTGACTGTATTTGAAGACAGGACCTTTACAGAAGTAATTAAGGTTAAGTGAGGTCATAAGGGTCTGACCTGATAGGATTGCTGTTCTTATAAGAAGAAACACCAGAGAGTTCTCTCTCTTTCTGACATCTGACAACAAAGGGAGAAGAGGGCCATCTAAAGAGAGCCCTCAGGGCTTCCCTGGTGGCGCACTGGTTGAGAGTCCACCTGCCGATGCAGGGGACGCGGGTTCGTGCCCCATCCGGGAAGATCCCACATGCCGTGGAGTGGCTGGGCCCATGAGCCATGGCCACTGAGCCTGCACGTCCGGAGCCTGTGCTCCGCAACGGGAGAGACCACAACAGTGAGAGGCCCACATACTGCAAAGAAAAAAAAAAAAAAACATAAAGAGAGCCCTCACTAGAACCTGACCATGCTGGCACCCTAATCTCTGACTTCCAATCTCCGGAACTGTGAGAAAATAAATTTCTGTTGTTTAAGCCATCCAGTCTATCTTATTTTGTTATGGTAGCCCAAGCACACTGAGACAGTATAAAATGCATCTTAACTTATTAAAATAAGAAAAAAAGATTCGTAATTTTACTAGTTCTTTAACAGTGTTAAGAACCTTAACACATCTTAACTCTATTCACTCCCCTCCCACTTCTTGTTCTATTGCTGTCATGCATCTTTATTCTTATATACATATATTGTTAAAATGTTTTTCTATATGTATTTAAAACCCCACAAGATATTATTTTGGTCAGATTTACCCACTTATTTTCTCTTTCTGCTGCTTTCTACATTCATTCCTTTTGGCATTTCTAAAGTTCCACTTATGACAATTTTCCCTCTGCCTAAAAGAATCTCCTTTAGTACTTCTTTTAGTAGATATCTGCTAGTAACAAATGCTCTCGTTTTTTGTCTATTTTAAGAATAACCTCATTTAACCTTCATTATTGATAAGTATTTTTATTGGTTAAAAAATTCCAGGGACTTCCCTGGTAGTCCAGTGGCTAAGACTCCATGCTCCCAATGCAGGGGGTCCAGGTTTGATCCCTGGTCAGGGAACTAGATCTCACATGCCACAACTAAGAGTTTGTAGGCCACAACTAAAGACCCTGCATGCTGCAACTAAATACTCCCCATGCCACAACTAAGGATCCAACAAGCCACAACGAAGATCCCATCTAAAAAATTCTAGATTAGCTTTTCAGTGCTGTAAAGATGTTATTTCATTGTCTTCTGGCTTTCATGGTTTCTGTTAAAGTTAGCACTAAGTCTTATGATAGTTCCAGTGAAGGTAATCTGTCATTTTACTTGGCTACTTTTAAGATTATCTCTTATTCTTTGATTTTTGGTAGTTTTACTCTGATGTGTCTAAGTGTGATGTTCTTTATATTTATACTGCTTAGGGCTCTAAAAGGATTCTTGAATCTGTGGATTTATGTCTTTCAACAACTTTGGAAAATTCCTGGCCATTATCTATTCAAATATTGCTTCTGTTCAATTCTCTCTCTCCCTGTCCTCTTCTGGGACTTCAACTACAATTATGTTAAAACCTTTTCACTATGTCCAAAATACGACATACTCTTTCTGTATTTTCCATTCTTTTGTCTCTTGATGCATCACTTTGGATATTTTTTTTCTATCTTCCAATTCACTAATCCTCTCTTCATCTGTGTCTAATCTTCTTTGAACTCACCTGTTACTTTTTTTTTTTTCACCTGTTACTTTTAATTACACTTTTTCAGTTATAAAATTTCTATTGATTCTTTTTTTATATACTTCTATTACCTGTTGGAATTTTCCATTTTGTCTTTAATCCCCTTGAATGTATTGATCAGAGGTTATTCTATCTATATTTGTCTATATCTGATAACTCTAATAACTGGATTTCTGTGAGTCAGTTTATATTAACTATTTCTTCTCTTGGTTTAGGGTGACTTGGTCTTGTCTCCTGGTATGCCTAGTAAATTTTGATCAACAGCTACAGGTTGTACATGAAAAATTATAGAATCAATGTGGTATTGTGGATGATGCTATGTTTCTCCAGAGATTTTCTTTTGCTTTGTAATGCAGTTAGTATAGAGGCAGACCATCTTAATCTGGTTTGAGTCAAAGCTGTACCTTTGTGAGAGTTGGTCCTTTTTTGATTTGCCCTTACTACTGGTATAACCTTTCAAAGGTCCTAACCAAAAGCCTAGGATATTACCAGGGCCTCTCTGAGATTGCCAAAGCTTTGCTCAGCTTCTTAGCACTGAAATCACTGCCTTGAAGAGGCAGTGAAGAGGTAAATGCCTTGAAGGGAATAATAGTGCTGTTATGTACTAAATATTTGTGCCCCCCCATTCATATATTGAAGCCCTAGCCCCCAACGTGGTGATATAAGGAAATGAAACCTTGGGAAGGTAATTAGGTTCAGATGGCGTGATGAGGGTGTAGCCTCTATGACTGGATTAGTGCGCTTTTTTTTTTTTTTGGCTGCATCGGGTCTTTGTAGTGGCATGCAGGGTCTTCGTTGTGGCAAGCAGGATCTTTTTGTTGCAGGCTCTTTGTTGCAGCGCACATGGGCTTCTCTCTAGTTGTGGTGTGCAGGTTTTCTCTCTCTAGTTGAGGCAAGTGGGCTCAGTAGTTGTGGTGTGTGGGCTTAGCTGCCCCGCGGAATGGGGGATCTTAGTTCCCCAACCAGGGATTGAACCCGCATCCCCTGCATTGGAAGGCGGATTCTTTACTACTGGATCACCAGGGAAGTCCCTGGATTAGTGCTCTTATAAGATGAGGAAGAGACACCAGAACTTCCTCTCTCTGCCATGTGAGGACACAGAGAGAAGGTGGCAATCTGCCAGCCAGCCCTCACAAAGAACCGAATCTGCTGACACCTTGACCTTGGACTTTTAGCCTCTATAACTGTTAGAAATAAATGTCTGTTGTTTAAGCCACCCAGTCTATGGTATATTTTATAGCAGCCCAAGCTAAGACAAATGTCAAATGTCAGGCTCACCTTTCTATGTTTCCATTCTCTCCAGGATCTTGCCCTCTCAGGTTCTTACTGTCAGATTTTTTTAATTATCCAGCTGTTCTGCTTGTTTGAGGTGGGAGGTTTGGTTTGATCCAGGCTGGTGTTCAGAGCCAGAAGCAGAGGTCTCAACTATTCCTATAGCATAATTGCTCAGTTATAATGATGGTTAGCACAAAAATTCAGGTTTAGGGTATTAGCTTTGGTGTAATAAATTCCATCTGAGTGGATTAAAAAAAAAGTACACATTGGTTCAACTGATTGGAAAAAGTAGAAAATTATAGTTTTCTATTAAGGTAAATTATTCTAATTAAATGAGTATAAGAAGCTTTTGAGCAATCACTGGAAACATACAATATATCACAGCTAATTTCCCAATATTTTTCCCACAGTGAAGTATACCTCTGGTTTATAGTAGTAAGAGTTAGAGGAGCTGCTAGCATTCCCAGCCCTCCACCAGGCTCTGGATCACACGGCTAGATGCAGCCAGGTCCCTAAAAAGACAACATGTTAGACTCAGCACGATAGCCCAGGCAAACTCATTCAACAAACATATAGCAACCAAATTTAAACAGTCTTATCTTACTTCTCCAGAAGTTTCAGAAATTGTCCTTTTAAAGTACAAACATCCACAAAAACTGAGAAGATGAAAACAGAAAAATAATTTTCCATAACAGAGTAGAGACGTGATACTGCCAACTACTTGCCAAATGACAATTGCTGTTTTAAGCTTTGCCCCAACAGATGGTTCATGTCACATGGGTGAAAAGGCCATCAAAGCACAAAGTTCGACCTGTTTTGGCAGAGTATCAGGACGAACAATTAACCCAAAGGCCAGGATGCATGCTGAATATTGAACTGCATGTCCTACAGGAAGAGAGGGAAGATAAAAGCAGTTGGGAAGGCTGAGGGTATCGACTACAGGCACCCATGTTTTGATGAGCAAATGGCTCATCAAAATGGCTGGGCCTTGGTATAGCTTGGTATAGCTACAGTTACTAAGTGAAATGCCTTGGGAACTAGATGGATGGAAATAAATCTATGAGCCCAAGAGACCAATCCCTAAGAAGGTTACAGACTGGTTAACATGATAATGCTTTGGCCTCCAAACACAACTGGGAGACTCAAGACCAACAGCTCAATTTGGATTGCTTCAGCTAACAAAATAAAGAATGATGACAGGAAGTCCATGGTGGTCTCTCAACTCCCTGGAGGGACACACAGAGAAGAAAAAGTTGATTACGGGCAGGTTATAACCACAGAATCTATTAGAATTAAATGGGTCCTCCACGTAGACCTAGTCTAACCACCTTATCTTATAGAAGATGAACTGACACCACCCAGGGAGCTCCTTTTCATCTGTCAGAACCCATATCAAACATCAATTCTTCTGCAAAGCCTTCCATGCTTCCATTTGGTGGCTTCCTTCTTTGTTATTTTCTAATCTGAAGTGTCAGCTCCATAATTTCAAAATCTCAAGCAGACAGAAGGTCCTCCATAGTGTTTCTTGAACGGACAAGTGAGAAATGACATGTGTAATTTCACAGAGCAAGACATGGGCCAGTCGTCCTGAGCTCCAACCCAGACAATTTAGTCAGGCTTCAAGGCAGGTTCCCAAGTTTGAAAACGCCCTGCAAAAAGTAAAAGATAAAAAAAATTTAAACATTAAAAAAAAATAATAAAATGAACCACCATGTACTCATTACTAATATTCAACCTTGTTTCCATCTATACCTTCTCCTACTTTCCTTACTACTACATAAAACTATTTAGATCTTTTTTTAAAAAAAAAATTTATTTATTTTTGGCTGCATTGGGTCTTTGTTGCTGCATGCGGACTTTCTCTAGTTGCAGTGCGCGGGCTTCTCATTGCGGTGGCTTCTCTTGCGGAACATGGGCTCTAGCCACACGGGCTCAGTAGTTGTGGCTCATGGGCTCTAGGGCGCAGGCTCAGTAGTTGAGGCACACAGGCTTGGGTGCTCTGCTGCATGTGGGATCTTCCCGGACCAGTGATCGAACCTGTGTCCCCTGCATTGGCAGGCGGATTCTTAACCACTGTGCCACCAGGAGAGTCCTACATAAAACTATTTAGAAATAAAATCTAGATATCATATCATCTGTAAATATTTTAGCACATATTTCCAAAATACATCGAAAATGTTAAAATATTTTTAAATACTTAAAAATGTAACCATATTATCATTCTGAAATAATGTAATAATACTTTTAAAATATCAAATACCACACTGGTGTTCAAATTTACAAGTGTCCTGTGAATGTCACTTTTTTCGTTTTACCATTTATTTGATTTAGAATCTAAATGCAATATTTTCCTTGCAAGTAATTATTAAAGAATTGAGTCACTTGTAGTTTCCCAAGATGTGGATAGTTTTGATTATGTTCCCGTAGTGTTGTTGATCCAGATGAGGCTTGATCAGATGCAGCTTTGATTTGTGTGGGGGCAGGGCTGTAAGGAGCGTCAAGATGACTTCAGAGTTTGTGCTGAGTTTTTCCATTAGCACATCCTGTGGGTTCTCTCTTTTCAAGACTTAGTAGCCATAGCTGATCATGCCTAGATCCATTAATTAATTAGGAATACAAAATGGTGATGTTCTTTCTTTCTTCATTTATTAACTGGAAATACTTTTACAAGGGGAAATTTCCCCTCATCTACCATCTGGCCACCCAAGCCCAATTTTAAAACAATTTAACCAAGACCATGCTTTCTCTCAAGTTAGAATCCTCTGCAGGAGGATGAACAGCTTTAAGCAAACCTTCATTTATTCTTTATTTTCTAGTCAAGAGTTAACTGAAAGACGGTGGGCCTGACGGCTGCAGAAAAGACCATCTCACTTGGTTCTGAGGACCTGCCTGCCCTGAGATTTTCTTTAGAAGCATTGCTCCCGGGTTTGTTCTAAAGGTCTACCCTTTCTCTTTGAAAATGTTTTCTCCTGTAATTAAGGGAGTTTCTAATTTAGAGAACCGATAAAAATTCATCAAACTTATATTTTAAAAAAGTCATAATCCTGAAGCTGCAAAGATCTGGCTCCAGGGAAATCCTGAATTGAGGAAAGATGCTAATCAGGACAGAATTTAAGACAACAGTTTATAATCTTTCATCCCCAGAACCGAGACTATCCCAAGGAAATGCCAAGTAAAAAAGTAAAATCGGCGATTGATTTTGCATTTTGAGAAACTGGCCAAGCTTTTTGATCAAATGCTGATTGCAAGCCTGATTCAAGGTTAAGCAGATAAAAGAGTCCTTCAGGGTACCCCCGCTTTCGGTGCCAGCATGCTATGATTTGGAAAAACCAGATTCTGGCAATCAGAGACCTCACTTGTTCCACCGCCGCAGAGGAAATGAAGGATGCTTCGCCTCCAGTTCCTGGCTCCTGTTGACATGCCCTCGGGTTCCTGCTGGCGCCAGGCTGGGAGGGAGAGTGGTCCCTGTCGTACTGTCTGCAGAGGTTAAACGGAATCTCTACTCCTCGACTGAGGAAAGAAAGGCATCTTCCTCATTAATTTCGTGAGGCTGGGGGCCGTCGCGGTGATCCAGCTCGGTCCACCCCCCGGGGAAGCTGTCGGGGCAGCGGGCGCCCAGGCCTTCGTAGCCCCTCTTGTCTACTCCAGACCCCCAGGACTCGGCCTGGGAAAAATCCCGGTCTCTGTCGGGTCTCTCCCCATAGGCTTTCCCTTGGCTTCCTCGTGGTTTGCTAATTTTTGGTGCGGCCTTGGGACAGTCTGTGCCTCCGTTTTCCCAGCTGTAAAGTAATAAGGTTAGTCTGGACCCTTGATTCCCAGAATCACCCAGGAAGCTTTTCCAAAACCGTCTGTCAGGGTGGCCCTGGGGACTCACCGGAATGGAAAGAGGGGCCCCGGGGCTCGCGGCCCGGGCTGGAACCCAGGACCCGGGCTCTCCCGCCTCTCCAAGCGCTCCACCCACCGGCCTGCTCTCGCCCTCGGCCCGGGCGGGTTCCGGGAGGCTGGGGAGGGCGGACCCGGCTGGGCAGCCCCACCGGAAAGACTCGTTTTAGCCGGAGCAGGCGGAGGCCGGGCGGAAACAGACTTGTCGCCCCCACCTCGGGCCCTCCGGGTCCCCTGCCCCCAGCGCAGCCCCGCCGGACAAACGCCGGCCCGCAGCTGGGCAGCCCTGGGGTCACCCCTCCCACGCCAGTCGCGCCCCCCCAGGCCACACCTGGGCTCCGCCTCGGGTCCCGGGGCTCTGACTCCGCGTAGCTTCAATGGGGGAGGGGAGACCGACCAAGAAGGGGGTGGGCGCGACCCGAGAGGGGCCCCGTTGCCAAGAAACCGACCCCGCCTCGGGCTCTGGCCGCGAGCAGCCGCGGCGCAGCTGCTTCTTCCCCCTCCCCCCACGTCATCCCGAGCAGCCCTGTAAGCCGCAGTGCTCAGGCGACCCAGGCGGAGACCGGAACCTCGGACGGCGGCTCTGCGGGTGAAAGCCCTCGGGCACGCCAGCCGACGACCCCAGGCCCGCCCGCCCCGCGTGGGCCGCGAGCGCCGCGCCTCTGGGCCCCGGGTGGGGCCGTCCAGCCGGCCCAATCACTCCACCTCCGTGGGCCGCAGCTTCCAAGTGGGGCGCTCGGGCTGAGCTGTGTGGCGGCGAGAGTCGGGCCCATAACGAAGGCCCGGCTGAGTACGGGCGGGTCTGGGGTTAGTGGCTCAGGTCAAATGGTCGGCTGGCGCGCGGCGGGCCCCCAGCTCCGCCCCTGGGGTGTCAGGGCACGAGGGAGGCCGGCCCCTCCCAGGCTGCAGCCCTGAGGAGCACTGACAAAGCATTTCCTCCTCTCGGGGCCTCTTCTCTGCCTTTCCTGCTGGGGAAGATCGGCACACCCAGGTCTCTGCCACAGCCTCCCTAGGGATACAACGATGCACGGGATGGGACATCCAGGCGTTTTACAGGCCTTCTGTGAGAACGGAAACCTAGACAGAAAACAGCCCTTTCTGGGAAGGCGCTCAGGTGACCAAGAGCGCACATCGACGACCGGCTCAGATCCCTGCTCGCCGCTCAAAAGCTTTCTGGGGATTTAAGCCAGGCGAGGAGTGCAGATGGAGAAGTACGACTCCCCGGAAAATACCCACAGTAGCCGCGGGCCTCTAAGAGCAAGTGCTGCTTAATCGTCAGGCTTGGTTTAGACGGAAACCAGTCTGGAGACCAGTTAAGAGAAATGCCAAGTCCAAAGCCCCAGACTTGAGCGCCAGATCTGTCCTGTCCCGTAATCCTGTGTGACTTGGTCAATATATTTAAAGTCTCTGAGCCTCACAGTGTTCTCATGCATAAAAAGAGCCTGCCCTACCTTACTTTCAGAGTACAGCTAGAACAAGTGGAGACAGCAAACATGACAACTCACTACTACCAGTTTTCTTAGCACCTGGAAAAGAATGTACAACTGCCAAGGTTGCTGGGAGGGAGACTCCCATCCCTGAAGGAAGAGAACTTAAATAAACTTTACTTTTCCTTCTATAAAAGTACAATTCCATAGTGGAGAAGTGTAAAAATCAAGGAGTCGTTAGAAGCCATTTACTGAGTTTTAACTTTCTCTTTTTATCAAAGAAATGGATGGAGGTTGGACAGGAATGCCGGTACTCAAGATGTGAGAGAGTTAAGAGCATCAGTTATGGAGTCACACATACCTGAACTGGAGTCCCGCCTCTGTTTACAAGCATTGTTACCTTAGATGAGTGACTTAACCTCTCTGAGCCTCAGATTTCTTAGCTATAAAATGGAGAAAATAATAGCACCAGAAAATAATAATATGGGGCTATTGAGAAAATTAAGTGAGATGATAGTAACAGTGTAACTAACAACAGTAACAGTGCTTGGCACAAGGTCCAGCACACTGTAGTACAAGATGAATGCTAGCTAGCGCTTTTTCTCTTATTCACAGTGGCCCCTACTCTTGCCCTTACCAACATTCTGTTGTAAAAAAGTCAAATATACAGAAAAATTCAAAGAATTGTACAGTAAACACCTGTGCATGTTCCACCTAGATGGTACAACTAGTATTTACTATACTTGCTTCAATGTATCTGTTCATCTTCAAGCATCCAAGACTGTAAGAAATTAAATATCTGTTGTTTAAGCCACCCAGTCTGTGGTAGTTTGTTATGGTAGCCCTAGCAAACAAACAGAACCCTTTAGGATTAGATGAAAATTGGAGTTATCAGTGTAAATTCATGGTTTTCAATATACATTAAAATAGATATAAAAATAAATGCAGATGTAAATGTGTGTGTATTGTATAACTGTGTATGTATGTTTGCATGTCTGTATATGCATTCATCTACTTCCTGTCTCTGTTCCCAGCCATGTTCGCTGAGAGTCCCTGGGAGCAATGACGTCCCAAAAGCCATATGTTCCCCTAGTGTCCAGATCTTGCTTTCTAAATACCATTCTCCATTAAAAGGGCAGGGCAGGGAAAGTACAAGATGAGCCTGGAATATCTTTTTGTGCCAGAAAATAAGGAAGTGCCCAAAGAATGATACAACATGTCAAACAGACACAGAAGGAGCTGCCACTGGACAAATCTGGGGCCATTATGATCCACTGAATGAAAGAGAAATCCGTGAGTCCATACATTAATAAATGGGGAGAATGGTAGAATGCTTCCATATGGCAGAATGCCAACTATATAAGGAATAATAGAGTGAGAAAAGCATCATCTCACAACCAGCAGAGTAATTCGTCCAAGAATCATCAGTGGATGCTAGAACTTGTAGGAGGAGGTTTGATGAGGAACAAGATATTTACTTAGTTTCAAAGGACCGCCCCCCCCACCGCCACACAAAAAGCGTTTATTAATTACAAAGGTAAAGAGTAATTTTGTAGTAAAGAAGCTTGGCAGATACAGATACACCTTAATCAAGTTACCATCATCAGTAATGGGACAAATCGAAATCAGGTGCCACCTGACAAGTAGCACCTAGAGGAGCAGCCCCTGTGAACTTCCTGTCCAAAATACAATGCTGAATCTAAACCTGAGGGGACATCAATCAAACCAAACTGAGGGACAGTTACAAAATAACTGGCCCATAGCCTTCAAAAGTATTAAGGTCATGAAAGTCAAGGAAGGACTGGGGAACAGTAGAAACAGTTCCAGATTGAAGGAGACTAGAAGATGTGACAATTAAGTGCATCACAAGATCCTGGACTCAATCCTTCTGTATAAAGGATGTCATTGAAACAACTGGTGAAACTTGAATAAGGTCTGAGGAGTAGATGTGAGTAATGTATCAATGTTAATTTCCCAGTTTTAGCTATGTCTTATGGTTATTTAGGAGAGTGTCTTTGTGTGTAGGAAATACACATTCAGGTTTTGGGGAGTGACTCATATTGTTCAAGAATAGTGAAGTTCTTTATACCGTATTTGTCATTTTTCTGTAGATTTGCAATGATTTAAAAATAAAAATTATCTATAGAAGATAAGCATATGAAAAGATGTTTAACATAATTTGTCATTAGGGAAATGCAAATTAAAACAACAATGCAGGGACTTCCCTAGTGGCACACTGGTTAAGAATCTGCCTGCCAATGCAGGGGACATGGGTTTGAGCCCTGGTCTGGGAAGATCCCACATGCCACGGAGCAACTGAGCCCATGTGCCACAACTACTGAGCCCTTGTGCCACAACTACTGAAGCCCATGTGCCTAGAGCCCGTGCTCTACAACAAGTGAAGCCACTGCAATGAGAAGCCCGCACACCACAGTGAAGAGTAGCCCCCGCTTGACACAACTAGAGAAAGCCTGCACGCAGCAACAAAGACCCAACACAGCCAAAAATAAATAAATAAATTTATTTATTTTTTAAAAATGCAATATTGCTACACATATATTAGAATGGCTAAATTCCAAAACACTGACATTACCCATTGCTGGTGAGAAAACGTGAAGCAACAGGAACGTATATTGCTGGTGGGAATGCAAAACCGTGCAGCCACTTTGGAAGACCAGTTGGCAGTTTCTTACAAAGTGAAACATAGTCTTACCATACGACCCAGTCATACTCCTAGGTATTTATCCAACTGATTTGAAAACTACGTCCACACAAAAGTGTGTCCATGAATATTTATAGTAAATTTATTCATAATTACCCCAAACTGGAAGCAACCAAGATGTTCTTCAGTAAGTGAAAGGATAAACAGTGGTAAATCCATTCAATGGAATACTATTTAGCGATAAAAAGGAATTAGCCGTGCAAAAATATGGGTGAATATTAAATGTCTATTGCTAAGTGAAAGAAGCCAGTCTTAACAGGGTACAGATTTTATGATTCCATTTATATGACATTTTAGAAAAGGCAAAACTGTAGAGACAGTAAACAGATCAGTGGTTGCCAGGGGTTTGGAGAGGGAGGAGACTTGACTAAGATGAAGCACAGATGATTTTTTTTTTTTAAGGCAGTGAAGCTATTCTATATGATGCTATAATAATGGATACTATGCATTTATCAAACTCATAGAACTTTACAGAGCAAAGAATGAACTTTAATTTGTGTAAATTTAAAAAATCACTTAGGAGGTTGGAGAATCCTGGGATTGAATAACGACAAGAGAATTTAACTGTATTACCAATGGATGAAGTAACTTCACTGAAGGGAGTGGGAGAGTAACTTTAGAAATGAGTGGAGACTTAGGACTAAAAGCAAAAGGAACTGTACGTAAATACTGAACTCTAGTTGATATAGTGTTTCCCATAGGGGTAAGGGTTAACAATTGTAAAACGACTCAATATATATAACAATTACATAAATGGATGGTGGATGGCTGGAGCCAGGTTTCTCACTAATGGAGTGTTAGTTTACACATAAGCAATAGGAGGAGATTAGAATGATCCATGCAGTAATAGATTAGAGTTGGAGATATCAGTATGAACTCCCGTTTAGCTTAATATAGATAAATATGGCTACGTCTAGAAATATTTAGAGATATGTGCGTACACAAGTTAGTATACACACGTATATTTTCTTGCTCTGTCATTTGAGAGGCCCTAGAAGCAATAAGACCCTGGTAGCAATGAATGCCCCTATTGCCCAGATCTTGGTTTCTATTATCACGCTCCAATAAAAAGGATCCAGGGCTCCTTGGAGAAATGGCTGATTCTAGGACTGGGATATACAAGATGAGCCTGGAGCATCTTATAGTGTTAGAAAGTAAGGTAGTCTCCATAAAGGCAAAGTTATGGAGGTATGTCAGAGACACAGGGACCAACTGAAAGAGCTCCCAATGGCAAAACTGGAGAAATTTGATCAACAATAACCTAGTATTAGATTTTAACTCAAAGTATAATTTAAAAATATCCATGAGTCCATACTAATATAAATAAATTATTAAATAACTAATTGGGGTAGAATAGACAAATCTTTCATGCAGAAGAATTCCAAATAATTTATGGATGTACTCTGCCCTAAGAAGGTGGAGCACACTCATTCACTCCTTAAGCATCATGACTTCCTTCCAAAGAGCACCGTAGGGAAGGGGGTGGGGAGGAACCATACGGTGGAGAAACCTGACAAACAGTCCCTAGGCCTGGTTATCAAGGTCACAGTGAGAGCGCATATCCTAGATAGGATATGATGAGAAGGTACTTCACCTCTGTGATCTTCCTCTCCAAAACCCACAACCTAAGTCTAATCATGAGGAAAACATCAGAAAAATTCCAACTGAGGGACAGTCTATAAAATACCCAACTTCAAATCTGTGAAGGTCGGGCTTCCCTGGTGGCGCAGTGGTTGAGAGTCCGCCTACCAAGGCAGGGGACACGGGTTCGTGCCCCGGTCCGGGAAGATCCCACATGCCATGGAGCGGCTGGGCCCGTGAGCCATGGCCACTGAGCCTGCGCGCCCAGAGCCTGTGCTCCACAACGGGAGAGGCCACAACAGTGAGAGGCCCGCGTACCGCCAAAAAAAAAAAAAAAAATCTGTGAAAGTCATCAAAAACAAGGCGAGTCAGAGAAACTGTAACAGGCAAGTGAAGCCTAAGGAGATATGACAACCAAATGTGATATGGTGTCTGGGATGGGATCCTGGGACAGAAAAAATGTTAGGTAAAAAATAAGGAAATCTAAATAAAGGATGGACTTTACTTAATCATGTATCAATATTGGTTTATTAATTGTGACAAACGTACCATATTGATGCAGGATGTTAATGACAGGGAAAACTGGGTGTGGGGTATACAGGAACTCTCTGCACAACCTTCACAACTTTTCTGTGAGCTAAAACTACTTGAAAATAAAAATGTATTAAAAGTTATCTTTAGAATTTTAGAAAGCTCAATATTGCGATAGAGAAACAATCATTATTCAGGCCTGTCAGTTCTTATGGTCAATCAGCTGTACGTGTGCAACTCTAGTTAGAGGCTCTTGCCTCTAGGTGACGTTGTCTTCTGTTCAGGTTTTTGGACTAGTCAAGTGTACTGCCAGACAGATGGACTGATAGAAAATTTACAGTCTTTATCTCTAGAGTTTAAAATTGTTTGGGCAAGCATGCCAGAACACCTAATAAAACTCGTGGTTTGGATTGATGCTAGGAGTCCATTTGAAATGCCCCCAAATTGCTTTGGACCTCAGCTACAACAAGGAGACCTTTGGGAGGCCCTTTGCCCTTAAGAAACATTTTTTTAAAATTAATAAACTTTACTTTTTAGAAAGCAGTTTTTGGTTTACAGAAAACATGAGTAGAAAGTGCAGAGAGTTCTCATATACTCCGTTCCTCCCACACAAAGTTTCCCCTGTTTTAACATTGTATTTGTGTGGTACATTTGTTACAATTGATAAGCCAATATGGATACATTATTATTAATAATAGTTACATTGTTTACATTAAGGTTCTCTCTTTCTAGGGGTTGTCACGTCTCCACCATTATAGAATCATATAGAATAGCTCCGCTGACCTAAAAAACCCCTGTGCTCTACCCATTCATTCCCCCCCAACCCATTCTTCCCCTGAACCCTGAAAATCACCAATCTTTTTACATTTTCCCTAGTTTTGCCTTTTCCAAAATGTCATAGAGTTGGACTTTTATAGTATGTAACCTTTTTAGATTATCTTCTTTCACTTAGAAATAAGCATTTAGGGCTTCCCTGGTGGCGCAGTGGTTAAGAATCCGCCTACCAATGCAGGGGACAGGGGTTCGAGCCCTGGTCTGGGAGGATTCCACATGCCCCAAAGCAACTGAGCCCGTGCGCCACAACTACTGAGCCTGCACTCTAGAGCCCGCGAGCCACAACTACTGAGCCCACATGCCACAACTACTGAAGCCCACGTGCCTAGAGCCCATGCTCCGCAGCAAGAGAAGCCACCTCAATGAGAAGCCCACACACCACCATGAAGAGTAGCCCCCGCTCGCCACAACTAGAGAAAGCCTGAGCGCAGCAACAAAGACCCAACGTAGCCAAAGCTAAATAAATAAAATAAATAAATTAAAAAAAAAAAGAAATAAGCATTTAAGGTTCTTCCATGTCTTTCCATGGCTCCATAGTTCGCTGCTTTGCAGTGCTGTATAAATTCCATTGTGTGGATGTTTCACAGTTTATCCAGTCACCTATTGAAGGATATCTTGGTTACTTCCAAGTTTTGGCAATTATGAATAAAGCTGCTATAAACATTCATGGGTGGACATAAGTTTTCAACTCATCGGAGTAAATACCAAGCAGCATAACTGCTGAATCATATGGTAAGAGTACATTTAGTTCTGTAAGCTGCCAGACTGCTTTCCAAAATGGCTGTATGCACTATTTTGCATTCCCACCAGCAATGAATGAGAGTTCCTGTTTCTCCACATCCTCACCAGCATTTGGCATTGTCAGTGTTTTAGATCCTAGCCATTCTAATAGGTGTGTAAGTGGTATCTTATTGTTGGTTTAATTTGCAAGTCCCTGGTGAGCATATTTTCATATCTTCTTTTGCTATTTTTTGGTGAGGTGTCTGGTAAGATTTTTGTCCATTTTTAAACTGGGTTGTTTATTTTCTTATTGTTGATTTTAAAGAGTTCTTTGTATATTTCAGAGAGCAGTCTTCTATCAGATGTTTTGCAAAAATTTTCTAGTCTGTTTTTTCACTCTCTTGACAGTGTCTTTCACAGAGCAGAAGTTTTTAACTTTAATGAACCTCAACTTATCAATTCTTTCTTTCATGGATCATGCTCTTGGTGCTAGATCTAAAAGGTCATCGCCAAACCCAAAGGGCACTAAGGTTTTTTCCTAGGTTATATTCTAAGGGTTTTATAGTTTTGTGTTTTATATTAAGGTCTATGAAGACCTAGTTTTTGTTGTTGTTGTTTTTGCGGTACGCGGGCCTCTCACTGTTGTGGCCTCTCCCGTTGCGGAGCACAGGCTCCGGACGCGCAGGCCCAGCGGCCATGGCTCACGGGCCCAGCCGCTCGGCGGCATGTGGGATCTTCCCGGACCGGGGCACGAACCCGTGTCCCCTGCATCGGCAGGCGGACTCTCAACCACTGCGCCACCAGGGAAGCCCCAAGACCTAGTTTTAATTGCAAACCCCAAGGGGTGGAAATCGTCAACACCTGGAACACCTCATGTGGAAATAATAATAATTGAAGGGCGAGTTGCAGTTGAAAACACCCACGACAAGTGTGGCAGGTGAGATCTAATCCTCCTGGAAAGATGGCAAGTTCTTTCAGACAGAGGTGCCAGAGATTTCTCCCCTAAGGATATGCTGCTTCTCCTTCATGTTTCCTGACTCCTTTTCAGCCACGAGGGGAGTTAATGTTATCAGGGAAAAAGGCAGGGACAGAAATATTCCTGCTTGCGAGCTGAGGATCACTTCCGTCCCCATCCTCAGTGTCATTCCCACCCCCACAGGATGGGCAGAAGAGAAGGGAAATCCATCCTACTGCTTCAGATGATGAGGAGCTGAGGAAAAAAGAAGGGGTGAACAAGAATTTCGAATTATTATTTGTTCGGGGTTAATTTTTTTCTGCTGCACTGTTGTTTCTTTGCATCTGATTCCAAGAAAAGGACAGACTCCAAGGAGGGGCTCTGGAGAGATCACACTTCCGTACCCCTGCAGGACTACTTTGCTTGGAGGTGGGGCCCGGAAAGGCATGCTGCGGAGGCTGGCAATGGAGGCTGGAGGTTTGCAAGGAAAGTTTTTCTTGTGTATGTAAGGCTTGAGCAAAGACGTCCTGGGACGGGGGGCTGGATCTTTTGATCTCCAAGGCAGCCCCAAACCTATTCAGAGAAAAATACACCCTCAGGGCTTCCCTGGTGGCGCACTGGTTGACAGTCCGCCTGCCGATGCAGGGGACATGGGTTCATGCCCCGGTCCTGGAAGATCCCACATGCCGCGGAGCAGCTGGGCCCGTGAGCCATAGCCGCTGGGCCTGTGGAGCTTCTGGGTCACGCAAGGGCTTCCTGTTTCCTGGGAGCACCTAGGGTTCTAGCTGGTAAGGGGCAAGCATGGAGATAAGTGGTCCAGCAAAGACACTTCTTCTTTACCAATCTTAGTATTAAAATCCCTCTGATGGTCCAATGGGCCTTGGGCCAAAGGCAGGAAAGAGTTCATGAAAAAACTAAAAATAATTCGCTTATTTCTTAGCTAGGCTGGCTTTGCTCAAGTCTTGGCAAAGGAAGAAGAAAAAAACAAAAAACAAAAACTTGAGAGCAGAAATCCATGGCAACAAGCAACTTCTGTTTATGGATAGCATCCCAGGGAAACTGTCTGGCTGTGACAGAACAGAAGTGCATGTGAAGTCATACATATCCATTTACTTTCCTCTGATTGAGCAAAAGAAAATTCATACCTGTTCTATCTATTCATGAGAAGTACATTCTTATATTTTTGTTTGACAAGACATATGCCATATTGTTTCAGGGGTTTTGAATAAAGATGATAACATACCACTCTGATTGCTGACCCAGATTGCAAACTGGCTTTCTATAGCCTGGGCTACCAAGAAGAAAGGGGGACAGGATGAAAGGAGTGGGTGTTCACAGGTGGAGGTTCTAATTTCTAATTAAAATTCCTGTCACTTTTTCACTTAAACTGTTGACTGCCCTCCTTGATTCTCTTTTTAAATTATAACTGGTTTCAGACATACAGAAAAGCAAAGTGATCCACATTCCATGATCTCTAAATATTTTAAACACATTTTAGAATCTCTTTCAGTTTGTTCTATTATTTCCAGTTCCTGGGATGTCAATTTCTCTGTTGGAGCAGACTCTCTCTCGTGGGGGTTTGTAATTTATGATTGTGAACTCAACTTCAGCAGGGGTTCCTTTGGGAGTCTCATGTGCCTTGATTGCAAAACCAACATAACTGGAAGTGGTGTGACCCTCCCATCTAAGACCCTGAAGCTCTGTTCTCATTTCTGACCGGGCCCACTCTCAGGATCCAGTAAAGAGTTCACTACAGATGTATGTGTCTCAGAGAGCTGCACCCCACAGGTGACCACGTGTGCTTTTGAAGTCATCTCCCCTGCACTTGGCACTGGTGCCTGTCCCGAAAGACACTCCTTTCCATGAATAAGGACATTCACATTTCACATCTTCCGCTTCCTCCTGTCGGGGCTTCTGGCCAATCAACACTTTTATCCATCAATATTCCTCCCAAGCTAAAGAAATGCCTCTCACACCATAGAGGCAAATAGGAGCTGCTTTATGGATTTTGCTGGCACTGTCCATATTCCTGTTTTACAGTCTGGGAGTTGTAAACAATTAGAAAACCATGCTCCAAAGGAGTGTGACTAGAAGGGAAACTCTTTACTATGCTAATTTATCTTCCCTTCCATAGACTCACAGAATAGTCTGACTTTATCCGTAACACACCACACTCTCTCTGGCTGCCGTGGGGGAGTCAGCCAAGCAAGACTGAAGAGATGGATGACAGGGAGATGGATGAGGGAAGGACCACCAGAAGCCTTGGAACCTGGAATGGGAGGCGAGAAATGAGGAGAATGAACAAGAATGGCCATTCTTGATTAGGGGAGGATGACTATGGAAGTCTAGAAGAGGAACGTTCCAGGGAAGCCAGAGCAGCGGGACAGAGGAGGGGAGGGCAGAGATGGGAACAAGGCTCTGGGCAGGTGTGCAGTGTGGGGTGGGAGCCCAGGAGGCAGGCAGGTGTCCTTTAGATGATGTAAGAGGTCAACGCTCTGAGGCCACATTATCTGACAAGCAGCGTTCGGGCTTTGGCCAGAAGGTTACCATCATTTTGTCCCCTCCATGGTGGGGAACCCTCAGGTTCTGACTCCACTGTTCCCATCCCCATCAACCCTGCTGACACAGTGTATCACATGAGGGGGATGCCTCGAACTGGAAGACATTTCCGGCTCAGTGATACAGCGCCTTAGGAAAACTGGTACCAAGCCAGGGTCCCTGGGCCTGCTCTGCTCAACCAGTATTCCCTCTTAAGGATGCTTAAACCTCTTGGACCACTTAGGTGAAATGAGAGCTCCTGCCTACAGGGGTGGGGCCAGAAGAAGGAGGGGGAGCAAAATCCCAGAGACAGGAACAGTGGGGGGCGACAGAGCCACATGAGGGCCTGTTACCCAAAAAGGACTCTGCCTGTAGCACAAACTGCAGGATGGGGTATCTGTAATCAGGACCAGGTGACTGGGGGCGGGGGGCACCTGACACGCACACCCACCCCTGAGGATACCTAGATTTGGGGATAGGAGGCGAGACTTTCAGAACCAGTTTTGAGCCCTCAGGTTCTAATCAATTTTCCAAGTACTGAACACATTCAAATGGTGAGGTTTTCACCCTGGGCCAGGGGCTGCACACGGTTTAAGTACACATTACATCTCAATGCACGCCTGTGGCCGGCTCCCAGTTACTCCCCAGGATCTAACGAACACGTGCCCGCCGTTCATCTGTTTCTCAGCGAGTATTCACAGAGAGTCTTCCAAGTTGCGGGAGTGGTTCCAAACGCAAAGGGTCAGTGTGAATGGGACAGACCAAGACGCTGACCAATCTGTCCTCATGAGATTCACATTCAGGCAGGGAGAGATAATAGAACAATAAATAAACAAGATACCTTCAGAGAACAAAGAGTGCTATAAAGAAAATAATACATGTTAATGGTATATAAAGTGACTGGGGCAGGTGCGGGAGGTGGGACACAGCTGGTGATGGGAAAAGCACCTCTCACAAGGTGGGTTTGAGCTGTGATCGGAATGACAAGGAGAAGCTAACCAAGAAGATCAGAGGGAAGAAGTTTCCAGGCAGGGAAATCGCAAGTGCAAAGGCCCTGGGGCAGGAAAGGGCTTGAGCAGTTCCAAGGCGGGAAGAGACCAGGGTGGCTGAAGCCTTTGGGAAGGAGGAGAGTGGAACAGAGAGGAGAGGCAGGCCTCGGGCCACGTTAACAGCTGAAGTCTATTCTGAGCGCAGTGGGAAACCCTTAGAGGGTTTGAGGTTGGGGCATGACATGCCAAATCATCTTTTAAAAAGTCCCCTCTGGCTGGGTGTGGAGAATGGGTTCTGGAGGACAATAGAATGACAGGGTGCCAGTGGAAACTATCACATTTGTCCAGGTGACCAGGGATGGAGCCCTGAGCTAGGATGGCAAGGGGAGATACACAGTGCGAGCTGGTAAAGAAACCTGTTGCACATGGTTTGACCTACTACTTCCCAAACTGTCTTGAAGATGGAACCCTTTTATCCTGTATCCTATTCCTGTAACATGGGTGTTTTCCATTGGAAAATATGGCTGTTTGCTCTGCCCATTTCAGCTAAATTTTCATTCATGAAAGCCATCTCCTTTGTTGGTTTTGCCCCTGCCAGTTGGTCTGGGTGTGAAATTATACTATATCTACTTGACTGCACAAGTCAATTAGTCCAGAATCTTGGGGCACGTAGGCACTGCTACTTCTGAATTTCTTAACAGAAGGGTTCAGAAAAGAATTTAGAAGACTACCCAAACATTCATCGTTCACTGATACAGGTTTCTGATGACGGTCCCTGCCCATGAGCAGACTCCTATCTCTGCACTCAGGTATTTTAGATGCCTGTAGGATCAGCAGAACTCTGCAAAAGTAACATTCCCACGAAGGTTAAACAGTGACTTGAAGTGCAAATTATACATTTTTAAAATGCAGGCCATTATTCTAATCAGAATAATTACTAATAGTATATGTGCCAAGACAAAGGTGAAATTCAAGAGATACAATTTGCCTGTGGTGGGATCAGTTATCATACCTCACTGCCATGCACTTCCTTCGTTACCAGGAGCAATAGATTTTGCACTAAAGATTCTCACCTAAATCCTACTGTTATACATTATCTGCAAAACATGACACGAACGTAAGCATCTTTGAAAACACAGGTACACATGTTAATAGTGGGAAAATAAACTCAACTGAAATCAGCAAAGTCGCTGCTCTTCAGGGAGTGATCAAAAGGTAACAGCAAATAAAGATGCAGAGGCATCTTCCACAGTCAAGATGCTTTACCATCCCACACTGTGGCTGGGACTAATGCCTGATGATGCCAAGGGCTCCTGGGATGGCAGTTCAACGGATTCGGGCTCCAGGCTCAGATCTGCTGCTGAGCCTGAGGACACATTTTAAAGCCCATCCTGACTGCACACAAAACACATCTCACGCTTCCAGACTGCCATTGTATTTGGGAATTAAATCAATTGCTTCAAACTGTAATCCTTGGATATACCATAACAGAAATATCTTGAAATATGCTGTGGTCACATTACTGGGGCCTGCTAGAATGTATACATTAAAACCCAATGATGACAACTGGGAAAGCCCACTGAGTTCGGCCCCAACCTGTGAGATTACACTCTTGTTCTGTAAATAAATGGACAGGACCAAGGAGATGTTTTTTGTTGTTTTTTGATGCATTTCAAAGGCCAAACAGAAGGAAATGCTTAGTCATGAGACATAGAAGAAATCATGCACATTCACACAGGCCGGGCTCACCTCCCCACTTGCGGAAAGAGCTCAAGTGAGTTCACCTCGTGGCCTTTCAAGGGCTGGAAGCTACTGATGCTATTCGGTTCTCTGCCTTTGCCTCAGCTGAGCCAGCTTGTCTCTGCATCTGTGGCAAAGAAAGAAAGTTGTCCTCCACATTCTAAGAACACACGTGTACTTGTGACCCATGGGGGAAACACAGCCTCAGCACACTTTCCTGAGACTTTTGCAGCAGGACAAAACTGTGGGGTTTTTTTTTTTGCTGTTGTTGTTCTTTTAATAAATTCATTTATTTACTTATTTTGGCTGAGTTGGGTCTTTGTTGCTACGTGCGGGCTTTCTCTAGTTGCAGCGAGCAGGGGCTACTCTTCGTTGCGGTGCGCAGGCTTCTTATTGCGGTGCCTTCTCTTGTTGCGGAGCACGGGCTCTAGGCGTGCGGGCTTCAATAGTTGTGGCACGTGGGCTCAGTAGTTATGGCTCGCAGGCTGTAGAGCGCAGGCTCAGTAATTGTCGCGCACGGGCTTAGTTGCTCCATGGCATGTGGGATCTTCCCGGACCAGGGCTCGAACCCGTGCTCCCTGCATTGGTAGGTGGATTCTTAACCACTGCGCCACCAGGGAGGCCCCAAAACAGTGGTTTAACTGAGACTTCTCGTGTGATTTTAGATCGTAACTCTTAACGATGGCTTTCACTTCTGGAAACACTGGTGCTTTTATAAGAATTCTGTTAGCAGTTGCATCACAGAGAGATGCTAGCAGGCCAACCATGGGCTCAAGCTTCGTTTGCTGGCACATCTCAACTTATCCCCTCCTCGGTTTCCTCCTCTACTCCTGGAACCTCAGGTGTCCAGGAGCCAAAGAGGACTCTCGTGGGTTGGTTGAGAGTCAAGCTTTCCCTAGGGACTGGCACGACGAGGAGCTGCAGTGTCTATAAGGATACATTCAGGTGCTCGGGCGGGGACGGGAGTAACCACTGTCTGCGTCCTAAGCAGGTGCCAGCCCCGCTGCCTGGATCGCTCAGGGGGGCCGACACAGAGCCAGCTCAGGGTGGCTGGATGCAGGTGGAGAAGGGGAGGTGTGGGCGATGATGGGGTGTTGTGGGGCATAGCGTGGGCAGCAGCTGATACACAGGTGCTGAGAAGGATGAGTCCCAGGGAAGCTGGCCTGGCTGCAGAGGGGACAGAGGGTGTCGTGAGAACCAGTGGGCTCCAAGGCTGGGCTTAGGGATGCTCAGAGAACCCCAAGACGGTGCTAGTAGCAGACAGCCCGAAGACCACCGCCCAGAAGGAAACAGGTTGCTATTACACAGAATAAGACTCTGGAAGGGCAAGGCCGACAACGCATGTCAATGGCACGGCCGCACCCTGACCGCAGATAGAGGTAGCAAATCATTCCCAACAGCAGCAGTTCAAGAAACTGAGGTGGGGCTGGTGGCCAAATAGGAGGCTGTCTCACCCTCCCCGTGGCCCCTACATTGCCATCAAGGGAGGTGGGTGGGAAGCGGTCTTCCTGACTAACCCCCCTCCCCGCAAATGCGGGAGGATCACGTTCCAGGCCTCGGTGGCTGGGCTTCAGCCCTCTCCCTCAAGCAGTGCCGCCAGGGGCCTCAGCAGGCTCAGACACACTGCAGCTGGCTCCAGCGTGAATCAGAAACTCCAGCCCTGACCCTGAGGATGGTTGGGGCGTTACGTGGGAGCTCAAGGCAAGGTCTGGACCCAGTTTCTTACACTGAAGCTTTCTCAGACTTCACAATCTAAAGCTTAGCACGGAGATCAAACTCAGTGATTTAAAAAAAAAAAAAAAGAAGAAGAAGAAAGGAAGAAACTTCTGAAACGTCTTTCCGGCAAATAACAATTTTTATCTGCAGGTTTACAACTTCCAGGGATGTTCCGAATTCAGCCCACAAGGGTGCCGAGTGCAGCTCCAACCACAGACATCCTCAGAACTCAGGACCTGGACAAAGGAAAGGGGGTGTGGGGGACCCCCCAGAAGTGTCCTTGGGGTGGAGACAAAGTCCACAAGCCCTTTCTCCACCGGCAGCTCGTGGCCGGTTTTCATCTGGAATATCTTTGGCCCACATCCAGATTAAATGCCAGTTAGAAAGCTCTGGCCACTCGCTCTTTCTGGGCAGACGGCAACAGAGGTGAGCTCTAATCATTTACAAAGGTCACGATCGGGAGCCAGCCCCGGAGCGGTCATTTAAAATTCGATTGATCCCTATTTGTAGTCAAGGAAAGAAAATGGGCACTTGGACTGTATTGTAATTATGGGGCTTCCAGGCAACCGTAAATAGATGTGCAATCTTGATACTGGCAAATACCTGGGAGAAGAAATTATGACTCTGGTAGAGCACGTTGCTAGGAAAGGTTGAAGATAAAATTGCGCGTAAAAAAAAATCAATCATCTTTTAGCTAATTTGCCCTGCTCACCACCCATCAGGGTTATCACAATTGTCAGATGTCTGCTGAATACATTAAGATGAGGGTCTACTTGTTAAAAATGATCACCTAGAAAGCAAAGGCCTCAAACAGAAGTGGGGACCTTGGAGAGCTGACACTGGGGTCTGGGTGGGTCCGGGGGCCTTGAGTGCAAAGGAGGGGCCTCTTGCTGAGAGACAGGGAAGTAGGGGAACCAGCATCAGCTCTCATGTCTGAGATGCCCCCCGCTATGGGCACAGCAAACACCAGCCCCATGCCCACCCTGCTGATGACTGGGGAGAAAGACATCTGGAAGGAGGAAGGTCTGCTTGTCCTGTGAGTGGCAGTAGGAGAGTGAGTAGCTGGCACATTCTGTGCTGCTTGGTTACAGAGGACTGGGCCTGGCACTTTGACATCCATAACCTTAACCCTCACTACGACCCACCGGAGATAAGTATTATTAGCCCCCTTTACTGATGGGAAAATGCAAGCAGGGCGAGGTTCAGAAATGTGACCGAGGTCACATGGAAGCAAGTGGCAGAGCGGTGTCCAGAGTCAGCTGGAGGTAGAGACCAGGGTATCTGGGTGCCTCACCCCGCTCCGGCCGAGGTCGCACTAGCACCTCTGAAAGAGCTGAGGGGCAGGGACTGGCTGCACCCACTCTCCAAGTCTGCCTCTGCCTCTGTTCCACACCCCTGGAGAATCTCTCTCTCGCTTTGCCTCTCTAGGAACCTACAAGGCACCGAGCATAAAATGATACTGGTGGGAATTCCCTGGCAGTTCAGTGGTTAGCATGGCACGCTTTCACTGCCAAGGGCCCAGGTTCAACCCCTGGTTGGGGAGCGCGGCCAAAAAAACCCCCCAAAAAACCCACATGATATTGGCTGGACGGCAAACATTCCCCACGGGGGCTGGAGGGCCTTCTGTCTTTCTTCTGAGCTGAGTCTACCTTATGAGAAGCAAGGCTGCTACAGTCTGGAGAGTTTGTTTCTGCTTGGGGATGGTCTCTCACACCTGCCCCCTCTCGTCAATCCCACCTTCTAAGGTCAGTATGCACAGTGCCTTGGCATCCCAGGAGCTCCGTGACGGCTGCCAGTGGGATGGGCAGTGCCTCGCTCAGGAGTGAGGTATATTAAACCAAGATACCCCCTTCTCCATGTGGAATCAACAGTTCTAGGACACAGGTGGTAGGCTGGGTGCTGAGGAAAGGGCACGCCTGTCAACCAGGTGAAGGTATCAAATGGAGAGCCTTTCTGAAGTTGACCAGCCACTGCGGGGCAAACCTCTGTAAGGGCTCAATATCATACCCAAGTAAGGCTACTTCTAAAAATCTATTCCAGGGAAAATTTCAGGGAGTAGATAGAGATTTATGCACACTGATCACAGTGTTGTACATAATGTGAAAAATTGTGAAGAGCTTAAATAGCCAACATTTGGGATTGATCAAGTGAATTATGGCATCTGCATATGGCATTAGAGTGTTTTATATAGAGTTTCTCGTGATATGGGGAAATTTTATGACATAAAGCTACACAACCACAACAACAAAAACCCAAGTATCAAATCATAGAAAACCTTATAATGAAAAATTCATAGATAACTATGAGGATTATGGGTGATGGGGTTCTGCTTTCATATACTTCAGTTCTTTTCAAAATTGTCTACATTTAGTTATCCTCCACGGGTGGCTGGCGTCCAGGCCTGGGCTAGGGTCCAGCCAGGCCACAGCGACCCCGGGAAGTCCAATTTGGGTTCATCGGAAGGTGCTTTTCTTCCTCTAATTTTTTTTTTTTTTTTTGCGGTACGCGGCCATCTCACTGCCGTGGCCTCTCCCGTTGCGGAGCACAGGCTCCGGACGCGCAGGCTCAGCGGCCATGGCTCACGGGCCCAGCCGCTCCACGGCATGTGGGATCCTCCCGGACTGGGGCACGAACCCATGTCCCCTGCATCGGCAGGCGGACTCTCAACCACTGCGCCACCAGGGGAGCCCTCTTGCTCATTTTTAATGTGGTAAAATGCACATAGCATAAATGTGTCATCTTAACCATTTCTAAGTGTACAATTCAGTGGCATTAGGTACATTCACATTGTTGTGCAGCCATTACTGCTATCCATTTCTAGAACTATTTTATCATCCCAAACAGAAACTGTGTCCATTGAACAATAACTTTCTATTCCTCCCTCCTCCCAGCCCCTGGGAACCTCTATTCTACTTTCTGTCTCTATGGATTTGCCTGTTCTAGGCACCTCATACAATATTTGCCCCTTAGTTTCTGGCTTCTTTCACTTAGCATGACATGTCTTCAGGGTTTATCTAAACTGGCACACCCACCCTGCCCTTACTTCCATTTAGTCCTCATTGAACTCAGGACGGGAGGGGTTGTTCCCATTCCACAGCTGAAAGAATTGAGGCTCACAAGGGTAGAGTGGGGACTTTTCCTCGGTTTGACTGAGTCCATCACTTGCTGCTGGCACCAGGACACCTGCCATCAGTGGTCCAGAGTCAGACAAGGAGCGGTGATCTGGCCTCTTTGCCGCGAATACCTATGCTGAACTTACGTGATTGCGTATCTCCCTCACCAAAACCAGAGAACAAAAGGGACATTTTCCCCAAATACTTTCTGGAGGTCACTAGTGTCTGGCACAAGAATCCCACCCTTTGTGGGCAGCGGGTCTCTAGCCGGACCCTTCCCAAAGCACAGCTCTGCACCTGGCTCTCCAACCTTCCTCCCCACCCGTGGGCGTAAGGTGAGCAGACACCCTCCCCCCCCATCTGCCGCCCTTCCCCTGCAGCATCTCCAGACTGAGGAAAGAGCCTGGCTGCAGTCCCGCTGGGAACCATCTCACATTCTCCCTCCACATCTGTCCTCAAGAGGGATGTGGTGAGGGCTGTGGCAGCAGGGTCTAGCTGTCCCAGGAACAGGTCTTCTCTCAGTGCTGGCCTTTTGCTCCTGCCCTGAGCTTTCGCACTCTGAAAGCTACATTCCAGTCACCGGCAGATTGTGAAAAGTCTACCTCTATTAACGGTACGTTTTCCAGTATGGAGGTTTCTCAAAAAACTAAAAATAGAACTACCAAATGATCCAGCAATTCCACCCCTGGGTATATATGTGAAAAAAACCAAAAACCCCTTATTTGAAAGATACATGCATCCCTATGTTCACAGCAGCATTATTTATAATAGTCAAGATATGGAAGCAGCCTAAGTGTCCATCAACAGATGAACGAATAAAGAAGATGTGATACACACACACACACACACACACACACACACACACACACACACAATGGAATACTACTCAGCCATAAAAAGAATGAAATTTTGCCATTTGCAGCAACATGGATACACTTGGAGCGCATTATGCTAGGTGAAATAATTCAGACAGAGAAAGACAAATACTGTATGACACCACTTATATGCAGGATCTAAAAAATACAACAAACTAGTGAATATAACAGAAAGTAAACAAACTCACAGATACAGAGAACAAACTAGTGGTTACCAGTGGGGAGAGGGAAGCGGGGAGGGGCAATATTGGGGTAGGGGAGTAAGAGGTACAAACTATTAGGTACAAAACAAGCTACAAGGATATATTGTACCACATGGGGAATATAGCCAATATTTTATAATAACTATAAATGGAGTATAACCTTTAAAAATTGTGCATCACTATATTGTACACCTGTAACTTATATCATATTGTACAACTATACTTCAGTTTAAAAACAAAAGTGGTAAAAAGTGGTTGTGCTTTCCACAACCCAATCACAACAGCTCATTAATTGATGGAGTCTAATACCTGCCAACAACACACACCTCATAGAATACATTAACCGATGCCAGGCAATTATCAAGTTTCTTCTGTATGTAATACAACACATTGCATCATTACTGTGGCACAATCACCTTAGAAGATGGTAATTTTTGTCCTTCTGTGTATCATTTTGATCCTAGGACATCCAGACAGGCCTTTCCCTGCAATGCCCGTCTTTGCCAAATCTCTCCCACCGTCCCCAGCTTGGACCACCATGGGGCCTCTTCACTAGCTTCCCTGCCTTTGCTCTTGCCCTCTTTGAGTCCATTTTCCCCACGAATGCCAGAGTGACCTTTTAAATATGTAAATCAGATAATGTCATTCCCTGCTTCAGAAGTTCCAATGGTTGCACACGGCAGCTAGCCTCACCTCAAGCCCCCTATGGCCTACTGATGGTGCCCTGAGTGGTGTCACCCAGCAGCCTCCTGGCCTTGTCCCCTCCAGGCACACGGCTTCCCCCTCTCCCTCCAACACCCACCCCAGGGCCTTTGCACTGGCACATCCTCCCCCAGTTCTCTGCCCAGCTGGGTCCTTCCCATCCCCTGCAGGCACAGCAGTTGTCACCTCCTCAGAGAGGCCTTCCCTAACTAGTCCAGCTGAAGTAGCCCTGTCACTCGCTATCACATCACCCTGATTTATTTCTTCGTGCTTCTTAATCAGTATCTGAAATTATTTTATTTGCGTTACATGTTTACAGCATCTGAAATTATTGTGCTTTTTATTACATGTTTACTCTCTGAGGACAGAAGCTTAGTGTGTGTTGATAATGGTCACATCTCCAGGGACTATCATGGATTAGGCACTCAGTAATGCTTGTTGACTGACTGACAGAATAATTCTTTTTTTTAAGTTCTCCTTTTACTCCAACTCTCCCTCAGCCCCTGTCTTATGGTTCTCCTTGAAGGGACTGTCCTCGGCTATAGGCTCCACTTCACCAACCCCCCACTCACGCCCGCACCACTGCCGTTAGATTTCGTCCCTCTGCTCCTCTGCAGCTGGTCTCACCAAGATCACCTCACCCACTCCAGGGCCCCTCAGTCCTGCCCCAGCTCAACCTGCCTGCGTGCCCCGGCGTGCGCAAACCCAACCCACTGCTGACTACACTCTGTGTACCCCCCCCCCACTCCTCTTACGTGATCCCCTACTCCCCCACTTGCCCGAGCAGGAAACTCAGGAGCCTGGGGCAGACACTTTCTGTGTCCTAGCCGCATCCCTGGGCACACCTGATTTCGGCACAGCAATTGTGAATGGTCCCAGGCAGACGGCCTGGGTCCCACATCGAAGGCACCCCTCAGCATCCATCAGATTTTTCAGTGGCCACAGGAGGCCACTCAACAGGAGATAGTGTGTCAACCTGACCGGGCCATGGAGTGCCCAGATATTTGGTCAAACATTATCCTGGGTGTGTCTGTGAGGGTGTTTCTGGATGAAGTTAACACTTGAACTGCTAGACTGAGTAAAGCAGGTGGCCCTCCGCAGTGTGGGCAGCCCTCATCCAGTCTGTTGAAGGTCTGAATGGAACAAAAAGGCGGACCTTCCTGAGCGTGAGAGAGAATTCCTCCTGCCTGTTTGAGGTGGGAACATCAGGTTTTTCCTGCCTTTTCTTAAATGGAAACATCAGCTCTTCCTGGGTCTTGAGGCTGCTGGTCTTCAATGGTCTTCTACCCCAGTGGCTGTCCTGGGCTGCAGCTGGCTGACTGCAGATCTTGGGGATTGTCAGCCTCCATGATCACATGAGCCAGTTCATCATAAAATATGTCTCTCTCTCTCTCCCTATTTATTTATTTTTGTTACATTTAACAAATATATAGAGACATTATATATATATATGTACATATGAGAGAGTTACTATGATGAATGTTTAATATGTTTAGATGAAACATAATGAATATACAGCTCATTTGTTCCGTTTCTCTGGAAAACCCTAATACAGGCAACCGTCAACCACCGGGAGATGGGCGCTAGTTGATAGGTGCCCCAGCTTCCTGTCCTTCTGAGGGACGATTCAGAGGAGTATTCTACATGGTTCCTCTGCCCACTGCAGTCACCAGCTCACTCACGCACCTTCACGGGAGTCTCCTCCTTCCCTTTGCCCTCCCTCTGCTTCCTGGGCCTGCTCCTGTACCTCTAGCTGAGTCTCAGGCTTGATTTCAGCAGGACACAGCCGGGGGACCTCCTAGATGCCTCCCATCCCCACAGCAAACACATCCACTCAGTCTCCAGACTGGTAGGCTCTACCCCTAAGGCTCTCTGACACTGTCTGCATTAGTTTCCTGTGACCACCATAACAAGTCACCACAAATCTTGGGCACGGGGTCTGGGGGTGGGGGGGGGGGAGGAGGTTAAAAAGAACAGAAATATATTCTCTCACGGTTCTGGAGTGGAAGTTAAAAATCAGTATCCCTGGGCTGAAGCCAAGGTGCCAGCAGGGGCACACTCCTTCCCAAGGCTCCAGGAAAGAATCTGGTCCGTGCCTCTTCTTGTGGCTGCTGGCATTCCTTAGCTTGCGGCCACATCCCTCCTGCCCTTGCTTCTACGGTCCCATTGCCTCCTTTTCTACCTGTGTCAAATCTCTCCCTGCCTCCTTCTTATAAGTAGACATGTAACTGGCATTTGCGGCCCACCTGGATAATCCAGGATAACCTCCCATCTCAAAATCCTTAATTTAATCAGGCCTGCAAAGTCTCTCTTTCTCTCTCTCCTATATAAGGTAATGTTCACAGGTTCCAGGGATTAGAATCTGATATCTTTGGGGGGGGGCAGTTTTCACCCTCCACAAGCCTCCCCCCATCATTCTTCCCATGAACTATTATGAACAGCCTCCTGTCCAGCCCCACCAAATCCATTCTCCAGGCTATAATCAGAGACACTTTTCTAAAGGCAAACCTGCTCAGGTAGCTCCGCACTCACAGCCCTGGAAGGCTTTCTGTTGCCTGCAGGACAGGGTGCCCATTGCGGAGCCAAGGCCCCACCCACCTCTGCACTGCCCCTTGCAGCTCCAGGCTCAGACACCTTGGGGACCAGGACTGCTGTCAGGAGGGAATGCAGATGCCAGGATTTTTAGAAAACCCAAAAATCCAGGTTTGGCTCGGTTTGGTTTTGAATGTGAAACCGCTCAGTGTTTAAATGTTGGCAGCTAATTTAAAAAGAAAATGTAACACATCGCAGGCCACCCAAAGCAGTCTTCAAGCTGTCCCCTTTCAACCTCTGCCCAGCAGCTGCAGGATGTGCTCCTTTCTGGCCTCAGGCATCTCCTGATCTCCCCGCTTTGCTGGAAGCACTCCCCTGACCACCCCAATACACTCCTTGTCTGACTATCCCCTGCTCTCCTTTTGGTGGACTAACTCCTGTCAGAGCTCACAATCCTCCTCCAGGGGTGGTGCCCGCCCATGGGACTCTGTCTCCCACCAGACTATGAGCACCTCAAAGATAAGAGCAAATCCTCCCCTTCTTTTCTTTTCTTTTTTTTTAATACCATTTTAGTCTCTTATTAATTTATTTTTGGCTGCATTGGGTCTTCATTGCTGTGTGCGGGCTTTCTCTAGTTGCAGCGAGCAGGGGCTACTCTTCCGCTGCGGTGCGCAGGCCTCTCGTTGCGGTGGCTTCTTCTGTTGCGGAGCACGGGCTCTAGGCGCGCGGGCTTCAATAGTTGTGGCACGTGGCTCAGTAGTTGTGGCGCATGGGCTCAGTTGCTCCGCGGCACGTGGGATCTTCCCGGACCGGGGCTCAAACCCGTGTCCCCTGCATTGGCAGGTGGATTCTTAACCACTGCACTACCAGGGAAGCCCAGTCTTTTTAAAAAAATATTTATTTACTTATTTATTATTTATTTTTGGGTGCACAGGGTCTTCGTTGCTGTGCACAGGCTTTCTCTAGTTGCATTGAGTGGGGCCTACTCTTCATTGTGGTGCGTGGGCTTCTCACTGCGGTGGCTTCTCTTGTTGCGGAGCACGGGCTCTAGGCATGTGGGCTTCCGTAGTTGTGGCACCCGGGCTCAGTAGCTGTGGCTCGCGGGCTCTAGAGCGCAGGCTCGGTAGTTGTGGCACACGGGCTTTGTTGCTCCGCGGCATGTGGGATCTTCCCAGACCAGGGCTCGAACCCGTGTCCCCTGCCTTGTCAGGCGGATTCTTAACCACTGCGCCACCAGGGAAGCCCAATCCTCCCCTTTTTGTTAGAGAACCTCCCAAATAGGGAGTGCTCAGCAGATAGTTGTAGAATTATGAATATGTCCTCACGTTTAAGAAAGCATCAAACATTTTATTTTCAGAGCAGAGCCACAGATTCACCAAATTTGGAAATATAAATATGGGTTAAAGTTGTTTCAAAATGAGTCTTTCAGTTCAGAATTCAAGATTGTTTGGTCTATCGCAGCAAAGGGCAGACAGGAAAAAACAGATGCTGCCTGCATTTCATGGGCAGATTCACTAGTCACTGATTTGTACAAGTTTGCTGCAAGCACTTAGCAGCCTTCTGTAGCTGGGACACCTGCATCCATCTGCACACATGCGCATGCCCCTATATCCCAGCTCATCAATACTACTGTGCTAAGGTTAATCATTCTTATGAGTGTGAATGACACTCACTTATCTGCTTTGTGTACACCAACTTTACCTCACCTGCCATTGTATCATCCCAAACCCTCTACTAGGAAGGAGGTGGGTGTCACCACTTCAGATAAATCATGCTAGGAGTTTATACTCATATTATTACTGCAAAAGAACACCACAGAGTTTAGAATTCTTCCTCACCCCAAAAAGTCCATTAAAAGAGTTAATTTTACAATAGCCAATACAAAGTAAGAAGGCTGGATTTTGGAAGTCGAAGTGTAAAATCAACTAGAGCGTTGTAAAGGTGGACATTGGGAGGGCAGGGGGTATATATTTGGCCTAAACGAGCTGGATCAGTCACTCCGAAACAGTTCAGCACCTTTGCACTTTCCAAATTATCTACCATCAACACACATTACCTTTAGAATCAAGCAAAGGATGAAATTTTTAAATGTGTGGAGAAACTACTAATCAATTAGCAGAGGCTTCCCAAGAATCCATGGTGCTGCTGGACTTGGTACCACCGGGGCAACAGGAGGTGGGCAAGACTTTGCCCCCCGGGACATGTCACAGACTTCGGAAGCTAGCACACCAACATGTGGCGCTCAGCCCGGAGGAGGAGGGAGGGCGGCAGGGTGGTTGGTGGGCAAGCAGCAGGGTGAGGCCCATGGCGTGAGGGGCGTCCAAGAGGTCTCATGTCCCAGGAGAAACCTTATGGGGCTTTCAGATGTTATTTTAATACTACTTTCATTTCACTGTGTGTGTATGTGTGTGTGCGTGTGTTTCTACCTCTTCATTGTCTTGTAACTCATGTTACTGAAGCCAACGACTTGCTAAAGGAACAAAGTCTGGTGTTGTACAACTGGGTGCGGGAGGGGCTGGCAAAAGCTTCCTTTATAAGTTTAAATCTGATCCTGTTTCCCTCCGATCCTCTTCCCCCTGGGACCCTACTGCAAACCCTCCAGGCTCATTCCCTGAGTTGGACCCTGAATGAATTCTTGCAGCTCCTGAACCCACAGTGCACGTTCACAGCTCCTTGCTCTGCACGTACTGTCCCTTGTTTAGAAAATCCTTCCTCACCATTTCAGTCTAATAAGTCCTATTCATCCTGTAAAACTCAGTGCCAGTGTTACCTCTCGCGTGACACCTCCCTCTCCTGGCTGCTGCTTTGATACTTAACAGTGCGTCCTCTACATCTCTGTAAACACGCATCACTTCTGCCATCTCTTGTGAGCTTCTTAAAGGCATGAGATGGTGTCTTTTTCATCTTTGTATCCCTGGTTATTTGCTCTAACCCCGGCAAAGGGCAGGTGCTCAAATCCCACTTGAGGAACTGATCTAGGTGTCTGGGAAGTGCTGTATGAGGGCTCATGCTGCAACCTGGATCCTTGGTAAAATTCTCAGGGTCAAACTGGGGGAGGCTCTTGCAGAAGTAGCTTCTTTTGCCCATGAGATTCCTGGCAGGTCAGTACCACCCTCACCACGCCCTCTACGCCCTATGTTTGATGGATCCTGCACCCAGGGCTGGAGCTGTGCAGAGGGCAGATGTGCCGAAGAGGCCAAGTGCACTTCTGCATCCTCCTGTGGAGTCCTACGGACCCACACGGGCTATTCCTGAGCCCAAACCCAGGTCTGGGGTGGCCACATACTGACCCCTCTGCCCCCTAGTCCCCGCCCGAGCTGGAGGCTGTAGCAGAGCCAGCAGCAATGCTGTGCACCCAAGGTAGAATCCAGGGTAGAATGTTGGCCCTGGGGACCTGACTGGTGCCTCCCTCCCCTGCAGCCCTCTGTCGTCTGACTCACTCATCCTCCAGCCTTCCCGCCACTCACACCCCTGCAACGGGCCAGGCATTTCCACACCTTTGCATGCACTGTGCTCCCTGCCTGCGAGTCTTCCTCCACCTGGCCAGCTCTGCTCAGTCCCCAGCAGCCCTCACAGACGTCCCTCCTCTGTGACCTCAGTCCCAACTCCCCTCCCCTGTGCAGGCTCCCCAGTGCCCACCACTCGGTGGTAATGATTTGCTTCTTCTCCGATTCTTTCTTCCACCCTCACGTGGTGTCCTGAGGACAGGGGTGACCTCAGGACTGGGGCAGTGTTTTGTATGCAGCAAGTGCTCAATGCGTGCTTGTGGGCCCAAAATCAGATATTGAGAATGGTGGGGAAAGCATCTAGAAAACAGTTACTCCAGTCTACGCCTTCCCCAGGAAGAGCAGGTATAAAATTCTTTCCTTTTTCTAAAGAAATATTTGCAAATCTTTTGCCAGAATCTCTGCAAGTGAGATGCTATGGATGAGGAGAAAGGTGAACCTCTTTAAGATATTAATTAACAGGGACTTCCCTGGTGGTGCAGTGGTTAAGAATCCATCTGCCAATGCAGGGGACAAGGGTTCGAGCCCTGGTCCGCGAAGATCCCACATGCCGCACAGCAACTAAGCCCGTGCACCACAACTACTGAGCCTGAGCTCTAGAGCCCGCGAGACACAACTACTGAGCCCACGTGCCAGAGCTACTGAAGCCCGCGCACCTAGAGCCTGTGCTCTGCAGCAAGAGAAGCCACCACAGTGAGAAGCCCGTGCACCACAGCGAAGAGTAGCCCCCGCTCGCGGCAACTAGAGAAAGCCCACGTGTAGCAATGGAGACCCAACACAGCCAATAAAGATATTAACCACACAGACTGATAATGTGGCTAATGAACAGGCTTCTCAGCAGAGGCAACCAGACTTGGTGGGGCTGAGCCCCATCCCTCCTTTTTTTCATGGGAAAGCTACACCTTTACTACCTTCCTTTCAACCAATGAGAGTTCACTGCCTTTTTCTATTCTCCTTTAGCCATAATGCTTCAGTTTAACCAAGCAGTCGGAGAGAAGGCCACTGAAACTAATTTCCGAAGTGTTGTGCAGGTTGGAAAAGGAGGCAACGTGGTGCTGAAAGGCACTACTGCTTCTGTGATGGCGTCCAAGCCAAACTATTAAATTGTTTATTTTTTAAAGACACACAATACATCTAAAATCTCAATTCCAAGAAGTGGGGGTCTCTATTACAAAAGAACGTCTCCATCAAAATGACCTGCTGCGCCCTGTTTCTTCCTGAGCAGACGGGGGCCCGGGGGCGGCCGGGGAGAAAAAGCTGGTCAACCCCCCTCCTCAGAGGCCTGGGTTTCAGAGGCTTCCCTTCCTCTGACCAAGAGAACAACAAACCACCAGTCCAGACTCCGACAGCTCAAAAGAAGCAACTGTGTTTCTCACTCAACACCCTCCTTTACCAGATGAAGGACACCGATTCATGGAGAGGAGACATATATTTCAGGCCATTTTTCATACACCGACAAGAAGTGAATTAGGAAATCATGTAAGTACAATACACGAGTCATCCCTTCCTATTGATCACATGTAATTTACATCTTACAGAGAAGTGAATTCTTGCATTCTCACTCCACAAGGAAAATCTCAATGATTTATTCATTTCAAATGAAAAATAGAAGGTAGATGAGAAGAATGACTTCACAGACGCATCGTTCTCGGGGCACTGGTGCGAGGCTCTCTCGCACACTGCCCGAAGGGCTCCGTGTGCAAGTCCCTCTAATTAACAAGGTGAATCAGGCAGCAGCTCTCTAATTAGTGAGCATGACAAGCCAGTGGAAACAGGCAGGCAGACTGGTACACATAGCTGGCCAACAAAGGCACGGCACATTTCAAGTGAAAAATGCAGATTTCTTCTAAATAACTATTAAAAGTAAGACGGTTGGGGGGAAAAGAACACCTAATTTTAATTCGCATGTTTCATGTGTAATGCTCATTCATTCTCAGGGATAACCAGCTCCTTTGGTAAGACAGGGTTTGTGTCAGCCCTTTGTACAACCTTTCCAGGCAAAGCGTCACGAAAAACATGGGCATTTTTGCTTGAAATGAGAATCAACATCTTAGTTTGGGATATATGATCCATTTGTGTGTTTTAGGCTAGTAAGCAATACCTGCTCTTTATCTTTATTTCTTGTTCTTCCAAAACTCAGAGATGTCTGATGGGAAACACTCTCCAGAGATTTGCTCAGTGCTGTTCAGTCCCTCGGGACACATTGCAAGGAGCCCCCATAGGACAGAAACTGCTAGCACCTGCACTCTCTAAAGAGGGGCAGAGCCCCTGCAGGGCCACACCTGGTGACCAGCTTGGCCTCAAGGTGAGTCTGGACTGCCACTGGACACAGGTTTGGCACCCCGGCCATTTGCCCTGGTTTTACCTGTCTTTGCTCATCTGCCACCTTTAATGCCTTCAAGATAGCACCTACCTTTGCCAGGCAAGCTCCCCTCTGCAACAGCCAGGCTCTGTGGGTGCAGCCTGCAGTCACCCACAGCACAGCAGTATGTCAGTGGGGACACCACCACGCAGGTTCACCTCCTCGTTGATGCTCCTAAGGACACGACCACACCTTGCTGCCCAACGGGTCTGACTTCACTGAGGATGGTGAACAACCTCTGAGTCTTTTCTATTCCAGCCACTTGCAGTGTTGCCCGAAAGGTGTTTTCTTTCAGCATCAGGGACTAGTTATTAGGTAGCTGCTGAAACAGTCTTGTGAATGGAGAACGTACTGACTCAGATTCAGATACAACACACATCTACTGAATCTCCGTCCCGGACACTTTGCCGGGCACTTCCTCTGGAGCAGGAACTGATGTTACCACTGTTTACAGTTTACGGTCAGGAGGGGTAAAGAGTGTGCCCTGGGTCCCTCAGCTGGAAAATGCTGCTGGAAGCAGACAATGAACTCTGGGTTTATACCCCAACCTGCACTCTCCTCTCCTCTCCTCACTAAGACTCACGTGCCCCTGCTCTGACCTGCAGGCCAAAAAGTGTCACTTCATAAAACTCACTGCTGTTCCCACAACAGCAAACTCTAAGACCCATAAGCAGTTCAACAGTTGTTTCCAAAGAATATTTTCCCTGCCTTTCTGGAGAGAAATAAGAGGGACAGCTTAGAAATGTGGGGATCCTTGTAAGGGCGCCCCTCCCCCCAATTTTACTGTCCCTGGAACCTCGTAAAAGATTATTTCCGGGCAAATGTAAGTGAAAAAGATCTGAAAAGCAGTCACGGAGGAGGGGGGCAGTCAAAAGAAGCTAAAGGAAGCTGGGCCAACTGGGAGACTGCACAAGCCCTGTTTCACTGTGGCTTGGAGTTCCCCTCCCACACGCGCCAGGCAGCTCCCAGATTAAATTTTCTTGGGGTTTTCTCTGCATCCATGCAAACATCCACCCACATGCTCTCTCTTCCCTCTTCAACTCTTCACTCACGATCAGCTTCATCTGTATAGTCTCCATCTTACGCACAAACTCAGCATTTAAGAGTCTCCAGCGCACACTGGCCCACAGGACAGCGGTGGCCGAGGGGACAGGGAGGGCAAGTGTGTCACTCCTGCCTCCTCCCCATCCTCCCACACGTTCCTCACCAGCTCTGCCTGCAGAAGCCTTTGTAGCCCCTCTCCTGCACCCACTCTTCCACTCATCACCCTCATCACCAACTCCCCCTAGAATAACAGCCCCCCTCCTCTGAATCCTGTAGCGATCTGATGGGGCTCTTTTGAGCCATCACCCTCTGTTTCATACGTACAGTCACCCGGGCAGCAGAACAAAACTGTGCTTTCAGCCAGTCGGACCTGGCCTCCAATTCTGCCTCTGCCAATTTCAGGCCACGATACCTCATTTCCATCATTAAGTTTCTGCTTCCTTAGCTGGAAAAAGTGGAAACAACCCTCCTACCTTGAAGAGTTGTTCAGAGGGTTAAATGAGATGAAGCTGAACTAGCTTCGTGTGGTATCTGGCATATAGCAGGTGCTAAGGACTAATCTAAGAAAAATTCTTTTCATTTTGGAAACTACCTGGTATAATTTAAAAAATGATGTATTTGAATTTCATTTATGTCTGCTACCAACCCCAGGCAGGTCAGTCATGAACTAACTACGTGACCTTGTGCAGGACACCAAACCCCTCTGAGCCTCAGTTTCCTCATCCATGATATGAGGTTAACCATACCTGACTCACAGGCGTGGTTTAATGAAGCAAGAGATGCCAGAGCCCGCAGCACAGGAGTCATTCAGTAAATGTCAGTCAGAAGCAAGAACCTTGTGTGTGCCCAAACCTTCTTTGTGTGTGACAAAGAATCTGAACAGGAGGACTACTCTCAATAAATGAATATTTGTGCAAGGAATGAGAAGGGAAGAGGTGTAACAGATGCATGTACCTTAGGCAATTTTTATTCTTTATGCCGTTGGGTGAGCCACTCGCCCTTCTGGGGTCTCAGTATTTTCAATCCACAAAATGGGAGAAAATCTGTCAACCTCATTGGATTGCTTCCAGAATTAATACTTACAAAATGTAAGTCTAGGGAAAAAAGTACATCAAATTATGAAACAAGGACTATTTCAGAAACTTAATTATTTCAACTGGAGTGAATATTAGAGATAAAAGCATCTATTACATTCATTATAATCCCATGTTTTCACTTGATCAAACTTTGATGGTCACTTTTTTGCTCAGATATCAAGTATTTCTGCCTTTGGCTCAGAGGCGAGCCGTCTGAGGTAATTCAGGACAGCTGTTTTTACATTAAACATGGAAAATTTTAAATTTCATTAAAAAAATTACAACATGTTTTATGTGCAAATAGTTTTAAATGTCTGAGCTTTCTTACCGGAAAGTTAGTATGTGATTAAAAATTCCAAAGTAAATTTTTGGGGATTTGCAAAGCATTGAAATAAACAGACTATGTTTACTTATGTTTGGAGCAGAATGGTAAATTCCCACTTTAAATAAATTATAAGTTGTCTTTAGGAATATCTTTTGGCGCTAATGCCTTCTATATACATAGCTGAAATGCTTGTCTTATCTGAAGCTAACTTTAAAAAAATTAAAAAGCACTAGACAGTACTTACTCAGCCCTGCAGAACATCTATCCCTGCTGGTAGAAATTCTCCATGGCCAGAGATTCTCTACAGCGACACCAAGTTTGCCCAAGCATAGTTCATATTCTTAGGGGATTGCTTTTCCAGCAACAGGTAAAGTCAGGGACCAGGGCTAAATGGTGAATCGTAACTAACAGCTTTAATTCAGAGTTCCCTGGTAGAAAGTCCAGTACAAGGTGTATTAGTTTCCTAGGGCTACCATTAAAAAGTTCCACAAACTGGGTGGCTTAAACAGAAATTAATCGTCTCCCAGTTCAGAGGCTAGAAATTCAAAATCAGGGTGTCAGCAGGATTGGTTCCCCGTGAGGGCTGTGAGCTTGTTACAGGCCTCTCTCCTAGAGTCTTGTGGCCTCAGGCATTCTTTGGCTTGTAGATGGTGTTCTCTCCTATCTTTACATCATCTTCCCTCTGTGCCTCCAAATTTCCCCTCTTTATAAAGACACCAGTCAAACCAGATTAGAGTCTACTCTAATGATCTCATCTTAACTAGATCTTCTGCAAAGAGCTATTTCCAAATAGGGTCACATTCACAGACACTGGTGGGGTTAGGACTTCAGCATCTTTGGGGGACACAATTGGGCCCATAACACAGGGAAAACTGTCGAGAGTCACTGGTTTAGAAGTAAAGTCTCCAAGGCTGCAGCTGGGCAGAGGGAGGAAGTGTGCAGCTGGCCTGCTCTTGCACTGCCTCCTGGAAGGCAGCTGGCAGAACTGCCACAGTGCAGGGTCTACCCATTGGCCCTGCAGGCTTGGAAGCTGGGTGTTGCCAACAAGTGGAGAGTGTATCCATCTCACAGGGGCTGTGTTCCATGAGGCTAGCTCTCAGGACTGCTGTAAAAACTCAGCATGCCCATTTATTGATAGAGAGGGACCATTCACAGGGAGGGTGATGCTTGGGTCTCCATGATCTGCACATTCTCCTCCTCCAGGTGAACATGCAGCTGTGCAGAGAGTGTGGGTTTGTGTGTTTCAGGGCATCACAGCTTGGTCTCCATCTCCACACAGGGGTAGCCCTGCTCATAAGGTAAGGTGCTGCCAGGATTCCCTGGGGAGGGCCTAGAGTGGTCTCTCATAGTCTCTCCCTGCTGACCTTGAGTGGACCAGGCATGTTTCTAAGAGACACATTTTTCTGAGATATTCCCAGGAACCCTCCTATTGACAAACTGACTCTGAAGAACTCAGCTTTGATTCAATTCCTGTAGATTTCATCATTTAGCTCTGAAGTCATTCTCTCCTCCCTCATTTCCGGGTTCTTGGGGTACCTCACTATGGTCCCCAACTACATACCCACAGCCTTCCTGAGAACATGTTTGCCTTAATTAATTCTCTCTTTAAAAATAAATAAAACCCGACCTTCTGACTGTGGTATTTTATTCAGTGCCCCTCCTGGACAAGGTCTGCTCTTCCTCTTTCACAAATAGGGGCTGACCAGACAAGCTCATCAAGACCCACCCAGCAGGCTCTGAGCAGAGCTGGCAGTGGGTGTGAATGGCCAGGAGGAGTTGGTCTTTGGTGCGATGTGCAGCAAGCTTGGGGGGACTCAGATGTGGCTAAGAAACAAAGGAAGTGCTATAAGAATTCTCTTTTGGACCAGCACATTGGAGCTCCTGAAAAAAGGTCTTCAAATAAATCATTCCTCCTGTGTCACATAAAAGTTTCAAATAGATCACTGATGTCAATTATACCTCAACAAAGCCGGAAAAAATAGAGAAACTTGAGATATTTTAAAAAATAGATCACAGATTTTTCTAAATGACAAGACAACTAGATGCACAATAAAAAACAAGTCTTATTCCAAGATCAGGAATATACATCTCTATTAAAATATAATTATTTGGGGGTAAGCTAGTATTAATGGCAAGGATCACTCAAAGTGAGTAGTTGAGGGGCTTCCCTGGTGGCGCAGTGGTTGAGAGTCCGCCTGCCAATGCAGGGGACACAGCCTCGTGCCCCAGTCCGGGAAGATCCCACATGCCACGGAGTGGCTGGACCGCTGAGCCTGCACGTCCGGAGCCTGTGCTCCACAATGCGAGAGGCCCGCGTACCGCGCCAAAAAAAAAAAAAAAAAAAGTCATTAAAATAGAATTATCACTAGTTTTTAAAATACGAATACCTTAAAGAAGATTCACCAGACACTGGGAGATTTAAAGATTTATTTTAAAATGTGTCTGTGATGTTTCTGTATAACAGCAGAACCTGTACAGCAGATAGAGATTCCCTTCATCCTGCCCCATAGAAATGGCAAATTCTATAACCAAGGCAAAAGATGCAGAACTAAGAAGCCATGGCAACTGGAACAAAGAATCTGTACGATCTCACCTATAAAGAGACCGACAAAGCACTGTAAAATGACAAACAGAAAGGCATGGAGGTGAAGAACATGGGGCTTTTAAGTCATGTAGCCCTGTTTGAATCCCAGCTTCCCTCCACCCTCATTACTGCTTCCTAATTACTGTCAACTTCAGTTTTCTCATCTGGTGGGCAGTTCTGCCTGATTTGGATCCCCAACCAAGAAGCCATACCAGCTGGGGAGCTTGTTCTGCAGCCCTGCCCGGGCAAGGAAGCAGATTTGAAGTCCCATCTACTGTACAGTCTAGCCCCCAGTCTAGCCCAGATAAGTGGCCTGGCTGGAGCACCCAGGGGGCTGCATGACCTCATCCTACAGTCCTACTTATAGTGGTACCTGAGCACAGAGTCACACCAGCAGTTCTGTCCACACATAGAGCTGAGCCAGTGGCCTTCTCTGGCCAGAGAACTCAGTGGGCAGTTCTCCTCATTCAAGTTCCCAGACAATAAGCTATGCTATCCTTGGAGCCTGTTCTGCCACCCCACCCAGGCAGGGAAGCAGGTCCATGGTATAGTCCTGCCATGAGTAGAGCCCTCAGTCCCACCCAACCAGAAAGGTTAGCTAGAGCACCTGGGAGACTGTATGGCCCATGCTACAACCCAGCTTGCAGTGGCACCCAAGCTGAGAGCCCAGCCAATGGCTCTGCCCATCTGCAGACCCAAGCCAGTGGATCTGGCCAGGGATCTTGGTGAGCAGTCCTGCCTGATTTGGGTTGGCAGGCATCAAGTTGTAATGGCTGTGGAGCCCACTCTATGGCTCCTATGGTCAGGGAAGCATATTTGCAGCCCTGCCCAACTGGTGAGTATAGCATTCAGTCCCACCTGACTAGGAAGCCTGACTGGCAACTGTGGAGCCCATCCTATAGCTGCGCTTGGGCAGGGAACAAAGCCAGCAGTGCTATCTGTTTCCAGACAGCAGTACCACACACACACACACACACCTCAGAGCTTGGGCAGTAGCCTCACCCAAATAGAGACTAAGGGTGTGAAGTTGTTATATACTACATATATTGCATTATTCCATAATAAAATAAGTTTCTATAAAAAAAAAAGACTATGGGTGGATTTCTCAACAGAAACTTTGCAGGCCAGGAGAGAGCAGGATGATATGTTCAAAACATTGAAAGGAAAAACTGTCAACCAAGAATACTATACCTGGAAAAGCTGTCCTTCAGAAATGACGAGAAAAAGACTTTCTTGAACAAACAATAGCTGGGGGAGTTCATCACCACTACACCTACCTTACAAGAAATGCTAAAGGGCATTCTTCAAGTGGAAATAAAAGGATGCTAAGTAACATCATAGACATGTGAATGTATGTATAAAACTCACTAGCAATGGTAAATTTACAGCCAGAGGCAGATTCTTTAATATTGAAATGGTGGTGTATAATTCACTTACAGTTCTAGTTTAAAAGTTTAAAAAAAAGTATTTAAAATAACCATAAGTATAATAATTTGTTATTGGATACACAATACAGAAATATGTAAACTGGAACATCAATAACCTAAAATATATGGGGGGAAGTAAAAGCATAAAGTTTATGTGTGCTGTTGAAGTTGTTATTGGCTTAAAATAGGATCTTGTAAGATATTTTATGTAAGCCTCATCGTAACCACAAAAGAAAAACCTGTAGTAGATACACAAAAGCTTATGATAAAGGAGCCAAGCATAAAGCTACACAAAGTCATCAAATCACAAAAGAAGGCAGCAACATAAGTGAGGAACAAAGAATCTACAGTCAGAAACAATTAACAAACAGAAAACAATTAAGTCCTTTCCTACCAACAATTATTATAAACGTAAATGGAGTAAATTCTCCCATGGAAGACACAGAATGGCTGACGGATAAAAACACAAGACCCAAAGGGGATCAACCCCTCAAGAAGATATAACAATTGTAAATATTTATGCACCCAACATCAGAGCATCTATATAAATCAAATATTAACAGAACTAAAAGGAGAAATAAACAGCAACACAATTATAGTCGGGAACTTTAATACCCCACTCTCAAAAATGTAGATCATCCAGATAGATAATCAATAAGGAAACGGTAGATTTGAACAGCACTATAGACCTAACAGACATAAACAGAACGTTCCAAAAAACAACAGCAGAATACACATTCTTCTCAAGCACACAGAGAACATTTTCTAGGATAGATCATATGTTAGGTCACAAAACAAGTCTTAGCAAATTTAAGAAAACTGAAATCATACCAACTATCTTTTCCAACCACAATGGTATGAAACTAGAAATAATAGCTGGAGAAAAGCTGGACAACTTACAAATACATGGGACTTAAACTACAGACTCCTGAACAACCAATGGATCAAAGAAGAAATCTAAAGGGAAATTAAAAAAATGTCTTGAGACAAATGAAAGTGGAAAATTATGGGATACAGCAAAAGCAGTTCTAAGAGGGAAGTTTACAGTGATAAATGCACACATTAAGGGAAAAAATTAAATAAACAACCTAACTTTACACCTCAAGGATGTAGAAAAAGAGCAAACTAAGCCCAAAATTAGCAGAAGAAAGGAAATAATAAAGATTAGAGCAGAAATAAATGAAACAGAGGACAGGAAAACAATAGAAAAGATTGGCAAAACCGAGAGTTGTTCTTTGAAGATAACCAAAATTAATAAACTTTTAGCTAGACTAACCAAGAAAAGAAGAGAGAGGAGCCAAATAAATACAACTACAAATGAAAGAGAAGACATTACAACTGATACCACAGAAATACAATGGATCATAAGAGACTACTATGAACAATGATACCCCAACAAATTGGACAACCAAGAAAAAAATGGATAAATTCCTAGAAATATACAAGCTACCAAGACTAAATCATGAAGACATAGAAAATCTGAACAGATCAATAACAAGTAAGGATTAAATCAGTAATCAAAACTCCCAAGAAAGAAAAGCCCAGGACTATATGGTTTCACTGGTGAATTTTACCAAACATTCAAAGAAGAATTAACACCAATCCTTCTCAAACTCTTCCCCAAAAAATCAAAGAAGAGGGAATACTCCCAAACTCATTTTAAGAGACCAGAATTAACCTGATACCAAAGCCACACAAGGCCACTACAACAATTGAAAAATATAGGCCAATATCCCTGATGAATATAGATGCAAAAAATTCTCAGCAAAATACTAGCCAACTGGAATTTAACACTACATTTAAAGGATCCATGATCAAGTAAGATTTATTCCTTCTCTGCAATGACTATTCAACATATGCAAATCAATAAATATGATACACCATATTAATAGAATGAAAGACAAAAATCATTATCTCAATAGATACAGAAAAAGCATCTGACAAAATACAAAATCCTTTCATATAAAAACTCTCACCAAACTGAATACAGGGCTTCCCTGGTGGCGCAGTGGTTGAGAGTCCGCCTGCCAATGCAGGGGACACGGGCTCGTGCCCCGGTCCAGGAAGATCCCACATGCCGCGGAGCAGCTAGGCCCGTGAGCCATGGCCGCTGAGCCTGCGTGTCCGGAGCCTGTGCTCTGCAACGCGAGAGGCCACAACAGTGAGAAGCCAGTGTACCACAAAAAAAAAAAAAAAAAAAAAACCAAAATAACTGAGTACAGAAGGAATATATGACAACATAATAAAGGTCATATATGACAAGTCCATAGCTAACATCAAATTCAATGGTAAAAGATTGACAGCTTTTCCTCTAAGAATCAGGAACAAGACAAGAATGTCCACTTTCACCAGTCATACTCAGCATAGTACTGGAAGTCCTGGCCAGAGCAATCAGGCAAGGAAAAGAAGTAAAAAGCATCTGAATCATAAAGGAAGGAGTAAAACTGTCTGTTTGCAGATGACATGGTTTTATATACAGAAAACACTAAACACCACCAAAAAAATGTTAGAACTAATCAATGAATTCAATAAAGTTGCAGAATAAAAAATCAACATACAAAAATCAGTATCATCTCTAAACACTAATAATGAATTATCTGAAAAAGAAATAATGAAAACAACCCCATTTACAATAGCATAAAAACAATAAAATACTTAGGGATAAGTAGGTAAAAAAGATCTCTACCCTAAAAACTATAACACAGTGATGAAAGAAATTGGAGAAGACATGAATAAATGGCAAGATTCTTTGTTCACGGATTGAAAGAATTAATATTGCTAAAATGTCCATACGACCCAAAGCCATCTATAGATTCAATGCAGTCCCTATAAAGATTACAATGACATTTTTTAAAGAAATACAAAACACAATCCTAAAATTTGTTTGAAACCACAAAAGACCCTGAATAGCCAAAGCAATGCTGAAAAATAAGAATAATGCTAGAGGCATCACATTTTGTGATTTCAAACTATATTACAAAGCTATAGTAATCAAACAGTATGATACTGACATAAAAACAATCCATAGGCCAATGAAACAGAATTGAAAGCCCATAAATAAGCCCATGCATGTATGGTCAGCTAATATTGGACAAGGGTTCCAAGAATACTCAATGAGGAAAAGGTAGTCTCTTTGATAAATGGTGTTAGAAGAACTAGATATTCTCACATGCAAAAGAATGAAACCAGACCCCTATTTTACACTATTCACAAAAATTAGGCTGAAATGGATTAGGCTTAAATGTAAGACCTGCAACTGTAAAATAAGAAGAAAGCATAGGCAAAAACTTCTTGGCATTGGTCCTGACAACATCTTTTTTTGTTATGATACCGAAAGCACAAGCAACAAAAGCAAAAATAAACAAGTGAGACTGTACCAAAATAAAAAGGTCCTGCACAGCAAAAGAAATAATCAACAAAATGAAAAAGCAATCTATGGAATGGAAGAAAATATTTGCAAACCATATATCTGATAAGGAGTTAATATCCAAATATATAAGGAACTCACTCAACTCAATAGCCAAAAACTAAATAATCCAATTTAAAGATGGGCAGAGGACTTCCCTGGTGGTCCAGTGGGTAAGACTCCACACTCCCAATACAGGGGGCTTGAGATCAATCCCTGGTCAGGGAACTAGATCCCGCATGCCACAACTAAAGAGTTCCCATGCCACAACTAAGAAGTCTGGCATGCTGCAACTAAGAGTCTGCATGCCAAAACTAAAAGATCTTGCATGCCACAACAAAGATCATGTGAGCCACAACCAAGATAAATAAATAAATGAATAATTTTTTTTAAATGTAAACCTTAAAAAAAAAAATGGGCAGAGGATCTGACTAGGTATTTTTCCAAAGACATAAAGATGGTCAACAGATATATGAAAATGTGCTCAACATCACTAATCACCAGGGAAATGCAAATCAAAACCATAATGAGCTATCACCTCACACTTGTTATAATGGCTATTATCAAAAAGACAAGAGATGACAAGTGTCAGCAAGGATATGGAGAAAAGAGAACCCTTTCGTACTGTTGGTGGGAATGTAAATTGGTGCAACCAGTATGGAAAACAGCATGGAGGTTCCTCAAAAAATTAAAAGCAGAACTACTATATTTTCCAGCAATTTCACTTCTGGGTATATATCCAAAGGAAATGAAATCATTATCTCAAAGAGATATCTACACTCCTGTGTTCACTGCAGCATTATTTACATTAGCCAAGACATAGAGACCACCTAAGTGTTCAATGATTGATGAATGGATTTTAAAAATGTGGTCTATGTAATGAAATATTATTCGGCCATTAAAAAGGAAGGAAATTCTGGGACTTCCCAGGTGGTCCAGCGGTTAAGACTCTGCGTTCCCAATGCCGGGGGCCCGAGTATGATCCCTGGTCAGGGAACTAGATCCCACATGCCACAGCTAAAGATAGTGCATGCCACAGCTAAAGATCCCACATACCACAACTAAAGATACCAAGCGCCACAACTAAAGATCCCTCATGCCACAACGAAGATCCCACGTGCAGCAATGAAGATTCCACGTGCCACAACTAAGACCTGGCACAGCCAAATAAATAAACATTTTTTTAAAAAAGGAAGGAAATTCTGCCATTTGTGACAACATGTATGGGCCTTCAGGGCATAATGCTAAGTAAAACAAGTCAGACGAGACAGAAAAATACTGTATGATCTCACTTATATGTGGAAACTTAAAAAAAAAAATCAAACCCATAGAAACAGAGAACAGATTGGTGGTTGCCAGAGGCAGGGGGTAGGGGAAATGGGTGAAGCTAGTCAAAAGGTACAAATTCCTAGTTATAAGATAAATAAGTTCTGGGGATGTAATGCACAGCATGGTGACTATAGTTAGCAATACTGTATTGTATATTTGAAAGTTGCTAAGAGAGTAGATCTTAAAAATTCTCATCACAAAAAATTATAACTATGTGAAATTATGGATGTTAACTTATGGTAATCATATTGCAATATATACATATATCAAATCATTATGTTGTACACCTTAAACTTATATGTCAAGTATATCTCAATAAAGCTGTAAAAATGTTCAGAATTCTTTAGGTATCATCAACTGTACTGTAAAGAATATGTTCCATTAGTCTGTAATGGTCAAAGTCAATTACAGTGGCTGAAATCTAAGGACACTGGCATGACCCTATGGCTGTGGGACCCAAGACTCAGGTCAGTAGGGCCTTGTCTCTATGTGAACATTTTAAACCCTCACTGTCTTTACAGCTTCTCTGACTTTTCACACATTCTTTCTTTCTGTTATATAAACACTATATGCCTATTCTTCATCTCCACTTGCGTGTTTAATAGTCAAGTCAAAATTAACACGTCTGAAGCCAAGCTCCTGAAATTCTCCCCCTAACCTGCCCTGGCCACAACTTACCCATCCCAATTAAAGGCAGCTCAATTCTTTCTGGTGCTCAAGTGAAAAAGCTTAGAGTCACTCAGTTCTTCTTTATCTCAAACTCTATACCCAGTCCATGAACACATTTTGTCAGTTCAGCCTCCAAAATATATCCAGAATCCAATCATTTCTCTCTCTCCTTCTACCACTGCCACCCTGGTGCAGGTCCCCATCTTCTCTCTGGAGATTACTGCAATGGCCCCTAATCAGCCTCCTTGCTTTCACCCAGACCCCTTATGGTAATTCTCAACATAGCCTGACCAATTAAGTCAGAGCGTAACCCTTCCATTGGTCAAAACTCTCCGGTGGTATCCCATCTCACCCAGAGTAAAATCTGTATATGTTGGAGTCTTAGATTTATTTGTTTGCTGTATTGTTGTTTTTAGTTCCCTGCTCTGTTTTTGTGGGAGATGACAGTGGCCTGCAGTAAATAGTAGGGATGGAGATGGAGAGGGGTAGATAGACAAGAGAGATGAAACAGGGAAAGGGAAAAAAAGTATTTAGTCAAACCTAACAAAACATTTTCATTACAGTAACTTCTATCACTTCTTAGCTTAAAGTCCTCCCTTCTCCAGAGATCTGATGAATGTTCGGTTGAGATTTTCACATGCTTCTTTCTTACAGCGTGAACATTTTTTTTTGTCTGCTGTTACCACCTCTAAGATGCAAAGATCCCGTGAAACTTTGCTTCCATTGAGCCAAAAAGGCTTTAGAGAAGAGAGGTGGGGCAGGAGGAGGGAAGTGTCATTTCCCCTTTTGATGCCAGCCCACCTTTGTGTGCTAGAATAAATCTGTATTACACTGACTACCAACTTATTTATTCTTTAGATTTATACAGAATCAGGAAAATACAATTAATGAGTATTTATTAATCAACAATTATCTTCTTTTAGTCAGAGCCAAGACAAACAATCTGTAACTATCAATGACTTATAGAACAATATTCAACAAAGATACTAAAATCTATCAGTTCATTTTGAACACCTCCAGTATCTGATCAGTAGAAAGATTTATCATATTTTCACCACTTTCATAAGTCCCACATTGAAACCTTAATTTATTTTAGTAGACCCTCCTAAATATATAAAGAATTCCTTCCTACTCTCAAATTACAAACTCACTCACTATAAGAGAGATTTAGGAGAAAACTGACCATGCTATTGACATTAAGAATGGAAATAATGGCACTTACTTACTTAAAAAAAAATGTAACTGGAGGGGGGAAACATTTTTAAGAACATACTAAGCAGCATCTCATTATTCAATTAAGATGATATCCTTAAAATAAACAAATGGGACCTAATGAAACTTAAAAGCTTTTGCACAGCAAAGGAAAATATAAACAAGACGAAAAGACAACCCTCAGAATGGGAGAAAATATTTGCAAATGAAGCAAACTGACAAAGGATTAATCTCTAAAATTTACAAGCAGCTCATGCAGCTCAATATCAAAAAAACAAACAACCCAATCCAAAAATGGGCAGAAGACCTAAATAGACATTTCTCCAAAGAAGATATACAGATTGCCAACAAACACATGAAAGGATGCTCAACATCATTAATCATTAGAGAAATGCAAATCAAAACTACAATGAGGTATCACCTCACACCGGTCAGAATGGCCATCATCAAAAAATCTACAAACAATAAATGCTGGAGAGGGTGTGGAGAAAAGGGAACCCTCTTGCACTGTTGGTGGGAATGTAAATTGATATACAGCCACTATGGAGAACAGTATGGAGGTTCCTTAAAAAACTACGAATAGAATTACCATATGACCCAGCAATCCCACGCCTGGGCATATACCCTGAGAAAACTATAATTCAAAAAGACTCATGCACTGCAGTATTCATTGCAGCTCTATTTACAATAGCCAGGACATGGAAGCAACCTAAGTGTCCATCGACAGATGAATGGATAAAGAAGATGTGGCACATATATACAATGGAATATTACTCAGCCATAAAAAGAAAGGAAATTGAGTTAGTTGTAGTGAAGTGGAAGGACCTAGAGTCTGTCATACAGAGTGAAGTAAGTCAGAAAGAGGAAAGCAAATACCGTATACTAACACATATATATGGAATCTAAAAATTTTTTAAAAAATGGTTCTGACGAACCTAGGGGCAGGACAGGAATAAAGATGCAGACATAGAGAATGGACTTCAGGACATGGGGAGGGGGAAGGGTAAGCTGGGTGGAAGTGAGAGAGTGGTATGGACATATACACACTACCAAATGTAAAACAGATAGCTAGGGGAAGCAGCCGCATAGCACAAGGAGATCAGCTCGGTGCTTTGTGACCACCTAGAGGGGTGGGATAGGGAGGGTGGGATGGAGACGCAAGAGGGAGGAGATATGGGGATATATGTATATGTATAGCTGATTAACTTTGTTATAAAGCAGAAAATAGCACACCATTGTAAAGCAATTATACTCCAATAAAGATGTTATAAAAAAAAGGATATCCTTATAAATCAGAAAGCTCTTTAACAGGCTGAAAGGAAAGGTATTTTCCACGCAAATGAGAAATTAAAAATAGATATTCAAACAAGGCTTCTTTAGTCATCTCGACACCAATTAGTGATACACTGCTTAATTTACATATAAGCTGAGTCTGGGGAAGTATAACTGTATCTTGCTTAGCATTAGGTTTTTTATTTCTTTGGGAAAATGGGAGTTTTTACATATCTTTGGGCAATTGGCTGCACAGATGGAAAACAGTGCCCCAGATGTAAGCTTGCTATGTGCCCTACCGGAAAGGAAGGGAGCAACCAAAGTCAGCCTCAACCCCACAGAAGGCCCCAACTGGGGTCCCCAGTCATGCTTGGTTTTATCCAGACATGGCTTATCCAAACAAGCTCAGAGGCCAAGGCTGGATCCAAAAGTCTTCTCAATGTAAACAAAATCTTTTATCAGTTTTTACCTTTCAGAGGGCACCACCAACTTAGTGACAGAAGCTAAACAGATCTGTACAGAGTAGAGTTTCTTTTCCTTTATTTTAGGTTTTCCTCTTTTAAGTACTCATATTCTACATTCCAGGGTTCAGTGACCAAGAACATTTGCACAATGTCAGGAACCCTGATCAGATGCTCTTCCCACCTTGCCTTCCCTATTCTGGACCTGCCACACCTACTCTCCTTCGTATCTGCCAAATGTAAGTCACATCTCAGCTAGTACTCTCAGTGGTCCTTGATGACAACCTGATGACAGCTAGACCTGCACCCTTCTGCAGGTCAGCATCGCTCAGTGCCCACTCAGGAGAGTTCACATGACCCCATCTTACCTACTCCTTCTTGGTCTACTCCACATCTCAGTGAAACCAACCTGAAATCTCATACCTGGGAACAGATTGGTGCACCTTCCAAGCCCAGAGTTTCCTGTGCTCTGTGACCTCCAGATTATGGATAAAGATGTTAAAAAACGTAACTCTCCTGACACCAGTAAGGCTCCCAATGGCTCATCCCTATCCTCATGTTTCTTTCAGCCAGCTTTCTACACATGCCAAGACATCATCCCCCACTCTCACTGAAATGGATTTTTAAAAAACATTCTCCATGTGAAATGTTGTCAGTGTCACCAGCTTGAGCCCTGCAGCTGCTTATGATACATAGGGACATCCAGAGTCTGATTCCTTCCTTCCCTCCTTCCCTCAATCCCCTTTCCCTTTCTTCCTTCAATGATTTTTTATGTGCTGGGAACTGTTACAGCTCTTAGTTAATTAATTTTTAACGTAAAAAAATCTTAACATGATGCCATACTATTTGTTTCAAGTTCTTTGTCTTTTGTTTTAGTTGTGTAAGAAATAAAGTATTACCACTAGAGGTGAAGCCCCCATTTTCTTCCTGCATCCCAACCTCCACTTCTCCTCCAGAGGTGATTGGAAGTTGGTGTGTATCCTTTCTGTTCAGGTTGTTACATCTTTATAACTTCTGTATATATATTTTTAAAGAGTTTATAGTATTATTTCCTTTACTTTTTTTTTTCAATTTGGCTGCACCAGGTCTTAGTTGCGGCACACAGGATCTTCGTTGCCGCACGCAAGATCTTCGTTGCGGCATGAGCGATCTTTTAGTTGCAGCATGCAGGCTCTTAGTTGCAGCATGCGGGATCTATTTCCCTGACCAGGGATTGAACCCGGGCCCCCTGCATTGGGAGTGCGGGGTCTTAACCAATGGACCACCAGGGCAGTCCCTCCCTTACTTTAAAACTTTGCATTATGTCATATTGTACATTACCATTCAACATGTTTTCCCTTTCATCAGTACATTCTCAAGATTTATCCATGTTGATGTACATAGACCTAGTCAATAATTTTAACTGCTTTATATTAATCTATTATACAAAATAGCTCAGGTTTCAAACTCATTTTCCTATTGATGGACACACAGGTTGTTTCCCTTTTTTATCACCACTAATTGTGCGGCAATACAGACCCTGATATGTCTCCTTATGCATACATTCAATACCTCAAGGGCTTATAACTAGGTTTGGGATGGCTGGTTCAAAAACAGTGCATGTGGGCTTCCCTGGTGGCTCAGTGGTTGAGAGTCCGCCTGCTGATGCAGGGGACATGGGTTCGTGCCCCGGTCCGGGAAGATCCCACATGCCATGGAGCGGCTGGGCCCGTGAGCCATGGCTGCTGAGCCTGCACGTCCGGAGCCTGTGCTTCGCAACGGGAGAGGCCACAACAGTGAGAGGCCCACGTACCACAAAAAAAAAAAAAAAAAAAAGCAAAACAATGCATGTATTCAATTTTCAGTAGATATTACCTTCCAAAACAAAACTGGCTGTTCTCATTTGTACTCTAATTACAGAGTGACTTCTTGTCTCCCCAATACGCTTCAAAGAATTGTAAGATTTTTAAAAAATTTTGACAATATGATGGTCATGAAATATTTCATTGTTTTAATTTTGAGTTCCCTAATTATTGGTGAGTTGAGCATCTTTTCACATGCGTATTGGTCACTAAAGCATCTTCCTCAGACAACTGTCTATATCTTTTGCCATTTTTTTCTACGGCGTTTCTTTATTTTATTTTTCTAATTTATTCTGGATACAAATCTGTTCATTTATGGAGGCTTAAAAATCCTTTCGGAAATGGGCTTGCATTTTAACCTTAGTTTTTGGTGACTTTTGTTCTTATGAACTTTACATTTTATTTCAGTCTAATTTATCAATTATTTCTTTTAAATATGCTTTCTGGATACTTCTGCTTTAAGAATATCAAGATAGGGTCCTCTATTTTCTACCAAAAGTCTTAAGGTTTTACTTTCCTTATTTTGGCCTTTAATTCATGTTGAATATATTATTGTATATGAAATAAAGTAGAGGTTCACTTTTCTTTTTTCAAGACAAGTCAATTTTCAAGAAAAAGAACTAAGCAAAGCACTTCCACCTCAAGTAATGGTGGGCTAGGTCCCAGTAACCCTACCATAAAAGGCAATTAGAAAATCTGGAAAATAAAAATAAAACCTGCTTGAAAGCACCGAAGAGCTCCACCATGATAGTAAAGAATTAGCAGGATAGAAAGAAAAAAAAAAAAAAAGAATTACCAAGATAGGATCTGGGAAAGGATGGAGACCCTGGGAGTAGAGCATACATTTGGGACCACTTTCCTCCAGGAGGCATTTGCCAGTTCTGAGGTGGAAAAACTGAAAAGCCAAGAGATTAAGCTATAATTTTGACAGCCTTGAATGTGAGAGGGATTTGTGTTCAGGCCTGCCAAGTAAGGAGAAGACTAGCGAGCCTCCATCACTTTGGGATGGGACCACAATATCCTGGGCATAAGTATGAACCATAGGTAGGCTCTTTCAAGGATTTCAACTCAACTACAAATTCTCTCAAGTAGTAGTCCTGGATGAAATTTTATTAAATTTTATTAAAGTAGTCCTGGATGGCTAATGTCCCTATCTACATGGCAGAAGCAAAAACATGATCCGAGGCCTCACAACTTTCTGTGAACAATATTGTACACACAATGTCCAAACCACGATAAAAATTAAGCAGACCACAAGAAAACAAGACAACATGAATGAAAATCAACAGAAATAAGCGTAAAGAGAAAAAGACACATGGGGGCTCCAGACATTGAAGCTATCAGACAGACTTTAAAATAACTGTATTTACTATGTTCAAGAAGATGAAAGATAAGATTTGTGAATTTTAGCAGTGATCTGACAATGAAAAGAAAAAATATTCAAAAATTGAAAAATAAAATAACCCGAACTAAGAATCCAGTGAGTGGATTATTTAGCCTATACACAGATAGAGAATTAAGGAACTGGAAAATAAAGCAGAAGAAAATATTCAGACTTAATCATGGAGAGATAACAGGTTGGAAAAATTTGAAGAGAGGGTAAAAGATATAGAAGACAAAAATGGTCTAACACACCAGTAACTGAAGTCCAAGAAGAAAGGAGAATGATAATAATGACTGAGAATTTATCAGAATTATTAAAAAACATCAATCCATCAACTCAGGAAGCCCTAAGAACAACAATGACAATAAGTACAAAGAATCCATACCTAAACCTATCATAATGAAACTATTAAACAAAAGAGAAAGAGAAAAAATTTAAACTGGACAGAGAAGAAAGACAGATTGCCTTTAAAGAAGCAACAGTTAGACTGATAGATGACTTCTCAACAGAAACGATGAAGCCAAAAGACAGGGAGATAATACCTTCAAAATGCTAAAAGAAAATGACTGCCAAGCTAGAAGTCTATACCCAGTACATGGGTCTTCAAAAATGAAGGTGAAATAGAACATTTTCATACAAAAAAAAAAAAAAAAAAGAAGAAGAAAATATTTAATGCCAGTAGAGTTGCACTAAAGGAAATAGTAAAGAATGTTTTTCAGACAAAAGGAAATAGTCCCAGATGAAGACAGAAAGGAATAAACAGTAATATATATGTGGGTAAATCAAAATGAATATTGGCTGCATCAAACATAATAATAATGTATTGCGGGGATTACATTATATAGAGAATAGAAATATTGGGCAACCATGGCATTTAAGCCAGTAAGGGGGTAAAAAGAGTTTAAAAACGATCATACTTGCATTTTTCTGGGAGGAGATAAAGGGATTGATTAATATTAGTATTATATAAGTCAAGTACACATGTTGTAACAGTAAAGGATACACACTAAAAAGAAGTATTTAAAAGAGTGTATAACAGGCTAACTGAGGAAATGAAATTATAGAAAATACTTGATTAATCCAAAAGAAGGCAGGAAAGAAGAAAAGGGGGAACACATATCCCAGGAATGCAAGGATTCTTCAATATACTCAAATCAATCAATGTGATAAACCACATTAACAAATTGAAGGAGAAAAACCAAATGATCATCTCAATAGATGCAGAAAAGGCTTTTGACAAAATTCAACACCCATTTATGATAAAAACCCTCCAGAAAGTGGGCATAGAGGGAACCTACCTCAACATAATAAAGGCCATATATGACAAACCCACAGCCAACATCGTTCTCAATGGTGAAAAACTGAAACCATTTCCTCTAAGGTCAGGAACAAGACAAGGTTGTCCACTCTCACCATTATTATTCAACATAGTTTTGGAAGTTTTAGCCACAGCAATCAGAGAAGAAAAAGAAATAAAAGGAATCCAAATCAGAAAAGAAGAAGTAAATCTGTCACTGTTTGCAGATGACATGATACTATACATAGAGAATCCTAAAGATGCTACCAGAAAACTACTAGAGCTAATCAATGAATTTGGTAAAGTAGCAGCATACAAAATTAATGCACAGAAACCTCTTGCATTCCTATACACTAATGATGAAAAATCTGAAAGAGAAATTAAGGAAGCAGTCCCATTTACCACTGCAACAAAAAGAATAAAATACCTAGGAATAAACCTACCTAAGGAGACAAAAGACCTGTATGCAGAAAATTATAAGACACTGATGAAAGAAAGTAAGGATAATACAAACAGATGGAGAGATATACCATGTTCTTGGACTGGAAGAATGAACATTGTGAAAATGACTATACTACCCAAAGCAATCTACAGATTCAATGCAATCTCTATCAAACTATCAATGTCATTTTTCAGAGAACTAGAACAAAAAATTTCACAATTTGTATGGAAACACAAAAGACCCCGAATAGCCAAAGCAATCTTGAGAAAGGAAAATGGAGCTGGAGGAATCAGGCTCCCTGACTTCAGACTATACTACAAAGCTACAGTAATCAAGACAGTATGGTACTGGAACAAAAACAGAAATACAGATCAATGGAACAGGATAGTAAGCCCAGAGATAAACCCACACACATATGGTCACTTTATTTTGATAAAGGAGGCAAGAATATACAATGGAGAAAAGACAGCCTCTTCAATAAGTGTGCTGGGAAAACTGGACAGCTACATGTAAAAGAATGAAATTAAAACACTCCCTAACACCATACACAAAAAAGAAGGTGTGGTTTTATTTGTAATTACCCTGCCTGGAGTTTTCAGTCTTCATGAATCTATGGCTTGATGTCTTTTAAACAAATTCTTAGCTATTATTATCTCTTTAAATATTATTTCTGTCACATTCTCTCACTCCTCTTTTTGGAATCTAATTATATATATGTTGAACTTTCTCAATATATCCATATATATTTTACCCTTTCTTCTGTATTTCCCCTTCTCCCTTTAGTTCATTTTGGGCATTTTTTTTCCTGGTTTACCTTCTAGTATCTTGCTATTCAGATGTAACACTGGCATCACCTGGGAGCTTGTCTGAAATGCAGAATTTCAACCCCAACAAGGCCTATTGAATCACTGATAAAGGAACATTGAGATCTCCAACTATAACTGTAGATTTTTCTATGTCTTCTTGCAGTTGTATCAGTTTTTGCTTCATATGCTTTGAAGCTTTGTTGTTTGGTATATAAACATTTAGCATAGTTAATCCTTCTTGTCTAAATGACTATTTCATCATTATGAAATAATAATCCCTGTTATTATTTTTTCCCTGAAACCTATTTGGTCTGATATTAACACTGCCAACCCAACTTTCTTTGAACTAGTGTTAGCATGGCATATCTTTTCTCATTCTTTCACTTTTTTTTTTTTTTTTTTTTTTTTTTGCTGTACGCGGGCCTCTCACTGTTGTGGCCTCTCCCGTTGCAGAGCACAGGCTCTGGACGCGCAGGCTCAGCGGCCATGGCTCACGGGCCCAGCCGCTCCGCGGCATGTGGGATCTTCCCAGACCGGGGTACGAACCCGTGTCCCCTGCATCGGCAGGCGGACTCTCAACCACTGCGCCACCAGGGAAGCCCCTCATTCTTTCACTTTTAACTCATTTGTGTCTTTGTATTTGAAGTGTGTTTCTAGTAAATAACATATAGTTGGGTCTTGTTTTTTTCTCCACTCTGAGATTCTCTGCCTTTTCATTGAGTTATTTAGACCATTTACTTTTAATGTGTTGTTGATATGGTTAGATTTAAGTTTATCATCTCATTACTTGTTTTCTATTTGCTCCTTCTGTTCTTTGTCCCCCTTTCCCTCTTTCTGTCTTCTTTTTGAAATAATTAAATGTTTTATGATTCCATTTTATCTCCTCCTCTGGCTTATTATACAGAACTCTTTGTTTTGTTATTTTAGTGTTGCTCTAGGGTTTATATATATATTTAACAATCTGCCTTCAAATGGTATTGTGCCATTTCATATATAGTATAAGAATCTTATAATAGTATACTCCTATTTCTCCCATCAAGACCTTTATGATGCTGTCATACATTTAGTGTTAGTTTACATAACTCTATAACCTTGCTTGTCTGACTCTGCTATGCACTGCTTCTGCAGGCTCTTTCTTATGATGTCTTCCTTTTGTGTATATTTTGAGTATGTTTTTGTTTGTTCAATTTTACTGTATGCTCATATTTTTCTAGAACATCATCTAGGAAAATTCTTTGAGCTCCTGAGGAAGGTGGGTTCCTACAGAGAGAGATTTTTCACTTCTTTCTGTCTATTGTTCTGGAGTACTACCAGAAGGGTAACATTCTACACTAAAACTTCAGTAAATCTCAGGTTGAGATTTTTTCAGACCATCTAGGTAGAGTGAATTTTGGGTGCAAACTTGTATAAAGATTTGACTTGTTTGTGGTTACAAATATTCAGGAGAGATTGCTTCCCATACTATTTTATCACTACATTTCAAGATTGGTAATTTTCCATGAAATTCCCTGGGGTAGGAGGGTGGGTTTATTTCTAGTTTGTCCTTGCTTTAAGGGTGTAATCTCTGAGGTCTCAGTTTTATGATGGAGGTCTCCTATTAGACTTCCCATTTTGGATGGGCCCCAAGCTGTGTCCTGCACTCCACGGCCAAAAAGGAAATAAAAATCAATATTTAAGTTCATCTTATTTAGCAAATGCCCTCAACATAAAGGGGAAGAATCTGTGTTTCCCTTTCTGAGTTTCTCTCTTTACTTGGTTTTTGGTTTGAGTCCTTCTTACTTTCTTGCCAGCTCATTGATTCATTTAAAATTTTATATTAAACTTGTTTTCATCTAGCATTTCTAGTTGTTTTCAGTAGGAAGGTTGCCCAGGTTATCTCAACCATTGCACTGTTAATCATGGACATCCTCTATCTAGAGTGATGTTTCTGAAACACCAACCATATCATTTCGCTTTACTCCTTAACCATCTTTAATGGCTTCCCACTGTTTTCACAATCACATGGAAACTCCTTAGCTTGATACCCAAAGACTTGCTGATCTGAACCTCTCTAGCCTTACTGTCTGCATAGCATTCTCACATCTCTTTGTTTTTTGTGTGTAATCTCTTCTCTCAGCTTAGGCACCAGTTTTCCAGGAAGCCACCCACAATTCAGTCTGGGTACATGCTCTTAGTCTGTTCACACACACAACAATGCTTACCTTCACTGCACTGTAAATCATCTGTTTGTTAGATCAGTCCTGACAGAAACCACAGAATATATTTTTCTAGCATAGACTTTAGCCCATAATAGGTATTCAACAGGTGTTTCTTAAATGAATGAATGAACAAACCATTATTGCTATGGTTCAGAAGTTACAGAGTGTTAGAATGGACAAAGGAGACTTCATAAAGGATAGGAGATTTTAGCCAGAATACATCATAAGATTTGAACTTAGAAAAGATTTAGATGACCTTAATCTGATACTAATTTTCAAAAAAGTTCAGTCTTAAAATTTCTCACAAATCATATATTCTGAAACATTTCTGCAGAAAAACTTAGGCAGTGAAATTGAAAAAGCATTGTCTTCACAGGCTTGCATCTTTCTAACAAAATTCTGAACAGCACAGACTTGCCCATTTCTGACTTGCTTAGAAAAACAACACATGGCAGGTCAGGTCTCATGGAGCAGCGCAAAATGAAGGAAGAATTTGCTTTGGAAGATGGGATGGAATTGGGGAAGGAGGAGGAGATATGGTCCTTTTTTATAAACACGATGATGATTTGTGCTAGAGTTGACCTAAATATAATTTAGTTAGTAGCATCAATCTTTACTAATACTGGTTATAAAGAATGGTTCTTACTTTTTCTCCTCCCTTACAGAACGGCCTACCAGCTGCATTTTCATCCTCCACAATAACCAAAACAGTCCGATTTGAAATATAAACCCAAGAAAGACAAAAATTCCAACCGAGACAAGAAATCATATGCAAAGACATTCATTTTCACTGTTATTGTTCCAGCTGTTATACTGTTAATTGATACAACCTATTTATTCATAAATAAATGTATTCATAGCAAATATATGGATAATCAAACCTAATGTAACCGTCTGTCTAAAGATTTAAATTCCTTCAACCTTAGAAAATTCTTAAATGCAATTATTATTCAGTGGCTGGAAAGAATCTTTCTTAACTTACAGTACTTTCTGCATTTTGGTGAAGGTAAAATTTCTTAATTTGGTAATTTGGGGTGGATTAGTACGTTTTCATGCTATACAGTTGAAGGGTCAAAATTAATTAAGGATACATGATACCATTCAATTATTGTGCTAATACATTTATCTGGTGGCCACTACAATGTCCCCCCAAAGCTCCATACATGTGATGGCATTTAAAATGTTGTATATTAAAATTTCTATACTGCTACTCACTAAAAACCAAGAACAAATAAAGCAACTTCAACATCTAAGAGATGAACATTATAAAATGGTGTGATCAAAGCTAAATGATGCTGAATCAGAGCTATCCACTCTGTATGCCAATCTCCTCGAGACATCTGGCAGTTCGACCCCTGCCAGTTGCCAAGGCTATATTTAAATGGAGGCTGCTTTAAAATGGATTTCTGCATCACAAGTAGGTGCCCACTTCCCAGCCAATACTTCATGCCACCCTAGGCTTTTCAGAGGACACATGACCCATGAAGGCAAGGATAAGACAACTGTTCCCCAGAGGGCATCCTAAGATGCAGAGAGAGGCTCGGTTCCCTGCTCCTGATTGTATCCCTCCTGGCAAGGCCCACATGCCAGCCGGTCATTCTGGAGTCTGTAGCAATAAAACTTTACTATATCTGCAGTCCCAATGGAGTATCAGTATAAGCCTTGTTTTCTTTCTTTCATATCTAGAAATTAAAGAAACTCACAACATAATGCAGGCAACCAAACTTAACTTCTATTAGTTATTTTAGTATAACTGATCAACCATGGTGTTTAATCTCTCTGAGTCATAGTTCCCTCATCTGTAAAATCAGAATCTGCTCATTGGCTTCACAGAGTTGTTGTAAGGAAAGTTCATGAAGAGCTGTCCACATCACAATTCACCTAACTAAACAGCAGATTCTGGGGACAGGGACCTCCTTGGGCTTGGCATGTTGTAAAAACTGATAAATATAGGAAATAAATGTTAGTTAAATATTCTAGTTATCTTTTGCTGCCTAACAAATTACCCTGACACTTAGGAGGTTAAAAACAACAAACATTTATTATCTCATACAGGTTCTGAGGATCAGAAATCTGGAAGCAGCTTAGCTGGCTGGTTCTAACTCAGGGTCTCATGAAGTTATAGTCAACCTGTTACCCAGGGTTTCTGTCTTCACAAGCCTTGACCAGGGTTGGAGAATCCACTCCCAAGCTCACTCATATGCGTGTTGTTTGGCCTCAGTTTCTCACTGGCTATTGGATGGAGGCTTCAGTTCCTTTCTGCACAGTGCTCTCCTTAGTACTGCCCACAGCATGGCAACTGCCTTGCCTCAGAGAAAGCAAGGGAGAGCCCCCAAGGTGGAACCACAGTGTCCTTTATTACCTAATCTTAGAAGTAACACACCTTCACTTCTGCCATATGTTAGTGGTCACACAGACCAATCCTGGTACGATATGGGTGGAGACTACATCAGGGTATGAATTTGGGGAGGTAGGGATCATTGGAGACCATCTTTGGAGGCTGGCTGCCACATCAAAGGAATGAATAAAGATATCCTTTAGGAAACTTCTGTGCTCTGTTTATCATGAGGAGGGTTGCCCTTAAATACTCATGGCCTCTTATCCCAACTTTTACTACTTGCCTTAGCTGGAAATGGGGTACAATGGTGGATGACAACCAATGGTCCATTCTTCACTGGATGGAGTTAATCTATTTAGATTTATGACTAGAAATGTCCTCTTCCATTTGAACTAGTTCATGGCAGAAATCCTGGCTAAGTGAATCCACTCTGCAGACCCAAACTTGCCTTTAGATGGACAGTTCCAAGGTTTAAACTATCTGCAGGGAATCAGAGAATACACCTGACCAGGATTTCAGGCCACTTGTTTCAATATATCAGTGCTATAACAGAGGTTATATTCAATCTCCATCCATCTGATTCTCACTTCTCTTCTTGGTTGGTTTGAACTCAGGCAGGGAAAAGGGCATCCTCCGTCTGCAACTCGGACCTCAACAAGAAGGAATGCCATACCAGAAATGAGGAAATGTCATCTAATGGCACTGGGATATTTTATATCATTACAATTGAATAGGATTGATCATCAGTTTAGGAATTTTATTTGTTGATTTTCCTCACTGAGATAGAGGGAAATTTTAATTTAGTAATTAGGTTACTTTCTTCTCCCTGGAAGTTTAAATCCTTAATGTTCTTTATCTTTGTAGGGGTGTTTACTCCCTACAGAATGCTAAATCAGAAATTTAGCCGTGGCCTTGTAATACATTCAGGGTTTTAGTTATTTGCATTCCAATTGCAATGGCATAGCCACAAGATGCTAAAGGACTGCAAGAAGGTTCAGTCACCTGTTTTTACATACAACTGGACTCCAGCTGAGCCTACTTTTGTAATCTGATTCTTGAGTTCTTGTGAGATTTTCATGTAATTTTTCAATTTTAAGACACATTTCCCCTACATTTTAATGTTTTAGGGATCAAGATGTCAAAAGAAACTTACCAGTGCCTTTCTTTTGTAATTATAGGTATGATGCCTTCTACATTTAGTGGTGTTTTGGAATCAAAGAAATGTACATTTATTGCATCTGGGCTTATGGAACTCTTCCAGCTTGAACTATATATCAGGTGAAAGTTGTTCAACAACAATTTTTGCCTGTGTCTCCTGGCAATATTGACTGGCTTTGATTTCTTGGGAGATCTGGAGAATACTAAACCAGTGACACGGTAGCTGGATATGCCACTCTCACTGACATTAGTGGTGACTTCACCAGAGGACACATGATATCCTTTGTTCCTAGCTGTCCTGAATTCCTGCTGGGGCTACCTAAGGAGTAAACCCTCTATTTGTGCCTCTGAGCGCTGGAAATTGATGTTGAGGTAATTCTTCCTAAGTGAGGTAGGACCAGGTCTGCAGGGAGGCAGTAGAGGAAGGAAGTTGCCTATCTAAATGCTAGAAACACAGCCTGGAGAAAGGGTCCTTGACTAGAATGGTGGAATATGCTTAATACTGGTCTAAGAAAAAGGGAAAGCAGCAGTGAGGCGGAAAAAAGAGTGGCAAATGACAAGTTGCAGCCCTTAGGAATTAAGTGTATGTTTGTCTATGGAAATTGGAGGTGATGTGGAAGCAAAGAGCTAACATTCTCAACTACACTAAACATTTCTTTACTATACCAATACAAGAAAAAGAGTAAAGAAAAAGATTTGGGGGGAAGATTAGATTGACCCTGTAAGAATAGAATTCATGGCTTAATGTTGTTGCCAAGACATTAATTTGAAAGTATTTGTACTCAAAAGAATTTCTGTATTGGATGTATCTGTAAACCCAAGCAGAGGTGAAGGTGAATGTAAATCAGAGACACAGAGTTGGCTGTAAGTCATAACATGACCCGTGGCAAAGAAGAGGATCCATGTACTACCCAAACCAGGAAAGGGCACAACCTTTACCTCAGGGTAAACATTCTCACAGCAATTTTCAGAAGCCCTAATTTAGAGGCCCAAAGTAAGGATAGTTATTCTGTGCAGTTTCATTGTTGCATGTATAAAATGATTCCTTATGTAGTCCCTGTAGCTTCATGCTATTACTACATAATCATATAGCATAAAGAGAACACCCACTCCATCTTTTGGGGTGTTGCCCACTCCTAAAATAAAGGTGGACTCTTAGCAGCCATGTTCGTACCACATGACCAGGCTCTCTGGCCACAGCCAGCTGGACCGGAGTGAAGTATCCAGTTGAACCAATCTGATGCTGAGAATGAGGAACTAGTTCTGCCCAGACTATTGCATGACAGAACATGAACCTGGAACCTGGGGTGTGTCTATCACAGCCTCTGAGGCAGAGAAGGAGGAATGAAGCCAACTCCCCAGGAGAAGTGGAGGTAAAGGACCTGGAGAGAGGGAGAGAACATGGGTGCAAAAGGTCCTGGTGGATCCTGGTTCCAGTTCTTCCTGAGAACTGAAACTCAGCTACATCCTACCTCTGGACTCTGTTAAAGGGCCTTCTATTTCAAAATGAATACAGTCCCCTCTGTTTACTTCTGCTGGCTTGAACTTTATAACTTGACACTTAGAGTCTTAATCAAGATAGGCCCATAGATTTAACATAACTTAATATACCTCATATTCCTCCCATCTAACTATGAACCACATGGTTCCCTGCCCCTGCTTCAGTACAAAGCAGGTCAGAGGGATGAAGGAATGGTAGACATAGTGTTAATATAAAGGTGGGTCTTATTGTAGAGAAAATGATATATGAGAAATATAACAGATATAATATATAAGAGAAATATAAGAGAGAATATAAGAGGAAATAATTATGACCTCTTTATTCGCTGCTAGCTATATTCCCAGCCTTAGAGCAGTGACTTGCACATGGCAGGTACTACTAAATATTTGTTCAACTGAAATTAAATATGTAGACCGAATTTAATGTCTCAAACCAATGTCCAGCACTGAGCATCATACTTCATGGGGTAACATAAGAAGCATTCCCAGTGAATGAAGAATGAGAAAAGAATAGATTTTATTCCTGTTATCATTTAATGCTGTCCCAGATACACTAGCCAGTACACTAAGAAAAATATATGAAATAAAATGCCAAATGAAGTTCTTGGAAGATGGAATAGATGTATTTTTCCCTATTCCTCCAGCTAAGTACAACTAAAAACCCTTCATATTGTACATGTATAATGACCATAAGACTCTGAAAAATGGAGAGAAAAAGGCAAACTAGCTAGGGAGGTTGGGGATGACTATCAAGGAAAAGCATGTTAGTGAGTTCTCTGGATTTTCTTTTTGCCTGAAATATTCCAGACTTGTAGCTAAAGAAGCTGTAACCCAGAAACATCAAACTGCACAGACCCCCGCCCCCCCCACCACAAAATAAGCCCCAACAAAACTCTGCTCTTTCAAGCCAAAGGACCAGGAAAGAGACAAGAAAGAAAACGTTTAGACAATAACTATTCTACTCCAGCCAAACACCACAGAAAAATTGTGGCCCCCACCTGCCTGCAAAGTGGGAGTAGGGTACCTGGACTTCCACCCTCACTGGATTGTAATGAGGTGTAACAAACCCCCTGAGAAGGTGGTCAGAGAAGGCTGAAAAGGGGCTGGGATTTCCACCCCAACCTGTAGTAACAAGGCACATTCACTCCCCCACAGAGGTGGTGTTAGAGAGACCTAAAGAAGAGTCAGGGCTTTTACCACTGCCCAGTGGTAATGAGGCTACCTCATTACCTGTGCATCAGCACAGGCCTAGTGGGGAGCCAAAACTCCCAACCCAAACCAGTGGTAATGAGGAGCCTCTCCCCTTCATAGGGGTCAACAGAGGCCAAGTAGGAACCTGGATTTCCACCACTGGGAAATTACCAAGAACCTGGGAAATGTCAATTTGAATGAAAAAAGACAATCCATAGATGTCAACACCAGAATAACAGAGATGTTAGAATTATCTGACAAATATTTCAGAGCAGCCATTATAAAATGTTTCAACAAGCAATTAAGAACAAGCCTGGGGCTTCCCTGGTGGCGCAGTGGTTGAGAGTCCGCCTGCCGATGCAGGGGACACGGGTTCGTGCCCCGGTCCGGGAAGATCCCACATGCCGCCGAGCGGCTGGGCCCGTGAGCCATGGCCGCTGAGCCTGCGCGTACGGAGCCTGTGCTCCGCAACGGGAGAGGCCACACAGTGAGAGGCCCGCGTACCGCAAAAAAAAAAAAAAAAAAAAAAAAGAACAAGCCTGAAACAAATGAAAAAGTTAAAAATCTCGGCAAATAATAAAAGATATAAGGAAGAAGCAAATGTAAAACTGAAAAATACAACAACTGAAAAAAAGAATTTTAACTCAATGGATAGGATCAACATGGAGAGGTCATTGGAGGAAGGACAGAGGAAAGAATCAGTAAACTTGATGCTTGACCAATAGAAATTACCCAATCTGAGCAACAGAGAGAAAAGAGACTTTTAAGAAAATGAACAGAGCCTCAGGAGCCTGTGGGACTATAATAAAAGATTTAACACTCATGTCATCAGAATCCCAGGAGAGGGTGAGGTCAAAAAGTATTCAAGGATTTAATGGTTAAAAATCCCCAGACTTGGCAAAGACATACACCTATAGATGAAGAAGCTAAAAAAAAAAAAAAAAAAAAAAAAATCCCAACTAGGATAAATCTAAAGAAATCCACATCAGAAAACATCACAGTCAAACATCTTAAAGCTAAAGACAAATATGTCTTCAAAGCAGTGAGAGAAAAACAATGTCTTACTTACAGGGAAAAAGCAATCTGAATGACTGCAGATTTCTCATCAGAAATCAAGGAGGAGTTTCTGGCGTGCAATCAGTTAGCACATTCAGCTGTTAACTGAAAGGTTGGTGGTTCAAGTCCACCCAGGGACACCCCCCTGACATAAACTATGGAGGCCAAGAAGGAAGTGGCACAATTTTCAAGTGCTGAAAGAAAAGCACTGTTGACCCAGAATTCTATATGCAGTGAAAATATCCATTAGGAATAAAGTGGAAATCGGGACATTTTCAGACGAAGGAAACTAGGAGAATTTGTTATCAGCAGACTACCTGAAAAGAATGGCTAAAGGAAGTTCTCAAAACAGAAATGAAACTACAAAAGGAGAAATTTTGGAACATCGGGAAAGGAGAAAGAACAATAGAAAGAATAAAAATATGGTTAAATACAATTTTCCTTCACCTCTTAGGTTTTCTAAAGTCTGTTTGACAGTTAAAGGAATTAGTTCTAAACACATATACAGGAAATTCTTAAGACAATTATAAATGGGGGAGGGTAAAGGGACATAAAAGGAGATAAGGTTTCTATACTTCACTTGAACTGGTAAAATGTCAACACCAGTAGACTGTGATAAGTTCTATCTATACCTACAGCAACGACTAGGAAAGCTATACAAAGAAATACAGTGGAAAACACTATAAATAAATTAAAATGGAATTCTTAAATTCATAGGAAGGCAGGAAAAATAAAACAGAGAAATTAAAAACAGAAGGAATAAACAGAAAACAAAAACTAAAATAGAAGACTTGGGGGAGACCTTCAAGATGGCAGAGGAGGGAGCCTTGGAAGATGGCGGAAGAGTAAAACACAAAGATCACCTTCCTCCCCACAGATACAACAGAAATACATCTACACGTGGAACAACTCCTACTGAACGCTGGCAGAAGACCTCAGACCTCCCAAAAGGCAAGAAACTCCCCACGTACCTGGGTAGGGCAAAAGAAAAAAGAATAAACAGAGACCAAAGAACAGGGACAGGACCTGCACCAGTGGGAGGGAGCTGTGAAGGAGGAAAGGTTTCCACACACTAGGAAGCCCCTTCACGGGCGGAGACTGCAGGTGGCAGAGGGGGAAAGCTTCAGAGCCGCGGAGGAGAGCGCAGCAACAGGGGTGCGGAGGGCAAAGCGGAGAGATTCCCGAACAGAGGATCGGTGCCAACCGGCACTCACCAGCCCGAGAGGCTCGTCTGCTCACCCGCAGGGGCGGGCGGGGCTGGGAGCTGAGGCTCGGGCTTCGGTTGGATCCCAGGGAGAGGACTGGCGGAGTGAACACAGCCTGAAGGGGTTAGTGCGCCACAGCTAGCTGGGAGGCAGTCCGGAGAAAAGTCTGGACCTGCCGAAGAGGCAAGAGACTTTTTCTTTCCTCTTTGTTTCCTGGTGCGCGAGGAGAGGGGACTAAGAGCGCAGCTTAAAGGAGCTCCAGAGACGGGCACGAGCCGCGGCTATCAGCGCGGACCCCAGAGACGGGCATGAGACGCTAAGGCTGCTGCTGCCGCCAACAAGAAGCCTGTGTGTGAGCACAGGTCACTATCCACACCTCCCTTCCGGGAAGCCTGTGCAGCCCGCCACTGCCAGGGTCCCTGGATCCAGGGACAACTTCCCCAGGAGAACGCACGGCGCGCCTCAGGCTGGTGCAATGTCCTGCTGGCCTCTGCCGCCGCAGGCTCGCCCAGCATCCGCACCCCTACCTCCCCCCGGCCTGAGTGAGCCAGAGCCCCCGAAGCAGCTGCTCCTTTAACTCCGTCCTGTCTGAGCGAAGAGCAGACGCCCTCCGGCGACCTACACGCAGAGGCAGGGTCAAATCCAAACCTGAGCCCCGGGAGCTGTGCGAGCAAAAAAGAGAAAGGGAAATCTCTCCCAGCAGCCTCAGGAGCAGCGGATTAAAGCTCCACAATCAACTTGATGTACCCTGCATCTGTGGAATACATGAGTAAACAACGAATCATCCCAAATTGAGGAGGTGGACTTTGAGAGGAAGATTTATGATTTTTCCCCCTCTTCCTCTTTTTGTGAGTGTGTATGTGTATGCTTCTCTGTGAGATTTTGTCTGTATAGCTTTGCTTTCACCATTTGTCCTAGGGTTCTATCCGTCCGTTTTTTTTTTCTTTTTAAAAAATTTTTTTCTTAATAATTATTTTTTATTTTAATAACTTTATTTTATTTTATCTTAATTTATTTTATTTTATCCTCTTTCTTTCCCTTCCTTTCTTTCTTTCTTCCTCCCTCCCTCCCTCCCTCTCTCCCTCTCTCTCTCTCTCTCCCCCCCCCCTTTCTTTCTTTCTTCTTTTTCTCCCTTTTATTCTGAGCCGTGTGGATGAAAGGCTCTTGGTGCTGCAGCCAGGAGTCAGTGCTGTGCCTCTGAGGTGGGAGAGCCAACTTCAGGACACTGGTCAACAAGAGACCTCCCAGCTCCACATAATATCAAATGGTGAAAATCTCCCAGAGATCTCCATCTCAACACCAGCACCCAGCTTCACTCAACGACCAGCAAGCTACAGTGCTGGACACCATATGCCAAACAACTAGCAAAACAGGAACACAACCCCACCCATTACCAGAGAGGCTGCCTAAAATCATTAAGTCCACAGACACCCCAAAACACACCACCAGACGTGGACCTGCCCACCAGAAAGACAAGATCCAGCCTCATCCACCAGAACACAGGCACTAGTCCCCTCCACCAGGAAGCCTACACACCCCACTGAACCAACTTTAGCCACTGGGGACAGACACCAAAAACAACAGGAACTACGAACCTGCAGCCTGCAAAAAGGAGACCCCAAACACAGTAAGATAAGCAAAATGAGAAGACAGAAAAACACACAGCAGAGGAAGGAACAAGATAAAAACCCACCAGACCTAACCAATGAAGAGGAAATAGGCAGTCTACCTGAAAAAGAACTCAGAATAATGATAGTAAAGATGATCCAAATCTTGGAAATAGAATAGAGAAAATGCAAGAAACATTTAACAAGAACCTAGAAGAACTAAAGATGAAACAAGCAGTGATGAACAACACAATAAATGAAATTAAAAATACTCTAGATGGGATCAATAGCAGAATAACTGAGGCAGAAGAACGGATAAGTGACCTGGAAGATAAAATAGTGGAAATAACTACTGCAGAGCAGAATAAAGAAAAAAGAATGAAAAGAACTGAAGACAGTCTCAGAGACCTCTGGGACAACATTAAATGCACCAACATTCGAATTATTGGGGTTCCAGAAGAGGAAGAGAAAAAGAAAGGGACTGAGAAAATATTTGAAGAGATTATAGTTGAAAACTTCCCTAATATGGGAAAGGAAATAGTTAATCAAGTCCAGGAAGCACAGAGAGTCCCATACAGGATAAATCCAAGGAGAAATACGCCAAGACACATATTAATCAAACTGTCAAAAATTAAATACAAAGAAAACATATTAAAAGCAACAAAGGAAAAACAACAAATAACACACAAGGGAATCCTCATAAGGTTAACAGCTGATCTTTCAGCAGAAACTCTGCAAACCAGAAGGGACTGGCAGGACATATTTAAAGTGATGAAGGAGAAAAACCTACAACCAAGATTACTCTACCAAGCAAGGATCTCATTCAGATTTTATGGAGAAATTAAAACCTTTACAGACAAGCAAAAGCTGAGAGAGTTCAGCACCACCAAACCAGCTTTACAACAAATGCTAAAGGAACTTCTATAGGCAGGAAACACAAGAGAAGGAAAAGACCTACAATAACAAACCCAAAACAATTAAGAAAATGGGAATAGGAACATACATATCGATAATTACCTTAAATGTAAATGGATTAAATGCTCCCACCAAAGGACACAGACTGGCTGAATGGATACAAAAACAAGACCCATATATATGCTGTCTACAAGAGACCCTCTTCAGACCTAGAGACACATACAGACTGAAAGTAAGGGGATGGAAAAAGATATTCCATGCAAATAGAAACCAAAAGAAACCTGGAGTAACAATTCTTATATCAGACAAAATGGACATTAAAATAAAGACTATTAGAAGAGACTAAGAAGGACACTACATAATGATCAAGGGATCGATCCAAGAAGAAGATATAACAATTGTAAATATTTATGCACCCAACATAGGAGCACCTCAATACATAAGGCAAATGCTAACAGCCATAAAAGGGGAAATCAACAGTAACACATTCATAGTAGGGGACGTTAACACTCCACTTTCACCAATGGACAGATCATCCAAAATGAAAATAAATACGGAAACACAAGCTTTAAATGATACATTAAACAAGATGGACTGAATTGACATTAATAGGACATTCCATCCAAAAACAACAGAATACAATTTTTCTCAAGTGCTCATGGAACATTCTCCAGGATAGATCATATCTTGGGTCACAAATCAAGCCTTGGTAAATTTAAGAAAATTGAAATTTTATCAAGTATCTTTTCCGACCACAACACTATGAGACTAGATATCAATTACAGGAAAAGATCTGTTAAAAAAATACAAACACATGGAGGCTAAACAATACACTACTTAATAACGAAGTGATCACTGAAGAAATCAAAGATGAAATCAAAAAATACCTAGAAAAAAATGACAATGGAGACACGACGACCCAAAACCTATGGGATGCAGCAAAAGCAGTTCTAAGAGGGAAGTTTATAGCAATACAATCCTACCTCAAGAAACAAGAAAAATCTCAAATAAACAATCTAACCTTACACATAAAGGAACTAGAGAAAGAAGAACAAACAAAACCCAAAGTTAGCAGAAGGAAAGAAATCATAATGATCAGAGCAGAAATAAATGAAATAGAAACAAAGAAATCAATAGCAAAGATCAATAAAACTAAAAGGTGGTTCTTTGAGAAGATAAACAAAATTGATAAACCTTTAGCCAGACTCATCAAGAAAAAGAGAGAGAGGACTCAAATCAATAACATTAGAAATGAAAAAGGAGAAGTTACAACAGACACCACAGAAATACAAAGCATCCTAAGAGACTACTACAAGCAACTCTATGCCAAAAAAATGGACAACCTGGAAGAAATGGACAAATTCTTAGAAATGCACAACCTGCCAAGACTGAACCAGGAAGAAATAGAAAATATGAACAGACAATCACAAGTAATGAAATTGAAACTGTGATTACAAATCTTCCAACAAACAAAAGCCCAGGACCAGATGGCTTCACAGGTGAATTCTATCAAACTTTTACAGAAGAGCTAACACCTGTCCTTCTCAAACTCTTCCAAAATATAGCAGAGGGAGGAACACTCCCAAACTCATTCTACGAAGCCACCATCACCTTGATACCAAAACCAGACAAGGATGTCAAAAAGAAAGAAAACTACAGGCCAATATCACTGCTGAACATAGATGCAAAAATCCTCAACAAAATACTAGCAAACAGAATCCAGCAGCACATTAAAAGGATCATACACCATGATCAAGTGGGGTTTATTCCAGGAATGCAAGGATTCTTCAATATATGCAAACCAATCAATGTGATACACCATATTAACAAATTGAAGGAAGAAAACCATATGATCATCTCAATAGATGCAGAGAAAGCTTTCGACAAAATTCAACACCCATTTATGATAAAAACCCTGCAGAAAGTAGGCATAGAGGGAACTTTCCTCAACATAATAAAGGCCATATATGACAAACCCACAGCCAACATAATCCTGAATGGTGAAAAACTGAAAGCATTTCCACTAAGATCAGGAATAAGATAAGGTTGCCCACTCTCATCACTCTGATTCAACATAGTTTTGGAAGTTTTAGCCACAGCAATCAGTGAAGAAAAGAAAATAAAAGGAATCCAAATCGGAAAAGAAGAAGTAAAGCTGTCACTGTTTGCAGATGACATGATACTATACATAGAGAATCCTTAAGATGCTACCAGAAAACTACTAGAGCTAATCAATGAATTTGGTAAAGTAGCAGCATACAAAATTAATGCACAGAAACCTCTTGCATTCCTACACACTAATGATGAAAAATCTGAAAGTGAGATCAAGAAAACACTCCCATTTACCATTGCAACAAAAAGAATAAAATATCTAGGAATAAACCTACCTAAGGAGACAAAAGACCTGTATGCAGAAAATTATAAGACACTGATGAAAGAAAGTAAAGACGATACAAACTGATGAAGAGATATACCATGCTCTTGGATTGGAAGAATCAACATTGTGAAAATGACTCTACTACCCAAAGCAATCTACAGATTCAATGCAATCCCTATCAAACTACCACTGGCATTTTTAACAGAACTAGAACAAAAAATTTCACAATCTGTATGGAAACACAAAAGACCCCGAATAGCCAAAGCAATCTTGAGAACGAAAAACGGAGCTGGAGGAATCAGGCTCCCTGACTTCAGACTATACTACAAAGCTACAGTAATCAAGACAGTGTGGTACTGGCACAAAAACAGAAATGTAGATCAATGGAACAGGATGGAAAGCCCAGAGATAAACCCCCACACATATGGTCACCTTATCTTTGATAAAGGAGGCAGGAATATACAGTGGAGAAAGGACAGCCTCTTCAATAAGTGGTGCTGGGAAAACTGGACAGGTACATTTAAAAGTATGAGATTAGAACACTCCCTAACACCATACACAAAAATAAGCTCAAAATGGATTAAAGACCTAAATGTAAGGCCAGAAACTGTCAAACTCTTAGAGAAAAACATAGGCAGAACACTCTATGACATAAATCACAGCAAGATCCTTTTTGACCCACCTCCTAGAGAAATGGAAATAAAAACAAAAATAAACAAATGGGACCTAATGAAACTTCAAAGCTGTTGCACAGCAAAGGAAACCATAAACAAGACCAAAAGACAACCCTCAGAATGGGAGAAAATATTTGCAAATGAAGCAATTGACAAAGGATTAATCTCCAAAATTTACAAGCAGCTCATGCAGCTCAATAACAAAAAAACAAACAACCGAATCCAAAAATGGGCTGAAGACCTAAATAGACATTTCTCCAAAGAAGATATACAGACTGCCAACAAACACATGAAAGAATGCTCAACATCATTAATTAGAGAAATGCAAATCAGAACTACAATGAGATATCTCAAACCAGTCAGAATGGCCATCATCAAAAAATCTAGAAACAATAAATACTGGAGAGGGTGTGGAGAAAAGGGAACCCTCTTGCACTGCTGGTGGAAATGTGAATTGGTACAGCCACTATGGAGAAGAGTATGGAGGTTCCTTAAAAAACTACAAGTAGAACTACCATATGACCCAGCAATCCCACTATTGGGCATATACCCTGAGAAAATCAAAATTCAAAAAGAGTCATGTACCAAAATGTTCATTGCAGCTCTATTTACAATAGCTCAGAGATGGAAACAACCTAAGTGTCCATCATCGGATGAATGGATAAAGAAGATGTGGCACATATATACAATGGAATATTACTCAGCCATAAAAAGAAACGAAATTGAGCTATTTGTAATGAGGTGGATGGACCTAGAGTCTGTCATACAGAGTGAAGTAAGTCAGAAAGAGAAAGACAAATACCGTATGCTAACACATATATATGGAATTAAAAAAAAACATATCATGAAGAACCTAGTGGTAAGACAGGAATAAAGACACAGACCTACTAGAGAATGGACTTAAGGATATGGGGAAGGGGAAGGGGAAGCTGTGACAAAGTGAGAGAGTGGCATGGACATATGTACACTACCAAACGTAAAACAGATAGCTAGTGGGAAGCAGCCACATAGCACAGGGAGATCAGCTTGGTGCTTTGTGACCACCTAGAGGGGTGGGATAGGGAGGGTTGGAGGGAGGGAGACACAAGAGGGAAGAGACATGGGAACATATGTACATGTATAACTAATTCACTTCGTTATAAAGCAGAAACTAACACACCATTGTAAAGCAATTATACTGCAATACAGATGTTAAAAAAAAAAAAGATGGCAGAGGAGTAAGATGTAGAGATCACCTTCCTCCCCAGAAATACATCAAAAATACATCTACATGTGGAACAACTCCTACAGAACACCTACTGAATGCTGGCAGAAAACCTCAGACTTCCCAAAAGGCAAGAAAATCCCCATGTACCTGGGTAGGGCAAAAGAAAAAACAGAGACAAAGAACAGGGACGGGACCTGTGCCTCTGGGAGGGAGCTGTGAAGGAGGAAAAGTTTCCATACACTAGGAAGCCCCTTCACTGGTGGGGACAGGGGAGGGAAGCTTCAGAGCCACAGAGGAGAATGCAACAACAGGGGTGCAGAGGGCAAAGCGGAGAGATTCCCACACAGAAGATCAGTGCCAACCAGCACTCACCGGCCTGAGACGCTTGTCTGCTCACCCACTGGGGTGGGTGGTGGCTGGGAGCTGAGGCTTGGGCTTTGGAGGTCAGACCCCAGGGAGAGGACTGGGGCTGGATGCATGAAGACAGCCTGAAGGGGGCTAGTGTTCCACAGCTAGCCAGGAGGGAGTGCAGGAAAAAGTCTGGACCTGCTGGAGAGGCAAGAGACCATTGTTTCAGGGTGCGCGAGGAGCGGGACTTTCTGCTCCATGTGCCCACAGGCGGCAGAGCCCCGCCTAAGCAAGCTCCAGAGATGGGCACGAGCAGAAGCTATCATCTCGGACCACAGAGGTGGGTACACTGCTACTGCTGCTGCCGCTGCCACCAAGAATCCTGTGTGCAAGCACAGGTCACTATGCACACCCCCCTGGGAGCCTGTGCAGGACGCCACTGCCAGGGTCCCGTGATCCAGGGCCAACTTCCCTGGGAAAACACATGGCATGCCTCAGGCTATTGCAACATCACGCTGGCCTCTGCCACCGCAGGCAAGCCCCTCATTCCAATTATGACTACCGTACCCCTCCCTCTCCCCAGCCTGAGTAAGCAAGAGAGTCCTAATCAGCCGCTGCTTTAACCCCCTCCTGTCTGGGCATGGAACAGACAACTGAGAGTGGCCTACATGCAGAGGCGGGGCTAGAACCAAAGCTGAAACCCAGGAACTGTGCGAATAAAGAAGAGAAAGGGAAATTGCTCTGTGCAGCCTCAGGAGCAGCAGATTAAATCCCCACAATTGGCTTGATAAACCCTGCATCTGTGGAATACCTGAATAGACAATGAATATTCCCAAAACTGAGGTGGTGGACTTTGGAAGGAATAATAGACTTGGGGTTTTCTTTCTGCATTTGATTTGTTTTTGGTTTTATGTTTACCTTAGTTTAGTTTATAGTGCTTGTTTTCATTGGTGGGTTTGTTTATTGGTTTGGTTGCTCTCTTCCTTTATTATTTTTTTCCTTTTTATGAGTGTGTGTGTGTATGTTTCCTATGTGATTTTTGTCTGTTTAGTTTTGCTTTTACCATTTGTTTTGGGGTTCTGTCTGCTTTTTGTTTTTTTTTTTTCTTTCCTTCCTTTTCTTCTGTGCTGTGCAGCTGGCAGGGTCTTGGTGCTCCAGGCGGGTGTTGGGCCTGAGCATCCGAGGTGGGAGAGCCAAGTCCAGGACACTGGACCACCAGAGACCTCCCGGCCCCATGTAATATTAATTGGCGAGAGCTCTCCCAGAGATCTCCATCGCAACACTAAGACCCAGCTCCACCCAACGGCCAGCAAGCTCGAGTGCTGGATGCCCCATGACAAACAACTAGCAAGACAAGAACACAACCCCACCCATTAGCAGAGAGGCTGCCTAAAGTCATACTAAGTTCACAAACACCCCCAAAACACACCACCAGACGTGGCCCTGCCCAGCAGTGGGACAAGATCCAGCCCCACCCACCAGAACACAGGCGCCAGTCCCCCCCACCAGGAAGCCTACACAAGCCACTGAACCAACCTCACCCAGTGGGGGCAAACACCAGAAATAAAAGGAACTATGAAACTTCAGCCTGTGAAAAAAAGACCCCAAACACAGTAAGTTAAACAAAATGAGAAGACAGAGAAATATGTAGCAGATGAAGGAGCAAGGTAAAAACCCACCAGACCAAACAGATGAAGGGGAAATAGGAAGTCTACCTGAAAAAGAACTCAGAGTAATTATAGTAAAGATGATCTAAAATCTCAGAAATAGAGTGGAGAAAGTACAAGAAACGTTTAACAAGGAACCAGAAGAATTAAAGAGCAAACAAAAAATGATGAACAGCACAATAAATGAAATTAAAAATACTCTAGAAGGAATCAATAGCAGAACAACTCAGGCAGAAGAATGGATAAGTGAACTGGAAGATAGAATAGTGGAAAAAACTGTTGCAGAGCAGAATAAAGAAAAAAGAATGAAAATTATTGAGAACAGTCTCAGAGACCTCTGGGACAACATTAAATGCACCAACATTCGAATTATAGGGGTCCAAAAATAAGAAGAGAAGAATAAAGGGTCTGAGAAAATATTTGAAGAGATTATCGTCAAAAGATTCCTTAACACGGGAAAGGAAATAGTAAATCAAGTCCAGGAAGTGCGAAGAGTCCCATATAGGATAAATCCAAGGAGAAACACGCCAAGACACATATTAATCAAACTATCAAAAATTAAATACAAAGGAAAAATATTAAAAACAGCGAGGGAAAAGCAACAAATAACATACAAGGGAATCCCTGCATGTTAACAGCTGATCTTACAGCAGAAACTCTGCAAGCCAGAAGGGAGTGGCAGGACATATTTAAAGTAATGAAAGGGAAAAACCTACAACCAAGATTACTCTACCCAGCAAGGATCTCATTCTGATTCGATGGAGAAATTAAAACCTTTACAGACAAGCAAAAGCTAAGAGAATTCAGCACCACCAAACCAGCTCTACAACACATGCTAAAGGAACTTCTCTAGGCAGGAACCACAAGAGAAGGAAAAGACCTATAAAAACAAAAAAAACAATTAAGAAAGTGGTAATAGGAACATACATATTGATAATTACCTTAAATGTAAATGGGTAAATGCTCAAACAAAAAGACACAGACTGGCCGAATGGACACAAAAACAAGACCCGTATATATGCTGTCTACAAGACACCCACTTCAGACCTAGGGCCACATACAGACTGAAAGTGAGGGAATGAAAAAAGATATTCCATGCAAATTGGAAATCAGAAGAAAGCTGGAGTATCAATACTCATATCAGATAAAATAGACTTTAAAATAAAGAATGTTACAAGACACAAAGAAGGACACTACATAATGATCAAGGGATCAATCCAAGAAGAAGATATAAAAATTGTAAATATTTATGCACCCAACATAGGAGCACTTCAATACACAAGGCAAATGCTAACAGCCATAAAAGGGGAAATCGACAGTAACACAATAATAGTGGGGGGACTTTAACACCCCATTTACACCAATGGACAGATCATCCAAAATGAAAATAAATAAGGAAACACAAGCTTTAAATGACATATTAGACCAGATGGACTGAATTGATATTTATAGGACATTCCATCCAAATACAACAGAATACAGTTTCTTCTCAAGTTCACATGGAACATTCTCCAGGCTAGATCATATCTTGGATTACAAATCAAGCCTTGGTAAATTTAAGAAAATTGGAATCCCATCAAGCGTCTTTTCCAACCACAACATATGAGACTAGATATCAATTACAGGGAAAAAAACGTAAAAAATACAAACACATGGAGGCTAAACAATATGCTACTAAGTAACCAAGAGATCACTGAAGAAATCAAAGAGGAAATCAAAAAATACGTGGAAAAAAATGACAATGAAAACAAAATGACCCAAAACCTATGGGATGCAGCAAAAGCAGTTCTAAGAGGGAAGTTTACAGCAATACAATCCTACCTCAAGAAACAAGAAAAATCTCAAATAAACAACCTGACCTTATACTTAAATCAATTAGAGACAGATGAACAAAAAAACCCCAAAGTTAGCAGAAGGAAAGAAATCATAAACATCAGATCAGAAATAAATGAAAAAGAAATGAAGGAAACAAACAAGGATCAATAAAACTAAAACGTGTTTCTTTGAGAAGATAAACAAAATTGATAAATCATTCTTGATTGGTAAGTTAAGAAAAAAAGGGGAGAAGACTCAAATCAACAGAATTAGAAAGGAGAAAGGAGAAGTAACAACTGACACTGCAGAAATACAAAGGATCATGAGAGACAACTTCAAGCAACTATATGCCAATAAAATGGACAACGTGGAAGAAATGGACAAATTCTTAGAAAAGTACAGCCTTCCAAGACTGAACCAAGAAGAAGCAGAAAATATGAACAGATCAATCACAAGCACTGAAATTGAAACTGTGATTAAAAATCTTCCAACAAACAAAAGTCTAGGACCAGATGGCTTCACAGATGAATTCTATAAAACATTTAGAGAAGAGCTAACACCTGTCCTTCTCAAACTCTTCCAAAATATAGCAGAAGGAGGAACGCTCCAAAACTCATTCTGTGAGGCCACCATCACCCTAGTACCAAAACCAGACAAAGATTTCACAAAAAAAGAAAACTACAGGCCAAAATCCTCAACAAAATACTAGCAAACAGAATCCAGCAGCACATTAAAAGGATCATACACCATGATCAAGTGGGGTTTATCCCAGGAATGCAAGTATTCTTCAATATATGCAAATAAATCAATGTGATACACCATATTAACAAATTGAAGGATAAAAAACCATATGATAATCTCAATAGATGCAGAAAAAGCTTTTGACAAAATTCAACACCCATTTATGATAAAAACTCTCCAGAAAGTGGGTATAGAGGGAACCTACCTCAACATAATAAAGGCCACATATGACAAACCCACAGCCAACATCATTCTCAAAGGTGAAAAACTGAAACATTTCCTCTAACATCAAGAACAAGACAAGGACGTCCACTCTCGCCACTATTATTCAACATAGTTTTGGAAGTTCTAGCCACGGCAATCAGAGAAGAAAAAGAAATAAAAGGAATCCAAATTAGAAAAGAAGAAGTAAAGCTGTCACTGTTTGCAGATGACATGATATTATACATAGAGAATCCTAAAGATGCTACCAGAAAACTACTAGAGCTAATCAATGAATTTGGTAAAGTAGCAGGATACAATATTAATGCACAGAAATCTCTTGCATTCCTATACACTAACAATGAAAAATCTGAAAGAGGAACTAAGGAAACACTCCCATTCACCTCTGCAACAAAAAGAATAAAATAACTAGGAATAAACCTACCTAAGGAGACAAAAGACCTGGATACAGAAAACTGTAAGACACTGATGAAAGAAAGTAAAGACGATACAAACTGATGAAGAGATATACCATGCTCTTGGATTGGAAGAATCAACATTGTGAAAATGACTATACTACCCGAAGCAATCTAAAGATTCAGTGCAATCCCTATCAAACTATCAATGCCATTTTTCAGCGAACTAGAACAAAAAATTTTTACAATCTGTATGGAAGCACAAAAGACCCCAAATAGCCAAAGCAACCTTGAGAAAGAAAAATGGAGCTGGACGAATCAGACTCCCTGACTTCAGACTATACTACAAAGCTACAGGAGTCAAGACAATATGGTACTGGCACAAAAACAGAAATATGGATCAATGGAACAGGATAGAAAGCCTAGAGATAAACCCACACACATATGGTCACCTTATCTTTGACAAAGGAGGCAAGAATATACGATGGAGAAAAGACAGCCTCTTCAATAAGTGGTGCTGGGAAAACTGGACAGTTATATGTAAAAGAATGAAATTAGAACACTTCCTAACACCATACACAAAAATGAACTCAAAATGGATTAAAGACCTAAATGTAAGGCCAGACACTATATATTTTCCTCTTAGAGGAAAACATAGGCAGAACACTCTATGACATAAATCACAGCAAGATCCTTTTTGACCCACCTCCTAGAGAAATGGAAATAAAAACAAAAATAAACAAATGGGGCCTAATGAAACTTAAAAGCTTTTACACAGCAAAGGAAACCATAAACAAGACGAAAAGACAACCCTCAGAATGGGAGAAAATATTTGCAAACGAAGCAACTGACAAAGAATTAATCTCCAAAATATACAAGCAGCTCATGCAGCTCAATGTCAAAAAAACAAACAATCCAACCCAAAAATGGGCAGAAGACCTAAACAGACATTTCTCCAAAGAAGATATACAGACTGCCAACAAACACATAAAAGGATGCTCAACATCACTAATCATTAGAGAAATGCAAATCAAAACCACAATGAGGTATCAACTCACACCAATCACAATGGCCATCATCAGAAAATCTACAAACAGTAAATGCTGGAGAGGGTGTGGAGAAAAGGGAATCTTCTTGCACTGTTGGTGGGAATGTAAATTGATACAGCCACCATGGAGAAAAGTATGGAGGTTCCAAAAGACTAAAAATAAAACTACCATATGACACAGCAATCCCACGACTGGGCATATACCCTGAGAGAACCATATTTCAAAAAGAGACATGTACCACAATGTTCATTGCAGCACTATCTACAATAGCCAGGACATGGAATCAACCTAAGTGTCCATCAACAGATGAATGGATAAAGAAGATGTGGCACATATATACAATGGAATATTAGTCATAAAAATAAAGGAAATTGAGTTAGTTGTAATGAGGTGGATGAACCTAGAGTCTGTCACACAGAGTGAAGTAAGTCAGAATCTAAGAAAAAAAAATGGTTCTGATGAACCTAGGGGCAGGACAGAAATAAAGACGCAGATGTAGAGAATGGACTTGAGGACATGGAGGGGGAAAGGGGAAGCTGGGACAAAGTGAGAGAGTAGCACTGACATATATACACTACCAAATGTAAAATAGATAGCTAGTGGGAAGCAGCTGCACAGCACAGGGAGGTCAGCTCAGTGTTTTGTGACCACCTACAGGGGTGGGATAGGAAGGGTGGGAGGGAGGCTCAAGAGGGAGGGGATATGGGGATATATGTATACATATAGCTGATTCACTTTGTTATACATCAGAAACTAACAAAACATTGTAAGGCAATTATACTCTAATAAAGCTGTAAATTAATTAATTAATTAATTAAATAGACTTAATCCCTAATACAGTTGACCCTTGAACAATATGGGTTTGTATTGCATAGGTCCACTTATACATGGATTTTTTTCAGTAGTATATACTGTTGTACTACACCATCTGTGTTGGTTGAATCCATGCATGCAGAGCGCCGCAAACAGAGAACTGCAAATACAGAGGGCCAACTGTAAGTTACATGTGGATTTTCAACAGTGTGGAGGGTCAGCACTCCAACCCTCAGGTTGTCCAAGGGTCAACTGTATATCAATAATTACATTTACTGTAAATGGCCTAAATATACCAATTAAAAGACAGAGATTGTTAGGGTAGACTGATAAAGATGATTCAACTAATCACTATATTGTCCATGTGTAATATACTTAAATAAATTTTTAAAAAGATGACCCAACTATATATGCTATTAGAAACTCACTTCAAACATAATAATTGTCTTAGTTCATTTGGGCTGCTATAACAAAATACCATAGATGGGGTGGCTTATAAACAACAAATATTTCTTACAGTTCTGGAGGCTGGGCAGTCCAAGATCAAGGCATGATAGATTTGGTGTCTGGTGAAATGGGCAAGGGACCTCTCTGGGGTCTCTTTTATAAAGACACTAATCTCATTCATGAGGCAGAGCCACGATGACCTACTCACCCTCCAAGGGCTCCACCTCCAAATACCAACACACTGTGGATTAGATTATAATACATGAACGGGGGGGCACAAATATTGTCTATAGCAGTGAGGCAGGTAGGTTGAAAGTAAAAGGATGGAAAAAGCTATACCATGCAAAACATTGCTCAGAAGAAAATAGGAGTGGATATATTCATATCAGATAAAGTAGACTTCAGAACAAAGAAAACTACCAGAGACAGAGAGATTCATTATATAATGATAAAAGGGTCAACCCGTCTAGAATACACAGCAATCTTGATTGTGTATGCACTACACAAGAAAGCTACAGAATATATAAGGCAAAAACTGATAGAAACAGAAGGAGAAATAGACAAATTCACAATTACAGTTGGAGACCTCAACACCTTTCTCTCAACAATTAATAGAGAAACTAGACAGAGAATCAGTAAGGATACAGCCAACAATACCATCAATCAACAGAGTCTAATCAACAGAGTCTAATTCCATCCAACAACAGGAAAATACACATTCTTTTCCAGTATCTATGGATCATATACCAAGATAGACTATATCATAGGCCGTGAAACAAACTTTAACATATTTAAAATAATTGAAACCATAGAGGGAAAAGAACTTTTAGAACTGATAAAAAATTTGCAGAGTGGTCTGTTATAAAATAAATATACAAAAAGCAATAACAATATTCACTTAAACTATGGTATCAAAATAATCCTATTCACAGCAACAATAAACAAAATAAAATATCTAGTATATACTCAACAGCAATTGTGCTGGAGTTATGTGAGAAAAACCATAAAGTCTCACTGAGAACTAAATTTTGTAGATATATACAAGATTACCCAAAAATTTATATGGAAAGGTAAAGAAACCAGAATAGCTGAAACAATTCTAAACACAAGAATATAGTGGGATGAATCAGTCTACTCAATTTCAAGACATTATATAGCTACAGTAATCAAGGCTGTGTAACACTTTCTGTGTACTCAAATAAGTAGATTTAATATTGGAAGAAATCCATTAATCCTCAGATAAATCTCCAAATACAAAACAATTCCAATACAACTCTTACAGAATTTACTTGGGAAAAGACACACCTGATTCAGCCAAGAACATTTTGCAAAGGGTAATAGGGTGAGACTTACCATACCAAATATTGACATGTATGATATAGTTTCAGTAATTAAAAGTATTTTAGGGTGGAGGATTACACAGACAAGTGGAAGAGAATAGAAAGTACATAATCAGATCCATGCATATGTACAAATTTAGTATGAGTTTATGTATGTAAAACAATTGTTTCATATATTTTGATGGGTTTTCTAGTTGTGGCAGGAGGGTAAATCAAGCCCTGCATCTCCCTTATGCTAGAAACAGGCATCCTCTGGCTGCTTTCAGAGAATAGACTGTGGGGGGTCCAGGCCATAAAGGGGAGACAGCTCTGGGGCTCTTTGATGATCCAGACAAGAGCTGTGGTTTGAAAGAGGAGAGTTGGGGGCATGGGGAGGTTCTGTGAAAAGTGCCCGGATTTAAGTGGATTTTGAAGAAAGAACCAACAGAACTTGCTAATGGATTAGATGTGTGGGTGAGAAAGAGTGGACTGCAGCATGACTGAGCAACTGGAAAAATAGAGTCCTGAGCTGGGCAAGCCTGCAGAAGGCATAGGATACAGGGTGGTTCAGACTGATTCATATCAGATATCCAGGTGAAGATGCTGAGTGGGCAGAAACTACAGTGCATGCATATAAACATACACATCTGTATTTTCAAGTTTTCCATAATGAATTATACTATTTTTGTATTATTTTATCGGAAAAAGTCATTTTAAAAGTCATTGGCGGGCTTCTCTGGCGGCACAGTGGTTGAGAGTCTGCCTGCCGATGCAGGGGACGTGGGCTCGTGCCCTGGTCCGGGAGGATCCCACATGCCGCAGAGCGGCTGGGCCCGTGAGCCATGGCCACTGAGCCTGCGTGTCCGGAGCCTGTGCTCCACAACAGGAGAGGCCACAACAGTGAGAGGCCCGCATACCACAAAAAAAAAAAAAAAAAAAAAAAAGTCATTGGCTATATTTTACTAATTTCAGAACTTCCAAATTATCATCATTTCTAATTTAGCAGATTTGCCCCCCTAACAGTTCAGAAGAGGTTGAGAAATGCATGTGAGCTTCCTTGAGCAAGCAGTCAGTTAAGGAGATGACTCACGGGGGCCCTGGAGAAATCCTCTGCAGAAGGAAGAAGGGGCTTAACCTCCACACCACCCGGCGGCACAGTGACAGCCCAAACCACCACTGAGGAAGGATCCAGCCCCCTAAGTTTTTCTTTTCCTTTCTTTAAGCAGAGAACCCAAAGTGGAGGAAGATCGTTCCTCATTGAGGACAAAATGGCAGCTTAAAAGTGGTGGGGACTTAGACCAAGCATCCAGGTAAGGAAGCAGGTTGGATTCCACAAACATTGATTACTTGCTACTTGCCAGGGATATGAACTACAAACAGGGTCATAACAAGGAATTTGCAATGCAGTAGGGAAAAAAATTAAAATCATGAACAGGAAGGGAAAAGGAAAGGAATGAACATGTATTAGTAACCACTCATTTGCCACTAATTTCATCACAACTAGGCTATGAGTCAGGAGTCCAGGCTTGCAGAGGGGGAAGAGGCAAACACTCCAACACAAATGCCCAGATGCAGGGGTGAGTCCAAAACATTTAACAACAGACTGGTGAGAGCATCCTGGCCAATCACCAGTCCTGCCCAGGCGGGTGGTGGGGAAGTCCACTGAGAAATGAACTTACACTTTGTCCTAAAGGATAACCGTAAGTTTCTTACAGGCAAGTAACCTCTCTGACTTCAGTTTTCCAGAAGCCTGAGTTCCTTGAGGAGACCAAGAGTAGGGAAAAGAAGCAAGAGGGGCAAAGGCTAAATCTGGGGGATGGAGCAGGGCACAAACAGAGCACAAGTTGCCCACCTGGGGAGGGACTGAGTCAGCAGGTGCCATAGCAGTGGGAAAAGCTAGGCCCCATTGGGAGGTACCAGCTCAGTGTACCCCAGAGGCTGGAAGTTGAACCCCAGGCTACCAGCTTTGGCCATGCTCCCAGGACCAAGCTCATGATAGAAGCTGCAGAGCTACCTGCCTTCAAGGGAGCTTGGAAATGAGGCCACTGGGGTGACTGAGAGACTGAAAATGAGTCTCTTCCCCCATTGTCCAGGCGCCAAGGAAGCTTCCCAGATCCTGGGAAGGAGGACACTTTATTCCCACTCCCCAGGATGAATGGAGTCAAATTTCCCTAACCCAGCCACGTGGGAATTCAGAATTCAATTTATTTTGATTTAAAGGGAATAAAAGGAAGCTTCATTTCTTTTACACGGGGGTCTATGGACTAAGATGAATACCCTTTCATAGAGGTTTCACAGCCCCCTAGTCATTTATTTATGGAGCAAAACTGGACGGGGTGAGTAGAAGAGATGTTCAACTGGGGCTATGGTTTTATAGCTCTCCAAGGACAGCTTCCTACATTCTACAAATAATGTTCTCACTCCTGCTATGGGCAGCCTCTGGACTGGTTGTTGGCAACACAAACTTAATGAGGAAATGGGCCCTGCCATTAGGGACATCAGTCTGGAGGAAGAGGCAGATGTGCCCACAAATGATTCCTGAGCTCCTTGTGGCTGAAACAGACACAATTCAAGAGTTGGATTTGTCACTATTCATCTGAGAAGACCCTTCTTGCTTGGTCAGTGGTCAGTAATAAGGCATCGCTACCCAGAGGCAGGTTCCTGCATTGTAAGCTAAAAACCTTCAAGGACATAAACAGACTCAAGGGTACGCCTGCATAATTCAGTCCAATTCAGTGCTAGTTATGGCATCTCATACTGAGAACTCTGCTCTCTAAAGGACTCTATGACCAATAAATATTGTGAAATTATAGGAAAATTCCAGGATCCCTAACAAACAGTGAAGCAGAATGGTAACAGAGGATTAGGACCTAAAAGTCTTCATTAGGTTGCAATAAATAAATAAAAACAGTCTACATAAAAAAGTTATGTGCTTTTAAAACTATCTAAGATTCCCTGACCCAATATAGTGGACCAGGCAGATATGATTTTTGTTCTCTTTGTATCTCAGTCCCATCTGGAAATAAAACAATACTTAAATGGGCTCAATCAAGAGTTTAATAAAGAGATTATTTACAAAGATGTGGGCGGGGTGTAGGAAAACCCATAAACGATAGGTGGTGCCCTAGGGCCAGAAAGACCAGGGTCCTTGCCACACCTGCCTGAAGAAGCAAGGCTACTTCAGTCTGGAGCCGGAGGCCTATGTGAAGAGGGCCACCTGGTAAAAGCTGTGGCTGTTAGTAGGGGGCTCAGCCAGCCCAAGGCAACCTCACAGGGAGGGAGCTGAAGGAATAAATACTATGGCCTCACCCTTTCCTCCCTCTGATCTTCTGCTGGGCTCCCCATCGGCTGGATCCAACCAGACACAGAGGGCAGGGAAGGTGGTTAATGTAACTCTACAGGTCAGCCACCTGGAACAAAAGTCAAGGTAGAAGAGGGTGAGGAGTAGATGGGAAGGGGTGGTAAATGGAAGACATCTGACACACTCTTCCTCCTGAGCCCCCAGGGAAATGATGGTAGAAGAACAGAAAAGATTCATTCCCACACTATGCAGAGAATACGAGAGGGATCACTGGTGAACCAGAGATTTCCACAAAGGTTTGGTTGAAAGGAATGGACGATGTGAGTTAGCTGGGGAGGTAGGGCAGAGAAAGCTGTGATTTGAACATAGATGGGAGGCCTGTAGCTGTGAGTAGGAAACTAGCCATAGGAGATTCTAGACTCAGAATTGTCAAGCTTGACAACCACAGAGTGAGCAGTGGGGCCGGAAATAGGGAAATTAATTAAAGGGTCTGGATTCTGAATGATCTGCCATCTGCCTACTCAAATCCAAATGTAAAAAAAACAGCAGTTGGGGCTTCCCTGGTGGCGCAGTGGTTGAGAGTCCGCCTGCCGATGCAGGGGACACAGGTTCGTGCCCCGGTCCGGGAAGATTCCACATGCTGCGGAGTGGCTGGGCCCGTGAGCCATGGCTGCTAAGCCTGCACGTCCGGAGCCTGTGCTCCACAACGGGAGAGGCCATAACAGTGAGAGGCCCGCGTACCGCAAAAAAAAAAAATGCAGTCATGCATTCATGCTGTCCTTGAGCATATGGACATAACATCAGCCTTTAAGGTAAGAGGATCTCTCAAAGGTTCAGCAAGCTAAATGTAAAAGACCCAGCATAAATACATCACTGTGAAATTTCAGAATACCAATAAGAAAGATTTGAAAAGACTCCTAGAAGAAAAAAGAGTTACCTATTAAAAAAAAAAACTAGAATCAGACTCACATTAGATTTCTCATCAACAATACTAGACACTTGAGGACAATAGAGCATGACCTTCAAATTGCTGATGGATATTTAGATCTAGAATTCTATACCCAGCCAAATTATCAATAAAGTTTGAGGACAGAACAAAGCACTTTTCAGACATGCAAACACTCAGAGAGTTTGCCTCCCATGTACCTCTTCTGAAGAAGTCACTTAAGGAGTTAATCCTGTATTCATGGGTCTGGTTGATAGAGAAGAAGACATGGAACTGAGAGGGCAGGAAGGAACCAGAATGTCAGCTATATAGCAGCCAGAGATGCCACCAGCCCTGCCTGGAGCAAGAAGACAGCAGGTTTTGGAAGGGAGGTATCCAAGAAAAGATGTGGGGGGATTCCATAAGAGAGTATGACTGGGCTTCATAATAACTGAGAATATTAAAAATGCACAGAATGCAAGGCCAAAAAAGAAAAGATAACTAGAAAACTCTAAGAAAAACTAACATCTGCACCATAGAATCATAACAAAATATTGTAAAATTGGAGCAGATGTGAACAGAAGTCAGTGAATGTGATAAAAGAGTTGAATGAATTCTAAGTAATGGAGAAAATAACCTGGAAACTATAGTAATATAATGAATAAAATATGTTTCTTTTATCACCGAGAATAAAGAAAGGTAACCAGCAAAGGGGGTGGAGAAAATACACAAGAAAGGTATAATCTAAATATAACATAGAGGAAAACATGACGTGACTGTGAGCAATTAGTCGAGTACAAGAACAAATTCTTTTGAACATTCTTCTGTGAATAGCACAAGAGTGGGGTTCCTGGAATCACTGGGAAGGAATGTTGTCACAGAAACATAGTTTCTTCTTAGCTCTAAGGCAAACAATATTTACTCTTTATAATGGACATGTACTTACTGCCTAGAACTCTTTCCCCAGATATCCACATGGATTATTCCCTTACCTCCTTCAGAACTTCACTCAAATATCACCTTTTAGAGAGATCTTTTCTGACCATTCTGTCTAAATTACAAAACACACAGGTGTGTGTGCACACGTGTACACAAACACACACACACACACACACTCCCTGTACCCTTTCCTAGCTTAATTTTTCTCCTAAACACAATGATCATACTAAACATTTTACTTCTTTATCTTGTTTATTTTCTATCTCCACCTCACCACGAACGCCCCCACTAGAAAGCATGTTCTACAAGGGCAGGGATTTTTCTTTACTATTGTATTCATTGCTGTTTCCCCAGCACCAAGGACAGGGGCTAGCTCATGCTAGGTCCACAATAAATATTTGTTGCATTCATAAGTGTTGAATCAAGCCATAGGCAAGTCACAGAAACCATAATTGTGTCTATGTGATAGAAATTAAATGGCATTATGCTTGGCAATGCAAAAATGAAGGCACAGCATACAGAAGTGGGGGGGGAAGGCAAAAAAAAAATAAAAGAGGGAGAAGGAAAGTTAAAAGTGCTAATATTCTCTTTTTACTGTGTGGATAATTAAGATACTGTCCAGAGTTGATGAATAAGAAATATAGGTTTAAGAAGGTTATCTAAAGTTACATAGGTGACAATTAAAATAACTAAAAACAGTGATGTAACTATATTGGTACAAGTGAACTATATTGGTATGGAGGTGAAAGACGTAAATTAAGTTAAATTTCATATAACATAGCAAAAATCCACTAGATAATTCTAAAGTTGAGACATTCAGACATAAGCATAGTATTTCAAGTACAGAAATAACTGCAAAAGACCTTTTACTAGAAATGGTTAAACATGATTGCTGTGAAATTGTGGTTTAAATTATGAAAGACTACATTGTATCAGACTACCACTTCTGTAGATAATAATTATAAACTCTGGACAAAATGTTTGAAAAACTATTTGAAGGCACTAGAAAGTGACCTGAAGCAGGCATAAAGAGGAGGGGATTCAAGGCTTGAAATAAGGGAATTGTACTGGGTGAGATTAATGTTCTTATTAATTTTCCCCAAAGGCACTCCCTAGTCTGTATGGGGTGGAGCAGCTAGAACTGAAGTAGAAAGCCTGAGTTGGCTTGAAGTGTTAGAGTTTGAAGCAGCCAGAGAAGCTGAAAATTCAGAGGGAAAAAGCCAGGTGGGAAAAAAGGAACCACAGAATGGGGAGTCACCAAATTTGCATATAAACTCCCCTCAAATGCTTAGCTCACCCTGAACTGTGAATGTGCAGGGAAACTCTAAGAAGCCTGCTGAAAAGCAGCAGCTGAAAGAGTAGAGATTTCAGCTTTCACCCACTGCAAGGGAGACAATTTGAGTTTAGAATCCTCCCAAGTTAGAGGGATTTGGTCAACACTCAGGCTTTCCAAATAACAAAGTCTCAATGAACTCTGAGATAATATCAAGTGGTCTAACAATGTATGCAACTGAAGTTCCAGAAGGAGGGGGTGAGGAGCAGAAAATAATTGAGAAAATATAACACTGTTCACTGATGCCTCGTAAGAAATAATGGAGGCCAGCTGACAATGGAATTACATCTCTAAAGTGTTGAAGAAAAATGCTGTCAACACTGTATTCTATATTCAGTGAAAATACCCTCCAAAAATGAGACGAAAACTATTTTCAGATAAATGAAAGCTAAAAGAATTTGTCGTTAGACTTTTAATACAAGAAATGCTAAAGGAAGTTCTTCAGGCTAAAGGAAAGTGATACCCAATGAAAACCTGAATCTATAGGAAAGAATAAGCAAACTAGAAATGGTAAATAACTTTGTAAACATACAAGACTTTTCTCTTGCCATATTTACTTTAAAAACTGACTGTTTAAAGTAAAATAATAGCACTGTAAGGTGGGGCTTATAAGATTTAGAGAAATAAAAGATATAACAATAGCATAAAGGATGAGGTGGGAGAGTGAATAAATGGAATGATTCAATTTTAAAGTTATTTAATTTGTGACGTGTGAAGTATGAATTGTGATGTGGGAAGTATAAGGTGTGAAATGAGAAGTGGTAGATGTGAACAATGGTACAATGTAATTCTAAATAGGTTTTAATACATCAAGGATACATATTGTTAGCCTTAGAACAGCCACTAATATATAATAAAAATAGGTGTAACTAAAAAGTCAATAGTAGAAATAAAATAAAATCTGAAAACATTCAATTAATCCAAAAGAAGGCAGGATAAAAGGATCAAAAGAATGAAGGCCAAAAGAAGAAAACAACAAATCACGAGACAGTAGACTTAAACTCAAACCACACCAATAATTGCATTAAATGTAAAAGAAGTACTTTTAACGTCAGAAAAGCAGACTTCAAGGCAAAGAGTATTACTAAAGAAAAAATGGAATATTTCATAATTATAGAGGAGCAATTCATCAGGAAGCTATAATTATCCTAAATGTGTATGTACCTAATAACAGAGCTTCAAAATACATGAAGCAAAAATGACAAAAATAAAGGGAGAAATCAACAACTACACAAAAATTAATTTGAAATGGATCATAGACATAAACTTATAAGATAAACCACAAAACTTCTATAGAGAACATCGGAGAAAATCTTCATAACCTTAAGTAGACTGTGATATAGATTTATAATAAAAAATATATATTTGGTCTTCACCCCGTTTCTGACACAGAGCTCCTAAAACCCTTGGAATATCCTGTAGTGAGAGGTAAAGGTGTCTCTTTATGTTATTAAGGTGCTTTTGGAAAGCACCTAAGGATGGAGGCTGGCGGCCAGGAGAACCAACCATGTGATTAGAGGGTTGCAACTTTCAGTCCCATCCCCCTAACCTCTGGGGAAGTGAGAGGGGCTGGAGGTTGAATCACTCGCCAATGGCCAAGGATTTAATCAATCGTGCCTATGTAATGCGGCCTCCGTTAAAACCTGAAAGGATGGGGTTTGGAGAGCTGCCAAGCTGGGGAACCAGAACACTTCCATCCGCCACCTTGGCAGGCCCAAATTCCAGGAGGATAAAGCTCCTTTGTTCAATACCTCGCCCTGTGTATCTCTTCATCTGGCTGTTGATTCATATCCTTTAATATCCTTTGTAACAAACCAGCAGTCTAGTGAATAAATGGGTTTCCTGAGTTCTGTGAGCCACTCTAACAAGTTAATCACACCCAAGGAGAGGGTTGTGGGAACCTCCAATCTGTAGCGGTTTGGTCAGTCAGAAGCACAGGTTAACAACCTGGGCTTGCAATTAGTTGTGGGCTTGCAAGTGGAGGGTGGTCTTGTGGGACTGAGCTCTTAACCTATGCACTCTGACCCTATCTCCAGGTAGATAGTGTCAGAATTGAGTTGACTGTAGGACACCAGTGGGTGTAGAAGCATTGCTTGTTGGTGCAGGAAACACTCCCAAACAACACTGGAATTGGGGTGCAGGACAAATATAGGCAAAGATTTCTAAGAACACAAAACGCACTAACAATAAAGGAAAAAAATTGATAACATGCACTTCATCAAAATTAAAACTTTTTTCTACCAAAAGACTGAATGCTCTCCTCCTAAGACTGAGAACAAGACAAGGATGTCTATTTTTAACATTGTACCGGAGGTTCTGGACAGGGAAATAAGGCAAGAAAATGAAATAAAAGGCATCCAGACTGAAAAGGCAGAAATAAACTATCTTTATGCTCAGGCAACATAATCTTGTATATAGAAAACCCTATGAAATCCACTTAAAAAAAAAAAGAGGACTACAACTAATAAGTGAGTATAGCAAGTTTGCAGGATAGAAGATCAACATACAAAAAATAAAAATGATCAACAAACAAAAATCAATTTTACTTCTATGTGCTAGCAATGAACATCTGAAATGAAATTAAGATAGCAGTTCCATTCATAATAGTATCAAAAAGAAAAATATTTAGAAATAAATTTAACAGAAGAAGTGTAAAACTTATACTCTGAAAGTATAAAACATTATTGAAAGAAATTAAAGAAGACGATCTAAACAAATGGAGAGACGTTACATCTTCATGGATTGGGAGACTCACTATTGTTAACATGGCAATTTTCTGCCAACTGATCTGTCTCAATATAATCCCTATCAGAATCCCAGCAGGCCTTTTTTTTTTTTTTTTTTGGCAGAAATTGACAAGCTGATCTAAAATTCATATGGAAATGAAAAATGACACAAAATAGCTAAAATAATCCGGAAAAAGAAAGTTGGAGAACTTATACATCCCAATTTCAAAACTTACTACAAAGCTACCATAAATCAACATAGTGCAGTACTGGCATAAGGATGGACATTTAGATCAATGGAAGAGAACCGAGACTCCAGAAATAAGCCTTTACATTCACAGTCAACTGATTTCCATCAAGGGTACCAAGACAATTTAATGGGGGAAAGAACAGTCTTTTCAACAAATGGTGCTGGGACAACTGGATAGCCACACACAAAAGGATGTATTTGGACACTTACCTCACACAATACACAAAATGTAACTCAGAATACATCAAGACCTAAATGTAAAAATTGAAACTATAAAACTCTTAGAAAAAAGCAGAGGAGTAAATATTAGTACCTTGGTTAGGCAATGATTTCTTAGAAATGATATTAAAAGCATAAGGGATAAAATTTTTTAAAAACTGATAAATTGGACTTCATTACTCCCTCTAGTGGATTTAAAATATAACCATATTTATAACTATTTCACCTTTTTGGAAAGAGTAGAAAAAGAAATTTCTATAGCAATCACTCTAATCAGTAGTCATTTTAACAGTCACTATGGTGAATTAATTTTGACAAGAAGGGGCATGAGGGCATTTTCTGGAGTGACAGAAATGACCTGTACCTTGAGTGTGCTGGTAGTCACACAACTGTACCAATTAATCAAAACCAATTTATTTGAAGACTTTCAACTATGCGTTTCACTGTATGTAAATTTTACCCCAATAAAAATTTTATTTTATAAAGTGATAGCTCTGAGGAGTGACATGAGCAAAAGAGAAGAGGAGCCCAATGCTGTGCTTTTCATTGCAAGCCCTTCAGTACTTCTTAACATTTGTAAAACACTGTGTATGAATTACTTTAAATTCTTTAAGTTTTGAAAAATGAAACACATTAAATTTGAAGCTTCTTATTATCATCACTTCATGGAAGACAGAAGTCGAGACGAAATCTCCTGTTTGGGAGGGTGTCATTTACCCGCCAAGCCAAAGCACTGGTCTGGGAGACCACCAGGAGGTCCAAGAACAGAGACACGTTCTTGAAAGCTGCAGTAGAAATGAAGTTGTCATCATTTATTCCCATTTATTGTGGGGCTACCACACCAAACACACAATCTCTCAAAAAATGAAAGTCAGGATTTCAAAAGCTTCCTTTTTTTTTTAATGCTAAAGCTTATTTGCTTATCAAAATTGCCTCAGGATGGTAAGCAGAATTAGAAAATTAAGGAATTACATTAGAAGGGAGAGAAAGAAGTAGGACAAATGTGTGAAAGTATAGAGCACTCCCCTCTGTCACCGAAAAGCTGGTTTAAAGTTTAAATCAACCACCCGGCAACATTCGCAAATAAAAAGAAAGATTTAAAATACCACGGCTGTTGAATTTCGGTAATACTATTACCACAAATTTATTTACTAACTCAATGACAAACAAATCTTTTTCATTAAAAGTACAAATCTGTACAGCATGACTCCCTCTAGTGGATCTAAAAAATAATCATAGTTGTAACGATTTCATCTTTTTTGGAACAATAGTAAAAGAAATTTCTGTAATGATCATTCTGATTGGTGGTTATTTTAATGATCACCACAGTGAATTAATTTTGCTTTCCTGTACAGTGTGCTTTTTTCCATTCCCTCTCCTCTAGGAAAAAGGTACTTAACATCTACCTGAATAATTAACCACACAGAAATCAGAATATGATAGACATTTCAAACATTACCTACAAGGATAAAAATCTGAAAACTATTGAAGGTATGACACTCAGCATAAATCATAAATATTCAGAGAATTTCACAGTCACTTTTGAGTTAAACACAACTGAAAGAGCCATTTCAACAGCCTATTCACCCATGTGTCACAGCAAAGTATTCAAAATCGGGTGAGCAATCGTTTTTTAATGAGTAATCATTCAAGTTTCATATCTACTTATTTTTACAAAGTAAAATTTCAAATGTGATCTAATTATTCATTAGACTCTCAAATCAAATATTTTTTAGAAGTTTTTGGTGAACATTTTGTCATGCCACGACTACATTTTGCACTTGTGGACATATACATAACATATAAGTAACAAAACGACATGTTTTAGCTGGCATGACTTATGTTTCTAGACAACCAAGTTTACTGCAACTCTATTAGTCAGTCACAGCTGCCACTTCTAGGGAACAGGCACCTTAAAGGGAACAAAGATAATGACATTCAACTGAGCTGATCTCCAGCCTAACCTCAGCGAAATTTTGATAACTAGACTGCAAGCCCTGTGATTAGATGATTTGGGATGAGTTTTACTATTACAAATAACTGAATGGAGTTTCATATATCTTTCCAAAATGAAGAATTTGAAATGGCAACACCTCTTAGAAGTGCGGATCTTACAGAAGTGAATTTAGGTAAAATATTGATGACAAGGTTTCACACACTTAGGAAGTGACATTTAACAGCAGGCAAAGAGATACATTTCCCAACCAAAATCGAATGCCACCGCACAACCCCACAGAGGCTCAGCTACCTAAAATGGAAATGAAAATATAATGTATGGAAATATTCTCTTAGAAAAACTCCTTAAGGCTTCACATGTATTAATGTATTAGTTTGCAAACATTAAGATCAAAGCCAAAGCAACAAATACATCCTAAAAAGTTTTTCGTCAGATTTTTATTAACGATATACAAGTAGCAGGGCATAAAAAATTAATAGGCACAAGCCTTGAAATGTCAAACCCAATGATCTCAAGCCATGCTTACCTCCTTTGCTTTTTGTTTCAGTCTTGCTGGCTCTGGGTCTTCTTGCCTTGAGCGACTCTATATGGTTAAAAAAAAGAAAAAAGAAAGGGTAACAGATGGTTTAAGAGCCCCTCATCTGTTGCAGTAAGTTAAAAAATAGCAAAGGAAGGAGAATAGGATCCAAGGTGTCAAAAACGCAAGGCCTAAATTCATAGACGTGTAAGTTTAAGCCTTTAGGCTTACCCAATTAGCTGTTAAATATTCAGTTTTAAATAAAATCTACTCTAGGTTTAAAAAAATCAACCCACTTTACTTATAATATTGCTAACTATTAAGTTTCAAAATAAGTTTCTATTCTTTTTGAAGTATTTTAAATGCTGTACACGAAGTCCTTCTACACTCATTAGGCCCTCTATACAATTCTATGCCCCCAAATCTTTTCTTTCCAGGAAGCCCAACTCATCTGATAGAGAAGCAGCTACTACACAGCAGAGAAAGAAATGTGCACATGTCCCACTTCCTGGATCCCAAAATATCCGGTGGTGCCAAACTTTCCATCCCCAAATCTCCTGGACAATGAAATCAATCCTTAATTGCTAACAGATCTTTGCACATCTATCACAGAAAAATGCCAGCAACATAAGGCAAGATTCCCTCCTTCCATGCTGGTTAGCATGTGCTGACATACTTGGGGCTTAAAGTGAAGAAGAAACAACAATTTTAAATATTTGATTTGAAATTCCAAAAGAAAGAAAATTTGCCTGATTCCTAATCTATATTTACTGGTAACACATTTGAAACAGACAGAATGAAGAATGACACGCTAAAGCCAAAATATACCCACTTAAACAGAGAACAGTGGCAGAGACCATCAGAGGAACCTGAATTTGGACACTGACACCAATGAGGAGTGATGGGAGGGGAGAGACAGCTTTACGGTTTGCAGAAAGAGCCTCCTGATGCTGGACTAACAGGGACTCCCCACCGCCTCCCCAGAGAGGAGCCCTGAGCTGCCCCATGACTGCTACCAGTGCCTGTCCCCAGTCCTGACTGCAGTGGCCGGACCCTCCCCTTCAAGCACACAGCTATCCCATGCAGCTTCTGATGTAGAAACTGCCTGCTTTTCCTTCTTTAGATAATCTGCACCAGATTCTCCCAGATACAACAGGATCTGCCGAACAAGATCAGGGGCTTGTCTCATCGCTCCCTCCTTCTTGCCATCACCAAAGCCTCCTTGCTTTGCTGTACAAAACCGGTGGGAAGAGGAATAAGAAAAAGAGAGGAGTAAGGAGGAGAAACAAATGAAGGCAGAAAACAAGAATCGCGTACTTCCTAGTTTTCTGGAGTGAGGAACTAAACGAATGGTGGTGCTATATCCTGAGATGGGGAAAGTCAGAAGAGGATAAGGAGTAACTCAAGAGTATGTTTTGGGACACACAAAGTTTGCTATATCAATTAGAGAGCCAGGGAAGGTGTCAAGTAGGCAGTCGTATATAGGTGTCAGGAACGCAGGGGAGAGCTACTGGCTAGAGATAAGACAACTGGGAATCATCATTTATATGAAACTTCCAGAATAGGTAAATCCATAGAGAAAGAAAGTAGACTAGTGGTTGCGAGGGCCTTTGGGAAGGAGGGAATGGGTAATGATGCTTAATAGGTATGGGGCTTCCTCTTGGGGTGATGAAAATGTTTGGGAACTAGGTAGAAGAGATGGTTGCACAACACTGTGAATATACTAAATGCCATAGAATTGTACACTTTGAAACGATTAATGGTTAATTTGATGTTATATAAATTTTATCTCAATAAAAAAATAAATAAAAACATCTGAAGCATCAGTCCATAGATGGTATTTACCTACAGCCTACCTATCACCTACAGCCTGAGAGTAGACAGAGGTGAGAAGCTGCCTGAGGATGGAGCCCTGGGGGTACTGGAACATGTGGACATCAAGAAAAGGAGAAAGATGGCCATAAAAACGAATGAAATAATGGCATTTGCAGCAACATGGATGGAGCTAGAGACTGTCGTACTGAGTGAAGTGAGACAGAGAAAGACAAATATCGATATCATATATCACTTATATATATGGAATCTAAAAAAGCGGTACCAATGAACTTATTTACAAAATAGAAATGGAGTCACAGTCGTAGAAAACAAACTTATGATTACCAGGGGGGAGAGGGAAGAGAGATAAATTGGGAGACTTGGATTGACATATATAAACAACTATATATAAAATAGATAACTAATAAGGACCTACTGTATAGCAACATGGAACTCTACTCAATACTCTGTAATGGCCTATATGGGAAAAGAGTCTAAAAAAGAGTGGATATATGTGTGTGTGTGTGTGTGTGTGTATAACTGATTCACTTTGCTGTACACCTGAAACTAACACAGCATTGTACATCAACTATACTCCAATAAAAAATTTTTTAAAAAGAAAAGGAAAGGAGAAAGATGGGCAAAGGAAGCTGAGAAGGAACAGCCAGTAAAGAAAGAGAAGCTCCTGGAGAGTGTAGAGTCCCAGAGCTCAAGTGAAGAAATTTTTAAAAGAAAATTATGAGAATCTATCAAGTTTGATGGGAGCTCAAGTCACAGGAGGACCAAGAATTAACCATTGAATTTGGCAAGAAGCCGGTGTTCTTCTAAGATCTGTTTCAGAGGAATGCTGGGGACAAACATCTGATTACAGTCATAGAAAGAGACAAACCAGGCAGGATGTGTATTCTAAAATGTGTACCCAGGATTTGTCTTAATCAGCTCTGGTAAGGTACACAAACACAGAAATGATCATCATGAAGGAAGAAGTTTATACTCACAGATCCCTAGAAAGAGGAGGCATGGCATACCCTGCAGGGCCACACAGGGAAGCACCAAGGTCAGTCAAGAGGCAGAAGGGGAGAGGAGAAAACGGCCCAGAGCAGAATCTTTTCTGGGGTTTTCAGAGGAAGGAATGGGTGAGGCAAGGCAGGTAGGTTAAGCTTAGAATTGTATTGTTTGGGTAATTTCAGCTGGCTCTGGGCTATAGGAATGGTCACTAGTTGCCCAGTACCTTGGGCCTCGGAGTGACTTAGGGCAGGGGGAATACTGGTTTGGTGAGTGAGAGTTTGATTAAGGAGATGGTTGGGGTGTGTGGGCTCTGAATTGATTGGTTTGTATATCATAGGTGCCTGCAGGGGAATCCTTTGCTAACTCCAGGAATTAGCTAGCCCTGAGAGGAACAGTCTCCCCAGGAAAAAGGCCCGAAATGCCAAAGAATCAGGAATACAGAAAATAAGAAAATACAGTCAATACAAAGTGGAAATGGTGAGTCTACCAACTCTTGAGAAATTCTTCTATAAAGGGGAGAAGAGAAATGTCATCATAGGTGGGGCAGACATGAGGACAAGAAGTGTTTTTAAGATGGCTGAGAGCACAGCATGCTTCTATTGCTACTGGGAGTGAAGGAGTTGAGAGAAACACTGATGAGTGGAAGAACGAAGGGATGGTCAAGCCCTGTCAGAAGCAAAACCACTGACTAGGAGAAGGGATGGGATGCACTGCATGCATGGGGGTTGCTCGCAGTAGGGGGAGAGCCACAGTGGGACCAGGGGCCAGGGAGGCTGGTGGGTTTGATCTGATGGCTGGGCCATGAGACAACTTTCATTTATTGCTTCTATTTTCTCAGTGAAATAAGAAACAAGGTCATCATATGAATGTGAGGAAGGGAAAGGGTGTTAAGGATTGGGGGAGAGAAAAGAAGGCATAAAACAGTGGTCTTAGAGAGTGGCAGAGTTAACTGACTGGGGAAATGGATTCATATTGCTGAGCTGTGCTAAGGGCCCCGTTGAGGTTCATAGTCATAAAATTAAAGTAGGACCAAGTTTGGAAGCTACTAGGCAAATAGGGGAGACAAGGGAGTTGGGAGTGTTCTAAAGAGACAGTGTAGTTGTGCATCGCACACATATAGACAGCTGTATTTCTAGTTCCCTAAAAAGGACCGGAAGGATTTAAATCAAGTGGAAAGAGAGACCGTCTCCAAGAAGTGGAATTATGAGTAGTCTTTGCTAACCTCTTTGTATTTTTAGAGATTTTCCTTAGATTTGCAAAGAGTATGTATTTCACTTTATAAACACATAAAAACAATAAAGCTATTTCAAGAATAAATTTAAAAATTAAAAATCCAGCAAAGTGAGGTTTTTGTTAGGAAAGAAAGCAATTTCCTTTAGAAAAATCACTGCCCTAAATTTGGATGCTTCCTTGACTATTAATTTGGATATTAATGATAACACTTTACAACAGGAAAAATACTAATGAATCACTTGGGGAGAATGAAGAAAAGCACAGGACTGGAAAACACACCAAAGACAAATCTGCAAAGCTCCTGAAAACACAATGGGATGTCAGCAGGACCTGCATGTCCTTTTGAAACGGAGCAGGACCCTATGGTCCTTGCCCCCCATGTCCTCAGCCTGCTTTTGTCTGTAGAAAAATTTTAGCCAAAGAATAAGTTTAATCAGAGAAGTGAGAACATGCAGAAACAAAGGAAAACAGTCAAAGGAGACCAAATAATAATAGTTTAGTCATTAAGTAAAGTCAAGGACCTTTAACTCCTCCTCAAGGGCTATAGATAATATTCTGAGCCATATCATTTTTTGTTTGTTTGTTTGTTTGTTTTTTGCGCAGCACGCATGGAATCCTAGTTCCCCTACCAGGGATCAAACCCACGCCCCCTGCATTGGCAGCGTGGGGTCTCAACCACTGGACCACCAGGGAAGTCCCCCGGAGCCATATCCTTTGAGCTGTCTTATAGATACTGAAATCCCCACGAGGTGGAAGAAGTTAACTACGTGATGACCAAACTGTAGCCATGATGTAAGCTGCCACAATTCCAAGAACTGGCCTCAAAGAAATGGGAGCAAACCAACCCTGGAACTAAAGACGAACAGTACTTAAAACAATCAAGATAACGCTGATCAGACCACTGCATGACTAATTTCAAGATGACAGTCAGAGGACTTCCCTGGACGTGGTTAGGAATCCGCCCGCCAATGCAGGAGACATGGGTTCGAGCCCTGGTCCGGGAAGATCCCACATGTCCCGGAGCACCTAAGCCCGTGCACCACAACTACCGAGCCTGCGCTCTAGAGCCCACGAGCCACAACAACTGGGACCACGCGCCTCAACCACTGAAGCCCACGCGCTCTAGAGCCCGTGCTCTGCAACAAGAGAAGCCACTGCAATGAGAAGCCTGCGCACCGCAACGAAGAGTAGTCCCCACTCGCTGCAACTAGAGAAAGCCCGCACGCAGAAATGAAGACCCAACGCAGCCAAAAAATAAATTAATTTAAAAAAAAAAGATGACTGTCAGAGCTGTGTTCTACATGTAGCCCCCTCCCTCCATCTATAAAAGCTCTTGCCCCCTGATTGTCAGGGGGCGGAGTCAGCCTTTGGACAGGGGTCTGCCACCCCCACTCCCCACTAGTTGCTGGCAAAATAAAGCAAACTTTCCTTTCCACCAACCTTGCCTCTTCATTGGCTTTTGAGCAGTGAGCAGCCGGACCCCACTTTCGGTAACACTCTTTGGAGATTTCCAGGTGAAATGGTTGGAGATAATGGTTGGCCATCCCTAGAAGGTGCTGTAAAGAGGAAGAATTCCCTCCCAGATCAACCTATGAAATAAAATACCAGAAGATGAAGGAAGCTTTGGGAAGCCTGGTTATGCTTATTCAGAAACCCATGCAATGGCTGCTGTCTGTCTCCTGATACGTGTGGTCCCCTCTCTTCTATGAAGGCTAGGACAGTGGGGCCCCACGGTCTCTTCCTGATCACATGGCAGGCTGGGCACAGAGGTCTGATGTGGGAGGGGATGGGGGTACCCCCGGCTTTCTAGACCCTGAAGGCAAGTGGGGTGTGGGAGTCCTGCTTGCCCTGGACAGCCATTCCAACTGGTGCCTGGTGCTCTCATAAAGTCCCCTCTGTCGGCCACAGTTGCTTCATGTAAAAACTGAACATTTTAAAGGCGTCAGTGTTGTTGGGACTCAATGTCTATTGACTTGGTCAGGTATGCAAACTTAGGGGAAAAAAATTCCTGTTACATTTACCCAGATATACTACCCTTTAGTTTGTTTTCACTAAATCTCAGCTTTCAGTTCTTGTTGGAAGACACGGGGAAGGTACTTGACTGAAAGACCCTTTGCCTTCTCCCACTTTAAATTTTAGGGATGATAAATTACCGTGAAATTAATTTAGTTTTACTATTACACTTTTACTGTGAGTCCCAAGCCAAGGACATTTTTATGTTAAAGTCTTTGTAGATGTAACATGCTGTATGCCTGGAATATCTCTGTGTATAATATTGATATTGGGAAAATCTATTAATATTTTGTAAAACGACATGATTGGTATAACATTTGGCTTTTTCTGGGGGGAAAAGAACATAATTCTACAAAGTATTAGAAATTCTACTGAGTGGACTGCACAGGCATGACAGATACACTGATATCAGTAGGTTGAGGTCTTCATGAATGGGAAACTATTGTTTGAAAAGATACTTTCTGATATAAATGGAAATTAGAGAGAGGGATCTTAAGACTCTCCATTAAAAAACACTTGTCTGAGTACTTTACTTTTTAGTCAAGAAAATGAACTCCTAATGCCACTCCCACTGGCACAAAGACTGTAGATCAGGGTTTCTCACTGGGATTTTGTTATAATCAGGTTCAGCACATTCCAGAATGATTGTTTGTTTCACATACTTGCCAACTTTATGAGACTGGTAAAAGTGAAGGAGGAATTCTGCTTTGCCTGACCTAATTTAAGTTCAGGATACACATTCTCTCGGAGTTTGAAACCTCGAGTATTCATGCTTTAATCTTTCAAACTCCCACCTTCCCAGGGCATCCTCGGCTTTCATCAGTGCTTTTCTCATAGTCATGCCTCTTATAGTTTTATAATTTTTTTAAAGTTAATACTCGAAGAGTTTAAGGCATTGGTATCCATTTTCCATTAAATAAAGTGTCAAAACTCCTGATGCTGTACTATAGTCACCATCATGCCAACCGTTTCAATTTTAAACCCATCTTCCCCATTCTGATGACATTAGAACTTCACCCATGGCACTATTACCTTATAACTTTCATGTTTAATTAAAGAAGTTATATTGGCAACAGAAAACACTTTGCTTTCACATTAGCTTCGTTAATAAAAAGTGAAAGTTAAAAGCAGTGTACCTGTGGATAAAATCTAGTTCCAAACCCCAGTTTCTCCTTTATCACATGAAGGTATTAAGTTAAAGGTCTATGCTTATGACAATCTTAAAATAAAAGGAACAATGAAGGTTGAAAATATTCAAAAACCAACTAAACTAGAATAGACATTACTACTCAGCAAAGGTTTCACAATTCTGAGGACACTTTGGTACTTAATTAGTAAAGATAGGCAGCAAAAATCCCAAAGCGAGTTAAATAAAAATAATCCTTCTCAAAAAACATGGTAGATGTTCATGCATAAGAAGGAAATCTGTAATTATCAAATCTAACTAAAGAACTAATGTTAAGATTCTCTGAGAGCAATATACAGATGTAAAAGATTTTTATTACCATAGTATGAACAAATTAAAATATTTTTATTTGGTTAACACAAAAAGAGGGAAAATGTCTTCTTTATCATATATGTATATATTTGTATTCTAAAATTAGAGAAAAGCTCTATTCTAGCCTTCTGGAAAAAACAAAACCGCAGACTTCCAATTAATTCTTCCAATTTTCTAATAGATGCCCCTGTTACCTGTTATAAAAGAAAACAAAACAAACAAACAACAACAAAAAAAAACCCTGAGAACTTGAAATGGAACTAAAAAAGCAACAATCATACTGAGAAAAGCAAGAAAAAATAGTCAAAGTTTGCATAGAACACAATTTTATTAGAATCCATGAAACAAAGACAGAAGATTGACCATCTCCTCTTTTTCTTAATTTAAGACCTTTACAAAAATTATAAAGAACTTTAAACAAAAGAACAAGTTCTTGAAGACAAGGAGAACTAAAAAGAAACACCCGTAGATGGATGTGTCAAGTGTCAACAAATGTTTAAAAGACAAAATGGATGAAGTAAGATGGAAAAAATACACTCCTCTCTGTCTCTCCCATTGAATGCAGCTATAAACTGTAGACAGGATGCATGAATCAGCTATTTGAGGACTCTGAAAGTAAAATGATAGATTGGGGGAGGGACATAATTCAGAGTATCATCAAATCCCTCATTTCCCCTCCAGTAGCCCCAGCCTGGATGCAACACAGCTGAAACCTAGAATGGGCACTGGTGCAGACAAAGAGAGCTATAGAACACACTGCCTTGTTCTGGTTTGACGAGCAGGAAAGGGGTCTGCTAATGCTCAGAGTAAGTGGGAGAAATAGTGCCCCCCATTTCATTCTCCATTTCCTCATACCACAGCCCAATGTGTGACAGAGCAGGATAAATAAAGCTTCAGCTTTCTGGCCAGGAGGAGTGAAAAGAGGACACCCAGGGAAGATGAACGTATCTGAGAGAGTGTGAAGAGGCAGAAGCTGAGAAAAGTGACCCCATAAAGTCATTTATGAACTCATGGACAGACCCCCGGCCTGTGTGTATATGGACCTATTCCTAAACTGCCTACCATAGACTTTGTGAAGGGAACAGGATAAGCCACAGCTCAAATCCAAGACTGACTGTTGGTGGTGCATACCTGGGACAGATCCAATAGCACTGCAAAGGCTCTGCAAATAAATTTGACATGGAACCATAACCCATAGATCTAGTTGGAACTTGTAGCCTGAATCCAGCTGGGTAGATAAACTTTTAATACAACTATAATAAGTTGTATTAAATAACTAATAAGCTGTACTAAATAATTAATAAGACAACTGTAACATAAAGAAGAGAAGGGTAATAGGCCTTACATGATGATAGGTTTCTACATTCTACCTGAAGTAGTAAAATACTGATTCTAAGTAGAATGAAAAGTTAACTATGTTTTTTGTAGTCCCCAGAGCAATGAAACCATACTAAGAGATATTATGCAAAAAAGATAAACTAAAATGGAACATTAAAAAATATTTAAACATTACATAAGTATTCATAGCAACTTTATTTGTAATAGTCAAAAACTGGGATTGGCCTAGAATGTTCTTCAACAGGTCAATTGTTAAACAAACTGTGTTACTGATATACCATGAATTATTACTCAGCAATGACAAGGAACAAACTATTAACCATGCAACAACTTGGATGAATCTCCAGAAAATTATGCTGAGTGAAAAAAGCCAATCCTAAAGGTTATATATTATATGATTCCATTTAAATAACATTTTTGAAATAAAAAAATTTTAGAAAGAGGAAACATTAGTGGTCGCCAAGGGTTAGGGCAGGGGGAGCTGAAGGAAGGTGAATATGGTTATAACACAAGAGAAACACAAGGGACCCTTGACTGGGTCTTGACTGGGGTGGTGGATACACAAACATACACAGGTGATTAAATTATATATCAATAGAACCTAATACACACATACATACACACAAATGGATACAAGTAAAACTGAGGAAATCTGAATAAGATTAGTGGAGTGTATTAATGTCAATATCCCGATTCAATATTATACTGTAGTTTTGCAAAGCATTAAAATTAGAGGAAACTGAGCAAACTGTATAAGGGATCACTATTATTTCTTACAACTGTCAATTTAAAAAAATTTTAATGTTTAAATAACCCAAAAGAAGGCAAGAAATGGTAAACAGAGGAAATAAAAAGAGAAAGAACAAATAGAACACAACAAAATGATAGGCCTATCAAAATATATCAATAATTACATTAAATGCAAACAGTCTAAACATACCAATTAAAAGATAAACATTTACAATGGATAAAGATGATCAAACTAAATGCTATTTACAAGAAACTCACTTCAAATATAATAATATTGGTAGGTCAGAAGTGTAAGAATGGAAAAAGATACAATATAATAACAATAGTCAAATGAAGGCTGGAATGGCTATATTAATATTAGACAAAGTATATTTTAGACCAAAAAATTAACAGATAAAAAGAGACATTGCATACTGCTTAAAGGATCAATTTACCAAGAAAGCACAATAATCCCAAATGTGTATGCACCAAACAACCTCTAAATACATGAAGCAAACATGAGAAAACTGAAAGGAAAAATAGACAAATCTACAATTATCATTGGAGATGTCAACACTTCTCTCTCAGTAACTGAGAGAACTTGCAAACAGAAATTTAGCAAGGTTATAGGAGAACTAATCAACACCATCAACTGATTGGATCTAAATATACATTTATAGAATGCTTCATCTAAGGGCAGCAGAATACACATTCTTTTCAAGTGTACAGGGAACATTCACCAAGTTAGGCCATCTCCTGCGTAATAAAATGTATCTTAACAAATTTAAAAGAATAAAATTATACAAACCAAATTTTCTGACTATAACTGAATTAAACTAGAAATCAGTAATGAAAAAAATTAACAGGAAAATCTCCTCCTCAAACCTTAGAAATTAAACAATACGCTTCTAGAAAATCCATGAATCAAAGGGATTATCAAAATAACGAGGGAAATTAGAAAATAGTTTGAACTGGAAGAAATGAAAATAAACATTTCAAAATTTGTGGAGTGCAGCTAAAGCAGTGCTTAGAGGAAAATTTATGGTGTTAAATGCTTATATTAGAAAAGAAGCTCTTAAATCAGTAATCTAATCTTATCTTCAAGAAATTAGAAAAAGAAGAGCAAAATAAATGCAAATCAAACAGCTGAAAGGAAATATTAAAATTAGAGCAGAAATCAATGAAATTGAAAAGAGAAGAAGAGTACAGAAAATCAATGGAATCAAAGCTGTTCTTAGAAACAATCAATAAAACTGAAAAACCTCTAGCAAGATATACCAAGAAATAAGAGAAAAGATATAAATTACCAATACCAGGAATGAAACAGGGGATAACACTACAGACCTACAGACATTAAAATGATAACATGGGAATACTATGAACAGCTCTACATTCAGAAATTCAGTAAGTTAGATAAAATGGGCCAATATTTGAAAACCACAAATTATCAAAACTGACTCAAGATGAAACAAATTCTGAATAGTCTTATAACTAGTAAAAAAATTGAATGCCTAATTTAAATTTTTTTCCAGGAAAAGAAATTTCAGACAGTTAGGTGGTTTCACTGGTGAATTTTACCAAAAAGTTAAAGAAGAAATGATACTAATTCTACACAATCTTTTCCAGAACATAGTAGAAGAAGAAATATTTTTCAACTCATGAGAACCAGCATTACACTGATACCAATATCTAACAAAGACAATATAAGAAAAGAAAGTTACAGTCCAATACATTTGATAGACACAGACACAAAATAATAAATATTATTTATTAGTAAATAATATTTAATAAAATACTAGCAAATGAAATACATTATATGATGTGTAAATGTATAAAATATATTAAAAGAATAATAACACCACTATCAACTGGGTTTACACTGGGCATGCAAGTCTGGTTCAATATTTAAAAATCAATCAATGTAATCCACCATTTTAACCACCTAAAAAAGAAAAAACACATAATCACTATATAATTGATATAAAAAAGCATTTGAAAAAATTAAACATCTATTTATTGAAAAATCTCTCCAGAGAGGGCAGACAACAGAAGCAAGAACTACAATCCTGCAGCTTGTGGAACAAAAATCACATTCACAGAAAGACAGACAAAATGAAAAGGCAGAGGACTATGTACCAGATGAAGGAACAAGATAAAACCCCAGAAAAACAACTAAATGAAATGTAGATAGGCAACCTTCCAGAAAAAGAATTCAGAATAATAATCGTGAAGATGATCCAGGACCTCGGAAAAAGAATGGAGGCAAAGATCAAGAAGATGCAAGAAATGTTTAACAAACACCTAGAAGAATTAAAGAACCAACAAACAGAGATGAACAGTACAATAACTGAAATGAAAAATACACTAGAAGGAATCAATAGCAGGATAACTGAGGCAGAAGAACGGATAAGTGACCTGGAAGACAGAATGGTGGAATTCACTGCTGCAGAACAGAATAAAGAAAAAAATGAAAAGAAATGAAGACAGCCTAAGAGACCTCTGGGACAACATTAAATGCACCAACATTCACATTATAGAGGTCCCAGAAGGAGAAGAGAGAGAGAAAGGACCCAAGAAAATATTTGAAGAGATTATAGTCAAAAACTTCCCTAATGGGAAAGGAAAGGAAATAGCCACCCAAGTCCAGGATGCACAGAGAGTCCCAAGCAGGATAAACCCAATGAGAAACACACTGAGACACATAGTAATCAAACTGACAAAAATTAAAGACAAAGAAATATTATTAAAAGCAGCAAGGGAAAAATGACAAATAACATACAAGGGAACTCCCATAAGGTTAACAGCTGATTTCTCAGCAGAAACTCCACTAGCCAGAAGGGAGTGGCACGATATGCTTGAAGTGATATGAAAGGGAAGAACCTAAAACCAAGATTACTCTACCCAGCAAGGATCTCATTCAGATTCAATGGAGAAATCAAAAGCACTACAGACAAGCAAAAGCTAAGAGAATTCAGCACCACCAAACCAGCTCTACAACAAATGCAAAAGGAACTTCTCTAAGTGGGAAACACAAGAGAAGAAAAGGACCTACAAAAACAAACCCAAAACAATTAAGAAAATGGTAATAGGAATATACATATTGATAATTACCTTAAATGTGAATGGATTAAATGTTCCAACTAAAAGACACAAGCTCGCTGAATGGATACAGAAACAATACCCATATATATGCTGTCTACAATAGACCCACTTCATACAGACTGAAAGTGAGGGGATGGAAAAAGATATTCCATGCAAATGGAATTCAAAAGAAAGCTGGAGTATCAATACTCATATCAGATAAAATAGACTTTAAAATAAAGAATGTTACAAGAGACAAGGAAGGACACTACATAATGATCAAGGGATAATCCAAGAAGAAGATATAACAATTATAAATATATATGCACCCAACATAGGAGCACCTCAATACATAAGGCAAATGGTAACAACTATAGAGAGGAAATCAACGGTAACACAATAATAGTGGGTGACTTTAACACCTCACTTACACCAATGGACAGATCATCCAGACAGAAAATTAATAAGGAAACACAAGCTTTAAACACAATAGACCAGATAGATTTAATTGATATTTATAGGACATTCCACCAGAAAGCAGCAGATTACACTTTCTTCTCAAGTGCACACAGAATATTCTCCAGGATAGGTCACATCTTGGGTCACAAAGCAAGCCTTGGCAAATTTTTAAAAACTGAAATCATACCAAGCATCTTTTCTGACCACAACGCTATGAGATTAGAAATCAGTTACAGGGAAAAAAACGTAAAAAACACAAACACATGGAGGCTAAACAATACGTTACTAAATAACCAAGAGATCACTGAAGAAATCAAAGAGGAAAATAAAAAATACCTAGAGACAAATGACAATGAAAACACAATGATCGAAAACCTATGGTATGAAGCAAAAAGCAGTTCTAAGAGGGAAGTTTATAGCAATACAATCCTACCTCAAGAAACAAGAAAAATCTCAAATAAACAATCTAACCCTACACGTAAAGGAACTAGAGAAAGAAGAACAAACAAAACCCAAAGTTAGCAGAAGGAAAGAAATCATAAAGATCAGAGCAGAAATAAATGAAATAGAAACAAAGAAAATAATAGCAAAGATCAATAAAACTAAAAGGTGGTTCTTTGAGAAGATAAACAAAATTGATAAACCTTTAGCCAGACTCATCAAGAAAAAGAGAGAGAGGACTCAAATCAATAACATTAGAAATGAAAAAGGAGAAGTTACAACAGACACCACAGAAATACAAAGCATCCTAAGAGACTACTACAAGCAACTCTATGCCAATAAAATGGACAACCTGGAAGAAATGGATAAATTCTTAGAAAGGTATAACTTTCCGAGACTGAACCAGGAAGAAATAGAAAATATGAACAGACCAATCACAAGTAATGAAATTGAAACTGTGATTAAAAATCTTCAACAAACAAAAGTCCAGGACCAGATGGCTTCATAGGTGAATTCTATCAAACGTTGAGAGAAGAGTTAACACCCATCCTTCTCAAACTCTTCCAAAAAACTGCAGAGGAAGGAACACTCCCAAATTCATTCTACAAGGCCACAATCACCCTGATACCAAAACCAGAGCAAGATACTACAAAAAAAGAAAATTACAAACCAATATCACAGATGAATATAGATGCAAAAATCCTCAACAAAATACTAGCAAACAGAATCCAACAGCACATTAAAAGAATCATACACCATGATCAAGTGGGATTTATCCCAGGAATGCAAGGATTCTTCAATATATGCAAATCAATCAATGTGATACACCGTATTAGCAAATTGAAGAATAAAAACCATATGGTCATCTCAATAGATGCAGAAAAAGCTTTTGACAAAATTCAACACCCATTTATGATAAAAATTCTCCAGAAAGTGGACATAGAGGGAACCTACCTCAACATAATAAAGGCCATATATGACAAACCCACAGCAAACATCATTCTCAATGGTGAAATACTGAAACCATTTCCTCTAACATCAGGAACAAGACAAGGACATCCACTCTCGCCACTATTATTGAACATAGTTCTGGAAGTCCTAGCCATGGCAATCAGAGAAGAAAAAGAAATAAAAGGAATCCAAATTGGAAAAGAAGAAGTAAAGCTGTCACTGTTTGCAGATGACATGATACTATACATAGAGAATCCTAAAGATGCTACCAGAAAACTAATAGAGCTAATCAATGAATCTGGTAAAGTAGCAGGATACAAAATTAATGCACAGAAATCTCTTGCATTCCTATACACTAACAATGAAAAATCTGAAAGAGGAATTAAGGAAACACTCCCATTCACCACTGCAACAAAAAGAATAAAATACCTAGGAATAAACCTACCTAAGGAGACAAAAGACCTGTACTTAGAAAACTATAAGACACTGATGAAAGAAATCAAAGATGACACAAACAGATGGAGAGATATACCTTGTTCTTGGATTGGAAGAATCAATATTGTGAAAATGAGTATACTACCTCAAACAATCTAAAGATTCAATGCAATCCCTATCAAATTACCAATGGCATTTTTACAGAACTAGAACAAAAAATCTTAAAATCTGTATGGAGACACAAAAGACCCCGAATAGCCAAAGCAATCTTGAGGGGAAAAAAAGGAGTTGGAGGAATCAGATTCCCTGACTTCAGACTATACTACAAAGCTACAGTAATCAAGACAGTATGGTACTGGCACAAAAACAGAAATATAGATCAATGGTACAGGATAGAAAGCCCAGAGATAAACCCACGCACATATGGTCATCTAGTTTATGACAAAGGAGGCAAGGATATACAATGGAGAAAAGACAGTCTCTTCCATAAGTGGTGCTGGGAAAACTGGACAGCTACATATAAAAGAATGAAATTACAACACTCCCTAACACCATACACAAAAATAAACTCAAAATGGAATAAAGATCTCAGTGTAAGACCGGACACTATAAAACTCTTAGAGGAAAACACAGGCAGAACACTCTATGACATAAATCACAGCAAGATCGTTTTTGACCCACCTTCTAGAGTAATGGAAATAAAAACAAAAATAAACAAATGGGACCTAATGAAACTTAAGAGCTTTTGCACAGCAAAGGAAACTACAAACAAGATGAAAGACAACCCTCAGAATGGGAGAAAATATTTGCAAATGAATCAATGGACAAAGAATTAATCTCCAAAATATATAAACAGCTCATACAGCTCAATATTTAAAAAAGCAAACAACCCAATCAAAAAATGAGCAGAAGACCTAAATAGACATTTCTCCAAAGAAGACTTACAGATGGCCAAGAGGTTCATGAAAAGCTGGTCAACATCACTAATCATTAGAGAAATGCAAATCAAAACTACAATGAGGCATCACCTCACACCAGTTAGAATGGGTATCATCAGAAAATCTACAAACAACAAATGCTGGAGAGGGTGTGGAGAAAAGGGAACCCTCCTGCACTGTTGGTGGGAATGTAAATTGGTACAGCCACTATGGAGAACAGTATGGAGGTTCCTTAAAAGCCTAAATATAGAATTACCATATGACCCAGCAATCCCACTACTGGGCATATACCCAGAGAAAACCATAATTCTAAAAGACACATGCACCCCAATGTTCATTGCAGCACTATTTACAATAGCCAGGTCTTGGAAGCAACCTAAATGCCCAATGACAGACGAATGGATAAATAAGATGTGGTACATATATACAATGGAATATTATTCAGCCATAAGAAGGAACAAAGTTGGGTCACCTGTAGAGATGTGGATGGACCTAGAGACTGTCATACAGAGTGAAGTAAGTCAGAAAGAGAAAAACAAATATCGTATATTAATGCATATATGTGGAACCTAGAAAAATGGTACAGATGAACCAGTTTGCAAGGCAGAAACAGAGACACAGATGTAGAGAACAAACATATGGACACCAAGGGGTGAAAGCGGGGGGTGTGGGTGGTGGTGGGATGAATTGGGAGATTGGGATTGACATATATACATAATATGTATAAAACAGATAACTAATAAGCACCTGCTGTATAAATAAATAAATAAATAAAATTCAAAAAATAATAATAAATAAATAATTTAAAAAATAAACTTCCAAGTTAATTAACAAAAAAAAGAAGAGGAAGAAAAAGAAAAATCTCTCCATAAGGGAACTTCCTATGCTTGATAAAAGCCATTACAGGGCTTCCCTGGTGGTGCAGTGGTTGAGAGTCCGCCTGCCAATGCAGGGGACACAGGTTCGTGACCCGGTCCGGGAAGATCCCACATGCCGCGGAGCGGCTAGGCCCGTGAGCCATGGCCGCTGAGCCTGCGCGTCCGGAGCCTGTGCTCTGCAACGGGAGAGGCCACAACAGTAAGAGGCCTGCGTACCGCAAAAAAAAAAAAAAAAAAAAAAAAAAGTCATTACAAAAAAATACTTTTTTAAGCAACCATCATGCTTAATTGTGAAAGACTTCCCCCTAATACTGTAAAGAAGGCAAGGATGTCCACTCTCACCATTTCTATTCAACATTATACAGGAGGTTCTAGTGAGGGACATTAAACAAAAAAATGAAATAAAAGGCATTCAGATTGGAAAGGAAGAAATAAAACTATCTCTATTTGTAGATGACATGATTTTATATATAGAAAATCCCAAGTCATCTACCAGAAAACTATTAGAACTAACAGCAAGGTTATAAGATACAATATCAATATACAAATTCAATTGTACTTTTATACTCTAGCAATAAACAATCCGAAAATAAAATTTTAAAAAAATTCTGTTCACAATACCATCAAAAAAGAAGAAAATATTTAAGAAGAAATTTAACAAAAAAAGTGCAAAACTATACTCTGAAAACTACAAATCATTGTTGAAAGAAATACAAAAAGACCTAAATAAATGGAAAGCCATCCCATGTTCTTGGATTGGAAGACTTAATATTTAAGTTTTATATATTAATGTTAATAAGTTTAATATATACTATGGTTAAGATGGCAACATTTCCCAAATTGGTCTACAGAGTCAGTGCTCTCCTCATCAAAATTTCTGCTGGATTCTTTGCAGAAATTGATAAGCTAATCCTAAAATTCATACAGAAATGCAAGGGACCCACAATAGCCAAAACAAACTTGGAAAAGAAAAACAAAGTTGGAGGATTTACACTCTCTGAACTCAAAACGACAAAGGAATGGTAAACAAGACAATGCATTATTGGCATAAGAATAAACATACAGATCAATAGAATTAATTGAGAGTCCAGAAGTAAACCCTCACATTTAAAGTTAACTTATTTTCAACAAGGGTGCCAAGACAGTCCACTAGGGAAAGAACAGACTTTTCAACAAATTGTTCTGGGGACAACTGAATAGCCACATGCAAAAGGATGAAGTTAGACCCCTACCTCACATCATACCAAAATAATTGACTCAAAATAGGTCAAAGAGCTTCCTGGTGGTGCAGTGGTTGAGAGTCCGCCTGCCGATACAGGGGACACGGGTTCGTGCCCCGGTCTGGGAAGATCCCACATGCCACAGAGAGGCTGGGGCCGTGAGCCATGGCCACTGAGCCTGCGTGTCCGGAGCCTGTGCTCCGCGACGGGAGAGGCCACAAAAATAGGTCAAAGACCTACCTTTAAGAGCTAAAACTATAAAACTCTTAGAAGAAAACATAGGTGTAAATTTTCATGACCTTAGGTAATGGCTTCTTGGATATGACATCAAAAGCACAAATGAAAAAATAAACTGGCCTTCATCAAAATTAATAACTTATATCTACAAACAACACCATTAGGAAAGTAAAAAGATAACCCAAGAATGGGAAAAAATATTTGCAAATCATATACCTGATAAGGGACTCATATCTGGAATTTATAAAGCACATTTATAAGTCAACAACGTCAACAAACAAATGACCCTTCTACTTTTGTGTTTGTGCATATGCATACAGTGTGAAATGGAATGATCTTTAATGAATATTATTTAAAATAATTTCTGGGGCTTCCCTGGTGGCGCAGTGGTTAGGAGTCTGCCTGCCAATGCAGGGGACGCGGGCTCGCGCCCTGGTCTGGGAAGATCCCACATGCCGCAGAGCAACTGGGCCCGTGAGTCACAATTACTGAGCCTGCGCGTCTGGAGCCTGTGCTCTGCAACAAGAGAGGTGGCGATAGTGAGAGGGCCTCGCACCGCGATGAAGAGTGGCCCCCACTTGCCACAATTAGAGAAAGCCCTCTCACAGAAACGAAGACCCAACACAGCCATAAATAAATAAAATAATTTCTGGATGGGAGAGTATTAATTGACTTTTACTTATTTCTTTCTACTTTTCCATATTGCTTGACTTGTTAAAATAAAGAGTATGTATCTTTGTTAAAAATAAATGAAATTATTTCTCTTTTAAAAGCCTGTTAAAATGATAATTTGAACATATGCATCTACTTTAATCTGAAAACCTCACTAAAATTACAGTAAAGTTATTTTCTCAAAAAAAAGAGACATAAACCCACAAGAAGAGAAATAACAGTACAACAAACAATAAACTTTTGGGAGGTGGAAAGGAGGTGGCAGAGTGACCTAACAGACACAAGAATGTCAAATCCTAAACTGAGAACTGACCTAATTTACACTATGCTGCCTTCAAAAACCTTCTATCTGTATAAATCCCACCCATTCTCCAAAGGCCTTCTCCTTTTGGACATTCAGTACTCCAGCCCATCCTCCATTCACTCTAAAATCCGACCTCTGTGCTCCTAACGATAATAAAAATAAACAATAATAATAATAACCTACAGAGCATTTACCAAGTACCCTAGCATAATGAATGAATAGACTTTGGCATTTGGTGGTTCTCAAATTGTTTCTTATTGTTCAGTATTATTTTCCCAATCTGGGTATAAATTTCTTAAGAGGAGAATTTCTATTTTATCTAGCTCTAAAATTTTTCACAGCACCAGACTCCAAATCAGTAATCAACAAGAACCTAAGTTGGCTCAGTTCATGGAATACACACCTACTGATCGTCTTTAGGGCCAATTAGCCAACGTCCACCTGCCAATCAGAAAACAAAGAAGCATGCCTCTGTTGCCATTTTAGGTCTTGCCACCAAAAAATGCGTCTGTTATCCCAAAGGACAGCAGGTGGCATATCCGAGACCCATCTATCCATTGACTGCAGGGTGACCTGCCTAGTTTAGCATTTAGCAGTCAGACTTCTAAATAGCAATAAACCCCATGCTGAGTAGGCAACAGATGAAAAAAAAAAAAAAAGATGCCTTTTATGGCACTTCATGATAATGGCTTTATTGCCAAAAGCCATATTAGCAGAAGATGGAAGATTCAATTTATAGAATCTCCTGAATATCTGCCTGTCCAACAACAGCCTGTTTATGCCCAAGAAGAGACTGGTGCCTGGGGAAAATGTATTGGAAGGACAACCCACAATGCTACCTGCTCTGCCAAGTGAAAGAATTCACATCCTTTTCTTTTTCAAGCCAAAAGGGGGCAAAATTAACCAAATGAATTAGCGCAGCCTGCTCTAAACTTCAGAGGCAAATTGGAGCATTGAGAATTAGGACCACCCCACTCACTGTGATGATCTAAAAGTCACTTAAGACAATTCAGAGAAATGCCAGAGAAACTTCCTTCTTTTTGAGACAACAAAAGCAGATGGAAAACTGCTAACATGGCTCAAGTATGTGGCACTTTTATAACTTTTATGAGGCTCTTGAAAAAAATCAGCTTTAATTGACTTTTTGCTTCCCATGTCCTAGTTCTGTCAAAACCTCTTCTGGTTTTTCAGGGATTTAAATCAGAGAACAAACCATTCTCAATATACCTTTAATTACTACATTTCAGAAACAATGTACTTCTCCGGTGCTCGCCAAAAAGGGCAAGGGAGGAAGGCAGTGGAAGGGAAAATTATACGTAAAACCTACGTCTAAGATGGCATTAAAAACAAAACAAACAGAAAAATTACACTGGCAATAAATTTTGTCAGGTGGCCTAGCAGAGCCTCCAGTTCCCTGTGTGACCTGGAAAATTCCATTAAACCTCTTCTTTTCTATCATCTTCATGAGAAGAATAAGGAAGTTAATATACTTCTACCTCAAATACCAAAGACCAGAGCTGAAGGAGCCCTTGATATTCACCTTATTTATACCTGCCTTCATCTGTACATGAGGTGCCTTGAAAGGCATGTCATGAGAATAAACACAATGATGACTGTTCTCTGATTCTCAGAAGGTGTAAGTAATGGGTTTAAAAAACAAAGAAACAAAAAATCTTTCACATTCTTCATGGACAAATTTGACCTTGAGTTAACGTTCTACTTCTGTCTCCCTGGAAACCTGGTCAAGGTGTAATGTCAGCTTGTTCCCAGGCTGTCACTGGGTGGGGGAAGGAAGGCAAAGAGACTAAGCTCCCTGGAGTGGGTTAATAGTGCTGAGTGGGGTTGATTTGGGTCTCGTGGATCTAAATGTCTGGTTAGATCAAAGAAAATCCCTACGATGGGGGGCTTAATAGAACAAAAATCACTATATAAATTTTCTAAAGTATGGGTATATTTTAGAAAATTTATCATAATTTTTTTCCCTTTTTTAACCTTTTTAAATAAAATAAACATCATTTAAAAAAAAAAAGGGGGGGAACTTCCCTGGTGGCACAGTGGTTAAGAATCTGCCTGCCAACGCAGGGGACATGGGTTCGAGCCCTGCTCCGGGAAGATCCCACATGCTGCGGAGCAACTAAGCCTGTGCACCACAACCACGGAGCCTGCGCTCTGGAGCCCATGAGTCACAACTACTGAGTCCATGTGTCTAGAGCTTGTGCTCCGCAACAAAGAGAAGCCACCACAATGAGAAGCCTGCGCACCACAGCGAAGAGTAGCCCCCGCTCGCTGCAACTAGAGAAAGCCTGTGCACAGCAACAAAGACCCAACACAGCCAAAAATAAATAATTAATTAAATAAATTTATTTTTAAAAAAAAACAACACTTGTAACCATCACCAATGGCAAGAAATATAAATTTACCAGCAACCCCAGAAATCCCTCCATATGCCCTGTCCCAGTGTCAAACCCCTCCTACTCTCCAAAAGGAACCAACATCCTGGCTTTGCTTGTGTGTGTGTGTGTGTGTGTGTGTGTGTGTGTGTGTGTGTGTGTGTGTGTGTGTGTGTACGCGCGCGCACGCGTGCGCGTGTGTGATTTTATCACCAAGTGTGCACCTCTAGAGTGCACTTCGTCTTGACCTTTAAAAAAATGTAATATGTCTTTTAGGTCTCTCTTAGTTTTATAGGTCCCTCTCCAGCCCTTTCTTTTCATTTACAGTTTATCTGTTGAAAAATCTGGGGCATTTGACTTGTAGAGTTCCCACAGTCTGGTTTTGCTTATTGATACTCTTGGTGTAATTCAACATGTTCCTCTGTATTTCTTGCAAAATTGGCAGCTGGATCTAGAGGCTGGATCAGAGGCAGGTTCAACCTCTTTAGTAATACCATGGGTGGTGTTCAGTTCTTTCAATAGAAAGCACATAAAATCTAAGGATCTCTCTTCTTGTGATGTGAGCAGCTGTCAACACACAATGCCTAAATCCATTAAAGTGGTGATATTCTAATTCTGTCATTTATTTTTTATTTACTAGTTGGAATATTTTTATAAGCAGATGCATCCCCTTTTCTACACTTTAGTTACCATTGGTCCAGGTCACCTAGAAAAGTCAGAATAAATGCTTGAGTCTTTCCCTTCATTTACCAATTTGAAGATAAGAAATTGGATCTCTATCAGCTGACAGTGACCAATCGGGTTTTTATGTTAAATATCATTATACACCCATGGATTTAAACATATTTTGTTAAGTTTTGATCCATTACCAATATTTCCCTTATTGCAGATCAAATGGTCCCATATTTGGCCAATGGAAGTCTTTTCAAATTAGCTTCTGAGTCCTTTTGACATGACCGTATAGTCTCTGCTAGCTTCCTCATTATTTGTTATGACAAGATGTTCCAGTTCATCCTGTACATTTTTGATCCCAAACCTGGAATCAGCCATTTCTCCAAGAACCCTGGTTTCTTTTAGTGGGAAGTGATATTTTAAGGCTACAGTCTGGGCACTGAAAATACTCATTGATAGGCCTTTTCATTAGTCAGAACTAGACATACACACACATATATAATATTTTTTAATAAAATAGCTCTTGAGTTCATACTGATAACTCCTCATTTAAATTCAAGACCACTACAGTTCAACATAATCTTTCTGTATTACATCTATGTCTCCTTTCTTCCACACTGGGAATCCTAGCTCTCTAAAACACAAGAGATGATATAATTACAATATCTCCAAATTATTCATTTACTTCATCCCACATTATACACATAATGGTCTTGTTAACAATACTAATACTAGCACCACCAACCTAATTACTGAGAACAATTTTTAAAACTTGCATATGCTCTCTTCTTGCTTCCCTATTTTTCATAGTTGTACTATATCGACAGTGTCAGAGTATACAGCCATTACATACCCTAGTCTCTCCCTTTTGCCCTCAATTAGTCTAAGATCCATAAATAATTATATGTTTTATGTTTACCAGCAGTCCTTATACTGGTGTCTTTCTAGTCATTTTGATTGTCTGAAGCTCTTTCTCTAGTAGATTCCTCAAGAAAGTTTCACGGAAACATTTTTTTCCAAGTTCCTGAAAATTGATAACAGTAATCTTTTTACTTAAAAGTCAGTTTCCTGGATATAAGATCTTTGGCTCACATTTTCTTTCCTTGAGTATCTTAAACATTACTCCATTTTTTTCTGGCATAAAGTGTTGCTGTAAAAGAAGGTCAATATTTAATTGACTCTCCCTTCTAAGTCACTTGCTCTTCTTGCTTAGATAGCCAAAGGAATTTTTACGTCTAGTTATTTTACCAGAATAAGTCTCAGTATTGGTCATGATCCCCGGGCTGGGGGTGAGGTGGGTTCACCCCAGGTTCTACATGTCAAATGACAACAAGAGCCAACAGCTACCGGGTGCTGGACGGCACTCGAAGTCCTTTATGTGTTTTAACTCATTTAGTGCCCCTATCAAACCTCTAAGGTCGGTGCTATTATTATCTCCAATGTACAGGTGAGAAATTGAGCAAGTTAATTCACTACGGTCCCTCAGCTAGGAAGTGGTGGCTTTATTGCCAGCACATAATGTGCCTTTTGGCCATTTCTGCTCTGAGGGCTGAATGACACAGCTGCCAAAGTGCTCTGTGCTTCTCTTTGATGCTGTCTTGGTTCCTCCCTAAACTTTTTATGGTTTCTAACATACCCATTTCCACAATGAACCCTGTCTCCTTTCTGAGAAATTAGAGCCATAAAACAATAACTGTGGTCCTTCCTAACTTGAGCATGTGTCTATCCTACTGCCTCCTCAAAGGACGGTTCCCCCCAGGTGGGTAGAGCAGCTGAGCTTGTACTGGGTGCTGACAGCCGCTCCTGGGCACTCACTGCACACGAAGCATCATGCAAGACACCCTGTGCTCAGGGGACTCGGAAAGAGCCCTAAACCCATGAACACACAAATACCACCAGACCCGCCAATGAGACATGCAAACAGCATGCCAGCAGGGTTCAGAGCAGGGAGACAGCACTGTGAGTTGACTGGGAAGGCTTCCTAGATAACATTTAGACAGATGGAGAAGACAGCGTCTCAGGCAGGGAGAGCAACGTTGGAAAAGGTGCAGAAGTGGGAAAAAAACTGGGGCTGTTATTTCAATTCCAGGCTTGGTGACTCCTTTTGGGGGAAAAAAATTGCTGGCAGAGACTGCCACTAGCACTTGGAAAGAGGCTCAGCGTTAGGTTAGATCAGGGGTTGGCAAACTCAGGCTGTTTTTGTGAATGTAGTTTTTGCGAACAGCCAGGGCCCATCATTTACAGTGATCCATGGCTGCTCGCCCACTACAGCAGCAGAGCTGTGGTAGATACCAGATGGCCCACAGAGCCTAAAATATTTACTATCTGGCCCTTTAAGAAAAAGTTTGCTGACCCTGGTCTAAAATACCAACCCTCCAAAAGAAAAGCTAACCAACTGATTGGAACTACAGGTATATTATACTTAAAATCATTTATTTAAAGATTAAACAAAATTTAAGATACCCAAGTTAACTGCATCTCAAAAAGCTGTCAAAGAAGATAATCTGAAAAAACTAATACTACATATTCAAAGGTAACCCCTTTCCACATGTTTCAAAGGAACCTAGAGCACACTCTGATCTGCACGAATTCTAAGGTTCCCAAAGAATTTGAGATTTCAATAACCAAATTCACTCATTTATTCACAGCAACAGAGGTCGTCTGCATGCTATTTGTTAAGCATATGTTAAATAAAACATACTTGATTCACAGATGTGCAATAACTTTAAATAAAAATTCAGTTAAAAAACATGTTTTATAAAGATAACAAAATTAAAATGCATTAAAGCCAAGGTCATCTTACCAAAAATGTCACTAAACAAGACGATTCCTCATCCCTCGAAATGATGACTAAAGGAGAATGTGGGTGTCTATGTACACTTAGGTATTTATAAGAATGCAGGAGGACTTCCCTGGTGGCGCAGTGGTTAAGAATCCTCTCCCAATGCAGGGGAAAACGGGTTCAAGCCCTGGTCCGGGAAGATTCCACATGCCGTGGAACAACTAAGCCCGTGCACCACAATGACTGAGCCCATGTGCCACAAGCACACCACAACGAAGAATAGCCCCCCGCTTGCCACAACTAGAGAAAAGCCCGCGCACAGCAACGAAGACCCAATGCAGCCAAAAATAAATAAATAAATTTATTTTAAAAAAAAAAAGAATGGGGGAGAGGCATGTTGGACACAGAGGTGAGAGGCACAGCAGAAAAAGCCCTGCCCTAGAAGACACAGGCCTTAGTCAGAACTCTGCCAGGAATGAGGCATGTGTCCGAGCACAGGGCACTTGACCACCCTGGGCCTCAGCTTCTCTGGGGAAGGAATCCTGCTAGATGATCGCCAGGGCTTTTCCATTTTGCAATTCATGAAGATTAACAGAATATGAGAATATATTTTAGAACAAGGGAACACTGATTCATTTAATGAACATTAACAAAGGAAATCCTTCTACAGCCTTCTGGTATTTTTTGGTTCCTGTATTTAAATAGACTCTCTCTACTTAAAATAATAAAATTACTTCATGTACAACCTAGTATTATCGAGACTTCCAAGAACCTTAATGTGTTGGACCCTCCCAGATCAGAAAGAAAACTGTAGAGCAAGAGCAACGAATAAACACGGAAGTCCCCTGAGAAGAGTAATGCGGTTAAGAAACAGCCCGTGGCCTTAAGCAGCTGCAGGATCATCCACTAACGGTGCTCACTTTAAGAGGATGGCACAGAAACAGGGAAACAGCACGCCTACATTCCCTCCTCAGTGCTCATCAACAGCAGTAATGAAGGCTGCCCCCCAGGGGAAATTACAATGAGATTTGGGAAACGGCACCAAGCACATAATAAAAGAACAGGAAACATGTTAGAGGAAAGCTCGGTGTCACCAAGGAAGCAAAGATAATAGAAGAGGGGTGGGGGGAGAAGACTGTTTCTTCCATGGCTCTGTCTTCTAACAGAGGAAAACGTTCAAGATGCACAGATTCCGAAGAGTCACAGAAACTAAAAAACCCAGAACCGGTGGTATGGTGTGACGAAGAGAACAGACCCATGGGTGTTCAGAAACAGGAAGCTGGGAGCAAGTATGTCAGTGGTGACGAAGCAGGGACAGGAGTCAGATCCAGGGATTGTCGGATGAATGGTCTGGAGCTGAGAGGTTTGGATTAGGGATGTCACTCAGTGGATGCTTTGCATCCAGGTGGGTGTGTGATCACCGAGAGGGAGGTGGAACACCACGGTGGGGGAGAAGGAGCACACACTGAGCCGGGTGCTGCTGGAGGACCAGTAACGAGAGGCCCGGACATCAACCATCAGAATTAATGACCAGGGAGCCATTCGTGGCCAGAGCAAGGGCTGTTCCAGTGCAAGGCTGGCGCTGAAAGGCAGTCAGGATTGTGTGGACAGAGAGGAAAGGGAACAAAGAGGACATGAAACCATGTGCTGTAATGCACATGTGGCCATACAGGGAAGGGTGAGGAGGGTTCTTTAAAAATCCAGACAGACCTGAGTTTGTTAAGTGATAAAGGATCCAGCTTGAAGAAAAGAGTGGAATATGTAAGGGAAGAAAGGGATGACCTGCAGCAGTGTTTTTCAAATTGTGAGCCAGGATCCACCAGTGGTTGAAATATCAATTTATTGGCCAGTATTTTAAACATTAAACTGAATGGATAGAATAAAACAGAACAAAATTTAAAATATCAGAGAACATCCAAATAAGGATTGCCTCCTGAAACCTGTAAGGGAAGTGTATGTGCGTACGTGCATGTGTGCATGCCAGAATGCAATGTAACCACGGGGCTCAGTCAGAAACCGTGGAAGCCACTGATGCATCGGGCAAGGCTGGAGAAGGTGGAAGAGGCCAGGGTTTATGGCATCCAGGTGATGGAGTGTCTTAGAGAGAGCAACAGCCCCTCTGTGGTACCAGAAACAAAGGAGCAAAGGATAGGTGTTCTCGTAAGCAACAAATCAGAGACTTGAGATTTCTCCTGATTCAGTACCCCCTCCCTCCCTTCTCTCTCTCATCCCCTCCCTCTTAGATCCCCTCCATCACGAAGGCTTGGCCATGAGGCCAGAAGTAAGGAGGAAGATATAATATGGAAATGGAAAGTCAAATGCCAGCTCCTGGGCTTCCCTGGTGGCGCAGTGGTAGAGAGTCCGCCTGCCGATGCAGGGGACACGGGTTCGTACCCCGGTCCGGGAGGATCCCACATGCCACGGAGCGGCTGGGCCCGTGAGCCATGGCCGCTGAGCCTGCGCGTCCGGAGCCTGTGCTCCGCAACGGGAGAGGCCACAACAGTGAGAGGCCCGCGTACCGCAAAAAAAAAAAAAAAAAAAAAAAAAAGCCAGCTCCTTCTATTTCCAAGAAATTTCAGGGTGAGGGATGGGAAGGAAAGGAGGAGACTGAAAGACTAAGAAAAAGCAGAGCAGTCGATGGCCTGGAGGACCCGGTCAACGAACAGCCGTGGTGGAGGCAGCTTACCCAGAAGGACACACGGATGCGCTCAGAATGCAATGTCTGAATAAGTCGGCAGGGCCCAATGATGACAAGGCCAAGGTGCAGTGGCTGAAGTGAGTAAGGGAGGTCAGTGGAACCACGGGATCACGGAGCTGGACGGGATGTACATGGGCACCCTGAAGAACTCCAGGACCATTGCAGGGCTCAAAATATAGCGTGCGGTCATGAACCAGATGCTCAAGTCCTTAGTGCCTTGACCTCCTTGGATAATAAAACTGCTGCCCTCTGCTGGTGCAGAAAGGGGGCTGTCCCCCCAGGTGTACAGAGGCAGGGTGAGGATCTAGGGCTTGGCTCCCGCGGGCTCTTAGACAGATCATGGTATAATTCCCCTGTCCTTATGCCCACCTTCAACCTTGGTCTGCCTATTCCTAAGCCGTGGCAGGATTTTGCCATATACATTGGATGCTTCTTGGGTTTTCCCCTTCCAGCTTAGGATACAGCTTTCTTCTCTCTGCTAAGCTTTGTGCTTTTTAGCTCATTCATGTGCTTTTTAGCTTCCAAAATGTTGCTCTATTCTGCTTTCTCGTTTTTGTTTGTTATTGTTGTTGTTGGATATTGGGGAGGGGTTGTTTGTTTGTTTGTGGGGTGTTTTTGGTCCTAGAGGATTTTTCTTTTAAAAAAAAATCATTTTACTCTTGTTTTGGTAGGGTTTCAGGAGGGACCAAAAGTAAATGCATGTGTTGAATCCACCATCTTCACCCCAGACTTAATTTTCATAACTATAAAAACTAATAATACTATATTCGTTTCCACACAGAAAAATATGTGCTCTCCTTGGTGTGTTGAACAAGATGCCCCAGCCCCCCACCCCAGGGGCAGCTGATGGACCTGGCTGAGGGATGTTCAGTCATGCAGGCAATCTGCCCAGAGCCAAACAAATCCTCCTGGCCAGACCCCCAAGAGCTTTGTCTCTCAAGAAAGTTACCACCCCACTGGGAAGAAAATCACCAAACTGTTCTCTGAACGTCATGGCAGAGTGGCACCCTCATCCATTTAAATTAAATATTTTAAAACGTCCTTTCACTGTAATGTACAGATATGGAGCCCAAATAAATGATTTAAGAAAATGGTTCCATAAGAAAATGTAATTCCTTCATGATTAAATGTCATCTAGTTGATCCTCCTTAAAGCTTTGATTGCCATGAGACACATACGCAAAGAGTAGTTTCAGATCTTTCACCATCACATTCAGAAACCAAAAGTGTAATAAGAGAGATAATCACAGAATTCAGGGACTTCAGAGGTGGAAGGAACCTTGGCTACTATTACGGACTGAAAATTCCTATGTTAAAATCCTAATCCCCTAAGTGACGGTATTAGGAGGTGGGGCGTTAGGGAGTGATTAGGTCATGAGGGTGAAGCCCTCACGAATGGGATTAAAGCCCTTATAAAAGAGACCCCAGAGAGCTTTCTCACTCTTTGGCGCATTGTGAGGACACAGTGAGAAGATGGCCGTCTATGAACTGGGTAGTAGGCCCTCACAAGGCACTGCTGGTGTCTTTTTTTTTTTTGGCTGCGTTGCTGTGCTCATGCTTTCTCTAGTTGCGGCAAGCGGGGGTTACTCTTTGCGGCGGTGCGCGGGCTTCTCATTGCAGTGGCTTCTCTTGTTGCAGAGCACGGGTTGTAGGCACGTGGGCTCAGTAGTTGCAGCACGCGGGCCCTAGGGCGCACTGGCTTCAGTAGTTGTGGCATGCGGGCTCTAGAGTACAGGCTCAGTAGCTGTGGCGAATGGGCTTAGTTGCTTCGCGGCATGTGGGATCTTCCCAGACCAAGGATCGAACCCGTGTACCCTGCGTTGGCAGGCGGATTCTTAACCACTGCACCATCAGGGAAGTCCTCTGCTGGTGTCTTAATCCTGAACATCTCAGCCTCCAGAACTGTGAGAAATAAATATTTACTGTTTAAGCCACCCAGTTCTCTGTTCTCTGGTATTTTTGTTTTATCAGCTCCAGTGGACTCAGACAGCTATCATCCAGTTCCGTGTTTCAGGAAAACACACCACCTGGGGAGCTTTATAGAAATTTTGTGTTAGGGTCCACGCCCAGATCTCAGGGACAGGGACAGGCATGGACACATTGATCAAACTGCCCAGATGGCTCCTCCAGGTCCCAGGCACCCCCAGGAAACCACTGTTTGCCTGTCCTCATTCTGTTCCTTGTACATAAGCTGAAAATTGGCTCAAAGAACATATATGGTTCACCAGAGATGTACTCAAGTAGGCCTGGAAGAAAGGCACTGAAAAACAGTGTTTGGTTTCTTTTTACATCATACTTCAGTCTTTCATTTACACATTTATTCTTTCAATAAAAACATGTGGATATCTACCATATCTTAATAATGATAGTAACTTTTATTGAGAGCTTACTATCTGCCTGGCACTGCTACTGCTCTACAGATATTATATCATTTAATCCTTACAGACATGTTATGAGGTAAGTACTCAATATCCCCATCTTGTAGATGAAGAACAAAGCACAGAGAGATTGCATAATGTGCTCGAGGACACAGTAAGTGGTACCACTCAAATATGGCTCTGGGACTTGGGCTCCTTCCTAACTGCTGTATGTCACCTGCCTTTCAGCAGCTCTACTTCCAGGTATCACATCTGTGATGGGGTGTAGAGAGAAAGAGAGCACACACTGGGAGACAAGTGGGTGGGATTCCAACCCGACACAGTAAGTTGGATGGTGGTTGGCACCCGGGTGCCATGAGAGTATAGAGGGGGCCCCAGGGGTGGGGAGTTGAGTCTTGAATTATAGAAAGTGGGGAAGGGGCAGTATAAGCAGAGGAGGAGTCTAGCAGCAGAAATAACAGAAGAATACCACTGGGAATACCACAGAAGTGTAATGGATTCAAATTAAGATTCATATGCTCAGGTGGCAAGAAATGCAATTTTCTCTTTTCTTTGGGATCTTAACATCTGTTAGAGTCCCCCACTCTCCAGGTGTCTGAAATAATCTCCTTCAATTCAGAGTCTGGGTCCACCTTTGCCCAGGGACCATGTCCTCAACTGGGGGCTTCCGTGGAGCCATGGATCGTATCTGCATGGAGGACAAAGGTGGGAAAACTATCCTTACTCATCCTGGGTCCACAGTGTTTCTACTGAGACTGCACACAGGGGTCCTTGACTGAGAGTCTATGATTATTCGCATCAGAATAACAATTTGCCTAAGTAAAGCCTTTCTTATCACATCCTTCTTTGACCTTCTATCCCCCCTAGATATAGTTCTCTCTCTACTCCCCTTCACTGACAAACTCCTCCTAAGACTCTCATCTCCATGTCTCCATTTCTTCACCTCCCAGTCTTCATTCACTATTCAACACATGGTAGGTTCTGTTCCTACAACCCACCCAAATTGCTCTGCTAAGACCATCAGTGGGCTTCCTGTTGTTAAATCCAATAGACGCTTTTCTCTTTGTCTTAGCTGACTTCTCAGCTATATTCAACTTCCATGACCCCACACTCTCCTGCTTTCCTTTCTACTACTTTGACCACATCCAAAAATCACCCTGGATTTTTTTTCTCATCGCCTTTATTTTACCTGCCCCCCCCAAACATTTAATCTATTAACAAGTTCTATCAATTCTATTATCAAAAATTATATGTCATGTGAAACAGCCTCTGTCTGCTTCCACCCTTGCCTCTGACAATCCAGTCTTCATGAAGCAAAGATCTTTAAAAACAACACACAGATCTAATTACGGCATTCCCTTTACCAAAACCTTTCAATAACTTCATGGTGTTGCTGTTCTTCTCGATGACTCCTTCCAGCCGCCCACACCCTTGCTGCCTGTGCCCTGGCCTCACTGGCTTTCCTTCTACTCCTTTCCACCCTGCGCCTTTGCACTCTGCTTGCTCTGCTACAAGGGCTCTTCTCCCAGCTTTGTGCTCAGCTATGTCCTTCCCACCCTTTACATCAACAGTTCAACTGGCACTTTTTTAAGGAGATACTCCTTGAGTCCCCAGTTTAAATTCAAGCTTTCTTTTGTATTCTATCTAAATTCCTGTATTTTCTTCTCACAGGACTCACCACAGTGTCATGACTGTTTTGTTTAATACAAGCTAGGCTCTCAGATCTGGGAGGTCTGGGAACATGTCCATTTTTATACCCAAACTAACTAGACCCTTGCTTCACAGAGTCAAATTCAGTAAAAGTTTGTTGGATGAATGACCTAAATGGTCTAAGGATCTAAAAAGGAAAATGTAAAGAGTAATAATAATTGATTTTAAATATATACAACAAATGTGATAACAGTTATTCTCTACCTTCACAGAGGAGAGAAAATAAGCTTTAAATACAGCAATTTCAACCTATCTGAGGTACGAAGAAGTTTTTCCTGAAAGTGGGGCTGATTCTGGAAAGTACAGGTCCATGAAAAGGTGTGTGACATTGTTTTCTTGGCAATCACTGAAGTATAAACTTCCATTTTCCCTAGATGATGAATCCAAATTTCCATGGTTGTCTTGTACCCTCATCCTAGAAAGTTCATTCTAGTTTATCTTTCTCCCCCCTCTACTCTCCTATTTCTTTGCTGTTTACAACAAGACTCCTAGAAAGAGTTATCCATCCTCATCTCCCAGATTTCTTCTCTCACTCTCTCCTCCTCTCTCTGTTTTATTTGTACACAAACTCAACAGTAAATATAAAGAACTTATTTTCCTCAAACCATTGTTAAGAAGCTGTCAGTATGGTACTTCATCACACTTGAATACTTTAGTGCACAGCTCCTACAAATAAGGAACATCTTCATACTAAACCACAGAAAAATATCAAAATAAGAAGATTAACACTGATATGTTACTCCCATTTAATCCTCAGACTTCATTCAAGTTCTGTCCAATAATATCCCATGTAACAAAATATTTCAGTTCAGAATCACACATGGTACTCAATTGTCATGTCTCTTTAGTTTCCTGAATTTGGACCCATTCCTCAGTCTTTCCTTGACTTCCATGACCTGAACTTTTCTTTTCTTAATTTATTTATTTATTTTATTTTTGGCTGCGTTGGGTCTTCGTTGCTGCGCATGGGGTTTCTCTAGTTGTGGTGAGTGAGGGCTACTCTTCGTTGTGGTGCGCAGGCTTCACATTGCAGTGGCTTCTCTTGTTGTGGAGCACAGGCTCTAGGTGCACAGGCTTCAGTAGTTGTGGCTCATGGGTTCGAGAGTGCAGGCTCAGTAGCTGTGGCACACAGGCTTAGCTGCTCCGCAGCATGTGGGATCTTCCCGGACCAGGGCTCGAACCCATGTTCCCTGCATTGGCAGGCAGATTCTTAATCACTGCGCCACCAGGGAAGCCCATGACCTGAACATTTTTGAAGATTACAGGCCAGTTAAACTGTAGAATGTCCATCAGTTTGGGTTTGCCTCTTTAGATCTGGGTTATTCATCTTTGAGACAGCAATGCTGTGACTGTTTGACTGCATCTTATCAAGTAGTAGGTGATTTCCACTTGTCCCTTACTTAATGATGCTGTTTGGTCTCTTGATTAAGGGAGTCTGCCAGACTTCTGTACGGCAAAGTTATTATTCCTCTCTATAATTAATAAGTATTTCGCATGGAGGTACTCTGAAATCTTTGAATATCCTGGTCCTCATCAAGCATTCAATCCATTCATTCATTCATTCATTTATGCCAGTGTGAACTCATGGATTTCTGTTTCCTTCAATCCATTACTCTCATTATTCCGATGCTTCAGTTGTCCCAAATTTGGCCAGTGGAAGCCCTTCAAGATAGTTTCTGTGTCTGCTTGATATGTCTCCATCATTTCTGAAATGCATGCATACTTTCTGGCATATGATGTTCCAGGTTTATCTTATACATTCCTACCCCAGCCATCTTTCTCCCATTCAAGGTGTGACGCTCCAGCCAAGTGGCCTTTCCATCCCCACCATATGCATGCTTTCTTTGTTCTGCTTGGACTCACACCCGACATCAAGCTGTCCACCAGGTGTGGATGTCCTCCTTACCCCATTAGGCCTCCAACACTCCATGCCAGCCTATTTTCCTATGTGGATATCTTCCTCACCTTGCTCAAATTCTGATACCCTGTGCGGACATCCCTCTATCTGGTCAGGCTCCAACACCACACACCAGGCTGCCCTCCTCTGCAGACAACCTCCTCACCCCACTCAGACTCAGACACCTTACACCGGTTATCATCCTAAATGAATGCCCTTCTCACCCCGATGTCTTGTACCCCAAGCTGGGCCATCCACCCACTTTATCCCACTCAGGTTTCAATGCCCTGAATCAGACCACCATACCTCATCCTGGTTGGCTCCAACATCCCATGCTGGACAATCTCCCCACCATGTGGATACCCTCCTTTGTAGGACATCACTGGACACCTACTTTAGGGTACTGGGGCTTCCGACCACCTCGTATGGATACCTACCTTGCTTGGTCTTATCTAAAGACTTTTAAACTGATTTGTTCAGGAAGTGAAAGAAAAGAAAGAGGTGGGGGGAAAGGAAAAGATAAGGGAGAGGAAAAGCCCATTCTCTTATAAACTGACTCTAATCAGACACCTCTCCACCAAAACTTCCCCTGCCAAGGTTACAGTGACCTCCACAGTGATCAATTATCAGAATTCATTCAACAGAGTAGTCACTCCCTCCCTCTTGATACATTTTCATCACTTGGGTTTGAGGACACACATTCTCCTGGTTTTCCTCCTACCACACTGGAAATATCTAAGTATTCACTAACCTTAGACATTAAAATCCTGAAGTCTGTACTGCATTCCTGGATTAAAGGCCACCAAAAATGTCACTACCATGACAATACCCACCACAGATGTATACAAAGAAATTAGACCCACCTACTACGGAGCAAAATTAATGATTTGCTAGTTATTCATTATAAAAACAATTACCGGACTTCCCTGATGGTGCAGTGGTTAGGAATCCACCTGCCAACGCAGGGGACACAGGTGCGATCCCTGATCCAGGAAGATCCCACATGCCGCAGAGTAACTAAGCCCATGCGCCACGACTACTGAGCCTGTGCTCTAGAGCCCGTGAGCGTGCGACAAACTGCTGAAGCCCGCATGCCTAGAGCCTGTGCTCTGCAACAAGAGAAGCCACCGCATGAGAGGCCCGCGCACCGCAACGAAGAGTAGCTCTAGAGAACTACTAGAGAACTAGAGAAAGCCCGTGCGCAGCAACAAAGACCCAACGCAGCCAAAAATAAAATTAAAGAAATTAATTAATTTAAAAAAATAAAAATAAAAACAATTACCTTCACCAAAGGCCAAAGTTAAAATAATCATCTAAACACTAATCTGGTCCTTAGTTTTAATTAATTTTCTTTAAACTGATCGTCATTTAGAAACCAGCACAGATGTATACTAAAGACTTTTAAACTGATTTGTTCAGGAAGTGAAAGAGTGCTAATTCATATCAGTGAAATAAAAATGAAAGGGGCCTTTTGTTTAAGGTGCTATTCTAATTTCTAACAAAATGAGCATTCCTAAAATATTTCATGTTTAAAATCTTCTCTGCCAAGGCTCAAGTTAGGTTTCCCTACTGAAGAAGAATACAGCTCCTGAGAATCCGGGCAAAATGGTTTGTTAAATGAACTAAGACAGAGGCTGAAATACAAACATTTTTGTGAAGTGTTCATATTTTATCAGCCAAACTGAACTATAGCAAATCCTCACATGTCTAAAAAATGTAGAGAAAACTGTGAACTGCTCATTTTATATTGATTCGACCTTCTGTTCCTTTAATGACCTGATCTAAAATGACCTGGCAGGCTCAGCATCACCCCCGGCTCTTTGTCAGCAAAGGGACACACTCTGTCCATCACTGACATGAGGCAAACTCACAGCTGCCATTCACCAGCAGGGGGCACTGCACTTGGGTTTTTCTGTAGGCAAAACCACTCAAAAGCTGAAGGTTGAGAAATGTGTATTTCAGGAGACTGAAAAATGTGTGTTGCCATCCCAGACAAACAGAAGGCCACACAATCGATAGGTCATCTCCATGTGTGCTTTCAGTGGCACTATCCACTGTAGGGTATTCTGAAGCCTGGAGTATATCTTAGAAAAACAAATAAAATGGCACTGTAGTTGGGTCATAAATACCAAGTCTTTCCAGAATCTTTTCAGTGAGCAAGAACATTATAAAAGACAGGGTACCAAACTCTTCATTAAATTGCTTCAGTTCATAGCTTATTGGGCCAAAATTATTATCTAAGTAGGCTCAGCTATAAGTCAGTAAAGTGCCCTAATACGTAAGAAAATGGCCCAACTATCAGTATTTAACATAAATTCACCCAAATTAACTTGAATCAAATGTCATATTTATTATTACTAAAATAGGATTATTAGGTGTAGGGAAACCAGTAATTACTGAAATATCAACATTACTATGTTTTATATTAGCAGAAGTGTTTTGCAAAAATAATTTTTATACCATAAACGTTATAAAAGGGAAAATGTTTTAATTGTATAGAATCCTGAAGTCACAGGTGGTCTGTTATGGTCTGTCGTGACATCTTTTCATAAATGAGAGGCCCTGAGCAGAAAACTAGTTTTAAATGCTCACTTCTACTAATCACTGCAAAAAAACTAATAGAATGAAACAGACTTATAAGATTGGAAAGGCACTTTGCAAATTTTCTTGATTTGCTACCTTACCAGTTAAAAAAAAAAAAAGTGTTAACATGCTCCCAAATATATGTATATTTTGTTTATAAATTATTATAATATTGTAATTATATATCATGTATATTATAAAACACATAAAAATAAAAATTGTTAAAAGGTACCACAAAAAATAAAAATATAAGCTATTAGATTTTTCTCCCATACCCCAAATGATCATCTTTTCTTGAATTTTCCTAGAATATATATTCCCTACTGTAACTTGGGAAAAGTAGAACCCATAAGTCATGCATTTTGTGATACATGAGAGACAAAATGAGAATTTTCATTGCAAAAAGAAAGAATTTTTGTTGCATTTATGTTAAAAAGAATAGAGGAACCCTCCTACACTGTTGGTGGGAATGTCAATTGGTACAGCCACTACGGAGAACAGTATGGAGGTTCCTTAAAAAATTAAAAATAGAACTACCATATGATCCAGTAATCCCACTCTTAGGCATATACCTGGAGAAAATGATAATTTGAAAAGATACATGCACCCCAATGTTCATTGCAGCACTATTTACAAAAGCCAGGACATGGAAGCAACCTAAATGTCCATCAACAGAGGAACGGATAAAGAAGATGTGGTACACATATACAAAGGAATACTACTCAGCCATGAAAAAGAACAAAATAATGCCACTTGCAGCAACATGGATGGACCTAGAGATTGTCATACTGAGTGAAGTAAGTCAGACAGAGAAAGACAAACATCAAATGATATCGCTTATGTGTGGAATCTAATGAAAGGGTACAAAACAGAAGTAGAGTCACAGATGTAGAAAACAAACTTATGGTTACCAGGGGATAAAGGGGGTAGGGATAAACTGGGAGATTGGTATTGACATATACACACTACTATATATTGGGTTGGCCAAAAGGTTCGTTTGGTTTTTTTCCATAAGATGGCTCTAGTAGGGCTTAGTTGTCTCTAACTTCATTCGAAACAATTTTGTTAGATTGTATTGTGACAGATGTCATATCAGCGTGCATTTAAAAAAAATTATCAAAATTCGTGAATTTCTGCGTAGCCATTTTAATATTGAAGAGGGAAGGAAAAAAGCAACATTTTTGGCATATTATGCTTTATTATTTCAAGAAAGGTAAAAAAGCAATTGAAATACAAAAAAAGATTCATGCAGTGTATGGAGAAGGTGCCATGACTGATCAAACGTGTCAAAAGTGGTTTGCAAAGTTTCATACTGGAGATTTCTCACTGGACGCTGCTCCATGGTCGGGTAGACCAGTTGAAGTAGATAGCAATCAAATCGAGACATTAATTGAGAACAATCAACGTTATACCACACGGGAGATAGCCGACATACTCAAAACATCCAAACCAAGTGTTGAAAATCATTTGCACCAGCTTGGTTATGTTAATCGCTTTGATGTTTGGGTTCCACATAAGTTAAGCGAAAAAACCTTCTTGACTGTATTTCCACATGTGATTCTCCACTTAAACATAATGAAAACATTCCGTTTTCAAAACAAATTGTGATGGGCAATGAAAAGTGGATACTGTACAATAACGTGGAACTTTATTTCCCCAGCAATGGTGTGTGACAACCCACACAGAGTATTGCCTAGGAAACTCACTCAGGCCTTGGTATCCAGGGTTTTTATTGTGGGTTGGTTACGCAGGCACAGCTGACTGCATGCATGGCTGACCTTCGGTCTCCAGCCCTTCCAGAGATCAAGCACATATTGTGTAGCCCAAGGTGCCCACATACATCACAATTAGCATAAACTATCTGGCATGGCCCAAGGCCTGAGCTAAACAAAAACACTCTTACCAGGCAGGATATTCCCAGGAGCCAGGCAAGGACCAAACCTTTCTTTGGAATGTGCAAGGTTTTGACAACCCAGACCTACTGAACAGCAGTCATGGATAACTAATAAAGATTTTTGTTACCTGGAAGTATGGTGCTACTGTCACAAATACATGAAAATGTGGGGAATGGCTTTGGAAACAAGCAGTGGACAGAGGCTGGAAGAATTTTGACAAGAATTTAGACAAGCAATTTTTGACAAAATTTAGAGAAAGGCTAAATTTCCTGAAATAGTCTGTTAGAAGAAATGTGAACTTGGAGGATACTGCTAGTGACAGCTCAGAAGGAAATGAGGAACACGGTATTAGAAAATGAAGGAAGGGGATCCTCATTATGCAGTGGCAGAAAGCTTAGTTAAACTGTCTCCTGCAGTTATATGGAAAACTGAACTTGTATGTAATTAACTTGGCTATATAGCTAAGGAAATTTCCAAGAAAAGTATTAAAGGTGCTTCCTGGTTTCTCCTTGCTGCTTACAGTAAAATGTGGGAAGAGAAAGGTAAATTAAGAGAAGAACTGTTAAACAAAAAGAACCAGAACTTGATGATTTAAATGATTCTCAGCCTTTCCAAATACACTACTAAATGATTTCTAAGCACTGTCAGGAAAGCATGCTTTATAGAAAAGCTGAGGGTGTGACTGTACAAACTTTTACTTAAATCTCAGAAAGACCAACAATTCAGAGTATTCAGTGACGCAAAGTGCCCCTTCAAGAGATGAAGAGTGGGCCTCACAGAGCCTCGCAGCCAAACCATTCAGCCTGTAGGCACTCAGAAAAATGTTCCCCAGCCCTCTTGGCAGAAGCCCCAGACAGAGCAGGGCTTATCTCAAAAAGATCTGTGTGTGCGTGGCTTTGTTATAATGGAGTAAATCTAAGTGAAACCCATGGGAGGCCCAAAAAGTTCTTGAGAAAGTTCTTGCAGCAGAAACTAAGAGAATAAATTGACAAGGAAAAATAATACTAAATGAAAGGAAGATGTAGGACCTCCAATATTCTACTGGCAGGAAGCAGGCTGATAAAAACTCAGATGCAAACATATGCTACCTTTCATGAAAACAGAAGAATGACTCAAAGGGCAGAACCAAGATATCAGAGAGCTGAGAAACACTAAAGGAAAACTGTTTCTCTTCTCACACATCTGACACCAAATGCGTGGGGGGGTTTCCACACTAAGAACCGATTCTCCACCTCTATGGACACTAACCTGATGTCCTACAATGCAATTCAATTCTGAAACTATCTATTTGGAGAGAGCATTGGGCCCCATTATTTAAGGCCTCAGTCCCATAAGACTAACCTACTTCAGATGCCAATTGCAAGTTCTGGGTGGGCCTGGTACTTCTTACTGATGTGGCTACAAATCAGGGGTTCCCACTACCCTATTCTTCGGTTCAATAATGCTATAACACCTCACAGAACTCAGGGAAACACTGTACTTGCATTTACTTGTTTTTTATAACAAGGATAATATAAAGGATACACCCATATGAAGAGGTATGTAGGGTGAGGTCTGTAAGGGTCCTGAGTACAGAAGCTTCAGTCCCCATGGAGTTTGGGGTGTGCTACCTTCCTGCATGTGGATTCCTTCCCAGAAGCTCTCCAAACCCCATTGTTTAGGGGTTTTGTAGAGGTTCTACTATGTAGGAATAATTGATTAGATCATTGACAACTGGCACTCAATCTCCAGCCCCTCTTCTCTCCCCAAAAGTCAGGGGATGGGGCTGAAAGTGTCAACCCTCTGCTTATGCCTTGGTCTTTCTGGTGATCAGCACCCATCCTGAAACTATCTAGAGGTCCCCAGGAACCAGTGATCTCATTAGCATACAAAAGACATTCTTATCACTCCAGGGATTCTAAGGGTCTTAGAAGCTCTTATGTCTGAAACCAGGGTCAAAGATCAAATAGAATAAAAGATGCTCCTAGCATCCCATCATTCAGAAAATAACAAGGGTTTTAGGGGCTCTGTATCAGAAACCGAGGCAGAGACAAAATATATATTTCTTATTATGTCACATAATTATTCCCAGGCCTTGAAACCTAATCAAGGAACTCCCATTTGCCTGGCTGGATTTCAGAACTGCTATGACCCAGTGGCTCTTTTGTATCTCTCCTTTCCCCCTCTTTTTGAATGGGAATGTCTATAGCTGTTATCCTTTGCCTATTCTGCCATTGTTTGTTGGGGAAGTGGGGGTTGCGGGGCAGGAGATGGGCAGGCCCAATAACTTGTCTCATTAGTTTTACAGACTGACAGGTTGAGAAAAACCCAGGAGTCTCATCCACACCTGGACCTGATTTAGACAATGAGATTTTTGACTTTGAGGAGATGCTACATTGGGATGAGATTTTCAAAGACCTTGGAAAATAGTGAATGTATTTGGCATGTGGGAAAGATATGAATCATTGGGGATTAGACTGTGGTAGACAGATTCTAAGGTGACTCAAAAAAATCCCTACATTCTGATATTAACATCCTTGTATAATCCCCTCCTCTTGACTGAGGGCAGGACCTGTGACTTGCTTTAATCAATAGAATATGACAAAGGTGATGGTATTACTCCCATTATCATATTCATTATGTAAGATACCATCTTGCTAGCAGACTCACACTTGGAACTTTCTCCTTTGCTGGATACTGGATATGAGGAAACAAACGGACATGTTGGAGAATCTTAAGTGGCAAGAAATTGCAGGTAGCCTCTGTAAGCTGAAGATACCTTGAGCCAACAGCCAGAAAAAAAAACAAAAGATCTCAGCCCTACAACCTCAAGGAACTAAATGTTGCTAACAACCACATGAGTGGGAAATGGATCCTTCCCCAGTTGAACCTCCAGATGACAACCCAACCCAGCCCTGGCCAACACCATAATTGCAGCTTTGTGAGACGCTAAGCATAGGGCTCATCTAAGCCATGTCCGAACTCCTGACCCATAGAAAAGTGAGATAATAAATGTGTGTTGTTTTAAGCCACTAAGCTTGTGATAATATTGTTATTCAGCATTAGAAAACCAATACAATTTGTTTCTAGTCATAGTCTACAATTTCTCTCTTCCTGTATTCTATGAAATCACACTCAGCCTCAGAGAACACACTTCATATGATTTTAATTTTAAATTTGTGAAGATTTGTGTTATGACACAAAGTGTGTTATGTCTTGGTGAATATCCCATGTATGCTGGACAAAAATGTATGTTGTGTTGGTAGGTGGAGTGTTCTACCCATGTCAATTAGATCCACTTGGTTGATAGTGTTGATCAATTATCCTATATCCTTGTTAGTTTCTGTCTATTTGATATATAAATTACTGAGAGAGGTGCTGAAGTCTCCAACTATAATTGTAGATTTCTCCTTTAAGTTCTATCAGGTTTTAACTTCATGTATTTCAAAGTTCTGTTGTTGGGACTTCCCTGGTGGTGCAGTGGTTAAGAATCCACCTGCCAATGCAGGGGACACGGGTTCGCGTCCTGTCTGGGAAGGTCCCACGTGCTGCGGAGCAACTAAGCCCATTCGCCACAACTACTGAGCCCGTGCTCTAGAGCCTGTGAGCCACAACTACTGAGCCCACGTGCCACAACTACTGAAGCCCGCACGCCTAAAGCCCATGCTCCACAACAAAGAGAAGCCACCGCAATGAGAAGCCCACATACCACAACGAAGAGTAGCCCCTGCTCACCGCAACTAGAGAAAGCCTGTGCACAGCAATGAAGACCCAATGCAGCCAAAAATAAATAAATAAGTAAATAAATAAATAATCTCTGTTGTTAGGTGTATACACATTTAAAATGCTTATATCTTCCTGGTGACTTGACCCTTTTATTATTATGTAATGTCCTTCTTTATCTCTAGTAATTTACCTTCCAAAATTAATATTTTGATATTAATATAGCTGGTCCAGTTTTCTTTTGATTAGCATTTGCATAGTATATCTTTTTTTAACATTTTATTCTTAATTTACTTACATAATTTTATTTAGAGTGAGTTCTTGTAGACAGCACATAGTTGGCTCCTGTTTTTTACTTCAGTTTGAAAATCTGAGTTTCAGTTAATGTATGAAGATTAGTTACATTTAATATAGTTATTGATACATTTGGATAATTATTGATATGTTTAGAATAGAAGTATGTTCTATTTTTCCCATTTTCAGCTTCTCTGCTTCCTCTTTTCTACTTTCTTTGGTTTATGTGAATATTTTTAATATTCCGTTTTAATTTAGTCAGTTTTTAATACTATATATCTTTGTATTGTTTTTGCTGTTTGTTGTTGTTGTTACAATTCTTGCTTAAATTTTTTTTTTTTTTTTTTGCAGTACACGGGCCTCCCACTGCCGCGGACTCTCCCCTTGCAGAGCACAGGCTCTGGACGCGCAGGCCCAGCAGCCACAGCCCACGGGCCCAGCCGCTCCGCGGCACACGGGATCCTCCCGGACCGGGACACGAACCCGCACCCCCCACATCGGCAGGCGGACTCCCAACCACTGCGCCACCAGGGAAGCCTCTTGCTTAAATTTTCACGGTCCAGTTAGAATTAATATTTTACCATTTCAAGTATTTAATCCATTTACATTTAATATAATTATTGATAAGGTAAGACTTACATTTGCCATTTAGCTATTTGTTTTCTATATGTCTCATGTCCTTTTTATTCCTGTATTTCTCCATTACTGCCCTCTTTTATGTTAAATAGGTATTTTCTATTGTACCATTGCAATTCTCTCATTTCTTTTACTACCTATTTATATTCATTTTTTCATTATTTTCTTCATAGTTGCTCCTAAGGATTACAATTAATATTAACTTATAATAATCTAATTTAGATCAACCAACTTAATTTCAATAGTATTCAAAATTTTGCTCCTATATAGCTCCATTCCTCTCCTCCTTTGTGCTGTTTTTGGCATAAAACTTACTTCTTTATACAATGTATGCCCATCAACACAAATTTATAATTACTGCGTTATGTAGTTATCTTTTAAATCAGATAGGAGGGATAAAGTTGCAAATAAAAATTACATTTATACTGCCTTTTATATTTGGTTTTTTTGTTTTGTTTTGTTTTGTTTTTTTGCAGTACGCAGGCCTCTCACTGTTGTGGCCTCTCCCGTTGCGGAGCACAGGCTCTGGACACGCAGGCTTAGCGGCCACGGCTCACGGGCCTAGCTGCTCCGCGGCATGTGGGATCTTCCCGGACCGGGGCACGAACCCGTGTCCTCTGCATCGGCAGGCGGACTCTCAACCACTGCGCCACCAGGGAAGCCCTATACTGTCTTTTATATTTACCTGTGTAGTTACCTTTACTGGAGCTCTTTATTTCAGCATGTGGATTTAAGTCACTGTCTAGGGTCCTTTCTTGTCAGCCTAAAGGGCTCCCTTTAGTATTTCTTGTAGGGCATGTCTGCTTGTGATAAAGTCTCAGTTTATTTTTTAAGTATTAACTTCTCTTTTACCTTTGGGATGATAATTTTGCAGCATACAGAATTCTTGGATAACCATTTTTTATTTCAGCTCTTTCAATATATCATCCCACTGCTTTCTAGCTTCCATGGTTTCTGATGAGAAATGGGCTGTTAATCTTATTAAGGATCCCCTGTACAAGATGAGACACTTCTCTCACTGCTTTCAAGATTCACTTTGAAAGATGTCTTTGAAGTGCAACAGTTTGATTATAATGTGCCTAGGTGTGTATTTCTTTGAGTTTATCTTATCTGAAGTTTACTGAAGTTTATATGAAGTTTACTTCAATGTGTAGAAGTTTGGGAAGTTTTCTGCCATTATTTCTTCAGATATTCTTTTTTTCTCTCTCTCTCCTCTTCTTCTAAAATTCCATTACGTATATGTGTGAGGTACCCCACAGGTCCCTAAGACCCTGTTCATATTTATTCATTCTTTTTTCTTTCTGTTCCTCAGACTGGATAATCTCAATTATCTACCTTCAAGTTCACTGAGTTTTCTAACTCCTCAAATGTGCTGTTGAGCTCCTCTAGTGAATTTTCAATATCAGATATTGTACTTTTCTATTCCATTTCAAAATGATCACTATGATAAGTCTAGTTATGATATGTCACAAGATACTACCTAGTCATTGACGATATTCCCCATACTGTACATAGCAATATATATGATTATGATTAAGTTGCTTATCTCTTAAGTTCAAACGCATTTTAATATCCCTTCATTTTTTTTCTCTCCCTCACCTTTTTTTACTGTTTTTGACATCTTTTTTTTTACAACTTTTTGTTTCATATCTCTTAACCACTTATTGCAGATATAGATGATTTTACTACTTTTGTCTTTTAACCTTCCTGTTAGCTTTATACATGGTTGATTTACTATCTTTTCTGTATAATTGCCTTTATCAATGAGATTTTTCCTTTCATAATTTTTATATTTCTAGTTGCAGTCTCTTCTTTTTTGATTAAAGAAGTCTCTTTAACATTTCTTGTAAAGCTGGTTTGGTGGTACTGAACTATTCTATTTTTTCTTGTCTGTAAAGCTTTTGATCTTTCCATCAAATCTGAATGAAAGCCTTGCCAGGTAGAGTATTCTTGGTTGCAGGTTTCTCCCTTTCATCACTTTAAATATGTCATGCCATTCCCTCTGGTCTGCAGAGCTTGTGCTGAGAAGTCAGCTGATAGACATGGAATTTCCCTTGTAGTAACTTGTTGCTTTTCTCTTGTTGTCTTTAATATTCCTTCTTTATCTTTGATTTTTGCCATTTAAATTACAATGTGTCTTGGTGTGGTCCTTTTTGGGTTGATTCTGTTTGCTCTGTGTTTCCTGGACCAGGATGTCTGTTTCTTTCCCCAAGTTAGGGAAGCTTTCAGCTATTATGTCTTCAAGTATTTTCTTTTCCCCTTTCTCTCTCTTGTCTCCTTCTGAGATCTCTATAATGCAAATGTCGGTATGCTTGATGTTGTCTCAGAGGTCCTCATTTCTTTTTATTCGTTTTTCTTTTTTCTGTTCAGCTTCAGTGATTTCCACTACTCTGTCTACATTGATCCATTCCTCTGTATCATCTAACCTACTACAGTAAGCCCCCTACAAACAAACAAGTTCTGTTCCGAGAGCGCATTCATAAGTTCAATTTGTTCGTAAGTCCAACAAAGTTAGCCTAGGTACCCAACTAACACAATCTGCTATATAGTACTGTACTGTAATAGGTTTTTAATACTTTTCACACAAATAATACATAAAAAACAAACACAAAAAATAAAGAAAACATTTTTAATCTTACAGTATAGTACCTTGAAAAGTAAAGTAGTACAGTACAACAGCTGGCATACAGGGGCTGGCATCAAGTGAACAGGCAAGAAGAGTTACTGACTGGAGGAAGGAGAGGAGGTGGGAGATGGTAGAGCTGAAGGATCATCAGCTATAGGAGACAGAGAGCAAGCTGCAATTTCACTCACACCTGATGATGGCACAGGTTCTGGTTCCTTGCTGGATTCAATTCTATCTACCCTATTTAAAAAGATGATCCAGTGATGTCTGGACAGTAGCTCTTTTTTTCTCATCATAGATGACACAGTAGCACTGGATTGCATTCTGAATGGCTGCTGCACTTTCATGTACCATTCCACGTTTGAGTCCTGTACCTCAAAAACTAACAGTGCCTCCTCAAATAAAGAAAATCCCCTTGCCATTTCCTGCAGCATGAATCTCTTGGTTTCTTCAGTTACTTCTTCTTCCTCTTGTCTCTCTTCGTCTTTTCTCTGGGCACGTTCGCATCTTTGAAAATTCGCAACTTGAAGGTTCATATGTAGGGGATTTACTGTATTTATTTCTTCTAGTGTATTTTCATTTCAGTTATTGTAATCTTCGTCTTTGTTTGGTTATTCTTTATACTGTCTAACTCTTTGTTCAAAAGAGATTCTTAAAGTTACTTTCTAATCCTAGTTTGCTGAGAGTTTTAATCTTGAATTGATTTAGAAATTTATCAAATGGCTTTTGGTGTCTACTGAGGTGATTAAATGGTTTTTCTCCTTTAGTCTATCAATATGATGAAATACATTGATTGGTTTTCCTAATGTAAGCCAGCCTTGCATTCCTGGTATAAATTCTACTTGATCTGATGCATTTGACTAAATGTTCTTTTTTTCCTCTCGTTCTTCAACTTATTTTTTCTGATTCACTTTTTCCACCCACATAATTGAAATACATCAAAATTTAGTGAGTTATGTAGTGTGCAATAAACATGATAAAGTATTTTGGAGATCAAGTTCATACTTTACAAGAAGTCATAATTTATAGTAAATAGTACAAGAATTATATGTTACCATACTTTACAAGATACTAACAATTTTCTTAAAGATATCTGAGAACAACACTCATTACTTCTACAGACAAGAAATTGGCAGTTGACAAGTAAACCAAGCCTTTTGAAACAGATTCTGACAACAGTCCTACCCAAAATACAAAATTATGACCAATATTAACCCTAAAGCGAGTTCTGAACTCAAATCCAGAACAAAACATGTGTATCAAAAAATTCTAGATCGTGATGCTACTAAAAGGATCAGTTACTCAATAAAGCAAAACTAAAATAAAATAAAGACAATGTGTAAGAGGGGAAAAAAGGACAAAAACATAAAGAAGCAGGATGCTTCCTTTACTTTAAATATGGGTATGTGCACTGAATCAGGCTTTTTAGTAGTAAAACACTGCAATATGATCATCTCTAAACAAAACACACACAAAAATCAATGTGCAGTTTTTATCACGTTATAAAATTTCTCTTTGCTTTTCCCCTTTTCCTTATAAGAAAGCTAAGAGCTCACTGCTCCCACAACTGATTATGCTCTGTCTATACCTCCAACATGAATAAGAGTCAAGAATCTACCCCTGGAGAATGGAATGAGTCATTTCTATATAGAATGGGTCTTTAGAGGGTTCCTTTGAGCCCCAATCAAAAAGTACACAAAAATGCATGCAGTCCAGACTGTGAAAATGGACAAAAAGAAGAGAGAGGTAAGATAGAAGTGATGACAACATGGTTTTATAATTTCCCCAAATCCCCTCATAAACAAGATCAAGTAGGATAGCAGAAGACAAAACCCATGGATGACAACATCAATGAAACTAGTTCACAAAGAAATCTCCAATAACCTTATAATACAAGTGGGTGGGGCCAAACCACTGACCACAATAAGACCCACAAGAGAATGACAGCAAGGCAGAAACAAGGGGGAAACCAGGGTCCTAAATGTTGGGGAACTGAGAGATTGTAGCAACTAGTTAGCTCCAAAAGGAGGGGCTCCCACTCAGATGTGAATGTAGGCACAACAAGTAAAACTGGGCATCAAAGGGAGAAAAATGTTCAGATAACAGTGGAGGAGGGGACAGGAGGAAGCAAATATCACAAAGCACTGAAGAGATGAATGCACAAGAACCATTAAATACTTTGAGATAAAATCAGAAAATAGAGAAAGATATATCCATCCCCTATACGGGAACTTCCTTCTAAAAATACAACTTCAGCAACAGTAAAAGATTATGATCAATCCCCCATTCAAAAATACCAAAAGGTGAGAAAAATCATCCAAATAATATATATACAGAAAATATTTACCAGAAAAGTATGACTACAAAGCCTTTGAAAACAGTGAGCTAATATTTCAAAATGAGTTAAACAAAATTAAGAGAGTAGGAGAAGCTATGTAAGAACAGCATAAGGCAGAACTAGCAAAGCTCAGAAATGAGATGGTCAGACAACAGGCAGATATGAAGAACTGACAAGCTCAGAAACGATTCTAAAACATTTCAGGAATGAAGACTAAACTAGAAGGAATAACTGGAACCCACAGAAAGTACAGTAAGAGAATAACTTTGTGGAAATGAGAAAAAATGGAGGAAATAAAACAGAAATGAAGAAAGAAATAAAATACATCAAGAGAAAAATGATAAACATAGAAGACAAGCCAAAAAAAAAAGCCAACATAGGCACAGGAAGAAAATTAAAGAATTTTTTAAATGATAATCAAAAAATCTTCCCTGAAATAAAAGAAGACTTGAACCTTCATATTTACAACACAGGGCTGTCAACACTGAGGCATATTCTAGTAAAACAATGGAAATATAAAGAAAAAAAAAAAAGAAAACCTTTCAGGATTCAGGCAAAAACACAACGTGACTTTTAAGGAAAAGAAAATCAGCTTGGCATCAATAGCAAGCCTCAAAGCCAGAACACCTGGGAATAGCATATTTAAGATCCTCAAAGAAAGGTAATGTCTAGCAAAGATTATATCCTGAATCACTTTCAAGTATAAAGTCATGGATCAATTTCTTCTGAGCACAAAAGATACCAGATATCATTTCTTCCTTCTTCCTCTTCCCCCTTCTCTTCCTGAACGGTTCAGTCCTAACTCAGACAGTAGGTAGAGGAGAACAAGGCAGTCATCTGCACAGGGTGTGGCAGGGAGGCAGGGAACAGCCGTGATGGCATAAAGTGGGGGGTAAAAGCCTAAGTGGGTTGAGGAAGGCATTCACAGAAGAGGGCACCTAGCAGAGTCTGAGTGGAAAGAGAAAGACATCAGCACAGAGGAGACAGTGTTGGGGTCAGCGGGTGAAGCCTGACATAGAAGTCAGAGTCTGAGTGAAATGAAAAGGACAGTCTGACTTGGGGTGCCAAAGCCCATGCAAGGGAAGAAGGTGTCCATGTGTGTGGAGAGAGGATGGGAGGCATCCCAGTGTAGGGAGTCAGAGGCCAAGTAGGATGAGGGTCTATAACAGACCACCTGGCACAGGAGGTAAATGCCTAAGTGGGGTGAGAAGGGCATCTACATAGGGGGCATCCTGGCATGGGGAGTGAGATCCCAAGCAGAGTAAGAAAGTCATCTGTGCAAGGGGTGAAGGTGGCAGTCGGTATGGGAGATTTGTTACTCACAGGAGGGTTGAACAAATAAGTTAATAAATTAGAGATAACAGTTTATAACTGTTTATAACAGAGATAACAGCTTCTCACTGTCAAAGAAAAGGGATACCAGGAAAAGGAGGGAAACAATAAATTTTGTGGTACTGAATTAGAATTGAAGGTACTGATGTGACTCCTAGTTAGATAAATAGGTATGTGGTTGTTGATTGATGGATGGATACATGGATGCATGGATGACAGACATAGATGCAAATGTGTATATGTGTAGTACATCACATACATATATCCCTTAGCTTGTCCATTGAGTGTGCCTGGGAATAACTATACCACAGAACTGATAAGCACTCAGATCTCAGTTTCTAGGTATCAGTCCACAATAGAAGAAATCAGGGCTTTTTGGAAAAATGACAAAGTCCAGGGCTGAAATGGGTAAAAGATGTGTCTAGCATATCTTGTACCAGAAAGTAAGGAAGTTCTCGATGAATGATGGTGACATGTCAAAAGGACACAGGAATGAGCTTGAAGAGGCTCCCACTGGCCAAATCTAGGACAGTTTGAGCATCAAAATAATGATAATAATGGAGTCTAATCCACCAAATAAAATAGGAAAACTTGAGTCTGATATAAATGAATGAATGAATAAATTGAAAGTTTGATCAGGAACAGAGTATTTATACAGTTTCAAAGTACCTTCCCACCAAGTGTTAATTAATTACAAAAGGAGAAAGAGTAACTTTACAGCAAAGAAGCCTGGCTAACATCTCCTTAATCAAGGGATCACAGTGAACATATCAGTAACGGGACAAATCAAAATTGTGTGACACCTGATAAGATGCATTGCAAACACAGCATCGCTTTTGTGATATTCTTCCCAAAAATGTATAACCTGATTCTAATCATCAGATGGCATCAGACAAACCCAGCTTGAGGGACATTCTACAAATTAACGAGTCTAAAATCTTCAAAAGTATCAAGGTCATCCAAGTCGAGGAAAGACTGGAACTGTTCCAACTGGAAAGAGGTAAATAGCCATGACCACTAATCACGGTGCATGATCCTGGCGGGATGACATATAAAACATTATGGGGGGAAGGAAAAATTGGAAGATTGGGATTGACATATACACACTACTATGTATAAAATATATAACTAATGAGGACCTACTGTATAGCACAGGGAACTCCACTCAATACTCTGTAATAACCTATATGGCAAAAGAACCTAAAAAAGAGTGGATATATGTATGCGTATAATAGACTCACTTTGCTGTACAGCAGAAACTAACAGAACATTGTAAATCAACTGTACTCCAAACTTTTTTAAAGCTTAAAAAAAAGAGACTTTATCAAAACAATCGGTGAGGGACTTCCCTGGTGGTCCAGTGATAAAGAATCCGCCTTCCAATACAGGGGATGCAGGTTCGATCCCTGGTCAGGGAACTAAGATCCCACATGCCACAGGCCAACTAAGCCTGCACACCACAACTATTGAGCTTGCGCGCCTCAACAAGAGAGCCCACATGCCCTGAAGCCCACGCGCTACAACTAAAGAGAGAAAACCCACAGGCCACAGCTAGTGAGAAGCCCACACGCCGCAACAAAAGATCCTGCATGCCGCAACTAAGACCTGACGCAGCCAAAGATTTAAAAAAAGAAAAAATCGGTGAAACTTGAGTTTCACTTGTCTGAGGATGAGATGTTTGTGATGTATCAGTGTAATTTTCCTAACAATATTGAGGTTATGTAGATGAATGTCTTTGTCTGTAGGAAATACACACCTGTCTGTATTCAGGGGTGACAAAGCATCAGGTGAGAACTTATTCCCAAAAGATTTGGAAGGAAAAAATTTCTTGGTGCAGTACTCTCACTTTTCTGTAACTTTAAAATATTGCTCATGATCAAGAACCTATAAACAGTACCAAAAAAGAAAAAACGGCGGGAGGGTATTTAAGGTATTATATAAAGGTATCACTATAAAGATAACCATTAGGACAAAAATCCAAGTCTTTCTAAATATCAAAGGAAATTCTAAGAAAGACAGAGAGAGAGCAAAAGAGAGACTACAGAGAAACTACACACATGAAAACAAACTAAGAGAAGAATCACAACTTCAAAAAATTTTGGTAAGGACTGTCTCCGTAGCCGTGATCTATCTGGGGAATAAACGCTTTTTCAAGAGAATGCCTTTCAGTGGCATGATAGAGAGAGAAGGAATATTCCTGTGATAAGGATCACAAAAGGATGCATATAAAAGGTTTTTAAACAGAAACAGTATTACCTTTCCCTCACCAGCAGGCAATACACTCAAAGACTTGTGATGTTGCTCAAGGCCCCAGGGCACACATATACTATAGTAGCCTTGGCAGAATGGGAAGTTGCAAATCATACACCTAAGAAGGAAAAAATAATAAACTGAAAAATAACTGGTTAGCCTGATAATTACTTAGGTTTATTTAGTAAATCTGCTGCTTTTATATTTTCTGTTTAGGCTCTAATATAAATCATTGCATGAAGTTGAAATTCTCTTTGAAGTACTTAACTAATTACCGCAGGGAGAATAAAAGGAAAATAATTTCCTTCTACATTTGAGCAACAAGTATGTTCTCTTTCCCCATGGTAACCTCAAGGGACAGAAGTTTCCAACAATCTCTCCAAGTGACCATCCCAGGTGCTGAAGGGTTCACATGCCATGATCTGGCGTGACCTCACAGCAGTGAAAAGGTCAGGACTTTCCTGCTCATACCTGTCCTCGGTGCCAGGTGAGAGTGGGACTTTCTGTGACTACACAGGTATCCATCTAACCTCATCTTTTCGGGCAGGTAATCCAGTGACACTTTGGGCCTGTCACCAACAGCCAGTGCCCTCTTTTCCTGTTCCTATTAAACTATCATCATATCCCTACTTAGGCCAGTCCTGAATAAGTCAACATAATTAGCATTGAGCTAACACACACCTTATGTCAAGCCCTGGGGTAGGCACAGGGGACATAACACCAAATAAGACACATTGTCCCTGCCCATGAAGAGGTCAATTTAGTCAGAGAGACAGGCATGAAAAACAAAGACCACCACATACCTCCATAAGCACCTAAACAGACATGATTTAAAGATACTGAGGGCACAGAGGAGGAAGGTGCCAACTCTGCTAGAGTGATTCAAAGAAGCTTTAGACAGAAAGAAATATTTACAATGGATGTTCAAAAATGAATATGAATTTTCTGGGCACTTGGGGGTTGAGGGGGATGTCAGAGGAAGAGATTAGCATCTGAAAAGCCAAGAAGGCATGAAAAAGCATGGCATGTTCCAGATCTCCAAGGAGGGCAGGATGACCAAAACATATACGGTACATGTGGGGAGAGGATGAGACCGAGACTGGCCAGGAGACTGGCAGAGGCCAGATCCCACACGGTCTTAGGTTTTGAGCCAAGGAGTTTAGACTTTATTCAAAGGCAGCAGCACAGAAGACCATTCTACAGAAGAGTTGTGTGTCAGATTTCGGTTTCAGAAAGATCACTCCTTGGTTGAATGGAGTGGGGCGGGACCAGAGAAAGAGAGACTAATGGAGAGATTACGACAGCCCATCAGAGCAGCTAGACAAGTCAGTCTGGGGAGTCTGCAGACCTGGGTTTCATGCAGGTACATCGCGTCAAAAGGTGAGACTTTCACTGACCGCCCTCTGCCTCGGATGCCTCACCCCAGGACTAGCTTCACTGGCCTACGACCTGTGTAGTTGCAGAAAGTCCCACACGTAGACAGACTATACACTTGGTTTAATGCCCTGCTGGCCCTCTCTTGAAATCCTTAATAATTTTTAAACAAGGGGCCCACATTTTCATTTTGCATTGGGCCCTGCAAATTATGTAGCTGGTTCTGCCTCACCTCTAAGTGGGTATAACAATGGCACCATAGGGTTACTGGAAGGATTAAATGCGCAAACACATGTAGCAAGCACAGTGTCCAGCACAAAATCCTCCATAAAGCGAAGCCATTTTTATTACCATTGTTATTATTACACCCCCAAGAAGAAAGTGAGGGGCCTGAAATAAAGGACCAGCAGGGGAGTCCAAGGAGAAGGAAAGTAGGGGCAGAAGGGACAGGACATCACTCCAGAGGGCAGAGAAGGAAGCAGGAAGCCTAGCTGGGCAAGGTGCCCTTGCCCAGACCAAGACTGGCAGCAGCTTTAATAAAATGGAAAACAACCTACGAATATCCACAAGGCTATAAACTAAAGCACCTTTGACATTCATATTCAAATACAACTTTTTTCTAAAAGTGAAGTCTCATTGCTACTTCTGCGCAGGTTTTAGCAATTTCAGAACATACTGCAAGAAAGGCTAAAGTGTAATATGTGGCCTGTGGTTCTGAGCAGTTAAAGGAGAGGGTGGATTGCCATGGAAGCAATACTTTGAGAAAAGAGAGCACGTGGGATCAGGTTTCAGCAAACTTTCCAAGCTCTAGTCAAATTAATCTGCAACAACTAAAATCCAGACATTTCACTGAAAGGCTGAGTGAGTGTTAAGAAATATTACTAAAGCAAACAAAACTGTTAGGTTGGACCATTTGAAACTGCCATTTCTGTAGTCAAAATGGTCAAATATCAGCAATTTCACATAACTCAACCCAATATTTCCTGAAAATATAGGAAACGCAACACTAACCTAAAACATACAGTAGCCAAAAGAATATTATGCCTTAAAAAAAGGAAGTTTAGGAATCTTTAAAAGGGCATCCGTCTTCCCTGGTGGCACAGTGGTTGAGAGTCCGCCTGCCGATGCAGGGGACGCGGGTTCGTACCCCGGTCCGGGAGGATCCCACATGCCGCGGAGCGACTGGGCCCGTGAGCCATGGCCGCTGAGCCTACGCATCCGGAGCCTGTGCTCCGCAATGGGAGAGGCCACAACAGTGAGCGGCCCGCATACCGCAAAAAAAATAAATAAAATAAAAAATAAAAGGGCATCATTTAACACTCTTATGATCGGAGAAAAGTAAATATTAATTTTTAAATGCAATAATTCAGGAAGAAAGCAAACTTTTTACTAAAAGACATCACAGAGAAACAATAAATGATCAAACATCATGGCAAAAACTACAGCTGAAGAAAATATGTATGGGTAAGAAATAAATACTGTAATAAAAAGTTTTATGTCTGAATTACAGGCATATTATAGCACATGTTCAATAATACAAAAATGGTAATTTATTAAAACATGAACTCTGCTTGATAAAAAATCAAATTAGTGACTGGGTAATTCCTCTATTTACTATTTATTGAGCTAATAACAAATGCAGAAAGAAATGAGACAGAAGGCTTTAAAACCTATTGGAACCCTCTTTGTGGAATTGGGCCAATCAGATCTTCCAGGCACTTCTAACTCATGATATAAAAAGCCCTCCAGAGCATTCAGATGGGCTTTTAAAAAAATATACACAGCTGCTTGACACCAGGATGTCACTATGGGGTAGGTTAAATGGCTACCAACAGATACAAGGCCTCCAGCACTTTTTAATTCTTTAATCTTTTTCATTCTATATCTAATGATATACTTAGAATGGGATGGGGGTTGTGGGGTGGGTTTTGCTATCCCCGTAAGAATATTAACAAATACTGAGGACTACAATTAAGGTGTCAAAATACAGGAAAATCAAAGGTAAAAGGTAACCAAAGGACTCAGATGATTTTCGTCTATTCGCAGAGCTCATCTTAACGTATCAGCAGCATTTGACAGTGATTTTCCTTTCTTCCTTTTTTCTTTTATTAATAAATTTATTTATTTATATTTTCTTTGGCTGCGTTGGGTCTTTGATGCTGCCCGCAGGCTTTCTCTAGTTGTGGTGAGCGGGGGCTACTTTTTGATGCGGTGCGTGGGCTTCTCATTGCGGTGGCTTCTCTTGTTGCGGAGCATGGGCTCCAAGAATGTGGGCTTCAGTAGTTGTGGCTCGTGGGCTCTAGAGTGCAGGTTCAGTAGCTGTGGCGCACGGGCTTATTTGCTCCGCACTTGTGGGATCTTCCCAGATCAGGGCTCGAACCCGTGTCCCCTGCATTGGCAGGCAGATTCTTAACCACTGTGCCACCAGGGAAGTCCCTTCCCTTCTTCTTAAAGTACTGTCTTCGTATGGCTCCTGACTCACCATATTCTACTTCACTTTTCACTGGCCTCGCCTCTGTTTCCCTTGCTAAATTCTCTTCCCTTCCCAGTTTCTAACTGTTAGAGGTCTGATAGCCTCTTCTCATCTCTCTATACATACCTAGGTAATCTCATCCAGCCTGTGGCTTTAAATAGGACCCTAAATGTAGCTCTCCAGCCCCTACCTCTCCCCTGAGCTCTCAGCATGCATAACAAGCTGCACATTCTGCATTTCTACTTGCAAGTCTAATAGGTATTTCAAACTTAATACAGCCAAGACAATTCGTGATTTCCCCAGCCCATCCCCTTGTTGCCCAGTCTTCTCCCTTTCATCAGTGAGACTAAAAACTAGGAATCATCTGTCACAGCCCATATCCAATCCATCAAAAGTTCTGTGAACTCTATCTCCAGAGTACATCCTGAATTCTACAATTCATCACCATCTCCACCAGTACCAGCCCCATCCAAGGTACTACTGTCTCTCATCCAGATTATTACAATAATAACTGTCCCCTTGCTTCCACTCTTACTTACCACCCCCAGGTCCCCACGAAGCAGCCAGAGTTACTTTTCTATTAATCAGATCATATCATTCTTCCACTAAGGCCCTCCAACGGCCTCCCATCACCCTTGGAATAAAACGCCAACTTCACCAATTTAAGACATATAAGTTGATACAACTACATTGGAGAACAATCTGGCAAAGTCTGGTACACCAGAAGATCAGGACACCTTCTGACCCAGTGATTGCTCATCCAGGCATCTCCCTGAGAAAACCACTTGCAAAGATTCTGTACAGAGATGTTCACTGCAGAATTGTTTCTAGTAGTAGTAAAAAAAAAAAAAAAAAAAAAAGTGTAAAACACCTAATTGTCCCTCAATACATAAGTTGAAAAATAACTTGGTTTTCTTCTTTTCACATGATAGAACACTATAAACTAGTTAAAATAAATAAATTTGATCTATTGACCCAGTAATAAAGAGTCTGACTTTTTTTTTTTTTTCATGGTGCTGCAAGGCTTATGGGAATTTAGTTCCCTGACCAGGGATCGAACCCAGGGCCCTGGAAGTAAGAGTGCCGAGTCCTAACCACTGGACCGTCAGGGAACTCCCAGAGTCTGACTATTTTTGATGTTTGACCACTGACAGCATTCAAGTCCCAGCACTCTCCCTTTGCCTTTTGCCCCACATCTAGGCCAACCTATAAGAAAGCCCAGACACCCTCCCGTGGTGCTGGCAGGGAAGTTTAAACCAGCCCCTTGGTGGAATCCTCTCTCCACCTCACTTCCTAACCACAATACAAACCACAGCCACCGCCCCACCTTTACTCTTTTTTTGCTCCAGACAAAACCCAAGTTCTTGTCCTTCCAGGAATTTTTTTTTTATCATTTCAATGTTTCACTTAATTTTTTCCAGCTTTACTGAGATATAATTGACATATAACATTGTATAAGTTTAAGGTGTACAATGTGTTGATTTGATATATTTATATGTTGCAATATGACTACCACCATGGCCTTAGGTAACACCTTCATCCTGTCACATAATTACCATTTCCTTTTAATGGTGAAAACATTTAAGATCTCATCTCTTAGCAACTTTCAAGTATACAATACAGTATTATCAGCTATAATCACCATGCTGTACATTAGATCCCCAGAACTTATTAATCTTATAACTGAATGTTTGTACCCTTTGGTTCAATATCTCCCCATTTCCCTCCACTCCCCAGCCCTTGGGACCCATGGCTCTACCCTCTGTTTTTCTGAGTTCAGCTTTTTTAGATTCCACATATAAGTGATATCATACAGTATTTGTCTTTCTCTGTCTGACTAATTTCACTTAGCATAATGTCTTCAAGGTTCATCCAAGCTGTCACAAATGGCAGGATTTCCTTCTTTCTCAGGCTGAATAATATTCCATTGTGTGTGTTATGTATATATGTGTATATATGTATAATGTATATATACACTTATACATTATATCTTATTTATCCATCCGTTGACAGACTTGAGCTGTTTCCTATCTTGGCTATTGTGAATCATGCTGCAATGAAGACAGGGGTACAAATATCTCTTTGAGATCCTGTTTTCATTTCTTTTGGATATATACCCAGAAGTGGGATTGCTGGATCATATGATAGTTCTACTTTTAGTTTTTTGAGGAACCTCCATACTGTTTTCCATAGTGGCTGTACCAATTTACATTCCCACCAATAGTGCAAAAAGATTTCTTTTTCTCCAGATCCTCACCAACATTTGTTATCTCTTATCTTTTTGATGATAGTCATTCTAACAGGTATGAGGTGGCCTCTCATTGTGGTTTTGACTTGCATTTCCCTGATGATTAGTGATGTTGAGCATCTTTTCATGTACCTATTGGTCATTTGTATATCTTGTTTGGAAAAATGCCCATTCAGTTCCTCTGTCCATTTTTTAATCAGATGTATGTTTTTTTGCTATTGAGTTGTATGAGTTCTTTATATATTTTGCATATTAATCTCTTATCAGATATGATTTGCAAGTATTTCCTCCCTTCCCATAGGTTGCCTTTTTATTTCATTAATTGTTTCTTTTGATGTGCATAACTTTATAGTTTGCTACAGTCCCCCTTGGTTTTTGCTTTTGTTCCTTGTGTTTTTGTTGTCCTACCCAGGAAACCACTGCCAAGACCAATGTCAAGGAGTCTTTTCCTTTCAGGGAATATTTTTGATGCTGACAATGTGATTATTTTCAAATACATTAGAACCTAGACATCAATGTAGGCATCCCCATATCCATAAATCCCTGAGGGGGGAGAAGGAAGGAGCTTCCATGCATCCAGCAGGCAATGCTGGTATCCATATAAAACACATACCAATTAGATAAACCTTGAAAGCATGTCAACTGGGTGGGAGGGAAGAATATATGACAGAATTGATACTGTATAATACAATTTGTGTAATAATCTGACCTATTTCCAGTAATTTTTTTGTTGTTTTAAAATCTATCTTGTCTGCTATTGATCTTTCTTTTGGGATGTGCATTATGTATCTTTTGGCATCCTTTTGTTTTCAGTCTTTCTATACGCTTAGGCTTTAGATGTGCCTCTTATAAATGGCTAATTTTTTTTTTTAATAATTAAAAAAATCTGGGACTTCCCTGGTGGTGCAGTGGTCAAGCATCCACCTGCCAATGCAGGGGACACCGGTTCGATCCCTGGTCCAGGAAGATCCCACATGCCACAGAGCACTAAGCCCATGCACCACAACTACTGAGCATTCACTCTAGAGCCCACTAGCCACAACTACTGGGCCCACGCGCCACAACTACTGGGCCTGCATGCTGCAACTACTGAAGCCCGCATGCCTAGAGCCCCTGCTCCACAACAAAAGAAGCCACCGCAATGAGAAGCCCACGCACCACAATGAAGAGTAGCCCCTGCTCCCCACAACTAGAGAGAAAGCCCGCGTGCAAAGACCAATGCAGCCAAAAAATTAATTAATTTAAAAAAATCTAGTCAGATAATCTTTATCTTTCAAGTGGAACATGTACACTTACTCTATTTACACTTATTACAATTTTATATATAGATAAATTTAATTCTAAAATCTTAGTTTATGCTATCTGTCCCATGCTTTTTTTCTCTCCCTTCTTGCCTTTTTCTTTTAGGAGCTGCTTTCTAATTTCTATTCCATTCTTTTCCTCTACTACTTAGGCAGTTATATACTCTATATTCTTTTAGAGGTAATCCTAGATATTTTAATGTGTGTAATTAACTTATCCAACTTAGTCTTCCTACAGAACAACTCAGGACTTCAGATCACTCTAATCCTAATTACCACTGCCCCAGACTTATAAGTTATTGCTGCCATATATTTTTACTCTGTATTGTTTTTTGATCCCAAAACCATTGTTATTGTTGGGTATACAATCATATTTGTCCAGGTTAAACCACGTATTAATTATTTTCTTTGCTCTTCATTTCTTGTTGTATCTCAGACTCGCACCTGGGATCACTTTACTTTTGTCTAAAATACATCCTATAGACCAGTGCTGTCCAACAGAAATATAATGCGAGCCTATGTGTAATTTTAAATGTTCTGGTAGCCAAATTTTAAAAATTTTCAAGAAACAAGTGAAATTAATTTTAATAAAACAAAAATATCTCATGACAAATGTTTGTCTTGATGCGTTTTTTTTTTAGTAAAAACAAATCATCTGGGCTTCCCTGGTGGCGCAGTGGTTGAGAGTCCGCCTGCCGATGCAGGGGACACGGGTTCGTGCCCCGGTCTGGGAAGATCCCACATGCCGCGGAGCGGCTGGGCCCATGAGCCATGGCCGCTGAGCCTGTGCGTCCGGAGCCTGTGCTCCACAACAGGAGAGGCCACAACAGTGAGAGGCCCGCGTCCGCAAAAAAAAAAAAAAAAATCTAAGAATTATCTTTTCTCAAAGATTATTTTGTCATTGCTAATAAATTAGTATGCTTCAATTTCCGAGATAAAACAAAAAAGGATTCTCTCAGAAAGTTGCCATATTAACAGACAGCTGTGTGTGAACATAGTGAATACTGAATTCTGAAGGATTCAGGATAACTTGACAACTGAGTTTTACTCAGGCTAATCTATTTCATGTCTACTCTCTTTTAAGGTTTATAAGCTGTATTTCTTACTGTACAGATCTTATTATATCCTATGGGCATTCCTCAGATTTTCGGAGAAAACTTTCTGACATCAGAACTAAAGCTTTAGGACCATAAGTGAGCTAGAGCCAGCTTGTACCAACTCACAATAGCAGATTGTTAAATATCAGGACTTTTGTAAGTTAAACCACTGGGAGCTTGAAATTGGCCATGGTGGGAATATTTACCCCATGGAAATCACCAAACACTACACAGCTCACGGCTTCCTCTTTTTAGAGCATGCGACTAACACCACCAATTAAGATTCATCTTTGGGCTTCCCTGGTGGCACAGTGGTTGAGAGTCCGCCTGCCGATGCAAGGGACACGGGTTCGTGCCCCGGTCCGGGAGGATCCCACATTCCGCGAAGCGGCTAGGCCCGTGAGCCATGGCCGCTGAGCCTGCGCGTCCGGAGCCTGTGCTCCGCAACGGGAGAGGCCACAACAGTGAGAGGCCCGCGTGCCGCAAAAAAAAAAAAAAAAAAAAAAAGAATCCGCCTGCCAATGCAGGGCACATGAGTTCGATCCCTGGTCGGGGAAGATCCCACATGCCACGGAGCAACTAAGCCTGTGTGCCACAACTACTGAGCCCGCATGCCACAACTACTGAAGCCCACACACCTAGAGCCCATGCTCCACAACAAGAGAAGCCACCCCAACGAGAAACCTGTGCATCACAACGAAGAATAGCCCCTGCTCTCTGCTACTAGAGAAAACCCACGCATAGCAACAAAGACCCAACGCAGCCAAAAATTAATTAATTAATTAAAAAAACATGAAGGTGGGGAGTTAGTGTTAATGGGTACACAGTTCAATTTGGAAAGATTAAAAAGTTCTGGAGAACGATGGTGGTGATGATTGCAGGACAACGTAAACGTACTTAATGCCACTGAGCTGTATGCTTAAAAATGGTTAAAATCATCGATTTCATGTTATGTGTATTTTACCAAAATTTTTTAAAAATTCATGAAGAACAACAGAAATATTGATATTTTCTATCAACAGTGTTTATATAATATTCATAATACTAATAAACATTCTTATTCAGGATATATTATTTAAGTGGCAAAAATATACCAAAAAATTTATATAATTAATATCTGAATTCAAACTACTTTTAAGAGAAATAAAAGTCATATAAATACCCCAAAGGAACTTCTGGTTCAAGATAATGAGGTAGACTCCATATAAATATATCAGAAGAAATATATATTCTTCTATCTAGAAATGTTATATTCTTCTGACTATGACAGAAGAAAAATAATAAATTGAATAAAACATTAAAACAGAAAGGATGACATCTGAAAATTTTGAAAACTTTTTGGAGCACATAAAGTGAATGGGTAAAATTTAATTCATTAATTGATGGATTAACTAAGAAAGCAAACTAATGTAGAGCAGTGGATGGTCCGGCACTCAGGTAGGAGGATGAAGTGGTACATCTGGGAGCTTCCATGTGGTTCCCAGTGCAGATATGACATGAACTGAGGCCCCAGTCATGACAGCTAATTGAGAGGCTATCTCCAGAATGAAGGACCAGTTAGCCTGTTCCTCTCTCCCACAAAAGTAGGACCTCTGCTACATCATTTGCCCCTTGCTGGGGCCCAGCTAATGGTTTTCTTAAAAGATCGTAGGATTTTTCTGTTTCATTAGAGTGCCAGAAAAAAAAAATTTTTTTTAATCCAAAATTCTGACCCATGCTACATGGATGAACCTGGAAGACAGTATGGTAAGTGAAATAAACTAAATATAAAAGAAGTATCGTGTGACTCCACTTACATGAGGAACCTAGAGTACTCAATTTATAAAGGCAGAAAGTACAGTGGTCGTTGTCAGGAGCTGGGAGGAGGAAAGAATGGAGAGTTTTGTTTAATGGATAGAGAGTTTCAATTTGGAAAGATAAGAAAATTCTGAAGATGGATGGTAGTGCTGGTTGAAAAACAATGTGAATGTATTTAATGCTGCTGAAATGTATGCTCAAAATGGTTAAAATGTTATATTTATGCTATCTAGGGCTTCCCTGGTGGCGCAGTGGTTGAGAGTCCGCCTGCCGATGCAGGGGACACGGGTTCGTGCCCCGGTCCGGGAAGATCCCACATGCCGCGGAGCGGCTGGGTCCGTGAGCCATGGCTGCTGAGTCTGCGCATCTGGAGCCTGTGCTCCACAATGGGAGAGGCCACAGCAGTGAGAGGCTCGCGTACCACAAAAAAATATATATATATTTATGCTATCTATATTTTACCACAATAATAAACATTAAAATCCAGCTATATGCTGTTTCCCAGAGATATATCTGTAACAGAAGAACATAAAAAGATAGAAAATAAAGAGCAGGAAAAAAGAAAAGTCAAAAGAAACCTAGAACAACAGTATTAGAGATAGGCAAAACAGATGTTAAAAGAAAAAGTGATAAAGGGGCATCAAATAATAATAAAAGGAAAAATTCGCTAGGAAGGCATAACAATTCTTAACTTGCTTATCTCTAACAAGATACATACACAAATTTATAAAATGTATAAAGCAAATATTATAATGAAAGATTTAAATAACCACTTTCAGAAAATGACAGATCAAAAAGGTATTTTAAATTTTTGTAATGACAGTAGACTTAAACATTATAAATAACAAGCTTGAAATAATGCAAAAATATAGAACCCCACACCTGACAATTATGGAATACACATTATTTTCTACCAACATGAAACAGATAACAAAAAGATGAACATATACCTTTTCACAAAGAAAGGTTGGGGGGATAAAAGAAGTGATACAATATAAAGAACATTCCAAAACAACAATGCAATAAAATTGGATGTTCACAACAAAAGATAGTCCCCAAAAGTGACCCATGAAGTACTCTCAGGTTAGGTAATTCAAAACAATCCTCTAAGGACAACTAATAAAGCTGAATTAAACATGATTTTTTAAAATCTTCTTAAAAGCAGAGGCCAGCTAAAAAAGAGAATAAAGAATTACTGAACCAAAATCTAGGAGGTTAGAACCCAGAGAAATAACCTAGCATTCAATACGCCTTTTATCTGGATGGCATTTAACAATTCATAAGGCAAAAATACAAAAACTGAGTTATAGTTAGGAAATAAGGTAGATAAAAGTGAAATCGCAAGATCCACACAAAGCAGGAAGTCTGACAAACACTCCTCCATTTAAGCTGGGGCAAGACCCCAAGACTTTGCTTTTTCTGGATAATTCTGAGAACCTCAGCCTTGAAACTGCTGTAAGGTAGTCCTAAACTAGTAGGGCCTGCAGACTACTGGTAAAGCAAACAAAAATTCTTTCTGGAAGAAGATTCAATTGTCCTATATCTCAAAATTTTCCCACAAGCAGGTTTTCAAATACAATAACCAGAATACAGTCAGAGAGTACTAAGCATTCAAGGGGGAAAAAAAGACCCTATCATCAAGAACCAACAGGGAAAAAAAGAGACAACAGAAAGACTTCAAAACAAGAACCTTAGACAGGACTTCCCTGGTGGCACAGTGGTTAAGAATCTGCCTGCCAATGCAGAGGACACGGATTTGAGCCCTGGTCTGGGGGGATCCCACATATCGCGGAGCAACAGAGCCCATGTGCCACAACTACTGAGCCTGCACTCTAGAGCCCTTGAGCCACAACTACTGAAGCCCGCGCACCTAGAGCCCGTGCTCTGCAACAGGAGAAGCCACCGCAGTGAGAAGCCCACGCACTGTAATGAAGAGTAGCCCCTGCTTGCCATGGCTAGAAAAAGCCAGCGTGCAGCAATGAAGACCCAATGTGCCAAAAAAAAAAAGAACCTTAGATATTAGGCTTTTAAGACCCAGATTATAAAATCACTATTTTACTATGATAAAAGAAATAAAAGAAAAAGTTGCAAATGTCATCAGGGAACTGTATACTTTAAAATGTGGCATCACAGAAGTGAAAAGGTGTCAAATAGCAGTTGTACAACTAAAAAACAATAAACAATATTAAAAGTTCAATGGGCAGATTTAACAGCAAATTAGACACAGCTGAAGAGGTCACTGACAAACCAAAAGAAAAGTCAGAAGCAACTATCCAGCATGGAGCATGAAGAGAATATATATAAAATATAGATGAAAAGGAACAAGCCCAGAGAACACAGTGAAAAAGTCTAATATACATTTAATCAGAATTCCAGATAAGAGAATAAACAGAGGCAATATATGAAAATATAATGAATGAGAATTTCTTAGAACTTACAAAATTCACCAACCCATAACTTCACAAAGCTTAACATATCCCAAAGAGGATAAACATTTTTTTAATCCACACCTAGACACACCATAGTGAAACTACAGAAAATCAAAGAGAAAAAAATATGAAAAGGAGCCAGAGAAAAAGAGACATGATCTTCAAAGGAGCCACAGCTAGCCTGACTGCTAATATCTCAAGAGAAAATATGGATGCTAGGAAATGCTAGAAAAATAGCATCAATGTGCTAAAAGAAAATAACAACTTACCACAACTGTATAAAGCCATGATATCTTCATATATTGCCTCTGTTTATACCCAGCAAAAAAGTAGCCTTCAAAAATAATGGTAAGCAGGGCTTCCCTGGTGGCGCAGTGGTTGAGAGTCCGCCTGCCGATGCAGGGGACACGGGTTCGTGCCCTGGTCTGGGAAGATCCCACATGCCGCGAAGTGGCTGGGCCCATTAGCCATGGCCACTGAGCCTGTGTGTCCGGAGCCTGTGCTCCGCAACGGGAGAGGCCACAACAGTGAGAGGCCCGCGTACTGCAAAAAAAAAAAAAAAAAAAAAGAGTAATGGTAAGCAGTAGAGAAAACTCCATTTACAGCAACAACAAAGATAAAATACTTAGGACTAGACTTAACAAGAAATATGTAAAGCCTATATAAGGAAATTTATAAAACACCCCTGAAAGACATAAAAGGAGACTAGAACAGATGGAAAGACATCATCCTTTCTAGCAATATCCCTTGTTCTTAGAAAGGATGGATAAATATCATAAAGATGTCAGTTCTACCTAAGTTAATTTAAAATTTAAATGCAGTCTCAATTAAAAAAATCCAACAAGACTTTTTTATGGAACTAGGCAAGATGACACTAAACTTGATATGAAAAAATAAAAATGTAAAACTATTAGGAAAATACTAAAAAAAATGCTATAGGTAAAGCACAGGGGATTTTCAGGACAGTGAAAATATTCTGCATGATAACAATAATAAAAGATACAATGTATACAATGTATCCAAACTCATAGACTATATAACACCTTGTATAGGGTGAACCCTAATGTCAACTATGGACTTTTGTTGATTATAATGTGTCAGTGTAGATTTATGAATTGTAACAAATGTATGGCTCCAGTGAGGGATGTTGGTTATAGGGGACGCTGTACATGGGTGAGGCCAGGGAATATATGGGAAATCTCTGCACCTTCCTCTCAATTTTGCTGTGAACCTAAAACTGCTCTAAAAAAAAAATGAAGTCTTTAAAAATATGTAAACAGAAGGAAAGAAAGAAAGGAAGGAAAGAAGGGAGGGAGAGAGGGAGGAAGGAAGGGACAAAATGCTACAAGAAGAACTAGTCTTACCAGATATTAAAATATACTGTAAAGATTCTATACTTAAAACAGTATGGTAAAGGGAATTCCCTGGTGGTCCAGTGGTTAGAACTCCATGCTTTCACTGCCAAGGGCCTGGGTTGAGTCCGTGGTAGGGAAACTAAGATCCCACAAGCCACACAGTGGCCAAAAAAAAAAAAAAAGCAGTATGGTACAGATGAATAGACAGACCAGCAGAACAGAATAGAAAGTCTAGAAAGAGACCCAAGTACAATAAAGCTTTATTATATAATAAGGGTGGTATTTCAAATCACAGGGGAGTTCATGGAGTTTTTAATAAAAGGTACTGAGACAATCAATTAACCACTTAGAGAAAAAACCACGCCCCACACAATACACAAGAATAAACTGAAAGAATCATTCATCTAAATATAAAAGTGAAACTATATTGGGGAGAGGGAAGGGTAAGCTGTGACAAAGTGAGAGAGTGGCATGGATATATATACACTACCAAACGTAAAATAGATAGCTAGTGGGAAGCAGCCGCATAGCACAGGAAGGTCAGCTCAGTGCTTTGTGACCGCCTGGAGGGGTGGGATAGGGAGGGTGGGAGAGAGGGAGATGCAAGAGGGAAGAGATATGGGAACCTATGTATATGTATAACTGATTCACTTTGTTATAAAGCAGAAACTAACACACCATTGTAAAGCAATTATACTCCAATAAAGATGTTAAAAAACAAAAAAAACTTTAAAAAAAAGTGAAACTGTACAAGTACTAGAAGAAAACATGGGTGAATTTTTTGAACTTGAGTTTAGGAAAAGGCTTTCTAACTATGGCCTCAAATTCAGAATCCGTGAAAGAAAAAAATTGATAAATTTGACGACATAAGGAATCTTTTTAAAAACTACTGCATAGTTTTACCATAAACAAAGTCAAGAAAACAAGTCGAGGGAAACATTTGCAACATATCACAGATAAAGGAACAGTTTTCTTAGTATATAAAGGACTCTTAAATTTGATGGAAATAACATCAATCCTTCTAAATTCTTCAAAAAAATTAAAGAGGGAACACTTTGTAACTCTAAACAAGGATACTACAAGAAAACTACAGACCAATATCCCTTATGAGTATTGATGCAAAACAGTGAAGCATTTCTCATAGAGCAAACTGAAATCAGCAGCATATTAAAAAGATTATACAAGTGGGGCTTCCCTGGTGGCACAGTGGTTGACAGTCCGCCTGCCGATGCAGGGGACGCGGGTTCGTGCCCCGGTCCGGGAGGATCCCGCATGCCGCGGAGCGGCTGGGCCCGTGGGCCATGGCCGCTGGGCCTGCGCTTCCAGGGCCTGTGCTCCGCAACAGGAGAGGCCACAGCAGTTAGAGGCCTGCGTACCACACACACACACACAAAAATTATACAAGTGGATTATGTGGATTATACGAAAGGATTATGACTAAGTGGGGTTTATTCCCAGTATGCACAGATGATTCAATATATGCAAATCAATCAATGTAATACACAATATTAACAGAATGAAGGAAAAAAGTACATGATCATCTTAATTGATGCAGAAAAGCATTTGACAGAATTCAACATCCTTTTGTGATAAAAATACTCAATAAACTAGGAATAAAAGGAAATTTCCTCAAAAGAATAAAGGCCAAATGTGAAAAACCCCACAGTTAACATCATACTCAACAGTGAAAAACTGAAAACTTTTTATTGTATCTATCTGAGATAATGGATGCTAATTAAATTTATTGTGGGGAATTCCCTAGGTGGTCCAGTGGTTAGGACTCTGAGCTTCCACTGCAGGGGGCACAGGTTCAATCCCTGGTCAGGGAACTTAAGATCCTGCAGGCCGCATGGCATGGCCAAAAAAAAAAAAACACAAAAATAATAAAAAAATAAACTTATTGTGGTAATATTTCACAATACATGTAAGTCAAACCATTACATGTAAGTACACTTTAAACTTACACAGTGATGTATGTCAATTATATCTCAATAAAACTGGAAGAAAAAAGAATAAATCACTGGTGTCCACCATTACCAGTTCTACTCAGTACTGTACTCTAGCCAGCAGAGAAGAGCGTGAAAAGGGGGGAAAAGAGTAAAAAAGATTAGAAAGGAAGAAACAAAACTGTCATTAATCACAGATGATCTATACTTAACCCAAAAGCATTGACACCAAGAATTTTAGCTTCCAGCACTGTGGCGGGTTAAACCATTGCTTGACACAGCCTGCCACCACTGTTAATTCAAACTCTATACATTTTCGTTGAGCAGGTTCTCAGTACTATATATGGGGTTTTGTTGAAGCACCTATGTTCCAGTGAAGCATTTCTCAACCACCAGGGACAATGGTTAAAAAAGCAGATTTATGCTTTTTATGGAGAAAAGCAGATTCCATAACCCCAGAGTTATGGAATCAAAACATCTACAGTTTAGACCTGTGAAGCTTCACTCTTTAAATTTTCCAGGTGATTCATTTGTACACTAAACCATTATGATGGATTCCAGAGGTGTGCTACAACCCTGTTACTACTACAAATTTCTTAGAAATGCTACAAAATAATTGGTCAGTTATAAACCAATAAGGTTCTCCCTTCCAATCCTAATCCATTTCATTTACAAACAGCATATTTTATTCCATCTATTTTTGAAATTTCTTTCTAGTTCAATTAATTTCCCTGGCCCCTCTGATGTTAACACAGCAGTATGTCTGCAAAGCATATATTCAAAATAATACTAGTTTCTTACCTCAAAACATACAAAAAATAAAGAGTATACAACGTGATTTATTGTTTTCTAATAATATAACATAGCAAAAAATCCCAATGAGCAGAACAGTTCTAGTAGAAAAGCAATTAAATTTTATCTATCTCTTATTCTATCAGTGAAATATTTTAGCTCATTCAAACAGTACAGTGAAGTTGCCCCTCAAAAACCACGACATAGGGCTTCCCTGGTGGCACAGTGATTGAGAGTCCACCTGCCGATTCAGGGAACGCGGGTTCGTGCCCCGGTCCAGAAAGATCCCACATGCCGCGGAGCGGCTGGGCCCGTGAGCCATGGCCGCCGAGCCTGCGCGTCCGGAGCCTGTGCTCCGCAACAGGAGAGGCCACAACAGTGAGATGCCTGCGTAACGCAAAAAAAAAAAAAAAAAAAAAAAAACCCACGATATAGTTAAACTACTTGCTGCTAATCCTAACATCTGGCCTAGACTAGGGATCAATTTCCAGTTTAAACGTACAGGCAGATAATGAATAAAGAGATTTAGAAAGCACAGGTTGTGTGATGGAATTTACACCATGACCCTAACCTAGGGGGCAGCATTATTGTAACTATTTTTAAGAATTACAACATAGAGATCATTATGTGTCAGTCACACTGTGATTTACAAATAGCTGACAATGGATTTGGCATTAACTACATAGTATATAAATGGAATCATCATCCCTACAGACAAGGGTGTAATTTTACTGCATATGAAAGAAAAATATACATTGCTGTTCTCCTAAAGACCTAATGAATGATGAGACTTAAATTTAAATTATTTTTAGAAAATCATCTCCCACTGCTCCCCTACACTTGTGCAAGCTGAAGGGAATAGCCAATTACACACACACACACACACACACACACACACACACACACACACACACACACGGTCTCTCCCCACTCCACCCCCTCTCCCCTGTGCTTTTACAGGCAGGATAAATGTAGCTACATTGTTGAAATACCATCAGTCCTTCAAAGTTCATCTCCAATGCTCCATTGTCCACAACCTCTCAGACAGGATTCTTTCCCTGATGGGTAAATTCTCTGGCATTCTCTTTATTCCATCCTGTATTTTGAGCTCCTGCGGGCAGAGGCTGAATTTTACTTCACTTTGGATCATGCCTCACCTGCTCCACCCCCGATGGCTTGCAAAAAGGTTCCCAATAAATTACTGCTGGTGACCCTTTAAGTTAATGTGCCAATTCATCCATTTAGTTTGGTTTTTCTACCCAAATATAATTCATATTTCTTCTATGGATGCTAAAGAGTAAAGAGCCAGTTGAGAGAATACATTTGGGTTTTTCACCTGAAAGCAGGTACAATAATAACCTAAACTTAGAGAAATAAATCCACAGCTCAAAGCCGTGCTGTTCCTATTACACGCGCTACAAACCTAAGCTGTTGCCTTCCAGTACCTGTCAACACTTCCAACTGGGCCCTTATTTGTTTAGAGGGAAGGCCACACAGACGCCTTGTTGGAAATCACCAAGCCTTCTCTACCAGGAGGAAAAATATCTGAGCCACCCATCCATGGCTTGGTATTTAAATGATAAAGAAACAAAGAACATTTAAAAATCAAGACCGCAGCATTCAACAACAAGTGACCACAGTTTCGGTCATGAGGATATCAAACAAAACTAAACTATTTTAAAAGCAAGTAGAAACAAGGAATAATGAAACCGGCAAGAATAAAACACTAAGAGCAAAATAAATTTATACATAAGACAACTATTTTTCAAAATTCTTGCTCAGCTTTGGATGTTCTGTTTGCCTCCCAGCTACAAACACATTCTTCACACATGCTGGGAATGCTGCAGAAAACTAGTCAGCATTCAGAGGCTTAATCCACAGTCCCAGTGCTGTGCCTGTGGGCGTAATAGTCAGACAGCCATTTGTCCTCAGGAAGGGTTAGGGGCTGAAATGCAAATACGCAAACAACTGAGTTCTTTCCCTAAGATAGCTGGAAAAAGCATGATCCTTATTGCTATTTTTTTTAAAGGAAAAAATAGGGGAAAAAAGCTTACAGTCTTAGGGATTTGTTTAAATACCTTAGTATAATACAATTTTGAGGGAGAAAACAATAGAAAGGAACAAACACACTTGTCCTGGATAAAATCTACACTCTGGAGAAAAGGTTGACATGTGTGTGACAGTTGATTTACCAGACTCACTAAAGATTTATTGATTTACCAATCAGTGCCTTGGGCACTTGATTCTCCCTGAGGGAAAATTAACAGTTCCAACTAAACTAATATATTCTATTATGAAGTAAAATGAATGCAAGAATCAATCCTGCCACTTTGTACAACATCCAATTATGAAAAAAGTATGTCTATCCTTTTGGGGATACCTAAAATTAAAAGTTATTTAATGAAAGAAATAATGTATTAAATAATCATAATTGAAGCCAATAGACATTTTTAAAGGATGGCTTTGACATGTTTTAAAGGAGATAAGGGAATCTCAGAAATGTAATTGTATAACTGTGTTAAGAACATGATTTTTAAAGTCAGATTACCTGACTTGACTGCTGCCTCTGCCATTTAGTAGAAGCATTCTCTTGGGCTTCTCTAGGCCTCAGTTTTGTCATCTGTAAAATGGGGAGGCACAGTTGTCCTTAGGAGAATGAATAATGATAATGAATATAAAAGCATTTGGCACAGTAGCTGGCATACAATCAGCTTTCTGTGCAGTGGTTCCATTTTTATTAGTCATTCTAGAAGCATATGAAGTATAATACTATGATGATGGTGTGAACAAAAAAAAGAACAAAGAGCATCAATCATCATCCAGTTATACAAGGGTTAAATTGCAACCCACTGCAGTCTCCCAGCAACAGTGCACCCTGAAAAGAATTCAGGATGATAAAACAGGATGAGGCACTCTGTGCTTTGGAAAAAGGGGCCCCTAGATAGATGAATATCTGAGGAAGAATTTCAATGACCCCAGATTCTTGCATCTTCCCATACATAAAAAAGCACTAAAATCATTACCTTGAGATACCTGTTCTTCGTGATTAGCAGTAATCTTTTACCAAGATGTATGCTTGACTACATGTTATTTCCTAGTGAAAAAAAATCATATATATACTGGCTCCTCCCCTACCTCTTCAAAGCAGTTCCTCAGGGCTGTCTCCTGGGCTACAGTCCTCAGTAAGACCCTGAATAAAACTTAAATTCACAACTCTTATATTGTGTGTTTTTCTTTAAGTCAACAATAGACTACAATACCGACAGGCATCAGAACTAAAACAGTTCACAGAGTACAAAATGCCTTTCAAGCTTTTGCAAGAGTCGTTCAGTGTCATCTAACTGACAGCTTGAAAAGTTTTACTAGTGAACCGACATATGTGAAACTTTCTTTAGTGTTACCCATTGATCAGAAAAATCAACATCCGTAAGGATGCTTTAAAGAAGGGGTCAGCAAACCATAACCCGTGGGCCAAATCTGACCCACAATCTATTTTTATAAATAAAGTTTTATTGGAACATAATCAAACCCATCATTCATACATTGTCCTGGCTGTTTTGGCACCAGATTGACAGAGTTGAGTAGCTGTGACCAAAACCATATGTCCTGCTGTTTTAACCATATTTCCTGTGATAAGGTATGGTGAGACTAGATGCAGATCACGAGAGAAAATGAAGAGTTTTATAGAAGCCCGTGTGCCTAGAGCCCATGCTCCACAACAAGAGGAGCCACCACAATGAGAAGCCTGCGCACTGCAACAAAGAGTAGCCCCTGCTCACCACAATTAGAGAAAACCGGCATGCAGCAATGAAGACCCAATGCAGCCAAAAATTAAATAAATAAATTTATTAATTTTTTTTAAAAAGAGTTTTATAATTTTGTTACTCATAGTTCCCTGCGGGGAACACAGCACACCTTGCAGAGTCACTCAGGGGAAGATCCAGGGTCAATCACAAGGCAGAGGGGTTTTTGTGGGAACTGTGGTCAAGCATCTTTATTATGGTTTCCACAGAAAGGAAAGGATGATACAGAGTAGGCATGTTTTAGACAGGCTAATCTGAATCAGTTCAGGGGGCTCTGGGGCATTGGGGCTGTCCTTGGTTGTCAAGTATCTGGCCCTGGGTGGGTATGCAGCTGCCCAGAGTATGAGAACCCCTTCAGGGAGGTAGATGGGGGTATGGATTTAAAAGGCTGCTCAAGAAGAGGAACTGACCAGTCCCTAGCCAGAGCCTCAAAACTTGGTCAAGACAACATTTTTAAAAACTCTACTATTCCCACAAAACCTAAAATGTTTAATATATGGCCCTTTACAGAAAAGTTTGCCGACTCCTGGTCTAAACAGGAAATCTGGACATCCAGTTTAAGTGGAGATTACCTTAAATGTGCTCTCCATAAGTGCTCATAGAAATCACTAAGGGAGTCTGAAATACTTAAAAAGCTTAATTCATACTAGGAATGAGGGAAAGATGCTCTTAGAAGTCATAGAGTCAGTTCTCAGTCCCACAGGCCACAGCAAACCCACAGAGTCAGTTGCAGTTCACAACAGGCCCAGGTTAAGAAGACTAGACACTGTAGCTATCCCCACGGCAATGGAGCCCAGCGGTCAAGAACTCAGGCTCCGAAGTTTGACAAACCCAAGCTCAAGTTTTTGTCCTACTACTTATCAATAGTGTGTTCTTGATCAAGTTAACTATATTAGTTATCTACTGCTGCATAACACATTATGCCCAAACTTAGCCACTTAAAATAATTATCATTCATTATCTCAAACAGGTTCTAAAGGTCAGGAATCCAGAAGCAGCTTAGCTGGGTGGTTTGGAGGCCATATCTCTCCCAAGGTTGCAGGCAAGCTGTCAAGCCGGGGCTACAACTATCTGAAAGCTCTAATGGGGATGGAGAATCCACTTTCAAGCTCATTCCTGTGGTTGTTGCCAGGTCTGAATTCCTTGCTGGCTCTTGGGCTGTGTTCCTTACCCGACAGGCCTCTCCATAGGCTGCCTGAGTACCCTTCTAACACCTTCCCTAGAACAAGTGATCAGAGAGAGAGAGAGAAAGAGAACAAGACAATGTCCAAGAAGGAAGCCACAGTCTTTATTAACCTAATCTCAAAAGAAACATATCCTGGGCTTCCCTGGTGGCGCAGTGGTTGACAGTCCACCTGCCGATGCAGGGGACACGGGTTCGTGCCCCGGTCCGGGAAGATCCCACATGCCGAGGAGCGGCTGGGCTCGTGAGCCATGGCCGCTGAGCCTGCGCGTCCGGAGCCTGTGCTCCGCAACGGGAGAGGCCACAACAGTGAGAGGCCCGTGTACCACAAAAAAAAAAAAAAAAGAAAGAAACATATCCTCACTACTGCTGTATGCTATTGGTCCCACAGACCAGCCAGCCCTGGTATAATGTGGGAGAGGACACACAAGTATGTAAAAACCAGGAGGTGAGGATCACTGGGAACCACCTTGGAGGCTGGCTATTGCATTACCTAATTTATGCAAGCTTCAGATCTATCATCTATGAAGTTGGAATAATAATAGTACTTGCTCGTAAGGTAATTATACGGTTTAAGTGAGAAAGTGTGTGTAAAGCTCTATCACAGTGCTTGGCACTCAGTGAAGCATTCAGTAAATACTAGCAATTGTTTCCAACCTCATTGTTTCATTGTTGTTATTCCTACCGCTGCTACTTCCATAACGGTAACAAAAGGGGTAAAAAAAAAAACAAAAAACTTTTCAGCACCACAGGGAAGTTCCCTGCCCTTGGCTGCTTCTAGGTGAGCTCTCTTTCTACTCTACACAGGCAACTGTAACTCTGTCTAGAAAAATAAACCCCCAGAAAATCCAAACTATTCTCTTCTCCTCTCACCTTGACCTGAAATAACTGAAACAGGAACCCACAGTATAATAACTGATCAAATCTATTATTAGTTAAGCATTAGTCAAACATGGTTCCCTCTATAGGAATGAGCCAAAAAATTACCAGAGAATAAAAAATTCAATAGCTTAAAATAAGGGAGATTTACCCCCATTGAAATAAACTCATTGTAAGAAAATGGAGAAACATCAAAAAATATCAATTTGTATACTTAGGACATTCATTCAACAAATATTTATGATGCAATTGCTATGCAGTAGGCACTGTTCCAGGAGCTGTACAAACAACCTTGACTACAATAAAAAAAAAAAAAAATCTCTGCGTTTATGAAACTTGAAGGCTACTGGGAAAAAAGCAAATACATAAATAGGTAAAAAAATAATAAATAAGGGGTATGTTAGCTGGAAATGAATTAGATGTAAGGAAGCAGCTGGATACACAAGTTTGGAGCTCAGAGGAGAAATCTGAACAGGGCATATAAATTCAGAGTTTCCATTAAAGAGATAATATTTATATCTTGAGACTGGATGATGTGATCACCAAAGGAGTAAAAAGATAGAGAAAGAACAGACCAAGGTTTAAGTCCTGGGGTCTCAAGCATTTAGAGATGGGAAAATAAAGAGTAAGCAGCGAAGGACTCTGAGAAGTAGCCTATAAGGCAGAAGGAAAACCAAGTGAGTGGTGTTCCAGAAGCCAATGAAGAAAGGGTATCAGGAGAGTAATGCGCTGTATCAGATGCTGTTGGTTGGTCAAGTAATATCAGGATGTGAACTGACCAACGGATTTAGCAACACAGAGGTGCCTACACACTGGTGACCTTGGCCTGAGAGGTACTGGTGGAGTGGTGAAGATGAACGGCTGACTGGAATGCCTTCATGAAGAAAGGGGAGGAGAACTAGAGAAAAAAATTCAATACAATTTGTATGCTTTTCTACTCTGTCTTTGTCAGTCTAATTTTCAGATCCAGGTACGGACCCTAAGAGGATCAAGGAAAACTTTTTCCTTCCCTATAGCAACTGCAGTAAACACTGGTTAGGCAAGGATCACCAATGGGTGCAAAATCTAGGGGGGAAATTCTGATGAGGAACAGGATATTTGCATACACTTAAAGTGTCTCCTCGTAGATGGGTTACTAATTTTAAGGCGGAAAAGAATTACTATCCAGTGGAGAAATAGAACAACTTGAATAGATGATCAAAATGAACATCATCATTGTAGGGCAGATGGAATGTAGTGCCTCAAGGTGGATGTGCTAAGGACACATACTATTATATATAAATAGTATTCCAGGCAAGAACGAGTTTCCTAAATCCAGTCATGAAAAAAACACCAGAGACAACCAAAATGAGGAACATTCTCAATTTAAAAACGAGGGATCATATTTGCTGTGGTCTGAATGTTTGTGTCCCCCCCCAAATTCCTATGTTAGGAATGAGGAGGTGGGGCCTTTGGGAGGTGATTAGGTCATGAGGGCAGAGCTCTTATAAATGGGATCAGTGTCCTTATAAAAGAGAGCTGACATTTCCCTGCCCCCTTCCACCAGGTGAGGACCCAGCAAAGAAGTCTTCAGTCTGCAATGTGGAAGAGGGCCTTCACCAGAATCCAACCATGCTGGCACCCTGGTCTTGGATTTGCAACCTCCAGAACTGTCAGAGATAAATTTCTGCTGTTTTTAAGCCACCCAGTCTGTGGTATTTTGTTATCGCAGCCCAGATAGACTAAGACAATAATATTCTTTTTAAAATGTCAGTATCATAAAAGACAAAAGCTCTGAACTTTCCAGATAGGGGAGCTTAAGGAGACAAGACAACTAAGTGCAAGATCTGATCTAAACTGGATCTTGTTTTGGAGGAAAACGAGGTTATTGGGTCATTTGACAAAAGTGGAATGCTGGCAGTAGATTTAAGCATTATGCAAATGTACTAAAGTTGATCATTGCACTATGGTAATGTAAAAGAACATTCTTATTCTTAGGTAATATACATCAAAGTATTTAGAGGTGAAAAGATCATGATGTATGCAACTTTACTCTCAAATGGTTCAAGAAAAAAAACTAGATATATGGAGAATTGGTAATGAAGAAAAATGGGCAAAATGTTAATAATATGGGAATCTGGGTAAAGTATATACAGGTGTTCTTTGTATTCGTTTTTGCAACCTTTCTGTAGGTGTGAAATTATTTCCAAAAGAAAAGTTTTGCTTAAAAGAAATCACAACAAAAAAACTAACATCCCAATCAGAAAAATGAGCACAGGACATGGACAGACCATGCACATAAGAATAAACATATGAAAGGATGTTTAGCCTTAGTAATAATAAAAATACAAATTAAAATATCTGTCACTTCAGTCAGAAGAATTGCAACGTCACTGTCTCAGTTAGGCTTACCCTGACTTCTCCTACTGAAACTGCACCCTCTTCACTCCTACCCCCTTCACCTGCTCTGATTCTTTTTTCTGTAGCATTTATTGCTTTCTAAAATACTAAATGATTTACTCACTTACTACATTTATTATATGTTTGTCTCCCCCACTAGAATATAAGTTTCGTGAGGTCAGGGATTGTCCTTTGTCACTAATCTATCCCAAGCACTGAGAATAATCCCTGGTACATGGTCAGCCATCAGTATATATCTGTTGAATGAATGTAGCAGATTAACAAAATTGGGGGATTTTTAAATAATAGTAATACCCACAGTAGGTGAGCGTGTGAATAACCCAGACTCTCTCATGTACTGCTGATAGGAGGGTAAACTGATTTAATGAATCACACATATTCATAGTATAAAATACTAAATAATCATGAGAAGTGATGATACTTATTACATTGTTATGTGAAAAATACAAAATTATAAAATAGCATGTACAGATGTTTCTACTGTATTTTTAAGAAAGAAAAAATTTGAAAAAAGCAGAGTATATATAATGAAATCGTTTATCAGATGAGATTACTAGTGTTTTTTACTTTCTTCTTTTGCCATATTTATTTTCTACAATAATGTGTAGCAAGAAAACTTTTTTATTTTTTTTGGCCACACCGTGTGGTTTGTGGGATGTTAGTTCCCTGACCAGGGATAGAACCCAGGCCCTTGGCAGTGACAGTGTGGAGTCCTAACCACTGGACCACCAGGGAATTCCCGGAAAACCTCTTTTAAAAAGAGAAAATAGGAATTACCTGGTCAATACAAATATGCTTCCCTGTTTTAACAAGGATATCAGAAGACTAGAAGAGTACTTTAAAAGATTCAAATATCTTGGTTATATTGAATTGAAACTAGCAAACAAAAAGAAATGGGGAACCAAATGTAATATATTGAAATATCCTCACTATTGTCTTTTGTTTTTAAACTGCCAAAAGTATAAATGTGCATTAAATAAATTTTATCTTTAATAAAATAAATTTTATTAAAGCTTCTGGAGTTAAAGCCCATTCTCTTCTTGGTAAGATCAGGATACTCTGGAACAAAATTCACAAATTCTGACCACCCCTGAAGCCAAACCAAGTCTGCTGGCTGCAAATGAATCTGACTTTTACTCCCTAACAGGGCAGGACCTCCTTTGGGCCTGGGCTCGGGGCACATGGCGCAGTGTAAAAGCCACTCATCCCTGCCAACCAGACTAACCACTGGAAACGGCACAGCTTAGTGTGAAAATTAATTCAGGGAGGTTTAACTCCACGAGACAGATTGGCTTTTTAAAAAAGCCTGCGGTTTATGAAATTCTAGATTCATTATGACTCTCAGAACCAGGTGCATTTTATAGCAACATGGGGAAAAACACTAAATATACACAGGACATCTTTTTTAATCCATCAAATAATTACAAAGACTATGAGGACATTTTGGCAACTACTATAAAATACTGCCCTCTGGTGTTGAGGTCATTCCATGTTTATTAACATAACACAAAAAACGAAAAGCCTTTCTTGAATATAAAAACGACCACCTTCGCGGACTTGTGCTTCTGGCTTGCAAAAATCTGAACACAAAATCCCACAGGATTTTACAGGAATATGTTGTGGACACCTTCCCTACTGTGCCAGAAAAATACTAAGTAATGTTATTACAAGCTGTCTTAGCCAATTCATGTCATAGAATCTTTCCAGAAACTATCAACTGGAGAGATTCTGTCTCTTTGGGAAATTAAAAAAAAATTTTTTTTAAATTTTTTTTAAAGGATTTTCAAGAGTTTTGCTGGGAAGGGGTTTCTGGAAAAATAAACCAAAGATTTTTTTCACAAGAAAATTTCTATTAGTTTTGGTATGAAGAATAAAAATAGGAGTGATACTACATATGCTATATATTATAGAAGTCTTTAAAAATGGGAGACAGTTTTTATGAATGAGAAATGGCAACACTGACTAAGAAGCTGGTGACAACTACCTATATATTGATCATCTTATCCACGCATACAGGTACTTCAAGAAAATAATTTGGGAAGGAAGTTCTGATGGTTACACATATAGGAATTACATGTGCAAAGTCAGCAGAAAAATTCAAAAGAGTAATTAAATATAAGTAACACTGCATTACCATTGAGCTAAAAACAAAATCTGAAAGAGGTTATTTTTAAAGACAGGGAAATAATATTTTCTCACATAAATAGAGTTTACACTGCATACTTTTCAGTTTGAATATACATATATATATACATATATACATAATAAGCTCAAATAGCTATCGTTTTTAATTTGTCAGATCTGAGACTTAGAATTTGTAGGTATTGTAATACTTATTAGAAAAAAATTTACCTAAATTTCACCATTTTTGAAGGAGCTATTTCACAAACAAATTGTTCCTGAATTCTACTCATTTTTTATTTAGAACTTGTTAATAAATGTTTAACAAACAAAACGCTTACTGAAATTAATAAAAATAATATTTACCAAAGGAATTTCTGACATAAATTTGTAGGAGAAATTATAGCTAATATTTCTCTAATATATAATTTTTAACAGACACTAACAAGTACTTTGCCAGAATTATCCCATTTAATCACCCATAAGTCCATAAGGTAGGTATGTCTCTATTTTATAGAGGAGGAAAGCAACACTTACAGAGGTTAATAACTTTTCCAAGATCATACAGCTAAAAAGTGACATTAAAACACAGGGATTCTGACTCCAGAAGCCATGTTCTTAATTCTCTGCTATACTGATCACTAAGGAATGTATTTGTACAAACTGGTTACCCAAGTTTAGTACAAAACAAAATGAGGTAATTGTCTACACTTACGCATAACAAAAGACTAATATCCAGAATTTATAGAGTTACTACAAATAAATAGGAAACACAATCCAATAGAAAAATAAGGAAATATATGTATCACTTGTCTTCACCTGTCCCCTAAATTCCAAGGGTCTACATTCACTTGCCTACTGGCTTTCTCCACTTGAATGGCTTTAGCACAGCTGCCAACAACTTATGTAAGGTGTCTATACTAATTTCTGAGGGCTGCCATAACAAAGTACCACAAACTGGGTAGCTTAAACCAACAGAAGTTTTATTCTCTCATAGTTCTGGGGGCGAGAAGTTCAAATTCAAGGTGTCAGCAGGCCAACACTCCTGCCAAAGTCTCAAGAAGAGTTCTTCTTTGCTTCTTCTAGCTTCTGGTGGTTGCTGGCCATCCTTGGTGGTCCTTGGCTGGGGCAGCATAATTCCAGTCTCTGCTTCCATCCATACATGGCTTTCTTCCCTCTATCTGTCTGTCTGAGTCCAAATGGACACTAGCCATTGATTAGCCCACCTTAATCCAGTATGACTTCATCTTAATTTAATTACATCTGCAAAGACCCTATTTTCAAATAAAGTCACATTCACAGGTATCGGGGTTAGGACTTAACCATATATTTTGGGAGGACACAATTCAATCCAGTACAGTGGCATTTCAAATTACTGAGAGTTTCTCACTCCCAGAAATGGGCTCTGTATGCGTGTGTATTTCAAACATATAAATTTAAACATATTTGCATACATATAACACATAGGTATACATCTACAAATATACACATATAAACCAGCAGATTTATACAAAAGGGAATAACTTCTATAAAGACTCTAGAATAAATATTATACAAATATTAATGTTATTTTATCCATGCATAAAAGAAAACCTTTCTTAAAAAACTAATTTAGGGATCTCCCGGGTGATGCAGTGCTTAAGAATCCATCTGCCAATGCAGGGGACACAGGTTCATTCCCTGGGCTGGGAAGATCCCACATGCCGCAGAGCAAATAAGCCCATGCACCACAACTACTGAGCCTGCGCTCTAGAGCCCGCGAGCCACAACTACTGAGCCCGCTCACCACAACTACTGAAGCCCACGTACCTAGAGCCCGTGCTCCACAACAAGAGAAGCCACTGCATGAGAAGCCTGCGCACTGCAACAAACAGTAGCCCCCACTGGCCGCAACTAGAGAAAGCCCATGCTCAGCAATGAAGACCCAATGCAGCCAAAAATAAAAATAAATAAATTTTTAAGTTGATAATTAGATTATATAGATTAGACAAAGCTGAAGAAAGAATGAACAAACGGAAAACATACAAAAAATTCACGTAGAATATAGTAGATGGGGATAAAGACACAGAGAGTGTGAAATGTAATTAGTATACATAAAAAATAAAATAAGATCCAACATTTATCTAACTGGCTAACTGTGAACACATGAACAACCAGTGGGTCAAAGAATAAATCAAAAGAGAAAAAAAATTTAAAAATGCCTTGAGATAAATGAAAATAGAAACCAAAACTTATGGGATGCAGCAAAAGCAGTTCTGAGAGAGAAGTTCATAGCAATAAATGCCTACATCAATAAACAAGAAAAATCTCAAATAAACAACCTTTCTTTACATCTCAAGGAACTAGAAAAAGAAGAACAAATGAGGCCCAAAGTTAGTAGAAAGAATGAAATAACAAAAATCAGAGCAGAGGGCTTCCCTGGTGGTGCAGTGATTGAGAGTCCACCTGCCGATGCAGGGGACGCAGGTTCGTGCCCCCGTCCGAGAGGATCCCGCATGCCGTGGAGCGGCTGGGCCCGTGAGCCATGGCTGCTGAGCCTGCACGTCCGGAGCCTGTGCTCCGCAACGGGAGAGGCCACGACAGTGAGAGGCCCGCGTACCGCAAAAAAAAAAAAAAAAAAAAAAAAAAATCAGAGCGGAAATAGAGACTAAAAAAACAAACGAACAAAAACAATAGAAAAGATCAATGAAACTAAGAGCTCATTCTTTGAAAAGATAAACAAAACTGACAAACTTTTAGATAGACTCATCATGGAAAAAAAAGAGAGAGGATACAAATAAATAAAATCATAAAAGAAAGAGAAAAGGTTATAACTGATACCGCAGAAATGCAAAGGATCATAAGAGACTACTATGAACCATTACTCATCAACAAATTGGACAACCTAGAAGAAATGGATAAATTTCTAGAAACATAAAACCTACCAAGACTGAATCACAAAGAAACAGAAAATTTGGGGACTTCCCTGGTGGTCCAGTGGCTAAGACTCTGCACTTCCAATACAGGGGCACAGGTTCAATCCCTTGTCAGGGAACTGAGATCCCACATGCTGGTATGGCCAAAAACAACAACAACAAAAAGGAAATCTGAACAGATCAATTACTAGTAAGGAGATTGAATCAGTAATTAAAAACCACCCAACAAACAAAAGTCCAGGACCAGATGGCTTCACTGGTGAATTCTACCAAACATTCAAAAAATTAATACCAATCTTTCTCAAAGTCTTCCAAAAAATAGAAGAGGAGGGAACACTTCCAAACTCATTTTAAGAGGCCAGTATTACTGATTCCAAAACCAGACAAGGACATCACAAGAAAAGAAGATTACAGTCCAACATCCCTAACGAACATAGATGCAAAAATCCTTAACAAAATATTAGCAAGCCAAATTCAACAGTACATTAAAAGAATCACACGCCATAATCAAGTGGGATTTATTCCATGGATGCAAGGAAAATTCAACATCCACAAATCTATCGATGTGATACACCGCATTAACAAAATGAAGGATAAAAATCATATGACCTTCTCAATAGATGCAGAAAAATCATTTGACAAAATTCAACATTCATTTATGGTGAAAGCTCTCAACAAAGTGGATATAGAGGGAACGTATCTCAACATAATAAAGGCCACATGTGACAAACCCAGAGCTAACATCATATGCAATAGTTAAAAGCTGAAAGCTTTTCCTCTAAGATCAGGAACAAGACAAAGATGACCACTCTCACCACTTTTATTTAACACAGTATTGGAAATCCTAGTCAGAGCAATTAGGCAAGAAAAAGAAATAAAAGGCATCTAAATTGGAAAGGAAGAAGTAAAACTATTACTATTTGCAGATGACATGATATTATACATAATAAGAAGATGACAAATTAAGAATTCACAGAGCTAGGAGAAGGCAATATTTTAAGATATAATAGCTGAAATTATGAAGTTATGGGTCCTCACTGCTGAATAGGATAAGTAAAAACAAACCCATCAAAAACCCTAGTAAAACTGGAGAACATATGAAATGTAAGAATATAATCTTTAAAAGCTACCAAAAAGAAAAGTCAGATTGCCATATATATTGGCTGGCAGCACATTTCTTATCAAAACAGTGGATATAAAAATCAGTGGAAGGTAGTATAAAAGTATTGAGGGAAAATAATTGTCCATCTAGAATTCTATACTCTACTAAATAATCAGTGAGATAATTGTGAAATTATCAAGAGTAAGAGTGAAATAAAGACATTTTCAAAAAAAGATTGAGAGAGTGTATTACTGACAGACAGACAAACCATTGCTGAAGAATTACAAACGGCTGTACTTTGGGAAGAAAAGTACACTCCAAAAGCAGATGCAAGCAAGAAGAATAGTTAGCAAAGAAATTCATAAATGTATTTAAATAAGTATTGACTATAAAACATATTATTAAAAGTAATGTCCAACTTAGGGTAAGAATTAATTAAAAGAAGTCAGTATTGGGGCAATTCCCTGGCAGTCCAGTGGTTGGGACTCTGTGCTCTCACTGTCAAGGGCCTGGGTTCGATCCCTGGTTGAGGGACTAAGATCTCACAGTGGGGGGAAAAAAAAAAAGAAGGTGGAATTTACAACTACTCAATGATGGTATGAATGATAGGATGGATCAGCTTAAAAGTTTTCTGAAGTCCTTCCATTATTCTGCAGGGAAGTGGAGATATTACTCACTAAGCATGTTAAAAAGATAAAAGTAACCTCAAAAAGAGAAATAGAGTGTAAAACTTCTAAACTACTGGCAGGGTAAGGAAAAATTAAAGAAAACTAGACAAATAGAAGACAGGAAAGGAGTAGTGGAGGGAGAAGCACAATTATATAGAGAAAGCATTACCTGATAGAAATACATCTACATATGTCAGTGTATTAGTATGGGTTCCCCTGGGAGCATAACCTGAAACAAAGATTCAAATGCAAGTAGTTTATTTGGGAAGTGATCCCAGGAAACACTGGTTGGGGAATGGAAAAGTGAGACAAGGAAGGGAAGGCGGTCACAAAAGGGTATGTTGTGAAGCAAGTTCCCATTGTGGATAACTGGAGCTTAGTCCTGTTGGAGATTTCTGAGACCTGAATAAAGTCCAATGCAGAACTGGAGCCCAGAGTGAAGAAAGAGTAAAGAGACTGGGGTGCATATTTATCAGTCAATGGTTGAGAGATACCGCTGGGTATGAACTCTCAGACACTTTCACCCTAGACTGCTTGTGGCTGAGTACACTCCAGCAGTTAGAGAAAACTTCAGGCAAGGAGACAGATGCTGCCATGGACAGCTATGATGAGACAGGGCATCCCAGAGCTTCCTATGTAATCAGTATTCATAATAAATGTAAATAGATTTAAATTGCCTATAAAAACAGAGTCCTCAGATTGGGTTTTTTTAAAGAAGAAAATTCCATTTACATGCTGTTCAAAAAGAGACATACCTATATATACACACATTTCCTTGCTCTGATAGCTGAGAGGGCCTAGAAGCAATGACATCACAGTAGTAATGAGCACACTTAGCACCCAGATCTTGGTTTCTAATACTATCCACCAGCAAAAGGTACCATGGGTTCCTTGGAGGAATGACTGATTCTAGGACTGGGCAGGAAAAAAAAAAAATCCCAAATCAAAGAAAGCATGTCAAAGGGACACAGGAGACAACTGAAAGGGCTCCCAGTGGCCAAATCTGGAACAATTTGAGCAATAAAATAAAGTAGATTGGATTATAACCCAAAGTATAAAATAAATATCCAGGAGTCTATACTGCTATAAATAAATGATTAGGGACTTCCCTGGTAGTGCAGTGGTTAAGAATCCTCCTGCCAATGCAGGGGACACGAGTTCGATCCCTGGTCCGGGAAGATCCCACATGCCACGGAGCAACTAAGCCCATGTGTGTTTGTCAGGATTCTTCACTGCCTGCCCCCCCATCCTTTCCATACTGTACTCTTTGGAAGTAAGTCCTGATGTTCAGTCCACACCTAATGAGTGGGGAGTTATGCTCCACCTCTCTGAGGGTGGAGTATCTACATAAGTTATTTTAACTTCTTCTGCGTGGAGATTTGTTTCTTCTCCCCCATTTATTTATTTAATCATTTATTTATTTATTTTTATTTTTTGGCTGCATTGGGTCTTCATTGCTGCATGCGGGCTTTCTCTAGTTGCGGCGAGTGGGGGCTACTCTTCGTTGTGGTTTGTGGGCTTCTCATTGTGGTGGCTTCTCGTTGCGGAGCACGGGCTCTAGGCACGCCATGGGCTTCAGTAGTTGCGGTGCGTGGGCTCAGTAGCTGTGGCTCATGGGCTCTAGAGCACAGGCTTAGTAGTTTTGACTACCTAAGCCAGGTGATCAAGGTCAGCATCAACAGTGATAAGTCGTATTGGTAGTATAGACCCTTGATATGAGGTGATGAAAATGGCACTTTACCGCTGTGATCTTCCTCCCTAAACCCCACAATCCCAGTCTAATAATGAGAAAGACATCTGAAAAATCCCAATTGGTGGATAGTCTACAAAATACCTGACCAGGACTCCTCAAAACTGTTAAGGCCATCAAAAAAAAAAAAGGGAAGTCTGAGAAACTGTCACAACCAAGAAGAGCAAGATGACATGACAACTAAGTCTAATGTGGTATCCTGGACTGGATTCTGAGACAGAAAAAGGGCATTCGGTAAAAACTGAGGACAGCTAAATGAAGTATGGACTTTGGTTAATAACAATGTATCAATATCCGTTCACTAATTGTAGCCAATGCAGCATACTAATGTAAGATGTTAATAGGGGAAACTGGGTGTAGAGTATTTGGGAACTCTCTCTGTAACTGTTCTGTAAATCTAAAGCTGCACTAAAAAATAAAGCTTATTTTTCAAAAAGGAGAGAGAGAAAGAGACAACGAAAGTAGAGACAGGAAAACAAATGCCAAGCAAATACTCACCCACTTAAAGCTAGTATAACATAAGGTAAAATGGGAGGCAAAAAAAATGCTTAAGGCAAAAAGCACTATTAACAGTAAAGATAGTCATTACTTAACAATTCGCCAGAAGAACATCCTGATCTTATCAACACCTGTCAACATAGCTTCAAAATATATGATTTGTATACTTTTTCCCCAAAAGCTTTAATTCTGAAGTAGCCTCCCAAATAAAGCTCACAGTGTTCTCATTTTTCCATATTTACCTGCTTCCTATCCTGAACTGTGACATACTCTAAAATATTCCAAGTTTTACTTTATGTAACTTTAAGTGAAATTATGAAATTGTAGTCCTTCCTTTGGGCAAAAGAAAAATATCTCAAAGGCAATTCATATAGAGGATTATCAAGGATATTCCATGTTTAGACCTGAACTGTTGAGTTTCTAATTTAGCATTAGCCTGAAGTAAAAACTCCTAACTCAGTGGTTCGCTTGCTTACTATTTCCTGCCTCTACAGACTCAAAGACACTGCCCGAATTAGACTTCCATTTTATCAGGAATTGCACAGCACACAGTGCTTCGAGCTCTCAAAAAACTTCCTGGAGACTTCCAGAACAGCAGGGATCAACCCCTTGGAGAGTGTCCAGACTTCAGCATCTGGAGAGGTCATCCACAGAATGAAGGTAAGAGATAAACATGGAAAAGAGAGGGATTTTTTTAAGACTACAGAAAGAAAAGAGGGGCTCAGGTGGGTCAATTAACAAGTAAGCAAATATATTTATAGCGTTTATCAGGAATATGTCACATGACATTTATGTGGATTTACAAAAAGAGGGCAAGTTTGGAAAATCAAAGTATGAAATGGTGATAAAGGTAGGAAAAACTGTCTTCCCAGGCAACAGGGAATTGTAATAACCGTGAAGCCTGCCGTCATTCCTTTAAGATCTCCCCTGTGCTGCCAGTTGCAAATGACAAGAAAATACTAGTGAGCTAATTCCTAGTGAGGCCTGTATTAAGTTTACTAGAAGGTTAAACCTTGCACCTTGTAGTCTTAATCTCAGTTATTTCTTTTTTTTTTTTTAAATTAATTAATTAATTTATTTATGGCTGTGTTTGGTCTTCATTTCTGTGCGAGGGCTTTCTCTAGTTGTGGCAAGCGGGGGCCACTCTTCATCACGGTGCGCTGGGCCTCTCACTATCGCAGCCTCTGTTGTCGTGGAGCACAGGCTCCAGACGCGCAGGCTCAGTAATTGTGGCTCACGGGCCCAGTCGCTCCGCGGCATGTGGGATCTTCCCAGACCGGGGCTCGAACCCGTGTCCCCTGCATTGGCAGGCAGATTCTCAACCACTGCGCCACCAGGGAAGCCCTCAGCTATTTCTAAAGTCAAAGGAACACAGTTTTTTCTTTCACATGCTAAGCAAATATTGGCTAGATTAATCTGCATTTTACGTTATACTTACACAATAGTCACAAACACAACATATATTTGGGAAAATGAGTATCTGAAATCATATTTTTCACATCAAGGGGGTTTTCTAACTCAGAATCAATTAGAAGAACTCAGTTATGTAATGTACCACATGTGTGTGCATGTGTAGGGATGTTTCTAAAAATTAAAAATTACTGAGAGCAAACTCATGTTTTTTTGGCCACGCCACGCAGCTTGCGGGATCTTAGTTCCCCGACCAGGGATTGAACCCAGGCCCTCAGCAGTGAAAACACAGAGTCCTAACCACTGGACCACCAGGGAATTTCCAAGTGCAAACTCATTTCACGTGACTAATTTTTTTTAATGCTGGTAAGTAGTCCGATTTTTAAATTTCTAAAAAGAGTAATTTTTAAATTTGAAATCCTTCAGTGAAAGGAAAAACTAACATTTATTAAGCGCCTAAAATCCAGCACTGTTTTATAGTGTCTCATTTAACCCTTACAACATCACACAAGCTACACATTATGAAGCCTATTTTATACAACATGACTCAGACGGTTAAGTGATTTGCCCAAAGGCACAGTAGCTGCAAATAAAGAACCAGAACTTGAATTCACATCTCCCTGACTCCAAAGCCTGTATATACACTGCCCAGAATGTAACACGCACCCAGTTAATGTTTGAAGAACGAATGTTTAAAAGCCTTAATTTTGAAATTTTGTGAAACAAGACTACCAAATAACCCCTAAGAATCCAGTTAGGTCTAAAGAGAAAAATATTTGCTAATAATATACTCATGTACACCCTTAACTTCAGATATTTAAAAAATCCAGTTCTACTATCATGTGATCCTGATTCATACTTTCAGAATAAACTTGAAAATCATATATCAGTGACTGACAGTCAATATCCATTAAAACAGCTCTAGGAAAGGAAAAATGTCCACTCAATGAACAAGTGGTATTTTGAACCAAAGAGTTCAATGACAAGTTCAGGTCAGCCACCTATCTACTCACAGCATGGTGTGAAAGTCAGGAGGCCTCCATGGCAGCATGTGATACAGCCATTTTAGCTTTCTTTTGATTGGTGTTGCATAGAATATCTTTCTCCATCATTTTACTTTTAACCTATTTACGTCCTTAAATTTCAAATGTGTTTCTTGTAGGCAGTATATAGTTCAGTCTTACTTTTTACCTAATCTGGCAATCTCTGCCTTTTAATTAGGGTGCATATAGCATATACATTAAACCTAATTATTAAAAAAAGAGACTGAATGTCATTTTAAACTTCCCACAAAGGAAAGCTCAGAATCAGATGGTTTCACTGATGAATTCTACCCAAGATCTAAAGAAGAATTAATATCAATTCTTCATAACTATTCAAAAAAAATAGCAGAAAGGAAAATCCTTTCCTGCTCATTTTATGATGCCAGTATTACACTAAAACCAAAACCAGGGAAAGACATCACAAGAAAAGAAAAAAAAAGTTTCCTAAAAATATAGATACAAAAATCCTCAAAAAATACTAGCAAACAAAATCCAGCAATTTATACAACTGATAATACGCCATGACCAAGTGGGATGTATCCCAGGAATGCAAGGTTGGTTTAACATCCAAAAATCAATCAATGTAATATACCATATCAGTTGAACAAAGGACACACACATGATCATCCTGATAAATGCATAAAATTTATTTGACAAAATACAATACCCTTTCATGATTAAAAACATCAAAAAACTAGGAATAGAAAGTAACTTCCTCAAAATGATAAAGGGTATTTATGAAACACCCATAGCTAACATGGTGAAAAATGGAATGCTTTCCCCCTAAAATCAAGACCAAGACAAGGATGTCTATTCTTACCACTACTATTCAACATTATACTGGAGGGTCTGGCCAGGGCAATTAGAAAAGAAAAAGAAATAAAGTGTAACCAGACTGGAAAGGAAGAAGTAGAACTGTCTCTATTCATAGATGACATGATACTGCATATAGAAAAATCCTTTAAAATCCACTAGAAACTACTAGAACTAATAAACAAATTTAGCAAGGTCGCAGGATACAAGATCAATATAAAAAATCAATTGTAATTTTCTGCATTAACTGATAATCCAAAATTGAAATTAAGAAAATAATTACATTTATAATACCATCAAAAATAATAAAATACTTAGGAATAAATTTAACAAAAGATGTATAATATTCTTACTCTGAAAATATAAATACAAAAAATATAAATATAAAACACATTGAAAGAAATTAAAGAAGACTTAAATAAATGGAAAGACATCCCATGTTCATGGATCAGAAGATTTAATATTGTTAAGATGGCAATACTTCCCAAATTGGTCTATAGATTCAATGCAATCCATATCAAAACTCCAGCTGCTTTCTTTTTTCAGAAATTGTCCAGCTATTCTAAAATATCCACATAAGGATGTGGAAAGACCTAGAATACCCAAAACAATCTTGAAAAAGATCAAAGGTAGAGGACTCACACTTACCCATTTCAAAATTTACTATAATCTAGAGTAATCAGGACAGTGGGGTACTGACCTAAGGACAGACATATAGATCAATTGAGAGTCCAGAAGTAAATACTCATATGTGTAGTCAATTGATATTTGACAAAGATGCCATTCAGTTAAAAAGGGAAGGGCTTCCCTGGTGGCGCAGTGGTTGAGAGTCCGCCTGCCGATGCAGGGGACACGGGTTCGTGCCCTGGTCCGGGAAGATCCCACATGCCACGGAGCGGCTAGGCCCGTGAGCCATGGCCGCTGAGCCTGCGCTTCCGGAGCCTGTGCTCCGCAACGGGAGAGGCCACAACAGTGAGAGGCCCGCGTACCGCAAAAAATAAAAAAATTATATATATATATATATATATATATATATATAGCGTATCCACACAATGGAATATTATTCGACCATAAAAGGGAAGGAAAAACTGACACATGCTATAGCATGGATAAGCCTTGAAACATTATGCTAAATGAAAGAAGCCAGTCACAAAGGACTACAAATTATATGATTCCATTCATATGAAATGTCCAGAGAGAAAATCTATAGAGACAGAAAGTAGATTGGGGGTTGCCTATGGCTGGGGGAGGAGGGATAGGGGTGATAGGTAAAGGATACAGGATTTCTTTATGAGATGATGAAAATGTTTTAAAATGGACTGCGGTGATGGCTGCACATATCTGTGAATATACTAAGAACCGATGGACATACTTTAAATGACTGAATCATATGATATGATATGTAAAAGTCAATAAGGCTTTAAAATAAAAAACTAACAAACCTGATATTTGAAGGTTAGATAAGATTAAGTTACAGAGGTAATTACTAGAACAAAAATATCAACCTCCCTAAATACCCAAATTAATGTGAAAAATGAAAATATCAAGTAGAGAAGGAAATATAGCAAATATAATACACAGTAATTATAAAATAATATGACAGAGCAGAGACCTTAATTAATGTGAATAGGATTAAGCCCTTGAGAGGATTAACTGATTTATTAAAACAAGATTTCCAATTTGGCTCCCAAAGCAAGACTCACCTATATGCTGTATACAAGAGACAAACATGAACGGAAATGATTGAGAAAGGTTGAAAATAAAGGGATCAGCAAAGGTTAACAGGCAAATGGAAACAATGAGAAAGCAGTGGAGTGACAAGGCCTGATTTGCAATTTTAAAAGATGGCTCTGGCTTCTGTGTGGAGAATGGATTGAAGGGGTATTACGTAAACACGCCTGAAATGGCCTCTCTATACTGGCCCCTCAGTTGTTTATTGCTTCACTGCAGGCTGAGATGGTTAGCTCAAGAGCCCACGGACACCAAGCTCAAAATTTACATATGAATTGTTTGAAAATAGCCCAAACAAGCAGATTTTTAGCCATTTAGGGCCTCCCTGTCTTGCATGGTCCACTAAACTACACCTAGCATCTGAAGTCCATTGATAAGGCAGAGGCTTGTGGTTATAAGACTGCAAGTTGCCACTGTCCTTCAGAGTGCCCTGACCCAGAGCCTCCCCACTGTGCCGCTGACGACTCCACCTAGACACATAAATGCTCTCTCCCCACCGAGAGTCCCCTTGTCACCTCCCCTTCTGAACAGCAACCCCCATGCTCTGGCCTCTGGATAGACCCCCACTGAGAGGGACTTCCTCACCTGGGAACTGTCAAAGCATTGCCCAATAAAGCTTGTGTGTGCTACTGTCACCTCACGGTCATATCGTTTTCCTTGACTAGTCCCCCAAAACCCCCAACACCCTACAGGAGGCAGTCTCCCAGATGATAGATGACAAAGGCTAGGCTAGAGAGGGAGGATATGGATGTAGAGAAAGGTGGGTGAGCCTGGAGCTCCAGAGGCAAGATCTAGAAAGAATGGTAATGGTAGCACACAGGCAAGGAAATTAGCAAAAGATGACAGTATCCCTCAAAAAGCATGATGTCAGTAGGATGGTAGGTCACAGGTTAAAAAATGGTACCATGGACTCCTGCCCAGAGAGAGGGCCTGACACAGAGGAGAAGCTCCACACTCTTTAATAAGCCAGTCTGCTTCTCCATCTTCTTTCATATCAACCCCTGGTAAGAAATTTTGTATCTTGTTCCTCTGTGTCTGTCTGTCTCTCTATCTGTCTGTGTGTCTGTGGCTACACAGACATATATAAAGATTCACTGAAACAATACTTACCTTCACTGTGCCACATATTTTTATTTTCCATTCATGCCTTTTTTTTTTTTTTTAATGCAGGTCATGAGACTTTCAATTGATTTCATGGTCCACCAACAGGAAACAGCCTGCAGTTTGAAAAACACTACATTTAATGATGATTGCTTATTTTTCTCCTCCTTGACCTTCCTTGGAATTAGGATGAAGATGAGAAAAAAAAAGTGATTTTTCAAAGTTTCCCCTCTTTTGTCCATGTTGCTAGTCAGCTCCAGTTTTTCTAGGAAGCTGCACTTTGATTTGCTGGGGCCTCTGAATGCTGAATTAAAGGCATGGCTAGAACTTTCTGGCTAGAATAGCCCTGAGGCAGAGGGAAAGAGAGGCCTGGGCGGGTGTCTCCTCCTTGCTACCAAGAGTGTGCACAGCACCCTGGACACGTGCCCATAAAGGAAGCTGCCCGTGTAAAACTGAATAATTGACTCCTCACCCCTGTGATTTCTCTCAGAATACACCTGCACTTTCTGGGGAGTCTATTGTAAGTGGAATTTAGGAGTAAGAGGAATTGCTAAGGAAGAGGTTTAAGGTACATTCATACATTCTTTTGTATGTATGCGATAGCACATAAAAGGAACTTTATGTAAGAACTTCGTAAAAGTTCTTCAGTTAATAAAGATGAGAATCTCAATATTAAATTAATGTTACTGAGAACAGAATACACAAGGATCCAGATGCCCCAAAATTTCCTTTTCCTTTTTTTAAAATTAATTAATTAATTTATTTATTTATAGCTGCACTGGGTCTTTGTTGCTGCACGTGGGCTTTCTCTAGTTGTGGCGAGCAGGGGCTCCTCTTCGTTGCGGTGCGCGGGCTTCTCATTGAGGTGGCTTCTCTTGTTGCGGAGCACGGGCACTAGGCACGCAGGCTTCGGTAGTTGTGGCTCATGGGCTCAGTAGTTGCAGCACACGGACTTAGTTGCTCCGCAGCATGTGGGATCTTCCCAGACCAAGGCTTGAACCAGTGTCCCCTGCATTGGCAGGCAGATTCTTAACCACTGCGCCACCAGGGAAGCCCTCCTTTTACTTTTATTTAGGAGGAAAACATTAAACAGAAAAAGAATATTCTGTAAATAAATACAACAGAACAAGTGACCTGTCGTCTGACTCCTCTACAGCCTACAGTATCCACAGAGTCATTTTTTGAACACAATGTATTATATGAATAAAATTCTACACTTTTAAAATTGAGTTTTCTCTTTTTGAAGTGCAGCTTCAAGCAACTACAAGTTTCTATCCTGCTAACCCCAGGCAGCAGTTGCTTTTAACTTCTATCTTTTATTTAAAAAACTTAATTGGAAGTTTTTGTAGCCAGCAGGAGCACTTCAAAGAAAGGGAAAAAATGCCAAAAATTAATACTTTATGTCAGAGGTTAGTAGGGAAAGAAACAAAGATTGCAGAAACGAGGGGTTATTGGTATATAAGAAAGCAGTGGGAGAAGAGAAAGGCAGGAATGGACTGAAAAAAGAAAGAAAAAGGGAAACACAGAACACTGAAAACGAGATGGGAGTACCACTGTCCCGCCTCTGAGCAGGGTGACACAACACAAGGCTTACAGCAGCATTTATAATTTTCCACACACCTCAAAGGCCCTGTGCGCAGATCTCACCCCCAGCTACCCACTCAAGTCATTTACCCCTGTCCACAATTACACATCAAGGGACCACAGGTCTTCCTATGTTTTAATTTCTAGACATTCCTGTCACTGCAGATTCTAAGTCAACTCTGTCAAAACAATATTAAAACTTCAAGGATGATTTAGTGCTCTGCCTTTGAGGAGAGTGAGATAAGAGGAAGAAGGCCTTGGATTGGGAAGGTCAAGGTACAAGGGTCCTTGTCCCATCTCTACCACCATCTGATGTGAGAATTTGGACCGGCCCCCTCTTCTCTCTGGAGCTCAGTTATGTCATAGTGAAGTGAGAGGGCTGGAGGAGATTCCTGAGATTCCTTCCAGCTCTGATAACCTATCACGCTGTCAGTGAATCTCCCGTATCACTCACCAAAGATGCTGATGAACAGGTCAAGAAGATGAATATCCAAGACTTGCTCCCAGAGGCTCTTAGAGTTGAAGTAAATACTAGATTCTGTTATTTCAATGGGGAAAATTTCCCACACTTGTACAGGTCCTCAAGATCAGAATAGCTCTGACTAAAGACCTCACTGATCCCAGACAGGCTAGACTACTCTTCCATAAAAAATCATAAGAGCCTGTTTTCCATGCTCTGCTTTATAAGACTTTGCCTAGCAGCCAATTTCAGAACCATTTTCCCAAAATGACCTTTATCTCTGATAAAAGGGACTTTGGGGCAGATGACTGGAGTGATGGGGGAGAAGGCCTGATAATGAACATTGAGCTGGCTTGAGAGGCAAGGACACTGATTATATCCCTAGATGTGAATCTCCAGCCTTCCTCAGAGCCTTGCAAAAGGCCCTGGCTTCCAGACGGGGCTGTGCAATTCAATGAGGCACCATGCAGCACTGCAGGGTGGCAGCAGATCCCGGACAGAACACTCCTTGCTACAGAAGCTGAGGCTGGGGGAATTCCTCGGCACTCCAGTGGTAAGGACTCTGCGCTTCCACTGCAGGTGGCATGGGTTCGATCCCTGGTCAGGGAACTAAGATCCTGCATGCCATGCAGTGAGGCCAAAAATAAATAGATAAATAAATAAATAAAATTAAAAAGAAATCGAGGCTGACAACCAAACAAAGCCCAGTTCACTAAGAGCCCACAGACAGAAGGGCCAAACTGGCCAGTATGCCATTCCACAGTCCTCTGTACGTGAAGCTGTCCAGCTCACAGACCCAGTTGAATTGGGATGGGCATGTGTCCCAAGGGCAGCTAACTTATAAGTGGGCCAGGTCTCCTAAGGTGGATCTGGAGGAAAAGGATAAGCTAGGCCAATCAGAGTCTGTTGCTGGGGAATGTGAATGGGGACATGAAAAAAAAAGCAGTTCGTGATGACAGAAGAAGGCTAAAGGTCATGATGAAGAGAGAGGCCCTGATGGACAGCAGGGCTAGAGAGTAAACAGACTTAGTGTAGCAACTGCAACCACACACGCACACACAAACACACACTGACACGTTAGACAAAATGGGAGGGGGATATTTAACATATAATCAAGTTCAACAGAAAAAAAAAGGGAAATTCCTGCATTCCAGAGACAGAGGAAACCAGAACGAGGAGCATAAACTAAAGGTGAATAACCTTGAAAGCAAAAAACACTTTATGAGATTAAAGTGGGTCACCACGCAATAATAAACGGTTAAACTTCTACACACCTAATCATGTGGCTTACAATATCTAAGGCAAAAATTAAAGAATTACAAGGGGCAACTGGTGTATCCACAGTCATAGTAGGAGATTTTTAACATGCCTTTCTCAGCAATTTATAATCAAGAGGACAAAAATTAATAAAGTTTAGAAAGAACATTTGAACAACAGCTTGGTCTAATGAACCAATAACTAAGGAATACATACTCTTTTCATTCACATGCAACATTGATAAAAACTGACCACTCAAAGATATAAGGCAAATCATAACAAATATTAAACACTCCAAAGCATACCTGGTTTAATCTCATCAAATATAACTGAGTTAGGAATCAATAATAAAAATAACAATTTTTTATAACTGTATATTTACAAATTTAAAGATACACAGAAGTCAGCGAAAAAAACCATCATGGAAATTAGAACATGTTCAGAATGGAAAGATAATTTTTTAAATTTAAATGTAGCATGTCAAAACGAGTAGGATACTTCTACTTCCACTTAGGATGTAGAAAGTTGCAAGAGAATACCTCTCCCACCCTAAGAGCGAGAGAAAGGTGGTTCACCACAAAATCATAGTCTTTTCAGGTACATCAGAGAGCTGAGGATGCAATGAAACCTAATGAAATGAAATCCAAAACAGACAAGCATGGCTGCCTTCATCTTTGGTACAGCAGAGGAAGGCAGAGGGGGCTGCCACAGATGGGTAAGAAAAGCACTGAACTTTTAATGAATTTCTAGAGATTAAACAAAAGTCAGCATGATGGTTTAGAATCCCTAACAGCAACCATGCGCAGAGTCTGTACCTATGGCCACCTTTGCTCCTTGGGCATTTACTAAGTATACGTGAGAAAAATTGGAGACAGGACAGGAGAATTGCCAGACACACTCTCTGGGGCATATGTGTGGGGCCTCAGGGCCTATGGAACAATTTTAAAAATGTCTAGTATATGTGTAATTGGAGCACCAGAGGCAAAGAGAAAGAAAAAAAGTCAAAATAAATATTTGAAGAAGTAATGGTTGAAAATTTCCCAAATTTGGTAAAAGAGATAAATTCACATATTCAAGAAGTTCACAAGTAGAATAAATACAAAACAAAACAAAAAACACCCCTACGCATATCATGGTCAAACTGATAAAGCCAGTAATAAACAAAGAATCTTGAAAGCAGCCAGAAAAAGAGTGGAACAATAATTCGAATTACCACTCACTTCTCATCAGAAACTACAGAGGTCAGAAGACAGAGAGATAACATCTTTAAAGTGCTAAAAGAAAGGGAAAAAACCCTGCCAACCCAGAATTTAATATCCAGAGAAAATATCCTTAAAGAATAAAGTTGAAATAAAGATATTTTCAGGTAAAATGGGTTGACTATAGAACAAAATTTAAGTTATAACTATATACCTTCTAGGAGAAATAGGAGAATATCTTGGCAAACTTGGGGTAGGCAAAGATTTCTTAAAAGGACGCAGAAAACACTAAACATAAAAAAACTGATAAACTGGATATCATTAAAATTAATAACTTCTGCTCTTCAAAAGTTACCATTAAAAGAAAGAAAAAGCAAGCCACTGACTGGAAGAAAAAATTCGTAGCACATATCTGACAAAGGACTCATATCCAGAAAACATATGAAAGAACTATAAATCAATAATAAAAAGGCAAAACCCAATTATTAAAAATGGGCAAAGGACTTAAACAGTGGTGGTTTGCAAACTGGCCCCTGTACACAGAGGGCAAGGAGAGACTGGAAAAAGGTAGGCCACTCCAGATTGGTAGGTGGCAGGTTTAACAAGCAAGGGAACTTACATATGAGGCTTGTCTTGATGAGTAGATCTCCACACCCATCCGTCAGGATCTTAGAAGTTTATATGGAGGCCTTAACTGGGTTCTGTCATGTACTGATAAAACGGGTAAAACTCTGACAGCTAACCAAAAAAAAAAAAAGGACACAAATAATATTTGGAAAAACGTAGAGATTCAAAAAATTCAAAGAGACTATTATCTACAATTTAATACCAATATATCTGGAAATTATACAAAATAGATAATTTCACAGGGAAATATAACTTACCCAGAAAGAAAAAGAAAATTTATATAGTCCTATAACTATTGCAGAAAGTTAATAAGTCATTAAAATCAAACCCACAGTAAGTTGGGACGAAGTGAGAGAGTGGCATGGACATATATACACTACCAAATGTAAAATAGACAACTAGTGGGAAGCAGCCGTATAGCACAGGGAGATCAGCTCGGTGCTTTGTGATCACCTAGAGGGGTGGGATAGGGAGGACTGGAGGGAGACGCAAGAGGGAGTAGATATGGGAATATATGTATACGTATAGTTGATTCACCTTGTTATACAGCAGAAGCTAACACACCATTGTAAAGCAATTATACTCCAATAAAGATGTTAAAAAAATACATTACAAAAATAAAATAAAATAAAATAAAACCCACAGGACTTCCCTGGTGGTGCAGTGGTTAAGAATCAGCCTGCCAATGCAGGGGACATGGGTTCGAGCCCTGGTCTGGGAAGATCCCACATGCCACGGAGCAACTAAGCCCATGCGCCACAACTGCTGAGCCTGTGCTCTAGAGCCCACAAGCCACAACTACTGAGCCTGCGTGCTACAACTACTGAAGCCCACGCACCTAGAGCCCATGCTCCTCAACAAAGACAAGCTACCACAATGCGAAGCCCACGCACTGCAACAAAGGATAGCCCCCACTCACCACAACTAGAGAAAGCCCGTGCACAGCAATGAAGACCCAACTCAGCCAAATATAAATAAATAAATTTATTTTTAAAAAATCAAACCCAGATAGAAAAAAGAAAAAAAATGTCCAAAACAGTTTTGAAGGTAAATTCTGCCAGTCAAGAAATTAATTACTTCAACTTTATAAACCTCTTCTGTTAAAAAAAAAAGGAATCACTACTTACCCCATTTTATGAAACTAGAATAATTTCAACACAAGAAAAGGCAATAAGAGAAAGGAAAATTATAGGTCAACCTCATAGAATACTAGCAAACCAAATCCAGGAATATAGTTTTAAAGATAAAGACTAACTAAAGTCAAGTATTTTACCACATAACAGATTGAAGAATAAAAAGCATGATTCAAAGATTCTATGGGTGTGTGCAACACACACACACACACACACACACACACACACACACACACAAAAGCACTTGGTAAAATTCAAGACCTTCTTATAAACTCTTTAGCAAGCTGGGAACACAAAAGAAATTTGTCAAAATCCCACTGCAAACGAAATACTATATTGAAATATTAGAATTCCCTTAATAATCAGCAACAAAGATACATGCATCCTCATTTCAGTTCAACACTGTACTGAAGAGGGTAGTCATCAGAGTAAAACATGGAAGATAAATAAGAGGAATAAAGACTGAAAAAGAAGAGTCAGAAATGTCATTAATCATACATGGTAAAATTGTCTAGACAGTACATCCAAAAATATCTATTGATAAATTATCAGAATAACAATTCAGCAAAGTTGTGTTATATATAAAATCAATATACAAAAATCAATTTCATCCCTGTGTGTCCATAACAATCAGAAATTTTCACTTAAACAATTAAAATATAAATAAATAAATCTAACAAAATATGTGCCAGGCTTCTATGGAGAAAAATATAAGACGTTATTGAAAGAAAACCTGAATAAGTGAAAAATATATGCCACATTCATGGATGAGAATACTTATGCCATAACCGAAATAAGAGAAGTCCCCATTCTAATATATAAATGCAATAAAATCCTAAATCAAAATCCCAAATCTTCATGGAACTTGATAAGCTGATCCGAAAATTCATATGTAACAGCAAAGGGCAAGAATAGCCAAGAAATTGCTGAAGAAGAAGAACAAGAATACCCAGATATCAAGACTTATGTTTAAACTATAATAATTAAGACATTGTGCTAATGAAGCAGTAGACCAATGGAATACGATAAAAAGAGCATGACTTAAACACATTGTGAACTTGACAAATGATAGAGAGGACATTAAAAATCAGTGGAGACAGGACTTCTCTGGTGGTCCAGTGGTTAAGAATCTGCCTTCCAATACAGGGGACATGGGTTCAATCCCTGGTCAGGGAACTAAGATCCCACATGCCGCGAGGCAACTACAGCCCGCGCACCATAACTAGAGAGAAGCCCGCACGCTGCCAAGAAGATCCCACACGCCACAACTAAGACCTGATACAACCAAAGAATAAATAAATATTTTTAAATTGTTTTAAAAAAATCAGTAGAGAAAATATGCAATATTTAATAAATGGCATTGGGACTACAGATAAGCAGGTGGAAAACAATAAAAAATGAATCCTGTGGAATCTAGAAAAAGGGTACAAATGAACTTATCTACAAAACAGAAATAGAGTTACAGATGTAGAAAGCAAACTGATGGTTACTAGGGTTAAGGGGGAGAGGGATAAATTGGGAGACTGGGATTGACATATACACTATTATATATATAAAATAGATAACTAATAAGGACCCACCGTATAGCACAGGGAACTCTACTCAATATTCTGTAATGACCTATATGGGAAAAGAATCTAAAAAAAAGTGGATATGTGTATATGTATAACTGATTCACCTTGCTGTACACCTGAAACTAACACAACATTGTAAGTCAACTCTACTCCAATAAAAAAATTTTTAAATAAAAAATAAAAGTGATGTAACAGCTTAAAAAAATGAATCCCTGCCTTACATCACACAGAAAATTAATTTTGCAGGTGAATCATAGTTCTAAATGAGAAAAACATGACTTTGAACTTTAAGAAAGGAATATGGGAAAATAGTTTCATAACCTCAAGGTAAATTTCTTTAATAAGATGGGGGTAACTACATATGATAAAGGAAAAGACTGCTGAGCGTGATTACATTAGAATTTACACCTCTGTATAACAGAGGCACCATAAACAAAGTAAAAAGAGAGGATCAGAATGGGAGCTTTCTGTAACACATACAACTAAAAAGGAAAAATATCCCAGCTATATAAAGAACTCTTAATACATCAATAAGAAAAGACAAAGAACCCAGTTTGCAATCGGCAAAGAGTAATGATGTCCACACTCAATAACAGCCTAGTAACATTGGAAGTATAGAGGGATGACAAGAGAGGATGTGTATGGCAGCAGAGATAGGAAGGAGGGTTGAATTCTCATTTTTCAATAAAACAGTGATAGTGGGCTTCCCTGGTGGCGCAGTGGTTGAGAGTCCGCCTGCCGATGCAGGGGACACGGGTTCATGCCCCGGTCTGGGAAGATCCCACATGCCGGGAGCGGCTAGGCCCGTGAGCCATGGCCGCTGAGCCTGTGCGTCCGGAGCCTGTGCTCCACAACGGGAGAGGCCACAACAGTGAGAGGCCCACGTACCGAAAAAAAAAACAAAAAAACAAACAAAAAAACACAGTAATAGTGCCTAACACTGAAAAACCAAGGAAGTAGTGATGCAAGTACAGTATTTAGAAATATCAACTAAAAGAATTCAAAGTGCCTGGGATAGGAGAAGAAGAGAAATGAGACAGACACAAAGGAAAAAGTGTCAGATGATGCTATTGTCTACAATGAACACTGAGGAATTATTAACTTTGGTATTTTTTAATTGATTTTTTGGAATATATTTGATTTACAATGTTGTCTCAGGTGTACAGCAAAGTGAATCAGTTTTACATATATTAATACATACATCTACTCTTTTTTAGATTCTTTTCCCATATAGGTCATTACAGAGTATTGAGTAGAGTTCCCTGTGCTATACAGTAGGGTCTTATTAGTTATCTATTTTATTTATTTGATTTTTAAAATTCTATTTATTTATTTATGGCTGCATTGGGTCTTTGTTGCTGCACACAGGCTTTCTCTAATTGCAGTGAGTGGGGGCTACTCCTCGTTGCAGTGCACGGGCTTCTCATTGCAGCGGGCTCTCTTGCTGCAGAGCATGGCTCTAGGCACACAGGCTTCAGTAGTTGTGGCTCGCGGGCTCTAGAGCACAGGCTCAGTAGTCATGGCACACGGGCTTAGTTGCTCCATGGCATGTGGGATCTTCCCGGACCAGGGATCGAACCCATGTCCCCTGCACTGGCAGGCAGACTCCTATCTACTGTGCCACCAGGGAAGCCCCTATCTATTTTTTATATAGCAGTGTGTATATGTCAATCCCAATCTGCCAATTTATCCCTTCCCTTCCCTTCCCCCTTGGTAACCATAAATTTGTTTTCTACATCTGTGACTCTATTTCTGTTTTGCAAGTAAGTTCATTTGTACCATTTTTTTAGATTCCACATACAAGTGATATCATGATATTTGCCTTTCTCTTTATGACTTACTTCACTCAGTATGACAATCTCTAGGTCCAACCATGTCATTGCAAATGGCATTATTTCACACCTTTTTATGGCTGAGTAATATTCCATTTTATATATGTACCACACCTTCATTATCCATTCCTCCATCAATGAATATTTAGATTACTTCCATGTCCTGGCTATTGTAAACAGTGCCACAATGAACATTGGGGTGCATGTATCTTTTTTTTTTTACATTTTATTTATTTATTATTTATTTTTGGCTGTGTTGGGTCTTTGTTTCTGTGCGTGGGCTTTCTCTAGTTGTGGTGAGTGGGGGCCACTCTTCATTGTGTGCACGGGCCCCTCACTGTCGTAGCCTCTCTTGCTGTGGAGCACAAGCTCCAGACGCACAGGCTCAGTAGTTGTGGCCCACGGGCCGAGTTGCTCCGCGGCATGTGGGATCCTCCCAGACCAGGGCTCGAACCCATGTCCCCTGCACTGGCAGGCAGACTCTCAACCACTGCGCCACCAGGGAAGCCCGCCTGTATCTTTTTGAATTATGGTTTTCTCAGATATATGCCCAGGAGTAGGATTGCTGGATCATATGGTAGCTCTATTTTTAGTTTTTTAAGGAACCTCCATACTGTTCTCCATAGTGGCTATACCAATTTACATTCTCACCAACAGTGTAGGAGGGTTCCTTTTTCTCCACACCCTCTCCAGCATTTATTGTTCGTAGCTTTTTTTAATATTTATTTATTTGGCTGTGCCGGACTTAGTTGCAGCACGCAGGATCTTTGTTGCAGCATGTGAAATCTTTAGTTGCGGCATGCGGGATCTTTAGTTGTGGCATATGAACTCTTAGTTGTGGCATGGGGGATCTAGTTCCCTGACCAGGGATCAAATCCGGGCCCCCTGCATTGGGAGTGCGGAGTCTTAGCCACTGGACCACCAGGAAAGTCCCATTTGTAGATTTTTTTGATGATGGCCATTCTGACAGGTGTGAGGTGATACCTCATTGTAGTTTTGATTTGCATTTCTTTAATAATTAGTGATGTTGAGCATCTTTTCATGTGTTTGTTGGCCATCTGTATGTCTTCCCTGGAGAAATATCTATTTAGAACTTCCACCCATTTTTTTGATTGGCTTGTTTGTTTTTTTGATATTGAGCTGCATGAGGTATATATTTTGGAGATTAATCTCTTGTCGGTCGCTTCATTTGCAAATATTTTCTCCCATTCTGTGGGCTGTCTTTTCGTCTTGTTTATGGTTTCCTTTGTTGTGCAAAAGCTTTTAAGTTTAATTAGGTTCCATTTGTTTATTTTTGTTTTTATTTTCATTACTCTAGGAGGTGGATCAAAAAAAGATATTGCTGCGATTTATGTCAGAGAGTGTTCTGGCTATTTTTTCCTCTAAGAGTTTTATAGTATCTGGTCTTACATTTAGGGAGAAATTATTAACTTTGAATGAAAAGTGTAAAAACTGAAACCCAGGAAAGAAAGGAACCCAGAAAAAAAGAGATAACCCATGGAGCAGAAAAAATTTTTTTATTGGAATTAATGTCCTCCGAAAGAAAAGATATTTAATCCATGAAACAAGATTAGGAATTACATGGACTTCCCTGGTGGTCCAATGGTAAAGAATCCGCCTTACAATGCAGGGGACATGGGTTCAATCCCTGGTCAGGGAACTAAGATCCCACATGCTGCGGGGCAACCAAGCCCACGTGCTGCAACTACTGAGCTTGCACGTCTCAACCAGAGAGCCTGAGCGCCACAAACTACAGAGCCCACGCACTCTGGAAGCCACATGACACAACTATAGAGCCCACGCGCCCTGGAGCCCGTACGCCACAACTAGAGAAGAGAAAACCCACACACCACAACTAGAGAGAAGCCCACGCACCGCAACAAAGAGCCCACACACTGCAACTAAAGATCCCGCATGCCTCAACAAAGATCCCGCTTGCTGCAACTAAGACCCGACGCAGCCAAAAATAAATTAAATAAATAAATAATAAATCTTAAAAAGAAAAGATTAGGAATTATAGAGAAAAGACACTCAAACAAAAAATAAGAAAAGTTTCTGAAAATCAACACTTCAAATTCAATAGAAGAGATTTTTAAAAAGGTAAGTCAAGAAGAGAAGAGAAACAGACAGGAAGACAGGCAGACTTTGAGAATCAGAGAAAGGTTGAAAAATCAGTTCATGGGGTTTAACATTCAAATAAGAAGAGTTCCAGAAAGTGAATTCAGAGAAAGTTGAGGAAGGAAATAATTAGTTCAGGAAACACAAATCTCTAAATTGAAATGACCCATCTGAGTCCTCATCTCAATGAATAATTTAAAATTCACACTGTCGTGAAATTTTAGAACTCCAAGGATAAAGAGAAAATCATAATAGGTTGCAGAGAGGCAAAAATAACATACAAAAGGATTAAGGATCAAAATGACTTCTTACCATAATACTGTAAAGTAGAAAAAGCAATGCCTTTTAAAATTTTTAATACAAAAATATTGACATGAAAGCAAAAACTGATCATTATTTGCAGACACTATGATTTTCTTACCTAAAAAAATCCATGACAATTAACTGAAAAACTAACCATCAGAACTAGTAAGTTGTCTGGATACAATAAAAAATCAGTACCTATTTTATACCTGCCAATCTCACAAACTCATTAGGTTTTAATCAAACTCATCTTTCTCCCAAAAGAAGGCAGTATTCTAGATATTCTTACTTCTGTGAATTTGATCATTACTCTCTTAGTTACTCAGTCCACACACCTTAGAGTTTTCCTGTAATTCTCCTTCCACATCCAAGCAGCCAATGTATTTTATGGATTATTCCCAGACAATTCCTCTTGACCACATCCCTTCTGCTACCACCTAGTACAACACTCACATATTGCCATTTATGTCGACAACACCAAGTCCAACTCCCTTCTCCCTTATCTTGCTCTATAGTACAGGCTGGATATACGGACATCCTAGAATTCCCAGCTTTTTTTTTTTTTTTTTGGCCGCACTGCACAGCTTGTGGGATCTTAGTTCCCTGACCCGGGATCCAATCCATGCCCCTTGCAGTAGAAGCACGGAGTCCTAAGCACTGGACCACCAGGGAATCCCTAGAATTCCCAGCCTTGAAGCCAAGGGTGACCATTTGACACAGGTCAGGCCAATGAGCACAGAAGTCCATGGGATGATTGCTTGTTTTTCAACAGAAACTAAGGGAGCCAGAGACAATGGATAACATCTTTAAAGTGCTGGGAAAAAAACACATTATTCATCCAGTAAAGAGATCCTTCAAAAACAGAAATGAAATAAAGGGAGTTCCTCAGCCTAAAGGAAAATGGCTTCAGATGGAAGCAACACTGCAGGAAAGAATGAAGAGCATCAGACAGGATAAATATGGGATAAGTATAAAGGAACATTTCTTACCTTAAAAACAATAATGATAACGTTTTATAAAATGTGTAATACATGCAGAAGTAAAGCATATGACAACAATAGCAAAAAAAAGGCAAGAGGGTATTCAAAATTGAGATAAGTTTCTTATATTATTTGGAAAGTGGTAAAAGCACTAATTTAAAGAAATCTATAGTAACTATCATAAGTAAGCATGTATACAGTAGTTTCTAGAGTAACCATGAAAGGATTATTACAAGAATATTTATCTATAAAGATAATAAAGGAGAGAATAATTAAGAAATTGATTAATCCAAAGAGGGCAAGAAAGGAGAAGTAAATCAGGTTTCTCAACTAGGGATTTGTGGGACCCTAGGTTTCTACAAGATAATGCCTAGAAATTATGATTGAGGGGGAAAAACAGTGTTGTTCTTTTAACACTGCACACCATGCAGTGCTGGCACTCACAGGGATAAGCAGTGATGAAGCAAGCTCATAGCAATCTGGTTAGAAATCTTCAGCCCCACCTCACTCCCCCACCCCCAGCCCCCCGCTGTGGCAGTGCACAGTAGGACCACGTTCATTTTATTAAGTCCATGATCAGTTCTGATGTAAGAAAAAGGGAGAAGAGGATGAGGTTCAGAGAGACAGGAGGGAGCCTAATCACGTAGGGTCTTGTAGACCACTGTAAAGACTTGGTTTACTCAAAGACAGGAAATCACTGGTGAGTTCTGAATACAGGAGTGACCTGATTTGGCTTCTAGTCAAGAAAAAATATAACAACTTTCTCAAGGAGCTTTGCTAAAAGGGAGGAGAGAAATAAGTCATCACTAGGGAAGGAGTAAAGAAGCTTCTTTTTTAACCTTAAAACGGGTGATTTTATAGCAAATGTATATGCTGATGGGAACGACCCAGTAAATAGGGAAAAACCTGATGATAGAGCAAAGGGGAAAACGGCTGGAGCGAAGTGCTTGAGAAGGCAAAGGAAGGTGGTACCCAAAGTAACAGGAGGGAAGGCAAAGTAAACACAGAGGGACGTGGTCATTTTATAGATGTGATGATGGGAAGTACACAGGTTCTCTTTGATTGTTGCAAGTGAGAATAAGAAAGTATATGAAGTTTCAGGAAAAGGGAGAAATTGTTCAAGAGTCATCTAGGAGAAATCACTTGCTTTCTTTCCTCAACTCTGTATTCAGAGAAATTGAGCCATTTTAAGGACCAGCTGCTCTCAGTGCACTATCTAATGAAAAGGGTTCTTATGTGTTTATACATTACACTTAATGGAGATACCTAATCTTTACCTTGAGATAAAAGAAGTGATGAACACGCTTTACATAATTACTCTGTACTCCCCACTCTCTCTGCTCTCAACCACATAAGTTAGGAGGTACTTACACTAAAATTATCCTTGTACACATCAAACCCATTACTTTATGAAGCCCATCTCTCTTACGGAATTGAGCCTAACAATCCGTATGAATGAAAGCATGTCCCATGTTCTCTATAAAGTATTTTAAGAGCAGAACTATGATTTAATGTCAAGTACGTTTTAGATATTATACCTTTAAATGCTTCATGTTCACATAAAAAACTATATAACAGCCTGGAGATTCAGGAGCAGGTAATGCCTCTGATCATCAATCATGAAGGTTCATTTCCTCCACACCAGCCCGGTCTCTAGAGCCCACTTATGTATGATGTATGAACAGCTTCCATAAATATGATGCTTCTGAGTGGATTTTCTCTACCTGTTTGGTGTTGGGGTTAGGAAACCAAGGCATTCTAAAAGCCAAGGAACTAAATGTATCCTGCTCCCCCTCCCCTACTGTATCCATACACTAAGATTGTAAGTATATACAGCAGACAGAGACTACACTAGACCCAGAACCCAGAACCCAGAGCTCAGAGGATCCCGACCCCCACCCCCACAACACACACTCACAGCCTAGGGTTGTGTTAGATATACCTGCAGATGTGGTTCAGGGCCAACTATCCTGGGCCAGGAGCAGCACCCTTGAGCTCTCAACCCAGTTCTGCCATCAAGGAGCAGTGGGCTTGGTAAACGACACGGAGAATCTGGTCTGGACCAGCCTATGACATGAACTTCAGCTCTGTTTCTAACCAGCCCACTTAGGTCCGTCTCATGACCTGTTGGTGCCTGAGGATATTAATTTCCACTCTGCAGGAGTGCTGGGATACAACAGAGACTCGGCGAATGTAATTATTATTATTCCTTCATCCGCCTAAGTCTGTTTCCTAATCTTTGCAAATGCAATGGCTACTAATACCAGCTCCCCTTACCCTGAAGGGCTTGCTGTGAGCATCCCATGGAATCATACATAAGAAACATGAGCATCAAAGCAGGAGAGGCCAAAGGAGAAATGAAATGGTGGGAGTGATATGATTATTTATCTGAAAGAAAGAAAAGGTTTCTATTCGGGAAAAGTACACCTTCTCAAAAAAGAGCCTGGACCAAAAAAAAAAAAAAAGGAGGACTAACTGAAAAGTGGATATTTATGAGAGGAAGGCTAGAGAAAGCCTGCCCTAGCACGTGGTGAAAATGAAGGCATAAATTCACATGTCCAGTTTATTTTTCTTAAGAGTCTCCAAAGAATAATCTCTTAAGGTTGCTTACAGCCAAAAGTGGTGTTTCTCAAAGTATGGCCCCAAGCACCCCCTTCTTTTGACATCCCTGATGAGATTGTTTAAAATACAGATGCCTGGGGCACTCCCCCAGAGAATTCTGATCTTTAGATCTGGATTTGAACCCAGAAATCTACATTTTAATAAGCCTCCCAGGTGATTCTGATACCACCAGACACTGAGGACCACCAGAGCAGCCTGTCCCAGTGGGCAGCCCACTGACTGTAAGCTCAGGCTTACTCAGGGAAGACTCCTAATACTAACTTCAGAGTGAACTGAGCCCCCCCAGCTCACCCCCAGCACTCCATAGGCTGGTGTCTGCAGTGGCCTGTGTCTCCACCCACAGTCATTGGTTCTGAAAATGGAGAGCTGGCTTTGTGGGAATATAATTATTATTAAATGATTACACATGAGCAAGAATGCTGAAAATCCTGACATAAAACACTGCTAAAAGTAGGATGAATGGGAGAATCTGCCACGCATCTGCATTTTTGGTCAGAGAGAGGGAAGTTTACAGTGTGTATCAAATGTTTTTAAAATGTACAAACCTTTTGAGCCAGCAATTTGACTTCAAGAAAACTATCCTTAGGAAATACAGAGACGAGTGCAAAGATGTGTGTATAGAGATATTCACTGCACCCTATATATAACAGAAAATAATTTAAACCAATCATCCAAAAATTGTAAACTGGCTAGAAAAATAATAGAACCATAAAAGAAAATGTTATTAACTACTACTATTAACTACTTTTAGAACTGGTGTTCTAAAAAATATTTAATGATAAGGAAAATGTTCATGATACATTGCTAGGTAAATAGCTAGTTACAAAATAGCATTATTATTATATGTAACAAATATATCCTATTTATTTATTGAAGTATAGTTAATTTACAATGTTGTTAGTTTCAAGTGTACAGCAAAGAGAATATATATATTCTTTTTCAGATTCTTTTCCATTATAAGTTATTACAATGTAGTGAGTACAGTTCCCTGTGCTATACAGTAGGTCCTTGTTGTTTACCTATTTTATATATAGTAGAGTGTATATGTTAATCCCAAACTCCTAATTTATCTCTCCCTACTCCCCACTCCCTCTATCCCCTTTGGTAACCATAAGTTTGGGAGTTTTTTTGGTCTGTGAGTGTATTTCTGTTTTGTAAATAAGTTCATTTGTATAAGTGATATCATATGATATTTGTCTTTCTCTGACTTCACTTAATATGATAATCTCTAGGTCCATCCATGTTGCTGCAAATGGCATTATTTCATTCTTTTTTATGGCTGAGTAATCATTGGGGTGCATGTATCTCTTCGAATTAGAGTTTCTCTGGATATATGCCCCGGAGTGGGATTGCAGGATCATATGGTAACTCTACTTTTGGTTTTTTAAGGAACCTGCATACTGTTCTCCCTAGTGGCTGAACCAATTCACATTCCACCAACACTGTAGGAGGAATCCTTTTTCTCCACACCCTCTCCATATATATATACATATATATATGTATACTAATATAAATTATACAAACACGTATTCACCAAACACAGGAGGCAGATGGAAGGATACTGATTAAACTATTAATAGTCCTCCCATTCCCCCTCTTATTACTGACAAAATCCATCAATGGATTCTAAAACTAGTGAGCAAATGTTTAAAGAGGAACAAGATTTGCATAGATTCAAAGATATTTATTAATACAAAAGGAAAGACAGTAACTTCATAGTGCAGAAACCCAGCAGATACCACCATAACCAAGTGATCAAGGTTAATAAAGCCATTAATAAGATATATCGAGACCATGGACGCTTGGATATGAGAAAAGCACACTTCTGAGGTACTGCTACCAACAGTATCTAACTTCATTCCAATCAAGTAGCAATATCTAACAAACTCAAATCAAATTATATTCTACAAAATAACTAGTCAGGGCTTCCCTGGTGGTGCAGTGGTTGAGAGTCCGCCTGCCGATGCAGGGGACGCGGGTTCGTGCCCCGGTCCGGGAGGGTCCCGCATGCCACGGGGCGGCTGGGCCCGTGGGCCATGGCCGCTGGGCCTGCGCGTCCGGAGCCTGTGCTCCGCGGCGGGAGAAGCCACAGCAGTGAGAGGCCCACATACCGCAAAAAAAATTAATTAATTAATTAAAAAATAGTCAGTACTCTTTAGAAGTGTCAAGGTCATGAAAGGCTAGAGAACTGTCACAGATTGGAAGTGATTAAGGAGACATGCTGATTAAATGCACTGTTTAATTCTAGATTGGATCCTGGAACAGCAAAAGAACATTAGTGAAAACACTGGTAAAATTCAAATAAAGCCTGTCGTTTAGTTAGTAGTATTGTACCAACATCAATGTTCTAGGGGAGGGGAGGTTGTTGTTTTTGTTTTTTTGTTTGTTTTTACTTTAACTTCATGCTTACTTTCTTATATGTTGAGTTTTATAGTATGTTTATTAAAGTACAGTTGATTTACAATGTTGTGTTAATTTCTGCTGTACAGCAAAGTGATTCAGTTACACACACACATATATATATTCTTTTCCAGTATGGTTTATCACAGGATATTGAATATAGTTCCCTGTGCTACACAGTAGGACCTTGTTGTTTATCCATCCTATATATAATAGTTTGCATCTGCTAACCCCAAACTCCCACTCTATCCCTCCCCCACTCCATCCCTCCCCTTTGGCAACCATAAGTCTCTTCTCTATGTCTGTGAGTCTGTTTCTGTTTCACAGATAAGTTCATTTGTGTCCTATTTTAGATTCCACATATAAGTGATATCATATGGTATCTGTCTTTCTCTTTCTGACTTACTTCACTTAGTATGATAATCTATAGCTCCATCCATGTTGCTGCAAATGGCACTATTTCATTCTTTTTTATGGCTGAGTAGTATTCCATTCTATATATGTACCACATCTTCTTTATCCATTCATCTGTCAATGAAATGCCCTGGTTTTGATCACTGTACTATGGCATGTAAAATGTTAACATCAGGGGAAACTGTGTGAAGAATATACAGGAATTCTTTGTACTGTTGTATTAGTTTTCTATTGCTGCATAACAAATTAACACAAATTTAGCAGCTTAAAACAACACCCAGGGCTTCCCTGGTGGCGCAGTGGTTGAGAGTCCGCCTGCCGATGCAGGGGACGCGGGTTCGTGCCCCGGTCTGGGAAGATCCCACATGCCACGGAGCGGCTGGGCCCGTGAGCCACGGCCGCTGAGCCTGCGCGTCCGGAGCCTGTGCTCCGCAACGGGAGAGGCCACAACAGCGAGAGGCCCACATACCGCAAAAAAAAAAAAACACCCAATTATTATCTCACAGTTCCATAGGTCAGAAGCCTGGCATGCAGGGCTAGATTCTCTGCTCAGGGTCTCAGCAGGTTAAAATCAAGGTATCCAGAGAGGCTGTAGTTCCCATCTGGGACTCAGGGTCCTCCTCCTGCAAGCTCACTCAGGTTGTTGGCAAGATTTAGTTCCTCGAAGTTATAGGAAGAGTGTTCCACTTCCTAGCTGGCTGTCAGCCAGGGGCCACCCTTGTCTCCTAGAGGGTTCTTTCTGGTCCCTGCCCATGGCCTCCTCCATCTCACAGCTAGCAAAAGTGTGTTGAGTCCTCATGCTTTGAATCTCTCTGACTTCAGCCAGAAAAAGTTTTCTGCTCTTAAGGGCTCATGTGATTAAACTGAACCCACCTGGATATTCCAGGCCAGTCTCCCTATTTTAAGGTTTATAAACTTAAATACATCCGCAAAGTCTCCTTTGCCATCTAACATAATATATTCAGAGGCTTCTGAGATTAGAGCATGGATATCTTTGAGGGACAATTTTCCTACCACAACTCTATTTGCAACTGTTCTCAAAGACTAAAATTAGTTCAACATTTTAAATTTAAAAGAGTGATTAACTCTTGGTGTTGATATTTTGGTGGGGGGGAGATTTGGTTTTTTACTATTTTCTAAGTCTCCTGCATTGATAATATATTTCTTCAATCATAAAGCAGGATATCTCTGTTGTCTTGAGAATACAGACACGCTTCAATAATGCTGTGCAAAGTCAGACTGCATAAGAAAATCCTGCTGACTTCTTCAACAACCAGACTGGTTCAAAACAGCAAACAGGAATGCTGCCCTCCTGTGACCTCCCAAACTGTCCCTTCTTTCTCAGGCAAACACTGCTCAGAATTCAAACAGAATTCTAAAACTAACTTTTCCTGTCAAATAAGTCACTTGTTACAAGGTCTGACCCGTCAGAGAGATTCCCCTCAATATATTTTCTGAAAAGAACTTGTCATCTGAGAAGTCGAAGGCACTTGAATTGTTTTTAGTGGTAAGTCAAAATGTCTGACTAGGTTGTTATAAACAGACCTAGAGATGTCATTTTCACTGAGCATTGGATCAATTTAAATGTTGCTATTCATTGAATAATAACAACATCATGCTGTCTTTCTAAAATTCCAACACAGAGTAATGAGACTAATTACTGGGCAAACTCAGCCCTGAGGAGGCAAAGGGGGCAGATATTCTCGGCAGCTGTCCAACTTGGAGAGCCTGGAGAAACAGCAGATGTTGTACAGAGGCTGATGGTGATTCAAGGCCCAGCCAAGAGGATCAAAGGATGAGGAGCAACCTGGGAAGAGGATAAGGTGTTCATTTTTTCAAAAAGAAGAAAGTGGGGGAGGCACGGATTTAAATCTGACAAATGTTCCAAAGGAAAAGCTCAGAGTTCAACAAGAATGTTAGTCCGGAGGGCCAGAAAAAAGGATGCTCTGAAGATGTTATTTAAACATTTTATTTTGAAATAATTGTAGATTTACATGCAGTTATAAAAAATAATAAAGATCTCTCTTTTAGCATTCAGTTTAGAGGGTTCTTTATATATTATAAATACTAGTTTTTTGTTGGATATGTAGTTTGCAAATATTTTTTCCAAGTCTATAATTTGTCTTTTCATCCTCTTCACATGGGCTTTAGGAGAGCAAATGTTTTTAATTCTAATAAAGTCCAGTTTATCAATTTTTCCTTCTATGGATCATGCTTTTGATATCAAGGATAAGAACTTTTTGCACCGTTCTAGATCCTAAAGATTTTCTCCTTTGGTTTTTTCCTAAAAAATTTATAGTTTTGTACTTTACATTTTGAGTTATAGGTCAAGAATTATTTTTTGCCTATGTCTGTCCAATTGCTCCAACACTGTTTGTTGCAAAGCTATACTTCCTCCAGTGAATTGCCTTTGCACTTTTGTCAAAAATAAGTTGGGTATATGTGTGGGGTTCTATTTCTGGGTTATCTAGTCTGTTCCATTGACCTATGTGTCACATCTTCATTTTGCACTGGGCCCCAGAAATTATGTAGTTAACCTTGTTTACAGGTCAAGCCCTCAACTGAGTAACCCCTCCAACTCACACCTCCACGCTACCCTCATCTGCCACCACTTCAGGGCACAGAAAAATGGATAGCACGGGAAATATCCAGCCCTCACTCTGTGGCTCCTGAAGGAAAGCAAATTGCCCGGGTACTGTAGAAAGACTGTCAAGAAGTCACCCCACTGAGTCACCTCACTGAGCAGAGTGGGAGGCCTACACACATGCATAGCTGCCCAAGCATGAGCAGGTTCACAGGAAACAGAATGCACTATGCAAACACCTCCCAGGAACTTACCACACAAAATTAACCCTGAAGACGATTAACTCAAAGAACAGAGGAACACTTCCCTACAACGACTTCTCATGATAGCAAGTCAAAGAGAACATGAGTTCAATAAAACTCAAGGACAAGATGGAAAACAACAAAATGGTATGAAAAGGAAGAGTGCAGACAGTGAAACTGAGGACCAAAATATTACAGAACAAATCAACATGTTAGAAATGGCAAGAAACAGGGCTTCTCTGGTGGCGCAGTGGTTGAGAATCTGCCTACCAATGCAGGGGACACGGGTTCGAGCCCTGGTCTGGGAAGATCCCACATACCGCGGAGCAACTAGCCCCGTGAGCCATAATTACTGAGCCTGAGCATCTGGAGCCTGTGCTCCGCAACAAGAGAGGCCGCGATAGTGAGAGGCCCGCGCACCGCTATGAGAAGTGGCCCCCACTTGCCGCAACTGGAGAAAGCCCTCGCACAGAAACGAAGAGCCAACACAGCCATAAATAAATTAATTAAATTAAAAAAAAAAAAAATGACAAGAAACAGACTCCACCACAGCTGATGATCAAAGTAAAGACATATGGGGAAAATGGGCTTACAGAAATGGCAAAGAACAAAGATTCAAAAGTAAAAAAAAAAAAAAAAAAAAGTAAAGCAATTGGAAGGAAACATGGCTACGGAGGTCAGGTGGAGATGATCCTGTATTAGGATGACTGGTGTTTATGCAGTGAAAAACCCAACAAATGGAACAGAAATTTTCAAAGATGAAACACAAGATAATTTCCCTGAATTAGAAAAAAAAAGTCTGGATATTGAAAGGGCATATCACTGTCAACTGAAAAAAACATACAACCTAAAAGTTGAGAATTATATTTTATTCAGGAACATTACTGAGGACTATAGCTCAGGAATCAGCCTCTCAGATAGCTCCAAGAAACTTTTCCAAAGAGGTAAGGGAGGAGCCAGGATGTAAAAGAGTTTTTACTGAAAAAAAAAAAAAATCAAAAGAACATCAAAAGGTTACTGCTAAGCACAAAAAACAGACATCTTAAGCTAATGATTTTAGTGCTTTTCTGTGTTGGAGAAGATGCAAGAGTCTGGGCTCATTAAAATTATTCCTTTGGGGACTTCCCCGGTGGCGCAGTGGTTAAGAATCTGCCTGCCAATGCAGGAGACATGGGCTCGAGCCCTGGTCTTGGAAGATCCCACATGCCGCAGAGCAACTAAGCCCGTGCGCCACAACTACTGAGCCTGCACTCTAGAGCCCGCAAGCCACAGCTACTGAGCCCGCGTGCCACAACTACTGAAGACTGCGCACCTAGAGCCCATGCTCCACAACAACAAAAGCCACCGCAATGAGAAGCCTGCGCACCACAACAAAGAGTAGCCCCCGCTCGCTGCAACTAGAGAAAGCCCACACAAGGCAATGAAGACCCAACGCAGCCATAAATATATAAATAAATTTATTTTAAAAAAATTATTCCTTTGATATGCATCTTAACTATCTAGGGCCAGTATCCTGTTTTTTCTCCATCCTGAATTCCCCTCAGGATGCACTATCAGGGCCGCTGCAGTGCCACAACATTTGTTGTTTACTGGAATGGCAAGCAACAATAATTTGTCCACACCACACAACAAGAAATTGGATACAAAAAGCTCAATTTCAGTACCAAAGCTACTGAAGTTCAATCATAAGGACTTCCTCAGGTACCAGGTAGAAGAATCTGGATGGCCTCAGACTTCCCCACAGCAGCAGTCAAAGCCAGAAGACCACACAGAAATGTGTGCTGAAGCAGAGAATGTGTGACAGGTGTGTTTGTGTCTGCTAGGATGGTCATTTAATGTTAATGGTGGATACTTCCGGGTGGTGGGATTTAGGGAGGGTTCTATATATATTTTTTACATTTGATCATGCAGTTTTCTGCATTATTTGAACTCTTTAGAATGAACAAATATCACTGTTATCAAACTAAAAGGGTTCTGGGTCCCAATTTCCATTGTGATACAGGTGACAGGGTTGGGGGGAGGTTCCTCCACAGCAACAGTTCTCAGGATACCAGCAAAGTGGCCTACAAGTCAACTAAACTCTGACACTCTCTACCTGGAGACAGCACCATATCCACAGGTTAAGGGCTCAGTCCTACAAGACTTTGTCTCCCTGCCCTACTTCAAATGCCAGTCACAAGCCCAGGTTATCACCTGGCTTCTGACCAACTAGCTATACATTGGAGGTTCCAATGACCCCTGCCTTGGGTTGGATCAATGTGCTAGAGCAGCTCACAGAACTAAGAGAAATATCTGACCTACTAGATTACCAGTCTATCATAAAAAGCTATAACTCAGGAAGAGCCAGATGGAAGAGATGTATAGGATAAGACATGGAGAAAGACAAGAAAAAGAAGCAATTAAAAAAAAATGATACGGAGAAAGGGCGCAGAACTTCCACACTCTCTCCAGGAGCATCACTCTCTCCAAATCTCTACATTTTCACCAACCTGGAAGCTCTCTGAACCCCATCCTTCTGGGTTTTTATGAAGGTTTCATTACGTAGGCATGATTGGTTAGATCATTGGCCATTAGCTACTGATCCAACCTCCAGCCCCTCCCCCCTCCCAGGAGGTCAGGGGGGTGGGCCTAAATGTTCCAACCCTCTAATCACCTGGTTGGTTCTCCTAGCAACCAGTTCCCATCCTTAGGTGACTTCCAAAAGTCAGTTTACTAACATAACATAAGCAACACCTTTAAGCTCTCACCACCTGGGAAATTCCAAGGGTTTTGGGAGCTGTGAGCCAGGAACCACAAAGACCACATATTTGACCATCTGAATGACAAAATATATATTTCTTATAAATCACAATATCACACAAACTGATGGTGATTTTTCTTTAAAAAAAAAAAGATTTAAAGCAAATATGCAAAGATGTTAGCAGTGGTGTAGTCCTAAGTGGAAGGAATGTGGATGACTGTTTCCTTCTTTGCTGTGTATTTTTAATTTCTAAAAATTAACAAATAAATAGGAGCAGAGGGAAAAATGTTCCTGGCAAAAGAAATGGAATGAACCTAGTTGAAGAAGGAGATTGGTATCATCCAGGAACTAAGAACAGGACAGTGTAGAAAAGAAAGTCATACAAGCTGAGGCAGAGGGGTGGGAAAACCACCAGCAGAGCTAGCAAGCCACAATGGAGACCCGGAATGTCATATAAAAGCTTGCCCCTGATCAAAATTTAATCTACTCCACAAACTTCACTTTCTACCCTCAGCCCACAACTAAAAATAATGTTTAAATACTGAAAAATTAACAATTTTCAGAGTCAACTGCTCACCTCCATGGCCAATGCAATGCACTTCGAAAGCAACTCTAACCTTCAGCCTGCTTATAGTGCCTTTCCTCCTAAAATAGTCCTTCCTGTGTTCTAGGATAGTTTTAGTAAAAGGGTTATACTAAAGATATTAAATGTGTCACATAGTTAAAATAATGTTAAATCAACTCCAACAGCTGCAAATGAAAAATCAGCTTGGTCCTATATGTAAAACTCTGTTTAACGTTTCAGAGTTTCTCCAGCAACTTCATTCCAAATGTCAGCAAAGACAATAGTCAAACATATAAAACTAGATGGCAGCACTTGCCTGCCTTTCTAGGTCACAAATGGCAGTCACACTGCTGTCTTTTTTCAAACATCAAAAATAATTAGGGGGCTTCCCTGGTGGCACAGTGGTTGAGAGTCCCCCTGCTGATGCATGGGACGCGGGTTCGTGCCCCGGTCCGGGAAAATCCCACATGCCACGGAGCGGCTGGGCCCGTGAGCCATGGCCGCTGAGCCTGCGCGTCCGGAGCACAGCAACGGGAGAGGCCACAACAGTGAGAGGCCAGCATACCACAAAAAATAATAATAATAATAATTAGGAATCAAAAGAGAAAATGAATGAATGAATGTATGAATTTATACAAATTTAATTTTGTTTACAAATTCCAAACAGGGCAAACATCCGTACATACTTTTTTTCTTACTACTCAATTTGCCTAAATTAAGTATGAGTTCATGAGCTCTTAACAGCTATACTTGTTTAGATGTGAGAAAAGGAAAAGATCCACAAGGTCAAAAGGATTTTTATTAAAACCATTATGGATCCCACAAGGACCCAGGGCAGGATGCAGACACTAAATGAAGAGCTGGTGGCTACTCTGCTCCCACCTTGGAACTCCCCCTAGCCTGACCTCTGTCTTCCTGCAGCCAGGCAGGCATCCACCTCCTCAGGAGCAGACACCCAGTGCTCTCCTGAGAAAACCAGTGGTCCAGAAGCTCATAAGGCCCAGGTCTCTGTTTCAAAGTCCCACCAAAGGGTTGGTCCACAATCATCATTTCTGCATGAAATCCACGCAGTCAATTGAGAAATAAAGTAACATTGTATTTCTATACCTCTTTATAGTTACCAAACATTTCCTTTCATATGCATCATCTCACTTAATTCTCACAACACTGTAGGGCAATTATCAATATCTTCATGTTACAAATGAGGTACTAAAGTTCAAAGATACTGGACACCTTACCTGAAGTCACACTGGCAGAGCTGAGCAGAGCCCAAGTCTTCTTGGCCCTGAATTCAGGGAGCTCTTCACTTCACAATACTTAACAAAAGTAGTTGACCACCCTATCCCTAAAGGAGACCCACAGCCACTATCCCTATTCCACCCCACCCAGTTACTATTCTGTCACCCTATTTTTTGCTTCCGTAACCGAGCAGACTCTATGGAGCCTTCCCGGGACAGACCCCTCCCCCATATCCTCTGCTGTAGCTCCTCTCTGAAGTACCTGGATAATGGAATCTGATGCACACTTCCTGAGTTGTTTTACAGATGCTAAGACCACCACCAATTGGAAGAAATTAACTAGTTGATGATCATGAGCCCCCAGACCTACTGGCACCTAAGGATTGGTCATGTTAATCCCTGTGACACCGCCCTGTTACCTCACCATTAACCAATCAGAGAACTGTGCATGAGCTGATCACATACCCTGGGACCCCGCCCCCCTCACCTGCCCTTTAAAAATGCTTTGCCGAATCCCTTTGGGCGGCTTGAGGTTTTAGAGCATGAGCCACCCATTCTCCTTGTATTGGCACCTTTACAATAAACGTTGCACTTTCTTTCACCACAACCCAGTGTCAGTAAATTGGCTTTACTGCACACAAGTGATCAGACCCAAGTTTGGTTGAGTAACGCTTCCAAAATTATTTTACGTATTGTCTGTCTCCTTCATCCTCCCTTATTTTGAACATATCTTCTAGAACATGTGTTCCACCAGGGTAGGGACTTTGTCCACTGCTGAATCACCCACACCTACAGCAGTGTCCGAAACATAGCAGGCATGTAATAAAAATGATATAAATAAATGAATGAAAGAAAAATTTCTGGGGCACAAGACTTGTCCAATGGTCTTAAAACCCACAGCATGCCTAGCACTTACAGTCATGTGGGGCGTTAGATGTAATATACTTCTGAGACTCCTGGCTAGATCAAAAAATCCACCCAGGGGCTTCCCTGGTGGCGCGGTGGTTGAGAGGCCGCCTGCCGGTGCGGGGGACGTGGGTTCGTGCCCCGGTCCGGGAGGATCCCACGTGCCGCAGAGCGGCTGGGCCGGTGGGCCATGGCCGCTGGGCCTGCGTGTCCGGGGCCTGTGCTCCACGGCGGGACAGGCCGTGGCAGTGGGAGGCCCGCGTACCGCAAAAAAAAAAAAAAAAAAAAGACTGACAACATCAAGTGTTGGTAAAGATAAGAAACACCTGGAATGCTCAAATTTTGCTGGTAGAGTGTAAAATGGTACAAACACTTTGAAAAACTTAGGCAGCAGTAGAAAACTACTCGGGAGTAAAATGGAATGAATTGATACGCATAACAGCATAGATTAATCTCAACAACGTTATGCTGAGTAAGAAAAGCCAGACACAGAATAGTATATAGCACATTATTTCCACAGAAAGTCTAACACAGGCAAAACTAATCTATGGTGATAGAAACCAGCAATGGTTGTTTCTGGAGGTGGGATTGACTGAAAAGGGGCACAAGAGTACTCTCTGAGAGTGATGGAAATGCTCTGTATCTTGATAGGGCTGTGAGTTACCTGGGTATATACATTTGTCAAAACTGGCGATCCAGAGGTTAGGGCTCAGCGCTTTCACTGCCACAGGCCTGGGTTCAATCCCTGGTCAGGGAACTAAGATCCCACAAGCTACGTGGTACAGACAAAAAAAAATTTTTTTGATTGAACTGTACTCTTAAGATCTATGCATTTCACTATATATAAATTATACCCTGATTAAGTTAAAGAGTCAAACTCATCATTCTTCTTTCCAAACCTTTTCCTCCTACTTTTTATCTTAGTTTACACATCACCATCTATTTAGTATTCTTCAAGCCCAACTCATCCTAGATTTCTCTCTCCCTGTTCCTGCCACCTTCATCTACTCTATATCCAAACTCTTCAGAGTCCATCTTGTAAATAACTCTCAAATTTGTCCCCTCATTTCCATCACTAAAGACCCAGGCTTAGTTCATACTTCTGGACTAATGAAGTAGACCTACAACTGGACTTAGCCTTTCCTCATTAACTCTCTACAATGCCAACAGAGTGATCTTCCTAAAATTCTTAATTTATTATGTCACTCCCTCACTGAAACTTCTTCAATAGATTTACACTACCTGTAAAAGAATATCTAAACCCCTGGGAGAACAACAAGCCAAGAGCTACCCGGTCTAGTCTATGAATATATCCAAGGGATTTAATGTCCAACGTCATCTGATCCCCAATTAGAGGCCTGGCAGTCTTCATTTTCTATCTGGTGAACTACGTGTTCATGTCTCAGCTTCACCTGTGATAACCTGGATTTCATAATCACCTCAGTCCGGTAACAAATGCTCATCCTCTTCCCTATTTGCCTCATTGAAAGGAGTCTCCATTTCCAGCCACCAGGACTCAGAGCCTGGAGGTACCAGCTCTTCCTTCCCCTCCTCTCTCACGAACCCAGGCACAAAAGTCCTGCCCATTCAGCCTCAATAGCTGTAATCTTAAAGAGAGGTGACAAGGTCCACACTGGCTGCCTTCTTCGACTGTCAGGACTGTGTCACCTCTCTTTAAGATTACAGCTGTTGCCTCTTTACAGGTTTTCTCCACTGTAAATGCAACTTAGAGGACTCACATCCAACACATTAACACCCTGCATGTTTCAGATTTTCAGCATCTCAGAGATTCCCACTTTCCCTGGATACCACCATATACCTGTTGCTCTAATTGGAGTTTTGTATTACAAACTTCAAAACGATTAGCTAAAAAATGAGGACTCTTAGTAATTAAATTAACTGTCCTTTTTTTTAGTATTCCCTTTATCTCAAAGTTAACATCAGAGGCTGATCTAACACCAAAACAAAGGCTTACTTTCACCTCATTGAAAATGTTCAAACATAAATTGAACTGTTTTTGGGAGGGGGGATGCTATTTATAAAAGAAATGTCCACAGCATGGTAGATTAGAAGATATTACCTCTGGGACGCCTTCTTCCTAAAATACTTTTCTAATATTCAATGTGGCAGATTAAAGATGGTCATAGGGCTTCTGTGGTGGAGCAGTGGTTAAGAATCCACCTGCCAGGACAAGAGTGGTACTGAAAGAAGACATGGAAGCTGCAAACCTGGAGGGGCCAATGAGCAGAGGCATGGGTGTTTGGCAGACTGGATCTGAGTGTTTCTTAGCTGAGTGCCTTTGGGTAAGTTGCTCAATGCTTTAGTCTCACTTGGCTTCATCAGTAAAACAGAAATAAAAATGCCCACCTCTCAAAAAAGAAAAAAGAAAAAAGAATCTACCTGCCAATGCAGGGGACACGGGTTTGAGCCTTGGTCTGGGAAGATCCCGCACACCATGGAGCAACTAAGCCCATGCGCCACAACTACTGAGCCTGCACTCTAGAGCCCTCGAGCCACAACTACTGAGCCCACGTGCCACAACTACTGAAGCCCGTGCATCTAGAGCCCATGCTCCGTAACAAGAGAAGCCACCTTAATGAGAGGCCTGTGCACCACAACAAAGAGTAGCCCCCCACTCGCCGCAACTAAAAAGAAAGCCCGCGCACAGCAATGAAGAACCAACACAGCCAAAAATTAATTAATTAATTTTTTTAAAAAGTTGATCATAAATTGACATTCCTCCCATTAAAGGTGGGATGTTTGTTACCTCTCCTTAAATTTGGGCAAGTTCTATAACTGCTTTGACCAATAGAATACTGCAGGAGTGATGCCATGCCAGTTTCCGGGCCCAGCCCTTAAGGACAAGCAGCTTCCATTTCCATTTCTTGTGTCTTGAAACAGTGGCTCTTGGAGTCCTCAGCCACCATGTAAAAATTCCAACTATCCTAAGGTCACTATGCTAGAGACACGTGTAAAGAGGCTGTGAGACTACATCTGTAGAGAGAGATGCCCAGCTAGCTCCCAGCCGAGGTCTCAGACATCATAGAGTACATATAAAGGAATCTTCCTCACTGCGTTCTGTCTGAATTCCTGGCCCACAAAACTGCAAAAAAAATTACGAAATGATTGTTGTTTTAACTCACTTGTGGGGGGGTAGTTTGTTATCCAGAAATTTATAGCTGGTACAATAAAAACCTGATAGCATTATAAGTTTTAAACAGAATTCTCCATTCTACAGAAATATACTGTTAGTGAAAAAAATCTGATTATACTTTTCAGATATCTTTATGAAATCATAGAGTAAATCTATTAGATATGAAACAAAGATAAAAGTGGGAAGTTTGTTTTTAAAAAGAGAGAATGAGAGGTTAATATTGGAATTCTACCATTATTTTGCTCTCCAGAATGCATATCTGGGAGAACATGTCAAATTCCACTTCTGGATGACTGCTAAGTTCACGCTTTTTCAAAACAAAGCATTTCATTCATTTATTTATCCAATGAATATTTACTGGATACCTACTATGTGTCAGGTTCCATTCTGAATGCTAGAGATAAAGTGATGAACAAAACTGACAGTTCCTGTCTTCTGGGAGCTTAAAATGAGTGATAAAATATAAAAAGAGAAAATCAATAAGCCACATTTGGGCTCAAGAATAAGAAAAGTATCTCAGTAGACAAGGTACAGATATAGGTACACAGTGGTGGCAGAAGGGCAGCCCCAGGGCTATTGGGGCCTAGGGATGGAGCCCAGCACTGGCAGCCAGGCACTCAATTCCACTGGGGGAAAGAAGTCATGCCCCCTGCAAGAATAGAGTCCCAAGCCAAACTCGAGGCTGGAGGCCCTTCCTCTTAAAAAGAAGCTGAAAAAGACAGCTGCCAACTGGAGCTAGGTGTCCTGATGTCACAGGTAGCCATGAGCCTGGGGAGGTGAGGAACAGAGAATCCAAGACAAGCTGGACCCGAGATTCCCAAATATGATCAGAAAACAAGAACAGCAAAATATCATAAGAAGATCTGGTTCTGGGCTGGGGGTGGGCAGGGAACAACATGTGATAGCAACTATATGTCCATAAAACCTCTAGGCAGGAAGGAAATAGAAAACACATCCATAAAACTGTGTATCTACTCCTGACAACATACAAAACATATACCACTGAAACTGAACATAACCAGAACCTCCAAAGTCCATCTACAATGCTTGGCCTATGTAGAAGAAAAGTAGTAGTATGTTATTTTGTAATGGAAGTTTATGCTTTGGTTTGTCATCTATTGAGAGTTTTTATTCTTGTTCCTAAAGTGTTCAACAAGTACTACAGTGGAGGAACAAAACTCAGCAGCCTGCCAAGCATCAGGAGATGTCTGATGGTCATGGCTACTTATGAGTCTACTCAGCAGGCCAGCAGCTACAGTGCAGCCCTGAGAGGACCACAGGGCCGGCCAGAAGTGAAGATGGGTCTCCTCTTTTAGGGGAGGTGCTGTAACTCTAAGGAGTGGATAAAAATTACCATAAAATTGCAGGTATTCTCACATACAGATTTGACTCCTTTAAGACAAAAATGAAATGAGGAGTGTTTTGGACCACTAAGTTTTTCATAGCTTGATGGCAAATAAAATAGCAATTTCCTAATCCATGTCTTTTTTTTTGTCATTAAAAGTTTGATGTTCCATTTATTCAGGTCTTCTTTCAGTCAATAACATTTATAGATTTAGATGTAAGAGTCTTTCACATTTTTCATTAAGTTTATTGCTGAGAAGTTTATGGTTTTTTATATTATTGTGAATATGATTTTTTCTCCCTTTCTTTGGAAATGGAAACCTATTGATTTTTTTTAACATCTTTATTGGAGTATAACTGCCTTACAATGGTGTGTTAGTTTCTGCTGTATAACAAAGTGAATCAGCTATACATACACATACATCCCCATATCTCCTCCCTCTTGCGTCTCCCTCCCACCGTCCCTACCCCACCCCTCTAGGTGGTCACAAAGCACCCAGCTGATCTCCCTGTAATCCATGTCTTTTTAAATTCAAGTATGAATGAACACATCAGGTTGCCCTGAGTAACCTTTGCTTCATCTATGAGTGAAGCAAATTAGCATCCAGGATCCAGACATTTTATTCTTTTTTTTTTTTTAAGCAATTGAAGTAAATGTCTAACTACAGCTTGACAAGGAACTAGCCTGGAGGCAATATTGAATAGTCAAGAAGAGCAGAAGCTCTGAAGCCAGGCTGTGGAGATTCCTACCTTGACTGACTCTGCCACTAACAGGTGTGAAATCTTTGGGAGGCAACCTTTCTTCTCTGTGCCTCAGTTTCCTCACGCACTCATATACTATATTAGGTCGGGAAGGAACAACTGTATTTAAACCGAAAACTCCCTACCCAGGAAGAAGCAAAACACCCAAGTGCTGCACTTCTTTTTCAACCGTGCTCCTGAAGCCGGCGAGAGGACGCGGAGAGCACCTCCCGCGTAGTTGTCCCACTCGCGGCGGGACTCAGGGGCTCGGTCCTAACTGAGCTGAGGGAACCGGAGAAGATTATCCCACTCAGCACCGGCAACACCCTGCCTTCCCTTCAGCAAACCAGTTGGTGTGAACAACCCCGGGCGCCCACAACAGCCCCGCCACACTCACCCGCAGGCAGACTGTCGCTCAGAAGCCAGCACCTGCGCCTCCTGCGGCTGCCCTGGTCGGGAGGCGGGAAGATGACTCAGGCCACGCCTACCTACCCTCGGGGCCGAACCTCACTGCGCCCTCCCCCCCGCCCACTTCACTGCGCCTGCGCCCGAAGCCGCGGGGCAGGTTGGGAGGTGTCGGTGGCTTGTTGGTTGGGTCGGAGGCTGGGTTACTTGTTGCGCTTCTCAGGTGTTCGCCGCGGTTTCTGGATGTCGCTTTTGCCACAGCTCCTGTTCCACCCGTCTTGAGCCTCCCAGCATTACCGGCCACCAACCCAGGACATTCCTGCCGCGGCCCTCCGCCGGATTCCAGCAACCAGCCAGTTAGCAACCAGCCTAACGCTACTGACGCCTCCTCTCCTCCTATGTACCTGGTACTACGCTAGTTCCATGTATTGTGTCACTTTAATACCCTCTGCAACTGACAGTGAAACAGAGAAGGTAAAGAACTTGCTTAAAGTCACATACCCAAAAAAGTTCTGGAGCTTGAAGTTTATTGCAGGCTGCCTACCACACTTCCACCTCAAATGGCGGAACAACAGAATGCCTAGCCGAATGTCATATGCTATACATGAGTTTTCACTGTCTTTTAAGTCCCGCGAGGGCAGTATTATCTCCACAGCTGAGGATTCTACAGTGACTTGCCCAAGGACACCAACCCAACTTTGGTGGCAATACCTGGGTCACACGTGGCCTCTGTGTTTCTCCACACTTTTTTAAACGGCTTTTTTGAGGTGATATACTCAAAATCTGCACATATTTGAATTGTACAATTTGATATTTACGTATATATGTATACACCTCTGGAACTATCACAACCAAGAGAATGAACATACCCATCACCCCCAAAAGTTTCCTTCTGCCCATTTGTAATCCCTCCTCCCAGTCACAACCTGCTATACTTACTCCTCAGAAAACCATAGATCTGCTTTTGATCACTATAGATTAGTTTGCATTTTATAGAATTGAATATAAATGGAATCACATACTATGTGCTTTGGGGGAGGCTGGGGTGAGTCAGGCTTAATTATTTTGAGGTTAATCCATGTTGCTGAGTATATCAACAGTTCAGTCTTTTGTATTACTGAGTAATAGTCCATTATATGGATATACCACAAATTGTTTATCCATTCACGCATTGTTGGACTTTTATGTTGTTTCCAGCTTCTGGCTATTACAAACAAAGCTGTCGACGTTGATGTACAAGTCTTTGTATGCAAGTGTGCTTTTATTTGGATTAAAACCTAGACGTGAAATGGCTATCATATGGTAGGTTTACATTTGACTTTTTAAGAAACTGCCATATTATTTTTCAAAGGGGTTGTTCCATTTTATATTCCCACCAGCAATGGATGAGAGTTCTAGATCTTCCATATTCTCACCAACGCTTGTTAGACATTCTAAAACGTGCATAGTGATATCTCATTGTAGGTTTAATTTGCATTTATCTAATGACTAGTGATGTTGAGCATCCTTTCATGAGCTTATTTGCCATCAATATATCTTTTTTTAATGAAGTGGCAATTCAGATCTTTCGCCCATTTTTTAAAATTAGGTTCTTCATTCTCTTACTATTCAATTTTGAAAGTTCTTTACATAATCTGGATATACCTTTTCAGATAATGTGATTTGTGAATATTTTCTCCCAATCTTCTGGCTTGTCCTTTCATTCTCTTAAAAGCATGTTTCAGAAGCAGACATTTTAAATTTTGATAAAGTTTAACTTAATCAATTTTTATTTATAGATTTTTTTTTTGGTGTCATATCTAAGAAGACTGCCTAACCCAGGGCTCCAAAGATTTTGTCTATTTTTTTCTCTAGAAGTTTTATAGTCCTAAATTATAAATTTATGACCATAATCTATGATATATTAATTTTTATATACAGTGCAAGATATGGATTGAAGTTAATTTTTTTGCATATAGAAATCCAATTGTTTCAACCATTTGTTGAAAAGATTATCCTTTCTCCACTGAATTGTCTTTGCCACTTTGTTGAGAATCAATTGATTGTATAAATGTGGGTTTATTTATGGAATCTATTCTGTTCATTGAATTATTTTTCTGCCTTCACATTGATACTACATGGTCTTGATTACCAAAACTTTATAATAAATCTTGAGATCAGGTCATTTATTTATTTTCTTTATTTGGTTGCACCGAGTCTTTGTTGTAGCACGTGGTCTCCCTTAGTTGCAGCTCGCCAGCTCCTTAGTTGCTGCTCACGGGCTCCTTAGTTGTGGCTCGCAGGCTGCTTAATTGTGGCATGTGAACTCTTAGTTGTGGCATGCATGTGGGTTCTAGTTCCCTGACCAAGGATCGAACCCGGGTCCCCTGCATTGGGAGCTCTGAGTCTTATCCACTGTGCCACCAGGGAAGTCCCAAGATCAGGTGATTTAAATCTTCCAACTTTGTTCTTTGGTCTCAAAGTTGTCTTGGCTATCCTATATCCTTTGCATTTCCAAATGAATGTTAGAATCAGTTTATCAATTTCAACAACAGAAAAAGAGCCTGCTGGGATTTTGATTAGTATTTCAGTAAATCTGTAGATCAATCTATGGCACACTGACACCTTAAAAATAACGTCTTCTGATCTATGACTATGTTATATATCTCCAGTTATGTAGGTATTCTATAATTTCTTTCAGAATTGTTTTGTAGTTTTCAGTGTACAGGCCTTGCACATCTTTTGTCAGATTTATGCTGAAGTATTTCATATTTTTTATGCTATTGTAAATAGTATTGTTTCTAAATTTTTAATAGCTTATTGCTAATATATAGAAATACAACTGTTTTTTTGTATATAGATCTTATATCCTGAAAACTTGGTGAACTCGCTTGAGTTTGAGTAGCTTTTTATAAATTGTATAGGATTTTCTGTAGATACAATCATGTTATCAGTCATCAGTAAATAAAGGTGAATTTCTTCTTCCTTTTTAATCTAGATGACTTTTATTTCTTATTCTTACCTATTGCACTAGCTGTAACCTCCAGTACAATTCAGTAAGGAATGGATGGTCTTTTCAATAGGTGAGACTGGATCGACTGGATATTCATATAAGAAAACATGAACCTTGATCCCTACCTCATACCATACACAAAAATTAATTTGAGAAGTATTATAGACCTAAATGTGAAAGACAAGACAATAATACTATTAAAGAAAACATAAGAAACTATGTTAATGGGTAAGAGTAGGCAAAAATTTCTTAAATGGGACACAAGTAGCAGTAACCATAAATGCTTAATAAATTAATCCAACTTAATGTATGAATTAAATAAGTTTAATTTACATATTAGTTTAATTACTAAAATTTCTAATCATCAAAAGATGCCATGAAGAAAATGGAAAGGTAAGTGACCACCCAGGAAAAGAGATTTGCAAAACATATATCTGACAGAGGACTCCTATAAATTTCTAAGAAAACATCTGAATCAACTTTAGGGGAGCAGAGGGGCAGAAGACTTGCACTGACCTTCACAAAAGAGGATATCCAAATGGCCAATAAGCAGATGAAAAAAGCATTCAGCATCATTAGTCATCGAAGAAAATGCAAATTAAAGCCCCACTTGGGATATCACTACAAACCAACATCCCAACCCCTACCATGGAGCAACCACTTTGGAAAACTGGCAGTATCTACAAAAACTAAATATACATATTCCATCCTGTGACCCAGCAGTTCCATTTCAGGGTATACCTGACAAATCAACGCTTATGTCCAGCAAAAGACATGTACAAGAATGTTCATAGCAGTTTTATTCATGATGACCAACACCTGGAAACAACCCAAATGTCCATCAACAATAGAATGGGTAACTAACTATATTGTGTTATATTCATATCATGGAATGCTATTGTATGGAATGGAGTACTACAACAGTGAAAAAGAACAAATCACTGCTACATGCGAGCACACAAATGAATATCACAAATATAAAGTTGACCACAATAAGCAAGGTACAAAAGATTACATCTGTATGATTCTATCTATATGAAGTTCAGAAACAGGCAAAACTAACCCACAGTTACTTTTGGTGGAGGGAGTGATAATGACTGGGAGAGAGTACAAGCAAACCTATTGGGGTACCAGAAATGCTCTACATCTTGATCTGAGTGGTGGCTAAGCTGAGATAGATAGATAGACAGATAGATAGATGTAAAAATTCACTATTCTTTACATGTAAAAATATATATATTTCATGTATGTAAGTTATATCAACATAAAAGAAAACTAAAGTGTCTGTTTATGAACATAATTATTCAATTCCACTGATACATATGCCTATTTCTGGGCCAAAACTATACTCTTTTGATCACTATAACTTTCTAGTAGGTTTGAAATCTACAAAATAAGGCCACCTCTTTTCTTTCAAAAATTTCTTGCACATGTATGTTTCCAGGTGAATTTTAGGATCAATTTTTCAAATTCCTTAGAAAATTCCTATTGTGATTTTTATTGGGAATATGCCATATATTTAGTTTATTTGTAAAGCAACTACAATAGTGAGTCTTTCCATTCAATTAACATGGTTCATTTATTGAGGAATTTTCAACGAAGTGTTCTTACGTAGGGCTTGAACATTTTTTTGATACGTATATGATGTAATTGCACAATTATGGTTTCTGTTGCTATTATAATGGAAACATTTATCCCATTACATTCTCTATTGTTGGTATGTAAAAAGGCTTTTTTCTTTTTTAAATATCTGGCCACCTTATTGAACTCCTTCATTCATTTTTGTAGTTTTTCATTTGATTCTTTCCATTTCTAGCTTGTAGTAAAGTGTTAAAACTTTTTCTCCTTTGTATGAGAATCTGACTTGTGGTTAATTTTCTAACAATGTTTTCCTGGAAACAGATGAAGATAGCATGTGTCAACTAGGCAACATTGTTTATAATTACAATGACCCCTAGTTTGTAACTTTTATCTGGACTGGGAATCACCTAGCCTTGGGTTCCTTTTTTAATCTGAAGGTCCCTGGTGGGGACCCAGAGCCATCTTGCTGAGTGAACTGCTGCAAAGATTCCCACCGCTAGGAATATCTGACCGCGTTTGCTGGCACGTGTGGTTCCTGTCCTATGTCCCTGACTAGGCCAATGTCATGTGTGGCCTGCGATAGTCTTGTGAGTCTGAATATTTAGTCAAATCTAAGAAGACCCCCCCATGGGCATTGCAGAGTGGCGGCAGCAGTAGGCTAGACTTTCAGACCATCAATTCAGTTTGACCAGTGGGCTGTGAGATAAAGGAAGGAAGAAGGAAATTCTGACAAGGTGCTAAATGCCTGTGTGAGAGAAGCCATCTACCCATTCTCTGATGTTGAAAACTCAGCTGTATATAACAGGGGATAAATCATCCCCTTGTGGGGGCAGGTGTGGGCTAGAGTAAAACCAAATTCACACTGAGAGAAGAAATTGCTCACTGTCCTTAAAGGGACTCACTGCAGCTGGGCCACAGGAACTGATTAATAGACATTGGCTGGGTGGGTGTTGGATAGGGGTGGCAAAGACAAGAGAATGAACCAGAAGACACCATGCTTGTGATGGGGCTGCCACCTGATAAAGCAGGTGGAACTGCCAAGGAGACTGACTCCATGCAAACTTTAATCTACAGAGCAATGTTTGAGACAGTAGAGGGCAAAAGTAGACAGCTGGCTGTGTGGTGGCCATCAGGTCCAAGCAGGGCTACGTGAAACAACAGTGTAATAGCATTTGGGGTCATCAATAAAAGGTTAAAGAAAGTGGTAAGGGATAATCCCAGGTCAACCTGAACATCATCCATGGGTCTGGTAAAAGCTGTGGACTGAGAATTCTTGAAGTCATTTAAGGCTACACGGAAGCCTGACCAGTGTCCTCTGCTGCCATCTAGTGAAAACTTGATGGGAATGCAAACATTTTCTAAAGTGACAAGAGATTGTTAAAGCAATAATAGGTTGTTTTAAAGGCCTAAGCTTTCAGACTGGATAAAAACTTTGATTTACAAATGGTATATAGGGGGAACAGATTCCTCTTCTAAAAAAGTTAAATAAATTTCAATGTAGTAGGTTCCATTTCCTAAAATCTATCATGTAATATTGTTAGATGTAAAATGCCTAGAAATCCCAGAATAAAGAAGGTATTGTGGGCACTGTAAAGACAGATGGCCTTGGGACTTCCCTGGTGGCGCAGTGGTTAAGAATCCGCCTGCCAATGCAGGGGACACGGGTTCGAGCCCTGGTCCGGGAAGATCCCACATGCCACAGAGCAACTAAGCCTGTGCACCACAACTAGTGAGCCTGCATGCCACTGCAACTACTGAAGCCCGCTCGCCTAGAGCCCATGCTCCACAATAAGAGAAGCCACTGCAAGGAGAAGCCTGCGAAGAGTAGCCCCTGCTCTCTGCAGCTAGAGAAAGCCCACGTGCAGCAACGAAGACCCAATGCAGCCAAAAAAAACAGATGGCCAAAGACATGGGGATGGACTATAGGCAAAGATTTAACAAAACATTTCTGCATGACAATCTAACCTTAGGTTTATTTCCATGAATGTATGTTAAGTATGTTGCTAGGCTACATTATGGTAAAAATGATCACTGGTGGGACATCCCTGATGGTCCAGTGGTTAAGACTCTGCACTACCAACACAGGGGGTATGGGTTCAATCCCTGTTTGGGAAACTAAGATCCCACATGCTGTGTGGTGCAGCCAAAAATTTATTTTTAATTTTTTAAAAATCATCATTGGTGGGCTTCCCTGGTGGCGCAGTGGTTGAGAGTCTGCCTGCCGATGCAGGGGACACGGGTTCGTGCCCCGGTCCGGGAAGATCCCACATGCTGCGGAGCGGCTGGGCCCGTGAGCCATGGCTGCTGAGCCTGCGCGTCCGGAGCCTGTGCTCCACAACGGGAGAGGCCACAACAGTGAGAGGTCCGCGTACCAAAAAAAAAAAAAAAAAAAAATGATCATTGGTAACTTGCATCTGGACTGACAGACCTGTAACTACCTGATGGGGAAAACATTGTTTTGGGCTTCATGAGTGTAGAACTCATAACTAGGCACATTCCTTGCAGAAACCCTGGAAACTATGCCTATGGAATTGTGAGATTGTCTCTTGTGAGGCATGGGACTTTTAAATCAAAGCAGCTCTCATTAAGGCGCAATGTGTATGTAGCATCTTTGTACCTACCGAGTGAACTATAGCAAGGACACTGGCTGTAGCTGCAGGGAAAGTCTGAAGCTCCCCTGCCCTATCTCCTTCTAAAGAGGCTGAGCGTGACCTACGGTCATCTTGTGAGTCTGAATAAGCCTAAGAGACCACTAGTGGGCCTTGCATAGGTAATTATACCAGCTGCCAAAAATGACTTGTTTTCCGTAACTATGCTCATTTCCTTTTCATTTGTTATTTGTTATAATTCACTGAATTACAGTGAGCATAATGGTGAAGGGAGGGAGAGGGGTGCAGGGGTGAAAAGGGGAGAGGGAATGCCCTGTCCCCACATTTTATTGTTTCGCTTTTTATTATGAAATAATTTCAAACATATATAAAAATTGCAAAAAGAATATAAAGAACTCCTAGAAAGACTTCACAGAAGATTGACCAATTGTTAACATTTTGCCACATTTGCTTTATTTTTTTCTCTCTCCACATATATATGTATTTTTATTATCATTATTATTATTTGAGAGTAAGTCGCAGCCATCATATCCCTTAAATACTTTATTGTGTACTTCCTAAAACTAAAACGTCTATGTACATAATTACAGTATAATTCTCAAATTGGGAATTAGCATCAGTACAATGCTATTACCTAATTAACAGACCTATGAAAATTTCCGTAGGTCCCACTGGCCCAGGACTCCAGAATTCCAAGCCCAAACAGCCTCAAGCCCATTTCTAAGTGGGCCTCCATGGGCCTCTCTTCCCATGTCCACCATCCTGAGGCCTGGCACATTGCCACTTAGGGTGTGCATTTCCCTAGGCTTGAGTGTGACCTCAGGTGGCTGTTTGGAGGGATGTAGACAGATTTAACCACACAGATGGGGCCTTTATACTGTTGGAAAGAGCTGAGAGTGAGAATAGAAGGGGGACCAGGCCACAGTTGGGGCTGGGTCTCCCCATTCACCATGTTCTGACATGGAACTCCAAGGAGTCTGAGAAGTCTGCATTTGACCTGGCCTTCCTGGTCGGTTTGAAGGTACAGTTTATCCAGAGAAAAAGGAAATAACATATCTTATGTAACTGTTTATTGCTTGAATTATAATTTTTTTTTTTTTTTGGCCATACTGCACAGTATGTGGAACTTGCCCAACCAGGGATCGAACCCGTGCCTCCTGAAGTGGAAGTGTGGAGCCTCAACCGCTGGACCACCAGGGAAGTACTTGAATTACAATTTTTAAACATTTAGACATATGGTACGTGGTCTTCATTTGTAATTTGCCCCTGCTCCATAATGCAAGAGGCAGCCTGGGTAAAAACCACAAACACTTCTCAGAACAGTCTCAGGGTGAACTGGTCCCCACAGGTATTCACCTGCGAAGGGAATCTGCAAGCTGGCTCCTATTGTCCCTGGGAGAATCAGGAGCAGCCTGTGGCAATGCCTCCCAGCCTCCCTTGCCTGCAGCCACTCAGCTTGGCAACAAGCCCCAGGCTTAGTGCTCAGCCTTTCAACAATACAGAGCAGGGACTTCCCTGGTGGTCTGGTGGATAAGACTCCATGATCCCAATGCGGGGGGGGGGGGGGGGGGGGGCCCAGGTTCAGTCCCTGGTCGGAGAACTAGATCCCACATGCGTGACACCGCTGGGAGTTAGCATGCCACAACTAAAAGTCCTCATGCTGCAACTGGGACAGCCAAAATAAATAAATAAAAATAAATAAATATTTTTTTAAAAATTCAGGGCAGACCCCAAACTGGCCATTTCCTCATTCTTTCTACCCTCTACCTCTGGAATGTCTTTTCTTTCTAATTTGTCTAATTTCTTTGAACCTCTTGATATTTGACCAACAAAATCCCCTATGACGGACTTAAGACCTCTGGAGGTTTCTGTGTCTCCCTCTCATTCATTTAACACACTACTGCCACCGCTACCACCCCACCACCATGGCTACAGCCACCCACACTGCCACCACTGCCTCTGGTCAGCACAGGGCCTTAAGGCACATTTCCCTTACCCAGAACTCTCCAAAGCCAAAAGATATTGTAGGGGGTTGCATCTTACCGACACTAGTGTACACTCATGTCCAAGACAGCTTGGAATTCCAACTAAGTAAATAACACCAATATGGTGCCCAGATCTTAGAAGCGAGGTATATCTGGAAAAATGAGCAATTTTTTAAAATGTTACCCCAGTAAGTACCTCTAACCTTTAATATTTTTTAGAGATAAATTACGTAAATATCACCTCCAATAATATAATACTGTCGGTAAGGCAGCCAATAACATCCAAATTTAAGAATTACTGCTACATGATTTACATAATTACTATAATATAGTAACATACAATTTATTGTTATGTAATTTACTGTTGTTTTCATAATTTTGCTCAATTTTTTTACTTTTGTCCTAAAATTACTTTCTATAAATATAAACTCTGGGGAATTCCCTGGCTGTCCAGTGGTTAGGACTCGGCGCTTTAACTGCCGGTGCCCCAGGTTCAATCCCTGGTCGGGAAACTAAGATCCCACAAGCTGCGACAGTGTGGTGTATATATATATATATATATATATATATATATATATATGTAAACTCTAAAAGTTGTTCCATTGTAATTTGTTTCTTTTTATGATGCTTTGAATCTCCAGAAAAAGGCAATTTTTATGAAAGTGTTTTGCAATAACACATTGATTAGTTACTCCATCATTTTTATTTGCCAAGTTATGCCTATTACTTATCATAACTTATTTATATCTTCAATAACTCTGGTCAACTATCAGAATGCAAAATCAGTCAAGATATGCAGTAGAGCAAAACAGGAATTTTGCACACAAAGCAGTAGAGCTGAATCAGTTATTGAGTAGACTGCTTTCTCTTCTAGCTGGGTGCTGAGGTTTGAGCTGAAAAGCCTTGAGTACAAGTCTTGGCTCAACCATTGTCAACTGAGGTTAAAACCATCACCTTCTCTGGCCCTTGGTTTCCCCAGTGTAAAGAGAGGAGCATGATAACACGGATCCTCTGCTCTACTACACATCAAGTTGTATGAAGATCAACAGATAAAAATGCTCTGTTAACAGTACATTAATGCGCTATTTGTGATCATCCCACAGCATGCAAAATCTGTTCATTAGATCATGATTCCTAATGCTGCAGTGGTGTGGCAGTGTGCTGGAGTAGTCCTCTCTCTTACTGGAAGTGTACACTGACAATGATTACCTCCTTAAATTTTCCACACTAGTTGCCTACCTTGTCTCACCCTATCCCTGGCCCAGATACCTTGGAGGGAGACACTTCCAAAGCTTGCAGATGCAGGAATAAGCCAATGTAATCGTTTCCTGGTCTATTGTGCTCTGGTACTGAAGTTCCATTGTAGAGGGATTGACCCTCTGCATTCCTCTGCATTGGGCTCACAGTAGGCCTAGAAGTCATTAGATTTTAACTTCGTGTCCCATCTTGTCTAAGTCTGCTTTACATCTGCACATACACTTCAGGGAAAAAAAAATGTGCAAGAGTGACTGGGAAGCGCTGCTATAGATTCTCTTTTGAATTTGGACCTGTGGGTTCATGTATCTCACCAAATGTGGGGAGCTCTGGACCACTGGTCTTTGATATATTTTTTTCCTCTATTTTTGGAATTCCAACTACACGTGTATTAGACGACTTGATATTGTTCCACAAGTCACCTTTTTCAATAGTTTTCTCCCTATATTTGAATAATTTCTACGAACCTGTCTTCAAGTTGACTCTCCTGTGTTCTGCAGTTGCATTCTGCTATTAAGTCTATCCCGTGGATGTTTTTGATAATCCTTAATCCTGGGCTTACTTGTAAGACATGGCCCTTTTGGATTTCAGTAAAAAGCTTTAGGAGTTCAGTGAGCCCCTCTTATTTGTCAAGACTTGAACTTCAAACTAGTACAGAAATTTCTGCCTGAAATTCTAGCTAAAACTTTCAGCTGGGTTCGCTGAGGTCTTGCCCTGCACATGTTCCTTTTAGAAGTCAGCCAGGGATTTGAGGGGAATTTACATGCAGATTTTGTAGTTTCTCTCTATGACTCTCTCCTTTCTGGGATGTCCTCTATCAATTTCCAGCTATTTTGGCAGCCCTAAAATCTAACCTCAGTCTCTTCAGCTAGTAAGACCACCACTTAAAAAAAAAATTATTGAAATATAGTTGATTTACAATGTTGTGTTCGTTTCAGGTGTACAACAAAGTGATTCAGTTATTCTTTTTTTAGATTCTTTTCCATTATAGGTTATTACAAGATATTGAGTATAGTTCCCCACCACTTTCTATTTTAGCTCTATTCTACCTTGTGTCATGTGTTGCTGAAAAATGGAAGTGCCCTTGGAGGAAAAGTCTGATAAACTGGAAGTAACCAGTTTCCTTCCCTTCTTACAAGACTCATGTGCTCTTCAATTCCTGCCTGATTTAGATTGCTCACCGGTGCCTTCAAGTAATAGCACTTAAAAGAATTTTTTGATCCAGGGTTAATAATTATTATCAACAGATAAGTCAGTTCAATACAAGATACTGTCATTTCCAAAATTAAAACCTCACCTTCCATAGCATTTTTGTGTGTGTGTGTGGCCATGTTGTGTCTTCGTTGCTGCGCATGGGTTTTCTCTAGTTGTGGCGAGCAGGCGCTACTCTTGGTTGTGGTGCGCAGGCTTCTCATTGTGGTGGCTTCTCTTGTTGTGGAGCACAGGCTCTAGGCGTGCGTGCTTCAGTAGTTGTGACACCTGGGCTCAGTAGTTGTGGTTTGTGGACTCTAGAGTGCAGGCTCAGTAGCCGTGGTGCACAGGCTTACTTGCTCTGTGGCATGTGGGATCTTCCCAGACCAGGGCTTGAACCCGTGTCCCCTGCATTGGCAGGCAGATTCTTAAACACTGTGCCACCAGGGAAGCCCTCCATAGCATTTTAAAGGGGCTGCTTCGGCGTGGAGCGTCACAACAGGTGAGACGCTGGGAAGCTTGCCCTGGCATGCCGCCTGAGAGCCCTTAAAAACTCCTTAGGGAGGCCCCTTGGAAAAGATGGGAAGCAGGCTGAATACCAGTGTCCAATCAAGACAGGGTAAGAAAGAAAGCTGAATCGTCATTCTCCATAGTGGAGAGACAATGGACAACACTAAAACTGAAAATTCACGAACAACATGTCACTTAAAATCATGGGGTAATTGTGGGGAAATTAAAAAAAGAAAGAAAAGAGAAGAAGGCTAAAAGGAGTGCCTCTGAGTATGATGTCCATTTAGGTTTTTTGTTTTGTAGAATTCTTGGTAGAAACTTTGTAGAATTATTTGCTTCTTAAATCTATGTTCTTCTATAATTTTAATAAAGATTTTAAAAATAAACAAATAAAGGAGCTACTTTTACTTAGACACTTAATTGTAACAAAATCATATACAGTGAAGATAAACCCTATCTAGTTTTTCTTCTGGTAAAATAGACATAACTGAAAATGTACCATTTTCACCATTTTTAAGTGGCATTAAGTATATTCACATTGAGTTTCTTTGTTTTTTATTTATTTATTTTTGGCTGCGTTGGGTCTTCGTTGCTGTATGCAGGCTTTCTCTAGTTGCAGCGAGCAAGGGCTACCCTTCATTGCAGTGCACAGGCTTCTCATTGCGGTGGCTTCTCTTGTTGCAGAGCTCGGGCTCTAGGTGCGCGGGCTTGGGTAGTTGTGGCGCACGGGTTTAGTTTCTCTGTGGCACGTGGGATCTTCCCAGACCAGGGCTCGAACCCATGTCCCCTGCATTGGTAGGTGAATTCTTAACCACTGTGCCACCAGGGAAGCCCGAAGTATATTCACATTGTTGTATCATCCACCTCCAGCACTTTTTCATCATCCCAAACTGAAATTCCATACCCATGAAACAAAACTGCCCACTACTCCTTGCCTGCCCCCACCCCTGGTAACCACCATTCAACTTTCTGTCTCTATGAATTTGACTATTCTAGGTACCTTATGTAAATGGAATCATACAGTATTTGTCCTTTTGTTAGAACACTCCCTTTTCAAAATGAGTGAACTACTGGTTAAAGATGGCTGTTTAACCTACATTTTTATCTCCATGCCTTCCCAATACCCCACTAAGATAATAGTAAAGGAGGTAAAAGGTGCAACAAGAGATGGGAAACAACCAGGAGATAAGACATTTCAACAGATTTATTAAGGATGTAAAGTAAAGGGTGAACACGAAGAATAGATATTGTATGATTCCACTCATGTGAGATATCTAGAGTAGTCAAATTCATAGAGATAGAAAGTAGAATGGTAGTTGCCAGGGGCTGTGGGGAGAGGGCAATGAGAAGGTATTGTTTAATAGGTACAGAGTTTCAGTTTCAAGAACTGAAAAAGTTCTGCAGGTAGATAATAGTGATGGTTACAAACAATGTGAGCGTAGTTAATGCCACTGAATTGTACTTAAAAATGGTGAAAATGGAAGTAAGTCAGACAGAGAAAGACAAATATGATATCACATATGTAAACTCTAAGAAAATGATACAAATGAACTTATTACAAAACAGAAATAGACTCACAGACAGAAAACAAACTTATGGTTACCAAAGGAGAAAGGTAGGGGGAGGAATAAATTAGGAATTTGGGATTAACATATACACACTACTATACATAAAATAGGTAAATAACAAAGACCTACTGTATAGCTCAGGGAACTATATTCAATATATTGTAATAACCCATAATGGAAAAGAATCTGAAAAAGCATATATATATATAGACTTCCCAGGCGGTCCAGTGGTTAAGACTCCATGCTCCCAATTCAGGGGGCACAGGTTTGATCCGTGGTGGGGGAACTAAGATCCCGCATGCCGCACAGTGCGGGATAAATATATAGAGATAGGTAGGTAGATAGCGATATCTAGATAGATATAGATATATAAAACTGAATCACTTTGTTGTACACCTAAAACACTGTAAATCAACTATACTTCAATTTTTTTTTTATTTCCACAAGGCTTCAAAAAATTGAAGCAACAGTCGTGCTTTTCCCTTCCCACATGAATCCTTAGTAAAAGGCAAAAGATTCACTCGATTATGAAGGGAAGCATGAGTATAGATTATACTTCAATTTTTTTTTTTTTTTTTTTTTTTTGCGGTACGCGGGCCTCTCACCGTTGTAGCCTCTCCCGTCACGGAGCGCAGGCTCAGTGGCCATGGCTCACGCGCCCAGCCGCTCCGCGTCATGCGGGATCCTCCCGGACTGGGGCACGAACCTGCGTCCCCTGCATCGGCAGGCGGACTCTCAACCACTGCGCCACCAGGGAAGCCCTATACTTCAATTTTTTTTAAAAAGTAAATCAAAAAGCAAACACACCAATAAAAGGGAAAAAATGGTGGAAATGGTAAATTTTGTATATATTTCACCACAGATACACAAAAATAGAGAGTAGAGGTCACTGATGAAGCCAAGTACAGGAGGCCAAGGACTGAACGCATGTGGTGGACAGTAGGAAGGAGAACAGCAGCCCAGTGGGAGCAAATCATCCCTCAGACGCCCAAGTGGCTTGTGTGTTGTGCGCAGTACAGCAAAGGGTAGGAGCCAGACATGGGGCTGAATGCCATTCCTCTCCCCACCACTCTCACCTAGCTGCCTCGTGATGGCCTGACATGCATCCCCCAGAAAAACTACAGGAGTTCTCTAAAAAGGAATTGAATGCCTCAAAACTTCCATAACCTGTCATTTAGAGGTGTACCCATTAAACATCTAAACAGTGGCTTCTGAGACAAATAATGTATGATATCACTTACCTGTGGACTCTAAAAAATACAACAAACTAACAAATAAAACCAAAAACAAGGGCTTCCCTGGTGGCGCAGGGGTTGAGAGTCCGCCTGCCGATGCAGGGGACACGGGTTCGTGCCCCGGTCCGGGAAGATCCCACATGCCGCGGAGCGGCTGGGCCCGTGAGCCATGGCCGCTGAGCCTGCGCGTCCAGGAGCCTGTGCTCCGCAACGGGAGAGGCCACAACAGTGAGAGGCCCAAGTACCGCAAAAAAAAAAAAAAAAAAATATAGAGGACAAACTAGTGGTTGCCAGTGGGGGTGGGGAGGGGCAGTACAGGGATGCGGAATGGGAGGCAGAAACTATTGGGTGTAAGGTAGGCTCGAGGATACACTGTACCACGTGGGGAACATAGCCAGTACTTTATAATAACTGTAAATGGAAAGTAAGCTTTAAAAATTCTACAAAAAAATAAAAATGTTTTAAATAAATAAATGAGTGGCTTCCCACCCGATCACCATAAGGGAAGTCCTTCAGTCAGCGAGTCCACTATAAACACAAAAGGCCCCATCACAGAGATGATTTATGATCTCGTTCTTACATATGCTCCAATGGTCACCATACTCTGATGAAAGCCTCCAACATGAAAGACTCACTCTAAGATAAGCAAACAAAATCATAGCCAAGAGGCAAGGGGCATCTTCATACTATGGAACTGACAGTACAGCAAGGGCTATACATAGTCAAACTAGGCACCACCAGGACATAGCAGGCCTACCTTACAATGGTAGGCCTGTAAAAGTCACAACAGGGACCTCCCTGGAGATCCCATGCTGGACCTCCATCCTGCATGGAGGAAATAAAAGCAACTCAGGAAAAGAACTTTAAAATATCTCTAAGTACTTGACCTGTGAGATAAATCTTCATTTATCATAGCTGGAAATCAATAGATAATGTCTACAACGGATGAATCAAGATTGATGATGTAAGCATATTATTTAGAGACAAAGATAACCACCAGGAGAAACAGCTAAAAAGAGTTAGAAGTGGAGGCCTCCATAGGTCCATGGCTGGGGAGAGGTAGGCTAGGAATAACTGTTATGCATCATAAGCCCTTCTGCATGATTTGATGGTTTAAACTTATGCACGTATTAGTGGTACTTTGATTTTAAAAACACGGTTGTTTTTCAAAGAAAATGACTGGAAGGTTTTTTCTCATGTAGCATTGTTTCATTCTGGAATTTTCCGATTAAGCTTTTGGCTAAACACATATACATGATAATGATAATTATTCAGGAAATTGGGAGATTTGTAAAAACATTGTGTGCCATTAGAGTAACCAAGCTCAGCTCTAACACATCTTGGCTCTTCAGGATAATTAGACCACACTGGAGGCCCAGATGGGGTGAATGAGAAAGCCATGGGTGTCTGCCATATAGAACTACTCAACTGGCAACTGAAATTTGCATGTTAACTTAGTACACAAGCTTTCTCACTGCTGTCCTGAGATAGTTGCTCCTCCTAAACGATCCTATTCAACCTGTACTAAGTCCTTTGTGCTGTCACATTGTGGTGAAATTGCCTATTTACATATGCACATTTTACCCTAGTCTGTAAGTTGTGCTGAGAGCAGGGACTATATGTGCCTTTCCACCACTGCATTCTTAGCACCAACTCGGACCTTGCACAGAGTAGACATACAAAACCTCTCTGTCAGATGAACTAATAGATTTTTTCTTTTTTTTGTATTTTGTGAATTTACAACAAAGATACAGTAGGAGGTGACTTTTTAAAAAACAGAAGCTATAGAAGGAACTACTTGTAGTTTTGAAGATTCTATTTTAATACATGAAGGCTTAAAATGAGTTGTGTAGGACATCAATTGACTGCACCTATGTTCTATGTTTGTGTGTTTTTATAAATTTATTTATTTAATTTATTTATTATTTTTGGTTGCGTTGGGTCTTTGTTGCTGCACGCAGGCTTCCTCTAGTTGCAGCAAGCAGGAGCTACTCTTTGTTGTGGTGCGCAGGCTTCTCATTGCAGTGGCTTCTCTTGTTGTGGATCATGGGCTCTAGGCGCAAGGGCTTCAGTAGTTGTGGCGTGCGGGCTTCAGTAGTTATGGCACGCGGGCTTCAGAAGTTGTGGCGCGCGGGCTTCAGAAGTGTGGCTCACGGGCTCTAGAGCACAGGCTCAGTAGTTGTGGCACACGGGCTTAGTTGCTCCATGGCATGTGAGATCTTCCCAGACCAGGGTTTGAACCCGTGTCCCCTGCATTGGCAGGCAGATTCCTAAGCACTGAGCCACCAGGGAAGCCCCTATGTTTGGCTTTTTTTTTTATATCTTTATTAGAGTATAATTGCTTTACAATGGTGTGTTAGTTTCTGCTTTATAACAAAGTGAATGAGTTATACATATACATATGTTCCCATATCTCTTCCCTCTTGCATCTCCGACATGCCACAGAGCAACTAAACCTGTGTGCCCCAACTACTGAGCCTGTGCTCTAGAGCCCGCGAGCCATAACTACTGAGCCCACATGCCACAACTACTGAAGCCCACGTGCCTAGAGTCTGTGCCTAGAGTCCCAAATGTAATGTAAAGAGTAGCCACCACTTTCTGCAACTAGAGAAAGCCTGCACGCAGCAACAAAGACCCAACGCAGCCAAAAATAAATAAAATGAACAAATTTATTTTTTAAAAAATTATGAGATGCAAAGAAGCAGAGAAATGTGATCCATAGTCAAGAGAAAGAAAAATCAATACATACAGATCCTCATATGACCCAGATGCTGGAATAAGCAGGAAAGAACTTTCAAATAACTATCACAATTATGTTAAAGAAATCAGAGCATAAGTTGGACAGAGTGGATAAGAAGATGCAAATTTTCAACAGAAAAATACACTTTCTTTTTTTTTAATTTTTTTTTTTGGCTGCGTTGGTTCTTCATTGCTGCATGTGGGCTTCCTCTAGTTGTGGTGAGAAGGGGCTACTCTTTGTTGCAGTGCGCAGGCTTCTCACTGCGGTGGCTTTTCTTGTTGCAGAGCATGGGCTCTAGGCACGTGGGCTTCAGTAGTTGCAGCACGTGGTGTTCAGTAGTTGTGGCTCACGGGCTCTAGAGCACAGGCTCAGTAGTTGTGGTGCACGGGCTTAGTTGCTCCACAGCATGGGGGATCTTCCCAGACCAGGGCTTGAACCCATGTTCCCTGCGTTGGCAGGTGGATTCTTAACCACTGCAACACCAGGGAAGCCCAGAAAAATACACTTTCTTAAGAAGATCCAAATGGACATTCTAGAACTGAAGAAATATAATACTGGATGGGATGAATAATTGATTGGGACCAGCAGAAGAAAGGATCTGTGAGCCAAAAAACAGGCCAATAGAAATTACCCAAAATGAAACAAAGAGAAAAAAAAAAAGGAAATAGAACAGACCATGAGAGACATGTAGTAAAAAGCTAATTCAGTCTAGACTACAGTAAGTTGTGGATGTATTTTATAATTTCTAGGGCAACCACTAGTATAAATGCAAAAAGGTAGAGCTAAATTTCCAATAGAGGAGGAAAAAATGGAATAATAAAAATTATTTGATTAATACAAAAGAAAGCGGAAAAGAAAAAACAAACAAAAAGTAGAACAAAGGAAAACAAATAGCAAAATGGTAAACTTAAACATAATCATATCAATAATTATATTAATTATAAACAGACTGAATGTTCCAAGTAAAAGTTAGGACTTGTCAAACTGAATGTAAACAGAACATTGTTATATGCTATTACAAAGTACACATTATAAATAAAAGGATACAGATAGGTGAAAGTAAAAGGACTAAAAATATATGCCAAGCAACACTAGTCATGAGAAAGCAGTTATAACTTTATTAGTATCAAGTAAAGCACCTTACAGAAAGACATTTCATAGTGATAAAAGTGTTGCTTCGGGCTTCCCTGGTGGCGCAGTGGTTGCGAGTCCGCCTGCCGATGCAGGGGACACGGGTTCATGCCCCGGTCCGGGAGGATCCCGCATGCAGCGGAACGGCTGGGCCCGTGAGCCATGGCCGCTGAGCCTGCGCGTCCGGAGCCTGTGCTCCACAACGGGAGAGGCCACAACGCTGAGAGGCCCGCGTACCGCAAAAAAAAAAAAAAAAAAGTGTTGCTTCATCAGGAGAGAGTAACAATCCAAAGTACATGCACTTCATAACATAAATGAAGCAAAAACTGATAGATATAAAAAGAAAAATAGATTAATCTATAATCATAGAGACTTTTAACATACCCCTCTCAGTAACTGACAGATCAAACAGACCAAAAAAATCAAAATATTTGAAGAACATTATCTACCAACTTGACTTAGCATTTATAGAATACTAAACCCAGTAACTGCAGAATACACATTCTTTTCAATTGCATATGGAACATTCATCAAGATGTCGGGCTGTAAAACAAGTCTCAGGAAATTCAAAGCATTGCATGCAGAGCATAATCTCTGACCATGATGAAAATAAATGAAAAATTATTAACGAAAGACATCTAGAATATTCTCCAAAGTCTGGAATTATGCCACATACTTGGAAATAATTTATGGGTCAAAGAAGAAGTCACAGCAGGAAATTAGAAAATGTTTCTAACAGAATAATAATAAAAACAATACATATTAAATTGTGTGGGATGCAGCTAAAGTAGTTGTTAGAAGGAAATTTACAGGTTTAAATGCTTATACAAAAAAGAAGAATAGTTTAACATCTATAATTTAAGCTTCTACCTTAAGAAGCTGAGAAAAGAAGAGCAAATTAAACCCAAAATAAGTGGAAGAAATAGTGAAGATAACAGCAGAAGTCAATGAAATGGAAAACAAACAATAGATAAAATTAACAAAACCAAATCTAGTTCTTTGAAAAGATTAATAAAACTGATAAACCCTAGCAAGATTGATCAAGGGAAAACAGAAAGAAGATTCAAATTATGGGGAAATATCACTACAGAGCCTACAAACATTAAATGCACATTAACAGGGTATTATGAATAAGTTTATGCCAATACAATTTCACAACTCAGATCAAATTCCTTAAAAAAAAAACTTAGTGAAGTCGACATAAGAAGAGATAGGAAATCTCAAAGGTTCTACTCTAGTCTATGAATGTAGTGTTTTATAGAAGAGAAACTTACTAAATCGGGGATCAAATTCACTAACACTTGCCAAAGTGGGATGTGATCACATAAAAAGACTTTAGGGAATTGTTGACTCTACCTAATTTTTACTTGGCTCTACCTAATTTTTACTTGCAATGTACTGCAAGGAGTGAAGTTAGTGGACAGCTTTCAATCCAAGTCCTTGCTCTTCCTGGGTAGCCCAGGCCAATGACAGAGCACAGCAAGGGTCCTAGGGCCTGATAGTTTCTGCCTGATGTGGGTCTATTCTAAAGAGCAATCTTTGCTCAAGGACCCCCTGTTAGGTTGCCTGAGACTTTGTCAGATCTGCAAACTCTACCTGCTGAATCCTGCTTCCTCTCCCTTTTATCTTTCACAGGCATTACCTCCAATAAACCTCTTTCACTTACGTCTCAGAATCTACTTCTAAGGAGAACCAGCTGACACACATGCTGAGTTTAGAACTCAACCCTGTTTAAGATGTGGCTCCTCCAATGTATATAAAATGACTGACCCAATCATTTGCCTTTCTTTTTGCATCACTTAGGAAATGTATTTGACTGCTAGCTAAGACAGACAAAATAACACTGACATGGGACTTCCCAGGCGGTCCAGTGGTTAAGACTCTGCTTCCACTGCAGGGGGCATGGGTTCAACCCCTGCTGGGAACTAAAATGCCGCATGCTGTGCGGCATATATATATATATATATATATATATATATATATATATATATATATAAAACACTGACACAAGTAAGATAGTTGACAGTCCAAGCTGGTAAGGTGGCTTCACAGTGTCATAAAAGTCCCAGCCTTCTATCCTGCCAGACATGTGAATGAAGCCATCTTGGACCCGCTAGACCAGGCAAGTGGCCACCCAATGATCCTAGATTATGCTACATGAAATAGAATTACTTAGTCACGCCTTGCTCTAAATATTATGAAATATAACAAAATGGTAATTGTTTTAAATCATTGAATTTTAGGGACTTCCCTGGTAGCGCAGTAATTGAGAGTCCACCTTCCAATGCAGGGGACGCAGGTTCGATCCCTTGTCAGGGAACTAGATCCCACATGCACACCACAACTAAGAGTTCACATGCCACAACTAAGGAGCACACATGCTGCAACTAAAGGAGCCAGCGAGCCGCAACTAAGGAGCCTGCCTGCTGCAACTAAGACCCGGCACAACCAAAATAAATAAATAAAATAAATAAATAAAGATATTAATAATAAATAAATAAATAATTGAATTTTAGGGTGGTTTGTTATACAGCAATAGATAACCAGAGCACGTCTCCTAACTAATACAGAAAGAAAAAATTAACATAAAATCTTATATCTAATACCTTGATACAATAGCATTTTGAAGTTATTACTTTCCTGCTTTATTTTCATATGCTGCCTGTTTTTTTCCTTTAAAAAAAGTCTTTATACTCATACAATTTTGTATTTAGCTTTTTAACTTAAATATTCTCTTATGTATAACTGATTCACTTTACTGTACACCTAAAACTAACACAATATTGTAAATCAACTATACTGCAATAAAAAAAATTATTCTCTTTTAAGCATGTGTCCATTCGGCTATGTAACCTTAGTGTAATAGAATCATAATATGAGGAGACTTTTTTTTTTTTTTTTTTTTTTTGCGGTATGTGGGCCTCTTACTGTTGTGGCCTCTCCCGTTGCAGAGCACAGGCTCCGGACGCGCAGGCTCAACGGCCATGGCTCACGGGCCTAGCCGCTCCGCGGCATGTGGCATGTGGCATCTTCCCAGACCGGGGCACGAACCTGTGTCCCCTGCATTGGCAGGCGGACTCTCAACCACTGCGCCACCAGGGAAGCCCTTGTTTTTCTTTTTCAATAAATTTGTTTATCTATTTATTTTGGCTGCGTTGGGTCTTTGTTTCTGCGCGAGGGCTTTCTCTGGTTGCGCGAGCGGGGGCTACTCTTTGTTGCGGTGCGCAGGCTTCCCTTATTGCAGAGCACAGGCTCTAGGCGTGCAGGCTTCAGTAGCTGTGGCGCACGGGCTTAGTCGCTCCGCGGCATGTGGGATCTTCCCAGACCAGGGCTCGAACCCGTGTCTCCTGCATTAGCAGGCAGATTCTTAACCACTGCACCACTAGGGAAGCCCAATTTACTGGTTTTTAGAATCTTTGTAATGTAGTGTAACAATCACCACTATCTAATTCCAGACATTTTCATCACCTGAAAGAGAAATCCTGCACCCATTAGCAGTCACTCCCCATTCCTACTCCCCAGCCATACCCCTCAGCCCCTGGTAACCACTAATCTACTAATCTATTCTGAACATTTCATATCAATGGAATCATACATTATGTGTCTTTCCTGCTGATTTCTTTCACTTAGCGTAACATTTTTAAGGTTCATCCATGTTGTAGCATGTACCAGTACTTCATTTCTTTTTATGGCTAAATAATATCCCATTCCATAGATATACTATATTTTGTTTATCCATTCATTAGTTAATGGATATTTGGGTTGTTTCCACTATATTATAAATAATGCTGCTATAAACATCTATGCACAAGTTTTTTGTGGGGACATTATTTTCAATTATTGTGGGTATATACCTAGGAATGGAATAGTTGTGTAACATGGTAACTCTATGTTTGACTTTTTGAGGAACTGTCAAACTATTTTCCAAACAGCCTGCACTATTTTACATTTTACATTCCCATCAGCAATGTATGAGGGTTCCAATTTTTCCACATCCTTACTAACACGTGTTCTTGACCATCTTTTTCATTACTAGCCATCCTAGTAGGTATGAAGTGGCATCTCATTGTGGTTTTGATTTGCATTTCCCTAATGATTAATGATGTTAAGCATCTTTTTTGGTGCTTCTTTGGCCATTTGTATATCTTCTTTGGAGAAAAGTCTATACAAATCCCTCAACACATTTTTTTTAATTTAGTTTTTTAATTGAAGTATAGCAGATTTACAATGTTGTGTTAATTTCTGCTGTACAGCAAAGTGGTTCCGCTATACATATATATATACATTCTTTTTTATATTCTTTTCCATTATGGTTTACACATTTTTTAATTGGGCAACTTAATTTGTGTTTTTTAATTTAATGTTTTAATTTCTTTTAGTTTTAAGAATTCTTTATATCAATATATTCTTTATATATTCTGAATCTCTTATCAGATCTATGATTTGCAAATAGTCTCTCCCATTCTGTGAGTTGTCTCTTCACTTTCTTGATAATGTCCTTTGAAGCACAGAAGTTTTTAATTTTTACGAAATCTAAGTTAACTATTTTTTCTTTGGTTGTTTGAGCTTTTTGTGGCATAGCCAAGAAACTACTGCCTAATCCAGGTCAAGAAGATTTACCCCAATGTTTTCTTCTAAGAGCTTTATAATTTTAGCTCTTACATTTAGGTCTTTGATCTATTCTGAGCTAATTTTTATCTATACTGTGAGGGTGACTTTGAATCTTGCCTGTCAAGAGGAGATGGAATAGAGAGTCTTTCATATCAAACAGGAGATGAAAGAATGGTTAGAAGTGGCAGAGTGATACATATGTTCTGATAAGCAATGAATTCAGTGTGGCCAGAGCCTAAGGCATGCAGAGAGTATGTTGGGAGTTACAGTGAATAACTGTGGCCACACCAAAAGATGGTGAGTGGCAGGAGTCTATTTCTCCCATATTCTCCATCAGCCACTCCCCAGCCTCACCAAGCAAACACAAATGTAAAAAAAAAAACAAAACAGTGTACCAGCTAGAAACATAGCTTTGGACAAGCCTCCCATCCTTTTCATTTCCTCTTTCAACTTGATTGCCTCTCCTTAAGCCCTCCAATGTATAAATTCTAGAGTTTCTATTGCTGAAAACATTCAATGGAGAAGTAGTTTTGTTTGTTTGTTTCTGTAGGCTACCAGAAATCACTGATGGTCTTAAGCAGGGGAGCAACATGAGATTTCGGTTTTCAGAAGCAATGGTAGTGAAAGTTGTCACCTTCTCAACCTTTTTCTAGCACCTAAGTTAGAGATTCACATGCATAATACACTATGGACTACCACACTGATCAGCTGCATTTATGCACAGTTCCTGGTGCCCTAGGGTGCAGGAAACTATGAATTGAAAAACATAAACTGGAATCACCAAGACTGGTGATTGATTACATGTAGCCAGATAAGGACTCTGGTTTCAAGACTGGACACCTGAGTGAGTCCTGGGGCCAGTGATAGGGCCAGGGAGCATGGATAAAGGGCAGGTTTATTTTTGGGATGGAGGGGAGTAGATGCAGATAATTTTGAACATGTTGAATTGGAAGTGCCTGAGGGACACCCAAGCAACTGCATCTAGTAAGTACGTAGTTAGTGCGACCCTGGAAATCAGGAGATCTGGCGTGAAGATGTAAATTTGGGAATCAGCTTATATATGGAACAGCATGAGCTCACTGAAGAAGCATGAGAAGATAAGCTGGGTTCCAGGCCTGGAAGGGGGAGGAAAGAACAGAAATAAGAGTTCAACTCCCTGGCAGGGACTTTGTACTGAAGCAGGTATTTCACAGCCTTCCTTTGAAGCTATTGTGCACCAGACCCAACACAGCCTCTAGTCTTCTCTCCTGCTTCCCTCTCTTTATTGCCAGGCTTCTCACCATTTGTTTGCTCAGCTCACCAGACATCCTGCCTGTGCTCTGCCTTTATCCAACTTCATCCAATTTACTGAAAAGCTCCTCTGTTCCAGGCTCTGTACTAGGTTCTGATCATATAGCAGTGACCAAAGTCACATCCCTGTCTCAAAACGTTTACATTCTAGTGAAGGAGAAAGACACAAATAATTAGAGATATTGGAGGGAGATATGAAGAAAAAGCAAGCAGAGTAAGGGTATGTAAAGTGTTGACGGTGGTATTATTTTATCTTTTTTTTTTTTTGGCCACACCATGCAGCATATGGGATCATGCAGGATCTTAGTTCCACAGCCAGGGATCAAACCCGTGCCCCCTGCAGTGGAAGTGCAGAGTCTTAACCACTGGACCGCCACGGAAGTCCTAGGTGGTATTATTTTAAACAAAACAGTAAGGAAAGTCATCTCTAGAGGTGACACTTGAGTAGAGATCTGAATAAAGTGGGAAAGTTCTGGGTGAAAAAGGAGTGGCTAGAACAGAATGGTGAAGTGAGGTAACAAGGGACTAAATCATGTACGTCCTTATAGGCCAAAGTAAGGAGTCTGGCTTTCATTTTGTGTGATATGAGATCACTTGGGAGAGGAGTATTGAATAGAGGAGGGATATGATCTGACTTAGATTTTTTAACAAGATCCCTCTGGCTGCTGTGTTGAGAATAAACTATTGGGGACACGGGCAAAGGTAGAAGGACCTTTTAGGAGGCTACTGCAATAATTCTGGCCAGAGTAAGGGTGGCTTATTGTAGGGTAGGGGTGAAGATGGTGAGAAGTGCTCAGATTCAGGATATATTCTGTATGTGAAATGAACATGATTTTGCAGTCAGAACAGATGTGGGCGTGAACAGTTGAGTGGAAAGGTTGGGTTTACAGGGGAAATCGGGATTATGGCTTCGGACACACAAAGTTGCCAATTAGCGACATTCAGCTGGAGATGCTGATGCTGAAGAGGCTGTGGACGTCCCCTGCCGTATAAGTAAACATAAGGATTTTACAGCTATCAAGCCGTCAGTCACAGTAGCCACCCCCAACTGTGCACCCTGAGGGGGTTCAGGACGGAGAAAAACAGTTTACTAACCCTAGATAGTTAAGGTGCATATCAAAAGAATGATTTCAATGAGCCCAGACTCTTACATCTTCCCGTACATAGAAAGGTGGTAAATTCATTAACTTGAGATGTCTGGTTTTTCTTCAGTTAAGAGTAATCTTTTGATGTTAGGCTACCTGGGTTGTTATTTTGTTTTCGTTTTTTCAAAAACTCCTATATATCCTGGCTCCTCCCTTACCTCTTCCCAGTAGGCCCTCAGAGCTATATCAGAGGCTGTCTCCAGGCTTAAATCCTCAGCAAAATCCCGAAATAAAACACAATTCTCAACCTTTAGGTTGTGCTTTTTTTTTTTTTTAGTTAACAAGGCTATGGCTTATATGAATCCAGAGTTCACAGGACTGAACAAAACTGCAGACAAACACTTGGGATTGGTCTGTGTGCAATGGCATTGAAAGCAATGAGCCTGGATGAGGCAATCTGAAAGTGCTGGACAGAATCCCACCTCCAGAAGCAGCGAAGGGAAGAAGAGGGGAGACTCGCTAGGTAACATGCTGTAATGGGGCCATGAGGGTTCCATGAGGGGCGCAGCTGCCTCAAAGACGAAGTGCCTGGGTCTTAAAGAGGCTCACCAGGAGCTTGGAGGCGGGTTGGAAACTTTCCAGGTGGAGGGATCCTCTTTTGCAATGACACCGGCCTCAGGACAAGATACAATGGGTCTGGAAATGGCGGAAGCCGCAGCTGAGGTCAAGAGGATCGCGCGCGCCACCACTCCAGCCCACAGTGTCGTCGCGTCCCGAGGAACTTGGCCTCTCCGTGAATGTCCTCTCAGGCCGCGCGGGCACGGTAGCGACAGATCAGATCAAGCAGCGAAGCTATAACTACTGAGGCTGCCAATGCGTACGAAGCCGCCCACAGCCGGCCGAGTCTCGCGAGAGCGCGGCCTCCCCGGCCCAGCATGCCTCGCGCCGCCGCCGCTGGTGCTGCCGCCGCAGCCGCCGCCGCCGCAGCCGCCGCTGCAGCCGCCGCGCCGGGGCTTGAGGGCGGGAGGCTGGGGGAGGGTAGTGGAGCCGGCGCTGCCGCCATGTTGGGTCTGAGGCGGCTGCTGTAGGCGCCTACGGAGCAAGCGGGCGTGCTGAGCGGCCACAGCGGCGCGGGATCTGCCTCTCTGCGAGCGGCCGGGAGCGGCGGCGGCGGCGGCGCCATGAGCGGGGGCACCCCTTACATCGGCAGCAAGATTAGCCTTATCTCCAAGGCGGAGATCCGCTACGAGGGCATCCTCTACACTATCGACACCGAGAACTCTACCGTAGCTCTCGCCAAAGGTACGCCGGGGCGGGCCTCTGGGTGTGGAGCCGGGCCGGGCGCTCGGGGTTGCGCCCGGCTCTCGGCCCGCGACCTCCTCGCTCCCTCCCTACTCCCTCCGCCGTCCTCCCGAGCGGGGCCGCCCCCTTCCCTCCTTCCGGGCCCAGGCGTCGCGGGCTGGGCCGGGCCGCGGCCTTCCCCGGGCTCCCAGGCTTCTGCCCCAAGGTCCGCGCCTTCAATCCGGGGACTAAGGACCGGGAGCTGGGCGGGCACGGCGGCCCTGAAGTCCGAGAACGGGCCGAAGAACACGGAGATACGCGTCTTCCAACTCCGAAATTCGGTCTTAGCATCAAACAAAGCCTGAGTAGTCAAAGAATTTTTCCGCCTAGTCTTAGTTTAAAGTGCTGATTTGTTGATTCTCCGGCACCCATTTTCTCGCGTTCTTAATTTCAATTCGCTGCATATCCCTCAGGTGAACTGTAAGTGATGTGCCCAAACTTTGGATTTCCTCTGCGACGCAGACGGTCTCGAAATGCCATTGGTACCATGGAACAGATCACATCACACTTGTCTCCTGTGTGGTATTTACCTGTTAGACCGGAATCCTTCTCCAAACCTGTTGTGCAACCATCTCTTTAAAAATGTTTGCTGCTCTCGTTTCGGCCTTGTTTCTGGAAGCTCGGGGGAAAGAAGTGTTCAAGCTTTTTCCGGGACCCTTGTTCACAAGGCAGATCTGAGTGGTCAGTGGGCGCTGACCGACCCCCGTGCAGGCTCCCCGGGACAGAGTTCTGGGGTCGGGGAGGAAGCTGTTCTCCCCCAAATATTTAGCATCGCCACAGTCTTCTGGGTTTTGTTTCCGTTTACACGTCTGGGCTTTAGCTCCGCCGGGAAACCAGGAAGAAAATAAACTTTAGCTCCTGATCTTGAAAGAAACCTCACAAGTTTTTGGAACACTTAGGAGAGGGAAGCAAGATAACTAAGGTATTGATAATTTTCGCAGCACATGGTAGAGTTATAGAATGAATAGCATGGTAAGGAGAGAGGTACGGCGATAGGAAAAATATTTTCTAAATCTATTTTTTTAAAAAAGATTAATCTTTGACCCAGGAGAGTCATTTCGCGGTATCACGCAAGTATTTAGTGACATTTTTCTTGGATTCTCTGGTACATCCTTTTTAATAGCACTCGTGTTGGGACAAATCTTATATCTGGGTAGGGAGCCTTAAATTATTTTATCTTAATTTTCTTTCCTCTCCCCTCTCACCGACCCCCCCGCGTGCATATTTAGCTGTATAATGTTTTAATTTTTATGATTTTGTGAAATTGTGGAAAAGGTCCTCTACAGTTCTTGGTGAGAGCCACATACAAGCTGAAAACAGTATTTCTCTTTAAAGTGGTTTAATAGCTTTTTAAAAAGGCATTGTTTTACCTAATCTGAATTTTAAGGTGTCTTGCCAGTTCCTTCACTCCTCACAAAGAAAAAAATCTGTACATTGTAAAGATTGCTAATGTATTCATTTCAGTCTTTAAAAAAAATCTGTATACTCTTATGCAAGAACCTAAAAAGTCTGTATTTTAATAACGATCCACATTTTTACAAATTATCCTTTCAACAGCTTCTAGGGTCAGTGAACATTTTGTTAGTCTGTAATAGTTAAAATCATATGCAAAACATAATTTGTCTTTTTTATCATGACTTGATAAATATGTTATATAAGTACAGCAATGAAAATATTTTTTTAATCATTGAATTTATGTCTCTACTTATGGCTTTGATATTTAACCCCACATACATAATATATTCTTTTTTCTTAAGAAATCTGAGTTATTTAATGTGTAACAGAGGTTTGGGAATTTGTGTTTGCAAAAAATTGGAGTTATCAAATCTTGATATTATTCTACCTAGCGGTATCTAATCTAAAACTACTTTATAACTGTCCAGTCAACAACCGGGCACTTATTTCAAATTTCAAAATTAGAAGTGGGGTGTTTGGTCTTAAAATTTTAGAATTTACATGACTTATTGAGTAATTTGATATCTGAAATTCCACCTTTTTCAAAATTTGGATGAAGAGTGGCAGTATAACAGATTGAAGCCAGAAGTTTATTCATGGATTTTAGAATACTGTATGTTTAGAATACAGTGTGTATTTGGATTTAGAGATCCTTGTTAACTGTTTTTAAGCTATGGAGTGAGTTAATCTCTTTAACATTCTTAGAATTCTTTTTAGGATGTTAATTTTTTTCCTCTCTAGGGAGCTGTTTCTTTTTTTTTTCTTATTGTGAAATATAACCACACATGTTGAAAAGATAAGTAGATAAACAAAGATCTTTAAACAAAGATCCTTGTAACTACCATCCAGGGTAAGACAGGCATTGTCAACATCCCACAAGCCTTCCACCCCCTGCATCTTCCCATCAACTACTACCCTCTTAAACTAGATATAAATGTTATTCTGACATTCATAGTTTTATCACTTAAGTTTACATCTCTGAATGATAGAGTTTTGTCCGTGTTTGAACTTTATATAAATGGAATCATCTTGTATATATTTATTTTGGCTTTTGTTGGGAGATAGTATTCCGTCATGCATATGATATGTTTATTTCTGCAGTTGTTTTGGATATTCTGCAGTTGTTTAAATTGTTTACAGTTTTTGGCAATTATGAACACTGCCTTTGTGAACATTTGTGTTTGAGTTTACTGATGCATGTTTACGTAATTTTCTTTATGGTGTATACTTTGAATTGCAGGATCATGGGGATTGTGTGTCTTTATTAGATAATGACAAACAGTTTTCCAAAGTAGTTGTTTACTAGTTTTTATTTCAATTATTAGTACAGTATATGAAAGTTATAGTTGTTCCACATCCTTCAACAATAATATTTAGTATAAGGTATTTTATGTTTTCGTTCTATCCAATCTGGTGGGTATGTATTTGTACCTGGTTTTAATCTCCCTGATTACTAATGAGGTGAACACCTTTTCATATCTTGGTCATTTGGATTTCATCTTTTCGTGAAGTGCCTTTGAAATCTTTTGCCCATTTTCCTATTGAATTGCATGTTTTTTTCTAGAGTTCAATATTTAGAATATGAATCCTTTGCTGGATGTATCTGTTACAAGTATCTTTTCCCATTTAATGGTTTCTTTTGGTGAATAGAAGTTCTTTTAATGTAGACATGTTTATCACTCTTTTCCATTATGGCTAGTGTTTCTTTTCCTTTTTTTTAAAGGAGTTTTTCCCTATCCCAAGTCATGGAGTTACTTTGATTATCTTTTCAAAACTTTTTTATTTTGCCTTTTCGCATTTAGGTCTATAATACGCCTGTAATTAATTTTGTATATATTGTGAGGTATTTAAATCTTTAAATTTAGTAAGGGCATCACTTGGCTTATATGATCCAGATTATAATTTAGATTCTTTACTTGGATGTTACTTACAATTTAAATCCATCTGGAACTATAAAATAGTCCTGAAATTTTGGACTATTTCTGCTTGATGTAGTATGTAATTAGGGTGACCATATGGCCTGGTTTGCCCTCGTGGAAAGTCCTTGTTTGTGCCTGTTATTCTGGCATAATGGTTAAAACATCCCTTTTCTCTCTTGAAAATGTTGCAGTTTGGATAATAAATTGTATGGTCACACTGTATATAATCAAAAGCCCAATCCCAGAGGTACTGCTGAATGGGTGATGTCTTTTATTTTCTGCTAGAGATTTCACAGACTAGCTCTAGTTCTATAAAGTGAAATTGAGGTAAGTTTGATGAACTTTAATACTCAGTCTTCTAAATCAATGTCAGGAAGTTTTAAAGGCAACCTAGAAAGACTTTAATGTAGGTCTAAGTATGTTAGTAGATAACCTGGGCTGTAGTTTGTTTCTTATAGTCTTTGTCATAGCTCTGCGTTTTTTTTCTTCCTAATACTGATCATGACCTACACATAATCATCTTTGTTTATTTGCATGTGTTTATTGTCTCCACCTTCGCTCCCCACGTAGAGTCTGAGCTCCTGGGATGAATGAATATTTATTAAATGAATGAATAAATGGAAGTTAATTAGCATTTTAGTTTATTAATCTTATAGAAGTCTCTTGGGGATATCTCCAAATTCCATGTTCACAATTGTATCTCTCTTTAAAATTAAAATACATAGGTATGTTCCCTCCCCCAACAGTAAGAAATTTTGGAGAATAGGGATATAAGAGGAAAAAATCTTATGACATGATTCAAATGACATTGTTGGGGAGACAGAGTTTCACCTTATGACTCAAGCTCAATTATAGTTTTCATTTAAAATTTAAGAGAAGAATCAGTTCAGGACATTTGAGGGAATTGCAAAGTGATGACATGCATCAATAGTTTGTGGGATACTTCCAATTGTATTTGCACCTGTGTTTGTGAATATGACGCCCAGACACATACTAGATCCTGGATACTAAGAGATTTCGCACAGAATGGAAGCTTCGTGAAGGCAGAGAGTTTTGTCTCATTCATTGCTCTATCCTCAGTACCTGGAATAGTGCCTGGCACATAGCAGACCCTTGATAAATATTTGAATAAATGAAAAGGATACTTGTAGTTATTGAAGGTTTCTAATTATGGGAATCTCAAAGTTGGAGGAAGTTTACATTTCCTATAAGCATTATATACGTAGATTTTAAAAGTATTTAAATAAAATTAAATGAAATTCTTATGTAACATATATTTAGTTAGCTGTACCTGGATAATATACCCCTCAAGTGAAAACCAGGTTGCCACTGAATTAGGAAAAGAGACTTTGTGAAGAAGAATGATTATATAAGCCAGCTGCTTTTAAAATGATTTGTTTTTAAAATCAAGTGACTGGTGGAGGAATATAAAAGTGGGTAAATTGGCAATGGATTATTTCCTTACTCATCTGCTAAGTCTTGCCCATTGGCATAGCTTACCTACTTCTTGACTGTTGATTAGCCACATAGTCATAAACTTCAGAGAGTGGGAGAGTTTTGTATGATGGATGAAATGCCTGTGAAGTGCTTTATTGATTTCTTGCATTCTCGCATGAGTTGGAGATCCAAATCTAGCAATTCACAAAATCACTACCTAGAACAGCAAAGATCCAGTGAAACTTAATGCTGCGATTTCTTTTGGTCGTCCTATTTAGTGAGGTTGCCAGAACTTGGAGCCTTGGAAACAGTTTGTTGTTGTTGCATACATAGTCCGCAGAAATTCTTGGTAATTCTGGGAGTCTCGGGTCAAGTGCCAAAAACTAACTGTACATTTTCCAGTGGAGTAAAATAAGCCGTGACTTTCTGAATCAGAAGTAAAGAAAACAACGTAAAGCCTGAAGAAAATAATAGTAGAAGGAAGGAAATATTAAGAGTAAAGAGATCTTACCTGTGCATGACACATAGCAAGAATTTTATATTTAACTCAGTGCCAAAGTAATAATAGCAGTAACTGTAGATAGTTTAACTTGAATTTATTACTCCATGATAGAAGGTGTTTTCTATGGAAACAATTTACCTTTTATTTATGATGCTTTAAAGTAATACTTCAGTTAGCCATTTTAAAAACTGGATATCCTTGAAGTACGTTTTTTTAATGGATAAAGTGTGAGTTAGTCTGTAAAATATTTTATTCACAAGGATTTTATTCTAGTTTTGTGAGGTGTTCGTTTCTGAAAGAAAATGTGACCCAAAAGGCCAGTTGGAATACTTAGTAGCTCTTTGACCTTGGACAAGTAATTTAACGTTAGCTTTAACTTCCATCTTTTAAATAAGGATAATAACGCCCATCTTTCAGAGTCATTCTCAGAATTAAATGAGATAATATCAAAAGTTAACTGTTGGGCTTCCCTGGTGGCGCAGTGGTTGAGAGTCCGCCTGCTGATGCAGGGGACACGGGTTCGTGCCCCGGTCTGGGAATATCCCACATGCCGCAGAGCGGCTGGGCCCGTGAGCCATGGCCACTGAGCCTGCGCTTCCGGAGCCTGTGGGGCCACAGCAGTGAGAGGCCCGCATACCGCAAAAAAAAAAAAAAAAAGTTAACTGTTTTATTGTAGGTGCTTGACAGGGAGTAGCTATCTCAGTGTTATTTCCAACCACTGTCTCCATCTTTGTCTAGGTACCCGAACTCCATCAGTCATTCAGATCTATTGTAGTCTATAGTCTGTTGATCTTACTACCTTTCACTGCCCCACACTCCCCTCATAACTTTACTTCCTGCTTTAATTCCACAAGGAGTTGTTACAGTCAGTACAGAGCATATACTGTCAATCCCCCTTTCCCTCTCCCACTTTCTTGTACAAGTGTCAACACAGACATGCTGGCCAATTTCACTGTACGTTTATGTTCACTAAGCCCAGCGGTCATGGCTACTTCCCATATATATATACTGTATTTCCATAGTCCATTCGTTCCATTTTTCTGCATGACTATTCCATTCCTTGTTTTCCTCAGACTTCCACCACCTCTTCCCCCATCTTCACTTTCAGCCTGTGAACCTTGCTTCCTATTTAATTGAGAAGAGAACAGCAAACAGAAGAGAATTTTTATCAACTCATCCCACATGTACCTAGTTACCTGCATCTGCCCCAAACCTCTCCTTTTCTCTGGTCAATATAGATAAACTGTTCTCTCTAAGGCCACCCTTCCACTTGTGCAAGATTTCATCCCTTCTTGATGATTCAAAGACATCGCTCTAGCAGTTCTCTACTCTCTCTCTCCTATGTATTCAGTTTTTCTTTTTCTACCAGATCCTTCCTGTCTACTCACAGATATGCTGTTATTTCACCCATCTTAAAAACAGCAACAACAAAAAAGCACTACTCTTAATGCAGTTCTTCTTTGTTATCTACTGCCCCATTTCTCCCCTTCCCTTTGCACCAGAACTCCTTGAAGGAGTTGTCTACATTAAGGTTACCAAAGACTTCCATGTTGCTAAATTCAGTGGTTGGTTCCTATTCTCAGTCTACTTGACTGATCAGCAATATATGGCACAATTGATCTCTTCTTGTAACAGTTTTTTCACTTGATGTTATCCTAGTTTTCTCTAATACCTCACTGGTTGCATCTCAGTCTCCTTTGCTGATTCTTCAACTCCTAAACCTCCAAATGTTGGAGCATGCCAGGGCTTAGTTCGTAACTTCACTCTCTCGTTCTCTCTCTCCTCTCTCTTTTTTCTTTTCTGTTGTTTACAAGTTATTTCCTTATTTTATCATCTGCACTCTTCTCTTGATGACTCTTCTCTTCATGACTTCAAATACTATCTATAGATTACTGTTATTTCCAACCTGTACCCCTCCTCTGAACTCCTGACTTGTATATCCATCTGCCTCCTTAACATCTCCACCTGGAAGGATGTCTACTAGGCATCTCCCATTCAGCATGTCCCAAACCTGTTTCTCCATCTAATCGAATGACAACTTATTCTTTTAGTTGGTAAGATCAAAAACCTTTGAGTCATCCTTAATTTCTCTGCCTCTCACAGCTCATACGTGTTTCTGATCCTGTCAGCTCTAATTTCAAAATATATGCAGAATTTTACTTCTTACAACCTCTACCGCTTTACTGTTCCATTATCTCTCACCAGTCTATTCAGAGACATTCAGGGATTCCTGTTTCTTGTTTACAAGTTGACCTCTTAGTTGACTCTCTTTTTCCCCTAGTATTGCAGGGCAGGGGTGGGGGGATGTGTGGGTGGAAAATTTTCTTAGTGAACCTATCTTTTTGTTGATTACTTGATTGGCTGGCTATATTGTTACAAATTCAGAATTTTTTTTCTATGGAGCTTTGAAGTTATTGGAATGTTGTGTTCTCACATGCTGGTGTTGCTGATGCCAGTCTGATTCTCAGTCACTTGTCTCTCTGGAAGCTTTATTCTTGAGTTAAGAAACGTTGCCACACTGGCATGTTTTTTTCCTGAGTGGTTCTCTGTGGATCTTGTAAATCTTGAAAAAACAATCTTTTTTTTTTTAAATTGGGGTATAGTTGTTTTACAATGCTGTGTTAGTTTCTACTGTACAGTGAAGTGGAGTTCCCTGTGCTATACAGCAGGTTCTTATTATCTATTTTATACATATTAGTGTATGTATGTCAATCCCAATCTCCCAATTCATCCCACCCCTCCAACTGCCGCTTTTCCCCCTTGGTGTCCATACATTTGTTCTCTACATCTGTGTCTCTATTTCTGCCTTGCAAACCGGTTCATCTGTACCATAATAAATTTACTGTAACCTAATAAATTTACTCTCTCTGTCTGACTCTCAGATTAGTTTTTCTTCCACCCTGGTGTTTTTTGTTTTGTTTTTTAATTCCTATTGGATACATTTATTTTTAATTAATTAATTTGCTCTTAGAAATATTTTTATATCTCTGTCTGTGGGTTATATGTTTGGAAGATTAAAATAGAAAAACCAACCACAAGGAAGAATGCCCAACAAAGCAAGCTTAGAGAGTCAAGATTAAATTTAGACTGCAGATTGGACATGCTTCTACTTTTTCTTCCTGTTTATAAGTCCTACTAAAACTACATGAGAAGGCCTTTTTTTAAAGACATAAACCCATAAAGGACAAAGTAGATTTGGAAAGGAGACAACAGCCACAAAATTTTGGAGGCTGAAAACAAATGGATGAGTTTAAATGTCTTCTTAGCAGTACTTAGAAAGCTGCAGCCTAAGTAGGCAGTGGGTAAAGCCACGAAGTAAACCTGATTTGCACCCAAACTCCTAAAAGTCTCAGGAATTGGCATCATTATGTGCAATGGAAACAAGGACTATAGTAATTAGGTAAGATAGAGGTAAAAACTGGAAGATTAACTTGAAATTTGTTTCAACAGTGGTCAGATTTCCAAAGCCCCTTTTGCATTTTACACAACTGGATAGCCATTCCTTTCCAACCCTGGTGCTCTCTGGTGAGGGTAAACTAGAGGTTCTGGAGAAACCTTAGCACATATGGGAGCAGAGATACCTACCACACTAAAGACAGCATGGAGCACATGGGGCATAAGGGAAGCTTGTATCTGCCTGGTGCTTATTATATCCATTCAAGAGAATTACTGAGCGCCTACTATGACTATATGTTAAACACTATGCTAGGTGCTAGTAAACAAAAGAGAGCAACAGAGACAAGGTTCTTGAGGACCCAGCAGCTAAGTTAGGGCCTGACAGATAGTCACAATTAGCCACATGAAGAGGATATCTAGGAAGAAGTGTCCAATCCTTGGTCACAGGGAGTTTGCAGTCTGTCAGGGAAGTGAACAGAGACAACTACAACACAAAGTCCAAGACTTATCCTTACCCACAACACCTTGCAACTCACCTGAGGTAGGACCACACTAGTTGTCATTTAGGTCTTCAGATCAGTCAAGTTCCTTCAGATTTGTGGCCTTTTCACAAGGTTCTCTTGACTGGAATGTTCTTCCTTCTTACATGGCTGTTGAAGAAATGGAACAAAGCAACAGATTGATAATGAAATCACAAACGAAAGAGAAGGACTAACCGCTCTGGAAGGCTCAAGTCCCAAGGAAAATGTGTCAGATGACAGATTCAAGCACTCCGTCCCCTTTTATTTTGCTTCTTTCCACTGCTACATTTACCTTTGTTTATTCCGTTTGTCATTTGAATGACATGCGAACAAGTCTGAGTTTTCTTGGTGGATTGTAAGGAGCCACGGAAAGTTTTTGGCCAATAAAGTGATGTGTCAGAGTCCAGGTTTAGGAAGTTTATGCTGACAGCATTGTGCAAAAATTGGGGGTGAGGGACAATATGAGCGAACAATATTGAGTTCGGTTGGAATATTTTAAGAGTTTGGGAAAGAAGAAATACAGACCTAAACTAGTTAAAATAGAGAAGAAAGAGCAGATACATGAGAAATTAGGAGAATGGGTTGGCCTTTAAAGAATTGAACAAGGAACAGGGAGGAATCGAATGGTGGTACCTATAATGGTTCCTATTGACCAAAATTGGGAATGGATCAGGAGGGAATCAGGTTTATACTCCTAGATTCTGCTTCAGTATCACCACCCCTGCAAAGCCTTCCTTGATTACCCTAGTCAGGAAGTGTTCATTGCATCTTCTGTGTTCGTGTTTTACCTTCTATTTTCTTTTTGTGCTTATCAAGCTTTTCTTATCTTTCATTACTAGACCTCAGCATCTTTCCCCCCCTTGTGTCCCTTGTGCATAGCAAATTAACTGTTGATCACATAAAGAATTATTATTTCTGAAAATTCTCCTCGGTCAGAAAATGTGTGGTTGAACTTGACATTTAATAGGAAAAGACAGTATGATAAATTAAGACAGTATTGAGAATATTTTATTCTCTCAGATTAGTAATAATAAGTATAAACAAATTTTCTTTTGCCATCCTGTGCTTTATAGAAATGTTTCAGGATCTACAATTTCAAAGAGGTCCTTATTTATGTGTTTTGCATTATTACTGTTGTTTTGCATCACCATCTAAATTTTCAAATTGCTTTCTGGTTTTACAATTCTCTCTTCATGGCACTCTTTCTAAATTCTTATTCTCACTAGTCGTTATTCCCTTGAGCTCAGTCTGAAATTCTCATGGTTGAGCAAAGATATGTCTGAGTAAATCTGCATGTATTAGTAATCCAACAGGAGGAAGCAAGTGAAGTTGCAAGTAAGACTGAGCAAGGTCTCAAACCTATAATCGTGGAAGATGACATTGGGTTAAAAGAAATGTATGGATCTTACTTCCCCCAAGACTGCAAGGAAGAGGGGAGAAGATGAGTGAAGATAATGAAATGTATTAATGAAAAAGACAAGACCATTTGGAGTCTTTTTAGTCAAACAGGAGTTTACTTTTAGAATTAAGTGATAAGGAGTTGGTTTTAAGAATATGTTTGAAAAGGTGAGAGGAAAGTCATCTGGGCTGTGAACTCTGTTATCTTAGAGTCACCAGTGACTGGCATGTGACAGCGCTGAGGAGATTGAGAATATTGCGGAGAGGTCAGTAGTAATGTCTCTATTAGGGATGACAAGTATATAGTGGGTACAGGAAGAGATTACAGAGGCTGGGGACAGATGTTTTTATTCAGCGCAGTAATATTCCCTAATAGAAGGAAAGTAGTGTGAAGAATGGACCAAAGGAGAAAGTGCAGGTGTGCAGAAGGCGGAGGTTTGTGGTGACAGGCTGTGGTATGATTCAAAGTCCAGGCCTGTGGAATCTTATTTTTTAAAGCTCCCCGCCCAAGTAAAAAAAATCCAGAGCTGCTTACTACTGTCCTGCTGTCAGGGTCTGTGTAGGGTAGTACATTTTGGAGAGATAGCTTGATGAGTGAAGATATTTTAATATTTAAATAATTAAACCTTGTATTAAACCCTTATATAACAGCTATTCCAAATATATAGTATCGCAAATAGTTTCAGCAAAAGTTTATATATGATACTGGATTTGCACCAAGCACTGTACTTAAGGATAAATATTGGATATTGGATTTGCACCAAGAACTGTACTTAGGGATAAATATCAGAAGGAGAAAAAAAAATACCAAGTGCAGCTTTTAAATCCATGTGCTGTTTTTTCTGTTTGCCCATCCTATTGATGTCCAGCTATTTCTTTTTGCTGTAAATAGTCATTTTCCCATTTTATTCTAAGTAGGTTTATTGTGTAACTTAATTCAATTCCTTTGGTATTAAACAGTGCTCAGCAATTTTGGAAATAGCTTACTTAGTAGCTTTTTCCACTGTAGAATTTATTCAAGAAATATTTAAAATCAAAACTACCATGAGGTATCACCTCACACCAGTCAGAACGGCCATCATCAAAAAACTACAAACAATAAATGCTGGAGAGGGTGTGGAGAACAGGGAACCCTCCTGCACTGTTGGTGGGAATGTAAATTGATACAGCCACTATGGAGAACAGTATGGAGGTTCCTTAAACTAATAATAGAACTACCATACAAACCAGCAATCCCAGTACTGGGCATATACCCTGAGAAAACCATAATTCAAAAAGAGTCATGTACAACAATGTTCATTGCAGCTCTATTTACAATAGCCAGGACATGGAACCAACCTAAGTGTCCATCGACAGATGAATGGCTAAAGAAGATGTGGCACATATATACAATGGAATATTACTCAGCCACAAAAAGAAACAAAATTGAGTTATTTGTAGTGAGTTATTTGTAGTGAGGTGGATGGACCTAGAGTCTGTCCTACAGAGTGAAGTAAGTCAGAAAGAGAAAAACAAATACCGTATGCTAACACATATATATGGAATCTAAAAAAAAAAAAAAAAAAGTTATGAAGAACCTAGGGGCAGGATGGGAATAAAGACGGCAGACATAGAGAATGGACTTGAGGACACGGGGCGGGGGGGAAGGGTAAGCTGGGAGGAAGTGAGAGAGTGTCATTGATATATATACACTACCAAATGTAAAATAGATAGCTAGTGGGAAGCAGCTGCATAGCACAGGGAGATCAGCTAGGTGCTTTGTGTCCACCTAGAGGGGTGGGATAGGGAGGGTGGGAGGGAGACGCAGGAGGGAGATTTGGGAATATATGTACACATATAGCCGATTCACTTTGTTATGCAGCAGAAACTAACACACCATTGTAAAGCAATTATACTCCAATAAAGATGTTTAAAAAAAAAAAGAAATATTCAAATGTCAGCAATATGTAGGGCACTGTGTTAGATACTGTGGTAGTTAACAAAGATACAGATCTTTGTCCTGAAGATCTTTCACTTTTAGAAGAGGTAGGTATATCCAATGGTAGAATACTGTGTGATTTTTAGAGGAAGAATGTGTTACTTCCATCTGGGAATATCACTGGTGGAGTTGTGTGATGGCTAGTGTTGTGTCAATTTGGCTGGGCCACAGTGCCCAGATATTTGGTCAAATATTCTGGACCTTTCTGAAGGTGTTTTTTTAACCAGATTAATATTTAAATTACTGGACTTTAAAGTAAAGCATATTTACTCTCCATGATGTGGGACGTGGGTGGGCCTCATCCAGTCAAGTTGAAGGCCCTAATAGAACAAAGACTGACCTCCTCTGAGCAAGAAGGAATTCTGCCAGCAGACCACCTTTGGACTCAAACACAACTCTTTTCCAGGTCTCCAGCCTGCTGGCCTACTCTGCACATTTGGGATTTTCACATGAGCCCAATTTCTTAAAATAAATCTCTCTGTGTCTGTGTGTGTATACGTGCATCCTGTTGGTTCTGTTTCTCTGGAGAACCATGAGGAATACAAGTAGTATCCAAGCTGAAATTTAGGATAGGTCAGATGTGGGGAGGAGTTTTGGTAGAGGATGGAAAACCTGCTCCGTGTATGGAGAATAATGAGCTTGGTTGGAACTTAAGTTTGGGTAAGTGTCTGGGACCAGGTCTTACAACTGATACTTGACAGGAGTTTTAACTTTAAGACTACATCAGGGGAATTCCCTGGTGGTGCAGTAGTTAAGAATCCGCGTGCCAATGCAGGGAACACGGGTTCGAGCCCTGATCTGGAGAGATCGCACATGCCGCGGAGCAACTAAGCCCATGTGCCACAGCTGCTGAGCGTGCGCTCTAGAGCCCGTGAGCCACAACTACTGAAGCCCATGTGCCTAGAGCCCGTGCTCTGCAACAAGAGAAGCCACCACAGTGAGAAGACCATGCACTGCAACAAAGAGTAGCCCCTGCTCACCGCAACTAGAGAAAGCCTGCGCGCAGCAATGAAGACCTAACGCAGCCAAAAATAAATTAATTAATTAATTAAAAAATAATATATATTTTTTAAAACGACACTATAAATGTTATTCTAGATTTCCATTTGAACTTAGCCTTAGTTTCGCAACTAACTTTTGGACATTTCTTGAATGATTCAACCTTTTGTTTATTGCTCTCCCATTTTAGTATTCAACAGACTTATTTTTCTTTTTCATCAGTCAGTATTAGAGCCTAATTTATAATTTTTAGTTTGTGTCCAAAAGTTAAGCCTTGGGACTTCCCTGGTGGTCCAGTGGTTAAGACTGCGCCTTCCATTGCAGGGGGTGCAGGTTCAATCCCTGGTCAGGGAGCTAAGATCCCACATGCCTCAGGGGGGCTGAAAATCCAAAACATAAAGCAGAAGCAATATTGTAACAAATTCAGTAAAGACTTAAAAAAAAAAAAGTTAAGGCTTTTGGAAAATATTAATGTTATTTTGAGGATGGTAACCATACTTGACTATGGACATATTTATCATTTAAACTTAGAAAGCTTTGGTATTTTATAATGGACGTATTGTATTGGGAATTTGGTCACTATAGCTCTTCCCTGTAGTCATGTACTATGACTATGGGTATGGGTGTTAATATACTGTTAACCAGGTTTGACAGTGTGATATTTGAGCTTGCCTTGATTTAGAGATAGAGATATTTTAGATAAATGATTTTGCCAGAACTTTGACCCTATCTCTTTTTTTAAAAAAGAGTATCATGGTATACATTTTTATTAATAAATCTTTGCTATTTGTAGCCAGAGTGGGGAATTGATTATATTCTTTTAAGACTAATAGAAAAAAAAAGTATTTTCCCTACTTCCCCCTGTTTTGAACACTGGCCTAAAATTTGGGCTTTTCTAGTTTGGGGAATAAGAAAAACTAGAATACTTATTAAAGCAAGGTAACAACATGATGAAGTTGAGAATATAGAGGACAACCACGCCTAGTTTTAACATTCTCATCCAACTATTATTATCATTTTGTGTATTCTCTTACCAGCTATATTTGTAGGGATGTGTGTGTGTGGTTTTTTGTTTTTGTTTTTGTTTTGTCTCACCGTGTGGCATGTGGGATCTTAGTTTCCGTACCAGGAAGACCAGGGCTTGAACCCGTGCCCCCTGCAGTGGAAGTACAGAGTCTTAACCACTGGACTGCCAGTGAAGTCCCGGTGTATGTTATTGATGTGAAATTCATATAACATACAATTAACCATTATAAAGTGTATGATTCAGTGGCATTTAGTTTAGTCACAGTGTTGTGTAACCGCTACCTCTCCTTAATTTCAAAACTTTTTCATCACCTTGGGAAAATACCCCTTACCCATTAAGTAATTCCCTCCCCATTTCCCCGCCTTTCCTCAATAACCACTAATCTGCTTTCTGTCTCTCTGGCTTTTCCCATTCTGGATATATTATGTAAAAGGGATTGTATAATAGGTGACTTTTGTGTCTGTCTTCTTTCACTTAGCATAATGCTTTGGAGCTTCTTTCTAGCTGTAACATGTATCAGCATTTTGTTTTTTGGTTTTTTTTTTTTTTTTGCGGTACACGGGCCTCTCACTACCGTGGCCTCTCCCGCTGCGGAGCACAGGCTCCGAACGCGCAGGCTCAGCGGCCATGGCTCACGGGCCCAGCCGCCCCGCGGCATGTGGGATCCTTCTGGACCGGGGCACGAACCCGTGTCCCTGTGTCCCCTGCATCAGCAGGCGTACTCCCAACCACTGCGCCACCAGGGAAGCCCTGTATCAGCATTTTGTTCCTTTTTATGGCTGGATAATACTCGTTTGTGTGTGTGTGTGTGTGTGTGTGTTTGTGTGTGTGTGTGTGTGTGTGTGTGTAAAAAACACAGTTTGTTCATCTGTTGATGGGCATTTGGGTAGTTTCCAACTTTTGACTATTATGAATAATACTACTTGAAACATTCATTTCTGTGTGGACATAGGTTTTTTATATATGAGTGAAATTGCTGAGTCATTTGGTTATTATATGTTTAGTTTTTTGAGGAACCACCAAGCTATTTTCCACAGCAGCTGCACCATTTCACATTTCTACCAGCAGTGTGCAAGGGTTCCTATTTCTCCACATCCTCGTCAATATTTGTTATTTTCTGATTTTATTACTAAAGCCATCCTGGTAGTTGTGAAGTGGTATTTCATGTTGGTTTTGATTTGCATTTCCATAATGACTTATGATATTAAACATCTTTTCATGATCTTGTTGGCTATTTGTATATCTTCTTTTGAGAAGTGTCTCCAAGTTTTTGCTCATTTTTAATTGGATTGTTTGTCTTTAACAATTTGTTGAGTTCTTTATATATTCTACATATTAAACGCTTATATATGACTTACAAACATTTCTCTTATTTCATAGCTTGTCTTTTAATATTCTTAATACTGTTTAAGAAGGGGTTTAATTTTTATGAAGGGTTTAATTTTTATGAAGTCCAATTCATCTGTCTTTTTCTTCTGTCGCTGTTGCTTTTAGTGTCAAATCTAAGAATCCGTTGTCAAATTCAGGGTCATAAAGATTGCTCCTATGTTCTCTTAATATTTTTATAGTTTTGGCTCTTATATTTAGGTCACTGACCCACTAAAAGAAAAATTCTGTGTTTCTCTTCCATTCTAGCTTCCAAATTGTGGGTGGGGGGGGGTTCCCACATCAATCAATTCTCCAACTCCTTGGGCACCAACTGGGTGTCCTACAATTTAACTCAATTCTGACACTGTCTATCTGAAGTTAGCGTCAGATACCACAGGTTAAGGGCTCAGTTCCATAAGACTTCCCCCCACCCACTCCCCACAGCAGTCTCAAGGCCCAGCTTGTGACCTGTATTTTTAACCAACTGGTTATAAATTGGGGGTTGCCACAACCCCTTCCTTGGTTTGATCATTTTCTAGAACAGCACACAGAACTCAGGAAAACAGTTTACTTGTTAGATTACTGGTTTATTATAAAAGGATACAACTCAGGAACAGTCGGATGAAAGAGATGTAGAGGGTAAAATGTGGGAAGTGGTGCCGAGCTTCCGTGCCTTCTGTAGGCACATCACCCTCCCAGCACCTCCACATCTTTACCAACCAGGGAGCTCTCCAAACCCCATAGTTTACAGATTTTTATGGAGGCTTCATCACATAGGCGTGATCAATTATTAACTCAATCTCAAGTCCCTCTCCCTCCTTAGAGGGTAGGAGGTGAGGCTGAAAGTTTCAAGCTCCTTATCATAGCTTCATCTTTCTGATGTCCAGCCCCCTTCCTGAAGCTATCCAGGAGTTCACCAAGAGTCTCCTCATTAGAGCAAAAGATGCTCTGATATCACCCAGGAAATTCCAAGAGATTTAGGAGCTCTATGTCAGAAGCCAAGGTCAAAGACCAAACATTAGAGCAAAAGATGCTCTTAGTACCTTTATCTCTTAGGAAATTACAGAAGTTTTAGGCACTCTGGCCAGGAGCTAGAAATAAAGACATATATATATATATATATGTGTGTATTTCTTATGATATCTTAATATCACACCCACTTAGGGATAATTTTTGTATATGGAGTAAGGTACGATTTCACCCTCATTCTTTCACATTTATCTAGTTGTCCCAGAACTTTTTTATTATTATTATTTTTTTTTGCTGTACACGGGCCTTTCACTGTTGTGGCCTCTCCCGTTGAGGAGCACAGGCTCCGGACGCGCAGGCTCAACAGCCATGGCTCACGGGCCCAGCCACTCCGCGGCATGTGGGATCTTCCCGGACTGGGGCACGAACCCATGTCCTCTGCATCGGCAGGCGGACTCTCAACCACTGCGCCACCAGGGAAGCCCAGAACATTTTTTGAAGAGACTGTTCTATTATCCCTGTTGAACAGTCTTGGACCCTTGTCTAAAATTAATTGGTCATAGATATTTGGGTTCATTTCTGGACTCTGTATTCCATCCCATAAATCTATATGTCTGTCATTATGCCAATACCACACTATTTTGACTACTGTAGCTTTGTAGTAGATCTTGAAATCAGGAAGTATGAGTCCTCCAATGTTTTCAAAATTCTTTTGTCTATTCAGGCTCCCTTGAAGTTCCATATAAATTTGAGAGTTAGCTTTTCCATTTCTGGGGGAAGGGGGAAGGCCATTGTAATTTTGATAGAGACTGCACTGAATCTGTAGATCACTTTGGGGAGCATTGTAATCTTAAGTCTTCCAATCCATGAACCTGGGATGACTTTCCATTTATTTAGGTCTTCAGTTTCTTTCAGCAACATTTTGTAATTGTTAGTGTACAAGTTTTTTACCTCCTTGGTTAAATTTATTCTTAGAAATTCCTTTGGATGCTGTTGTAAGTGGGATTGTTTTCTTAGTTTCCTTTTTGGATTGGTCATTGTTGGTAGGTAGAAACACGACTGATTTTTGTGCTGATGTTGTACCTGTAACTTTGCTGACTTCATTTATTAGCTCTAGTAGTTTTTTAAAAAATAGATTTTATGGACTTTTCTATATTTGGGAATTGTGTCATCTGCAAAAAGAGTTTTACTTCTTTCTTATTTGGATGCCTTTTTTTTCTTTTTCTTGCCTAATTGTGCTGGCTAAGTCTTCTAGTACATTGTTGAATAGCAGTGGTGAAAGTGGACATCCTTGTCTTGTTTCTGTTCTTAGGGGAATGTTTTCTGTCTTTCACCACTGAATGTGATGTAAACTGTGGGTTTTTCATATATGCCCTTTATCATGTAAAGTAAGTTTTCTTCCTTTCCTAGTTTGCTAAGTATTTTTACCATGAAAGGGTGTTAAATTTAACAACCGCTTTTCCTGCATCTATTGCAGTAAACCTGTGGGGTTCCCCCCTACCTTGGTCTATTAATGTGGCATATTACATTGAATTTTTTTGTGTGTTAAACCACCCTTGCATTCTTAGAATAAAATCCCAGTTGGTCATGGTTTATAGTCCTTTTAATGTACTGTTGAATTCAGTCTGCCAGTATTTTGTTGAGGGTTTTTGTGTCTGTATTCATAAGAGATATTGGTCTGTAGTTTTCTTACAGTATCTTTGTCTGTCCTTGGTGTCAGGGTAATGCTGGCCTAATAGAATGTGTTAGGAAGTGTTCCCTTTTCTTCTGTTTCTTTGGAGAGGTTTGAGTAGGATTGATGTTAAAATGTTTAGTAAAATTCACCAGTGAAACTGGACCTGGTTCTTTGGAGGTTTTTGATTACTGGTCCAGTCTCTTGTTGGACCTGTTAAGACCTGTTGAGATTTTCTATTTCTTCTTGAGTCAGTTTTGGTAATTTGTATGTTTCTGGGAATTTTTCTTTTTTGTCTAGTTTATCTATTTTGTTGGCATACGTTGGCATACGTTGTCTGTAGTATTCTCTGAGTCTTTTAATCTCTATAAAGTTGGTAGTAATGTCCTTGCTTTCATCTGATTTTAGTTATTTACATCTGCTCATCTTTTTCTTTAGTCAGTCTAGTCTAGCTAAAGGTTTGTCTATTTTGTTGATCTTTTCAAAGATGATTCTGTTTTTCTGTTCTCTATGTTGTTCATCTCATCCCTAATCCAGTATAATTTCCTTCCTTCCTTCTGCTGGATTTGGGTTTAGTTTGTTCTTTTTCTAGTTTCTTAATAAAGATCATTTGAGATTCTTTTAGTGTAGCATTTATAAATTTCCTGCTTGAGTATGGCATTCTCTACATCCCCTGATTTTGGCAGGTGGTATTTTCTTTTCCAATTGTCTTCAGATTTTTCTTAATTTCCCTAGTGATTTCTTCTTTGACTTATTGGTTCTTTAAGAGTCAGTTTAATTTACACGTACTTGTGAATTTTCCAGTTTCCCTTCTATTATTAATTTCTAGCTTCATTCCACTGTGGTCAGAGAATACTTCATAAAATTCAATCCTTTTCAATTTATTGAGAGTTGGTTTTGGCCTAAAATTTGGTCTGTCCTGAAAAATGTTCCATGTGCAATTTAGAATAAAGTACATTCTGCTGTTGTTGAGGGGGGAAAGGATATGCTAACTCTTCTAAATGCCTTCACCAGCACTACTAGAGAAGCCACTTGTGCCCTGCCCTTGAGGGTTGAAACAATGGCCAGCCTCTGTGCTGGGCCCTCAGTGAATTTTCAGGCAGATCATGTCATACAACCCTAATTTTTTGGAGGACAGGATCCCTGTTGCCCACCTGGCATCAGCAAGCTGCACCAGAAACATGGGCCACTGTCCCCACAGCTGCCCTTGACAGAGATGGGAGATGATGAATGGTAATAGCCAGCCACTCTGCAAAATGCCAGAATTCACCAAAGGTTACTGCCTCTTTCTTCATTAGGTGCTCCCTTGGATGCTACAGGCATTTGACTAGATTCCATAGTTCCACAAAGGTTAATTCAGACTGTTTGCCAGCCCAATAGTTGTTTGGGTGGAGGGACCAATTCCTGGATCTTCCTACTCTACCATTTTCCATGATGTCACTCACATATATGTTTTAATTTCAGATAGTTGTAATCTTTTGAAAATAATAGTTTTATAATCTGCCTCATACATAGCATGTTTAATGTTACTGTATATTTACCTAATATACAATATATTATTGTATATCAAATATATTATTTGATGTAACAAATAATATAGCAGTTTATTTTGAAAAAAAGTGGACAGAGTTGTAGAACTCTAAGTAAGAAATTACATTTGATAAATAATGTTATATTTTGACCTCCTTCTTTAGGTACCTTTTCACCAGCACTTGCCCAGTAATTTCCAAACTGGCCCTCTGCTTCCTTTTTGATTTTATTTTCCAAGCTACAGAAGAAAATATACTGGAGGATAGTGGTTGCCAGGGGCTACGGGTAGGAGGAAATGATACACTGTGGTTCAGTGGGTATAAAGTTTCCGTTAAGCAAGGTGGTAAAGTTGTAGAGCTCTGTTTATAATTAACAATACTGTGATGTACACTTAAAATTTTGTTAAGAGGGTAGATCTCATGTTATGTATTCTTAACCACAATTAAGAAAAATAGGGAATTCCCTGGCAGTCCAGTGGTTAGTTAGGACTTGGCGCTTTCACTGCTGGGGCCCAGGTTCAATCCCTGGTCCGGGACCTAAGATCCTGCAAGCCAAGTGGTGTGGCCAAAAAAAAAAAGAAAAGAAGAAAAAGAAAATGAATGGAAATGATAGCGTTAACAAAAATGCTGGTGAAGTATACCTAACAATGAAGTCATCTACCAGCTTGAAAGAAAAAAATGTAAGGTAGCCTGATGGAAGAAAGTATAAAAAAGTGTTGAATCTGCTGTTGGAGACAATGAAAGAGTGCATCAGGATCAGGGAGAACCATGCAGAACCATGCAATAAGCACTTATAAGACTGATTACATAGCCAAATTGAGCCAAGAGGAAACTTGGGGTGATTGGGCATCATATACTGTTACTCTGTGGCTTTCTGTGTTTAGCTGCTGCCCCCTAAAGTGCAATAAATAAATAAAAATAACAGGTTAAAAAACTTAGGGATGAAACAATGTGATTTTTGACTGTACTGACATAATTCCCTTACTAACCAGTTGCACATGAGCTAATTCATGTATTGAAATGTTTTGTAGCAGAATAGTACTAGTAATTTTCTACCTTTTCTGTGTTTGTCCGGCCTTCTCTCTTTCTATTCTCAATGTCCAGGTTTCAACCTTCACCACCTCTCATTTGTTGTTATCTTCCAGACATGTGTTCCCTTCTGATTGCTCTTCTAATTAACTTATTCTTTATAATGCTACAAGAACTGTCTGTTGAAAACATTAAATCTGATCAAATCGGTTTCCATCATTAGAGCCTGTTTCTCAAACTCATAGTCTCTGTTTTCACACTTTTTCATTTTCCCTCTTTTGCTGTATGGTACCTTTTTTTTTTTAAGGGAACTTTTATTTTTATTTATTTATTTTTGGCTGCATTGATCTTTGTTGCTGCGCTGGCTTTCTCTAGTTGCGGTGAGCGGGGGCTACTCTTCATTGCGGTGCGTGGGCTTCTCATAGCAGTGGATTCTCTTGTGGAGGAGCACGGACTCTAGGCACGCGGGCTGCAGTTGTTGTGGCACGAGGGCTCAGTAGTTGTGGCTTGCGGGCTCTAGAGCTCAGGCTCAGTAGTTGTGGCGCATGGGTTTAGTTGTTCCGCGGCATGTGGGATCTTCCTGGACCAGGGCTCGAACCCGTGTCCCCTGCATTGGCGGCAGATTCTTAACCACTGCACCACCAGGGGAGCCCGGTAACGGTTTTCTTCATACCATATTTTGGAAAGTATGCCTTTAGTTTTCAACTCTATTGTTGGTTACCTTTAGGACTGCAAATAACAAATTTTTAAGCCTACATATGTTAATTTATCAACTTCCCCCCAAATTTTATGAGATGACTCCTACTATAAAAGATGAGTATTAATTTATAAATTTCCTTTTGTGTTTCCTCTGCTTCTTATCATTTTCATCTCCCAATTTTTGTTAGAATACTGTGTGAAATAGGTACCATCCTAATTTTTGCAACACTTTGTAACTTTGTAGTCTTTTTCAGAACTATTAAATTTACATTCTATTCTAGCGCCTTAGTAAATTGTCACATATATTTATGTGCTTAAATGGATTTGTTGTCCATCTCTTATTTTTTGATGGCACTGTTTCTGTGAGTTCTTTATTTTGATGTAGCAAAGGATAAGTCTGTATGGCTTATAGTGCACTAATTTTTTTTTTCCTGGAAGTACAGTGAAACTTGATCAAATTTAGGTCTTTATGTCAGGATGCTTGTTATATCTTTAGTTATATTTTCTCTTATTTGTTCTGTTGTCTTTCTCAGAGACTGTTCTGCTTATTGTTGATATGTTTTATTAGTTCTGCTGTTATATTTGCCTTGTCTATTTTTTCTTTCCTTAACTATGCTACCTTTTCTTTTCAGTATCATTTTGATCATAAGAGTTTTATTTTTCTTGAGAATGTAAAGCAGTTCTTTCTGAAATTTTCTTCTGTTTCCTGTGATAAATATTAATCCTGAATGGATTTTTCATCTTTCTTTTGACTACATGGGTATAGTTTGAATGGTTTTGTTATGCCTTAGAAAGCCTAGTAGAGCGTCTCTTTGGTTTTGTAAATAGATGGAAGACCTTTAACCCCACCCCACCTGCCTGCAGCTTCAGGATGAGCTAATCTGTTACTTTGGAGGTCTGGGACTTTATAAAGCGTTGTATGGTGGCGATAGTGGTGGTGCTAAGTTTAGGAGTGAGATTGGCCTACTTGTAATTTTATTAGTTTTGCTTTTTCTAATTCTTTTTGGCCTTCCTTTTGGTTAAAGGACAAGATGTAGGACCTTGTCACTTGCTCCCGCCCTGATAAAGTATTGTTCGGCCACCAGAGGAAGGGATGCTTCAGCTAGGACGTCCTACATCTTTTCCTTTATCACATCTGTGTCCCCATCCACCAGGTTGGAGGGTGCCTGGGAAAATTTCTCAGCATGCTACATGTGGATTCTGGACTTGGTCTTCTGGTTTGTACTAACTTATTCAGTATCTGAATGATAGTTTTTAATAAAGCTTTATGGTATAGGTTTGAGGTATTTTCCTGGTTTAAGGAGATTTAAACTTTTTAATTTTCTTTAGTTTTTAGGGAGGCATATTCTGCAAACCTACAACCATGCCATCATCTTTCCTGGAAGTCTCATAAGTACTAGAAAGAATTTTTAGGATTTAAAAAAAGGCATTATTTAAACTGAAATCTTTATTTTCTATCTCGCTATGGATCAATTCTGCAGAAAAATGCATACATTCAAAACTTTGCACAATGTTAAGGTGTTTACTTCCTCTAGGACACTCTTTAAATGAATAATATCTGATATTGAAAACTTTCTTATTTGGAGTTTCTATAGGGATATCAACATCAGAAGTCTCCTAAGATAGTGAACCTGAAACTTTAGTATTCATAAGAAACTCTTGAGGAATTGGTTTAAAATGCAGATTTCTATACCCTCTTCCCAGAAGATTTGAGTCAGTGGATTTGAGGATCTTTCTAGCTTACCCTGATGCAGGTGGTCCACAGTTCACCTTTGAGTAATGCTATCTTAAGTGTTAAAATAATCAGATTTAATTATGAGATAGATATTTTAGGTAACTAGGGCATTTCAGGCTATCCCATGGAGCTGAATAGTTTGACAGCTGCTTTCCTTGGCTTCTAGAGGACGTACTATTCACCAAGATGGATATTCTTTCCATTTTCTTCTCTTAAACCCAAAGGTCAATTTCCAAAACTTTGGGATTTTTGTAGATTGGGAAAATCTTCACATCTTCACTCACTACACACACACACACACACACACACACACACACACACACACACACACACACACACACACACACACACACACACACACACACACACACACACACACACACACACACACACACACACACGAAATGTTGCCAGTTTTTTATTTTGCTGAATGAGGGCATTAAAAATAAATAACAATGAAGGACATTTTTAACACCTCCTCTTATCACAACCACCAAAGATATAAGTAAGTAAAAATGTAGGAAGAACACAACCTCATAATACCGATAGTCTTGTTTGTTTTTTTTAAAGATAACTTTTTTTTTTTTTGCTGTGTTGGGTCTTTGTCGCTGCGCGCGGGCTCCCTCTAGTTGCAGTGAGCGGGGGCTACTCTTCGTTGCCGTGCGTGGGCTTCTCATTGCGGTGGCTTCTCTTGTGGAGCACGGGCTCTAGGCACGCGGGCTTCAGTAGTTGTGGCTCACGGGCTGTAGAGCACAGGCTCGGTAGTTGTGGTGCACGGGCTTAGTTGCTGAGCAGCATGTGGGATCTTCCCGGACCAGGGCTCGAACCCGTGTCCCCTGCATTGGCAGGCAGATTCTTTTTTTTTTTAATATATAAATTTATTTATTTTATTTATTTGTTTTTGGCCGCATTAGGTCTTCATTGCTCTGTGCAGACTTTCTAGTTGCGGCGAGCGGGGGCTACTCTTTGTTGCGGTGCGCAGGCTTCTCATTGCAGTGGCTTCTCTTGTGGAGCATGGGTTCTAGACGTGCAGGCTTCAGTAGTTGTGGCACGTGGGCTCAGTAGTTGTGACTCGCAGGCTCTAGAGCGCAGGCTCAGTAGTTATGGCGCACGGACTTAGTTGCTCTGCAGCATGTGGGATCTTCCCGGACCAGGGCTCAAACCCGTGTCCCTTGCATTGGCAGGCGGATTCTTAACCACTGCGCCACCAGGGAAGCCCCGCCGCCCCGCCAATAGTCTTTTAAATTGAACACATTTAGCTCTATGCAAAACCCACTCTGTTTTCCACTTAAGAAAAAAAATTTACTTAGCTACAAATTAATGAATACTTTCTTATGGATGGCATTTAAGAACTGCTCTTTAGTACTTGAAACAGTGCATTGTAAGAGGCACTAGCTGAATACAGTGAGTAGACATGTATCTCATATCCTCTGTTTTCTCACCAGTTCGGTCCTTTGGTACAGAAGACAGACCAACAGATCGTCCAATACCACCTCGAGATGAAGTCTTTGAATACATTATATTCCGTGGGAGTGATATTAAAGACCTCACTGTTTGTGAGCCACCAAAACCACAATGTTCTTTGCCTCAGGACCCAGCTATCGTTCAGGTAACATAGTAAATTTGTCTTGGAGTTCAAGTAAATTTCATGCACATAACTAGCCTTGGATTTTGCCTCTCCTTGTTTTTGTTTTTTAAATTTTCTCGATTAAATGTTCATATAAGCTTATTACCGTTTTCTAGTTACCTGGATACCCAAAATAACTGGATAATGTTCTCACCCAGGTTTTTCTCTTTAGATAATAAGTTGGGACTAAATAGATTAAGAAATAGCTGAGGAATTAATTTTTATCATAAGATACTTTCTGATTTCAACAATGGTTAAAATAGCTAACATTTATTGAGATCTGACTTTATAAGAAGCACTATTCAAAGCACTGCACATATAATAGGACAATCCTCACAACACCCTCTCAGCTTGGTACTATAGTTATTCTCATTTTTATAATCCTCATTTTTATAAGTGAGGAAATTGAAGTAGACCCATAATTTGAACAGACCCAGGAATTCTGGCTCTAGAATCCAGGATCCATGCCACTATACTATTCACATGTGGATCATATTACAAACCAGGGTGGTGATGGCTACTCTTAGGTAAGATGACTAAGTTTAATGAAAAAAATGCTAAATCACATTATATATGATATGTTTGTTACATAGTATACATGCAATGCAAAAATATAAAAGGATTTTAACACGTACAGATACGTTGTTCAATTCCCAAATGAAGTATTAAAGAAGACGATCCTAAGTATTCTCATTAAGAGAAGGTTTTTTTTAATGAGTTAATTTATTTATTTGGTTTTATTCTTGTCTGTGTTGGGTCTTCGTTGCTGTGCGCGGGCTTTCTCTAGTTGCGGCGAGCGGGGGCTACTCTTCGTTACGGTGCACGGGCTTCTCATTGTTGTGGCTTCTCTTGTTGCAGAGCACGGGCTGTAGGTGCACAGGCTTCAGTAGTTGTGGCGCATGAGCTTAGTTGCTCCATGGCATGTGGGATCTTCCCGGACCAGGGATTGAACCCATGTCCCCTGCATTGGCAGGCGGATTCTTAACGACTGTGCCACCAGGGAAGCCCGAGGAATTATAAAATTTGTGTATTTTATTTAAAACAGAAACACATGATGTCTAAAAGATTGTAAATTATGAATTAAAGAAGATGTTCATTATAGTACCTGTTTATATGTTAATTGGAAGCACATAGAAGCTCTGAATTTCTACTATAGCAGCAGAGGAAGCAGGTTAACATGAGTGTTTTTAGTTCCTGGCATAGATGATTAAAAACTTTGTGGCCCCCATGTGGTTTTTCTGCTGAATCCATTTTCTTCTCAAGTTTTTTTCTTGTCAAAAGTCTTTGGTCATTTGCAGTAAAATATGCTTATTGGGTTTTTTTAACTTCCTCTTTTTTATGCTGTGACTGATAAAAATCTTAGGTTTTCACAAAACTGACTATTAAAATATATATTATCTTGCATAGAATGTGCCTTCCAGCTATTAAAAGGAAATACCTAATGAACTCTTCTAAAGAAAATATTAAGTACTATATAAAATTAAAATGGGGAAAAAAAGAGAAAGTACCTTTTAACATTTACTTACTATTTTTCTGAGTATAAGATAAGCCTTTTAAGAAATAAAAAATTTGGTTCTTGCAACATAAACTGGAGAAATTCTCTACTCTTACCTATCCCCTGCTTTTTAAGTCTTACTTTTGACGAATTAAGTCTGAAAGAATCCTGAGAAAGTGCAAACTTCTTAAATGGAGGGAGAGGAGACACATTCTCATAGAAATAGCTGCCTACACCAAAGAGCGATGTTATCAGACTCTCATATCTTTTGATAACTCTCCAGAGAACAACTTATTTCATCAGTCAGTTTTATGGAATGACAATAACCTAGAGAGCACAATTCAAAATGATTTTTAAAAACTTCTTCCAACCACTGTAAATTTTGGCTTTTGATCTTTTGATTCATTCGTTCAGTAGTATTTATTGAATACCTGCCATGTGTCTGATACTAGCAGCAAACATACAGATAGGGTTCTGCCATCAGTGAACTTGTATCCTAGTGGCTGTTAGTACACTTCATATTTATATTATCAAACATTTTATGTTAAGATAAATTAATGTATATATATACATATTAATATATTTATATATATGTATTTTAGGTTTAGTAAGAAGCTTTTTATAAAGTGCTCTTTAACGTAATAATAACTATTTAAAAGTGTAAGTAGTAAGTGGTTTTGTACAGGATAGTTTGTTTCTGCATTTCTTTCCCATAAATTTAATAGTATACCTCAAGTGATTGAAAATAAGAGTAAAATCAAAAGTGAGATGTCTTACTTATGTCACCACCAGACTGAAACTTAGTACTATAACGAAATTTGATTTTTCTCATATTTTTTCTTTAAGCAAAGTTAGTTTACTTATTCGGGTAACTTTTCTTCGGTTCTTTCCTAAATCTGTTGTAAAACTGAACTCAGAGGAGGAGTTCATTGTAGAAAAAAGCATTTATAAATCACATTGCGTACAATTGACACATGTATATAAATTCTGCAATCAGGTTATTCAGCTGTTTTAACATTAAATGCATGTTGCAAGTTGTTATAATTGCTTTTGTGTCTAGTAGTTGTAATTTAATAGTTTTCTTTAAAATGTAAATATCTGAATTTCTTTCCATTATGTACATATTGTTTAGAGCCTGGAAAATTAACCCATGATCTCTTCTTCAGTCTTCACTAGGCTCATCTACTTCTTCATTCCAGTCAGTGGGCTCCTATGGACCTTTCGGCAGGATGCCAACATACAGTCAATTCAGTCCAAGTTCATTAGTCGGGCAGCAGTTTGGGGCTGTTGGTGTTGGTATGTTGTGCTTTTTTCCTTTTTTTTCTTTCTTTTTTGTATATTTCCCTGTCTTTACCACAAAGATATATAAAACCACAAATTTTCAGACATATTGTTTGGTGTTCCTTTTGTAGCCTATTATTTTAAAGACTTTATTTTAATGTCCTTAATGTCTCTTAGAATGCTAACATTAAAAAAAAATCTAGATCTATCCAATTACCAAATTTTATTGAATGTTATTTTAAATTTACATAAGATATATCCATTTAAAATAAGCATTTTTTCCAACATTGTGGGTTTTCAAAAAGGGAAGTAGAGATAATGCCATTATTAGGGAGCAATATCAATATATAACACTATAAGGAGAAAATATAGGAGGGCTAGGCTAGTAACAGTCCTGTTTATGATTGGAGAACAAAGGTTATCATGTACAAAAGCTAGGTATAATCAGATCAGATTTTTTTGTGTTTATTTTTATAGTTGTGCATTTTAGCTCTTAAGTACACCTTTACTGAAATTTCCACAATAAAGAAGAGTTTTAACTCTCAAACTCTAGCCCTTAATCTTTTTTAATTCCATTGAAATAATCACTTATCAGTTTATTTCACTGATCACAAATCCAGTTTCAGGTTTATCTTGAAACTCATTAGTATGTTAACAGGTTTTGTTAAAATTAATTCCTTTCTATGAATATTTTTTATATAGTTGTGACTTTCCAAGTATGTAAATGTTTTACTTATTCACAAAATAAAAAACAATGGGAAAAAAGTAAATCCAAAAATTGAATGAATACAAACAGAAACAACTATATCAGATAACATAACCACACAGAAATAAGAATTCAAGTAAATTTTTACACTCTTAGTAAGATATATTGTAGGAATAAATACAACTATTAAAAAAAACTTGACTTAGGGTTTATTATTGGTAGTGGTATTGGTGGTGTTAATTTTGAAACTATTTTGTATGTATTATAGGATAGGGCAAATGAGTAATATATTGATGTTGTTGAGAAATGGTATTCTTACCTTGGAGAAGGGAGATATAAATATGGAATGGGGAAAGGTAAAGAAGAACGCTATGGTGGTGAATGTGAATTGGAGGTATAGGTGTGAACTCATTTTTTAAAAACTGGTTGTTTCCTGACTCTGTTCATAGAAAGGGCCTGGAAGCAGTGATACCTAGTAGCAAAGAACGTGTATAAACCCAGTTCTTGCTTTCTAAATACCTCTCCCCACTAAAAGGGATCTAGGCCCCTTTTAAAAAGAAGAGGAAAAAGAGGAAACAGTGCTTTTAGAATAACACTAGCTAATAAATAGAAAGAGTGGTGGACATAGAAAATCACCATTTTGTAATCTCTAGTGAAATAATTAACAAGGATTATCAGTGGATGCTAAAATCATTGGGTGAATGGTGTTGGAACAGGATATTTAAATGATCTTAAAAGTATCATCCCCCAGTTTACTTATTAATTCCAAAGGGAGAAAATGTGCCTTTATAATGGAGAGATCTGATGGTCACCATCTTAATTAAGTCGTCAAGTTTGGCATTGCCATAATTAATGATTATATGTCTGCTGATGTGATGATATGGGGGAAGGGGGGTAAACAACTTCACTTCTGTGGTATTCTTGCTGAAAATGCAGACTCTAATCATGAAGAAATTGAGATATATATTCAGAATGCCAGGCTCTTCAAAGGATTCAATGTTGTAAAGAACAGAGGCAGCGGGACTGGTTTTTTTTTAATTGCATTCGATCTTTATTTTATTTTATTTTAATTAATTAATTTATTATTTATTCTTGGCTGTGTTGGGTCTTTGTTGCTGTGCATGGGCTTTCTTTAGTTGCGGCGAGCGGGGGCTACTCTTCCGTTGTGTTGCGCAGGCTTCTCATTGTAGTAGCTTCTCTTGTTAAGGAGCACGGGGTCTAGGCGAGTGGGCTTTAGAGCGCAGGCTCAGTAGTTGTGGCGCACGGGCTTAGTTGCTCCGTGGTATGTGGGATCTTCCCGGACCAGGGCTCGAACCCATATTCCCTGTGTTGGCAGGCGGATTCTTAACCTCTGTGCCACCAGGGAAGTCCTGGGACTGTTTTAGACTTGGGAAGACTGAAGAGACATAGCATCCAAATATAATATGTGATTGGATCGCAAGTTTTAGGAGAAGTTGATAATAAAGAATGTTTTAGGACTACTGAGGAACTTTGAGTAAGGACTAAATGTTGGATGGTGTTATTGTTTATTTTCTTAGATGTGGTAATGGTATTGTGGTTAACCATATAAGAGAATGTCTGTTTTGGGGAGATAATTTTGAAGTATTTAAGGGTGAAGAGGCAAACTGATTGTAGTCTATATAGGAAAAAGAGAATTGTGTATATCACAACATGAAGAAATGGAATAGGCGTGGCAAGATGTTAGTAGTTGGTGAGCTAGATGGAGGAATATATTGATATTCAGTGTACTCCTCTTTCAATTTTGACACAGGTTTGACATTTTTCAAATTTATTTATTTTTGTTGGGGGGTGGGTTGTAACCCAGACATTCATCCCTAATCAAAATTTAAATATTTAATTACTTTCAGATTTATTGTTGGATTGGTGAAATAGGGTAGCTTTGGTCCACGTACCTTCTAATCCTAGTCAAGTGAAGATCAATGTTGCTTATACATGTTAATCAAGATATACTCTACGTTAGTTATAACTGTTAGAATCCTATTCTGAGGATTCAGATAAGGGACAGTTGCAAATTATATTATCCTTTTGAGACTCCTTTCACTAAGTTGAATAGTTAGCTAACATTTGGATTATTGTACTTACCTTCTACATTACTGTGAAGTTTGCATAACTTAATATGTATAAAGCATTTGAACAGTATCTAGCACAAAGTATCTACATAATAAATACTGCTTCTGCTATTCTTCACATCCTGCTCCTCTAATCAAAGTATTTTGTGGTGGTGAAATATATATTCCTTATAAATGCTTTTATCTAATTTTGATATTGGAGGTTGCTGGTTTAGTGTTCTTTGGGTGTCAGAAAGGTAGAAGGTTTTGCTTGTGCTTTCCATGTGGGTAGACTTAATTTTTGCAGTGACAGATTTTTTTCGTTTGTTTCTTTGCGGTATGCGGGCCTCTCACTGTTGTGGCCTCTCCCGTCGCGGAGCACAGGCTCTGGACGCGCAGGCTCAGCGGCCATGGCTCACGGGCCCAGGCACTCCGCGGCATGTGCGATCTTCCCGGACCGGGGCACGAACCCGTGTCCCCTGCATCGGCAGGCGGACGCTCAACCACTGTGCCACCAGGGAAGCCCTGACAGATTATTTTTGATTGTTTGATTTTCATACTGGCAGAACAATTTTTGGAGTGGCTAATTAGAGAACTATATATAGTATTTAGAAGTAGTTAAACGAGGAGGAGGAAAACTGTAGCATTGATTAAGGTGGCAGATGTTTTTTAGAAACGGAATTAACTTAGATATAGTTTGTGTTGGTAAAATTAAGCCAGATTTTAATTTAAGCCTCTTGTTTTCATTTTCTGTGCCTAATATTCTGATGTAAAGAGAAAGTTTAAATAAATCAAGATTACACTATTGCTGTTTGGGAGGAATTTTTTCTATTTTAATTTTCATAGTTTTATTTGCAATTTATATCATGAAGGGTTAATATCCTGAATATCTAAAGAGCTTCTAAAAATAAAGCTCTACAATCCAACAGAAAAATTTGTAAAGATTAGAAGCTGACTTCGCCTTTTTCAGAAAAAAATAAATACAAATGGCGCTTAAACATGGAAAGATGCTTAAATCTTGCTCATGATAAGAGATATACAGCTTAAGTCATCACCAAGACACCATTTCTCACTATCAATTTGACAAAAACCCAAAAGTTTGAATATATTCTGTTTTGGCAAGATTGTGAAGAAAGAGATACTCTCATACTTTGTTTTTTTTAAGTTGATGCACAAATAATTTTTATGTGCAAAGATTAGGTCATTACTGATGTTAATTAGGAAAAATTAATTATCTCACAGTAAACTGAAGCATCAAAATAACCATGACATGCTAAGTCTCATACTACTCTTGTGGGCAAGATGGAGGCATATTGGCTGAACATGGGTTCAGCCAGTGGGTACATTTTAGCTGCTTAAATAGCAGAACCATATTGGACAGTGATTCTCTTAGGTCTCTAGTGTTTTGTACACGTTAATTTTTAATCACTGAGTTAAATGAATACTTAACATGCTTATGAACTTTAAAGTTAGCATAGGGACTTCCCTGGTTGTCCAGTGGTTAAGAATCTGCCTTCCAATGCAGGGGATATGGGTTCGATCCCTGGTCGGGGACCTAAGATCTCACATGCCGCAGGACAACTAAGCCCACACACTGCAACTACTGAGCACACGGGCCACAGCAAGAGAGCCCGCATGCCACAACTACAGAGCCCACATGCTCTGGAGCCCACGCGCTGCAACAAGGAGCCCACACTGCAGCAGAGGATCCCACATGCTGCAACGAAGATCCCATGTGTTGTACCTGAGACCCGACACAGCCAAAAATAAAATAAATAAATAAATAAAGTTAGCATAAACCAGGAGGGTGTTTCATGCATTAAGGATGACAAAGGATTGTTAAAGATCTGCTTAGGGGCAATTTCCTGGCAGTCCATTGGTCAGGACTCCCTGCCTCCACTGCAGAGGGCACAGGTTTGATCCCTGGTCAGGGAACTAATCCCTCATGCCACGTGGTATAGCCTAAATAAATAAATAAATATATCTACTTTGGTAATGTATAAAGGAATTAAACATTCCAGTTAAAAAGCAGAGATCATCAAACTGAATTTTTTTTAAAAAGACCCGGCTATGTGATGTTTATAAGAGATGAATTAAAAGACAGAAAGTTAAAGAACAGAAAAAGGCATGACATACCTTACAAACACTGATAACAAGAAAACTATGTTAGGAAAATTAACATCAGACAAAGCAGCTTAAAGATCAGGAGTACTGCCAAAGATAAAGAAGGATTCTTCATAACAGTACATCAGGAAGCTGTAACAATCCTAGATGTGTATGTAACTTTTATAAAATAGTACACCAACACCAACAATTGCAGAAAGTAGATTCTTTTAAGTAAATATTGATCAATCAATGGGATAGATCAAATCCTGGTCCATAAAATGAGTTACATTAAATTCAGAAGGATTGAAATCATACGTGGTATCTTCTCAAACCACAAAGAAATTAAATTTGGAATTAATAAAGATAACTTGAAAAATATACAAATAGTATATTTCTGTTTGCTCAATACAGAAATTGAGCAAACTTACAAAAATCACTAATGAATTAAAGAAGAAATCATAGGAGAAATAAGATATTTTTAAATATAATGATCATAAAGTACAACATATCAAAATTTGTGAGTGGAGCTTAAGCATTGCTTAGGGGAAATTTCATACCTTTAAATACATATATAAGAAAACAAGATTTTTTTTTTTTTTTTTTTTTGCGGTACGCAGGCCTCTCACTGTTGTGGCCTCTCCCGTTGCGGAGCACAGGCTCCGGACGCACAGGCTCAGCGGCCATGGCTCACGGGCCCAGCCGCTCTGCAGCATGTGGGATCTTCCCGGACCGGGGCACGAACCCATGTCCCCTGCATCGGCAGGTGGACTCTCAACCACTGTACCACCAGGGAAGCCCCCAAAACAAGAATATTTTAAAATCAGTGCTCTAAGCTGCCAGCTTATTAAGAAGCTAAAAAAAAGGAAAGAAAATTAGCCCAAAGTACTAGAAGGAAGAAAAAATTTAAAGCAGAAATCAAGGAAATAGAAACAAGTCAAAAATATATATATAATATCATCAAAGCCAGGAGCTGGTTCTTGGAAAAATTTCATAAAATTAATGAGCCCCTAGCAAGACTAAACAAGGAAAAAAAGAAGACTCAAATACTGATATCAAGAATGAAAGTATAGGGCTTCCCTGGTGGCGCAGTGGTTGAGAATCTGCCTGCCAACGTAGTAGGGGACACGGGTTCGAGCCCTGGTCTGGGAAGATCCCACATGCCGCGGAGCAACTAGGCCCGTGAGCCACAACTGCTGAGCCTGCACGTTTGGAGCCTGTGCTCCGCAACAAGAGAAGCCCACGCACCGTGATGAAAAGTGGCCCCCGCTCGCTGCAACTAGAGAAAGCCCTGGCACGGAAACGAAGACCCAATAGAGCCAAAAACAAATTAATTAATTTAAAAAAAATCAAAAAAAAATGAAAGTGTAGGCATCACTATAGATCCTAAAAGGATAATATGAAGATATTGTGAACAACTTTATGTCAACAGATTTGACATCTCAGATGAAATAGACAAGTTCCTTGAAAATACAACTTTCCTAAACCAACACAGGAGGAAGTACAGTCTCAGTATCACCCTGTTAAAGAAGTTGAAACTAATTTAAAATCGTCTGTAAAGAAAATTCTAGACTATTTGCTTTACTGATAAATTCTACCATTTAGGGAAGAAATAATTTTACCAATCTTACACAAACTCTTTGAGAGAATAAAAGAAGAACATTTCCTAACCAGATAACCAAGGGAAGCTGAGATACCAAAACCTAAATGGTATCTAAATGAAATCAATACAAGAAAATAAAATTACAGCTAATTTCCCTGAACATATATGTAAAAATCCTTAACATAGTATTAGCAGTGGAAGCCAGCAGTTCATAAAAAGGATATTACATAATGACATCTCAGGAATGCAAAGATGTTTTAACATTTAAAAATCATTAGTAATTTACCACATTAACAGAATAAAGGCGAAAAACTGCAATCCCAAGAGATACAGAACAGGCATTTGGTAAAATTCAATACCCATTTATCAACAACTAAGGAATAGGAGGGAGTTTCCTAATCTGAACAGTGAAATGAAAACCTTACACACGTAATGGTGGGATAATGAATGCTTTTCCCTTGAGGTAAGGAATAAAGCGAAAGAACGCTTATTGTCTTATTTCATGTAGTGTTGTTCTAGAGGTCCTAGTCAGTCCAGTGAGGCAAGAAAATAAATAAATAAATAAAAGATTTAGAGATTGGAAAGGCAGAGCTAAAAATGTCATTATTTGAAGGTGACATGATTGTGTATGTAGAAAATGCAAAGGAATATTCAAGCTACTGGAATGAATAAGTGAATTTAGCATGGTAAGGGAATACATGGTAAATATACAAAAATCAACTGTATTTTTGTATTCAGAACAGACAGTTTGGCAAACTATGGCCTGTGGACCCAATCCCACCAGCCTCCTGTTTTACTGGAATACAGCCATACCCATTTATTTACATGTGGTCTGTGGCTACTTCTACACTACAAGGGCAGAGTTGTATAGTTATAACAGAGAGCATATGGCCTGAAAAGCCTAGAATATTTTATTTACCATCTGGCTACTTATAGATAAAGTTTGCAGATCTAGAACAAATTATTGGTGAATGAAATATAAAGTGCAACACAGCTTACAATAGCACCAATAACATCAGATACCCAGGAATGAATGTAACAAAAGATAGTATTTGAAAATCTCTATGTGGTTCTCAGTGGAGGGGAGTTCATTTTACCCCCCTCCCTCAGGGGACATTTGGTAATGCCTGGAGACATTTTTGTTCGTCACAACTGGGTGATACTACTAGCATCTAATGGGTAGAGGCCAGGGATGCTACTTAACATCCTACAATGCATGGGACAACCCCTCTCAACAAAAAATTATCTGGCCCAACACGTCAGTAGTGCTGAAGTTGAGAAAACTCTGCTCTACAATAAAAATCACAGAACACTGCTGAGAGAATTTAGAGATCTAAATAAATAGAGAGTTAATCCATGCTTATGGGTTAGAATATTCAATATTATTTTTATGATGACACTTTCCCCAGAATTGGTTTACAGGTTGAACACAATCCTGATCAAAATCCCATCACACTTTAAAAATAGAAATTGACATGCTGATTCTAATATTTGTATGGAAATACAAAATCTATAATAGCCAAACTACTCTTGAAGAAAGAGGAAGTTTGAGGTATACACCCAATTTCAAGATTCAGAACAGGGAATTATTGATATAAGAATACACAGATATACCAGGGTAAAGAATAGAGAGTACAGAAATAGACCTACTTAAATGCTGATTTAAGACAAAGATGCCAGTGCAGTTCAATGGAGAAGGGAAGTCTTTTTTGTTTTGTTTTGGTTTTTTTGTGAATGATGATTATAAATTTCACTTTTATTTTCCTGTGGATAGAAGGGGAAATCTTTTTAACAAATGATCTTGCAGCAGCTAGATATCTATTTGGAAAAAATTAACAATGACCCCTGCCTCACACTCTACATGAAAAATAATTTGAGATAAATCAATAGCAGCAATGGCACGAGGGAGGTGGGTGTAGTATGACTGGGAAGTCAGAAAAGAGACGGAGGATATAGAAGAGTTTGCTCATGGGGTTGGGTGGCGGTGGGGAGGCAGGCGCAAGCAGTGGGAGATTGAGTCAGAGCAGGATGGAGGTTGAATACACATCATCAGAGTGGTTTATGTCTTGGTCATTACCCAGAAATACTAGGGATAATGGGATAGATTCAGCATCCCACAGAATTATTGAGAGCAGTAGTCTCAACATTTCTGGGGATGTTGTGGGAGGTTATGTTAGGCCTCTCCTTAGCTGGCTGGGACTGCAACCTGAATGGATTACACCTATAAAGGAGTCCCATTCATTCTTATTGTCTGAGGTACTTTGCTGAGTTTTGATGCCCCGTTTTAAGAGATGAACAACTAGAATTCATTAAATTAGGAGAAGTCAAAAGAGGCAAGGCTTAAAGAGCATGTGAAGATGAGAATTGTTGAAGGAACTAGAGTTGCTTAGCTTGGAAATTAGAAGATGTGAGGAACATGATCATAATCTTCAAGTAATTTAAAAGCAGGTAGTTAAACTTCTGTTGTGGAACAAAGAGGTGTAAATGAGTAATGAGAAAAGAGGTAGGCCGATAAGGGGGAGGACCTTATAAACTAAGGTAAATAGTTTGAACTTTTGTTTGTTTTTTTTTTTTTTTTAATAGTTTGAACTTTTTTCTTGAGGGCAGTGGAAAGCCATCAGAGAGTCCTAAGCACTGTAGTGATGTGATTATTTTTCTGTTTCATAAAACATTATTCTCAGTACCACTTTTATATTGGATTTAGAGGTGGGGGAAGAGGGGCTATTGAAACAGTTCCTGCTAGAGAAAACCTATGTATATTAAATATTAAGAAGAGAGCACAGCATATGGAAAGTGATCCATAAATTCTGAAGAAATGTAGAAAAGAAGATTGACATAACCTAGTATAGCAAAGGTCCTTTCCTCATATTTTGTTCCTCATATTACCAGAACTTTTTGTGGTTGCTTTAGGCAGAATGCAGCCCCACAATACTGTACTGAGGGGAGGCATTGAAATGGACTGGAGTCCATTGTCCACTGCCTTGGAAATGCTGGGAAAGCTCTTCATAGACCTGTCTCCTGATTTGGCTATTTGTGCAGATACTTGGTGTTAAGATAATTGAACCGTAATGTTGGTATGGACTGTACCATTTCTGCTACTTCTCTATCTGATGTACATCCTTGCTGTCCCATCTGTATAACTGTCCAGGAGAGTATTGCATATGTTTAAAAAAACTGTTTGCATTCAAAGATGCTGGAGTATATATATGGGCTTGCTTTTTATATATTGTCAAAAATTTCTCAAATTATTTTTTGATTCAGTTTCACTAATTTCCAGTATTATTAATTTACACAGGTGCTACAGGGAGGGACAATTATCATTAAAATGCTGTGTTACTTTATATAATTGAGAGGTTTAAAATTTTTTTAAAAAATTTTTGTCATTCAAAAAAATTTTCTTAAAGCTGGAAGCTCCTTGACATCCTTTGGAACAGAAGCATCAAACAGCGGTACCCTGTCCCAAAGTAGTGCAGTTGGTTCTGCCTTTACACAGGATACAAGAGCTCTAAAAACACAGTCATCTCAAGGTAAGCTGTTTTTTCCTCCAAAATTTTCCATTCTAAATTTCTATAGATAGTAGTCTTTCTCTGAATGTAAGAGCTTTTGCAGCTTGTAACTCATATGTATAATTTCTACTTAGTTCTTTAAAAAAATTTTTAAATTGTTGTTCAATAAGTACATTATTGAATGACTTCCACTGTTCAGACTTCTTGTAATTCTTAGATCATAAAACTGAAATGGTGAACATTGTCTAAGTTTGACCTTTTTTTTTTTTACAAAGCAATTATATTACTTGTATATAATACTTAAATATTACTGGTCAATCTCAGACTCACCACTGAGGATGAACTATCCTTGATGAATTTGAAATAGTAACTGAGGAAACAAACTATTCATTATGCTGTTGCATCTTTCCTAGCATCCTCATAGAATCTAGAGCAGTGGCTCTCAGTGTGGACCACTCACAATCAAATCATCTGATCTGGAATGCTTCTTAAAAATGTAGATCCTGAGAACTGCTACATCAGAATCCCTGGAGCTTGGAGATCTGCATTTTAATAAGCTTAAAGGATCCTGTTTCATTTCTTTTTAATTTTGTTTTTCCACCAACCAGTCTCATAACCTTCAGTGGTCCCAGGATTCTTTATCTGCTGCTAAAGTGGGTGAAACTGGCCCATTGCTTTATATGGATGTTTACTTTTAAATAAAACAATGTAAAGTCATTTCAGAAAGATGCTATTATGATCAGGACAGTATTTTTTAAAGCACTTGAGGGTAAAATCAAGCCAATGCTAAACATAATCCTGTGTATCTCGCTTTAGATATTTTGAAATAGTTGTAGTTACTTTTATTCATATTGATTTAAAAAAACTTAATTTTTAATTTTTTAACATTCTAAAGATTTTTTGTAGGTAAATTAGAAATACACTAAGCGCACTGTATAGCACGGGAAGCTATATTCAATATCCTGTGATAAACCATAATGGAAAAGAATATGAAAAAGAATGTATATATATATAAAATATATATGTGTACATATATATGTATAACTGGATCACTTTGCTGTACAGTAGAAATTAACACAACTTTGTAAATCAACTATACTTCAATAAATTTTTTAAAAAAGAAATACACTAAGCATAGGAAGAAAATAAAAATACCTATAATCTCACCACCCAGAAATAACAAATATTTACATCCAGGCTTTCATCTAGGTTAACATAAGTGTATATTTGTGTGTGTATGTTATTGGTTTGTTAATTTTTTTAAGATTTCCTTCTTAGAGAAGATATTTAATCTTTTTAAGCTTTAGTGTTCCATACTATAAAACAGGACTTTACTGATAAAACAACAGACTTATTGTAAGGGTTAAATTTTTTTTTAATGTATCAGTGTCCTTAACATAATGCCTGACACATAGAACGTGCTCAGTAGATGTTAGCTATCTTAATTAATAACCAACATTAACCTTAATATTGAAGCACCAGAAGGATTCTTATTAAAATCATAAGTAAGGATTCCCTTTCTCATTGCTACTCAGCATTGTTCTGGAATTTTTAGCTATGTCAGGAATACATGAAAAAGAAACAAGTATGAATATTAGAATAGCATTATTTGCCAATGCTGACTTCCTACTTGGAATTGAGAATTCACTGAAAAACTAGAACTAATATGAGATTTAAATTAGATAGAGGTAAAATGTAGAGAATAAGTATAAAAATCAGTAGATGTCCTAGGGCTTCCCCCCTGGCTCAGTGGTTTAAGAATCCACCTGCCAGTGCAGGGGACACGGGTTCGAGCCCTGGTCGAGGAAGATCCCACATTGCCGCAGAGCAGCTAAGCCCGTGAGCTACAACTACTGAGCCTGTGCTGTAGAGCCCGTGAGCCACAACTGCTCAGCCCGCATGCTACAACTATTGAAGCCCATGTGCCTAGAGCCCATGCTCAGCAGTAAGAGAAGCCACAACAATGAGAAGCCTGTGCACCACAGCAAAGAGTAGCCCCTGCTCACTGCAACTAGGGAAAGCCTTTGCACAGCAGGAAGACCCAATGCAGCCAAAAATTAAATAAATTAAAAAAAAAATAGATGTCCTAAAACCTAACCCACTGATTATTAATGGGGATAAAAGAAGATGTTCACAATGATGAGAAATAGAAATTATATATAAAATACATAATAAGAAATATGGCCAGTCTCTATGATGAAAGATACAAAATATAATAGAGGGACATAAAAGAAGTTACATGTAATCAAAGAAAGATATCTTATTCCTAGATAAAAAGATTTAGTATTAGGAAGACTTTATTTCTCATAATAATTAAATTTACTGTACTTTCAATAAATCTACATGGAATAGTAAGAGAACCTAATAAAACAGATACACAGACTATCTTAAAAATAAGTATGCAAGTATACCTCGATATGTTTTAAAAATAAAAGTAATGAGGGCTTCCCTGGTGGCGCAGTGGTTGAGAGTCCGCCTGCCAATGCAGGGGACATGGGTTCATGCCCCGGTCCGGGAAGATCCCACATGCCGTGGAGTGGCTAGGCTCGTGAGCCATGGCTACTGAGCCTGCACGTCTGGAGCCTGTGCTCCGCAACCGGAGAGGCCACAACAGTGAGAGGCCCGCGTACCGCAAAAAAAAAAAAAAAAAAAAAGTAATGTGATAGGGCTTACCTCCTTAATAAAGTATACATAAAATAAAGCAGTACAGGAATAAATTTAGAGATGAATAGAGCAAAAGTCAGAAATAGATCCAAGTATAAATAAGTAATTGATATATGATAAAGATATTATTTTTAAATTAGTAGAGAAAGACTACTAAATGATCCATCCAATAAATGATGTGAACAGACAACTGCCTGATCACTTGGAAAAGTAACTCTAGAATCCTTCCCTCATACTTAAGGCTAAAATAAGTTTTGAATAGATTAAAATGTTTTTTAAAAATTTAATTACATATTTATTAGAAGAAAGAGGTATGTTTAAATAAAACAATGGGAGAGGCGGCCTGGGAATCTGCATTTTGATTTCACCAGCTAAAATTTTTGAAGTTTATAAAATTTTAACACCTAGAATTTTCTTGTAACTGTAAGAATAAGAAGGTGAAGATAACTCGAGGGGGTGTGTTTATTATAAAAGAGCTTTTGAGTTTATTCCTAATATGTCCAGTATCACCTGTATTTCCCTGTTTATAACAAAATTGCCATCATGATGTAGTACCAGACTTTAATTACAAAGGTTTTCAAAATACAGGGACTTACCTGTGGCTAAGACTCCGTGCTCCCAATTCAGAGGGCCCAGGTTTGATCCCTGGTCAGGGAACTAGATCCCACATATTGCAACTAAAAGATCCCGCATACCATAACTAAGACCCAGTGCGGCCAAATAAATAAATATTAAAAAAAAAAACAGCAGTGAGTTATTACTTACTGTGATTGCCCTATCACTTGCAGTTCTGTAATATTGTGAGTCACAGGATCTTAAAGAAAAGCCTTAATGAAGTAAAGTTTTGTAAGTTTATAAGATCATTTAATGTACTATGATAAAATTACCTAAACAATAGGCTTTTCCAAAAACTTAACACTTGTTTGACAAATAAATCTGTTTATAAGGTGATAAGTGGTTACAAAATGTTTTCTCTTAGACCAAAACTTGTATAAACCACTATGATTTCCCGTTATAATCAGTGGGAAAATTACAGTGTTTCTATTAATGGCAGAGTAAACTTTGTCATTAATGCTGGAAATGGTGACACACATTTGTAATTGCATACTTTAGTTAACCATATATTTGGGGAGTATTACTACTAAACAGTCCCTGAAGCATCTGGTGCACAACCACCAATGTGCTGTCAGTACTCACCAGTTCCCCAGTTTGGAGCCTGTGCAGGTAGCACAGGTGGGTAGTAACATTTGCAGCATATTTGGGAATATATTTTTTTTACATAAAATGAGGACAATTTTTTAAAGCAAAACCTATTTTGGTGCAATATCATGGGATGTGAGAGCATCTTGAGTGGAGATTTATGGCAAACATTAGAGACAAAAAGCATGATGGGAGCACCCAGTGTTACATTCTTCTGTTCATACTGTGACCAGGCTCTGACCTCATGGAAGAAAAAATGGAATTTGTAAGTACAAAACCCATATTAAGCAAAAATTTGCCAAGTGATCATTCAAACAGCAGAGGGTGAGTATGGCTACTGTGTAATTATCTGAAGGGTTTATTTGTTGCTGGCCTTTTAGTATTGATGTTTAATTACCCAAGACTCTAAGGAATCGAAGAACTTCACCTGACTTTCTAGTTCTTTACTTCCTTTATAATAGAAATTTAATGCAGATAATACTTATAGATATAAGGGTATCACTTTAGACATATCTTCAGAAAGTACTAAAAAAGTTAGGACTTCCCTGGTGGCACAGTGGTTAAGAACCCGCCTGCCAAAGCAGGGGACACGGGTTCAATCCCTGGTCTGAGAAGATCCCACATGCCGCGGAGCAACTAAGCCCATGCGCCACAACTACAGAGCCTGCGCTCTAGAGCCCGGAGCCACAACTACTGAAGCCCGCGCGCCTAGAGCCTGTGCTCCGCAGCAAGAGAAGCCACTGCAATGAGAAGACCGTATACCACAAGGAAGAGTAGCCCCCGCTGTCCGCAACTAGAGAAAGCCCACATGCAGCAAGGAAGACCCAACGCAGCCAAAAATAAATTTTAAAAGAAGTTAAAGCCTCTAGAAATAATGGCTAAAGTCTCAGTGTAATCTGGTGGTTGTGGTTATTGGGGAAAGCCTACACCTGACCTGCCTAAGTTATCTTTGATAATATTCCTGGGGGATTTTGTACCAGAGTTTTTTTGTTTGTTTGTTTTGGGGTTTATTTTATTTTTTTTACTGATCAAGTGACCAGCCCACTAAAGATAAACAGTTTTAAACTCTGGTCTAATGAGTAGATGGATTCAGATTGTGCTGAGGATTTGAATTGGTAGAAGTAAAACTCTAGACCTATTTTTAGGATCTAGGTTATTTTGAAACCCCCAGAGGATAGGGATAGTTTCTTATCTTTTGGTTACGTTTCAGGTCGTTCAAGCCCTCAGTTAGACCCTTTGAGAAAAAGCCCAACCATGGAACAAGCAGTGCAGACAGCCTCGGCCCACTTACCTGCTCCAGCACCTGTTGGGAGAAGGAGCCCTGTATCATCAACCAGGCCTTTACCATCAACCAGCCAAAAAGCAATAGAGAATCAAGAGCACAGGCGAGGTAGAACTTTAGCTATTTACTATTTTTTAATTGACTGGTCAACATCTTCCATTCAACTTACTTTCATTAAAAACATTTACTCTATGTAAATGATCCTAGAAAGTTTAAACTGAACTTGATAGAATGTTCAGTCTTTCAAATTTGACTCAAAGTAGTGATGGTGGTGGGGATATATAGATTTTTGGTTTTGTTCTGGGTTTGTTTGTTTTTCCATTTCTAACTTTCCAGAAGTTTTTGATTATGTGTCCTAAGTTAACTGTCACTTTCTGTGTGTTCTATAGCTGAAGTACACAAGGTTTCAAGACCAGAAAATGAGCAACTCAGAAATGATAGCAAGAGACAAATCGGTAAGTTGTTACTTGGATCTGAAAGCCTTATCCTGTGCTTTTCAATAGAGGGAACATTTGAAATGTATGATGCATAATTACTATAAAGAAAGAATAGCAAGGGTTGGTGACTATAAAGGAGTAGCACAGGGGAGTTTCATTGTGGTAACAGACAGTTCTTTATCTTATGGTGGGGGTACTGTGGAGCTGTATACGTAGCAAAATGTCATAGAACTGTACGTAACGACATACGAAAAAATGAGAACATCCAAAACTGTTGAAATCTGAATATGAGATCTATAGTATAGTTAATTATATTGTGCCAGTGTCCTGGTTTTTCCCGGTTTTTGATAATGTATAATAGATAATCAAGATGTAACTGTTGGAGGGGAAGCTGGGTGATAGGCACATAGGACCACGCTACTTTTATTTCAATTTTTTTTAACCTAATTATTTCAAAAGATTTTTTTTTTTTAATCACGTGTCTGGAATAAACCCTACTTGATGGCAGGCAGTTGTCTATTGATATGTTCTTGAATGTTATCTGCAAGTAGGACTTGTATGTTTATATTTACATTGTTTTATGGCTTTCTCTTTTGTACTGTCTTGTATTTTTTTATGTTTTTGTGTCAGTTTCATGTTAGCATTATAAAATTGTTTTCTATGCTTTTAAGAATGGAATTGGGAGTTCCCTGGTGGCCTAATGGTTAGGACTCAGTGCTTTCACTGCCATGGCCTGGGTTCAATTCCTGATCAGGGAACTAAAATCCTGCAAGCCGCGTGGCATGGCCAAAAGAAAAAAAAGAATGGAATTATCGGGAACTATATTCAATATCCTGTAATATACCGTAATGGAAAAGAATATGAAAAAGAATATATATAACTGAGTCACTTTGCTGTACAACAGAAGTTAACACAGCATTGTAAATCAACTATGCTTCAATAAAATAAATGTTTTAAAAAAGAATTGAATTATCTGTACCTTTAAAATTGAGAAGTTTTCTCATTAAAGTTAAGCTCTGGGCTCCTTTTTTTTTGGAAGTAATTATTCAAGGACTTTAACTTTCTTTCATTATTATTGATTTAGTATGATTGTATACTTTCTTTATCTGTTTTGTAATCTATGACATTTACCCCAAATCCATCCATTTTATTCTTTTCAAATTTATTAGCAGAGAATAAATTATAAACTCTTCCAAATTAAAAAATAAAAGCAGTGTGTGATCTCTTTAATTACATAATAATTGGAAGATGCTCTTTCACTTAATTTTAGAAAGCTAGATACAATTTTAAATGTAAAAACACTTTATTTCTTCTGTACATTTTTATATGTTTATGTTTTTATTTGTTGTTTTTTGATGTGGACCATTTTTTTTTTAAGTCTTTATTGAATTTATTACAGTATTGCTTCTGAGTTATGTCTTGGTTTTTTTGGCTATGAGGCATGTGGGATCTTAGCTCCCCAACCAGGGATTGAACCCGAACCCCCTGCACTGGAAGGCAAAGTCTTAACCACTGGACCGCCAGGGAAGTCCCTATATGTATTTTATTTGTGCTGTGTGCCATAGAATTACAGAGGTTTTGGTTTGGTGTACTACGTTTCACTTTTTTTAATTTGGAAAAAGAACCCCTCTCTTCTCAAGATAAAATAATTGCCATGCTTCCATCATTCAAAAATCGTGTAAAGTAGTGCACGCTTTGGCAGCACATATACTAAAATTGGAACGATACGGAGAAGGTTAGCATGGCTCCTGCACAAGGATAACATGCAAATTCGTGAAACACTGCATATTTTAATATAAAAAGAATATGTGTGTGTGTGTGTCTATCTGAATCACTTTGCTGTATACCAGAAACTAATACAACATTGTAAATCAACTATACTTCAATTTAAAAAATAAAATATAAATCATGTAAAGCAATAAATAAAATCTCTCTCACTGCCCTTCAAAATTTAAGACAGAAATACTGTGCTGTAATTTCTGGCTTTTGGCCAAGACATTTTCAGTAGTAGAGCTGAATATTTAAACATCCTGCTTGTCTAGATTTAAGTGTCTGGATATACTGCTGTGGGTTTTTGAGGTTTGTTTTCTCAAACTTAGACAATTTGCCAAATTTTAGTGAACAGTGAGCACAAACCTGTCTATTACTCTGTAGTCACTTCTGATCTTTATCAGTATGTGTTAAACATTTCACATAATTATAATCATTGAATTCATAGTGCTTTGTGCTCTATATTTTTCTGTTAACTGACATCAAATACTATTCCATGTTTCTCTTTAATTTTTTTCTTCTTAACTGTTCCTCTTGTGTTGGATATTTGGGTTCTCAAGTTTTCACTATAATTTATGCTACTTTGGTATTGCTTTATCATACCTCATAAATCTTGTTATTGTATTAAATTGTAGAGAAAAATAGATACAGGAAGACTTGAAAAATATGGAGCCATTTAGAGGGAGACAGTAAAGGTGAAGCAGGAAGTGGTTGAGACCATGTACGTCTTTTCTTTTTTAAAAAATATATAAATTTATTTATTTATTTTTGGCTGCGTTGGGTCTTCATTGCTGCACGCGGGCTTTCTCTAGTTGCAGTGAGCGGGGGCTGCTCTTCATTGCTATTCACGGGTTTCTTATTGCAGTGGCTTCTCTTGTTGTGGAGCACAGGCTCGAGGCGCGTGGGCTTCAGTACTTGTGGCACACGGGCTCAGTAGTTGTGGCTCGTTGGCTCTAGAGCACAGGCTCAGTAGTTGTGGCTCACAGGCTTGGTTCTCCGCGGCATGTGGGATCTTCCCGGACCAGGGATAGAACCCGTGTCCCCTGCATTGGCAGGCAGATTCTTAACCACTGCACCACCAGGGAAGTCCGAGACCATGTACTTCTTGTCTTTTGTGTTATCTTGCAATTTGTGCTGCTAAATGTTCATCTATTTTTCTCACTATAAATCTTGATTTCTATGATCCTTTCCATAAAAGTCTTCCTGAATTTTGAGAACCCAATATATATTTGACATTTTGTAGGTATTAGGGATATAAGAAAAACAAAGTAATTTAGTACAGAAGTCTCCCAAATTGTTTGGTTGTATACTGTATCAGTAGCATGTATGAGTGTAAACCCCATAGATATAAATTTCATGTGTGCCATTTATAAATTTCATGTTTATAAATTTTATATGTGCTCTTCTCAGTCTATTATGTATTAAATGTTTGTGAAACTTCATCTTTTTTATATTAAAAAATACAAATATCGTCATGTGTATGGAGACTTGTAAGCATTTCTCTTGTTGACCGTAAAGACCACAATAATAGCTTCTGCTCTAAACCAGCTTGTTCTTTCTTTATTAATATAGTTCCAGGTGCTCCTTCAGCTCCAAGGAGAGGGCGTGGGGGTCATCGAGGTGGCAGGGGAAGATTTGGTATTCGACGAGATGGTCCAATGAAATTTGAGAAAGACTTTGACTTTGAAAGTGCAAATGCACAATTTAACAAGGAGGAAATCGACAGAGAGTTTCATAATAAACTTAAATTGAAAGGTGAGTTTTTATTTTTCTATTCAAAAAATACTCTTATTTGACTTGTGAATTATGGATGTTTAGTACAAGTCTTGACTTTTATGGTATGTGCTTTTGTTTTTCATTAGAAGATAAACTTGAGAAACAGGAGAAGCCTGTAAATGGTGAAGATAAAGGAGACTCAGGAGTTGACACCCAAAACAGTGAAGGAAATGCAGATGAAGAAGATCCACTTGGACCTAACTGCTATTATGACAAAACTAAATCTTTCTTTGATAATATTTCTTGTGATGATAACAGGTACAGTCTTTTAAGCTGCTCTTATGCTCTTAGGAGGTTGAAGTGTGAAATGAATTCTTATAAATTCACAAAGTTTAATGAATACTTAAAAATATCTAGGGACTGCCCTGGCAGTCCAGTGGTTAAAAATCCGCACTTCCAATGCACGGGTTCAATCCCTGGGTGGGGGGGCCACGGGTTCAATCCCTGGTCGGGGAACCAAGATCCCGTATGCTGCATTGTGTGGCCAAAAAAAAAAAAAATCTAATGACTACAATTGTTTAATGATTTATTTTGCTAAAAGAAAATAATTTATACTAAAATTTTAAATGATATTACTCTTTGAGAAAAATAATCATATACTTTTGTTTGGGGATGCATTCACATTTGAAAATTAGTAAATAAAAATAGAGGCATTCATCTAACACCTAAACACCTTTTACTTTACCCCTCTACAATGTAGTTCAGATGAAGTTTGCTGATACAGTAAAGCTCTGCTATATTGCAGTAAATGTGGATCCAGAAAACTGGTTAATTAAAGGATCCAACATAACAAACTAAGAGTTCCAGGGTTTCTGCTGCCTGATCCTAATCGTCCTCCTGGCTGCAGTTTGGTGCCACCTGGTGGCAGTTTTCTACTTCACTTTAAACGTGGATGGGGATGATTCTGAATCCTCTGATTATCTGGGCTGTGGGCCAGCAGCAGCAATTCAGACGCTTCAGGCGTCAGGTTCAGAGCTTGGGCCAGGAGCATACTAGGAACTCAGGGATCTATCCTCCATCTCTTCACATCCTGAGACAGGATTTCCTTTCCTGGCTTTGCCATTTCTTCCTTTGGGGCTGATTGGAGGGTAGAGTCAATTGCCAATCCCATTTATTGGGGCTGTAGTCAGTTTCTTTGTATTATCAACTGCATTTGCAAGAAGCTTAATACCAGTCATATTTTCACATGAATTATAGGAACATATTGCCATGGACAGCTTGTGATGACTTAGATAAGGTGCTTATTTTTATTTGATTCTTAGGAATTACTTAGCCTTAATTTGGGAATCAGTGCTGCATAGTTTTGCTGGAAAATGTTCTTTAAAACTTGATACACTAAAGATTATTTGTTCTCATAATAGAGAACGGAGACCAACCTGGGCTGAAGAAAGAAGATTAAATGCAGAAACATTTGGAATCCCACTTCGTCCAAACCGTGGCCGTGGAGGGTACAGAGGCAGGGGAGGTCTTGGTTTCCGTGGTGGCCGAGGACGTGGTAGCGGCCGAGGTGGTAACTTTGCCACTCCTCGAGGATTTCGTGGTGGATTCAGAGGAGGTCGTGGGGGCAGGGAGTTTGCAGATTTCGAATATAGGGTAAGTATTATTATGTGCTTTGGGGTTGGCTTGCAGTTGTATGAAATTCAAAATGTTTTAAACTCTTATCTATTAGAGGTGAATATTTTTAGGGCATTTGTATAACTTCCATTTGACTTTTCAGTGGAGGATGTACCTGATTAGGATATTTATATAATTTTAAGGAGCAGTAACTTCTTGGTTAATGAATCTAATTCTTTTTTAACTATTTTCTTTTCAGTTGGAGGAAGTAAAGAGATAGAAATGTGATATTCTTTTTTATCTTTCTGTTATAAAACCATGGTTTCAGATTTAATGGACTGGTAAAATTTCTTCCAAAAACCTGTTAAGAGACTGACTTAGGATTAATTTCTTTTCCTTAAAAAAATTTTGTTGTTGTTGGAGGCACAGGGGATCACTAAAAGATATTATACGGTACAGAAAAGAGCCATATTGTATCACCTTTATTTCATATTACAAAGTATGCTTCAATACCAAGAGAATCTAGGAAGAACATATTTAAAGGGGTCTTTAAGTCAGTGTTACTATCCTAGTCATCGATTTTAGGGATAGTGGAGAGGAAAGTATATAATCAAAGAAACGATCAAAATCCTATCATAAAGAAGTCTACTAGGAATTACATAGGGCAGCTAGAGACAAAAAGACCGGGACTTCCCTGGTGGCGCAGTGGTTAAGAATCTGCCTGCCAGTGCAGGGGACATGGGTTTGAGCCCTGGTCTGGGAAGATCCCACATGCTGCGGAGCAACTAAGCCCGTGCGCCACAACTACTGAGCCTGCATACCACAACTACTGAAGCCCACACACCCTAGAGCCCTGCTCTGCAGCAAGAGAAGCCACCGCAGTGAGAAACCCATGCACTGCAATAAAGAGTAGACCCTGCTCGCTGCAACTAGAGAAAGCCTGCGCACAGCAACAAAGACCCAAAGCAGCCAAAAATAAATTTAAAAAAAAATTAAAAAAAAAAAAGAAAAGGAAAAGAAACAAAAAGATCTACTAGCAGGAATTCCATTATTCAGTATTTAAAACTGGTCATTGTTGAGATCCCTCTTGAAGGGTCATTGTTAGTGGCTTTTGGATCTGTTCTATTAATTTTGATGCCTTTAATATTGTGTCATCACAGCCAGGGCTGCTGAAAATTAGCCTCAAGTCGTTAGCTCAGGATACCCAGCCACAGTAAATGCAGCCTGATGTAGCTTCAGCACTTCTAACTTGCAAAATGGCCATTCCAGCTAGGGGACTGTGTCTTAGGAACTACAGAACTCCTCTTCCTTGCCACTATTACTCCTCTTGAGGTTGCCAGTGACCTTTGCTTATAGAATTCAGTAGCCTTTTCACAAATATTTGCCCTTAACTACTCTGCAATATTTGACACTGATAACTGCCTACCCAACGTGGAGTCTTTCTTCCTGCTTTTTGTTTTTTTAACACTTTTGATATTTTTCTCTTTATAAAAATAACGTATGTTCCTTAACACAGCCTATAAGGTGCTTCATGATCTGCCTGTTTCTCCAGATGAGAGGTCTAGTACTTGCTCTAGATCTTGTTGCCAGTGGGACTGCCCTTTTCTTCATTCATTCTGCTCCACGTATGTGGGTCTTCTTGCTCTTGTTTAGTGCCAAGCTTATTCCTATCTCACGACCTTTTTACCCATTCCTTCTGCCTGCAATGTTCAGTTTGCTCCATTGTGTTCATGTTTGCACTCTAGCATAGGCTCGAGCTTTCCCTCTCTCCTCTCCTGCAGCAATTTCCCCCTCCCCTTTCTGAGCTTGTCTATTCATAGCTTCTAATCAGTTTTTCAACTTGGACCTTGTATGCTTTCACTTACATTTTTCTATATTTACTTGCATTGTGTCCTGTGATCAACTTAAACTTAACCTTCCTCAGAATGTCCTCATCATCTTCTCACTTTCCCATCATCTCAGTTTGGTATTCTTTTGTCTCCCAGGCTGTGGAGGTATCCATGATCATGGGCCATTTCCACATCACCACGTTCATTCCTTTGAGGCGTTTCTGCCAACTACCATAATAACCCACTGATTGGTGTTTAGACCTTCAGTTTCTCTTTACCTCACTTCAGGCATATCAGCTACCTGTTGAAGAACGTGTGGCAACTCCTGTTGAAGACCACATTGAGTCAGCTTGGTTTGAGAAAAAGTACGTTTAAATTAGACCTTGATCCTGATGAGAATTTTAGTAATTTTTGCTAGTATGACCTCAGTTGAGTTGTTAAACCTTTCTGGCCCTCAGTTTTGCACAGTTTTATTTCAGACACACCATTAAAGTCTCAGAGTTGGAAAGCATCTGAGAGTTGTGACCTCCTGGCCAAACCAAACACCTCTTCTGTTGGTATCCTTTATGAGGGCTGGGAACTTATTACACTTTCTAAGAGCATCCATCCCACCCCAAGGGTGCTCTAATTATTAGGATTTCACAGACACACACATAATTTGAAAAAATCTTTTTCCCTCTACCTTCTAAACTTATTAGTTTAACTCTATCCTTGTCTATACACAGAATATATACTCTTCTTCGTAATGATTTTTCATATATTTGAAAAAATTAGCTGTCATGTTGTGTAAGACTGGATCATTAACTCCCTTTATCTGAGCAGTCATCAGTAAACCTTTGAGTAACCACTGTGTGCATAGAATATGCACTTATTAATGCAAACCTTCGTTTTGAGGCCGTGTCTCACTGTTCAGCCATTTTGAGCCTTTAGTTAAAACTCCTATCATATATATTGTAGAATTAGAATGCATTGTAGAGGTTGCCTGCATGAGTCTTTATCCGCACTAATGTATCCCTGACAGATAGTTCAACCTCTGCTTGGGTGTTTCAAGGAGTGATAGATTCACTAGACCTCAGGCTGATGGCTAGAAGGTTCTAATGTGACGTTGCACTGCCTGCTCGTTTTACTCTGTAAGGGTCCCACTGGATATATCCAGCCCCATTTATTATTACCCTTTAACCTGTCCGATTCAAGCAGTTGACTCATGGTCATCTCTTATACACACTGCTTGATTCCAACTCTGACCTCATTCATTGACCAAATATATTGAATTCTTCACATATGCCAAGCTCTATGCTTGACATTGGTGGTAACAAAACACATGCAGTCCCAGCTTTCTTGATGTTTATGGTCCAGTGGGAAGACAGACCCAGCTGAAAGACAGGGGCTTCCTTTCAGTCTTGCCTAAGGTTTGCTCTATCCTTAGAAACTTCTCTTCCTTCCTCCACTGATTTCTTCCTTTTCTGACCTCCTGTGGTATCTGCTTTCATCACCACACATTTTACGTATATTTATATTCCCTATTTCATGTGTTTTGTTTTGTTCTGCATCGCCAACTAGATGGGAGCCTCTTGGCATTAGTGAATATGTATTTTACTTTTCTTTCCACCAGAACACCTATCTCAGCATGGAGCCATAGTGGGCTTGAAGTAAGTACTTAGCATGTTGATTAGGAATAAGTTACTTCAGTGAGGCTGAAGGTCCATCAGTGTGGCTAGCCATTGCTTGTCCATTCCAAAGTTGAACGATCTTCTGTCTGCCACTAGATCCCGGACCTTCTCAGCAGCCTGTTCCTTCTAAATCATAGCATCTGGCACCTTTAAAGGTGGAAGTAGTGATTGACCACTATTACATAAAGGAAATTTACCTTCTAAGATTATACTTGTTTCTGAAGCATCTAATACTTCTCAGAGATGAAGTACAGTGGCATTTGCAGCAGCCTTCATGTAATGGGTTAGCTTCGTTCTTTATGCTCTACTGACATGAACATTATAAGCAGATCTGGTTGTTTAATGAAAACATGGGTGATAGGATCATATATTTTTTTTTAGAACTCCTTAGAAATATCAGTCAAACTAGAACTTCTCTCCCACCCTACTGCAATAGATAGTTAGGAAACCAAGGACCCAGAGGAGTTAACTCTCTTGATCTAGGTATAAGCTTAGCCAAAATTTACTCTTCGGCTTCTGAGTTTTCCTTAGGATAATGTTAGAAACATAAACTTGTGGTGAGTTTGGTCCTATGGTGCTTTTTCTTTTCTTTCTTTTTTGGGGGCTGGGAGATCAGGCTGGGGCTAATGAGAGAGTGGCCCACTCCTATTTTATACGCTGCTGCTAAGGAGGTTAAGCTGCCATGGTGGGTGAGACAGGTTGCCTTTCATTTGAGTCTGTGTTTCTTCAGAGAGGGTCCAGAGACAACAAGGTATCTGAAATGACTCAGCATGGTACTCTCTCCCTTTCCCCTTTTATTTTCTCCTTTCCTTCCTGCTACTTCTCTGTTTCCTTCTCCCCTTTCCCTCCCTCTTTCCCTTTCTATCTCGCTTTCTTTTTTTACCTTTCAGAAAATCACAGCTTTTGAACCCTAAAAGGTCTGGATTGATCACACAGCTTTCTGAAAGGTAAAAAAAAACACAGGGCATGTGAAGGTTGGCATTGGTGGGGGACAGACATCAGGATCATCTTCAGCTTATTTCTTTCTGTATCAACTTACACCATGCCGTTTGTATTCTAATTTAATAACATTGTACAAATGGTTTGGTGTTGTATACACAGATAAAATTAAGTTTTTAACATAGGCAGTGTGTATTTCTAACAGTCAGGGTGAGAATCAGCAGTAAAAATCAGGTAGCAACTAGTAGCAGCTAGTTGGTAGCAACTAGTCCTGAGGAAAAGAGAAGCTCTTGGCTCTGTGTACAGGCATTTGGTTTAGGATTAATCTCACTGGAAAGCTAGAGGCTCCTTGAGATTTTTATTGCTTTCTCCCTGGTTGCTTTTGAAAACATTTCCCAGGCAGCGCTCTGATTTTCAGAACTTATTTCAGATTTAAAAGTCGTCCTTTTAAAATGAATTGCCAAATCATTGCTTTCTCCTGACATGAAACTGTGGAGGAGAGAAATGTTATTTTACCACCTGGATATTTTATTGCATAGTAAAGATATCAAAGACTCGGGAATTTTATTTATCTTCTTCCAAAAAATGTCAGTTGTATTTGATGAGTTTGACTACTATGATGAAGGCTTAATTTTTTTTTAAATTATTAGGACAGCACCAAAGGTAGTAGGGTGTGCCTATATCTTAGCAGGGGGCCTTCTTGCTAGGACAAGCCCACAGCACCACTGCTTTAACCTCTACTAACTGGAAAATACACTTAACAAATAATGAGCTACTGCTGGGTATGTAAGTTATAAAAAGTGTTTCCTGGAAATCAGTGAAACGAGTTTATACATGAAAGTAAGAGGAGGATATATTTAAAGGTTATGAAAAATATACTTAAAATAAAGCAAATTTAAAAGAAATACTTATTAATAAACCCCAATAGTTTGAAACATGAGCTAATTTTTTTTTTTCCTTTTTAGAAAGACAACAAAGTTGCTGCATAGTCTGCAAACAAGTCTTTGAAAATAGATGGATTTTTAGCTCTTCGTGGTCCTGAGAATTGGTTTCAGTCTTTGAGAAGAATGAAAAAGTGAATTTGCTGTATATTTGTCACCAGCACTGGGTTTTTGTTTGTTTGTTTGTTTGTTTTTCTGCTTAATTTCAAAGATACAATACAGTTAATTTTGGGGGTGGGAGGGAAGGCTCATCTTAATAAATGAGCATTAAATATATTTGGAATAGCAGAAGGTTAAGTAATTTCTTATGTATAGTTAAACTAAAGCAGTACTCCAGTGGAACTTATAAGTATTTTTTCATCACTGAAAGGATTTTTCTTATCACTAAATTGTATTTGGCAATTATTGTGAGTTGCCTGCAGATAGGGCCGTGTTACTGTTTTGAGCCACAGAAGGAAGGGTCTGTGTGTCTATGTGTCTGTGTGTCTGTCTATATCTTTCTTTTTCTTTCTTTCTTTCTTTCTTTTTTTGGAAATCCTGTAATAACCCTTCTGAGGTAGCTTATTTCGTCAATTAATTAGGGTGCTGGATGGTAGAGAATTTTATCAGTCAACTATGTACACACAGTAAATACTGTTTCTTAGGCAAAGGTAACTTTTTTATATAGTTGTAAAATTCCATTATATTCCATTGCCAAAGAAACATTAAGAACTTTGTATAGCTGTATAAAAAGCAACTAATTTTTTAAAGAATAAACATTTTAAAGTCAGCAAACATACTGTGTCCTTGCAGAAGTTGATGTGCTGAGGAGCAGAAGTATGGGTGGGTCTTTTTTTCATAGCTTTTCAGGCTTAAGATTGTTGATTTTGATTTTTTTTTAAATGTTTGGAACGTAAATGAAGATTTGATACATTCTTTCATTATCTAAAAAGGGTAAATTACTTATGCTCATTGTAAGAACTTTATTTTGTAGCAAATGGCATATCACAGGATTTATCCACATAATAGATATTTTCAGTATACAAATGTAAATAATCATAGATAAGAATGTACTTAGCTGTATTTTCAAATAAGTAACCCCCCCCTTTTTTAAGACAATAAAACTAGGTGTCAATTAACCTGTTCTTCCTGATATGCCTGGAGTTTTGTTGTGATACCTTGACTCTTTCCATTATATTTCAAGATGATTCAGAGTGTTAGAAATTATTTTGGCAACCTATAAGATATCATAACACTGGTCCTTAGGCCTGTGACCCACAAATGACTCAGTATAGAGTTAATTGCTAAAATTATTAGTAAATCTTTTTGGTATTTTAAGCTATAGTGGAAAAAAAATCTGGCCACTTTGTGTTTTTATGAAGGCCGTGGAATAAAGGGATCCAAAGATTAAATATTTTTATCTATTTTGATTTTTGTTAACTTTCTCCTTAAAATATTCAGTAGTGATAAAGATATGGAAAATTGCACTGTAGGAGAATTGGAGTATATAAAGGTGGTTGATAATTTTAATTTTATATCTTTTGTGTAGCTCTACAAGAAAATGTTTTGTAATTTGGTTTCATTATTAAGGTCCAGTACTTGGCAGCCATAGTTTAGATAATATTGTTTAATACTGTTTGCTCGCATGTTAACAACAAAATCTTTTGGAGGACCCATAAATCATGGCATTGAACACATTTCTGAGGCATTCTGAACATCAGAGCAAGTGCTATGGCAATACCTGTGTAGACTATTAGAGATGTCCTGGGCTGATTTGAAAAAAAAAAACAAAAAAAAACTGTAAATACCAGTTCTACACGCTCTGAAAGTATGAATTCATGCATTTTCCAAGCCCTCTGTGTCATTGACTAGGGCATTTGGTACCCCAGTAATAACCAGCAGCGTGACATACCTGCAGTGCACCTTACAATATTAAAAAGGTTTTTAATTCTAAGACAGAATAAAACTGTTCAATAAAAAATGTTCGTCAAAGTTCTTTCTCCTTAAACACTAATATTTTCTTACAGTAGAAAGAAGTATAGTGAAGGGCATCTTTAACATGTAACAATGGAATTATGGTCATGTTTATATTCCCTAAAATAGCTAAATTAATTTGTTTTCCTAGGATTTATACAGTGTTGTGTTTAAAGCTGGAAGCCCTTTCTCCCCCTCCTAGAGTACAGACAGCTCCTGAGTTACAATCCATGACATGAGGAGACTAAGCCAACCAGGCACAGGCCAAGCTGGAAACCTTAGGCTAGAATGCACCCTCTGTGGGCAAGCACATGCAGAAGGCAAAAAAGGGAAGGGCCGATTCTGCTGAAACTTGTCTTTGGATAGACCATTTCTCCTTCCAAAAGCACGACTTAATGTGAGGGGTAGGGAGAGTGGTCAGGAATGTTAATTCAGCTCAATGGATCTTAATCAGGGGTGAACTGCCGTCCAGGGAGCATTTAGGAATGAGAAAGCAGGTGTTTTGGTTATCACAATGACTCGGGGCCCACCACTGGCATTTAAGAGTAAGGGCCAGGATGGTAAATGTTCTGTGCTATGCTAGACAGTGCCATAATTGATTATGCAGCCCAAGTGCAGCAGTGACCCTTCCACTTCGAGAAATACTGACTAAAGTCCCTCTACATGGAAAGACAATGAGTGGGGAATTAATTTTTCCCCAAAAATTTTTAATAAAACTTTACTAAAGAATCTTTACATGGTATGTGAAAGGAAAAGGACCTTACTTGCAAGAGTACTGTCAACATTTTGGAAACTCATTTATCATCACATAGGAATTACCATTTCATCCTGTTCTCTGTCAGTAGTTCATAAATCTCATACCAGAAGCACCTGAGGAGCATTTTTTAAAGTACAAATTCCCATGCCCCACAGTTGGAGAGTCTGATTCTGAAGTTCTGCAGTGAAACCTGGGAATCTGCCTAAGTCCCACAGGTAGTTCTGATCAGCCAGGTTTAGAAAGCCAATTTTAAAACATCACAGCTGACTCATCTAATCTAGCCCCCCTCCTTGTAAGGGTCTTGGTGATGTTTCCATGTAGAACTATTTTATCATTTCTCTGTCCTCCCAAATTCAGTATATCTAAGTTGTGACTCCAGCGTGAAGAGTGGGAAAGAACTAAATGGAGCAGGGGTGCATTTCTGCAGGATAGAATCTAAGGGGAAACAGGAAGATTGAGACTTGTTTCCTCTAGGGTTTGGCTGCTTTGAGTACCGAGGCTCCGTTCCTAGCATGTAGGAAATGAGTGTGTGTTGTTTCTGTGTCTCAGTTTTACATAGTTTTTGTCCCTGTCTCCATGGGTTGTCAGTCTGAAAGAAAAGCTGCTCTTTCTGCACAGCCCTGTGGTAATAGCTCACATCTGATCGTGTCTGGATTCATTGTTACAGGATCCCCCTGCCCTATTAGTTCAGAGACTAAAAGCTGGTTTAAGTAGTGACAGTGGGGAGAGTGTCACAGAATAAAGTAATGAAGGCGAGTGAGCTCTTAGAGGAGCTCAGATGTCAACCAGTTTGCTTAGTTTACCTCCTTTGACTGTGATTTTAAAAGATGACAAGTATGAGTACAATCGGAATCAAACTTAAGGAAGTAAAGTAGCACCGTTAATCTCTGAATCTGGGTGTGCTTAATGGGGATTTGCTCAGAGCAGGCTGCCTTCGCTTCTCCCAGTATAGAGACACTGGGACAACTTCTTGGCATAGGAGCTAGTCAGGTGAGGGAAGTAAGGGAGAGTGTAGCTTTGAGCAGCAGAGACCTGGAGGCCAGCAGCAGTCTGTCGGCCAGCTAGTGTATACACTGGGAAGCTGAAGATGCAGGTCCCAGGCCCTGCTGTGTGGGGGTCAAACCAACCTCCTGAGGAGGAGTGACGCAGACGTTTTTATCCTGTTTTTCAAAGCCACGGTTAGTAAAAGCGAGCTTGTGGTTTTTGAGACAGTTTGAAATCTGGCTCCAAGAGCACATGATGAGACTATGAATCTAATGTGGTTTCTGTTCTCAGTGATGGTGCCAAGCTGTGCCCGTTATATGGGTGTTCTTTAAATTCCAGTTCGGTTCGTATTTTAACAGACTTGGCTGACTGATAAAAGTGTTTTCACGGTTAGCTCATAAACATATCAAAATCAACCTGAATCTGATTCTAGTTCATAATGAATGTTGATTTTTAGGGAAATGCTTTAAAATGCACTGGTGTCTGTATTGTGGTTTATAAAGAAACAAAGCAGCTCTGTGAGGCCAAAGCATATTTCAGTTTAATAATAAGGCTTTCATAGAGTGACTCATAGTTTAGGTGCACAGAAACAACTGAGAGCGGCCAGCAAGGAGCTCGTGGCCCAGAAAGTCTTGCCTTTGCCTCTAAACTTGAAGAGCAGCCTGGGAGTGGAAGAGCAGAGAGCCAAGAATGCCAGTTTGAGGAAGTGTGAGAAGCCTGGGCCAAGGCGAGATTGTAATGAATTCCAGTGAATGGTTTACAGTCATCCCAGCACAGAGAACAGGAACGTGTTTACTAGATGTCTGGAGTGTGCTTCTGTTATCCTGGTACTCACTTAATCCTTATAATCCTCGGGTGCTGGCCTCACACAGGATTGTTGATGAGAATGCAAATCCCAACATTGCAGTTCAGGATTTTGCTTGTGCTGAAATTGTTTTGTAAATTTCTTTTAATGGGTTAGTTGGGTGACAGTTATCCCTTACTCCATTCCCCAGTGTTTAATAGCATTTCTTTTGTCCCAGAATGGGTTTTGGAGCTTTGCAGATTTCAGTTTACAGAGGAATGAGGTATAGTTTCATTTTTGTATAAGTAATACACTGTAAAAAGGATATGGGCAGTATGGAAGATGGTTTTTAAAAATAGATAAATAAAAGAAGAAAGAAAATCTACCATCCTACCATTCAGGGCTAACCATTAGTAACACTGTTTGGCTATATATTCAACCTGGCATTGTTCTGTACCGGCATGTGCTTTTCAGCAAAAATAGATTCATAGTATACGTACTATTGTGAAACTTGCTTTTTTCACTTGGTGTATTGAGTAGCACTGTTTTGTTTTAAAGTATGATTATGCACACAGAAAAGCACACATATCATGATTACTTATGTAAACAGTACCCAGAAGCCCCCTTAAAACTCCCTTCCAGGGGCTTCCCTGGTGGCGCAGTGGTTGAGAGTCCGCCTGCCGATGCAGGGGACACGGGTTCGTGCCCCGGTCCGGGAGGATCCCACATGCCGCAGAGCGGCTGGGCCCGTGAGCCATGGCCGCCGAGCCTGTGCGTCCGGAGCCTGTGCTCCGCAACAAGAGAAGCCACAACAGTGAGACGCCCGCGTACCGCAAAAAAAAAAAAAAAACTCCCTTCCGGTAGCCCCCACCCCCTCAAGGGTAACCACTATCCTGACTTCTAACAGCTTAGATTGCTTTTGCTTGTGTTTGTTCTTTACATAAGTGGAATTAAACAGCATATATGCTTTTGTGCTTAGCTTTTGTGTTTGTAAGATTCATCCATATTGTTGCATTTGGCTGCGGACCGTTCGTTTTCGTTGCAGTATAGTATTCCATTGTGTTAACAGACCATGATTTATCCATTCTGCTGTTGATACCGTATTTGCATCATTTCTAGCTTTTGGCTGTTAAAAAAATGCTGGCACAGTTTTTTCCTCCACAAGAGAAGCTGAAGTTAGAGTGGGTAAGAGGAACGCGGACTTTGAATATTGTGAAAGATAGCAGTGCCCAGCTATGGAGCTGTTCCACACTAGTGTGCTGCTGCAAGGAATTTGTAACTAAGGAAAAAGTACTAGCAAACCATGATGTGCTGTAGATGTAGACATAGGTATGTATATTAGAGCAGATGCAGGGTTAATCCTCCTCTGTGGGCCTAGCCTTTTCCCGAAGGACGCTGCTCCACCTACCACCCTTCCCAGTGGCAGCACTGGAGTATTTCTTGCCCTGCAAACTGTGTTCAAGATGTAGACTTGGTGTCCTTGCTCCCTCCCTTTCTGGTAAAACCCCTACTTACTCCATTCAGGCTTATGTGACCCTCTCACTCTCCTGGTTACCTGATTACTCCCATCTTAAAAAAATTATTCCTGCCTTTCTCTTCCTCTATACCTCCATCCTTCCATATGACGTCATCTGTGTGGCTTACCCATCTGTGTTGGGAGTCCCCAAGATAATCATACTGATGGCAATGATTCTTACAGCACAAAGATGCAAAGCAAAATTGAGCAAAGGAAAGGGTGTATGGGCGAAGTCTAGAGTGAACCAGGCTCAGACTTTCAGAGGGGACTTTGAAAGTGGTGTCACAGAGTATGTACTTCGTTCCCCCAGCAAAGAATTGTTCCAACATGTGTGGAATGTTGTCTACCAGGGAAGCTCATCAGCGGCTGAGGGCCCAGGGTTTTGATCAGGGTCTGGTTATTTAGGCATCTTCTGTGTGGCACATACTAAAATCCCAGACTCCCAGAAGTAAAGCACAAATACACATCATTGACTGTACAGTTTAGGCACAGTGAGCCACTCTTATCAGTTCTGGGACTGATGGAAACCCTCCTCAAGTCCTAGTTTCCAGATGTCAGCCAAGGGCCAAACTTGTAAGCAGTCTTCATAAAGGATAGGAGTCAGGCCTGCTGTGTCAACTTTCCTGGACCCATCCTACACCCTGGCCCCTGTTCCTTTCCCTGTGACCTTTTCTTCTCACCTCCTCCCACCCAAACCTGTAGACACACCTGGACCTTGTCTATCAACCTCAACTGCATCATCTCTGAATCATGGATTTAGACACCCTACGCTTTCATCTTCCAACTGGCTTGCTCAAGAAATAATAAATAAGTACATACACACATGGAGTGACCTAACCACTCCTTTGCTCAGTAACTGCTTTTAGCTTGGTGCAGACCCCCAGGTCAGGAATCTTTCTACTTTGGATTCGTTAGCTTCCATCTTCTACTTTCCCTACCACCATCTCCAACCAGCCTAGACTCCTTGAACTATCATTATCTTACAAATAACCTTAAACTCCCTTGCACCTCTTTTGAGCTTTTCGTGCTCTTGTTTAGAGAAACTTCAACCCTGAAAGCATCCAACCACCCACATGATCAGTATTCACTCGGAGGGTTGTGTCCTGCAGAAGAGAATCACAATTGAATACATTAGTACCACTGTAAATCTGATTACTGCTCTCTCCTGGCCCTCAACATTGCCAGCAAAACTTAGTACTTTTCTGTAATCACCTCTCTGTAGTCAGCAAATGGCCCTGCTACCCATTTCAAAGAGAACTAGAAGACATTGGATGGAAACTGCCTCAGGCACTTACCACACTCTCTAACATATGCATCCAGCCTTTTCCTGGCTGTCCTTTAAAAACAGAAAATATCACGTGTCAAAAAACTGCTTGTGCTCTGGCTCCCTAATTCCCACCGTTCCCGTTACTGAATTACCTCTTTCTCTGTGTCTTCAACTTCTTCCTTGATAAAGGATCCTTTCCATTCGCATTTAATTATAATGCTAGCATATTATATAGCATATTAATGTGTTAGTATTCATATATTTATATATACAGGCGTAACTTGGAGATATTGTGGGTTTAGATCGAGACCCCAGTAAAGCAAATATCACACAATAAAGTGAGTCACACGAATTTTTTTCTTTCCTAGTATATATAAAGTTAGATTTACACTGCACTTTTGTCTATTAAATGTGCAATAATAGCATTATGCCTACAAAATAGTGTACGTACCTTTATTTTAAAATAATGCTGTTGGGAAAATGGTGCCGATAGACTTGCTTGATGCAGGGTTGCCACAGAACTTCCCATTTGTAAAAAATGCAATATCTGCAAAGCACAATAAAACGAAGTATGCCTATAATTGTAACTATGTAGCATTTATTATGTTAGACTTTTTTTTATGAAAATTATCCTTGAATCCTACATCCTACCAGTTCCTCCTTAGCTCTTGAACTATCTAGATGCCTGATCTCCCTTTCACTTCTTAACCCACTTGTTCTACTTCATACACCGCTAAAACAGTTCTTGGTAAGGTCACTAATGATCTCCAGTGAGCCTTTCAGAGTTTTCCTCTCTTACTTGTTTTACAGAAGCATTCCATGCAGTCTGCCTCTCCCTTCTCAAAATACTCTTGTCTTCCTGGCTGCCAGATCCTCGGTCTGCCCAATTCTAATTCGTCAGTCACCCCATTTTGAAATAATAATGTTCCTCAGGGTTCAACTTCAGCATTTTTTCCTTCTCCCCGCTGCTCCCCACACACAACACTACCACAAATTATGCAGTGGAGTTTCCCACATTTGGGGAAATCACAGGGGTCAGCACATCCGGAAAAGCCTCACCCTGGGAAAACCAACTTCGTGATCTTGTTACCTCTCCTGCCAGATAAGTTTGCTTTTTTCCCCCCCTCTTTTTAAGCTGCATACTCTCTCTGGCCTTAACTACATGGAGTTATTCTCACATTCACTTATCTAGCACAGATCTTTTCTGAGTCTGGATCTGACTTTTCCTTTGGCGGAGCCTCAAGGCTTGCGGAATCTTAGTTCCCCGACCAGGGATTGAACCTGGGGCCACAGCAGTGAAAGCGCTGAGTCTTAACCACTGGACCGCCAGGGAAGTGCCTGGATCTGACTTCTTGATACCTGTGCTTGAAGGTCTTATAGTAGCCTCTCAAATGTAATGTTCCCCAAATTGAAGTGATGATCTTCCCTCTGCTTTTCTTCCAGTGTTCTTGATCCAGTTATGTAGTAACACCACCTACTAACCCGACTGTGCTGGAAATGTGGAAATCACCTTTGACACTCCATTTATCTTCAGTTCTGCACCAGCTTCATGCCTGTTACCAACTTCTATCAATTCTTTCTCTTTTTTTTTTAACTTTTATTTTATTTTATTTATTTTTAGCTGCGTCAGGTCTTAATTGTGGCACGTGGGATCTTTCGTTGTGGCGCGCAGGCTTCTTCCTAGTTGTAGCACACAGGCTTCAGAGCGCGCGGGCTCAGTAGTTGTGGCGCGTGGGCTTAGTTGCCCGACCAGGGATCAAACCTGCGTCCCTTGCATTGGAAGCCCCTGGGAAGTCCCAAATTCTACTTTCTCAGTATATCTAATACCTCTTTTATTTTTAAAACGTTTAACTATTTTGGTAAGAGATGTGTATGCATGTATTTTAATCTAAATGCTTCACAAAGGCTTATAATGAAAGCCCTCAGTCATGCTAACAATCAGTCATCTCTTGCTACCCCTAGTCTTTTGTTTTTAGTTTTACTGATTTTCTGTGGAAAAGGGGAAACTATTTATTCAACAGATCTTTATGGAGCCCTTATGTAGAAGAGATATAGTTCATTTGCAGGGTAAGCAACAGTGAACAAAATAAACCTTGGAGCTTGTATTCTGGGAGGAGAGAAATGAGTAAAATTTATATAAAGTATGTTAAGAAGATGCTTAAGGGAATTCCCTGAAGGTCTAGTGGTTAGGACTCTGCGCTTTCACTGCAGGGGCCCTGGTTCAGTCCCTGGTCGGGGAACTAGGATCCTGCAAGCTGTGTAGTGTGGCCAAAAAAAAGATGCTTAAGTTCTATGGAGAAAAAGCCAAGAAGCGGGGGACAAGAAAGGGTGTGTGGGCTTGAGGGTGGATTGCTGCGTGAATTTAAAATAGGTTAGGAAGCTGACATTTGAGAAATGATTCAAGAAGCTGATTGGATGTTCAAGCAGAAGAAATTTTAGCTGCAAAGACCCTGAAGCAGGAGTGAAGCTAGTATTGCTGGAGTGGAGTGAGGGAGGAGAGGCTTGTAGAATGTGAGGTTAGAGTGTCAGTGGAGACTGGACAGGGAAGGAATAGTGGAGTCCACTGTAATGATTGTCATTTGTTCCGAGATGGGAAGCAATTGCAGGGTTTTGAATGGAAGAGTGACAATCTGACTTACATTTTAAAAGATTCTCTGGGACTTCCCTGGTGGTCCGGTGGGTAAGACTCCGCACTCCCAATGCATGGGGCCCAGGTTTGATCTCTGGTTGAGGAACTAGATCCCGCATGCATGCCGCAACTAAGAAGCCCGCATGCCGCAACTAAGAAGCCTGCATGCCGCAACTAAGAGTCCGCATGCCGCAACGAAGATCCTGTGTGCTGCAACTAAGACCTGGTGCAGCCAAAATAAATAAATAAATATTTTAAAAAATCATCATCATCATCTCTGGGGAATTCCCTGGTGGTCCAATGGTTAGGACTCAGCACTTTCACTGCTGTGGGTCTGGGTTCAGTCCCTGGGTGAGGAACTAAGATCCCGCAATCCTCGAGGTGCAGCCCCCCCAAAAAAATTGACACTTCTGCTACAACTGTCAGTGAATCTCTTCCAAATGCACATCTTTGGATTTAAAATAAATAAATAAATTTTAAAAAATAAAAAGAATCTCTGGCTGCTGTGTTGAGAATAAATTAGTAGGGAGGCCAGTTAGGAAGCCAGTGCAGTAACCCGGAGTGGTTCTCCCTGCTCCCTGATAGTTAGAACATAATAGCCTAGCCTTCCAGTACTGAATCTGCTGCAGAGGCCTTTGTGGTTTGGTCTCCTCAGTGGATTGTTCCTCTGGCTGAGGCTTTAATGTATGCATTCAAACAGTTAAAAAATAATTTAATAGGATTTCCAATGAAAAGCTGCTTCCCTTTTCTCACTGTCCCTCAGACCTACAGTTACCCTCTTCACATGGAGCCAGGTTGTTTCCAAATTTTGCTAGTCCAAGCAGTGCTGGAATGACCCTTCATGAGTCATTTCACAAATAGATGAATGTATCTGTAAGATAAACTAATAACTGGAGATTCTGGATAACTGGAGACTTAACTTCATACTTCTAATAAATATTCCTATATCCCTTTTGATAGAGATTATAGCAATTTACACTTCACCTGGTTTTTCAGGGTGCTTATTACCCTATATGGTCACCAGTACAGCATTAGCAAACTTTTGAGTACGTTTGCCAGTCTGATGAACGAAAAGTATTATTTCAGTACCCCGTGCATTTCACTTTGAGGGAGGTTGAACATTGTTAAATGAGTTGGGTATTAATATTTCCTTTTCTGTGAACTTTGTGTAAATATTCTTTGTCTCCTCTGATGTTAGTGTTCTTGGTTATTTACAGGAGCTCTTTTTTTATTAAGGGAAAAAAGTTTTTATTTAATTCAATAATACCTGTGCATAGTTACTACAAATGAAACAAAATAGTATAGAGTTTGTCTACTTCTCTTCCTTAAAGACAAATAGTATTAACAGTTTATCTGTATTCTTCCAGAAAGTGTCCCTCTCCAGATCGTGTGTGTATATATGTGTACGCACCATACCCACGTCCCCCCTTTTGTTAATGTGTCAGTAGGAAGAGCCTGTGTGAACTGTTCTTTACTTTGTTATTTTCATGTGTTTATCAACTACGGACCTCCTGATATATAGATTTACTCTCCTAATTCCCCCCATACACACACACAGAAATTCACACATCCTTGCTCTGTATCCTCTTAATATACTTACTGTAACACTTAATTGCGGCTAGGAATACTCATTACAACTAAGTAAGTAATTTTTATGGATGAGCCAAGTAGTACAAACCCTGTCTGTGTTTCCTTTTTACAGAATGTTTTATTCTTCCCGCCACCAAAAATTGCCTTTTTTTCACATGTTGATTGACTTTAAAAGCTGAAAACCAATAATATTCTGATATGATTTTATAAGAATTCTTCTGCACAGAGCCAAGTGATATGCCTTCTCTACAGTTCTAGAACCATAAATACTGTACCTTTCAAAAATATATATTACTATGATCAAGATTAAATAGATTGTCTTTTTCTGGATTCCATCAGTTTCTTAAGATCATCTACATTTTAATTTGCTTCGTGACTGGACCTTGCCTTTTTTCAATTTTTAGATTGTTTTTCCTTTATCTTTTTCCTTTTTCACATTTAATACATGCAAAAGGATGTGTGACCCATAATATGAGCAACTGAACCTGTCACTTAACCCAAAAACTAGAGCATTACTAACAACCTGCATCTATGTATTACCACTCTCCTATTCCATTTCTGCTTCACCCAAAAGGAAACCACTATCCTGAAGTTTGTATTTTATCTTGGTTTTGTTTTTGTTCACAATATTTTTCCATAGAATTTTTTTTTTCTTTTGACTGCACCTAGCGGCATGGGGGATCTTAATTCCCTGACCAGGGATTAAACCCATGCCCCTTCACTGGGAGCGTGGAGCCTTAACCACTGGACCACCAGGGAAGCCCATCTGTAGAATTTCTGATTGGCTCTTGCACGTGTGTATTTGTTCTCTTGTGCTCTCTCTCATATCCTCTATTAATTGGAATCTACTCCATTCTTCTTGAGCTCACCAATTTTCAAATCTCATTTAGACCACTTTTTCCTTGGACCATTATTTTCCCTACAGCTTTTCGATTTTCCTGGAGTTTCTGAATGTTCTTTTTTGCTTGTATTTGTTGCCTTCATCATATAATAAAGTTTTTCCAAACTGTTAACATTTGATTTAGTCTATGAAGTCTCCTTTTTTCCTAGAGACTATTGTACTATAAACTTTCGCCATTCTGCAAAAGGTTATACAAACATGTTGCTTTCGAGATCTTCAGGAAACTTAGGACCCTGGGATTTCTCTTCATTGCTCTCCTGGGTTAGAGTCACAGTTTCCTGGATGCATGTTTTCCATTTTCTTGTTAGAATTCTTACTTAGGGAGCTTTCTTAAAAAGTATACAGGGCCAGATAGTAAGTTCTCTGTCACATCTTCCTCTTTTTTTTTTTTTTTATTTAACAACCTTCTAAAAATATAAAAATCATTCTTAGCTCAATTGCTGACTGTTCATCTTACATGCAGTGGTGCCAAGTCTGATGCAAATTTGATTTTTTTCCCATGATAGATGACGTGTTTTTTCCTCTTTTTTTTGGGGGGGGGGTGCGGCATGGCTTGTGGGAGTTCCCTGACCAGGAATTGAACCAGGGCCACAGCAGTGAAATCGCTGAATCCTAACCACTGGACCACCAGGGAACTCCCATGTAGACCCTTTTGACTTAAAGATTCGTGTCTTTCCTTTAGCTCTTTCTCTTTTTACTTCTTAGATAACTTCTTTGATGTTACCCACCCTGTTCTTTCACTAGATCTCCCTCTTACTCAAATGTTAAAGCTGTCCAATTGAGAAGGACTTCCCTGGTGGTCCAGTGGTTAAGACTCTGCGCTTCCACTGCAGGGGGCACGGGTTCGATCCCTCATCAGGGAACTAAGATCCTGCATGCCACACAGTGCAGCCAGAAAATTTTTTTTAATAAATAAGGAAAAAAAAACCTGTTGAATCGAAGCTTTGTGTTTCTTAGTTTTTTTACCAAGGTTGTTAATCTTGGTAGTAGACTTCCTGTAGTAGACTTTATTCAAATATCTGACAATTCTTGGTTATCTCTTATTGGAAGGAAGCAGAAGAGTTGCCCTGGAGCTCTGGGTGTGGCCAGGATTTGTCATCTGACAAATGCTCTAAGTTGTGATCATTATCTTTGAGGTCTCTGAGGACTTGTTCAGAGGTGCCAATGTTTCCAGATCCACAGAAACACTGTACCTGCAGGAAAGAGTCTTCCTTGTACTTGTTTGTTTTTCCTAGGAGTGTGTTGTCTAATTATAGGTCATTCTAACTGCAGTGAGAAACAAGATTGTTCACTGCTTGTTGTGCAGACAGACCTTAGATTAGTTTTCCTGTTTTCAAGCCCCCTTCTCATGCTTGCCCTCTGTCGTACCTCCTGCTTCAGAGTCTGCAGCATTTCAGAGTTTCGGGCAAGTGGCTCCTCCTGTACAATAGCACCCCCGGGTGTGGTCCAGGTGGCAGCACCCTCTGTTCTGCCCTGGGTCACCGTACTTCTTTCATCTGCTCTAATCAGTCTAGAAATTTGTTGAAAAAATACCTCACAGATTCCTCCCTGCCCAATTCTATTTATATTATAAATATCATCTTAGTCATTTACTGACAATTTAATGTAGTCTTAAAGGAAAAGGTGAACATTTGTAGTTGATTTACTGTCTTTTTTTTTAGGGGGGTATGCGGGCCTCTCACTGTTGTGGCCTCTCCCGTTGCGCAGGCTCAGCTGCCATGGCTCACGGGCCCAGCCGCTCCGCGGCATGTGGGCTCTTCCCGGACCGGGGCACGAACCCGTGTCCCCTGCATCGGCAGGTGGACTCTCAACCACTGCACCACCAGGGAAGCCCTGGTTTACTGTCTTGAACCAGAAATCTATTTGCCTCTACTCGAATGTGAAGCACCGTCAACCCTTTTTTTTTACACCCCCACCCCCCCACCGCGTTGGGTCTTTGTTGCTGTGCGCGGGCTTTCTCTAGTTGTGTCGAGCGGGGGCTACTTTTCATTGCAGTGCGGGGGCTTCTCACTGCGGTAGCTTCTCTTGTTGCGGAGCATGGGCTCTAGGCGCGCGGGCTTCAGTAGTAGCACACAGGCTCTAGAGCGCAGGCTCAGTAGTTGTGGCATGTGGGCTTAGTTGCTCAGAGGCATGTGGGATCTTCCCAGACCAGGGCTTGCACCCATGTCCCCTGCATTGGCAGGCGGATTCTTAACCACTGCGCCACCAGGGAAGTCCAGCACCATCAACTCTTGCCTGTACTACTGTAATAACCTCTTCGTTGGTCACCCTCCACCCATACTACACTCTTCCAATTCATTTTCTATGCAGTAGCCAGAATGAATTTTTGGGAATACAAATCTGACTGCCAGGTTATATCACGTGTCTTAGAGAAGGCATGTAATATGGAGGCCTCAAGAGATTGTGTCCTACTGGAAATGGTATCACTGCAACTACGGTCTGAAATGGATGTGATCATGGTGTCAAACAGCCAGACCCATGCTGGTCGCAAGAGCCAACCCCTAAGCAGGGCCTCTCTCTCCCCAAGGCCTCAGTCCTGGTCTAGGCCTCTGAGTCACAGATGTAAAAATAAGTCGCAGGGCTGTGAGCTAGCAGGGCAGCAGCGCACCTCTGGTTCTGTGGCTAGCTGGTGTTCAGCAGCAGTGAATTTGTGTCCAGCACTGCTACTGCTCCAGACAGCCTGGAGATCCAGCTCAGCTCCCACAGGGACTAGGCCTTGGAGCTGCTTGTAACCTGGCACTGGGTTTATCTGTAGTTGTGAATGATCAGAACCTCAGGCCTATTCTCTGCAAGTATCTAAAGGGCTTCTTGACAAAGCAAGAAATGCCAAGCCTGTCCATACTTCTTATCTCCTCTCCCTGGATGTGTTCCTGGTCAGATGCCTCTCTATGTCTGGTTTCCAGACTGTCAATGGATTTTCTCTGCAGCTTTCATCATCCCAGGTCATGACTTATACTCAAAACATACCTAGTGTCTAAGCCAGCTTACTTTTTTCTTTCAGCTGCTACTTGGTTTAAATCTGGAAATCCTGCAGTCTTCAGACTTCCATTGAACGGAGATAGGCCACTGTCCTGGTGTCTATTCCTAGCACAGTCAGAAGATAGCTGCTTTTTCTTTTCCCAGGAATAGAAAGGAACTGTCAGACATGCTCATTTTTGCATTATCCCAACTTAAACTTCCCTTGTTCTCACTTAAGGAGGCAGGGAAGTATAGAACCAATACTAGTGGGTGCAAGTAATGTCTGTAACAGCCAGCTACAGATGACCTGGCAATGATGAGCCACAGAGACTGTTGGTGGAAAGGCTGGCAGTATCCCAAAAATTGCTGGCATGAGTCCCAGGGCACCTAATGGAGCAGGCTGACATCTTTTCACATTGGATCCTCTCTAGACACCCCATGAACAAACTGGGTGTGCACACAGTCTTCAGCCTTTCAAAAAGAGATTTTAAAAACTCAGGAAATTGGGAATAGATGAGAACTTCCTAATCTAATAAAAGACATTTACAAAAAATGTACATGTAATATAATGTACATTACATGTAATGGTGAAATGTTGAACACTCCTCTCGTGACTGGTGTCAATTAGCATCACTTATATTCAGCATTGTATTGGCTGTCCTAGCTAGTGCAATAAGGAATGAAAAAGAAATAAAGGTATAAAGATTGGGAAAAAGAAAACTATCATTTTTAACATGACACAGTGGGGTATGTATAAAATCCAAACCTATCTACAAACTGTGCAATTAATAGGTGAATTATCAACAGCTACAAAAATTGCTTGCTTCTATGCACAAGCAACAAGTAATTAGAAAATGAAAAGTTAAAATATTACCGTTTATAATAGTACCCCCCCAAAAAATCAAATATCTAGCAATCTAATGAAAGATGTGCAAGACCTCTACACTGGAAACTACAAAGCTACAAAATATTTCTGAGAAAAAATAAGGACATATATGCAAGGCCTTGGAGTAGGCAAAGAAGACACAAAAAGTGATAACTATGAAAAAAGTGATAACCATGAAAGAGAAATTGGACTTCATTAAGACTAAAAATTTGTTTTATCAAAAGGTACCAAGAGAGTGAAAATGGGAGCCACAGCCTGGGAGAAGATACTTGCATTATGGAATATTAGCCATCAAAGAGCTCATAATCCAGAATATATAAAGAATTACAAGTCAGTTTTTTTTAAAGGACCAACAATTCAATTTTAAAAATCTTGAACAGACAATAAGTTCTGTCTAATAAATATCTAATAAACGTATGAAAAGGTGTTTAATACTTTTTGTCATCAAAAAATGCAAATTAAAACCACAAGGAGGGAATTCCCTGGCAGTCCAGTGGTTAGGACTCTGCACTTTTACTGCTGGGGCCCAGGTTCCATCCCTAGCTGGGGAACTAATATCCCCAAGCTGAGGGGTGCCGCCAAAAAAAAAAAAAAAAAACCACAATGAGATGCCATTAAAGACCCATGATGTTGGGACTTCCCTGGCGGTCCAGTGGTTAAGACTCCATGCTTCCACTGCAGGGGGCACGGGTTCGATCCCTGGTTAAGGAACTAAGAGCCCACAAGCCGCGCAGCCAAAAAAAAAAATAAAATAAAGACCATAATGTGAAGTGTTGGTGAGGACATGGATGAACTGAGCGTTCCACACGTTAATGGTAGGAGTGTAAATCGGTGTAACCATTTTGGAAAACTAATGGGCAGGATCTACTAAAGCTAAATATGTATAGTTATGGCCCAGCAGTTTCACTGTTGGGTACATACTCAGTAGAAGTGATTGGCTTATGTCCACCAAAAGACAGGTAAGAATGCTCATAGTGTAAGTCATAATAGCCAAAACCTGGAAATAAATGTCCAACAACAGTAGAATGAATAAATAGTGGTATTTTATCAATGGAGTACAGTGGAAAAAAAAAAAACTTGCTCTACACGACATTAATAAATCTCACAGACATCATAATAAGTGAAAGAAACCAAACACAGAAGAGTATATACTGTATGATCACATTTACAGGAAACTCAAAAACAGGCAAAACTGACCTTGGTGATGGAGATCAGTAGTTATATTTGGAGGAGGCAGGGCCTGCTAAAGTATTTATATCTTGATTGGGGGGGTGGGCACAGTATGTAAGTGAGAATTTGAACTGTGCACTTAAGACCTGTGTATTTTATGTAAATTAAACATCAAGATAAAAGATATATGGAAGGGGACCTTAGATTCTCTCCATTGCTCTGCCCTCTGAGACCACACAGAGACCCCTGAGTGTCTTGAGAACTCCCTCTGCCTCTGCCCTCCCCACCCCAGCGCTATGGAAACACAAGTTTTTGCCTCAAACTCTCCAGTGATTTCCTGTTTCTCTTAAGAAAGAGTTTCATCCTTCCCAGCCTGCCTTATATGATCTAGTCCCTGGGGAACTACCCTTAGCTTTCCCTTAGTTCCAAATTCCAAAATGAGTCAAATTCCAAAGGCCTTTGCAATTCCTTTCACCTGGAGGTCTCTTCCCCAACTAATTGCTTCTCATTCTTCAAATGTCAGTTTAAACATTACATTTTCAGGACCTTCCAGAATGTGTTAAGTTCTCCTTGACTATTTTTCTTCAATGCAACGTGTCCTCACTATGCTTGCATGTCTGTGTTTTACCTTTGTCATTTTTGTTTGGGGAAGGATCACTTTTGTATTATTCACCACTCCATTCCCAGTACCTGGCACCATGCCTGGCCCCTGGTGGGTGCTTAGAAACTTGTTGAATAAGTGAGCAAGTTACTTTATGAATGCCTGCTGTTTGCTATATGCGGTGCCAAGTGCTGGAGATACAGTTGGGTATGAGATGAATATCACAGAAGTTCACAGTCCAGGAGGGGCAAAACTTAACTGTTTTGTGAGATAAATACGATGACTGGGAAAATATAGCGTTGGGGATTTCAGAGAAGCCTTCCTGGAAGAGGAGGTCCATGACCCACGCTTTCAAACAACTTAAAGAGCCCCACAACCAGAGACCTGTCCTGAGAGGGGACCAAGCTTGTGACAGCTTCTGGACTCATGGTTCTCTTGGATTTGCCTGTGACTATGCCTGTGCAGATGTGGAAATTGCTAATTTGATGAGATCACAGGATTTTTGAGAAGTAATCTCATTTCTTCTTACTGATCTGACAGGCTTTATGTGAGATAAAGTTTCACTTTCAGGGTTCTCCATATATGTTTAAGGCAACCTAACTCCCTTTCAGTAAGCCCAATCTCCTTTTTTTTTTTTTTTTCGGGCCCCAGCAGTGAAAGCGCCAAGTCCTAACCACTGGAATCACCAGGGAATTCCCTCCTTGGTGATTCTTATAAGTGTTGGCTTATAAGTCAAAGGTGGCTTTTAGTTTCATCAGCTCCTTCTGAGAGCCTCATTGTAGTCTCAGAACTGGATAGAGCTGCCCAGACTCATTTGTTGCAGTGCAGAGTGAGCATGGTTCATTATTTTGCACTTTAACAGCAATGTTTCATGGCAATGAAATCACTGTAGGTTAAGAGCCAAATTTTAGTTTATAAACTCAGCCTTTTCTCAAATATTTCTAGTAACTTGGCTTTAAAATGTTATTTGGTTCTGCCCAGTTTTGCCCCTAAATGGAAAGCATGAATATTTGGCCGCTGTGTGGCTTAGGGTTAAGGTTAGGCACAACATTGCTGAGCAGTGAGAAAACTAGAGGTCTGGGCCCCGAGCCCATTTCTCCCTGTGGAGTGAGTGGGGAGAAACCCCTTTCACTGTTCACCACTCACACACACTGCTCTCCTACCTGGCTGGAACACCGGGTGCCCCAAATTCCACATGGGAGGCAGCCAGCTGTCTGAGAACAGGAGTCTGATCTGTGTGGTCCTACCATCCAGCACCTACAACAAACATGAGCTGAGGGGACTTCCCTGGTGGTGCAATGGTTGAGACTCTGTGCTCCCAATGCAGGGGGCCCAGGTTCAATCCCTGGTCCGGGAACTAGATCCCACATGCATGCCACAACTAAGAGTTTGCATGCCACAACTAAGGAGCCGGAGAGCCTCAACTAAGTAGCCCGCCTGCTGCAACTAAGACCTGACGTAACCAAATAAATAAATAAATAACATGAGCTGAGTATCCCAGATCTCTTGGGAGGGAGTCCAGGCTCTGTGACCAGTGCCCAAGGTTGTCAAGTCAACATTGACACCGGAAACTCAACCAGTGGCAGCTTTACTGTCCCTGCTTGCTACAAATTGAAGACCCAATTGAGATGCCCTAAATGAACCGCAACTAGGGGCAACCACGTGTAAAAGTCTCTGGAGGCCTAAACAAGTTCAAAGTCGTCGGGTCGGAGGACTCTGACATGATGTGTTGAAGAAACGGAAGAAACAACACAGCCCCTGAGGCGCTCCTTCCCACTGAGCCTAGCGGGAGCAGACAAGCTACAGGGTGGCAGTCTGTAAGTTACTCCCAGGCATCAGGACTGCTGCCAAGGACAGCCATTCTAGTGGCTACAGTGCTCTTTTTGTTTGGGCTAATAAATCCGCTCTTGTTTCAGTGACAATGAGTTGGGGTTATTACATTTTGATAACCAAAAGGAGAGTCCACCCACATTCAGGAAAGGGGACAGAGTTCTGGTTTCTTCAGCGAGATGGACCCATCTGGGGGACTCATGCCCCTCCGTCTTGGCCCCCTTGTAGATTTACAAATCTGAGGGGATGCTCATAAATTTAATTGTTCAGAACTCCAAGTGTTCAAGTTTGAACTCTTTACAAGGCCACAGAATCAACTCTGCAAACTACCCTCCCGCAGTTCTTGGGAGACACCTCTTTCTGGACCAAGACCACAGCATAGACCTTCTGAGCTAGGGTGGTGCCCATCACCAGGTCGACATGCTGGAACCTGAGGAGAGCCGGACCTTGGCTGTCTGTCAGCTATAGAATGGACTGGAGCTCCCTCTGGTTTTCAGGATAACTTGACCTCAAGCTGTGCAGCCCTTCTGGCTCCACCAGCACCAGAACCTTGCCTGGTTCCCTCCCCAGTACACCTTTCTTTCCTTTCCTGGTCATAAGTCCTTGGATCCCTGACAGTGTGTGAGTCCTGGAAAATATCCATCTCCGTCGTGCAGACCTTCACAGCTGATAACTGTGGTATGCACAGCCTCTAGGGCGGTCCCTACTGCATCCAGCAGCTCCCCCTCCCCCACCCCACACACATCCAGCCCCTTCTGCTTCACCTCACCCTGGAGAGCCCTCAGGGAGTCCCCCAGCAGCTCCCCCTGCCTGCACGTATCTTACATGTTCCCTAAGGTGGTACCAGGCATCCTGTCCTGGTTGCAGGGGAAGGGGCCTGGAATCCTGGGGTCCAGCCCACCCATCAGGGATCTCCCAGGCCCCTGGCCAGCCCCAGACCCTCAGAAGGGTCAAAGGCAACCTGGGATCTGAGAGGTGGGGGTGAGACAGAAGCAGACGGCTCAGCCTGGCAAGGGCTTCTTGGCCACAGCACAGCCATTTCCAGCCAGTGGAGGGTGGAAATGGAGAAAGAACAACAGGATGCTCAAATGGTTACGGGGAAAGGGAGGGGTGAGGAGCGACTTCCTCAGGGAGACGACCTGGACACTGGGGCAGAAGTTTCCCCTTTGGCACATGACCCATGCTGCCCTCACCCCCTTTCCTGCCTGGGGCTCACCACCCAATAGACTAGACTGGCCTTGCCCCAGGTCTCTCCGTACTCAGCAGCCAGCCAGTTGCTCTGTGCCCGGAATGTCTGGCCAGCCCTCTCCAGACTGGCTCCCAAATCCTGTGGATTCTGGAATGCAGCTACCCTTCCTGACGCTCACAGCCCATCTTGCAGCTTTCACATTCTGCCCAAGCGAGACCAGTAAGGTAAAGGAGAAAAGTTACTCTCCAAACTCAACCCCGTTGCCCCTGCCCACCCCCTCCCCACGACCATCACCACCAAGAACACTCAGCTGGCTGTGAAAACCTCTTCCCTGAACGCTCTTCTTTCAGACATGCCCACTAAAGCCAACAGGTAAAAGCCCAGCCTGGAAGCCCTGGCTTTGACTGCATAAAGAGCACACAAGCCAACAGTAATAACTTCGGCTGTTTAAGAAAATCATTTCTCTAATCCCTTATGAGCCCCTCTCTGTGGGATGCTCCTATTCTGCAGCTCTGCTGATGTTAGGAATGTGAAACCCTCATAAAAGCTAGACGTAGAAAACCAGCTTTGTTTTTCTCCACAAGGGGAGGCACCTCAGGTCAAGGCCAAGGTGCACCTCTGGCCCATCTCACTAACACAGTGCTCTTGGGTCACTGAGGAGCTCCTGAAACCCTGTTCTGCTCACTCCTGCCAGAGAACAACCTCCGAGGCTCCCATCGCTTCCATGGGGTCTGGCTCCAACTTTGCCTTTAAACAATACACAGGAGGGCAGGTGGATTCAGGGAGAGGCCTTTGTTTCCTGGCCTGGGCCTTCTTGGCTTCCTGAGGGGCAAGTTGAGGTGTCTGTCTGGTGGTCTCTGAGGCACCATCCCATCCCCCTGTGCATGCTGAGTCTCTAACCGTAGACCTCTCTGCAGAGCTGAATCAAAGCTTCTGTACCTGAGGACATGGGGGCTCCAGGAAGGTCCAGCCTCCACCTCTAGACCTGTGGGCTCCATCCTCTTTTTGGGCACTCTGGTGTAAGGGAGCTTGGAATAAAGAGGTGATATGAAGTGACAAATGTCTCAAACCTGTGTGGTGGGTACATGGATGTTTTTTCCTTTCCTCTCCATATGTATGTGCGTTTGATGAACGAAAATAGTTCAAAGCTCTAGGAGGTGGGTATGATAGTTATAGATGTGCTCACAAACCAGACTTGATTTATCCACAATACAAGATGTCCTCAGGTAAGTCTGAGAGGTCCAAGACAGCCTGGTGCTCAGAGCACCACAGACGCCACCAAAGGGGCCCCAAGGTTGGCAATGTCCATACTGAGTTCCAATAGGAAGCGCACATGGGACTTCCCTGGCGGTGCAGGGGTTAAGAATCCGCGCTGTCAGTGCAGGGGGTGCGGGTTCAATCCCTGGTCAGGGAACTAAGATCCCTCATGCCACGCAGCACGGTCAAAAAAATTAAAAAAAAAAAACAAACTGTATGCATGGCTGAATAGGTCTCTGGAACCTCCTGGTCCTGGACTGAAGTCTAGAGAAGGGCCCAGATGGTGCCAGGCATGAGTGGTTTCCAGCACATTACTCTGGGACCATGAAGCTTGGAGTGAAGTGAGCAACGGTGGTTGAGTGTGCAGGTCAGAGCCTGCCAGGGGGCCCTTTTAAAGCCCCCATCCAGTGTTTATCAGGTACCTCTAGGCATGGCCACTAGAGGCTTGGAGGGCCCTGTATTAGGAGCTAGGAGAACCTCCGAACAAGAGATAGGCTTGTCCTGGGACTTCCCTGGTGGTCCAGTGGCTAAGACTTGGTGCTTCCACTTCAGGGGCGGCGGGTTCGATCCCTGGTCAGGGAACCAAGATCCCGCATGCCAAAAAGAAAAGAAGAGATGGGCTTGTCCTGAGACTGCAGGAGCCACACTTGGCCCACTCAGAAGCCGGGCACCATCATCTCTGATCCCTTTTCCAGCCTACATAGGTACGATGACACCAGTACCCGGGGACACTTCCTCCAACCCAGCTGTCCTCTTCCACGTCACATCCCTTCTCCTGTAGCTTGGGTTCCACAGCTTGTTATGTCAGTAACACTCACCCCTCTCTCTGTTATTCAACCCCCAGGTGAAGCCTTTCTCCATCTTCTTACTTTTACCTGAAAGCTGCTGGGGCAAGGCAGTTAATATGAGAGAAGGCTCTATCGACCTGAAATAGATCCTCAGTACAATTTGGAAATTCTACCACATTTTTCCTTTCCGCATTCAGACCTTTCTCACTCTCCTCACACCTCTGTCTGCAAGTTCCCCTCACTCTTTACTGCAGCCTCAGGTAAACCCATGGCCAAGCATTTTAGATCCCCTCCAGCCTTTTCAGAACCTCACAAGATGAATCACATCATCTTTCTCCTGTATATTCAGTCTCTTTTTGTCAACTGGATCTTCCTCTCTGACACTGAAACATGTTTAAGTTTCTTCCACCTTAAAAAACCAACCACAAAAAAGTCTTCCCTCAATCTACACCCACCTTCAGCTCCTACCCACAGCTTCAACAGCCCCCTAAGCCCCAGTGACATCTTCAACAGCCCCCTAAGCCCCAGTGACATCTCCCAGTGACAGCTTCAACAGCCCCCTAAGCCCAAGCTCCAGACCTCCAGCCCCAACTGCCTACTCGGTGCCTCTTCTTTGATGTCATGTTCACAACGGCACTCATGGCCTTCTTCCTGTCTTCCTCCCTTCCAAATGTGGTCTTCAGGAGCTTCCCAGCACTGTGTGTCACCACTCCAATGGCTCATCCCAGAGACCCAGGAGAGATTTAGGATTCCCTCCTCTTTCCAACCCTCCATGTCTAGTTCAACCACTGACTTTATTCCCCACTGCCACTACCATAGTCTGTGAATGGCTTTCAAAATGAGATTCACACAGCTACTAATGTAAGAAGGCAATCTATTGGGGTAGAGGAAGAAAATATTAGAATTTAAGACTTATCTTTTAAAATTCTTTTAATGTATGTTCCATTATGTAAATAGTATATTAGTAGTGTAGTGCATATAATTTATAAGTAAAATAAATATGGACGATATTCAAACATTTTTCCTGATAGATGTTCAAGAACAAAAAAATGTGGAGGTCCTGGTTTACATCAGGATCATCTTTTGCTTGGACAACTGAAATAGACTACTAACCAATCTCTACATCCATCTACATACCATCTATCCATCCATCTATCTATCATGGTAAAATATACATAAAATTTACCGTTTTAACCAATTTCTTTTTTTGGCAGCATTAGGTCCTCATTGCTGCTCGGGGGCTTTCTCTAGTTGCGGCAAGCAGGGGTTACTCTTCGTTGTGGTGCGTGGTCTTCTCATCGTGGTGGCTTCTCTCGTTGCAGAGCACAGGCTCTAGGCACACAGGCTTCAGTAGTTGTGGTGCACGGGCTCTAGAGCGCAGGCTCAGTAGTCGTGGCCCACGGGCTTAGTTGCTCCATGGCATGTGGGATCTTCCCGGACCAGGGCTCAAACCCGTGTCCCCTGCATTGGCAGGCGGATTCTTAACCACTGCGCCACCAGGGAAGTCCCCCATTTTAACCATGTTTAAGTGTACAGTTTTGTGGCATTAAGTACATTCACATTGTTGTGCAATCATCACCACATCCATCTCCAGAACTTTTTCATCTTTCCAACCCAAAATTCTGTACCCATTAATTACAAACTCCCCATGCGCCCCTCCTCCCAGTCCCTGGAAACTACCATTCTACTTTGTCTCTGTGAACTTGACTACTCTAGGTACTTCATATAAGTGGAATTATAGAATATATCTTTCTGTGACTGGCTTCTTTCACTTAGTGTAATGTCTTCACGGTTCATCCATTTGTAGCATGTGTCAGAATTCCCTTCCTTTTTAAGGCTGAATATATTCCTTTGTATGGATATACCACATTTTGTTTATCCATTCATATATCGATGGACACTTGGGTTGCTTCCACCTTTTTGACTTTTATGCGTAATGCTGCTATGAACATGGGCATACAAGTCTACATCCACTCTTGCCTCTCCTCTCTAGTCCTTCTCCACAATGTAGCCCAAGTAATCCCTTTAAACCCACAAGTATGGTAAAATCACCCCTTGCTCTCAGGTGAGACTTTCTCACTACCTTCGTTTCTTGAACACAAAGCCACCAAAGACACCTGCTGTTACTTCTGCCATAATGTCCTTTCCTCCCTGCTTCTTCAACTTTTTCTTTTCCCCACTCCTCTCCCTCTTAGGACCTCAACTCCTGCTCTTTTCCTGAGCGAAGAATTCCCTGATAACCCTCCTTCACTAGGTCAAGGGACGCTCTCCCTCCCTCTTCCACTTTCCCCTCCTACCGCTTGTCGCAATTGGCACTATACCATCAAGCGCATTTATAACAATGATTGTTTCCACCACTAGAGAATAAACGTATGAGGGAGAGGGCATTATCCACTTCCTACAGCTCCTGCGAGGACCTGGCATCTAGTAAGTGCTCAATTCTTCAGTAATTAATTTTCATAGTAAGTCTGTGAGGACACAGCTGACCCCTCCCGCCCGGAGGCTAAGTCACAGTGGAGAACCAGGGTGGCCCTGCGGACTCTGGCCACCGGTCCTCAACCCCCGCCCTGGCTGTCCCATTTGGAGGTCCTCCGTCCCTAGGCAAGGGGGCGCAGGGCCCTCCCCGCCCCGCTCGCGCAGGGAATGGTTGGGGACCGCTCCTAGCCGCTTGGTCTGCAGCCACCCGGCGTCCGCCTGGGGAGGGGGCGGGGCCTGCCCGGAGACGTCACTTCCGGTGTACACAGCCGGTTCGGGCGGTGAGCTGGGGGCCGGGGCGCGTCGCAGGTGAGGAGCGGGCGCGAGCAAGTGCTGCCTGGCGCAGGCGGGCGGGCTCAGGGGGTGGTGGGTGGGTGGTGGGCCGCGGCCGGGGCTGGCGACTGGACGAGCCCGCGGGGCGCCGCTCCGCTTGGGGCCGCAGGGCTCAGGGCCGTCGGCTCCCGCCCCTTGCCCGTCCGCTGTGGAGGACGCCGGGCTCTGGGAGCGCTGGCTGACCGGACGGAAGCCTGGAGGGGCCTCCTGGCTCGTGCCTGAGACCGGGGGCGCGGCGGGGACCCCGCGGACGCGGGGCAGGAAGGGCGGGGGGCGCTCCTCGGGCCGCCGGAGCCGGGGAGCTCGGGCTGGCGCCGGGACCCGCTCCCGGAAGCCCGCCGAGCAGTTAGCGGAGGGACGGCGGCCTGTGGGTCCCGGGGTCTACCGGGACTGCCTAGGGACGCGGCCCTCACGCCGCCCCGCGGCTGCCGGTCGGCTGCGCGCACCTTCCCCGCCGGGCCGGGCCCCGAGGAACACGATTTTCCGGCCCCGCTGAGCCCGCTGGCGCAGTCGGGCCAGGGGAGGTTCCGCGGGGACCGCCGGAGGGCCGGGGCTGAGGATGAAGGACCCACGGCTGAGGGGCGAGCGTAGGGTCAGGGGTGTGTCTTCCTGCTCCGCGCGGTGCGAGGAAAGAAGCATGCCTGGTTGGCATGATAAGAATTTTGTTTATTCTCCTCACAAATTTTGCCAGATAAATACTCAGCTTGGGGGGGGGGTTAATTTGAAAATAGCTTGTTTCCGCTCCTTGCCCCCATTATAAAAGCAACTCATTCTCCTTTCTTCACATTCAAGACAGCACAAAAAGTGTTGTGACAATACTTTTTAAAGTGACAGTCATCCACCAACCTACCGCTCAGTGACAGCCATTGCTAACATTTTGGTGATATCAATAAATACAGATATTATCACTTCTATGGACTTCATAATGTACCATTGTATATCATAAGTTAACCAAGCCAACATATACCAAGTTAATATGTAGATTGTTTCTAATTCGTCACAAGATAGACAGTTCTGCCAAAAGGATTTGTCTGATTGTTGTTTTGGGTTAAATTTACAAATGAGGTCAAAGGTAACATTCATTTAAAAAATACATAGTAGTATTTTTCCTTTGTTGACACTTCAAAAATTATGCTCCATCCCAATATTCATAACATCCATCCATATTTGTTTCTCATTTCATGGTTTTATTTTTACTTTTAGCTGTTTTAAATTTACTTAAAATTTGGTTTTGGTTGAAGATATGAAGTTATTTTCCAAATAGGTTAATTTTCCCAACTTTACTGAAAAAACTGTAATTGCTGTTTTATCATATTTTAGACCTAAAGTTCTAAGTTTGTGTTTGTAAAGGACTACTTACAGATTTGATATTTAGATTTTGTGTATGCTGTTTTATAATTCCATTCACAATATCTTTTTTAAAAATCATTTTCCTTTGCAAGTCCAGGATGTATTTCATGTTTGAGACTTTTTTCTCTTGAAGTAAAAAAAAGTTTAGTTATTGCTGTTTCATTTGCTGTCTTGCTGACAAGATAACAAACTCCATATGAAGAGTTCAGGTTTGTTGTGGCAACTTTTCAGTCTGGCATTTGAGATTCTAATCTTCCTCTATTTTTGCACACGAATACGTAGGTTAGCATTGGAGACCAAGATAGAAAAGTTCTCAGATTCCCTTGGCAAGCCTAGATTTTTCAATCTAAAATTATCTCTGGATTTTTGGAAGACAACATGTTTTAAGCATCCTCTTTAAAAATTTTTAAACAAGTTGCACATGATTCTGCTGAAAATTTTACTAAGTGTTTATTCTGTTGAAAACCCGAAGCCTAATACACCAGCAGCTTTTTGTCAAGCGGGTCTAACAAGTCTATAGGAAAATGATTGTTTCTGAGAGTTAGTGGACTGGGGCATCACATGAGTTGAGTGTCCACTCTTTCCTTTTCCCTCCTGTGACTTTCTGCTTAGTGGAAAATGATGACCTTCCAAGGTGGAGAGAGAATGTTGGTTTGAATAAGGAATTGCTTTTTTGGAGTTACAGAAAAAGCAGGATGCCATTTTCTCTTAGTTCTAAGTTCACCAAGAGCCTGAATGTTTCAGGGGTTGTGCTTCAAATGTCTTTATCCATAATGAAACTGTCCTCCTGAGAGTCCTCTGATTGATAGATGCCGTGGCTGCTGCTTTCTCATTTCCCTTGACCTTGACCATAAGCATTTGGCATGGTGAGCCACACTTTCTTGCTGTTGTGCATCTCCTCTTGGTTGGCCTTCTTGACTTAAGCTATTGTGATCATTAGCTTAACTTTGTGACTGTGCTTTTTCACTTGTCTTTGCTGCTTCTCTTCTTCCCACATCTGCCTGGAAGCATTTTCTAAGGCCCAGCTTAATATCTCTACCTCTTTCCCCCAATGCATGCTCCTTCCCACTTGTCCAGCATGTGACTTCTAGGTAGAGACCCATTTCACCCCCTCATCCTCTTTCCAGTCGGTGACCCCAGCTCAGACTTTGATGCAAGTAATTTCTTTCTCTTCCTCTAACTGACCCCTGGACATGTTTCTGAGGCCATACTTTCTGCAGGTTATGAAGCCCTTCATTGCTTCCCAAGGTGGCCTGTCCTTCATGACTCTAAAGTTCTTACCAGCTGACTTACCACAACTCTTCTTCCTTCTTTTTTTTTTTTGGCTGTGCCATGTGGCATGCAGGATCTTAGTTCCCCAACCAGGGATTGAACCCCCGCCCCCTGCAGTGGAAGCGAGGAGTCTTAACCACTGGACCGCCAGGGAATTCCCTCTTCTTCCTTCTTGATTTGGGTTCTATTGCCATTTGCTTTCTATTCCTACAATTTGATTTAAACTTGTACCTTTGCTCTGAGGGACTTCAAACATAATTTGATCCCACCCTGGATTAGAAAAATGAGACCCAATGAATTTAGTCATGAATTTAGTTATCTCACATTTCTGCAGTATTTACAGTATAGGCCAGTTACTGCACTGGAGGATTGGAATACAGAGCTGGAAGGCACAGCCTAGGAAAGAAAACCAAATAAGCAGTTGCCATCAAGTATCATAAGTGCCTAGAAGCAGGAGACAGGTTTTAGAGATCTTGCCTGTCTTGTTCACTGCTGCTATCTCCAGGGCCTAGAACGCAGTGTTTGGGGAACAATTAAGTATTTGTTGAATGAATCAATGATCATCTGAGAATGAAATCAGAATAAATGTCAAATCAGCTATCTGTAGAATAGATATAAGCCAAGAGACATTTTGTAAATGTAGTTTTGAGAATTTCAGGGAAAACTTTTAAGTTCAACCAAAATGACCCAGCTATAACCCTAGGAAGGCATGATTGGAATGTGTTTGTGGCCAGATGCTTAATTTTATATCCTCAGAAGAAAGATTTTGATTCTAGAAGGAGAGGGTTGGGATGATGTCTATGGAAATTGGGGTGGTGGGTCCAAGAGAAGAATTGGGTGATGTGTCTGTAGTACCTTCTGGGGACCTGGGCCAGAGGAGCTCTGTGCAGTCCTCCACTGGGCCTTTGCTCTTCCAGACGGATGGGTGCATCTCTGTTGATGCCTCTGGTGGAGAGAATCTTTCCTTTGCTTTGCTTCCATGATCCTAATGCCCTTTGATTAGAACATGGTTTCACATGGAGATTTCCTGTTGAGAGTGGTCTGCATCCAGACTCCTGGGTCAGATCCTGGACTTGAGTTGCTGGCTAACCTCTCTGGTTCCCCATCCGAGGAATGGGGATAGTAGTAGCACCTTCCTCTTCGCTGCCTGGCCCCCGGTAAGAGCTCAGTAGGTGTTAGCTCTCATCATTATTTATAAACTTTGTGACTGGCCTTCTGGTTAATACATCATTCACCTTTTGAGCTTAGATAGCCTGAATCAGTCCCCCTGAACCTACTTGCTCCTGGGTGCACTGGGAACCAGAGCTGAGAACCAGAAGGTGGGAAGTCATGACAGATAGGCTCTTCCCAAACTGCTTGTTCAGAGAATCCAGCTGCAGTTGTTAGGGAAGACTGTCAGGTGAAGGCTGTGCTTGAGCTGAGTACTGTGGGAATTGGTGAGTCCAGCACCACAGGAAGGGGAGAGGACTTTTAGGGAGGGCCACGACGGCTGTAAAGGTATAGAGCTGAGCAAGTTTGAGGTATGTGAGTTGCAGGAGATTTAGGCTGAAGGGTGGATAGATATGAATAGGGGAGTAGAGGGAAATGAGATTGGAAAGTGGGGCCAGCTTTTGAAGGTATAATTAATAACAGTCTCTAACTTATTGGGCATAACAGTGTGTCAGGTGCTATGTTCATCCCTTCGACTCACTGTGCTAGCCAGGTTTGGTGTGAAGTGCTTTGTGTATAATACCTTGTTTGGTCCTCATAACAACCCTCTGATGTAGCTATTTACTATTATAAGAGAAATGACATGTTGGATGTCTCCTCGATTCAGCCTGCACATTGCTACAGGGCTAACCCTTGACATCTGCTGTACGTTTAAAAGCCTTTTGTGACTTCTGTTTCCTGATGAAGTCCAAACCCACCAAGATTCTCTGACTTCATGAAATCATCTTTAAAGTGTGAAAATATGTGTCTTACAACTGAATAAAAGCAGCATAGGTGCAGATATGCATCAAACTCAGAGAAATATCATTTCAGTGAAAAAGGCAAGATGCAAGACAATGTGTATATGTGCCCATTTGTGTAAAAAAAGAAAGAGAGGGGGGATACACATGAAATAGGTTTCTAAGTGCAGAAAAACAATTCTCGAATGATAGAAAAGAAAGAGTGATTGCCTTTGGGATGAGGCCCCAGAAATCTAGGCTGTTAGACTGACCTGGCTTTTTCTTGAATACTCTTTTGTACAATACGAATTTTTTCCACTGTGTATGTGTATTTTCAATGAAAAAGTAATAGGAATTAAAATCTAAATGTCTGCTATATACATAGCAGTCACTTAGAGAGGGAATGTAGCATAGAGTTTTAAGGGCAAGGACTATATCCAGACTGCTTGGGCTCAAGTCCTGCCTCTACCACTTAACTAGTCACTAACCTCTAAATCATATAGCCTCTCTTTACCTCAATTTACCCTGTCTGAAAATGGGTGAAGTAACAGTACCTGCCTCCTGGGGTTATAGTGAGGCTTAAGGGAGTTAATATTTGTGAAGTCCTTAGAACAGTTCCTGACAGGTGTGGGTTTTTGTTGGTGGTGGTAGTGTTATGGCCCTGTGTTTTACACCAAAGTGAATGTGAAGATGTGTCCAATCTCTCTGTGTGCTTACAATTCATCTGGAAAGGGAAGACACACAGAGCTAATGATGAGTAATGGCAGTGGAGGCTGCAGGAGCTCAGGAAAGGCTCCATAGGAACTAAAGGGGCCTAAGATGGTGTCATCGAAACAGTGGATCTTAAATATGGGTAACTTCTAGAAAAAGTGAAAGGAGAGAAAAGGATGCAAAGAGGCTTGTTCCAGGTGTGATGTGTGTCCCAGATGGACTGAGGCAGAGAAATGAGACGGGAAAGCGCCTTGAGGGAGCCTGAAAGTGGAATATGTCGTGCCATGGCAGGTCATTGTTAGCCGGCAGAGTTTTTCTTAGCATATATAAAATGATGGGATTTATAGCGATGAGAGTTTAGGCTTGATGAAATGTGCTAGCTCTACCTTGAACTTTCAAGTGATTGTGAGATGTTCCTGTGTAATTTTTTTTTCTTTATTTTGTGTGTGTTTTTGTTTTTGTTTTTGTTTTTGTTTTGCCGTACGCGGGCCTCTCACTGTTGTGGCCTCTCCCGTTGCAGAGCATAGGCTCTGGATGGCGCAGGCTCAGCGGCCATGGCTCATGGGCCTAGCCACTCCGCGGCATGTGGGATCTTCCCGGACCGGGGCACGAACCTGTGTCCCCTGCATCGGCAGGCAGACTCTCAACCACTGCGCCACCAGGGAAGCCCCTTGTGTAATTTTTTTAATGAACCCCTTCATATAGGCCATGTGGGTTACTTGCAGGTTGGTGCTTATAGTCAGTGCTGCCAGTGGGCATCCTGGATGCAGGCCTCTACATTTACTGAATCTATTTCTGGGTTCATTCCTAGATGGTATTGCTTTTTTTTTTAAGCCATTTTGACTATATTCCTGTGTCTAGGCCACTGTCAGATACGTGCTTTTCCAGATTGGTAGTTGCAAAGAATCATAATGTGAAAGTTTTTGAGTGTGGAATTAGAGCTAGATATTACCTAAAAAAAATCAAATTTTCTTATTGAAAATGATTTTGGGATTAGGTGCTAGTGAGATGGTCGTATGACTGGGGAACCTGGGAATACCTGAGTCTTCCCCTACCCCACTCCCAGGTCCCAGAGGGGGATATATGTGCCTGAGAACAGGTAGAGGAAGGCTGGCTTGGCTCCCAGACTTGAGTGCTGTAGGCTGGTAACCTAGGGAGGGAGAGGTGAAAGTGGTTCCTCTCACCAGCTCACAAGGACCTGTCTTGTCTCTGGGTCTCCAGGTAGGAAAGGATGTACCGTGCCTGTCCTTGTCCTTAAGTCACTTTGTAATGTGCTTTGTAAAGCAAGGTGATTCATTCCTTAGCACTGTCCGTGTTCTTTTTCTAGTTTGGGGCTGCAAGAGGGAGTGGTAGGCAGGGAAATGGGAGGAGCCATGACCTCCTTCCCGTCTTGAGAACACAGGGCAGCACTCCTTTTAGTTTGTTGCCAGGACTTTGGGAGTTGGGGCCAGGGCTGCAAGAAGGTAAGAAATATTTTTGAAAGTTGTTGTAACTGTGTGGTATTTGGGGTGGGGGTGGGGAGAGGGAGTTAGTATTTTTACTGCTAGTAGGCCAGAATGAAGAATTTTTAAAAAAGATAAAATGCCGCCTTCTGACTGGTTCCTGGCCTGTTTCAGAGCAGTAGTTCCATTTATTGAGTGCTGTCCTTTATGGATTTAATCCTCACCGCAGTACTGAAGAAACTGAGGCACAAGAGTTCAGGTAACTTGCCTGAGGTCATAGAGTGATTAAGTGCCGTTCATTCGACTGATGGTTACTGAGAGCAGGATTTCATATCTAGGGTCAATCTGTCTCCCAAACCCATACCCATAACTACTGCATAACCTCTCAGCATTGAGAGATTTCATCTTACCCACGAGGTAGGAACATGAGCCACTGCAGGCCTGCTCTCTAGGGCTGTCTTCCCTGCCTCAGGAAGCGGTGGGAGGTAGGGGTGAGATGGGCAGGAGGCTCCTTGAATGTCCTCATTGCTAAATATTTGACCTGCTGAAATGTTTGTGGAGAAGAATGAGCTCCCTAGCTGTAACTCGGATTTGCTGTTCTTTTTGAGAGATGGAAAGGCTTGCTGGGTGTGCAAAATTGGAGTCAGTGTTCCCAGCCTGGAGGAAGGAGCTTCTATAATATCCACTGATGAAATTTTTCATGGGTACCTTAAATTTTCAGAAATGGTCCTGAATCTGAAGTGTATTTATCTAAAGTTTATATAGTTCCTCTCTGTAGTAAGAGAAATAATTTCCATATTATGTTTTGATTTACCTGTTTGTATATAAGCTTCTTGATAAATACTTGTTTTTCCCCATTTGAGGTTAGTTTTGGATAGGTTCCACAGTGCAAGTTGTTAAGAATGAGTAACACTATACAACTTTTGAGTTCTTAAATAACTTTCTAATGGATACATTAGTTTTCACTAGTTCAACATGCTTTTTTTACAAGTTTGGAAACTTTTTGGATAATTGAGCTAAAACTAGGCTTAAACAGAGCTGAGTAGATCAAGGCCTTATCATGCTGTAATAAACTGCAAAAATAAATAAATAAAAAATAAACTGCAGGTTTTTAATAGGTGTAGATTAAAAAAATTTTTTTAACAAATTGGATTTGAAAAATTAATCAATGTTTTGTGATTTTTACTTTAAAGTAATGATTTACTTTAAAGTAAGTTATTCTAACTCCTTGATTTATACTCGAATTTCCTTCAGCAGCACAGTTTATCACAAACGTTTTCGTAGTGCTTGGGTGCATTTTGATATGCAAATTTTTAAATTATCATTATTATTATTTTTGGCTGTGCCACTCGCATGTGGGGTCTTAGTTCCCTGATCAGAGATCCAACCCACGTCCCCTGCATTGGAAGCAAGGAGTCTTAACCACTGGACCACCAGGGAAGGCCCTGATATGCAAATTTTTATTGGTCTGAGACCATTTCAGTTTACAGATGTAAACTTTGTTTCACCTGAGTAAACTTTTTCAGATGTTTAGGAGCCAACTTTGTTCACCTTTTGGTGGTGTATGGTAGTTGCTTGTAGATAAACCTTTTCTTGGCAAGGCTCTGACCACCACCACCCCCCTTTTTCCTTTTCTTTTGAAGATTTCTGTTTAACAAATATTTTTTTGGCTTAGAGTGTTTCTCAAATAAAATTCAAAAGTTCTTATATTTAATTTGTTGTTATTTTTTGTTTTGTTTTTGTTTTTTTGGTTTTTTTTTTTTTGGCCACACTGCTCAGCTTGCAGGATCTTAGTTCCCTGACCAGGAATCGAACCGGCACCCTTGGCAATGAAAGCACAGAGTCCTAACCACTGGACCGCCAGGGAATTCCCTGGCCTATTTTGTTTTTAACCTGTGTTATTTTGAAACTAAATTTCAACTCTGTTGACTTTGTGGTTAGAAAATTTATTTCTTCTGCTTAACTGAAATTATCAGTTATTTGTAGATTACCAGATATAAAAGCTCTTCAAATTTGCTAATGACAACTTGCTTTGTTTTTATAGAGGAGTGTCATATTTTGTGATGATAAATTGTTTTAGAGCAAGTGTCAGTACAAGGGGCAGTCAGGTGTCAGTCACCACGTGGGAGCACTTGGTTCCTCCATTAGACCAGAAGCTCCTTGACGTCAGCACTGTTAACCTCTGCATCCTGGGTGCCTGGAGCATTCAGGCACGACTTACAGGGTTGAGCCATGCCTGTGGGCACAGGTGTAGAAGCATCTTTATTTTAACTATGATAGATTCCAGCTGTGATTAGAATTTTTTAGAATTCTATGAATAGAATTTTTATTTAGTAGGGTTTTTTCTATCTACTTGAGTTTTCATACCTCAGTATAGGAAAGCATGGGCTTCAGATTTTGTCAACCAGTCAGTTATTTAGTAATTTTCCTTTTGTTTTGTTTTAATAGCAGTTTTAGTAGCCACTTCTTGACTAGGAAAAATGTAGTTTAATCTTGACTTCCTTAAAACTTTTTCATTGACATTTTTTTACTCTGATAGAACTTTAATGTTTCAGGAATTGTTGCATGATTCTTTAAATTAAAATGCGTTAGTGTTCCTTGAAAATTTTCTATATAAACTAGTGTCCAGTTTTGAACATAGTTTTCTTTGGGAGCGGTCTCCTGGGCACAGAAGTAGTCTGGGCTTGGTGGACCCAGAAGTGTCACTTCCTTTCCTCTGGCCTTGGCTCTCCATGCCTCCCTTTCCGTTTTGATGTTTTAATGATACCCTCCCTGCTCAGTGATTTGTGTTCAGGAAGCTAGGCAGTGATTACCTTTGTTTCTGCTTTGTGAATTTCTCCCCCCACTTCCTATTTTTACTGAGCAACTACAGGAAGTGAGGCGGCTCCTGGCTGGCTGCTGCTAAGCTCTGATGTTAGGTGGCAGAGGACAAGGCCTTAGGGCCTAAGCCATTCAAAGCATTTTACACCTTTGACTTTGCACTGCCTCCTTCTTCAGGAATCGTAGGAACACGCTCTTATGATTGGGTGATTGGGTTGAGATGACCACGTGTCCTTGTCAGCCTGGGGTTGGGGGGAATTGGGTGCCGCTCAGCTGGAGGGCAGAGCTTTTGTGAGGTAGATGAGAGGTTGTTCTAGCAGTAACAACAGAACATAGTGGCGCTGTGGAGAAGTAGCTGTTGTGGGTGGACAGTGTGGCAGGAACAAAAGGTGGGTTGAAGAGACCTGTTGCAAGTAAGGCTGGAGAGGTGATTCTGGATTTGGGCGGGCCTGGACTGGCAGGCTTGGCGTGTGAAGTGAGCAGCCCGTCTGCTCTCTGAGGTCTTTGACGAGGCCTCGGCCTCTATGGTGCTCGCCGTCCTCCCAACTCACGGCATTTGTTTTTTCAACCAGGTATTTGGCATTTACCTGCCTCTTTTCCAGTGATACCTCAAATGGACCTGTTGTAGCTTAACTTACGGGGAAAGTTTGTATCATCTTCCCAGAAAGAAGTAACTTTTTTATGTATTAGGTACTTGAATATAGAAGGAACTTGTTTAGCAGAGTTGTTCAATAGCACTACTATCGACATTTTGGGTGGATAATTGTTTGTCTTTAGGTGGACAGGGGGGTTGTCCTGTGCATTGCAGGATATTTAGCAACATTCCTGGCCTTACCCACTAGCACCCTCCCAGTTGTGACAACCAAAAAATGTTTCCAGACATTGCTAAATGTCCCCTGGGCAGATGTCTGTGTGTGTGTGTGTGTGTGTGTGTGTGTAATCATCTTCACTTGTTGAGAGCCACTGTGTTAAAAGATTGAATGCTGACTTACTAATTTTGTGAAATGGAATAAAATAGAATGGTTTCTTGGGATTGGAGCTATTTATTAGTTTCTATTCCAGTATCTGACATTCTCATACATTTTTAGCATGCTACTTAGATTTTGCTATTGTCTATCTATTATGCTTTCATTGAAAGATCTGGGACCTGAGCATCTGGAAGCTTGGCTTTTGGTCTTCATAGAAGATATTCTCTCTTGGCCTTACATGCTTGCTCCTGAAGGCTAGTTCTTTGGAAGCTGAACAGTGCTGGCATAAAGGAGAGAGCAAGAGGCATTTAGGATGTAACAGTAACAATAGCCAACATTTATGCAGCAGTTGCAATAGCCCAGGTGAGACCAGGTGAACAGGATTGAACCATGAACTGTGGTGAACAGGATTAGCAGGACTGAATGTAAGGGATTGTAAGGAAAGGGAGCAGGATAGGGACCATCTGGGATAATACCTTACGTTTAGGTGCAGGGTTGGTAGTGCCTTTAACCAAGGCAGTAAATGCAGGAGGAAGACCGGGGAATGGAAGGATGACTAACATTTGAAGTCCCAGGAGAGAGGGGTCTCGACTGGAGAGGTGAATTTGGGTCATTAGCAATGCATATGGCTATGATCTCCTAAAGAGAGACCACTTTCCTTTCTTTTCATTGCTTCAGCTCAACTTCCTGCCAATTCCTGCCAAGAATCCTACAGCTTGAAACCATCTCCTAAGGGTAATAAACAGAATGTCCTGGTCTAGATCATTGATGGAGGTGGAATAATGCAGTGATGGAGACCTCCGCTGCTAGTGGCAGACTCCCAGGCCCCAAACCCAGCTCTGTTGGGGACTGCTACCTTACCCGTGTGGCAGGAACTTGAAGAACTCACTCAAGCTCTTTAACTGCCTCACAGGATCCTTGTGAGCATTAAATTAGGTAACAGATGTAAGGTGCATAGCACAGTGCCTGGCACTCAGTACCCGTTCAGTTAATGTCAGTTGTTTTTATTTTACAGTTCTAGTGAGCATTAAATGAGATTATGTATCCAAAGCTCCAGGTATAATGCTTGACACATTGTAGTCACTTAATGAATGGTAGTTTTGTTGAGAAGTACTTGCGTGAACATGTCATGTCATCAGCTTTTTTTTTTTTTTTTTTTCCAAAGCAGAACCTTTTATCTAGCACTTAGCTACTGCCTCTGTGGATAGCAAGACTGACCGTGTGAATGCTGTATAGAAATAACCATTAAATAAATACTGAGGATGAACTAATCATTCAACAGACATCTGTGCTTGGCGCACTCTGATATCTTGAATGAGCTCGGTGATCTTGGTGGTTGGAGGTGGCAGAGAAGCACAGGGGAAACTGGCAGTTGTGATGCAGTACGTTACAATACAACAAAGACAGTGCTAAGATAGGGCTAAAGACAGGCTGTTATGGTTGCACACAGAGGTGCTTCTACCTCAGTCTTTGTCAAGGTGGCTTCCCAGAGGAGCTGACATCTCAGTTAGACATCCAGGAGGAGTGAGAGTAAGCCAGGAGAGCTTTCCATGCAGAGGGAGCTGAATGTGTAGATGGTGAGAAGAAAGATGGCACAAGCAAGAACTAGGCAGAAATGGGATGAGGGAGGTGGGGGGAAGTTGGGAGAAAGTTGGGAAGGTAATGGAGAGCAATAATCGATTTTAAGCAGGAGAGTGGCGTGATTAATCACACAGCAACCAGAGAGGAGCAGTCCAGGCATTTAGAAGATAACTCAGGGGCTTCCCTGGTGGCGCAGTGGTTGGGAGTCCGCCTGCCGATGCAGGGGACACGGGTTCGTGCCCCGGTCTGGGAAGATCCCACATGCCGCGGAGCGCCTGGGCCCGTGAGCCATGGCCGCTGAGCCTGTGCGTCCGGAGCCTGTGCTCCGCAACGGGAGAGGCCACAGCAGTGGGAGGCCCGCGTACCGGAAAAAAAAAAAAAAAAAAAAAAGAAGATAACTCAGGAGGCTCCTCTGTAATTCAGACAGGAGGTAAAGAAGGTTTGAACTTCGGATTGGCAGTGAAAATAGAAGGAAAAAGACTTGCAAGATGTTAAGGAGGCAGAAAGGATATGACTAAATGATTAATTGGATATAAAGAAGAGTAAGGAGTAGAGGATAACTCCAGGTGTCTGGCTTGTTCAGGTAGGTTAATGGTGATGCCATTCACCAAGACAGGGAAGGAATATGGAAAGACTGGGGAGAGTTGGTTTTGGACATTTGATTTGGGGACCTGTCCATTGGGTAGTTGAATATTTGGGATCTGGAGTACAAGAGAAAGATCTGGGTTAGAGAGATGGATTTGGGGATCATCCCAGTGAGAATATGTTGATCTTAGAAACAGGGCACAGCATAGAGCTCTGAGGAACCACAGCACTTCGGGTCTGTCAGATGGGCAGTGGCTCAAAGAGGCAACTAAGAACGGCCAGAGGGACAGGAAGAAAGGAAGGAGAACTAGCATCTTTTCATATCACTCTTTTTAATGTGGTAACACAAGGGGAGCCAAAAAAGTAGAGCCCTAATGAGAGAGAGAACTAAGAACTGAATCAGACATTTTCTCTTGTCTGGATAGATACTTTAAACTTGTGAATGTTGAGAATAAAAATCTTCAAAGCATTTTTTTGGAGTGCATTTCTAAATATGGCTTGTGTCATTCTGAACTGACCGAAAAAGCACCATGGAAGTGGTTGGGCTTTGAACTTCATGGGCAATAACTTTACTAACCTCCCTAATTTCCTGTGGTGTCCCCAGATTATTAAGGGTGGGTATTTAGATTTACATTGTTGTTGTCTAGAGAGGACAGAGAATTTTCTGTATTTTTTTCCTCTGAAGAAGTTGTTTATGGAGTGGTTCACCTTTATTTTTTAAATAACAGCTTTATTAAAATGTAAGTCACACACCATACAGTTCACCTATTTAAAGTGTATAATTTAGTGATTTTTAATGTATTCGTAGAGTTATGTAACTACCACCAGAATTTCAGAACATTTTCATCACTCCAAAAAGAAACCCTGTACCCATTAGCAGTCATTCCTCATTCTTCCCATTTGCCCCAGCCATAGGCAACCATTAATTTTTCTGTTTCAGTGGATTTGCCTATTCTGGACATTGCATGTTAATGGGATCATACAATACGTGAACTTTGTGTCTGGCTTCTTTTTTTTTTTTTTGCGGTATGCGGGCCTCTCACTGTTGTGGCCTCTCCCGTTGCGGAGCACAGGGCTCCGGACGCGCAGGCTCAGCGGCCATGGCTCACGGGCCCAGCCGCTCCGCGGCACGTGGGATCTTCCCGGACCAGGGCACGAACCTGTGTCCCCTGCATCGGCAGGCGGACTCTCAGCCACTGCACCACCAGGGAAGCCCAGTGTCTGGCTTCTTTCACTTGGCATAATGTTGTTTTCAAGGCTCATCCGTGTTGTTGTGTGTATCAGTACGTCATCCATTGTTTTGGCCCTGCAGCACAGCTTGTAGGATCTTAGTTACCCAACCAGGTATTGAATCCAGGCCCTGGCAGTGAAAGTGCCGAGTTCTAACCACTGGACCACCAGGGAATTCCCGTACTTCATTCCATTTATAATTGAAGAATATTTTTCCATTGTATGGCTATACCACTAAGTTGTTAGACGTTTGGGTTGTTTCCACTTTTTTTTTTTTTTTTTTTTTTTTTTTTTTGCGATACGCGGGCCTCTCACTGTTGTGGCCTCTCCCGTTGCGGAGCACAGGCTCCGGACGCGCAGGCTCAGCGGCCATGGCTCACGGGCCTAGCCGCTCCTCGGCATGTGGGATCTTCCTGGACCGGGGCACGAACCCGTGTCCCCTGCATCGGCAGGCAGACTCTCAACCACTGCGCCACCAGGGAAGCCCTCCACTTTTTTACTATTATGAATAGTATTGCTCTGGACTTTCATGTACAGGTTTTTGTGTAGACATGTCTTTTATTTTTCTTGGATATATACATAGTTGTGGAATCGTTTGGTCATATGATAATTCTACATTTAACCTTTTTAAAAATTAATTTTATTTTTTTATTTTTGACTGCGTTGGGTCTTTGTTGCTGCGCGCGGGCTTTCTCTAGTTGTGGAGAGTGGTAGCTACTCTTGCTGTGGAGCATGGGCTCTAGGCGTGCGGGCTTCAGTAGTTGTGGCTCGCGGGCTCTAGAGCGCAGGCTCAGTAGTTGTGGTGCAGGGGCTTAGTTGCTCTGCAGCATGTGGGATCTTCCCGGAGCAGGGCTCGAACCCGTGTCCCCTGCGTGGGCAGGCAGATTTTTAACCACTGTGCCACCAGGGAAGCCCTACATTTAACCTTTTGAGGTACTGCCAGACTGTTTTCCAAAGTATTTGCACCCTTTTACATTCCCACAGATTCTAATTTCTCCACATTCTTGCCAACATTTGTTATTGTCTGTCTTTTTTTTTTTTTTTCGGTACGCGGGCCTCTCACTGCTGTGGCCTCTCCCGTTGCGGAACACAGGCTCCGGACGCGCATGCTCAGCGGCCGTGGCTCACAGGCCCAGCAACTCTGCGGCATGTGGGATCTTCCCGGACCGGGGCATAAACCCATGTCCCCTACATTGGCAGGTGGACTCCCAACCACTGTGCCACCAGGGAAGCCCTATTGTCTGTCTTTTTATTATAGTCATCCTAGTAGTTGTGAAGTGGTATCTCATGGCTTTGATTTGCATTTCCCTGATAGCTAATGATGTTGAGCATCTTTTCATGTGCTTATTGTCCATTTGTATATCTTCTTCAAAGGGTTCAACTATATTTGATCATCAGTTTGGGCAAGGTAGATTAACTTGTAAAACCTGACACTGTGAAAGAACAGATGAACATATTTGACTAGAGAAATGAGAGAAAAGCGTGTGTGCGTGTGTGTGTGTGTGTGTGTGTGTGTGTGTGTGTGTGTGTGTTGAAAGATGCTGTAAACAGAAGGTAAAAGATAAAGGACAGGCTCCCCAGAAAAATAACCAGCACTCTTCACCCATATCAGGCCTGAGCTTAAGAGACAGGGTGCTTGATGATCCTGTTATTTAGCTGTGACTTTGGAAGTAGAGACCATGGTCTCCACCTTCTTCCCCACAGCACCTGTCTTAAGGCCACAGATATTGCAACCACTGCCAGGTTTCTGCAGATCTATGGCCTGACAAGTAGAGAGGTCACTTGCCACATGGATAAATATAGTTTCATTTATATTGAAGCATATATCAGAATTTCCGTCCTTTTAAGGCTGGATAATATTCCATTATGTGGTTATACCACATTTTGTTTATCCATTCATCCATTGTTGGATATTTGGCTTGTTTCAGCCTTCTTGGTATTATGAATAATGCTGCTATGAACATAGGTGTACAAATATCTGTTTGAGTCCCTGCTTTCAGTTCTTTTGTGTATATACCCAGGAGTGGAATTGCTGGATCATATGGTAATTAACTATATGTTTAATTTTTTGAGGAACTGCCATGCTGTTTTCCATAGTGACCATACCATTTTACATTTCCACCAGCAATAAACAGGGTTTCAGTTTCTCCACATCGTTGCCAACATGTTGTTTTCTGTGTGTTGGTTTTTTCTTTTTATAATAGTCATATATGCATATGAAGTGGTATCTCATTGTGGTTTTGCTTTGCATTTCCCTAATGGTTGGTGATGTTGAGCATTCTTTCATGTGTTTGTTGGCCATTAGTCTATTTCTTTGGACAAATGTCTATTCAAGTCCTTTGCCCATTTGATAATTGGATTGTTTGGTTATATGTTTTTGAGTTATATGAGTTCTTTATATATTCTGGATATTAATTCCTTTTCAGATATATGGCTTACAGATATTTTCTCCCATTCTTTGGTTGTCTTTTCACTCTATCAGTTGTGTCCTTTGATGTACAGAAGTTTTAATTTTGATGAAGTAAAATTTGTCTGTTTTTTCTTTTATTGCCTTTGCTTTTGGTATCATATGCAAGGAATCATTGCCAAGTCCGAACTCATTAATTTTTATATACTTAATGAATTTTGCTCCAGAAGAGTTATTCTTTTGATTCTGAAATTCTACCATTATTGGCCATTAATATAAGAACTTATTCTTCAGGTTTACCCTGGGTCCTGTGACATGGGCTGGGTAGTATTAGATGGGTTCCCTTATTTCTGGCCTGATAAGAATTCCTGGGCTTATCTTTTTGTTTTTGACGCCATATCTAGAATCAGCCATTTCTATAAGGAATTCTCATCCTATTTGGTGGGAGGAAATAGTATTAAGGGCATTAATTGCAAATGGGATGTGAATTTAGATCTTTTCAGTAAAGTAAATGTGTACTTTTTAGAAAGAAAAGGATAACTCATGATTCAAATTCAATAGAAGGATTACAGGATTTTTATTTCTTTGACTTTATATTTGTGTCTCTTCTCCTTTATTGACAGTAACACCAGAGAGGTACAGTCAAGACCCTGTTTTAACTTGAAAAATCCTTCTCTGTGTGGTTATGCCACCAATTTGATAAATAGTTTAGGTTCACTTGTCTTTTTTATTTTTAGGATTGTTTTATTTTTTATTTACTTTTGTTTTATAATTATATAATATATTTACATGGTTCTAAAGATAAAACTATATAAAAAGCCAGTTATACTGAGAGAAGTATGGCTTCCTTCCTTGCCTTTGTTCTTCTCTGTACCTCATAGGTAAACATTTTTATTGGTTTTTGGTTTATTCTTCCATTGCTTGTTTTAAAAAAATATAAGCAAGTGTGGGGGGGGTGTGTGTGTGTATCCCCTACATGCTACTCCACTCCTATTTTATTTATTCCCTTGTTTTTCATCTTGGCAATCATCTTTCTTATTTCCAAGAGTTCTTCCTTGATTTCTGTTTCATTTATGTTTCGCTTGCTTTTGTTTTAAGGTTGCATTATCTTCTCATCTCTCTCTGAGGATACCAGTTAGAATTTCTTTAGATACCAGTTTTTCTGGGACCTAAAATATATGTTTCTCCTGGAGTCTGATCTGCTTTTCATCTTAGTTTTCCTTTATGTCCTCTTCTTTCACTATCTGGTGATGCTTATCGATGAAGAACCAGGTTGATTATATAGGTTATTGACAAGAGGTTCCTGTTTTTCCAACAGTCCTCTTGCCTTAATAGGAGTTCGCTGATTCAGTGACCAGGGGTGAGAAGTATGGAGGAGATCAGGTAGATGAACCTATTTCCCACTCCTGACTGTACCTGCTGACTCAAAGCTGGGCATTTATCCAGCTCCTCCAGGAAAAGGGCTCTGCTTCTCTGCCCGCCTTTGGCTTTACATGTTCTGAGAAGTGTCTAGCTCTGCTCTGGTCTATCTTGTCATACAATTTCCTCCACTTCCTTTCTGTCTTCTAGAAAGTGGCCAGCATTCAAATCGACTATGTCTCTCGGCCATTTTAATTACCGTTATGTTGTGATTCCCTTGTGAATATCTTTTTGTTGTCTTTGGAATTTGAGGAAGGTGGGGAGGTAAGTATATGTGCCTGTTTATTTAGCCTGTCATCTTGAAATGAAGCTACTTTGTGCCATACCATTTCTGACAACAGGACTGCTTTTCACTTCTTTTTCTCTATTGGCTTAATGACTGAAATGGATTTAAAATTGTTCTCTGTGTTCACAAATAATAACTATCACATCACTGAAACATGTGATGCCACCCACCCTAGAATACGTAGATTTCTACTCAGTTTAGGGATTGGGTGACTTTACAAGACCTTTCTTGTTTGTCAGTAACTTTTTTCCAGACAAGCAAGATAATAAGGCCTGGTTACTTTCACTTACTGGAATGATAATAATAATAAGATCATCAAACAAGTAGTGCTTAATATGTGCCAGACATTATTCTACATGCTTTGTATGTATAAACTCATTTAACTCAATAACAGTAGTTACTGTTACTATCCCTATTTTACAGACGATGAAACTGAGGCACACAGAGGTTAAAGAACTTGCCCAAGTCACGTAGCTGGTAAGTGGCAGAGCCAGGATCTCAACCAGTTAGTTAGCCACCAGGGCCACTTTCTTTTCCACTGCATCTCTAAAGGGAAGCTCTTCAAATTTTCTCAGGATGACCACTTTTTAAAAATTTTATCAGTTATGGGTATAAGAAAACCCTTTTATACTTAACTTTTGTCTAGTTTCAAGCATGTTCTTTGTTATTGTTTGAAATACAAATTCCTGTTGACTTTGATGCAGAAAGGAATGCTTTAAATGATGTAATCAGGTCTGAGTTCAATTTTAATCTATTGAGAATTTTTGCAAATTATTGTAATGTTGAAAAGATGTGATATCTACTAAAATGTCCTTTTCTGCCATGTGTTTGAGAATCTTAGGCAGCGTTAAAACTTATGAATACCATACTTAAATCTTACAAGTCTTGGCTACAACTGACTTCTGAGATCTTTCACAATGCATATTTATTTCCATGTAGCATGAATAGTGGATTCATAAATGGTGAATATTTTCCCAGTGAAAATTCTTTTTAAGAAAATACACAGCAGAAATGTCCTTAAATGGATTGAACATATTTTAGCCCTTCAGGGAGATAAATATGGAGGAAAAGCTTTCAAAAAACAATAAGACAAGTATTGAGAATAATTTTATTAAAAAAAGTAAAAGAGATATATCCACGTGCTTATATACATGTTTGTGTACATTTTAAACTTTTCATTACAGAACTGTTTGATCATATACAACAGTAGAGCAGATAATGTGATGAATCTCATGTGTACCCATCACCGAGCTTCCATCAGTATTTTGTCAGGGGATATTATGATCACTGCCATGAAGATGACTCCTTAGATGGATGTCACCACCTTCTTTGCATATTGTTTCTTGGCAAAAGCCTATTTGAAAATGATAGAACTTGAATGGTATTTCAATTCCATGATATTTCCTTGAATTCAACACTATCTAGTTTTGATTACAGCAAAGGTCAGCACAGGAACACCGGATCCATTAAGAATAAGTAAAAACCAATTTTTGTTTTCTTCAGGGGCTTGTTTGTTCTTTCTGCCTGGAGAAGAACCCCAGGCTTGACTGTTGGACCGGAGTGGTCTTGTTAGAAGCAATTATGATACAAACAGAAGTTTTCATTGAATTTTCCAACCAGCCCCTTGGTTCTAAGAAGTAGAGTCATTTATCACATGGAGGTGGAAGTCCCTTTCTGGATTCTTGATGAATAGGAATATTGGTGAAATACCTGAGTTGCCTTAAGTGGTGTTTATATAGTCAGCAGCTTCAGATGTCCATGCTCAGGTGTCGTCATCCTTGTGGCTTTCAGCAGGTTTTTAGCTGACCAGTTTGACTCTCAAATTATAACATGCATCTAGACTCACCTGAGGATCTTGTAAAAAATGCATATTCTCTGCTCCTGCCTCCAAAGATTGATTCGTTAGATTTGGATTGTATTCCAGGAATCAGCATTTTAATAGTCATTCCATTAAAGGGATGTTCTGATTCTAATGTCAGGGAAGGAAGTCCTTAAGCTTTGGTTGGCTTCTTTCTTTTCATCCTAGTCTTAACAAGGTTAATGTTAATATGGCATCTCATAAAAAATTGCTTAAAAATTTTCCACTCTTAATAACATGTTCAGTGGGCATTATAACCATGCCCTGTACACTGATATGGCCTATAGACAGACTTATCCTAATACAGGTGCACCTTTGGTGTTTAGCAATTCAATTCTGATGCTCACGGCCTGAGGACCACACCTTGAGGATACAGGTGCACGGGTAATAAGTGATATGGATACAAAGGGTTCAATATGGGAATTCCCTGGGAGTCCAGTGGTTAGGACTGTGTGCTGCCACTTCAGGGGGCATGAGTTCAATCCCTGGTCGGGGAACTAAGATCCCACAAGTAACATGGCGCAGCCAAAAAACAAACAAACAAAACACAAACAAAAAATTAAGCTAAAAAATAAAGCAAAAATCCCCACAGAGGATCCAATATATATTTCTCTTTGGTGCCCCCTGACTGCGTTAGCTTGAGCCTTTGGCCTCCCCTATTTGGTTATTGCTGGACCAACACTAAGTGCAGGAAGAGAGGCTCAGTTTGGATGAAGTCATCTGCTGCCTTCAGCTCTGTGTAGCATTCCTCTGTAGGGAAGGGAAACATGGCGAGTGTGGATGGCAGGTGGTTCTTCACCTGGGGCTCTAAATCCAAAACTGAATGAAAACTTTGGTGTTTTGGATAGTGTTAAGACTATGGAGTGTTTTGTCATCAGTTTCTCAAAGGACTCTGTGACCTTTCCTTCTCTACCTCCTTCCACTCCCCCACCCTGCATACATAAACACAGCAAAGAACCATGTCCTGGAGCAGCCTATGTGAGCATCACCTGGCCTCTGGAAAGCAACTGTAGGGACTCCACATTGCAAACCAGCCTCTCCTGGGTGGAATCAGAATTGCTTTCGCCATCTTGTAAAAACTGTGCAACCCACAGCTGGGCTGGATGGGCAGCTGTGGCCGACTGTATTGCTTACCCAGTATTCCATGTGTCCCCCTACATTTCCCAGTTTACCTTGTGGCTACATTAGCACAAGTGACTAATTCTGGCCAAAGGGCTGTGATGGGAAGTGATGTGTGTCACTTACAGTGGGAAGCAGTAAAGAGTTGATATGAGTTTGTTGTGCTAAGGTGACTGTGGAAAACAAAAGTTCCAATGATGTCCCTACAAGTTGAAGGGCTGCCTTGAACTTTATGTGAGCAAAAAATAAATCTTAGGTTAGGCCACTCCTTTCAGGATTTATTCCTGTAGCGTAGCTTAATGTGTCAGTCTAGATAGTGCTGAACAGAATATTTATGTATACATTTAGAGTTCTGAGGGTCAAGATACGGGCGCTGTGTGGTCTAGTGCAAGACATTTAGTATCCTGAGACTTTCTTCCCTCGTCTGTAAATTGAAGGGCTTAAATTAGATGATCTTTAAGGGCCTTTTCAGTATTCACATTCCCAGATTTGGGATAGCAGCATTTAAATCCAGATTTCTAATTGAAGTATGAAAAGGAAACTAAGTCTGGCATTAAAGGTATCTCTGGAAAACTTATTATTTTTTAAATTAATTATTTTATTTATTTATTTATTTTTGGCTGCGTTGGGTCTGCATTGCTGCGCACGGGCTTTCTGTAGTTGCAATGAGTGGGGACTACTCTTCGTTGCTATCAGCAGTCTTCTCCTTGCGGTGGCTTCTCTTGTTGTGGAGCATGGGTTCCAGGCGCACGGGCTTCAGTAGTTGTAGCATGCGGATTCAGTAGTTGTGGCTCATGGGCTCTAGAGTGCAGGCTCAGTAGTTGTGGCACACGGACTTAGTTGCTCCACATGTGGGATCTTCCCAGACCAGAGCTCAAACCCGTGTCCCCTGCATTGGCAGGCGGATTCTTAACCACTGCACCACCGGGGAAGTCCTGAAAACTTATTTTTTATTATGTACCTTTTGCTATTAAATGAGAAGTTACATAAGGAAAATGGCAATGAAGTTACATAGGGAAAATAACAGCTTTATTGAGATATAATTCACATACCATATGTGTGTATATTTAGAGTTGTGCAACAATCACCATTATCTAACTTCTGAACCTTGTCATTGCCGCAAAAAGAAACCCTGTACCCATTAGCAGTGATTCTCCATTCCACAAACCTACTTTCTGTTTCTATGGATCTGCCTATTCTGGGTATTACATATCAGTGGGAGCATATAATATGTGGCTTCTTGTGTCTGGCTTCTTTCACACTTAGCACAATGTTTTCAAAGTTCATCCATGTTTTAGCATGTATCAGTACTTCATTCCTTTATATGTACATAATATATATATTTAATGTTCCATTGTATAGCTATACCACATTTTGTTTATTCATTCATCAGTTGATAGACTTTTGGGTTGTTTCTATTTTTTGACTACTTTGAGTAATGCTGCTGTGAATGTTGATGTATAGATTTTTGTGTGGATTTATATTTTTCATTTCTCTTGAATATATTCATTAGAGTGGAATTGCTGGGTCATGTGCTAACACTATACTTATTTTAAGGAGCTGCCAAACTGTTTTCCAAAGTGCTGTACTATTTTAACATCCTACTAGCAATGTATGAGGGTTCCAATTTTTCCACATTCTCACCAATACTTGTTATTGTTTGTCTTTTCGATTGAAGTAATCATCTTTGATGAAGCAGCTATATGCAAGCTAGTCAGTGAAGAGATATTAATATATATTTTACCTTGTTAAGTTTTTCTTTAAGCATTTGTAATATCCACTGGCATTTTTATAAAAAATTTCACCATGAGCTTAGCACTAAAATAAAAAGTTTAACGAATAATAATATAACTCCTCAACTTGTTTAGCTTTTACAAATGTTATTTTTTATTTTTAAAACAATGCATTCTAGAAGGGGAAAAAAAGGAGTGAATGTGATTCACCAAATGTAATTGTTTTCTTAAAGCATAAATTTGTCTTTATAAATTATATACTTCTAAATTGACAGATAGATTGTACCTTAAATATATAGGCTTGAGCTTTTAAAAATCACAATGAAATCCTGAAAGGTTGTACATAATAGAATTGCTGAATTGTTACATTAAATATACCATGGGTTCAGTACTTAAAGGAACCTCTGTATCTTGTAAGATGGTCAGTAACCCTCTGATTATTTGTTTCATAGATTGATGTTTTTGTATATTATATTTTTAAAAAGAGGAGTACCCCATTATGTTGGGAGCACAAGTGTTTCAAGTAGTGTTATATATAGTTGATCCTCACGATTCTCAGATCCTGTATTTGCAGATAAGCTTACTGGCTAAAATTTATTTGGAACAATACTTGTAGAACTCTTGTGGTCAGTTGTAGACATGTGCAGAGTGGCAAAAAATTTGAATTGCACAACATGCACACCCCCAGCTGAGGATGAACAGGGTGACGCTCTGCCTTCTCATTTCAGCTCTCAGACTATAAACAAGTATTCTTTTCATAGTCTATTTAGTGCCACATTTTTTGCATTTTTATACTTTTTGTTGGCAGTTTCACTGTTTTAAATGGCCCCTAAGTGTATTGCTGAAGTGCTGTTTAGTGTTCATAAGCCCAAGAAGGCCGTGATGTACCTAACAGAGAAAAGACCTGTTAGATGAGTGTCATTCAGGCATGAGTTATAGTGCCATTACCTGTGAGTTCAGTGTTAATGAATCAACAGTAAATATTAACTAAGGTGTCTTTAAACAGAAACACACATAAAACAAGGTTATATATTGATTGGTTGGTGAAAATGTTTTGACTAGAGGCTCACAGGATCTAGGAGTACTGGTTCAGTATTTGCTAATTCAGTGTACATGGCAACTTTTTATAACTGCCTGTAAATAATGAGAATCAACTATACATGATGAATTGTTTTTCTCTTGTTGCTTTCAAGATTCTTGCTTTGGCTTTAGGCAATTTGATTATAATATGCCTAGGTTGATTTTTTTGAGTTTATCCTACTTGGAGTTTGTTGAGCTTCATAGATGTGTAGATTCATGTGCTTTTTATCAAATTTGAGAAATTTGGGGCCTTTATTTCTTCAAATATTTTTTTTCTGTGCCTTTCTCCGTCTCCTCTTCTGAGAATCCTATTATATGATGCTGGTATGCTTGATGGTGTACCACAGGTCTCTGAGACTCTTTTCTTTTTTCTTCCTGTTCCCCAGACTGGATAATCTCAGTTGGTTAATCTTCAGTTTCACTGATTCCTGTTCAGATCTGCTGTTGAGCCTTTAGTTAATTTTTTTATGTTAGTTGTATTTTTCAACTCCAGAATTTCTATTTGGTTCTGTTTTAAAAATATTTCTCTCTTTTAGTAGTATTCTGGATTTGCTGAGACATCATTCTCATATGTTCCTTTAGTTCTTTTTTTTTTCTTTTTAATGATTTTACTTTAAAAAAACAGAAGTATAGTTGACTTCCTTTAGTTCTTTAGATATGGTTTCCTTTAGTTCTTTGAACATATTGAAAATAGCCAATTTTAGTCTCTGTCTAGTAAGTCCAACATCTGGGCTTCCTCATCAGTTGTTTCTCTTGTTTGTTTATTTGTTTGCTTTCCTGTATAAGGGCCATATTTTCTTGTTTCTTTGCATGTCTTGTTAAGTTTTAATTGAAAACTGAACATTTTTTATGATATAATGTGGCAACTGGAAATCAGATTCTCTTCCCTCTCCAAGTGAGTTCCAAGTCAGATCAAATAGAGATCCTTGCAAGTGGGATCTTCCAGGGAACCTGCAGATAAGTCAGATAATGATAATTTTCTAGGAATGAAACTCTGAAGGAGCTCTAGCCTAGTTCTGCTCCCTCCAGTTCTGCTGCCTGCCTTCTGGTTTTCACTGCAAATGCAGCTGTTATTTTTCAAGGTTACCATAGAGTTCGAGAGCAGGGAATGGAACTAGATCGAGTTAAAATGCTACAAAGCTGACTATAGCAGTCCCCTCCCCCCTTATCCACAGTTTCACTTTCAGCCATTTCAGTTACCTGCAGTTAAGTGCAGCCTGAAAACATTAAGTGGAAAATTCCAGAAATAAGTTTTAAATTGCACGCCATTCCAAGTTGCATGATAAAATATCATGCTGTCCCATTCCATCCCTCCTGGAACATGTATCATCTCTTTGTCCAGTGTATCCACGCTGTATATGCTGCCTGAGGTTTCAGGCATCCACTAGGGGTCTTGGAACATATGCCCCCATGGATGGGGGTACTACTGTATTCTTACTGAGATTCAGCCGTTTTTCTTGAATAAATGCTCCCCAGTTTGCTTCAATCCTGTTAATTTCTAGTCTTTAAAAAGTTGATTCTGAGTCATGTACCACAATGTTCATTGCAGCACTATTTACAATAGCCACGACATGGAAGCAACCTAAGTGTCCATCAACAGATGAATGGATAAAGAAGATATGGCACATATATACAACGGAATATTACTCAGCCATAAAAAGAAACGAAATTGAGTTATTTGTAGTGAGGTGGATGGACCCAGGGTCTGTCATACAGAGTGAAGTAAGTCAGAAAGAGAAAAACAAATACCGTATGCTAACACATATATATGGAATCTAAAAACAAAAGGTCATGAAGAATCTAGGGGCAGGATGGGAATAAAGACGCAGACCTACTAGAGAATGGACTTGAGGACACGGGGAGGGGGAAGGGTAAGCTGGGACAAAGTGAGAGAGTGGCATAGACATATATACACTACCAAATGTAAAATAGACAGCTAGTGGGAAGCAGCCGCATAGCACAGGGAGATCAGCTCGGTGCTTTGTGACCACCTAGAGGGGTGGGATAGGGAGGGTGGGAGGGAGGGAGACACAAGAGGGAAGAGATATGGGGATATATGTATATGTATAGCTGATTCACTTTGTTATAAAGCAGAAACTAACACACCGTTGTAAAGCAATTATACTCCAATAAAGATGTTAAAAAAAAAAGTTGATTCTGACCAATTAGGCCAGTTTTATCACTGTTTTTATGGAGGAGAGAATTTTTGGAGGTTCCTACTCTGCCATTTTTTATGACATTACTTCCCTCCCCTTTCTTTTTAGGTTTTTATTTTCATGAACCTGCTGCTTTCTTCTTAGTACTGAAATTATAGTTTGGATTAGATCTGAATCTTAAAGTTTGCCATGGCTTTTCATCTAGAACTTTTTATTATACCCCAGTTAGTCATGTAAGCATGTACATTTCAGAGTAGTGCGGTGCACATATTCTTGGCCCCGCTGGTTTATTGTAAAGGAGGAAGGAGATTTGATTGAAACCAGCCATTTGGTAGTCTCTGCGGTACTGCCTTCTGGGTTTCCCCTCCCTCATGCTGTTCCACTTGGAATGAAACTTTCTTTACCCAAGCTTCCCTCCTTTTTGTTCTAGTTAATCCTTTGTTTCTTCCTTAAACTTTCACTGAAGAATAACACATAGGAAAGTACAGAAATTATAGTAACTATGCTTGATTTTATTATCTCCAAGTAAATACCCAAATAATCACCACCCTGGTTAGTGGGTAGCCACCCACAAAGCTGACCATCTACCCAGTAAATCATTTTTCAGATGTAGCAGATGCTCATCTATTCTAAGTAGACATTTCTGGAGGCCAGTAATATATATTTTTCCCTATTTCTCTCCTTTTTAATTGATATATAATTCTCATACCATAAAATTCACCATTTTAAAGTGTGAAATTCAGTGAGTCTTAGTACATTAACAAAATTGTGCGACCATCACCACCATCTAACTGTAGAATGTCTTCATCACCTCAAAAAGAAACTGTATTAATTGATAGTCACTCCCCATTCCCTTCCTCTCCTCAACTCCTGGCAACCACTGAGCTACTTTTATCTGTCTCTACGGATTTGCTTTATCTGGATGTTTCATATCAATGGAATCTCACAGTATATAACCTTCTGTTTCTGGCTTCTTTCTCTTACCATAATGTCTTCAAGGTTCAGCCACACTGTAGCATTTATCAATACTTCATTCTTTTTTTCTTTTTTTTTTTTTAAATAAATTTATTTATTTATTTATTTTTGGCTGCATTGGGTATTTGTTGCTGCGCGCGGGCTTTCTCTAGTTGCGGCGAGCAGGGACCACTCTTTGTTGCAGTGCATGGGCCTCTCATTGCGGTGGCCTCTCCCATTGCAGAGCATGGGCTCTAGGTGCGCGGGCTTCAGTAGTTGTGGCACACGGGCTTAGTTGCTCTGCGGCATGTGGGATCCTCCTGGACTAGGGCTCGAACCCGTGTCCCCTGCATTGGCAGGTGGATTCTTAACCACTGTGCCACCAGGGAAGTCCCACTTCATTCTTTTTTATGGCTGAATAATATGCCATTGTATGGCTCTACCACATTTTGTTTATTCATTCAGCAGTTGATAGACTTGGGTTGTTCCACTTTGGGGCTATTATGAATAATGATGCTATGGACATTCATGTGCAAGTTTTTATATAAATATATGTTTTCAGTTTTCTTGGGTATATGCTTAAGAGTGGAATTGCTTGGTCTTAATGGCAGCTCTGTTTAACATTTTTCGGAACTGCCAAACTGCTTTTCACAGTAGCAGCATCATTTCACGTTCTCACCAGCAATTTATGAGAGTTCCAGTTTCTCCACATTCTCACCCACACTTATTTTCTGTTTTGTTTTTTGTTTGTTTTTGCTGTAGCTATGCCAGCATGTATGAAGTAGTATCTTACTGTGGTTTATTTGTGTTTCCCTAGTGACTATCCATGTTGAGCATCCTTTCATTTGCTTATTAACCAGTTGTATATCTTTCAAGAAATGTCTTTTAGTATCATTTGCCCACCTTTTAATAGATTATTTGTCATTTTATTGTTGAATTTTACGGGTTCTTTTTGTATTCTGGATACTAGACTTTTAACAAGATACATGATTTTCCAGTATTTCTGCCCATACTGTGGGTTTTCTTTTCACCTTTATAGTGACCTTTGATGCACCAACGTTTTTAGTTTTGATGAAGTCCAGTTTATCCATTTTTTCTTTTGTTGTTTGTGCTTTAAGATGTCATATCCAGCTCCCCCTCCCCCTCCCTCCTCCCTCCTCCCTCCTCCTCTAGCACAGGGCCCGGGCAGGCGGGGCATTCTGCAGCCAGCACGGGAGCCAAGCAGAGAGTGGGGATCACGAGCCCTGGCCAGAGCGAGTGCGTTCGGCCTCCGCTGAGTTGGCACCTGGAGGACATGGAGGAAAGGCCGGCAAAGACCAATGCCAGTGTGGACGACTCGGCGCCCCCCTCTGTGGCCCAGCTAGCCGAGTGATTCAGGGAGCAGGCAGCCGCTGCAAAGGAGACACCAGCCAGTAAACCAACAAGAAGGAAACTGCCCTGCTCCCTCTCTCTGTTCCTCCCCAGGGTAGAACTGGGCCAGAATGGTGAAGAGAAGTCACTGCCCAATGCATACCAGCCTCCTAAAGTCAAGGTGAAGAGCTCGCCTCTGATCAAGAAGCTCCAGGCCAGTTTAGCCTTTGATCCAGCGACCCTGCTGCCTGGGGCCTCACCCAAGAGTCCCCAACTCAAGGCCATGGGATCACCGTTTCACAGCCAGCTTTCTACCCCCAGCAGCCCTGGCGTGTGGTCTCGGGCCAGCAAGCCAGAGGAGGTGCCCATCAGCTTTGACCAGCCTCCTGAAGGCAGTCATCTGCCCTCTTACAGTAAGGTGCAGACGAGGGGCTCCATAAAAAGGTGCCCTCCCTCCAGGCTATTCAGAAGGTCCCAATCGGATTGTGGGGACCTGGGGAAGCTCAGGGCCATGGAGTCCTCCCAGGAGAATGGCGCCAAGGAAGAGAATGGCAACGAGGTGTTCCCAGCCAAGAGCAAGACTCCAGGATCCCCTCCTCTGAGGAGGACGCCCAGCAGGACAGAGAAGCAGGAGGAGAAGGGAAGGGCCTTGGGGGTAGCCCAGCAGCACGAAACGGCCATGGGGAACTCCGAGGAGGGGGCCAGCCAGCGTCCAGCCCGAGCCTCCAGCCCAGAGGCAGAGGACGGGTGTGGGAGCCCCATGGAGGAGAAACCAGCTGAAGAGCAGATGGAAGAGCCTACAGAGGTGAAGGAGAGGGTGGCCAGTGAAGAAGAAGAGCCCAGACAGAGGAGCCAAGACACAGAGGGGCTGGAGGAGGGAGCTGTCGGGGAGGAGACCCCCCAAAGCCCATCCTGGAGGAGGGGAGGGCGACCACAGTCCTGAGCAGGGGACCGGCAAGGAAAAGCAAGATGGAGGGGGCTGTCCTCGAGCCAGGCTGTGACCCTGGCACTGGCCATGCCCAGCCGGACACTAGCAGTGAGGTCCCCAAGACAGAGGATAACACCCCTGTCCAGGACACTAAAAGGTGAAAAAGATCTCATTGTGCCTAGTGATGAAGCTGCTGGAGCTGTGTCCTTGAAGTAGCAGCAATGATCGTAGTGGCAGCAAAGGAAGCCATCTCAGGAGCAGGATGGCGTGAGGGTCTGGAGTCAGCCTGAGGACACAGGGTGCAATTTCCCGATGTCTGCACCATCAGAGACAGAGATTGGATCTGAGGGCCAAGACTTTTATCAACTTGAGTTTGTGTCACCTGATAGACTTGGTTTAAAACAAAAAAAAAGAAACTCATTTAAAACAATTTACTATGGTGACAACTCCCTAGGGATACTGGTCAAACTGTGGGGCCCAGATACTGTCCACACCCACCTAACCCTATAGCTGACCTCAGAACTGGACTGGGATTTACCTAATCAGATTGTGTTTGTGTAAGGTGACAGCCTTTTTATTTTTCTTAAGTTTTCATGGTTCTCAAATGTAAGTAAAGACTCATTTCAGGTAGCTAGAAACAAAGTAGTATCACTGGAAATATAAATCCTGTAAGTTACAGAAGACCTTAAATTGTATAGAGACCCTGAGACAACCTTTCAGCTTGGTCAAAATTTGACTGGCCAACCAATTTTGAAAACACTAGGCGAGAAGAGATAATTATTGAAACATTAAAAAATATGTGTCTGTTCCAACAAAAACAAAAAAAAAAGATATCATGTCCAAGAAACCATTGCCTAATCTAAGATCACAAAGATTTACACCTATATTTTCTTTCCTTTTTTAAAAAGTTTATTTATTTTATTTATTTATTTTTGGCTGTGTTGGGTCTTCGTTGCTGTGTGCTGGGTTTCTCCAGTTGCAGCGAGCAGGGGCTGCTCTTCGTTGCCGTGCGCGTGCTTCTCATTGCAGTGGCTTCTCTTGTTGTGGAGCACAGGCTCTAGTTGCGCGGACTTCAGTACTTGTGGCACAAGGTCTCAGTAGTTGTGGCTCACGAGTCTAGAACGCAGGCTCAGTAGTTGTGGCACATGGGCTTAGTTGCTCCATGGCATGTGGGATCTTCCCGGACCAGGGCTCGAACCTGTGTCCCCTGCATTGGCAGGCGGATTCTTAACCACTGCGCCACCAGGGAAGTCCCTGTATTTTCTTATAAAAGCTTTATAGTTTTAGCTCTTACATTGAGGTCTTTGATCCATTTTGAGTTAATTTTTGTTTATGATATAAGATAGGGGTTCATATTCTTTTTTTTTTTTTTTGCATGTGGGTATCTAGTTGTCCCATCACCATTTATTGAAAAGACTATTCTTTCCCAACTGAATGGTTTGGGCACCCTTGTCTAAAATCAGTTGACCATAGAGGTATGGGTTTATTCTAAACTCTCAACTGCATTCCACTGATACATATATGTCATTTCTTATGCCAGTGCTCTGCTGTCTTTGTTACTATAGCTTTACAGTACATTTTCAAGTTAGGAAGTGTGAGTTCTCCATATTTTTTTCAATATTCATTTGGTCGTGTTGGGTCCCTTGCATTTCCATATGCATTTTAGGATCAGCTTGCCTATTTCTGTAAAAAAGGTAGTTCAAGTTTTGCTAGAGATTGCATTGAATTTGTAGATGAATTTGGTGAAGTAGTATATTTTTAAGTATTACAAGTTTCATTTACATAAACTTTGGAAGCATGTAAAGCAGAAAAAAGTTTAATGTTTATGGTGACTTTTAAAAAATTAGTAAGTAGGGGGCTTCCCTGGTGGCGCAGTGGCTGAGAGTCCGCCTGCCGTTGCAGGGGACACGGGTTCGTGCCCTGGTCCGGGAAGATCCCACATGCCGCGGAGCGGCTGGGCCCGTGAGCCATGGCCGCTGAGCCTGTGCGTCCGGAGCCTGTGCTCCACAACGGGAGAGGCCACAACAGTGAGAGGCACGCGTACCGCAAAAAAAAAAAATTAGTAAGTATATGGGTCTTACTTGACCTTCTAGGATCATCTGGCAGAGGAATGAGGGTGAACTCTCAGAGCCAGGGGCACCAGTGTACAACACAGAACAAAGAAAGGTTCTCCTCAGGGTTGCTCAAGACACTGTGGCCAATTCAAGGTGATGGTTTTCCTTCACAGACCACACAGTTTCTGTGTGAGCAGCCTTCCGTCCTTCAGCACTCCTGCTGAGTGCTTCTTTTGTACCTCGGAATTTGTACAGCCACATTGATAACAATGGAGCACTTGGCTAGGAATAGATATGATTGCCTTATTGTAATGAATCTGAAAAATGAACATTTGGGAACAGATTTCTTACATATAGCTGTTTGATGTCTTGTTTCTTGAAAAGGTTATGAGAGTTTTTAGAGAGTCAAGATTCTCTTGAACACAGAGCTACAAATGGTGGCTGGTTTAGTTGGATTTATATGCTAGCTGGGTTAGGATTGCTATACTTTTAGAGTATGTGTTTGTATCCATAGCACTTTCCTCATCTCTTGCTCTTATAACCTGTCTGCCTTCCTGTGTTCCTAATGCAATTGTAGAACTGTAAAGGAGGCATGGTATTTGGCCATGATGAGTGATAAGGTATGATTTATATTTATTTTTATCTATCAAAAAAGGAAAAGGGAGGGCTTCCCTGGTGGCGCAGTGGTTGAGAGTCCACCTGCCGATTCAGGGGACACGGATTCGTGCCCCGGGCCGGGAGGATCCCACATGCCGCGGAGCAGCTGGGCCCGTGAGCCATGGCCGCTGAGCCTGCGCGCCCAGAGCCTGTGCTCCGCAACGGGAGAGGCCACAGCGGTGAGAGGCCCGCGTACCGCAAAAAAAAAAAAAAAAAGGAAAATGGAAAGAAAGCCTAGTTATCAATAAGTAGACCAAACTATATACAAACATCATGTACATTGAAGTTTAATATAGACTACATGTATCATTCAGTAAAACATATTTGAACTGTTGTTATGTTTGGAAGAATAGATAGTTTCAGGCAAGTGTAAACCTAGTTGTAGCTGTGTAGGAAGAATCACATTACTCTACTATTGTAGAGTAGTTCAGAAACTGCAACCAGAGGTGTTCAGACCTTGCTCTTTGCACCTATCCAGAGCCAGGGGTTCTATAGAAGCTTCCCCAGGGTGTAAGAACCTGCACACCCTCCGAGGCTTCCTTTCGAACATCTGGAGGGGAAATTGGTACCTGGGTGAGGATGAGTAGCATCCTGTCTACAAACCTGCCAGCCACTTATCTCTCCAGGCTCTGTCTTTCTGTATGCTGCACTTAAGCCCAGCGGGGTATCCTGAACAGACTTTAAGCCATCCTGCTTCAGGGCCTTTGCTGTGGTGGTCCTTTCATCTGGTGAGCCCCAGCCATCCCTTTTGTGCTTATCAAAACCTATCCTACAATCAAGGCCTACCTCCGAGTAACATTTTCTTCATAACAACCTTTCTGATTTCTCTCAGTCTTTGCTCATCACTCCACTTCCAAATCCCCCTTAAGGTTTTGTGAGTTCTCTACTTGTCAACAGCCCTCACCTAATCTGTGTACTCTTCTAATCCTCTTATGGATTTGTGAGCTCTTTGAGGAGGAAACACAAACATGAGTCCAGGCCCTGCTTGATGTGTCACTTGTCAGCCTGAGTTTTGGAGTGGTTAGTGGGGAATCAAACTTTTTGTTACATTATTTTTGTACTACAACTTGAGGAATTTTCTAACAGTCATCATATCATAGTTGCACTCTCACTGTTGTACCTGCTTTTATAAGGTTTTTATATAGTTTCTTATTCATTTGGAGCCCACCTTTGTGGATAATAGCATTTCAGGAGTTAATGTTCCAGAATTACTCACTGTCTTGTAACTTTCCTAACTCTATCTTATTTTTCCCCCTTACAGGAAATGACTTAGAAGCCTTACAAATACATCTGTGCATTCTTGCTTCAGACTTTACAATTGAGGGCCAACCCAGTCTGGAAGCACCTCTTATTAATGTTATACGGAAACTGCTACCTCAGCAAACAAAAGAAAAGAAGGAGAGGACTTATAATAAATGCCATTTAAAAAAAAATAAAAACTTGCTTTCAGAAAATATTAAAGGAAATTTTTCGCATTGAGAAGACATTTTACAGGTAAATCGATTTGGCAGGCAGGCTCTGTCAAAATTCTGCAGAGATTTGATCTTACTGAGGACTTAGTGTGAAGTAATTCTGTACTGCTTTTTAAATTGCTGTTGATCAGCTTGTGGGTTTTTGGGTTCTGACTTTTCTGGTATATTGAAGATACATTATATTACATTTTTTTAAGTTAAGTTATTTTTCTGCCATTGTAAATACAAGTATCAAAATATTCTTGCAAAGCAATTCTAGGTGAACATTTTTCTCAGCAAGCATATCTTTTTATTAAGAGAGTAGAATGCTAACATTTCTTATATAGCATTTTGGACACACTTTTATTTTTTGTCAGAGGTCCTGCCTACACTGAAAATATTAATTATATAAACCTGTTGTCCTTTTCACAACTACATTGGATCACATGGTCACCTGCCTCATGGAAATGCCTTTTTTAAAACTTAGATTTGCAGAACTCCACTATTTTTATACCTAGCTACAGTTTTAGGGGGGAAAAAAAGGAATCAGGACCCTGACCCTCTCACGGTCCCTGGGACAGTTCCCCTTCCCGCATGTATTGCTGCAGTGCCCAGGACAGTAAAATGGACTACAAGCGGCGCTTCCTGCTTGGCGGGTCCAAGCAGAAGGTGCAGCAGCACCAGCAGTACCCACTGCCTGAGCTTGGCCGAGCACTGAGTGCTCCCCTGGCATCTACGGCCACCACCGCCCCCCTGGGCAGTCTGACTGCTGCAGGCAGCTGCCACCATGCCATGCCCCACTCCACACCCATTGCTGACATCCAGCAGGGCATCTCCAAATACCTGGACGCCCTCAACGTCTTCTGCCGTGCCAGTACTTTCCTCACAGATCTCTTCAGCACTGTGTTCAGGAACTCTCACTATTCCAAGGCAGCCATGCAACTCAAAGATGTGCAGGAGCACGTCATGGAAGCAGCCAGTCGGCTGACTTCAGCCATAAAGCCTGAGATCGCCAAGATGCTGATGGAACTTAGTGCCGGGGCTGCAAACTTTACAGATCAGAAGGAATTCAGTCTCCAGGACATTGAGGTAGAGTATCTTCTGTGTCATACTTGGGTAGGAAAATGTATTCCAGAGGTAAGTGGGAATGTTTGTCTTAGTTTTTTCTCAAATCACTGAAATGATGGTCTTCGTCCTCTTCCATTGATACCCTGTCCTTGTAAAAAATTTTTGCATGCCAGGTTCTGAATTGCTTTCATTTCAAATTAAGTAGGATAGAAGATTATTAAACAAATCAGCCTATGTTTTATGTTCTTTAAATTTTCAAGTTGGAACTTAATTTCCAAATAACATACTGTTAAAGTACATAGTAGGGACTGAGAATTCTAAATATGATTATGAAGATTTCTTTGTGAATTTTCATTATATAGAACCATTGGTTTAATGTAGAAAGTTCTACACATGTTTACAGGAGAAGTTACTTTTTCAGTTCTAAATTTACATCTATTTACATTTGGATGCATTTGATTCTTATTCAGTATGTTTCTTAGGGTCTTTGGTAGTCAAAATGAAATATTCTCCCTTTTTCAGGGCTCTACATTAGAGTGTAAGATTGGAATACAAATTTCATTCAGAATAAACATGATGTTTTTCCTTCCTTCATTTAGGAAATAATTTATTAAACTTAAATTAGCTTCACTGCTAGATTTTTTAAATTATTTTTACCTGCTCAGAGAGTTCTTCTGAGTTTGATTTTTCCATGTGTCCTTGTACGTTTTAGCAGCACATTAGAGGTTAGGTTTCTGGATGCTAGGAGGGAGAATGTTCCTTTCCCCATCCTGGGGTTGTGTTTGATTTTAGGAAATCACTAGTCTTCTGAACTAAATCTGGTGATTGTGGTAGCTGAATAAGCTAACTTATACTGTTGTGGGTTTAGGGGAAAAAAAAGTTAGGCTATTAAGTATTATGACTCATTTTTTATTGTGTTTAAAAGGCATATCGTGATTTTGAAGGCATTTCCAAGAGGAATTTAAAACTATGTTTGTTTTTATTTATTTATATTTGGCTGCATTGGGTCTTCGTTGCTGCGCGCGGGCTTTCTCTAGTTGCGGTGAGCGGGAGCTACTCTTCATTGCGGTGCTCAGGCTTCTCATTGTGGTGGCTTCTCTTGTTGTGGAGCACGAGCTCTAGGTGCGCAGGCTTCAGTAGTTGTGTCATGCAGGCTTCAGGAGTTGTGGCATGCAGGCATCAGTAGTTGTGGCACGTGGGCTCAGTAGTTGTGGCTTGTGGGCTCTAGAGTGCAGGCTCGGTAGTTGTGGCGCATGGGCTTAGTTGCTCCGTGGCATGGGGGATCTTCCTCGACCAGTGCTCGAACCCGTGTCGCCTGAATTGGCAGGCGGATTCTTAACCACTGTGCCACCAGGGAAGCCCAGAAACTATTTTTGAAAAGACACAATAGTCTTGGTGTAAATTAGGCATTAGGCATCATCAGACTTTTTCTGTAGAGGGCAAATAGTAAGTAAATTTTAAGCTTCATGGACCACGTGGGTCTCTTTCACATTCTTCTTTGTTTTTTTTAAATAACCCTTTATGAATGCGAAAACCAGTTTTACCTTGTAGACCTGTCTGTTGGACTGGATTTGGCCCATGAGTTATAGTTTGCTGAATCTGCTGGTATAAATGTATGATATCCTCCTTGGCTCATTCTATTTTGAACCTATCCAAGTTTATTTTTATTTTCTGATTTTTTTCTATGATCACGTCATATATTCAGAGAAATTATGATTTTACTATTTTGCAAGTAGTTTAGTTTTTAAATTACACATGTAAATCATACATAAAGCGTATTTTTAAGAAACGTACTTCTCAAAAGAAATTCAAGCAGTGAAACTTAAAACTACTGCTCTACTCTCCCATCCCATTCCTTTTCCCAGAGGAGACCACTGTTAACTGGTTGGTTTGTGCCATTCCAGATTACTGTGTGTATAGGCACAGATGTACAGCTTTGACTTCTGTTTGTTTTATGTGAAGAACCATGTTTAGCCCTCAGGATGCCTGGTCACTGCTGTGCAGAGATGTGGCAGGAGAGCAGTTAGGGCCTCTGCCCTCTCAGAATGTGCTGAACAGTATTAGACCCAGACTGTTTCAGTTCCCAACCTGCAATGACACAAGCACCTTTAGCTTTATTTAGAATTTCAGGCAAGAATGGTTTGAAAATGAGGCCAAAGCCTATTATTTTAACCTGAACATTATTGGGCTCTTCTTCAGTCCATGCCTCCAGGTGCTGGAGGAGACAGAGCTAGGCCTCCAGGGCTGTTTGCCCTCCAACCCTGTGGGGCAAGTGCCCTTGTTCCCCAGGTCAGGACAGCTAGAGAAGGATGAACCAACCCTGAGGAGTTGGGTTTAGTAAAACCACTGTGTGCAATAGCACCTACCTTGTCCCTTCTGCTTTCCTGGGACCAGCATGGACCATTTGAGCTGAGAAGGGGAAATATTTCTTATTGCTGTGTTTTGGAATTTTGGCTTGACTTCCCCCATTGAAATGCGATTAGGATAGCTGGAATACTACCATGTTTTTGTATATAATGGACTAAACAGGCTTTCAGAGGCTAAACTGGAAACTAAGTGCTGTTGATGGGTTTTAGAATATATGCGTGTATTCTAGGTTTCAAACTGCTGACTTATAATTAAATCCTAAAATGTGATTGTGAAATGTAGGCCTGCAGACTTAACATTTTGCTCTTTCCACAGAACAGTATTTGTTGTTTCTGGAATTTATGTACTGACGTGGTCTTTCTCTCAGGATATTCACCAACTCAGATGGCATAGCTGGGCATTTGTTTTTTTTTTTTTCCTGTTGGTTTTTTAAAGATTTTATCAGCAAGGGCCAGAGAAGCTCTTTAGCATTCATCCTTGGGGAAAGAAGTCTGTGGCCTAACACTGATGAACTTGACTGGCTAGACAAGGACCTCTTCTCAAGAGCTTAGCCCAGGACTGCGGTTGAGAAAAGCCCTGAATTCAGTATTCAAACGCTTGACCATTTGAAACCTAAGACAAAGTACCAGTTCCACTGTCCCACCCCTGCAGGTAGCCAAAACATGCTTCTAATGCTCCCTTACTTGCAGCCAGGTTTCGGATATGCTCGTTGATTGACAGATCCTGGTGCCTGTGTCTAGGAACTGCAGTTGCCAACTGTGTGCTCTGGGGCAGGCAGGGTGTACATGAGTCCTGTCCTGTCTGTACTCATCAGTGACTTTGCCCCTTACCCCAGGTGATTCAACCTCATAATCTCTCTGTTAGAGAAATAAGTTTTGAGTAGAAAGTGACTCTGCTTTTTTTTTATAAAGGTGTTGTATTTATTTTTTAATTATCTACATTTTTTAATATTTATTTTATTTATTTTTTTTGGCTGCGACGGGTCTTAGCTGCAGCATGCGGGATCTTCTTTGCGGCGTGTGGGTTTCTCTCTAGTTGTGGCGTGCAGGTTTTCTCTCTCTAGTTGTGGCATGTGGGCTCCAGGGCACGTGGGCTCTAGTTTGCAGCGTGTGGGCTCTCTTGTTGAGGCGCGCGAGCTCAGTAGTTGTGACACACAGGCTTAGTTGCCCCGCAGCATGTGGGATCTTAGTTCCCCAAGCAGGGATCGAACCCGTGTCCCCTGCATTGGAAGGCAGATTCTTTACCACTGGACCACCAGCAAAGCCCCAACTCTGCTTCTTATTGTCTGTATGGCCTTGAGCAAATCTTCTAACATCTCTAAGCCTCAGTCTGTCCATCTATAAAATGGAATTACCACCCACCTTCCAGAGTTCTTGTGACGATCAGAAGCGATTAGCGTGTGTGAAACACTGTACCCAGCTAGTTGTCATCATCATCACTTATTATTATTGCTTCCAACATGGCTTGAAAAGTGTTATTAGTCCTTCTCTGCAGTACAGAGCACAATCATGTACAGAGCCAACAAAAGAGAGAAATATACAGCAGATTAGTCTCACTGGAACCCTTTTAGGTGGAAAAAGTTGCCACTCCTAGAACATTTGCTCTACTCATTTCTTTGCTGGTTCTTGAGGTGAGCACCTCCCTTTCTCTTCTGTGTTACTTTCTCTTTTGGTGTTGTAAGGTGGCAGCAGTATTACCTTGCCTGATGTAGAAACTGCCAGAACGTTTCCAGCATAAAAGCCCTAGGGGACCTCTTCTAATAGTCACTGCTCTATTTCCCTTGCACCTAGAATGGGGGTACATAGGGAAGGAAGTGGAGTGGGGGGTGTCTTGGAGTCCACTTGCTGTAGCTAGGTATCTTTGAGCAAGCCAATTGATAGTTTAGGTAGGATTTTCCCCGCTTTGGATTTATAGAAAATGTATAGTTTACATTGTATATATGAACTGGAGTGTTGTCTAAAATGAGAAATATGATCTTAATCAAGTGCTTCATGGGGATTCCTTTATGTAAGTCTCGAACTGCCAGTCCAGCCAAAGTGTGAACTCAGGAAAAATATGGTTTCCCATATTGAATTTGTTCATTATACAAAGCTTTTACACCCCACAACGTTTTTTAGAGGTAGACCATACGGAACCTGCTGTTTCTATCTTTCTTTACAAGTCTAGGGGCATCTTCATTGGTGTGTTACTTCTAATGTTCCTGTAAAATGCCGGGCTACATGAATTGAGTGGCTGTGAGTTCTCTTTGATTTTATCTACTTCAATTTTATTTGTCCTAGAAATCTGGTATCCTAACTAAGGATCATTTGCAAGTAAAACATGTAGTTCATATTAAAGAAGTATAGACAACCCCATAATTAGGTTTTCTATTTATTAGAAAGTCAAAGATGTCAACTTCTTTTTATAAACATCTATCACGTGTCTTAAATAAAATTACTTTTCAGTGCAAATGTAAATAAAAGAATCAAATTGACTTGTGGTTCATGCGTTCATTCCACAGATATTTATTGCACACTTTGTGCCAGGGACTGTTTCAGGCACAGAGGATACAGCAGTGAGCAAGATAGAAATTCCTCCCTTCACGTAGATAGATGAGGGCTGTGATCTAATTAGATAAGATAGTTAGAAAAGGCATCACTGAGAACATGATATGTGAGTAAAGAACTGAAGGAGATGAAGGAGTAGGCCCCAGTAATAACCAGGAAAAGAGGATTCCAGGCAGAGGGGACAGCTAGTTTAAAGTTCCTGAGGCAGGAGCAAACTTGAGTGTTTGAAGAGCAGTGAGGGCCTATTGTGGCTGAAACAGCAAAACAAAGACACTAGGGTGAGGTCAGACAGGTAAAGAGGTCATCCTCTGAAGGGAAGGTAAAGGGAGGGCAGCAAGATGAAGTGATGACACTTCTCCCCTTGCTTTCTTACCCCGTGGCAGCTCTGGGGCTCCAGTTTCACCTCGAGCCCTCAGTGTTGGTACAGGGTTCCCAAGAGTTGTATAGCTGATTCACTTTGCTGTATAGTAGAAACTAACATAACATTGTAAAGCAACTGTACTCCAATAAAAATTAATTTAAAAAATGATAAATTGGGAACTTTGAACATGTACTGGGTCCTGGTCAACTGGGATTTGCTTCAAAACATTCCAGCAGAAAAAGGTGGAGTAGGGGAAAAGGATGAAAAAACATGGCAAAACGTTGATAGTTACTGAAGTTTTTTGATGGGTTCACGGGGGTTTGTTGTATTCTGTTTTTGTGTATATTTGGACATTTTACAAGTTTAAAAAAAGGGAGAGAGAAACTTTCGACCACATGATAAAAGTAATGTATTAGGAACACACAATAAATGATTCCATTACATAAGTGATTTGTGCATGTGAAGTGGTCTTCTAACAGAAAGGGAAGTATTTAGGAAAACTCCTCTGTTTTCTGTCTACTCACAAAATACTGCACCTCTGGCGCTGTGGTCATAAGTTTGTTGGTGGGGGTTTTTCCCATACCAAGCAATTCTGGATCAGTTCTGACGTTTTTTACCTGGAGTTAGCATCAGATTCCACAGTTAAGGGCTCAGTCCCACTAGACTGCCCCCCAACCCTGCCCCCTTAGACAGCAGTTACAAGTCCAGGGTGTTACCTATGTTTCTTACCAACTTGCTGCAAATCAGAGGTCCCCATGACCACCCCACAGGTTTGATTACTTTATTAGAGCAGCTCACAGAACTCAGAAAAACATTCTTCTTACTAGATTATAAAAGGATGTAACTCAGCAACAGCCAGATGAAAGATATGCATAAAGCAAGGTATGTGGGAAGTGGTGTGGGCTTCCATGCCCTCTCCAGGCGTGCCACCCTCCCAGCACCTCCACCTGTTCTTTAACCCAGAAGCTCTCTGAACCCCGTCCTTTGGGTTTTTTCCAAGCCTTCATTAAACAGGTGTGGTTGATTAAATCTTTGGCCACTGGTGGTTGATTCTGTCTCCAGCCTCTTCCCCTCTCCAGAGGGGTTGGTCTGAAAGTTTCAAACTTGGTTCCCCTGGCAACCAGCCCGCATCCTTAGGGGCTTTCCAAAAGTCACCTCATTGACATAAACTCAGGTATGGTTGAAAGAGGCTTGTTATGAATAAAAGATACTTTCTCTCTCTTATCACTTAGAAAATTCCAAGGGTTTTTAGGAGCTGTGTGCCAGGAACCTTGGAAGAAGACAAAAATATATATTTGTTATAAATCACAATATCACAGAGAGTGTCATTGAGTAAGGTATAGTGATGAGAAGAAAGGCAGGTGCTTTTCAGAAAAATGAAAATAAAAGTGAATCAAGGAAGAAAATGAGAATAGAGAAAAGAAACCTCTGAAGGCAGGACCCCAGCAGCAGGTAGGAGTCAGGGAAAGAATGCTGTGCTTGTAATTTTGGTGACTAAAATGGCAACGTTGCTTTCTTTTAGGAGAATGTGATTTAACATTTCATAGTTACTAAAAAGTCTTGAGTGAATGTAAGGAAAAATGAGGTTTGATGGGCAAATTAGAATGAAACAGAAATAAAACAGTTCATGGAATGTAATTTAACATAGGACTACCTTTCCTGAATTACTTCCTATTCTAAATTTTTATGATTACTAGTCAGCTTCTGAGATTTCACAGAATTGGATAATAGCCTGTTTTGACAGCCTCCTCATCTTTACAGATCAGGAATCTGAGTGTCTGTAAAGATGACATTTGCCTGAAATCTTTCTGGGCCCAACATATACAGGGGTTGTGTCCTTTACCTCTCCACTGTTCCAGGCCAGTGCAGTCTTTGTGCCAAGGTATTTGTTTGCAGTGTCCATTCCCTCCAAGAGACTTGCCTTTCTGACCTAGCTAATGCCGAGGTGTCCAGACATGGGAAAGTAAAGGAACCGCTGTGAGTCCTTGCTCACTCCCAATCCCTTCTGAGGCCCCACTAGCTCCTGGAGGAGGCCCCAGTCACCTGGCCTGCTTTCTTCTTCACCTAGCTGCTACCACCCACCCTCCAAGGTAAATACAGATGAGCTGGCTGCAAGCTGGCAAAGATGAGTGAGGACTATCAAAAGCATTTGCAGAGACGTGGATGGACCTAGAGTCTGTCATACAGAGTGAAGTAAGTCAGAAAGAGAAAAACAGATATCGTATATTAACGCATGTATATGGAATCTAGAAAAATGGTACAGATGAACCGGTTTGCAAGGCAGAAATAGAGACAGATGTAGAAAACAAACGTATGGACACCAGAGGGGGAAAGCAGGGGGTGGGGGTGGGGGGATGGTGGGGGGATGAACTGGGAGATTGGGATTGACATGTATACACTAATTTGTATAAAATAGATAATAAGAACCTGCTGTATAAAAAATAAATTAATTAATTAGAAAGAAAAAGAGGGCTTCCCTGGTGGCACAGTGGTTAAGAATCCACCTGTCAATGCAGGGGACACAGGTTCGAGCTCTGGTCTGGGAAGATCCCACATGCCGCAGAGCAGCTAAGCCCGTGCGCCCCAACTACTGAGCCTGTGCTCTAGAGCCCACGAGCCACGACTACTGAGCCCACATGCCACAACTACTGAAGCCCACGTGCCTAGAGCCCTTGCTCTGCAACAAGAGAAGCCACTGCAATGAGAAGCCTGCGCACCACAACAAAGAGTGGCACCCACTTGCTGCAACTAGAGAAAGCCCGTGCGCAGCAACAAAGACCCAACACAGCCAAAAAATAATAAAACAAATTAAAAAAAAAAAAAAAAAAGAACCTTCTGTATGGTTCAGGGAACTCTATCTACTCAGTACTCTGTAATGACCTATATGGGAATAGAATCTAAAAAAGAGCAGATATGTGTATATGTATAACTGATTCACTTTGCTGTACAGCAGAAACTAACACAACATTGTAAATCAACTATACTCCAATAAAAATTAATTTAAAAAAAAAGAAAAAGTGCTCTAGGCCTGGTGGGCAAGACTGATAAGTAGATTGTGACCATAGGTGTAAGCAGTGCTGTGACGCAGATGGAAAATAGCCTAAAGCCTTGCCTGTGGGCTCAGTGTCCCCCCCACCCAGCTCACTGTGAGGGGGCCTAGCCCCCACACCAGAACCGCCTACCTAACCTGTGAGAGAACCTGGTAGGCCCTGGTAAGAGTTTAAATTTTATATGGAGTGAGATAGGATTTTTTTCAGGGGGATTTTTTTTTAATTTATTTTTGTCTGCGTTGGGTCTTTGTTGCTGCACGTGGGCTTCCTCTACTTACGGCGAGCGGGGGCTACTCTTGGTTGTGGTGCGCGGGCTTGTCATTGCAGTGGCTTCTGTTGTTGTGGAGCACGGGCTCTAGACGCGCGGGCTTCAGTAGTTGCGGCGTGTGGGCTCAGTAGTTGTGGCACGCGGGCTCTAGAGCGGAGACTTAGTAGTTGTGGCAGATAGGCTTAGTGGCTCCACGGCGTGTGGGATCTTCCCAGACCATGGCTCGAACCCGTGTCCCCTGCATTGGCAGGCGGATTCTTAACCACTGCGCTACCAGGGAAGTCCTAAGGGGGGATTTTGACTGATATGATTTGTTATGTTTTTTAAAAAAAAATACTATGGCTACAAGTGACAGAAACCAAACTCAAAACAGCTTAGACAACAATAAAAGCAAAAAGAAGCTGGTAGTTACATAGTACTTACGCTATGCGCTCTTCTGAGACTGTACACATTAACTCAGTGAATTCTGTTAATAACCTTGTAAGTTAGGTACTATTCATATTCCCATTTTATTGACGAAGAAACAGGTGTGGAGAGGTTAAACAGCTTATCAAAAGCCTCATGGCAGATCCAGACTTTAGACCCAGGCAGTCTGACTCTATAATGGAGTACCAATTCTTGGCTGTACTGCCTCTCAACAAAACAATGTATTGACTCCATGAAACCGAAGAAAGTTAGCTCTTTGGGCATGGCTGGATCCAGGGACTCACACAGTGCTGAATAGACTCAGACTGTGTCCATGCCAGAGTTGCCAACAACTCAGCAGAAAGAGCACCTCTGCTTTCCCCCAGGTTCTGACAAAAGTTCTAAAACTGAGTCTGGTTGGCTTGGCTTGGGTCACTTGCCTGTCCTTGGACCTTGTGGCCAGAAAGGTTAAACTAACGCACTGACTGGTCAGGCCTGACTTGTGTGCCCACTCCTGGGGCTAGGGTACCACCAGACTGAGAGTGCAGGGGGAGTGGTTCCCTGAGGGCTGCTTCCAAAGCCACGGGACTAGATGTTGGGGAGGTCACACTGCAGATGCCAGCTGGTGCGTGTCAAAGGATGTGATGGGGAACATATTTGTGATCCTGGATACACCTGCTAAATTGTTTTGTTTTCAGGATCTTAGCAGTTTATTATGTCTTCTATGAGGCCTTTTGTTATGTCTCTTAGTAAAGTTCCATAATTTCCTTTCTAGTGGCTATGTATATTCTTAACATTCTTACGTAATCTTTATTTTAGTTGCTATCATGAATGAAATTATATTTAAAAGTTTTTTCTATAACAGAAGCACCACTGATTTTTATATTTTTGTCTTGTCTCCTGCCATGCGACTGGATTCAATAATTCTAATGTTTCAATTGGTTTATTTTTGTATATGTGGTCATGTCATCTACATGTATCTCCTCCCTTCCAGTAGTTGTATATCTTATTGTGTTGACCATAGGTTTTATTTTTAATTTTAATTTTTAAAAATTTTTTTGGCTGCACCTTGCAGGACCTTCCCCAACCAGGGATTGAACCTGGGCCATGGCAGTGAAAGTCCGGAATCCTAACCACTAGGCCACCAGGGAACTCCCTGATCATAGATTTTAATGTATAAAACAGTCAGTGTTAAGAATGAGCATCTTGGGCTTCCCTGGTGGCGCAGTGGTTGGGAGTCCGCCTGCCGATTCAGGGGACACAGGTTCGTGCCCCGGTCCGGGAAGATCCCACATGCTGCGGGGCGGCTGGGCCCGTGAGCCATGGCTGCTGAGCCTGTGCGTCCGGAGCCTGTGCTCCGCAACGGGAGAGGCCACAACAGTGAGAGGCCCACGTACCGCAAAAAAAAAAAAAAAAAAAGAATGAGCATCTTTGTTTTGGTCCTCATTTTAATGGGAATACTTTGGATGTATTACTATTGATTATTAATTTTAACAAATTAGTTTTTCTTATGTATGATGAATGCTTAGGTAAAAAATTCAAACACTTCTGAGTGGCATAAGTCCCTTCTCCAAAGGTAATGCTTCTCTCTTCCAACTCCATCCCAGTTCCAGACAGAACCACTATTAATTGTTTTATGTATCTGTGCAGATAGCAGCAGACATGCATATGCAAACATATCTGGAAAATACATCTTTTTACTCCATCATATATACCCTTTATTCCCTCAACAGCATACCCGTTAATTATTATATTGGTTCTTGGTTTGAAAGAATAAGCATACAGTTCCAAGGCGTAACAAATGTTATACCTGATTCGTCATTCAATGGATGAGTGTGTCACTTGCAGGAAAGCCTTGCGTGGTTTATGGACTTTCTCTCTCCAGAAGAGTCATGATCTCCCCCATGCCTGTTGGTGATATCACCCTCAAAGTAAGCTCAAGGTTGCAGCTGGTGTCTGTGGGCAGGCTGCAGAAGAGCTGTCCAGGGAAAGAAAGCAGAAAGTGTTTGGGGGGGGAGAATGAGTTGTCATTTGCGCATAGATGCTGACATCATGATGTCCTGCCCTCAGCTCTGCAGTCACCATGCTGCTCTTGGCCTAGTTTGGTGCTTTTCTGTGGAGAGTAGCAACTGCTTTCTTTTCTTCTTTCAACAAATATGTGTAGAAGGATTGTCTACTGTGTGCCAGGCAATGAGAATGCAACAGAGAGCAAAACAAAGACCCTGTCCACATCCAACTCAACTCCTAGGTAGGGAAACAGAGAAAAAATAAATGGCACATACAAACATAATGTCAGGTAGTGAGAGGTGCTATGAAGAGAAATAAAGAATGATGAAGAAAGAGACGTAGAAGAAAGGCCTCTCTGAGGATGGGACATTTGAGCAATGCCTGTCAGAGCGATAGTTGTACAATTCCAGGGGGAAGGATGCTCCAGGTAGGGTAGTGGTTCATTTGCAAATGGGGTCAGGGTGGGCTCTCCCTCAGAGGGCACTTGGCAATGTCTGGAAGTATCTTTGATTGTCAGAAAAATGGCATTTTTTTTTTTTATGCTAGGGCTAGAGTGAGAGGAATCTTACTCATTTAGAAGAACTCGAGTGTTACACCAGAGGACCCGCAGTGGTTTGAAGGAGGAGGTACGATGGAGTAAAAGATACTGGACTTGCATGTTAGGGAATCAGAAATTCAGTGACTCACTATGTATTTAGGGGACAATTTTTGTCATCTTTTAGGATCTCAGTTTCTCTTTCTGCCTCTGACCAATGTCCCATCTCCCCTACCCCGCACATAAACACCCATGGCCAGATGGTGTTTCTGCATGAAGTATAGAACATTAGGTGACCAGACTCAGACCCCAGATCATGAAAGGCAGAAGTTTGCAGGAGCACAAAGCTCTTAGATTTCTGATTTTTAATTCAAATTGATTTGGAGAAGGTAGAGTCTTGATATATCTCTTCCTTGTAGCCCTTCAGGTTATGTTTTAGTCCTGCAGCAAAACAGATGCCTGGATACTCAAAAGCTCCTGTCGACTGCCACATGTGAGCTCTGTTGCAGCTCTTTTGCAGCTCAAAAGTCACCCTAGGAGGAAGAGATTTCTCTACTGTTTTTTAACTTTAATTTTTTGTCTGTTTGTTTACCAGTAAGGATTTGACATTTTATTCAAAACAGTATGATCTGAGGGGTTGTCCGTGGCTGCATCTCCCAACCAGTGCTGCTGGAATCTAGTGAGTAGAGAGCAGGGATGCTGCTAACAACATCCTACGCTGCGAAGGACAGCCCTCCACAACAGAGAATTCTCTGGCCCCCAATGTCAGTAGTCATGATGTTGAGAAACCCTGAGGTAGTGGGAACTGGCTGGTGCAAAAACTTGAGACCGGAGCTGTGCTCACAGTTTTTGAGGAATAGCAAGAAGGTCGGTGTGGCAAGAGTAGAGAGAGGTGGGATAGGAAATAATAAGTTCAGAGACTAGTCAGGGGCCAGATCATGTAAGGTATTGTAGGACAGATGAGGAGTTTGGATTTTCTTCTGATTGTAATGGAAAGCCATTGGAAGACTTTGAGCAGGGGAGTGAAATAATCTGAGTTTTGTTTTATAAGACTTCTTGTGTGGAAAGTAGCCTCTAAGGGAGAGAGGAGACTGCTAGTTGCCTCCCAACATCTAGTGTCACCTTCTTCCTTAATAACAAAACTCTGGGGAATTCCCTGGCTGTCCAGTGGTTAGGACTCGGTGCTTTCACTGCCGGGGCCCTGGGTTCAGTCCCTGGTTGGGGAACTAAGATCGCACAAGCTGCCATGGCGCAGCCAGAAAACAACAACAACAAAAACTCTGGAGGGATTTTTGTTTGTTCGTTTTTGTTTTTTCAGGAATATTATGCATGGAAAAGGGACTATACTTCCCAGCTTCCCTTACAGCTAGGAGTGGTCACTTGAATTAAGTTTTGGTTCATGAAGATGTAACTAGAGGTTTTGGATGAGACTGCTGGGAAGTTTCCTTAGAGGGAAAAAGGGTGCTACCTTCTTCCCCGCCCCCCCCCCCCATTTTTTACTATCTAGAATGCAGGCAGAATGGCTGAAGGTCATTTAACCATTTAGAACTATGAGGTAGTTCCAGTATGTAAGCCTTGTGTGAGGATGAAGAGCAGAAAGATGGGAACTGGGCTCCTTGTGATACCCAGGAGCCTCCATCCCAGCTCTGGACTGCCTAACCCTAGATTTATTTTTACCTTAGAAAGAAGTAAACGTTGCTTTTATTTAAACCACTGCATTTGTTGTTGTTGTTGTCGTTGTTGTTGTTACGTGTAGATAAAACTAATCCTAATTGAAAGGAAGCAGGAAGGTCAGTTTAAGAGGCTGTTATAGTAATCCAAGCAAGAGATGATTATAGCTTGGAATAGAATGGTAGCAGAGGGGGTGACTAGAAGCACTTGTACTTCTTTGTGTGTGTGGTAAATTATACATAACATAAATTTTGCCACCTTAACTATTTTTAAGTGTACAGTTCAGTGGCATTAAGTACATTCATATTTTTTGCAACCATCAACCACTAGCCATCTGCAGAACTTTTTTATCTTCCCAAACTGAAACTCTGTACCTATTGAACAATAACAACCATTCCTCCTTTGTCTACCATAGACTTAGTTCCCCTCACTGGCCTTTCACTTTTTCATGTCCTGGATGATAGTTTATAATTATCCTGTTAGTTACTACGATTGATAGCAATGTAGCTGAAATATACAACTTCCTGGGAATTCCCTGGCAGTCCAGTTGTTAGGACTCTGTGCTTCCACTGAAGGGGCACAGGTTTAGATCCCTGTACGGGGAACTAAGATCTTGCAAGCTGAGCAGTGCGGTGATAAATAAATAAAAAAATAAATAACTTCCTATGTGTGTTGCATGTAATAAATTTTTGATATATTTTATTTTGGAAAGCAGGCTATAAAATAACATACAACATGATCTAGTTTTACCAAAAAAAATCTACAGGTGCAAATGTAGGCTGTATCAGAAACATGTAATCAGTGGTTATATCTATTTAGTAATATTTGATACTGTTTATTTCTTTATTTAGCTGATCTTTTCCCCGTAATTTATTTGCAATGAATATGTCTTACTGGTGTAAAAGGTTTTGTGCACCACAGTGTTTGGCCCATGAAGTAGGAGTTCAGAAACTGTGTCTGTTGATATTTTTACCAGCAGTAAAGCAGCATGTCCAGGGGCAGAACGTAATCTTGTCTGAATGATTAACATTTGGTGATGGCTCATCTGCCCTTGGGGGTGTGTTAGCTTTCTCTCCTCACTAGTTCTTTCTTCTGTACATAGCATGGCAGCTTCTTTGTGCTCTAGGTTAATACTGACTGCAAAGAGATTATTGTTTTGTTACTTGCTTTTTCTTTTTTTTTTTAATATTTAAGCGCTCACTGTTAATCAGTTTTTAGGTCAGACTATACATGTTAGTTTCAGTAAGCTTGTTTTTTACATTTTTATGCCATAATTTAATCTCCATAAGGTACTTTCCATAGTCCAGGCATGGTCTACTGCATTCTGTATTTCTCTGGAGGCACATTTAGGTCTTTGTATCACATTCTGGTCTGTTAGTTAGGTCATTATGTAATAACTCTGGAATTATCATAAGAATAAAAGATTGGAAACACGTGGAACCAACGGTAATGTTTAAGGTACAAGTAAGTTTTGAAGAGAGAGAAATGACTGAATGAGTTTGGAATTTCTAATAAAAGCAGCCAATCCGGATCAACTTCATTTCATTCATTCTCGACTTTTAAACTGATCAGAAGTAAATGCTAGAACCCCTGGAAATGTTTGACAGTATGTGGTATATGTGACACTTTTACTTGTTCTTCACTCTGTAGGGATGTGAGAAAGACGAATTGTTCAGTGAGATTGAGCAAAAAATGAACTTAGACATTGTGTATATTGATGTGAAAATCACAAGGTGTGTGGCAGGTGGGGTGGAGTTGGGCACTTCGTGATTTCAGCACGTGCAGATATAGTAGGGGCTGAGTCAGGCCCTGGCCCTAGAAGAGGAGTAACTAAAATTGTGAAAATATTCTAGGAAGGTAGAGTTGACTATGCTGGTGTAGAAAGAGTGGTCTTTTAGGGTTCAAAATAGGATGACCTTAAACTAAAGTTGGTTTTAATTAATAAAATATAAAAATCACCAAAAAGAAAAGGTTTCCTGGTTATATTCATGAACATAACCCCCTTAGCAGCACATGTGGTACGTTTATAGGGGAATGAGAAAGTGAACGTGTACCCTTTTCCTCTGCCATCAGGGATTCCCAGAAAACAAGGTTTCATTTCAGTAGATCCTCAATGGCTGTTTATAGTAATCCAGAATGCTCCATGGATATTTGGAGGCAGAAGTGGCAAGGTCGCTTATTGTCTATATCCAGGAATTGGGCCTTTATGAGGAATTTAAGTCACACCAAAATGTTTCTCTTAATGCAAGTCTGATAACAGCCTCTTATTGCCCCAGATTCCATCAACTTGGGATGCCTTGGGATGAATGGATATTTTTTTTTACTAATGCAAACGTCAAGGGTAAGATTAAATCTGATTGCTTTCTTCATAATTATTGAGTGGGACTGATGTGCTGAAGGCCTGAACAGATGTTTTGGGGTTTGGAATTCCTCTAGAGATAAGAGAAGCTGCTTCTTTTCCCAAGCCCTGTGTGTCCTCTCCCAGTTTATCATTGCTGTTTGCAGCCAGTCTTAGCAGTCTGCTGTGCAGATCATGAGCTTTGAGACTCATACCACACTGAAGTGCCACAGGCTACCCCACTTTTTACTCTTGTCGCAGTACCTTTCCCACAGTTAGAGAAGACTGAGCCATGCCTCTCAGTCTCCGTTTCCAGCCCAGGGAACTGAGCTGACACTAGGGCCTGACACTGTATGGGAGACATCAGGGTTCCTGCACAGGGTTCCTCTCCCCTTCTTGGTATCCTTAGTCACTGTCGTGACTACATCCTGGATCTTGTCATATGAAGATAGCATAGCCTGATGGTTAGAACACAGTTTTTGGAGTCACACAGACTTGGCATCAGATCTGTACTGCACCACTTATTACCTGCTTGACACTGGAGCAAGTTTCTTTCTTTGTCTAAGCCTCGGTGTTGTCATCTATAAAATGGATCAATTGCTATCACCCCCCTGAGTCACTTCACTGCACATCAAGTGCTTGGTATGGATTAAGCACTCAGTAAATAATAGCTGGAAGTTCCAGGTTGATGGACATGGAACTCTATAGCTCCACTGACAGTTTAAACTCATTGACATTTAAAATGTCTCTCTCTTTGACCACTCCACTCATTTGTCCACTAGCTTGCCACATCTGTTCTGCAGCTTCACTGGATCCTGCAGTCCAGGAAACGTTCTCCCTGTGAAAGAGAAAGTAGCCGTCCTCAGCCCTTGGGTCACATGCTTCCAAATTCAAAACTTTAGAGTCTCTATTTCTTTCCAGGTTTCTCAGGAAGACCCCAAGGACTGGCTCATCCCTGTGATGGAGAGGATGGAGTCTGTTACAGGAGGGAAGCTGGGCTAAGACAGGAGATATTGTAGAGAAAAGGGGAGCAGAGGCAGGCTGGAGATTGAGCTCTGTCCTCTATCTGGAAAAGGTGGTGTTTATACGCCTGTTAGTTTAGGTAAACTTGTAGAATAGATTTTTTTTTTTTATAAATTTATTTATTTATTTTTGGCTGCGTTGGGCCATCGTTGCTGCACGCGGGCTCCCTCCAGTTGCCAGAGCGGGGGCCACTCTTTTTTGCGGTGCGCGGGCCCCCCACTGCAGTGGCCTCTCCCGCCGTAGAGCACCGGCTGTAGAGCACAGGCTCAGTAGCTGTGGCGCACGGGCCCAGCCGCTCCGCGGCATGCGGGATCCTCCCGGACCAGGGCCCGAACCCGTATCCCCTGCATCGGCAGGCGGACTCTCAACCACTGCGCCACCAGGGAAGTCCCAGAATAGATATTTTTTAAATAGCTTTTCCAGGGACTTCCCTGTTAGCCCAGTGGTTAAGACTCCATGCATCCACTGCAGGGGGCACGGGTTCGATCCCTAGTTGGGGACCTAAGATCATGTATGCCGCGCATGGCGCAGCCAAAAAATAAATAAATAAAAAGCTTTTCCAAGGTCCAGGGTGTAACCACTGATTTGATTGGCTTTTAATGAATTGTTTAAAACACAAATATTTTGTCACAACCCAAATGTGTGCTACATACCTCATGGGTGGGGGAGGGAAATGCTGAGCTCTTGTTCGCATCATTTCTTCTATACACGGAAGAAGTGTAGATTAAATGACTCATCCAAGGTCAAGCATGTAATAAGTGGTGGAGACAATATTCTGAATGTCTGCCTTTTAAAACTGTCCACCATCTCTCCCCCCATTTACTCCTGCAACAGAAGCATCCTCCTTCCAGCATTCTACCCCAACAACAAGAGGACCCTCCCCAACCCCCAGCCTAGCATCGACCAGCATTATCAGAGAATGTCCTGTTCTGGGCCCAGGACACTGCATCAGGCCTTCAGAGGCCTTTCTCAGAATTTTCCTTTCGAAGGGAGAGGGGTTACTCCATCTGTTCCCTTGGTCTTTTCCTCAGAGAGCCTTTTCCTTCCCACCTCACTCCTTAATGTTCATTCTCCAGTAGCCCCTGACTTTGCATATCTACTTAACTTTTCGCCACCATTAGAAGGTAACCCTCACAAGGACAGTGACTTGTTCGCTGTCTTTCTTGTAGTATCTTCTGGCTTTTTTGTGCTTTGTACATATCAGGCATTCACAAATTACACATCTGTTGAAAGAATGAATGACTCAGTTGTATCTGTCAGAAGCTGAAAGAATATGAGCCTAGAGCAAATGGCACATGGCATCTCCACTTCTCCCTCCTCCTCCCTCAGCCACAGCCTGCCAAGAGGCTAAGGAAGGAGGGAGGAGGGAGAGTTTGTGTGCCTGAGGACCCAGCTTTGCACTTCCTCCTGGGTTTGCTCTGTGTGGAGCGTCAGGACACCATATCATTCTGGCCTAAGCCAGTTAAGGTTGAGCTGCTGTCCTGTGTCTGGTCTCAGTGCTGCCAGCCCACAGTTGTTTCCAGGTGTGTAGAGCCTGTTGAAGGCAGGGGAGCACAATGGCTAAGGGCATAGACACTTGAGTCAAGTGACCCCTCTGCCACATCCAGTTGTGTCCCCTTGACAAAGTTTCATAACCTTTCTGTGCCTTAGTCTTATTGTTTGTGAAATGGAAATGACCTCATATGGTTGTTCTAGGATTAAATGAGGTAATCAGTGTGAAATCTTTAGCATAGGTGAAATACATGCTGCGTGTTTCGTTCAGGCTGGCTGATATTATGTACAGTGCTAATTAAATACTCTTTTTTCTGTTTGTGGCACAAGTCCCTAGGTTGCTAGGTCTGCTTATTCTGTGTGGCTCACTCTGCCCCATCTTTGATGGGGAGGAGCTTTGAGGGAGATGTGAGTGGAGACCCAGGAGGTTTGTTTGAGTGGGAATTCAGCCTGTATTTCTGATGGTTCCCTATAGAAGGAGGGTGCTTTGGTGTGAGTTTTGTGTGTTTGCTTTAGTTTTGTCCTGGTGATTTCCACAGGGGAAAATAATTCAAGAGGGAGTAAGTGTCACCACTGGGAGCTTGCCTGACTCTCTTTCTCCAGGAAGAAGAGCTCTGCCCAGTGAGGGTGGAAAAGGGCAGCATCTGAAATGTGTGCTGGGAGGTGATAGGTCCAAGGTTGAGTCTTATTTTTGGCTTCTCCAAGGGACAGGACTGGGCCAAAGTGTGGGCAGTGGGGTTGGATTTTAGTTCCTTGTAAAAGGCAGTGGAAACCTTCACCACCTCCCCAAGGCAGCACCCTGAGAGCTGGCAGCTAGTGGGCCCTCTCAGCTATGCTCCAGTTGGATTACAAACTCAATAAAATAAGTAATTTTTTGTTAGTAAGTAATCCACTGTATAGGCCAATGAAATATGAAATACCTTCCATTAAAAATGTTTTGAGGGGCTTCCCTGGTGGCGCAGTGGTTGAGAGTCCACCTGCCGATACAAGGGACACGGGTTCATGCCCTGGTCCGGGAAGATCCCACATGCCGCGGAGCGGCTGGGCCCGTGAGCCATGGCCGCTGAGCCTGCGCATCCGGAGCCTATGCTCCGCAACGGGAGAGGCCACAACAGTGAGAGGCCCGCGTACCGCAAAAAAAAAAAAAAATGTTTTGAATGTTATGGAACATGATAAAGGAGTTACAAAAAGGTTTTGTTGTTGTTGAATTTGGTATGGCTAAAACAACTGTAAAAGATTAGGGGGACATGTCAATAATCTGGAAAGTGTCTGCTCAAGTTGCTTTGCAAGCAGCAAATTCTTGCTGTCTTTTAAAGAAAAAAGAAGTAGGAAATCATAGAGAACACCTTGTAGCTGGAGTTAACACAAGAAAGCAAACGGGGAACAACAAGCTTTAGCCAATGCCAGAGGTTGGCAGATAAAGGCACATTTGTATCTTAAAATGTTTATGGTATGTAGTATATTTTTAGTACATATATTATAATTATATATTAATAGTATATATTAACATAGCATGTATATGGTAGTTTTTTAAATGAATTTTCTACTTTAATGGACTACTGCATCAACCAACCAACTACTAATACATATCAGGTGAGTGGGTTTCTACTGTTCTGACAAATGGACTTATCAGTATGTTTTGTTGACTCCTAGAAGACAGATCTGTGAGCTTTGTTTTGTAAGACTGGAAATATGACATACAGCTATGTTAATAACTATGTAATAACTATGTTAATAACACTGTTACCAAAATAACCTGTATCTTTGGATTCCATTTCCAATGGAATGTCTTCTTACAGTCAAACTGACCTTTTGGATTTTTAATCACCTGGCTTTTACTCTGCCCTCTGAATACTGTGTGGACAGAATTGGAATTGTGGGTTGCTCTGGTTCAGCAGGAGCTCAAAGACAACCAGGGTTGGTGTGAGCCACAGTCCAGATGAGGGGAGTGGAGAACAGGAGTGGAGGGAGGCTAGATGGGAAGGGGAAGGCCCATTCGAACCTTGGGGCTTGCTATTTGGTTCAAACATCTTGATTTCTAGGTTTCAGGCCACCCAGGTCCAAACGTGAGAACAAAGGCTGATCCTTCTAAAGCATGGTGACTTTTTAACTTCATATGATTTCAGATTTCCAGTTAATTGTTACCTCTACTCAAGTTGAGAATTGATTGCGGTCATGCAGTAGCAACCCACAGCCTTAAAATCCTTGGCTCTCTTGTTTTCACAGGTGTTGGGGCGATGCTTCTTGACAGTGGTGCAGGTCCATTTCCAGTTTTTGACCCAGGCGTTACAGAAGGTCCAGCCAGTGGCTCACTCTTGCTTTGCCGAGGTTGTTGTGCCAGAAAAAAAGAACAGCAGCAGTGGCGGCAGCTTATCTGGCATGGGCCACACCCCAGAACTGGAGGATGCTGTGCGGTCCTGGCGGGGGGCTGCTGAGGTAACCCTGACTTTGGGGAGATTGGTGCCCTTTGTTCAGATAGCAGAGACTCCAGAGGGCCTTTACCTGTTGGTTCTTAAAAGAGCCATTTTATGTAGAAGTGTGAGTTTTCACCTGCTGTCATTAGCTTGTTCATTCATTTAACAGTGAATATCTTTGTAAATGCCCACTTCATGCCAGGCATGTGCAGGCACTGAGGTAGTAGCCTCCACTCACAGCCTCCTAGGAGAAAAGTCTTTCAAAAACAGGTTTGAGGGGCCGTGATGAAGGTGTGCAGGAGCCCAGGGGAAGGGCCTGGCCTCTGACAAGAAGTGCAGCCAAGCTTCTAGGAAGAGGGACCAGGGAGAAGAGGCTGGAGGGTATACGGAGGGTAAGTGGTCAGCCAGGTAGCTAGGTGGGGATGTAGTAGGCGATGACACATTTCTTGTTGGCATTTTATTTTTTTTATTTTTTAATAAATTTATTTATTCTATTTATTATTTTTGGCTGCATTGGGTCTTCATTGCTGCGCGTGGGCTTTCTCTAGTTGCGGCGCGTGGGCTTTCTCTAGTTGCGGCGAGCTGGGGCTACTCTTCCTTGCGGTGCGGGGGCTTCTCTTGTTGCGGAGCACGGGCTCTAGGTGCGCGGGCTTCAGTAGTTGTGGCTTGTGGGCTTCGGTAGTTGTGGCTCGCGGGCTCTAGAGCGCAGGCGCAGTAGTTCTGGCGCATGGGCTTAGTTGCTCCGCGGCATGTGGGATCTTCCTGGACCAGGGCTCGAACCTGTGTCCCCTGCATTGGCAGGCGGATTCTTAACCACTGCGCCACCAGGGAAGCCCTCATACCTTTTATTTTTAACAAGAAAATATTATTACAAATGCACTTGAATTCCCTTTGTACTTCTCCACTATCTTATTCATATTCCTTTCTCTCTAGAGATAACCTCTTTTGATTTTGGAGTTTGTGATTCCTATGCATATTTTTATATTTTTATTCTATATGTATGTATCCATAAATATATTGTTTTGCACAATATGAAACTTTATATAAATGGTATCATTCAGTTCACTAAAATCTGGCTTCCACACCTACACAAGAACATACCTTGTCTTGTCAAGGTCATTGGTGCCTTCCATGTTGCCAAAGATAATTGGCGGAAATCCAAGGATCCCGATGACTCCATTCAGCAGCTCACAGCGACATGAGCCCTGGAAATCCTCTCTCCTTGTGGAGAACCAGGTCTTCTTAGGTACCCTCTTAGCTCTTGGGCTAGCCTCTCCATCCACTTTGCTAGCTTCTCTTCAACATAACTTATGAATATGAGTTTCTCAAGGCTCAGTTCTACGTGCCCTCTCCCCTAGAGGGTCTCCGTCTAGTCTTGGAACTTTAAAAACTGCTGGTGGGCTGGGGCCACAAGCACACAAATGTGTGTGCCCGGTTCACTTCCCCCGTGGGCTCAGGCCCCTATATTCAGCTGCTGCCCTCCTCAGGTCTTCAGATGGCTCAGCCCTTAGCCTTTCTGCACACTGTTCCTCCTCAAATCTTCCCTGTGCTAGCATGTAGTGCCATCCCACACTGGGTCCTTTGTGCAAGAAACCTGAGATTTATCCTCCAGCTTTTCTGTCACATCTACATCCAATCCCTAAGAAAGCCCTGCATATCCTACCTCCAAAATATGACTGCAAATCTGTCCCTTTCTTTCTGTGTCCACTATCACTAACGTAGTTCAGGGAATCATTACTCTCCCCTGACAGCTTCAGTGGCTGGACTTGCTTCTCCCCTTTCTGTCTTGCCGTCCTTCATGTCTCTCCCATTTCCTTCGGGTAAAGTGTGTACCCATCCCCATGACCTGCCTAGTCCCACATAGTCTGGCCCCTGCCTCCTCACCAGCCTCATCTGTGGCCACTCTCCCCTGCTCACTGGGTTCTAGTTCCTTTGCTGACATCTCTGCCTGTCCTACCCCCACCCCACACTTCTGTTTACTGCCTCCTCTGCCTTAAACTCAGCCTAAATGGTGATTTCTCAGTTTCTTGGGCGCTCCCTGTTACAGTTTTCTATTTCCCTTGGGATGTTTTTCTCCATTTTATATTTTTTAAATGTTTTATTTGTTTGCCTTTTCGACCCATGAAGCTGTCAGCTCCAAGATGGTAGGGACCAGGTTTTATGCTCCACTGTCTATCCAGAGACACCTAACATAAGACCTTGTGGGCTACATATTTGACTAAATGGAAGAGTTCTAGAAAGAGAGTCAAATGGTTTTAAACTGTGTGACTGTTAGGGTTCAGGGAATGGTTGGTATTTATACAGAATTTGTGGAGCTTTGGAAATGTATGGCATCATAGCTGCTAGTTAACTTCCTTTAGTCCTGCAATTTTGGTAAATATTACAACTCCTACCTTGGCCTAGAAGAACAAAAATTAACTGTTAAAAAATGTTATTTGTTGCACAAATGTTATTGCAATAAAAACAGACATTGAAAAATTGAAAGTTCATCCCGAATCCTTCCTTCCATCTACTAAATCAAATATATATTTTTCTGTATTCTCTAGTCCTGACCCATATGTATAGATAACATTTCATCACAAGACACAGATTAATTTCTTCTTGTTTTTCTTATGTACTCTTCATAAACATATTTAGTGACTAAACAATAAGTATTTCATTTTTCTGTGCAGATTTCAAAAGTTCTGTTTTTCCTTTAATGTTGCAGTGTATGTTTTTTTCCTATTCTTTTCCTATTGGTGAGGTTTTTTACTTTGGTGTATAGGACCACCCAACCATATATATATTGTTTAATTCTGGAAACTCCAAGGGCCAATATACTAGGGTATCTGTCTTTTTAAAGCAGGGAAATTTAAAATGTGAATGTTTTTAATGTGTATGTAATTTATATGTAATGTAGATATAAAATAAATAACAGGTAGGTAAGTCTTTTTTCCAGGGTTTCTTTTTTTTGGTCATACCGCGTGGTTTGTGGGATCTTAGTTCCCTGACCAGGGATTGAATCCAGGCCCTCAGCAGTCAGAGTGCGGAGTCCTAACCACGGGACCGCCAGGGAATTCCCAGGGGTTTCTTAAATAAGGCAGTTCTATTGTCAGGTTTGCTTTCTCTTCAATGCTTGATTCAGTCTTTCAGAACTTCTGGCTGCTTGCTCACTTCGTAATACAGGCGATCCGGAATGTCTGGTTTATATCTAATTCTTAGATAGTTTCTAGCTTTACTATAGTTGTTTTCTGGTTTTTTAATTTTGCTAGTATCTGTAAAATCCTCTTTTACCTACCAGTCACCATTTCTGTTGCAGGCAACATCTAGACTAAGAGAAAGAGGCTGTGATGGCCGCCTGGCAGGAATTGAAGTTCAGCAGCTCTTCTGTTCTCAAAGTGCAGCAATTCCTGAGCACCAGCTAAAAGAACTGAACATAAAGATTGACAGTGCTCTGCAAGTACGTTTTTCAGAACCGGCACATTAATATCTAAGGGATGAAAACAAGGGAGGGAGTTAAAGTCATGATGCTGAACCAATTGGAAAGAGTAATAAGATGGTAGTTTGCCTCATGTCTTTTAATAACTATAGAAATTTAAAATTTCTGTTTTCATTGAACCTAGTGAGTTTATAATCTGCTATGTAATCTTCATTCTTGAAAACAATTTCTTTGCAGGCATATAAAATAGCTCTGGAAAGCTTAGGTCACTGTGAATACGCAATGAAAGCCGGTTTCCACCTGAATCCAAAGGCAATTGAAGCGAGTTTGCAGGTACACTTTTCTTTCTGGTAGCTCCTGGGAGCTGTGGTGTGGCATTCATGCCATCCACATGAGGCAAATGTCTTGAGAGGTGAGCTGTGGGTCACCTCTCTTCTCCTATCCAACCCTTTTCCAGGGCTGCTGCAGCGAGGCAGAAGCACAGCAGACAGGGCGGAGGCAGACCCCGCCGCAGCCCATGCAGTGTGAGCTTCCCACCGTCCCCGTGCAGATAGGATCGAACTTCCTGAAGGGTGTCTCCTTCAACGAGTCGGCCGCCGACAATCTGAAACTTAAGACGGTAGCTTTCCTTGGGGTTCCAACAACCGGGTGTGAACTTGAAAACAGAGTTCTTAAGGGAACCTGAGGGCTTGTAAAGAATCAAGACTAAAAAGCAAAACTTAAGTGAAGACGGGAGGCATTGACCTTCCTCAGTAAACTGGTGTCTAAAAGCAGACTAGGGGACTTTTGTTGTTTTTTTTTCTCCATTTGGTAGGTCTTTATTGAGCATCCATTGGTGCCAGGCTAGGAGATTTGACAGCCCACTAGGTTGTGATAGGAACACAGAACGAGGGGGCCTCACCTGGAGGATTAAGAGATGTGACTCTTGAGAAGAGGACTTTAAGCAGAGAGTGACCTGAATAATAAGTATGGGGGTGGGGCTGAGGCTGTGAGATGGCCAGGAAGTGAGAGCCCATCCCAAGAGCTGAAGATCTTCCTTAGAGCTGTAGCTGGGGCCCCCCTGGCCATCCAGGACAGTCACTAATGAGACTCGGATTTAATTGTCCTGAAGTAAGGCTTGGGCTCTGGTATTTTGTAAAAGTTGTCCAGGGGATTCTAATATGTAGTCAGACCTGAGGGCCACCGTCTAGAACAAGGGGAGACATGGTAGGAGCCAGGGCTGGAAAAGCAGCCCGGAGAGGCCAGAAAACCCTCAGTGTGAGGGCTGGGCTCCATCCCCAGGTGGCTGGCATCCCACCAAGACAGGTTGCGTAATGAGGTTTGCATTTCGGAAAGATCCCCCTGACTTCAGGATGGACTGTGGCTGGGAGGGGAGCAGCACTGAAGGGTTTTGGCCATGGCCCCATCAAGTGATAATGGGAGGCGAGTGGAAGCGTTCACGAGCAATCTAGAGGTTATAATAAGCAGGACTCAGTGATTAACTGGCTGTGAGAGGGAGGGGAAAGGAGATGAGGCCCAGGTTTCTGGCTTGGACAGCTGCTTTGGTGCTGTTTATTGAGGCTTGGGGATAGTTGTCATAAAATATATTTTTGGACGTGATTTTAAGGTTGCTTTTGAAATGTCCAAGTGGAACTGTTCAGCAGGCAATTGGATGTATGGGTCTGGAGCCCCGAAGTGGGATCAGGGCCAGGGTCCTCAGAGGCAGATGGTCGCTGGAGCCAGAAGAGAGGCCGGGGGATCCAGGAAGTGTGTGGAGAGGGTCCAAGGAAACTTTGGCATTTAAGGCAGTGGCTGTGACCATTTTATAGTTATACGGCCATAACTGAACTTCTTCAATAATGTGCTGTGTTTGCCTCAGCATACTCTCCTTACAGTATCTTGATCTGAGTACATTGATGCTGTGAATCCCAACTTGTTGGGAGAGTTCCGGATCACCAGTTTATTATGAGAGGACGTAACTTGGGAACAGCCAGACGGAAGAGATGCCTAGGGCAAGGCATGGGGAAGGGGCTTGGAGGTTCCATGTTCTCTCCAGTCACCGCTGTCCCAGCACCTCCATGTGTTCACCAAATCAGAAGCTCCTAGGGTGACTTTTTTTTTTTTTTTTTGTGGTACGTGGGCCTCTCACTGTTGAGGCCTCTCCCGTTGCGGAGCACAGGCTCCGGACGCGCAGGCTCAGTGGCCATGGCTCACGGGCCCAGCCGCCCCGCGGCATGTGGGATCCTCCCGGACCAGGGCACGAACCCGTGTCCCCTGCATCGGCAGACGGACCCTCAACCACTGCGCCACCAAGGAAGCCCCTAGGGTGACTTTTTTAATGAGACATTTGCCGTTAGTTTTATTCATAATTTTGTTTAAAATGTGTAAAATACAGGGTTTTGAAAGTACACTATAAAATGCTGTTTATGATTAATGTTTCAGTGGACTTTCATAAATTAAATAAGAGGAGAAATATTGTCATAATACTGAAGTAATTAGGACTATTTGCAGAGCATCATGTGTGCCAGGCATTGTGTCAAATGCTTCCCATGCATTGTCTAGTTAATGCTCACCCATGAAGTGGGTACTGCCCCTTTCCCCATTTGACAGATAGAGGAACTGAGGTCCAAGGCCACACAGCTAGAAAGTTGTAGACTGGAATTGGAGCTTATACAGTCTGTTTCCAGAGTCTGCATACCTGACCACTTGTTCATCCAAAATAAAGATGAGGTTTTCATTGGTATTTACTTTTGCTAGATGATTTTGTTTCCTTATTCAGAATTTCAAAATTCCTTAACCAGTTTGCGTTAGCACATTGCTAAATAATGCTGTATTTTGTGCTAGAATAGAAATCACATGTGTGTATTAACGCACATGTATTCATATCTAGCCAGTCACGCTACAGGGTTGAAAAAAATCTTTGAAGGTAATTAACGATAATTACTTAAGAAATTAAAATGACATGATATGGGAGTATGTAAAATGCTCTTTTCTTGAGGACTATTGTGTACCTGTAAATGCATTTCTACAAGTCTTAGAACCTGGTATGGCTTTATTTTGAGGTGCGAACTCTCTTTTCATCAATCTGTAGCATACGATGTTACAGCTGATCAAGGAGGCTGGCTGCTATAATGGAATCACACCCAGGGACGATTTTCCTGTGACTGAAGTCCTGAACCAGGTGTGCCCATCCACGTGGCGGGGTGCCTGCAAGACCGCCGTGCAGCTGCTGTTTGGCCAAGCTGGACTGGTGAGTGAGCACATGTGATGGATGGGGGAGAGAATAGAGAAGGACGTTTCAGGCATGTGAGGATGTGGTGTGGGCACATGTGCGAAACATTGGAGAATTTAAAAAGCACTTTGCTTGCTGCAGGTTTTAGACCAGATAGAAAAGGTAAAGGAAGAACAGCATTAAAAATTCTTTTTTTTTCTTTAATAGATCGATAATATGTATTAGCAGGGTACCTAGTTGCAAAATGATGTCTCAGGCTTTCCTGAATGTAAGGAAACCATTACATTAGTAACGATTTGATAGGACCCTTCACCTGGCCTGATTACTCTGGAGCCACAGTGGATGTCTTTCTGTTGCTCAAACACGCGAAGCTTCTTCCTGTCTCAGGCCTTTGCCCCTGATGCTCCTTTTTCCTGAGAATACTCCTCTCAGATCTTCATGTGACTCACTCATTCTCATTTTCCTGATGTCAGCTCAAGTATCACCTCCTCCAATGGTATAAGTAGTGCCCCCATGCAGTCACTTTGTATCCCAGTTCTCTGTTTATGCAATAAAGTAACAACATCAACTCAGGTAAGTTTGGTCTTTTCACCTCTGGTGAAAAGAATAACTTTTGCCAAAGTTGGGTGGGGTCAGGAAATCAACATCTAGGTTTTTGTTAGGTACCTTTGACCCGTATACCTTATGTTCTTATCCCACTTTCTAGAATTAAATGACTGCTCTTTGAAGAGTTATAGCATTTCAGAGATTAAAGGAAGCTAATTAGAGATTTAGAAAATTAAAGAACTGTTTCTTACTCTAATTCCTACTTTATTCATAAAAGAAGCTGTTGGGAGGATGCAGTCCTTTTGTTTGGTGTGAGTGCATGCTCAGGTGGCCCAGCTCAGGGTGGTACTGCCTTGTAGAGGGCCAGGTGGGGGCCTGTCGACAGTGGTGAGTTACGTTTCACTTAAGATCTGTTCCTTAGTATAGGAACCCCTAAGAAAAAGAGTAAACTGGAGACCCCCTGCTGAAGTATGGAGGCTCCCAAAGATCATTTTAGCTGAAACTAGGAGAACCATGGCGATAAGCTCTCCAGAAAGGAGTGTGTAAAATAAGGCAGGAGGACCCAAAGGCTTTTTTTGTTTGTTTTTAAGATTTTAGCTTAAAAAAAAAAAAAAGATTTTAGCTTAGTTTTTAAAATATTTATTTATTTGGCTGTGCCAGGTCTTAGTTGCCACATACAGGATCCTTAGTTGAGACGTTCAGACTCTTAGTTGCAGCATGCATGTGGGATCCTAGTTCCCTGACCAGAGATTGAACCCAGGCCCCCTGCATTGGGAGCACAGAGTCTTAACCACTGGGCCACCAGGGAAGTCCCCAAAAGGCTATTTGCAGAAAACATCGTTTAAAAAAAAGTCCCATGTTATTCAGAGAGCAAAAACTTCTTCATAATTCCCTCCGCCTTGATCCCAGGGCACCGTTGTTTGTGACTGATAAAGAACCTTTAGATTATTGTTCTGGGGATGGGAGGAGAGAGGAAACACCTGCCTGTTGCAACAATGGCTATTACTTGGACAGGAAGTCTTTTCCAAAGGACATTGCAGACCAGCTGTGAGAACTCTCTTTACAGCCATGGAAATCAACTCCATTAGAGGCTGAATTTGGAATCCTAATAAGCAACTCTGCATGGCTTTGCCTTTTCTGAACTGTTACAGATTTGGTTTTAAAGTGTTTTATGACTATTTTCTTAAAAGTCTTTTAGTTATTTGAAAATATATTCATCACTTTGTCAGATGCTTTAAATTACAAAGCATACTGTATCATCTGTGTAGTATTAAAGACTCCTCCAGGGAGTTCCCTGGTTGTCTAGTGGTTAGGACTCCATGCTTTCACTGCTGTGGCCTGGATTCAGTCCCTAGTCGGGGAACTGAGGCCCCGCAAGCTGCACGGCGTGACCAAAAAATATGAAAAATAAAAACTCTCCTCCAAATAAGAGGAAATCATTGAGAAAAGGGTTGGTTCTTCATTTTTCCTGAAGTAATTTTGTTTTTATTGATGGTTGAGGATAAAATGGTCTTTACAAAAAGCTTCATCGACTTCTGGCTTGGATTCAGTCATTACAGATAGGCTTTTCTAAAGCATTGGTTTTATTTTTAATGACATTTTTACTTCTTTCAAGTGCATAAAGTGAAAAAATACTTAGGAATGAAACAAAAGAAACAAAGTGATTCCTAATTAACATATTTACAATTTGGAAGAAGTACTGAAAATGATTGCAGAGTTCGCTACCTCCTGCACGTCGAATGTGTTTCTGTTGAAGTATTACTGTTTTCAGTCATCTTTATTACTTGTTTTTGTCTCCGTGGGGCTCCTGACTGGCCTCTGAGTATCTGTCTTGCTGGGGAATAGTTCTTACCAGAGACCAGAGTCACTCAGCATTGATAGGCTCATGCGTTTGATTTGTTTATGATCCGTTTTCCTCTCTGAAAGCTGATTTTTGTTTTTGTTTCTCTGTTAGGTGGTGGTTGATACGGCGCAGATTGAAAATAAAGAAGCCTATGCCCCACAAATCAGTTTAGAAGGCTCCAGAATTGTGGTTCAAGTCCCATCCACATGGTAACGTGACTCTTACATTAACACAAGCCTAAGCTCTGATTGATGTTTGCACATCTTTGAAAAGATTGCATTGTTTTGGACAAACCCTACGCTAGCTCACACAAAAGGTCTTACTACTTGTGCGGGTTTGTGGTCAGTGGAGGTATGTTAATGCCATGTTTCGTGATTATCGGTACATGATAAGGAAGCCAAGATGTCTGAAAAATAGTCTCATTGACCAGTAATGCATCTAAAATGTTATATACTCATGGGTCATAATGAGCAATATTATCTTTTTGCGTTACTGAGTCCACAGCTTTTGAACAGAGTATATCATTTTCTCTAAGTCACCCAGCATTTCTTTAAAGCTGAGTGCAGAACATAGAACTTCTTCTCTTCTTCCATTTCTGCTCCTTCCAGCAACAACCCTGCTGATCTGGAGCTCATGTCATTACACACCCAGTGTCACTGCAAATCTGTAGGCAGACTGAGCTGTTCTTATTTTTAATTATTTGATTATATTTGTAAACTTATAATAAAGTATTCTTCTTAATCTATTCAAACGAAAGCTCCTACAGAGGGCTTCCCTGGTGGCGCAGTGGTTGAGAGTCCGCCTGCCAATGCAGGGGACACGGATTCGTGTCCTGGTCCGGGAAGATCCCACATGCCGCGGAGTGGCTAGGCCCGTGAGCCATGGCCGCTGGGCCTGCGGGTCCAGAGCCTGTGCTCCGCAACGGGAGAGGCCACAACAGTGAGAGGCCTGCGTACCACAAAAAAAAAAAAAAAAGCTCCTATAGATCAGTAAGAAATGGGCAAGGCACATGGACAGGTAAATCAGAAGAGGCATGGTCAACAAAGAGATGAAGAACATGTGTAACCTCACCTAACAAAGAAAGGAAGGCAAAGTAGAAAAACAATACAATGTCATTTTGCCCATCAGGGCAGGCAGAGTTGTTGAATTGTTTTGAATAACAGTACTAGATTTGGGCCAGGCTGTACAAAAACAGGCACAGATGTTGTTGAATAAATCACACAGCCTTTCTGGAGGGCAGTTTCATTTGTCAGACGCCTAAAATAAGGGCTCTGACCTCAGCAGTTCCACCTCTAGGGATTTAGCCATGTGATGCGCGCACAGATTCAGATGAAGGATCGGCATCACAGCTTTACTAGTAAACAAGAAAAATTAAGCCTATATTGCAAGACTTTTGCAATTAAAATTATGATCAGAATGAATATTTAACTGTATAGAAAATGTATAAAGCATTTAGGTAGGAAGAGATAGAGTTAGTAAGGAACAGTGGCACTATTGGTGCCCATGTGGACTAAAGTGGTAGCTGGGTAATACATTCGAATTGTATTTAACTCATTTCTTCTTGAAATGTGAGGGGGGGGGTCCAGTGGAGATTCTGCCGAAAGTTTTAGAATTTGTTGATATATATCAAGTAAGGGTTGGCAGTTTACTTCATGTCCCAAAATCTCCCTTTTATGAGTTTCTTCCCCAAATTTCTAAATTTGATTATTAATATGGCATAATGTTAATTTATATACATATCTTCATTCCTGTCAAACAGTAGTTGTGTTTTTTTTTTTGGCTGTGCCGTGTACCTTGTAAGATCTTAGTTCCCAGGCCAGGCCCTCGGTAGTGAGAGCGTGGAGTCCTAACCACTGACTGCCAGGGAATTCCCCAAGCAGTAGATTAAAAGCTCACTTTTTTGTAAGATTTTTGTGTTCCTGAATTCTTAATTTATTTTCTAATTCACGTTCTTATTGAAAAATATTAAACTTAACCAGGATTCTCATTTTAAAGAAAACATTTTCGGGCTTCCCTGGTGGCGCAGTGGTTGAGAATCTGCCTGCTAATGCAGGGGACATGGGTTCGAGCCCTGGTCTGGGAAGATCCCACATGCCGCAGAGCAGCTGGGCCCGTGAGCCACAACTGCTGAGCCTGCGCGTCTGGAGCCTGTGCTCCACAACAAGAGAGGCTGTGATAGTGGGAGGCCCGCGCACCGCAATGAAGAGTGGCCTCCGCTTGCCACAACTAGAGAAAGCCCTCACACAGAAACGAAGACCCAACACAGCAAAAATAAATAAATTAATTAATAAACTCCTACCCCCAACATCTTCTTAAAAAAAAAAAAGAAAACATTTTCAACTCTTGGATAATTGGGTGAATATAAACAGTTAGTACTAAAATGGTTAACCCTGCAGTTTACTTCCACAACTCTCCCTGTATGATTGATTTCCTTTGTAATTCATTGCACCTCCTTGAAAGACCTCATAGACTGCAGTTACTTGGAGAGGCTCCCTCTGCTGGCTACTTTTGGTAAAAATGCAAAGTTTTATGTTTTTGTTTCAAGTTACAGAATATGTGCTTGTTGAGAAGAACACAAAAAGAAGTGATTGGGCTTCCCTGCTGGCGCAGTGGTTGAGGGTCCGCCTGCCGATGCAGGGGACACGGGTTTGTGCCCCGGTCCGGGAGAATCCCACGTGCTGCGGAGCGGCTGGGCCCGTGAGCCATGGCCGCTGGGCCTGCGCATCTGGAGCCTGTGCTCCGCAGCGGGAGAGGCCACAGCAGTGAGAGGCCCATGAACCAAAAAAAAAAAGAAGTGATTGCTTTATTCCACCTTTGGAAAAAATGAAATTATTAGCAAAACTAGTCAAGAATTTATTATATGCTTTGATTTTAATAAAACGAAGTGTCTAGCTGCCAGATACATTTTTTTCCCCCAAAGAAAGTAAAAACCTTACTTAGATTTTTTTAACTTGTCATATTTAAGCTATTCACCCATTCTTTCTTTCAACAAATATTTACTGAGTACCTAATATGTGACAGACACTGTTCTAGGCTCTGGGAATTTAATCATGAGCAAGACAAACAGGGTCCCTGCCCCTAATAGAGCTGGCTTTGTTATGGCATAGGGTTGGGGAGGGGACAGCTAATAAGCATAGGAGTTAACTTCAAGCACTGGCAAGCGTATGAGGGGAATAAGAGTAGAGTGACATCATCTGATAGAGAATAACAGGTAGAGATGGCAGGAGGAGGCTATTTTGGATGAGGAGGTCAGTCATGAAGGGTCTCTTTAAGGATGTGACATTTGAGAGGAGCCTGCCATGCAGAGAGCAGATGGGGAAAGCATCCCAGGCAGAAGGAACAGCAAATGCAAAGGCCTGAGGAATGAGCTGGCATGGCTGGAATTATGCTAGGTGGTGTTGAAGATGGGGATTCATAGAAGCCAGGACTTGCAGGGTCCCTGAGGGACTTGGATTTTATCTAAGAACAGGTAGAAGGTTATAAGCCAGTCTGGGTGATTTGTCAAAAGAATGGGTTTAGTCTCTTCAGGGGGTTTTATTGATCAACTCTCAAGACTGATGAATAAAATAAGAATGCCAATTTGTTGATTTTTAGAAAGAGAAATTATTGTTATCTCCAGGAACTCCTTTCTGCATGACCAAAAAATGTTCATCTAGTGGGCAAACACGCGACCAGCCAGATCACAAGTAGAAGTTGGCTGGGGAACATAGAACAAGTGTGTCCTGGTAATCAGCAATTCCAGGCTGAGAGAATCAGGTGCATGAACCTCGGCCAGGTCCACTGGCCAAGATTCTCTCCCAGGAGCCCAGAGTCTGACTGGGCACTGGCAGAGCTTGCCTTATTGCTCACTTTTTCCAGTGTTTCTGAGGCTGGCCGGCTTACATCCTCACAGATATATTTCTTCTCAAGCCAAAGACATGTTGGGGTGTGCTGCTGCCTCCTTAGAGTGGCTTTGCAAGTGTTGATTTCACCATTTAACTCCCAGAGAGCCTAGGAACAGACAGATAGCATCTTCCTGGTTCTACCTCTCAGAAAAGGCTTTTTGGTGGAGGTGCCCTGGGTGGGCAGTGGGGACCTGAATGGTGGGAGGCAGCTCTCAGCGGGGAATAGTCCAGGCAAAGGTCCTGAGATGTGGGCAAACCCAACTTATTCAGGGCGTGTGAGAAGGCCTCATAGCTGAGACAAGGTGAGGAGAGGTGACAGCAAAGAGAGGTGTGGCCAGAGAGGCAGGAGGGCCAGGTCACAAAGAGCTGTGGTGAGGGGTTTGGATTTTATTTCAGTCATGATAGGATGCCACTGGAGGGTTTTGCACAGGGGAGTGGTGTGTTCTGATTTGTGCTACAGGAGGCTCTGTTGCTATGTGGAGGGTGGGCCTTGGAGGGACAGGACTGGAGAAAAGGAGACCACATGGGAGGCTGGTCCTAAGACGCAGGTGCTGGTGGTGTCTTGGAGTAGAGCAGTAACGAGAGAGGTGGTGGAAGTGCCTAGATTCGGATTGTGTTATGGAAGAGCCGGCAGGATTTGCTGATAGACTGGATGTAGGAAGTGGGGAAAACTAGCAATGACTCTTAGGTAGACAGCTGTGCTGCGTACTTACTGAGGAGGTCATAGGATTCAGAGTGGTTTTGGCGGGAGGAGAGGGATCAAGAGTTGTACTGACCAGGCTCCCTTCGAGCTGCCTGGTAGGTGTGCAGGGAGAGCTGTCAAAGGTGCATTTAGATACGTGAGGGTGGCAATCAGGAGAAAGGCCTAGACTCGCAAAGACAACTTGAGAGTCTTTATTGTAGGGATGGTCTATAAAACCACAGGACCACGTGCAGTCCTCTTACAAGAAGGGACGAAGCCTGGAACGTGCCACGATGCAGAGGGAGGGGAAGGAGGAGGAGGACGAGACCAAGAAGGAACTGCCAGCCAGGTAGGAGGAAAATGGAGCAAGGTTGGGGTCTCCAGGGCTGCAGAAGACAGTGATCCAGGAGGAAGGAGACATTGCATGATGTTGCTGAGAGACTGAGTAAAGTGGAGACAGGTAACTGACCCTTGACTGTGGCAAGATCTGAGTTGTCTGATAAAAGCTATTTTAGTGGAGTTATAGGGATGAACACCTGGTCAGAGTGTGATGAAAGGAGAATAGGAGGTAAGGAAGAGGAGGAGACTGTGATTTTGTTAAAATGGGGAGCAGAGAAGTGGGGCAGTATCTGGAGTGGATGTGGGGCTAAGAGCAGGTGGTTGGCAATGCTGGTTTGTTTGCCAAAGGGAATATGACAGGGGAGAAACGGGATGATTACTCGAGTGAGGTCCTTGGGAAAAAAGCAAGGCTGTATGGCGCATGTGGTGCTCAGGTGGAGGGTCAGTCCGTGGCAAGAGCAGGTCTTGTGCTCTGACAGCAGGGCAGGCAGGGTGTGTGGGCACAGACACTGGTGAACTGGTGGGATTAGTGGTGAGGGTGGTTGAAATAGATCTCATCTGCTTATGTGTTTTCTCAATTAAGTGAGAGTTGAGATAGCAAAGAATGGGAGATGGTAGGGATAGCAGAGCTTTGAGGAGGGGGAAGGTAAAACAGTCATCTTGGAAAGGGAAAAAATTAATTTACGGGAAAACCATGTTTATTGTTTATCTGAAGTTTGCCAGGCTGGCAGACAGATTTTTTCCCTCCACTGACCCTTGGTTTCTTAGGTACAGGTGTGAAGTGCTGTAGCAGGAGGGAGGGGTGGGACGTTATATAAAAAGTTTGTAAAGGAGTACATACTGTGCCAGAGCACAGAATCTCAGCAGGGTAGAGAGGAAAATAGGGGCCGAAGCCAACGTTGGACAGTGAGAGGGCATTAGGGCCCTTGGAAGGCAAACCCTCCACCGAACTCTTCTCTTCCTACTAAACAGACTCTAGACAGTTAGAAATCTATGGAGACCCCAAGCCCTATTGCTTCCTCCTCCTTTTGTGGAGCAACAAGTACAAGTGGTAGCCCTGTCATCCTCTCAATGTTCTTACAATTACCAAATTTTTATTTGGTACCAAAAGGTGTGGCCTTTTGTATAAGGCCTGCTTGAAACCCCTTTGCGGACAAGTGCAGCCCAGACTCACGCAGCCCGGTTCATGCCTAGGTGCCTGAAAGAAGACCCCGCTACCATGTCCCTGCTGCAGAGAAGCCTGGATCCCGAGAAGACCCTGGGTCTGGTGGATGTGCTCTACACGGCTGTGCTGGACCTCACCCGCTGGAGGGCAGGAAGGTTGGTGTCCCCACCCAGCACTTGAATTGGTTCATGTTCAGGTCCACACCTAGGGACAGTGTGACCACTTACAGGGTCATGTGAGAGTACGTCACTGATAGTATGTTAGTAAATAAGGCAAGAAAGGGAACTATTCGGCAACTTTTTTTTGGAATAATTTCAAACTTACAGAAAAGTTGCAAGAATAGTACAAAGAATTGCCCTTTACCCAGATTCCTCAGTGTTAACATTTTTGCCTTCATTTGTTTTATGATTTCAGAGTTAAGTACCTCAAGAGGACTTTAACCCAACTCACATTCTCCTTATGAACTAAGAGCAGAAAAATATTTAGAAAATTTACTTATATCTTGCATGACATTTATTTATATCTGAAAGTAGCTGACAGTTGCAAGATTATCTCTTTGTGAATTAACTTTAGAACCAGTAGAGACCTTAAACATCTAGCCGTGGGCCCTCCCCATGTCTTCATTCATGAGCCCAGAACCAACAGTGAGGTGACTAATGCAGGGTCACACCAGCCATGACCTGCCCAGCTCCTACCCATGCCCTTTCTATCTCTAGGGCTTTCTTTCAGTACTGGAAAAAAGTACTTGGAAGACTTCGGAAGTAACAACCATCTGTTCTTGGCACTGTCTGTGAATTACTTCCAAGGACAACAGTGCTGCATGGTGTCCCTGGGTCCCGCCCACTCACCCCTCTCTGCTGTGTGCATTTGTCCGTTGACCCTCTGCTGGATCTGCCGAGCTCCCAGTCCCCATCATCCAGGCACAGAGCCGGCCTCTGCCAGTTGCGTATCCCACTCTAGCCATGTTTTGCTCTTCTGTGTTGTGGTCAGAGAGTTTCACTCAAAATCCTCAGGCCAGAAATCTAATGTAGTTTTCACAGCCCTGCGTTAGACATGGTAGATTTTTTATAATAAATATAGATAGTAAGTGCTTAAATTATGTACTTTTAAAACTCTTGGGTGTTTATCTATAAAATAAATGAACCTGATAGCAAACAAAGAGGTCTTTTTATTCTTAAAGTCTTTCTTAAATACCAAAGAGATCCATTTCATTGTCCAATTTGTATATTTGTCCTTTTTTTAAATGCATTTCTCTTTAAATAGGGAACAAGCTTTACCCTGCATACAAATCCAGCTTCAAAGGGAGATCTGTGATTTTGGAAATCAGGCTGACTTGCCTTCTGGGAATGGAAACAAATCTTCAGGTGGCCTACAGAAGACCTTCTCCAAACTGACATCCCGGTTCACCAAGAAAGCTTCATGTACCAGCTCTAGCAGCAGCACAAATTATTCCATTCCAAATACCCCTTCCAAAAATATCTTCATAGCTGGGTGTTCAGAAGAGAAGGCCAAAATGCCCAGTAATACTGATTCAAGATTACAAAGCATTTTGAACATTGGTAATTTCCCTAGGACTGCAGACCCTTCACAGTCAGCTCAGAATTCCAGTAATCAGATGGCCAATGGTTTTCTCATGGAGAGGCATGACAGCTTCGTGCAAGGGGATGATGGCAAGGACGAGAAGGGTATGAACTTACCAACCGATCAGGAAATGCAGGAGGTGATAGATTTTCTTTCGGGCTTTAACATGGGCCAGTCACATCAGGGCTCCCCACTGGTGACAAGGCGTAATTCTGCTGCCATAGCCATGGTGACTGAGCAGAAGGCAGGAGCTATGCAGCCACAGCAGCCGTCACTGCCAGTGCCCCCTCCGCCGCGGCCTCCCCAGACTAGGGCACACACACCTCTGACACCCCAGCCGGGCCTGGCACCTCAGCAGCAGTCCCCAAAGCAACAACAACCCCAGGTCCAGTACTACCAACACCTGCTCCAACCCGTTGGACCGCAGCAGCCCCTGCCCCAGCATCGGGCTCCTGGGAAATGGGTACACGGCTCATCCCAGCAGCCAACACAACCCATTGGAGCCGGTCTGTCTCCCCTTGGCCAGTGGCCTGGCATATCTGATCTCAGTTCTGACTTGTACAGCTTGGGTCTGGTGAGCAGTTATATGGATAATATGATGTCGGAGGTTTTGGGACAGAAGCCACAGGGACCTAGAAATAACACCTGGCCAAACCGTGACCAAAGCGATGGAGTCTTTGGGATGTTGGGAGAGATTCTGCCTTTTGATCCTGCAGGTATGTGAGCCCCCACCTCTCCACCTTGGGGTTTTAACTTAAATATTATCACCAAAGACTTCATAGGGCCCATCTACCACATCCTTACTTATATGAGGCAGTGACTTAATCCCCCTTTAAAGACCCTTTCTCACTGTCTGATGGCAAGTATTGGACAGTTCCAGCAAAGGTAGGAAGCAGTGGTTAGAATGAGTCTGATGAGGTAAGTGGAACTAATTTTCTCACTTTATAGAGGGCAGAATTGAGGCTAAGAGAAGTTGAATGGCTCAAAGTCCCATAGTTCAAGAGGGCTCCCATTCATGGGAGCTAAAATGGCTGGCCCTTCGTGGGCTGCTTTTTTCCTGATTACATAACCTGTTCTGTGATTGGTTTTTGCCTAAACTCTAGAACCAGTGAAAGGTAGTAAGGCACCCTCCTGCCTTCATAGAATATAGCTTTTCCTGGCCTAGACAGTGTGAAGATTCACCAGAGTTATCTTAGGAAATTAGAAAAAGAATTTAGAAACAAAACAAAGATAAACTAGGAGGAGGAATTAGTTAAGGCTAAAAGTTGTTGTACACCTGAAACTAACATAATATTGTAAATCAACTATACTTCAATTTAAAAAAAAGGGTAAAAGCCAAAGCTAATTAAATTTAAAAGAAAAATATAATAGACATTGTAAATAAATCTAAAAGAAGGGTCTTTAGAAGACCAGTAAAATAGAGAAACCAATTTATTATAATGCTGATTAAGAGAGAGCAAAGAGAAACAAGATTAGGATAGAGAAAGGAGACATAACTACAGGTATAGGAGAGATTAAAAGAACTTTAAGACATTATCACATATGACGTGATGACAACATACATAAAAACTGAATGGAAAATGGATTTTTTCCTAATAAAACATACATTACCAAAATTGCACCAAGAAGTGGAAAACCTGCCCGGTTCTATTCCAGGAGAAGAGATTGGAAAGGGAGTTATGAAGCCAACATGATTTTACCATAAAAACTTTTTATGAGTGTAGATAGATGCAAGAAAACCTAGCAGTGTATCAAAGGAGTTATATCTGGTTTACTTCAGCAGTGTAAGGTAGGTCAGTATAAGGAACTCTGCTCCTGTACAGTAATCTGTCATTTCAACCAATATGAGAAAAACTCATACAGCAATAGATGCCGTAAAGACATTTGGTAAAAGACAATTCTTAAGTAGCAATTCTTAAGTAAACAATTCTTAAGTAATTCTTAAGTAAACAATTCTTAACCAGCAATTCTTAAGTAAACCCCTCGAAGTAAAACATAAATAGAAGAAAATGTCTTGAATATGAAAGACTTATCTACCAAAAACCAGTAGCAAGTAGTACTTTGTATAGTGAAACAAAAGCATTCCAGTTAAAATCAAGACCCAGACAGGGTGGCAACTGCTACCACCAATAGCATGTAACTTTGTCTTGAACTTTCTGGCAAATGTAGCAAGACAAAAACAAAGGAGATAAGTGGTATAAGCTTTAGAAAAGAGTAGATTAAAGAGCACATCTCTTTGCTGGAAATAGAATTTAAAAAAACAAGCCTCCTTAATAAAAAATTTCCAGAATTAGTAAGTGAATCTGGTAAGGTGGGTAGATGCAAGGTAAATATATAGCAATCGATTACTTTTTTCCTCTAATTTAGCAAATGGTACATGGAAGTGGAAAATATATTTCATTCACAAGGGCTGTGAAATAGTGTAAGTAAATATAGCACATATTTATATAAATAACCACCAGAAGAGGAGATTCCCTACTAAATGAACCCAGCATTAACTATTAAAGGAAAGAAATGTTTTCGTATGTCTTCTCAGAATTCCTCATACTGCTGCTCATGCTCTCTTGTTCTTGCTCTCCTTGGGTGAGTGGGTGTGGGGAACCCCTGGGGATGTGGGGAAGGGCAAACAGTTCCACCCTGCTATGGAAGAGCAAGCCCACCTGCCTGCCACCAGCTGGGTGGGCGTGGCACGTTTTCTCAATTGCTGATAAACAGTGTGTACATTTTTTGACAGTCCTGTAATTAAATCCAGAGTATAAATGGTGTTTGGCAGAATTTTCTCATCTTTGATCTCTATTGAGGCCTGAACAGCCTTTATGTCTTTAGCCTAGGAATCCTACTAGCTTTTCCTTCTGGATGTGCCTTTCTGATCTTCAAGTTCTTAATGTAGCTTCCACTCCAAGGGCATAAGGTCTACATAGCCCTTTTTTCAAATTAAGAAAGGGCATTCTGGATGGATGAATTACAGAAGGCACCCTCTCAGGCAGGGGCAGCTAGAACAGAGTGCCCCCTCTGGACAGGCACACACAGCCCCTGCTCTACCCGGTGTGGGCATCTTTGTGCAGTGCACACATGGCAGCTCCCTGAGAGAAAAAGCTAAGAGTGGGATTGAGCCCTAGTGTCTTTCCCAACTTGAAGCTAAAAAGTATACACTGCTGAGTCCTATTCAGTTTGTGACCTATAGATGTTTTCCTACCATATCTTTTTGTTTGACTTTCTCTGAATTTCTCCTATGCTGTTTTTCCTCCTACTTGTACTGCCCTGCACATCCTTACTCAGTTCTGTCCAGTACGTTTCCATCTACCTCTTAATGCATTTTAAAATTTTATCTTATTCGTTACCACTCTTATTATCTTCAAACTGAATTAGCAGGTCTGCCTTCAATAGCCAGGAAAATACTGGATCAGAGTTGAGCCCAAGGGGGAGGGGCAGATATTCTCCATCTGACCCTGATGCTTTTATAACCTTCAGCTTATTTCTTGGCTGAAGTCATCATCTGATTTTCTTAGTTGTTAAGTATGTAGCACCACACACTGGAAAGTTTTTTTGTTTTGTTTTGTTTTGGGTTTTTTTTTTGATGTGGATCATTTTTAAAGTCTTTATTGAATTTGTTACAGTATTGCTTCTGTTTTATGTTTTGGTTTTTTTGGCCCCAAGGCATGTGGGATTTTAACTCCCTGACCAGCACCCCCTGCATTGGAAGGCGAAGTCTTAACCACTGGACTGCCAGGGAAGTCCCTGGGAAGTTTTAAAGTAACTAGCATTTGTCTTTAAAATTTAGTCATGGCTAAAGCAAACCTTTTTGTTCTCTCTTTGTTTTGTCTTTGTGCACATTCAGCCTGCCCCAGTCTTAGGCATGTCCCTTCCTGACAGTCCCTATGTACACACCATACCCCATCTTCAGACCCATGTACTGAAATCCCCATCTCACCACAGCAGACTGCAGGGCAAATCCTGCAGCCCTCTCTGGGCCACAAGCCTGGTAGCCCGTCACCACTTTTCACTGTGTGTGTCACCAAGACATCCTCAGAAGGTAGGGAAGAAAACAAGAGGCCAGTTTGGCCCCAAATCTTGTTTATCCCTTTGTCTTAACACAGTGGGTTCAGACCCCGAGTTTGCACGCTATGTGGCAGGAGTGAGCCAAGCAATGCAGCAGAAGCGGCAAGTCCAACACGGTCGCCGCCCTGGCAACCCCCGGGGCCATTGGCCACCCATGGATGATGCCCATCGGACCTGGCCTTTCCCAGAGTTCTTTGCAGAAGGGTGAGTGCTGGATGTGGGAGGGAAGCTGAGTTTGGGACCTGGGTGTTCCCCATGGGGCCTTTGTGCACCCTTATCAGGCAGTTCATTTCTAGGCCCCCACGTGAGAGAGTGGCACATGGTCAAATTCTCAGGGGGTCAGAGTTTTGTGACTGACTGTAGGATGCCAAGTGGCATGTTGTGTCCCTGTGAAGACACCATTGGTATAAATTGGTGATTTTTGAGACAGGCTCTTCTGCTCTAGACAAGGATCTTATTTGGTGGTGTTTGTGAAGTAATTGCATGTTTAACACGGTCTTTAGCTGAAATGAGCATGGCTATGAAACCTGTATCATTTATGGAATGTGATCCTTGCAGCCTACAAAAACCAAAGGTTTTCAGTTCAGTGTATTGAGAGAACTGTGGATTTTCATCATAAAGACATCTGAGGACTAATTTTTTTTTAAATCTCTTTCTGCTACCTGGTTAATAACTGCACAGCTAAAGACCATCTCAGCTTTTTGTTTGGTCTAAAATGAATTTCATCTATAAACCACAGGCTTCTGAGGAGTTTTTAGAAGAAGGAGAGAGATAAGAGACCACTCTTGGGTTGTGAGATGAGTACAGGGAAAAGACTGTTGTTTTAGGGCCGGGGCGGGGGTGAGGGCTGGCCTCGGGCTGTCCAGCCAGTGTCCAGGCTGGCTTCAGGAGGCCCAGAACCAGCTTCTCTCTTTGGCTTTCAGGGATGGCCTGCACAGCGGCTGGTCGGGTGCTCAGGGAGATTCGGCCAGCTCGAGTGACGAGACGTCCTCCGCCAATGGGGACAGCTTGTTCTCCATGTTTTCAGGGCCTGACCTCGTTGCTGCTGTCAAGCAGAGAAGGTATGAAGAAATTTTAAACCAAAGAACAGAGGGGTCTGTAAATGTGAACCACAGCTATTCCTCTTACAAAGTTCAGTAGCCCCATCACTCCCAGTCACCCGTGCGTGAAAGAGGCAGAGGGCCTCTTCCAGTACTGTCTTGCCGAAGCTTGTGTGGTGACTTAAAGTTGGGTTGAGTTTTTGCTGGTAGAACAGCCTCATGCAAGTGGTAGCCCACAATACCAGTATGACAAGCAGGGAGTATTGTGGAGAACCAGGTCTGCTGATGCTGGTCTGTGCCTTACCGGAGGCAGCCCTTTCCGTGGGAGGAGCAGGACCAGGACAACCAAGTTCTAACTGGGCTCTCCAACAGGCTTTGCACCTCCGAACATGGGCCTGGCCCTCTCTGACCCTCTATTTCTTTGTCAAAGGTGGAACTGGGTAAAATGACCCCTGAATGGTATTTCAAAGTTGAAAAAAATAGTTACATAGTATATTCAGATCTGAAGTTTTCACAAGTAGTCACAAAAATTAAAATGGGCCCTGAAATAAGAGAAGAATTTGTTTAGAAAGAAATGCAGAGACTGTTGTGGGTGTGAGGAAGCAGAGGCCCAGAGGTGGCGTTCTAAAGGACATGGGCAGGAATAGAGAGCATGCACGGTCGCCAGGGCATCAGAAGTCATGCTGTGGAGGGGACAGGGAGGCCACGTAGCATGGCCCTCGTGTCACAGGGTCAGGCTTCATTGGATAAGCAATGGGGAGCAGGTAGATAAAGATGGAAGGGTACCTGAGTCACACAGAGTAGGATGCACAGAGCAGTTACGTTGGTGATGACAGTGATTGCTGATACAAGCTAGGGTGCATTCTTTGTGCCAGGCCCTGGGTTAAGCATTCATGTACATTTTCTCACTTAATTCTCACAAACACTGTATTTGTTTGCTAGGGCAACCATATCAAAAAAACACAGACTGGGGACTTAACGACAAGAATTTATTTTCTCGTAGTTCTGGAGGCTAGAAGTCTTGAGATCAAGGTGTCAGCAGGGTTGATTTCTTCTGAGGCCTCTCTCCTTTGCTTGCAGGTGGCCGTCTTTTCCCTGTATCCTCACATGGTCTTCTCTCTGTGTGTCTGTGTCCTAATCTTCTCTTATTATAAGGACACTAGTCATATTGGGTTGGAGCTCACCCTAATGACTTCATTTTAACTTAATTAGTTGTTTAAACAGCTTATCTCTAAATACAGTCACATTCTGAGGTACTGGAAGTTAGGGCTTTAGCATTTGAATTTGGGCGGGGGAGGGACACCTTCATTTATTCAGTAGCACCCATCATGTACCAGGCACTGGTGATACAGCAGCAAACAAATCAAAGTCCCCTTCCTCATGAAACTGATATTCGATTGAAGGAAGGCCGATAAAAAAATTCCAAATATGTCAGTTTGGAGTAGGTGCTATGAAGAAAAATAAAGTAGGGTATGAGGGCAGGAACTGAGGGGAAAGGTGGATTTTCTGTGTTCTGAATGGCAGTCAGGGAGGCCTCTGATGAGCAGAAAGCTGAACAAAATGTTAGAGCAACTGGTGAGAAATTGTCAGTGGGGTATGTGAGTGAGAGAAGAATCAAGGGTGAGACGCAAGTTTTTGGCCTGAGCATCTGTGTGAAAGAGGGTGCCGTGGACTGAGGCACGGAGGACTGTAGGAAGAGCAGGACTGAGCCTTGGAGAGATCTGAAGGCTTCTGTTTTAGGCACAGGAAAGAGAGGCTGACTGGACGTCTAGAAAGGCACTTGTAGCACCACCTCTGCAGAGGCTGCTGTCTGCACGTAGCAGCGCTGATAGACTGGTTTACTTGGCTCTCTGCCTGCTATGCCTGCCTCTTTCATTCAACATAATAACAGAAATTTTTTCATGTTAGTAGTAAAACTAACAGCCTTTTGTTTTGTTTTTGTCACCTATCCCCAGTGTATGGTAAACAATCAGTCTGTATGTGTTGAATAAATTAACAAAAGGCTGGAGCTGGTGGACTCAGCAGCTGAAACAGCCAGTGCCAGTCTTCATGCCCGCCACCTCTGCCCCAGCCCAGCCCTGTGATGGCCTGCTGAGTGCGCCACTCCACGGGGACCCACCTTAGTCCCCTGCATGCGGTGGCCCCAAGGCCTCCCCACCTAGAACCAGTGCCTGAAGACACCTGAGCCAAGTGGCTAGGGTGTCCTCTAGAGAGAAGCTGGACGGGAAGCCAGGTGGCCACTGCACTGAGCTCTTGGTTCTTTCAGGAAGCACAGCAGTGGAGAGCAGGAGACCAGCACGCTGCCCTCACCGCCTCTTCTTACCACAGTGGAGGACGTGAACCAGGTATTGTGGGCCCTGCTCTCTCCACAGAGGGCTGGCTTTGTGGGTACAGACCATGAGTAAGGTTCCAAAGCTTAACTTTTAAGAGGGCCTCAAAGAAATGAGGGGTTCTTTGTGGTGAACAACTTTCTTCCTGTGATTTTTGTCTAAATGATTAGCCATCTCAGCTGACTCAGAGCCACACGTAGAGGAAGTTCTGGGGCTGTGCTAACATGACAGCCATTAGCCACATGTAGCTACTTAAATTGAAATTACTTAAATATAAAGAAAGATCGAGTTCTTCAGTTGCACTGGCCATGTGCGGTGAGCAGCTACTGTACTAGATGGCGCAGACATAGAACATTTCTGTCTGAAATGTTGCGAGTTCTGTTAGATGTGCTGCTCCAGAACTGTGGGGAGGGCTGGGGCTCTCACCCTGTTTTCTCAGTGGGTATAAGGACCAGAGATCTGGGGAGGTGGGAAAAGATGATCAGTTGCCAGAAATGCCACTAAGAACCCTCTTCTGTCTCTCAGGATAACAAAACCAAAACGTGGCCACCCAAAGCCCCCTGGCAACACCCTTCCCCGCTGCCCAGCACCCTGCCTGGCCCAAGTGCACCACTCTATGCAGTTGCCAGCCCTGGCAGCCAGTGGAATGACACCATGCAGATGCTGCAGTCCCCAGTGTGGGCCGCCACCAGCGACTGCAGCGCCGCCTCCTTCACCTACGTGCAGACCCCGCCGCAGCCCGCACCCCCACCGGCACACAAGGCAGCGCCCAAGGGCTTCAAGGCCTTCCCTGGGAAGGCTGAGCGCAGGCCAGCCTACTTGCCCCAGTACTGACCCAGGACCAGCCTGCCTGCCTGCTCAGAGCTGTTGGGGCCAGTGTCCCCACCCCAGGGCTAACTAGCTGGCACCAGCCCCCCAGAGGACCAGTGCACCCCTGTCCCAGGCAGGGATCCTTGGGGATGGGGGTGGTTGGCAACTCCAAGCCTTTAAGGCCTGGCTTCTCAAAACTTTGGAGGCATCAGACACCTGGAGGGCCAGCTGAAGATGGAGTTTTCTGACCCTCCTCAGGGAGATGCTGGGGGATCTTCGAGTTTAATAAGCACCTCTGGTGATTCTGATGCAGGTGGGCCACAGGCCACACTTTGAGAAACACAGCTCTCTTAAGTTTGTAGTCCCACTGTGTGTGTTGGGAAGGCCTCAGGCCTGAAGGCTGAGAGCAAAACTGACCATTCTTCTGAAACCCTCCCCTTCCCCCTCCTTAACACACTGAGTGATGACTGACCACACACCAATCACTGTATTTTATAGCTATTTTTCATATAGGTTTTTAGTTAAAACATCTCCTGCCTAAAATGCATTGAATATTTTAAGATAACAAATAGAGTGGCTGGAGGTTTGTTCAACACTATCTTTATTTAAGCTTATACGAACTGGGCAAAGTATAGAATATTTGTGATCAGAAGCAACCTCCTGGGTTTTCTGTAGGTGGACAGCCCCTTGCCACCCCACAGCAGCACCCAGGGGGTGCAGCCTCTGCCAGATTTACAAAAGCAGGATCATAAATCATGTCGGAGACATAGCCCTTATGGTGCGTGGAGATGAGCCAGCTGGTTGCTGTCCGCGTGCAGGATGAAGCTACACCTTCAGCCCTCAGGTCCTTCCACACATGGCCAGAGGCTTCGACACAGTCTCAAACGTGGAGGTGTGGTCAGGGGCTGCAGAGAGACACTTGAAATTGCAGTAACATTGTGAGCTGGCTCAAGACAAACCAATTAGGATGTTGATAGGAATTAATTTAAAAGTTTTTTCTTTAAAAAAAAAAAACAAACCTCATTTTCAGTTAACGTGCTATTAAATAGATACCATCCTGTGGATTTAGGGATATTTTTCCAGCCAGAATGGATCCAGAAGAATTGAATGGTGCTTAAATTGAGAAATAATAAATATATCTATATAGACTAGGCATACCCCACTGTATATTAATTGAGGTTACAGAAGTTCTTTATATAAAACTTATTTAAAATTTTCATATTTCATCTTTGAAAAAGTCTAATTGAGAAAAATCCATAATATTTTCTGGTATGAAAGTTTGACAGTATTAATATTTTTTTTATATTTTCTTAAATCATTAAACCATTTTAATATATGTTAACTACTAATAAATGGTTTATTCTTTCTAACTCCATATAAGCTTTTCCAGCAAAGATTGTAATAACACAGTTATGTTCTCATTTTTCTATGGATATAAGTAAATTTATATTTAAAAATACCAAAAAGAATATATATATATATGTCGTATACACGCTAATTATAGAGGACCCTTAGGGTGTCTGAGCCCAGCCATCTGAATTTTTAGTACTGTGTTGCCAGGCTGTTTCCAGGCCTCGGGTGTTGTCTTTTGTGCTGTGTGCGGATGCCATTGCTGCCTGTACTCATGATCCTTTCACCGTGGGTTCTGAACAGTCACCTCACCATGTTTACAGAGAACTATTTTGTACATAGACTTTTCAGGCACGTGCTTTGCGCCAACCCTGCGTGGCTCTTGTCTGTGTTAGCTGTCACAGTGTGTGCACTAATCACTGTTGAAGTTGTCCGTGGCTGTTTTACTTGTTAGATAGTTTTCTATTTCCTTCAGTAATGTGTCTACAGTACCCTGTGTTTCAAGTTCTGTTATACTGAAGTACTCTTGTTTTAATAGTGCCTCCCCAAAGACCTCATCCTGGACAGAGGTCAGTCCTTGATGCTCCAGCGCAGGTGACATCAACATTGCTAATTGTCACTTTCCAGTCTGTTTTTCTCAAGTAAGGAAGACATTTTGTGATTGCATCTCCATGGGCTATGAGACTGTGTGAAGCTGTTTGTGTGGTCTCCTTGTAGGTGCTGTGTTCTCAGCACCGCCTTGCTCTGAATACTGGTAATTCCAGGTGCTGCGCTCGGCAGAGGGGTCTCGCCAAAGCGCATGTGTGTGCGTGTGTGTGTGTGTGTCCTTTGTGTGGCCAGGCGTGGCTGCGTTGCTCGTGTGACTAGTTACAGCGCTTCCAAACTGGAACTCTACATTTTGTATCTTACTTTTAAAGCTCCTATAAGTAAAATAACTATTGGCTTTATTAAAATATACATTTAATAATTTTTGTATCTCTGTTGAAAATGAACTGCAGCAGATACCATGTCAGCAGCCCTGTCTGGTTCATTACTTTGAAAAGCTGCACCCAAGTACGTTTAGGTCGGCCTGTCATCTGATTCTGAGCCCTTGCAAGGGTAATACCACTGGGGGTATTAGGATGAGCTGGGGTGGGTGGGCAGAAAGCAGGACAACCTACCACACCTCTCCTGTTAGCTTCCTGAAGGCCAAAGCTGGAAGAGGTCTCTGTGTGGGCAGAGCCAATGTCGTGGTGAAGGAGGTCACCTGGAAGGATGCAGACTCTCTCCTTGGGTTGTGATCTGCCAACACACACATTCTACCAAACATGGGCGCTTGTGAGCTGCCCAGCCAGCCTTTCCAGGAGCAGATGCAGGGATGATCTCCCCCAGTTCTGCCAGGGACCCACTGTGTGGCAGACAGACCCTGCCTCACAGGGGCAAGAAGGACTAGTCTCACTGGCTGATGCCATCCTGCTAATGGAGAAGGAAAGATTGCAAAATGGGAACCACAAAAGGTGGGTGGGTTACAGGGGAATTTCAGCTCATTTTCATTTACAGCAAGACAGCATTTGATTGAAACTTTTTTCATGAACTTAGGATAATGGAGTAAGTGAGCATTAATATATAACCTACCCGTACAAGTACCACTCAGGCTGCTTTCTGCTGAGATGCCTAAAAGCTGAGCATGAGGACTTAGTCCTAGAGCCTTCTAAGTGCACCTCAGGACAAGGCTGCTTAGGAACAGCCATGTTGCGTGGGTATGCTAAGGAAGACACTGGAAGACACATTAAAATGCTAGACAGAAAAACACATTTTATTCAAACGTGTTCCCATTTAACACTAGTACCTGGTGCCGTTCCCTGACTTCTGATTCACAACAGTGGTGGAGACAGGAGTCCCGTAGCCCCAGCTCCATGCCAGGTGGGTGGGGATGGAAGCAGAACAGATGTTCACCGGAGCCCCAAGAAGGTCCTTGGAGGCTTTAGCTCAGCCGAGAAATGGAGGACGACACACAGGTAGGTGAGGTCCTTATGAGGACGGTGCCCGTCTTTTTCCACCAGGGGATGCTGGGAGACTGGGGCGTCCAGCTCTAGGAGCGTAGCTGAAACACTGCATTCCAGCCATGGTGCTGTGAAAGGACGTTCCTCTGTGCTCTGTGTGACCCCTCTTGTGATCTGCTTCCTGATCTGGAGATGGCTCTTCAATTACCAAAAAGCCATGTATGTGGACAACATGACTGTCAGGCTGCCAACCATATGTGCATGGGAGTCTGAGGAACCTCCAGGGACAGGCTCCTGCAAGTAACACAAACAGCTGGCCTTATGATTCCACAGGGGTCTGCTGGCTGGGCACAGGCCTCTGCTTGTCTGTGAGGCGGACTGGATGCGGCTTATATTGGGACTGAGTTGGGGATGTGGACCTAGGTGAGGAGGAAGGATTGCTTCAGGAGTGTCATTCATTTCAACATTTACTATTGTCACCTAGGGGCGAGGCCCTTGCTAGGATGGGAGCCAGGGCTGCACAGAAGATGCAGTCTGACCGTAAAACTCAGTCTTTGAGGGAAGACAACCCCTTCTTTCCCAATCTTGGTAAGAGGTGCCACTATTCATCCACCCAGCGCACAGGCAGACATTCTTGATCGTCTTTACTCTCCTCATTCACTTAAGCAGCAAGTCCTACAAGTGCATCTGCAAGCACATTTAAATTCCACCATGTTCTTACATCTCCACTGCCATCAACCTGGTCCTCCCCTAGCTGCTGCCTTTCCTTCTCAGGCCCCAGGGTGTCCCATACACCCCTGCTACCTCAAGGAGGCCTCCCACCCCCACCCCCCACCCAGTGCCCACCTGCCTGGGCCTCTCCAGTTCTGTTGGGCCAGAGCCCAGCCTCCCCCCAGCTTTGCTTTTCACTACAGCACTTAGCACTCCGCTGGAATGTGTGTTTGTATGTTTCTCTCTCACCTGAACCAAGGCCTCAGTAGAGCAAGGAGCGAGTCTCCTTCATGGCCACATGTGCAGGGTGCAGAACAGCTCGAAGCAACTCAAGACAAGCCAGACGAAACGAGGTGTTGCTAAGGCCAGAGGCAAATTCTAATACAGGGCGAAAAATAGAACTAGCCTTAAAATAAACCGGTTCTCACGTCGGGCTGAAAGAATACACCATGATCAGTGTTTGTACTAGAGCTGCAAGGAGGGACTGACGCTAGGAGCTGCGGGTAGGGCTCTGTAGCTCAACTAAGTACAGAGTTTTCTCTTCTGCTGGAAACTCATGCCCATGTGCGGTGGGGAAATTCTTTTTAAAAACCTAACAGTGAAAAAAAAAAAAGAAAGAAAAAGAAAAAAAAAACCTAACAGTGGATTCAAAGGGAAAAGTCTGTGGCGACATCCCGAAGCGATAATACTCGGCCGAATAGGCGAACAGCACGAAGCACGCAGTACGAGCTCCGACCCTCCTGGGGGCGGTGGCTTCCCCGTCCTCGGGTCTCCTAGTCTGCGCACGCGCAGTCCGCCCCAACCCGGAGTATGCGCACTTGTGCGCACACGTCCATCTCAGACGTGCGGGTAGAGGCGTCTGCGACTTCCGCGGTCTGCCCCCCTATCCCGTCCCGGCGCGGGGACATGCGCACACTTGCACCCCCCGGACGTGCGAGCCCACACGCAGACGCGTGCGTACCTCCTCACTACCTGAGCTGATCCCGCTTTCCCTGCGCGTAGACGCATGCGCGCCGCACCTCCGGAGAGTGGGCCCAGTGCCAGGAGATCCCCGTATCTCCGGCGAACCGCGATTTCTTGCCCTTTCCTGGTCAGCGTGACTCAGCACCCTCGGTGAGTGCGCCTCCCCGGCGCAGCTCGCGAAAATCCATCGGCGTGTATCGCCCCACACCCGACCTCCTTCAGCCTCCGGCCGTCGCCCTGTCCCCGAACCTCCCTTTGCCCTTGTCCTGGTGATCCCCTGGTCTCCAGGTCCTGCCTGACCCCTGTCCAGCGGCCCTGAATTGAGGCCTGACTTAAGTCTACCCTTCAATCCACTCCTCTGCCGGCTCATACTATTTTGCTGAGGGCACTTGAAGGTGCCTAACTGACTGGAGCAGAGTCTGTTGAACTTTCTGAGCCAGGTTTTCTTTCGGTTGTGATTGTCAGCCCTTGGCCTGGGTGCAGGTAGCCCTCCGAGAGCTTCACTTCCCCTGGATTCTGAACCCTATACCGTGCGGTTTGCAGACGGGGCTTAGCACAGCATGTGGTGCCGATTGTGATGATGGTGGTAGAAAACACGTTTAACGTTTGTCAACATAAAATTACCTTAAGTTACTATTTTTCCAAATTACAGGCCCCACTCCACTCCCCCGAGATTTGGTCAGAGAGGCCACCCCACACTCCAATGTCCGATCCCTTCCACACACTGCACCTTTCCTGGTGAGTTTCTCTCTACTGCCCTACACAGATCCTTAGATCCACTCCAAGGGGACCAGTGTTAATCCAGTGGTTGTATTCTCCTACCTCTGTCTTTGCCCATGCTGCTGTCCTTTCCGTTGGAGATGTCATTCTTGGCCATTTCCACTTGTAAAATTCTACCCTGTCAATCAGATCTAATACCACAAAGGCCTACTTGATGTTAGAACTGGGATAATGGGGAGGGCAGGAGGGGATTGCCTGCTCCTCCACTTTCCCTGTACCTTCTTCCCAAGGCTGAAGAGTCAGGAAGTGGCAGGCAGGACAGGGCTGTGATTAAGAACTGGGCTCAGGAATGGGGCAACCTTGAGTTAATTCTCTACTTAGTAGCAGAACGGCTATTTTCAGATTTCTTAACCTGTCTTAAGTGGGGAGGACAACAGGATATCCCTCATGGGGCTGCTATGAAGGTTATGTGGGAGAGAATTTAGCACAGAGCTCTGCACACAGTAAACTGGTGGGAGTAGTAAAGTACCCATGTTAGTAGTTGGGTGATGAATGGCTTTCAATTAATAATGGCTTGCCTTTGAGCTACTCCTTTTTTGCATTTTCTCTCCTTAGCTACTGTGAGTTATGGTCCTCCAGATAGGAACCTAGTTTTCTGCTAACAGAAAATCCACATAACTGGAATTTCTTTTTTTTTTAATTGGAAAACTCTATAGTTTTTTTTTAAATTTATCTACTTATTTATTTTTGGCTGCATTGGATCTTCGTTGCTGCAGGCAGGCCTTCTCTAGTTGTGGTGAGCGGGGGCTACTCTTTGTTGCGATGCACGGGCTTCTCATTGCAGTGGCTTCTCGTTGCGGAGCACAGGCTCTAGGCACGTGAGCTTCAGTAGTTGTGGCACGTGGGCTCAGTAGTTGTGGCTTGCGGGCTCTAGAGTGCAGGCTCAGTAGTTGTGGTGTACGGGTTTAGTTGCTCTGTGGCATGTGGTATCTTCCCGGACCAGGGATCGAACCCGTGTCCCCTGCATTGGCAGGCGGATTCTTAACCACTGCACCACCAGGGAAGCCCAAGTCCCTGGAATTTCAAAGTACAACGTTAAACTTAAAATATTATGGGAAGGGCTTCCCTGGTGGCGCAGTGGTTGAGAGTCCGCCTGCCGATGCAGGGGACGCGGGTTTGTGCCCCGGTCTGGGAAGATGCCACGTGGCGCGGAGCGGCTGGGCCCGTGAGCCATGGCCGCTGAGCCTGCGCGTCTGCAAAAAAATATATATATATATTATGGGGAAATCTGAGAATATCTGGGAAATCTGGAATAGTTGAAGCTACTGGGAATAAGAGAGGCCAAACTCCTGGAGGAGTACATTATAGAATGTTAAAAAGAAGATGAAACCTTCAAAAAGGTAATCATCGGAGGACTCGCCTCCTGCCTCTTCAGTACCCCAGCTGCTCCTATGGGTTTTGGGTGGATGAGAGATGACATTGGGGAGGACAGTGTGGCAGTGGGCAGGTGAACACCCATAACATTTTTGGAAACACTTGGAGTTGTAAATGACAGCTCAGCTCAGAACAACATCAACACTAAGGGAAATAACTGATTCGATTTGTGTTCCAGCTGCAGACAGAGGTGACCTGGCCCTAGGAACTTGGGCCCTATGAGGTTCACCCTGACATCTCTCTGGAGGTCACACTCTCCATTGTTTTCCATGAGACCAGGGACTGAACCTCGGGTCTGTCCTTTCTGAAAGGCAGCTTAACACTACAGAAAACTGAGTTTCTCCTGCTGGCTTTGGGTCCCAGGAAAGAACCCTGTTTGGCGGGCTTAGGTCATGTGTTCATCTCTGATGCAATCAGACAGGCAGAGGAAGAAACCTAAGGGTGAGAGGTAGTGGTTTCAGACAAAGACAACAGATGAACAGATGTCCACTGTGATCACCAAAAAGAGCCTACTAGAAAAAGGGAGTCAGTGGCTACTGCTGGGTTAGAGTCATCTGAGGAGTCATAGGGCAAGTGGATGATGGGGTAATGGCTACTGAGACTGGCCTTCCTATTGGATGAAGTTCTGTTCTGAAACACAGGATCGAGGGGTGGGAGTGCTGTTCTGTGCAGTCAACTGCTTGGCTGGGAAACTCTGGAGTGTTTCTCAGAAACTCTAGTAGACCAGATGCTGTTCAGCAACTGTCAGGGTTGTGCTGGGTACGGGAAGCCGAGTTAAATCTCAGAGTTGACAGTTGACCCAAAACTCTGGCTAAATAAGGGCTTTGTGGACAGGGCTGTTCCCTGCAAAGTCCTGTGACCATTCATTTCTTCAGTCTTTGGCCGCTCTCTTTTTTCCTTCATCTCAAATAATTCTGGGCTGAGAGAGAAAAGCCATTTGCAGAGGCCAGAGGTGGCAGCGACTGCATGGAACTGGGAGGTGGGCTAGAGGAAGACCTAGGCCTGGGTCTGCAGCAGGACAGGGCACACTCCTAGACGGATGGCATTTCCGGGGGAACTGGGCGATGGAGAAGCTCAATTTGAGTGCCCAGTTCTTGGACCTCTTCTCTCTGACTATATTTACTCCGTCTCACCCAAACTCTCATCTAGGCTCATGACTTCAAGTGCTACCTATTCACTCATGACTCCCAAGTTTTTCCTCTTGCTTGAACCGTCTCTCTTCATACTCCAGACGCGAACACCGAACTTAACACTTCCACTTAGATGTCTAATAGGTTTGGAAAACTTAACATGTCAAAAAACAAGATCATGACCTTCCCCCTAAAACTTGTATTTCTCCAAGATACAATGGCAATTCCATTTTTCCAGGAACTCGGGTAAAAAACTGGATGTCATCATTGACTGTTATTTTTCTTTCTCTTAATTCTTCACTCAATATATCTAGATCACCACAGCCAACTCTTCCTACCTTGACACCTTCATTCCTGGCCTGCATTATTGCTGTAGCGTCCTGTCTGTTGTCCTCACTTTCATGCCTACTGAACTGTTGGTCTGATCCTTTGTAAAACACGTCCGATGATGTCCCTCCTTTGCTTAAGCCTTTCAATGGCTTCCCATCTCTCTCGGAATAAAAACCAAAGCCCTGACGATGACTTACTGCCTTCCTTCCCTCTGTGACCTCATCTTCTATCACTCTCCCCTCATTCACTCCCCTCTGGCCACACTTGCCTCTTGCTGTTGCTGAAACATCTAAGCATGCTCTCCTCGGGAATTTTGCAGTTGCTCTTCCCTTTGCCTGAACACTTCTCCCCCAGATAGCCAACTGGCTTGCTTCCTCACCTTCTTCAGGCTTTTGCTCAAATGTCACCTGAGTGAGTTTTGCCTTGACGATTCTATTCAGAATTGCAACCCCTATTCCCAGCACCCTTTCCAGCGTTCCTTATCTCACTAGCACCTCCCAGCATCAGATATGCCATATATTTTACTTGTCACCTACATAGCCGCAGCACCTGTAACACTGAAGTGTTGTAAGGAGTTGGGTTAAGTGGGTGAATGAACGAACTAATGAAGCAGGCCGGGGCTCTGCCTCTGTTCCTCAGTCACTTCCAGGCAGATGTCGGCAGAGCAGCAGCCCAAGCGGCCGCCGGTGGCAAGGCGAGAAGAGCTGAGGCCCCCGAGCCTCGGCTGCGGACCAGCTTGCCCCTCGGGCGCGGACCTCAGAGAGGAGGGCGGGGGCGGGGACGGGGCGGAGCGGAGCCGGGGACCTGCGCCTTAAAGCTCGCTGCGCTCGCCGGTCCTCCGCCTGCCGCGCGCCACCCGCCCAGCTTCCTCCTCCGTGCTTATCCCAGTCCGTGTTCTCTGCCGCTCTCGCCATGGCCGCGCTCACCCAGAACCCGCAGTTCAAGAAGCTGCAGGCATGGTACCACGAGCACGGCTCTGACCTCAACTTGCGCCGCCTTTTCGAAGGAGACAAGGACCGCTTTAACCACTTCAGGTGCGCGCGAGGGGCCAGGGGCGGGGCGCGGACGTGCCGGACCCGGAGGCGGCGCGCGGGGTTCGGCTGTGCAGGGCCTGGGCCGGGAGGGCTGGGCGGCGGTCCCCCGAGGGCCCCCGGCTGCGGATCTGGGCGCAGGCCCAGGCCGCGCTTCGTCCTTGACGCCTCCTTGAAGCAGGTTTCCGGGTGCTCGCCGGAGGTCTCGGCGCCCCGGCAGCTTCGTCATGAGGATTGGGCCTCTCTGCCGCTTCCCCTCCACGGGGACATTTCTCTCCCCTCCCCCTCCACCAGTCCCTGCCGTTTGAAGCAGGCCATCCCTCCGCGGTTGTGAGCAAGGGCCCTCGCCGACGCGGCAGGCTCAGAAGGGCTGCCCCCTTCCACTCGGTCCCGGCCGAGAGTGTGCTCGGGACCTTCTGCAGGGTGCGGTCAGGGTGGGACCGGCCCGGGGGATTTGCGGGGAGCCGCGATGGAAAGGTGGAGAGGTGGGGCCGTGATTCCTGCCCAGGAGGCTAGGTCCGGAGACCCATGAACGACCAGGAAAGGAGAAAATCTTGGGGGTCGGGAATGGTCACTGGCACAGGGGTTCGGGAGGGGAGGTCTGTGGCTCCAGACTGGAAGCCCCTGATGGCCAGCCCTGTCATTTGGGTCCTTCCCTGAGTAAGTTGAGTCGCAGAGTGGAAGCTCTGGGAGGGAATTGTCACTCTCTGGCCTAGGCAGGGGCAGCTCACCCAGCTCCGTCTTCTCATGCCCCAGCTCAGTTTTAGCAGAGGAAAGGCTCCTCACCAGGGGTCTGCATCTTGCCCTGTGCTGCTGCTGCAGGTCGGCTTGGGGGGCGGACAGGTGACAGACGACACCACTGTGCTGGCCAGCTGAGGCTTGTTTGGATTTGGCACAGGGAGGATTTTTTTTTTGGAAGCATCTCTGATCAGGGATCAGGTTGGGGTGTGGTCAGCCGCTTCTGCCTTCTTTCTGCAGCTTGAACCTCAACACCAACCATGGGCATATTCTGTTGGATTACTCCAAGAACCTTGTGACGGAGGCTGTGATGCAGATGCTGGTGGACCTGGTAATGTTCTGCGTGGGGAGGCTTGACCCGTGACCCATGGTGTTGTGGACGAGCTGGGCTACTGACGTCCTCAGGTCCTTGAACATCTTTACTCACCCCTCTTAGTGGATCTCAGTAGCTGCCCCTGTGCCCCTGCCCCTGGCTCAGGTTCTGACCTGCATCCCAGGGGACTCAGTGCCTGATGTCTGAGCAGATCCTTCCCAGGCAGTGGGGGAGGGCACCAGTCTGCAGCCATTTGTCAGCCCCGCCGGGGGCTGCACCAAGCCTTGTGCTTGGGGCCTTGGACTCCTGGTGGCCAACGTGGGTGGGACCAGGCCTCAGTGTATTCTCTTCTCAGGCCAAGTCCAGGGGTGTGGAGGCCGCTCGGGAACGCATGTTCAATGGTGAGAAGATCAACTTCACCGAGGTGAGCAGGCAGACTCCGTATACCCTCCACAGCCTCTTCCTTCCCTTTGGGGTTCGTCTGACTGTTAGCTGCATCACCCTGTGTCCGTACCCCTCCTCTTAGGCAATGCTTTTGCTTAACCAGGGGCCCGAAGGCCTATTTCCTTAAGCAAGTTGCACAGCCTTGGGGTGTGTCTTCCCCAAGACTGCAGTCTAGGTCTGGTGAGCGTGGAATGGCTCCCGGTGTCTGCCTGGGGACAGCCTCTCTCAAGGCTGCAGGGAGAGGGCTTCTCAAGACCTGCTCAGAGAAGTTAACTCTGATCCTTGCTACAGGTTTTGTCAGTGAAAAGACGACTCATGTCAAAATCAACCTCCTCAGTGGGAGGAGTCAACAGGATCCTTGCTACAGGTTTTGTCAGTGAAAAGAAGACTCATGTCAAAATCAACCTCCTCAGTGGGAGGAGTCATCAGGAAGCTGTGGCAAGGCCAGGCCTTGGCCACCCTGTGCCTGAATCGCCGTGGAACCCTGTAGGCATAAGAATCACTGAGCACTCAGAGTGTCATCCTCATGATGTTATTATCCTCGTTTTACACGTGAGGAACCTGTAACTCAGAGGTCAAGTCACTTATCCAGTGTCATTCTGTAAGTGGCAGAGCCACTATTCAAACACCCCTGTCTTTCACTGCTGGGCTAGGCTGAGAGACGGCAATCAAGGAGGGCTTCCTGGAGTGGTGCATTTGTCTACAGAATGTGGCACAGGAGTGAGGTTGGGCGGGGTGAAGGCAGTGTGGCATGAAGCCCTCCACCTTAGTGAGCCTCTCCCTGCGTTGGAGTCCTGAGATCATCCCTTCCTGTCCCCCTGGAGTCTCAGACCTGTTTCTTTCAAGGACTCATCTGCTGCCTCCAGCTTGATGGGACTGTTGCTCTCACTTGCTAAGGCCAGCCGCCTGGAGCCTATCACAGACTTAGGGTCTGGTTTGGTTTCCAGTAGTGGGTGTGATGGGATGCTTGGTGAGGGAAGCTTGAGTTGCCTGTTTTGCTCCACTTCCAAAGGGCCAGGGACACTTTTCAAAAGGAGCCAACGAACACCGTGTACTTTCACCAGAAAGATGAGACTGGGCTTCATGAGCCTGGGTCCTCTGTAGCCAGTCATTGCTTGTCTCTGACCTGTGTTGTCACCAGTGTGCCTTTGCTCATTCTTTGTTCAGCTTTCCTTGACTTTTCACGCCCTGAACATCTGTGGGTCGTTGGGGCCTGTCCCAGGCCTGTTCCGGTCTCCCTCCCCTTGCGACTGTCTGCAGCACGTAAGGGAGCAGCACACGCCTTGCCTTCCCTCTAGGACCTGGAGTGGCCCCTATTTGCATGAGCACGCAGTGGGTTTTGAGTATGAGACCATGGTACTAGCAGACCTTAGGGCCTGCGTGTCCAGTGGATAAAGGGCTGAGCTGACTCTTGGGGCCACACTGCATCATGCCCAGCTGGGAGTGTGGCTGCCCTGGGGTGGAGGCCTTCACGCGCTGACTCTCGTCCCCAGGATCGGGCAGTGCTGCACGTGGCCCTTCGGAACCGGTCAAACACACCCATTTTGGTGGATGGCAAGGATGTGATGCCAGAGGTCAACAGGGTCCTGGAGAAGATAAAGTCTTTCTGCCACGTAAGCAGCTGCTGGGCTGGACTTCCCCTTGGCCGTGTGTGTGTGCTTGTATTTGGGAATCTGGGGATCCTGATGGGCCGCCCTTCCACGCTCCTTGGAGAGGACCCCAGCCCTCAATGCAGCCTGAGGTGGCGGTGGTCTCTGTGACAGCTAGCCATGGAGCCTCTGCTAAGGCAGGAATTTCCCTGACCCTGTTCTCAGGGAACCCACCACTGGCAGCAGTAGAGCAGCCTCCTTCCTGAGCTCTAACGCCTGTGGGCTCACGGTGACAGTCTGGCCCGGACAGAGTTCTGAAAAGAAAAGTGAGGCCCCTGAGGGGTGGGATAGTCGGGGAGAGACTTGCTTTTTCTGACCTCTTTAGTCATGTGCCCTTATTGCCTAGTCTAGAACCAGACGAGATTTAAAATGGAACATTTTCTTGACCACACCCCAGCCAACTCTCCAGAGGCAGCTTTTATAATGTTTACTGTAAATCTTCCAGAAGTTTCCTATGCATGTACTAGCATGTCTGTCGTCTCTTCTTTGAAACACGGGCACACGTGTACACACACATGCAGCTTGTCCCTGTGTCAGCATTAATGCACACAACTGTGCTTCCTTTTCCTGTGTGGGGGTGTAGGGGTTGCCTCAGAGACCAGCTAGAGATTTCCCCACATCGCCTGCCATTGCCTCAGTGTCTACCCCACGGTGATTCTGCAAGAGTTGGTGGATGTCCTCAAGCGTGGAGTGCAAGGCTGATGTCTGTGGGCTGGACGGTTTGTGTGGCCGTGTGCATGTCTGTACGTGTGGGTCACGCATGTCTGTACGCGTGCTCTGGGAGTGATGATCTAGGCTCTAGTCAGCTGGTCCCTGAGAGCAGCGTCCCCCACGTGTGGCTGGTCATCTTCAGACCTGAAACGGCAGGAGGTGATCTGGGCATCCGTCCTAGAGGCTAGGCAGGCAAGTGAGTGGGACTTTGCAGGGTGAGGAAGGCTTGGGATCCTGATGAGAATCTGGATTCCAGAATGTTCCTTAAGAGTGGTTGGTGTTTGTGATGGGCTTTGGATGGGATGTAGGGTTGGGTGTTTCCAGACATCTGCTGTGAGTGGCAGAACTGATGTGTCTCGGAAGCAGGGTGCCCTGTTTGGTCAGCCCTTGTGTGCTCGGGCATGCCATGTGGAGAGTGTGTGGCACTGGTCGTCTGGGAAGCTGTTTCCAGGAAAGCCCTCCCTTATAGCTGGCTGCTGGATACCTGACTCAGACTGATGGGCTATTTATAGTTCAGAATAGCTGCTGAATAGCAGCAATTCCATGGTAAGGAACACTCCCCATGGCTGTGCTCTCAGGAGTTCGCCAAGATTGGGTGAGGATGTTCACCATGACCTTGATTGTCACGGCAAAAACCGAAAACAGCCTGACCTCATTTATCAGAGGATTGACCAGTGAAGTCAGTGTATGTTCATAAACCGTAGTCCTGGGCGCCATTAGGAATTAGGGAGCTACAGTTGCATTGACCTGCTGTGCTGTTCAGGATATACTGTGAAGTTGAAAAAGGAAGTTGCAGAACGGGTGTGCTTTTGTAAGACCCCTATCTGGTTAAATAAAGGGTATATGTAGTAATAGTAAAGATATACAAAGTTCCCCTCTAGGCTGCTTCATTATAACAAAACTCATGGTGAGATTGATTGTTGAAAAGCTGAGCAACTTATTTTCTTTCTGTATTGATGGAAAATTGCTCATGGCAGGTGCTGATTATCTAAAAGAAATAAAGTTACTGGGTCTTACTGGTTTGGGGAAAGCCACGTATACTAGTTTCCTATCGGTGCGTAACAAATAACTCCAGAATCGAGCAGCTGGAAACAGCAGTCAGCGTTTCTGTTGACTGGTTCTGGCTCAGGTCTCATAAGGTGGTAGTCAAGATGTTGGCCCAAGGTTACATTCATCTGAAGGCTTGATGGGGGTTGGAGGATCTGCACTCAAGATGGCTCACTAGCAATTAGTGCTGACATTTGGGAGGCTTTAGTTCCTTACCTTGTGGACCTCTCTACAGGTTGAATGTCCTCATGACAAGGTAGCTGATTTTTCCCAGAGTGACTGATCCAAGAGAGAGCAAGGCAGAGTGCCTCAACGTCTTTTAATACCTTGAGGTAGCATCAGAAGTTACTCTTTCATTTCTGTAATAGCCTCTTGGTTGTACAGGTCAATTCTGATCGAAGTGGGAAGGGACTACACAAGGACATGAATGCAGTGCCAGGAGGTGAGGATAGCTGGGAACCATCTTAGAATTTGGTTATCATAGTCTCCCTTCTGGCTCCCAGTGATTCATCATGTTCCTTCCACATGTGAAATACCCTGTTCTCTTTCTCTTAAGCCATATGCCATTACCATATCAGCTAGAAGTGAAGAACCTCATAATCTAAATTAGATACAGATATATCTGTATTTTCTTTAATACAACTTAAAAACAGTTCCTTTTGATCTGAAGATACGTGAATTAAGTAGACAAGTTATTTATCCCCTACACACCCAACATACAATGGTGAGATAGGCGTAGGATAACTGTTATAGGATAATTCCTTTTCAAAAAGGAAGGAAAGTGGAAGGCACACAGGAAACATTGGTCCAAAGCAGTTCTGAAATTGAGCAGGACACGTGTTGGCAATTGCTTGGTTAGGACTCAAGGCCTGGGAATTGTTCCTCAAGGCTTTTGGCTTTGCCCTTAGTCATCCTTTTTACGTGAAAGGTAGTCTGTGTTTGTAATTGCCTAGTTTTTTCAGCCTGCTTACTGCCTATAGAAATGTAGGTTTTTAAAGATCTCTTTTCTGGGACTTCCCTGGCGGTTCAGCGGTTAAGACTCTGCACTTCCAATGCAGGAGTGCACAGGTTTGATCCCTGGTTGGGGAACTAAGATCACACATACACACACCACGGCCTAAAACATAAAAAATATTAAAGATCTCTTTTCCTTTTTAATTTTTATTATTATTATTTTTTTAGCCATGCTGCATGGCATGTGGAATCTTAGTTCTCAGACCAGGGATCAAACCTGCGCCCTCCTGCATTGGAAGTGCGAGTCTTAACCACTGGACCACCAGGGAAGTCCCAGAGATCTCTTTTCCTTTTGTAATATCTCTGTCACTTTCAGGCCAAGCTGGTAGTGTTTCTGACAATTCAGTTATCTTAAAAACTTTGTGGGTCTCCTGTGAAGCTTACTGGGGGTGGGGGGTTCACTCCATTAGACAAAAGCTATACCCACAGATTTTTTCAAGATAAGTCCTTTCCTACAATTGCTTCTAAGACCACAGAGACAGTACTTTTAAGCTTTTTGGAAGCCTTACCTTCAGCCAAAATGTTCTCTGTGTTACCACCTTAGTTCTTTCTGAGGTCTTAACAAAGGATTTCACAGCTATATTCTCTGCTTTACTTCTTGAAGCTTTTCTTACAGTGCCCTGGATTTGAACTTTGCCAAAGATCCATCTCCTAATTTCAGCATCAGTTATTTTCTGGAGAGGCTGGGAATTTTCAAATCCAGCGATTCCTGGCTTCTTTTTGTTTAAAAGTTCTTCATTAAGCTTGTTTCTTTCCTCTTGTATTTTATTGTAAGCAGTAAGAAGCCAGGTAGTTCCTATAACACAGCCTGAAAATCTCTATAGCTAGATCATCCAGATCATAATAGATACATCTTTTACTTTCCCCATTAATGCAGGCAACAGTGTTATTAAATTTTCTTTCACTACATAACAAGGATTCTTTTTCCTACAATTTTCAGTAGTGTTTTCTTCCCACTTCTTTAAATCTGTACCAGCAGCCCCCTCGAGGACCATTAAACCTCTGCTAACAGTCTCTTCCAATGTTTTTTAGGCTTTCACTAACTCTCCTCAAGGCTCTTTTAGCTTTTACCCATATTTTTATTTTTTTATTAAAAAAAAATATTTATTTATTTATTTTGGCTCTGCCGGATCTTAGTTGCGGCACGTGGGTTCTTTTTAGTTGCGGCATGCGGGATCTTAGTTGTGGCATGTGGACTTCTTAGTTGTGACATGCGGGCTTTTAGTTGCAGCATGCATGTGGGATCTAGTTCACCAACCAGGGATTGAACCCGGGCCCCCTGCATTGGGAGCACGGAGTCTTACCCATTGGACCAGGGAAGTCCCTACCCATATTTTTAGATTTTTGTTATGGTAATACTCTACTTGTGGCACCAAAGTCTGCATTAGTTGTTTGTCATTATATAACAAATTCCACCCAAACTTGGCTTAAAATAGCAGTAAACATTTACTATCTCACACGGTTTCTGTGGATCAGAAATTGAGGCTTAACTGGTTGGTCTTGGTTTGGGGGTCTCTCTTGAGGTTGTACTCAAGATGTCAGCCAGGGCTGTAGTTATCTGAAGGTTTGCTGGGTTCTCGAGGATTCTCTTCCAAGGCAGTTCCTATTCATGGATGGTGAGTTGGCATTGGCTGTTGGAAGAAGGCCTCTGTTCCTCACCACACTGGCTTCTTCATACAACCGAGTCTTCTCATAACATAGTAGGTGGCTTCCCCAAGAGTGAGCTATCCAAGAGAGCAAGGCAGAAGCTGCATGGTCTTTCCTGACCCAGCTTCTGAAGTCACACTCCGTCATCTCTGCAGTGTCCTAATGGGTGCATAGTGAGCCCTGTACAGCGTGGGGGACCCTATAGGGATGTGAATACTGGGAGGCAAGAATCCCTGGGGTCCATGTGGAGCTTGGCTGCGTGTATGTCATTTCTGTCCCTGGCACAGACCAGTCACAGTAGTTGACATTCCACATCTCTTGGCCTCTGTCATGTTAGGTTCTGCTGAAAGTTTGCTCTTGTTTTGCAGATTCTGACAATGTTGCTGTGAGGTGGGGATGTCACCCCGCTTATTAATGATGAGAAAAAGGGTCTAGTTGGGGCTGAGTGTGGCAAGGATGTGACACTGTGTCTCAGTAGGCCTGTGATAGGGCCTGGAGGTCGGGACTGAGGTGTAAGGATACAGAAGTAATGATGCATTTGAGCAGCAGTTTATACTCAGGGATCTGGGCTGATTACATCTCCCTGCTCTGTGCCAGCGTGTCCGGAGCGGTGAATGGAAGGGGTACTCAGGCAAGTCCATCACGGATGTCATCAACATCGGCATCGGCGGCTCTGACCTGGTAAGGAGGGGGCTGCCTTGGGATGGGGGAGGAGGGGTCCCATCCAGGGCCTTGGTTTCTCCAGAGATGGGACCTGGCTGTTCTCACCTCTCGTGGGCCCCGGAATCTTGTTTTCTGATGCTGCGTCTCCCCACAGGGACCCCTCATGGTGACTGAAGCCCTCAAGCCATACTCTTCAGAAGGTCCCCGGGTCTGGTTTGTCTCCAACATCGATGGGACCCACATTGCCAAAACACTGGCCGCCCTGAAGCCTGAGTCCTCCCTGTTCATCATCGCCTCCAAGGTACGGCCCTCAGACCCGGCCTGACTCCCAACCCTGTGTGTGTTGGGGTGCGAGGGGGGGTGGATGCTTTGCCACTGCCCTGGACTCTCCCAGCTGCTCTGAATGAGCCACGCTTTGTGGATCAGGTGGGCACAGCTGCCCTCAGACTCTTCCTTATCTGGTGGCAAAAACAGTTTACCTGATGAAAGCCTGGACTGGTCCGTATGAGCCTTCATCTTAGGCATACCCACTCACTTCAGTGAATGTGCGCTCAGCCTGGGACCGTTCCCATCTTTCTCAGAGATCTGTCTCTAATGTCTGCTCCTTTCTGATCCCAGAGCCATGCCCAGATGATGTAAGCATTTTGTTTTTTGTCATCTATGCCCTGTTTACTCGTATCCATGCACATTAAATATTAAGAATTCCATCTGAGTTCTGAGATACAGCCTAGTCTGGGCTGAAGGGAGCCCCAGGTGTGTCCACAGCCGCTCCTGGAGGATGCTCTGGCCTTTGACCTGTGGTGGGGTGGCGGGGGCGGAGGGTGGGCTCTGGGCAGGTGGAGGTGTAGCTCTTAGGAGCGTTTCCCCTTTCTCTGTCTGTGAAGTCCTGGAATCACAGGATGACGTTGCTACTTCCAGGACCCTGCCCCAGACACAGTCACTGATCGTGGCTTTGTGGACATGTGGGTGGAGTTGATGGGGAGTGGCTCACACCTGCATGCACTGCTCCGTGTGCTAACTGGGCACCCACACGGTCTCCGCTGCTGAGCTCTGGCTCTGGGCCGTACCGACCTTGGCTGGGGACCGACTCTTGTACTCTCTGCCTGCAGACCTTCACCACCCAGGAGACCATCACCAACGCGGAGACAGCAAAGGAGTGGTTTCTCCTGTCGGCCAAGGATGTGAGTGCTGGGTGGGCAGTGGGCAGTGTGCGGGCTGGGAAGGACAGGGTGGGCCTGCCCGTCAGCCTGCGTGGCCACGCTTAGCCCTGTAGCCCTATTTCCCCTGAAGTTGGCAGCAGGAGGCATCCTTTCTGGTTAAGATATTTGGCTTTGGGACTTCCCTGATGGTCCAGTGGGTAAGGCTCTGTGCTCCCAATGCGTGGGGCCCCGGTTCGATCCCTGGTCGGGGAACTAGATCCCGCATGCATGCCGCAACGAAGATCCTGCATGTTGCAACTAAGACCCCGTGCAGCCAAAATAAATAAATATTTAGAAAAAAAAAAAAAAGATATTTGGCTTTGCCAGCCCAGACAAGCCAAATGTGGCAGACGCTGCTCTAACTGCTGAGGGCCGTTTCCTTAAGGCCACTGGCCCTGTGGAATCCTCTCTACCCCTGGCCCCTCCAGCTTTACAGCGGAGACACCCTGGGCCTTGTGCGCCTGTGAGGTAGGCTGGGCTGCCTGGCTTCTGACCCCTCTGTCCTCTCCATCTTGACATGGGGCTCCTCCGACAGCCTCCGAACCGAGGACTGGGAGCAGTGGGTCCCCCCCGGGGCCTTGGTTTCTCCAGAGATGGCAGGGTTGCTGCCCCTGGGGGGCCCCTGGATGGGTGTGGTATAACTTGCCTCATCTCTTGCAGCCTTCCGCAGTCTCGAAGCACTTTGTTGCCCTGTCTACCAACACTGTAAGTGCCCATGAGGGTTCCCATACTACCTCCCTGGGAGGGCCCAGGCCAGGTCAGGGTCATGGCCTTTCCGAATACATCAGCTGAGGTGTGTTTCACAGGTTCAGGGGTCTTGGCTCAGCTGGTGGGGTAGAAGGGTTGGTTGCCTGTGAGGGATGTGAGTTGCAAACCATCCTTACCTTTTCTGCAAGGCAGACAAACCTCTGCTGCTCCAGCAGGGGGCTTGCAGTCAGTGGGATCACATTAACCCCACCCATCTCCCGGGCCTGGCTGATGGCCACAACATTCCACACATGTGACCTCCCCTGGCCTCTGCCACTGGCCTCTCCCCAGATGGGATATGCTGGGTACGGGTGGGGGATGCATCCCATTTCTCACATAAGGACATTAAGCCCCAATGAAGGGATGTGACTTGTCACCCAGTGATTGCATGAGTCAGTGATGCCGGGATTAGAACACGGGACTAGAACGTGGTTACCCACCTGCCAGTTCCTCCTGGCCCCGGCTTGTGCAAGGTGGGGTCAGGGGCGTGTCAGCAGGCAGGACGGGGCTGTGCTGTAGGGGTCGCGAGGAAGACAGACCTGGCTGAGCACTTGCTGTGTGGTGGGCTTTGTGCTGGGCAGTCTGAGCCGGAACCACACCCGGGTCCTCCTGACTCCACTCCTTCCGTGTCACCCCCACCCCCACCCATGCCTGCAGTGCTGACTTGCCTGTGGGGGGAGACAGAAGGACATCTTAAGGCTGGCCAACCACAGTGCCACTGTCCACCTTCTGCGGGTAGAGCTCAGACTGGTCAGTGGGGCGTCTCCTGTGGGGTCTAGGCAAGGGTTGCTAACCCTGTCTGCCCAGGGGATAGAATAGGATCTCTCATTCCCTGAAGGCTTCCTGGGGTGCGGTCACCATCCCAGTATTGGAAGGGCTGGACAGGTGTCCGGGCTGTATGTTTCCTGGCCTGGGAGGTTGCCCCTGCCCGTGCTCAGTTGTTTCCCAGAGGTCCCAGGGGGTCTGGTCCAGGAGATGGTCTTGCAGAACAGTGTGTGGGCCAGGTCCTCAGGGTGGCTGCGCAGCCCCTTTCAGCAGGAGGGGTTTGTAAGCACTGGGCCACGGGTGTGCTGGACGTGAGCTGGCCTGGCATCTGCCTCTGGGGGTGGGTGGCTCCTGGTCCCGCCTGGACTCGCAGGTGGCTGCAGCGCAGCCCCAGTGGTGGCACGACTCTTCATGCCCTGGAGCCGCTAACATGTTCCTGTGCCGCTAACCCAGGCTTCCTTCCTTCTCTTTCCCTTTGCCCTTTTTAGGCCAAAGTGAAGGAGTTTGGGATTGACCCTCAAAACATGTTCGAGTTCTGGGATGTAAGTAAAGGCAACTTCCCCGTGGTGGGTGAATCATGTGTCCTTTGCCAGGTCAAGCCGCAGATGAGGGGCCCATAAGGTCAGGTCGATATTTATTGAGCACCTGCTGCATGCCTGCAGCAGGCAGGAGGCCCTCAGAGAGGCTTGTGGGGCAGGAGCAGCTTCGCTCAGTCAGGATGAGGGCTCCACTCCCACCGAGGGCGGGCTTGCAAGGCCAGGGTGACATTCCCCTGGGCGGGGTAACCGGAGCCACCCCTGTCCCCCTCACTAAGCTGAGGTTGTGAGTTATTCTCAGTGATGACCTTTCTCTGAACTACAGCCGCAACCTGTAAAGACCAAAGGGCAGGGTGAGGCGGGAGGTGTGACTGGGCAGGCCTGGAAAGGAGCTGCAGGGGCAGCTGGAGGGTGGCAGAGAGGAGGTGCCTGGGTGGGGCCCCGCTGGGCAGCTCGCAAAGCCAGCGTTGCTGAGTGGCAGAGCTGCGGGCCACTCTAGTGACAGGCGGTCACGCAGACTCATCTCTGCTAGAGCCACAGCTGGTGCCAAGCAGTGAGCAGGAGCTCTCCTTGCAGCTTGCCTGAGTGCAGCGGTGGTGTGAGAAGGGCTCGGGTCGCAGAATGCGGGGAAGGCTCGGGGGGCAGAGATGCGGTGCAGGGCGTGGCGTGGGTGCCTTGAATGCAGTGGGTGTGGCCCTAACACGTGACTTCGGCAGGTGTACCTAAGAGGGCATCGTCCGGTTGGGGATTTTCCCAGTGGGGCTTTTATACTGGAAGCCAGGCCCTTTTCCAGGCCTTTATACTGGAAGCTCTCTGCTTGGCGGCAGCATCTGAAGATGTAACTTCCTTTGAAAGCTCTAAAGGCCTGGAGTCTGGGAGAGGATTCCGCCCTCACGCCCTAAGGCATCTTTTGTGTGTAATGAGTTAACCTCTTTCTAGAATGGGACTAGTTATGTACCGTCCTTGGAAGAATTGAGAAGAGTCACTCAAATCCTTTTCTGCGTCCTGTGGCTCAGATGAGGAACCCCGCTCGAGAGAGACTGTGCAGCTTCTAACAAATGTTGCATGCCTGTTAAACGAGGGGAGGTACCACCCTCCTCCTCTGCGGGATCTGGAGCCTGAGCAGGTGGTGGTCAGGGACACGTGGGGGCTCCTGCTAGCCAAGGAGCCCAGCGCAGCGGGGCTGTGTCGCAGCCTGGCTCGTCATTGCCTGTAACCACCCAGCCTGCAGAGATGAGTGGGGGTGTGGCTTAGAGACAGACCTGGGTCTCCCAGGTAAGGCCTAGGAATGACAGCTGGGCACAAGAACATGGGGCTGGGGCTGGCTAGTGAGGCCCGAGTGGCCAGGGTGGGCACAGTGGAGGCCTTTGCGGCCAGTCCAGACATAACCTGGAAGGACCTGCCTGGGTCGCTAAGGATGTATATTGGTGAATTGAGAAGGTGACATCTGAGGAGCCAGGGACAGGAAGAGGTGAAATTTCTGGACCCAGGGTCTCAGGTGAGACAGAGGAGTCACAGTAGATACAGGGATGTTGCTCTGGCTCTGAGGTAAGATCTGAAGAGTCCAGTCTGGCGTAGGTACGTGTAAGCGGTGAGGCCTGGTCAGCTGTGGCCAGCCACGGGGCAGCCTTGTGTGTCGGGATCAGGCAGTCAGCACGCATTACCGGAGAGCTAATTTTGGCCGGTGATGTCTGAAGAGGAGCCAGGACAGGTACAGGTGGTATCTGAAGAGGAGGCACCAGGACAGGTAAAGGTACAGGTGAGGTCTGTGAATTCTGGAAGAATTCAGATATTTATTCTATCAAGTGGAGTCTGAGGAGCCAAAATTAGGTACATGTTCTTTTTTTTTTTTTTAATTTATTTTTGGCTGTGTTGGGTCTTCGGTGCTGCACGCGGGCTTTCTCTAGTTGTGGCGAGAGGGAGCTAGTCTTCGTTGCGGTGCGCGGGCTTCTCACTGTGGTGGCTTCTCTTGTTGTGGAGCATGGGCTCTAGGCGCGCGGGCTTCGGTAATTGTGGCACGCGGGCTCAGTAGTTGTGGCGCACGGGCTTAGTTGCTCTGCAGCACGTGGGATCTTCCCGAACCAGGGCTCGAACCCGTGTCCCCTGCATTGGCAGGCGGATTCTTAACCACTGCACCACCAGGGAAGCACGTCGCTAAGGTGCATTGTGAGAGGCTTATGGTAGACAAAGGTCTAGAGACAAATGTCTCTAGAAGTGTCAGCGGCCCAAGTCACTCAGACACTGTTTGGCACCAGTGGGCTCTCGCCAGGCTTCCCTCAGGCTGAGATGAGCAGCCAGGGATCTGTCAGGTCTCTGGGAAGAGTCTGTTCAGGTTAGGTTTGTATAGTGGGGTCTGCCGGCATGGTCTGTAAAGCCACGTCTGCTTGAGGTCTCAGAAGCTGGACAGACAAGGTGTGTATAACTAGGTGTCTTAGGGGAGGCCTGAGGAGCCAAGATCAGGCACATCTGGACAGAAGTGTGTTGGTCAGGTAAGGACACGAAAACCAAAGGTAGGCAGAGACACAGCTGAGTCTGACAGGTGGGACTAGAAATCCACCATCGGGTCCGGGTCAGAACTGTGTCCTCAGGTGTTGTCCAAGCAGTTCTGGTGATGCTCAGGGCGATGGTCCTGGAGATGGTCCTGCGTCCCCTGGGAAAGGACTGAAAAGCTGGAGTCGGGCAAAGAGATGGAGCGCTGCTTCCATCCATCTGGAAGGTTCATGAATTCTGCGTCTGTCTCAGGTACACAGAGCAGGTCTGTCAGGTAAGGTTTGAGGAGTTGAGGTGAGATACAGGTTTGTACTTTTGGTTCTTGAACAGGTGAGGTCTGAGCTGCTGAGGTCAGTCCCTGGTTTGTATTCCAGATTTGAGGAGCTGAGGTTCAGCACTGGTAGATAGAACTGAGTTTCTCAGGTAAAATCTGTAAAGCCAAAGGTAAGCCAGAAGTAGGTTGAAAAGCCATGTTTAGGTTCATTAAACTCTGTCCCACAGTTGAGGTCAGGCACAGGTAGGTAGAACAGATCTGTCAGGTGAGCCCTGAGGAGCCAAGGTTGGGTTCATCTAGAAAGACCTGGATCTCTTAGATGATCTCTGAGAATATGAAGTGAAGACAGGTGGATAGAGGTAGGTGTCTCAGGTGAGATCTTGGGAGCTGGGACTGGGCACAGGTGAGTAGATCTGCATCTCCCAGGTAAGGTCAGGATAGGTAGGTAGAACTGCATCTCTGCCTGTCTGGTAGAGATGTCTTACGAAGTTGTAGAGCTGTGGCCAGGCACAGGTATGTGGAATTGAGTTTCTCAGGTAAGGTCTGTGGAGTTTGCATCTGGTACAGGTTTTATCCTTGGGTCTGTCAGGGTGAGTTAAGCACAGGTGGGTAGAGCACGGTCTGTCAGGTAAAGTCTGTGGAGCAAGTTCAGGAAACTGGGTCTGTCCAGTGAAATCTCAGAAGTCACAGCCAAGTCCAGGTAAGAAGAACCAAATGTCTTAGATGACGTTTGGCGAGCTGAGATGAGGTACATGTAAGCAGAGCTAGCCTGCCGGGGCAGTCTCAGGAGCCAGGAACAAGCACAGGTAGGCAGAGGTGGCTCACCATGTGCAGTTTGAGGATCCAAGGTCGTGCACAGGTAGGCAGAGCTGGCCGTCCAGCTGCAGTCTCAGAAGCCAGGCTCAGTCACAGGTAGAACTGACTTGCCACATGTGGTCTTAGGTAAGCAGAGCTGGTCCACCAGGTACAGTGTAAGGTGCCAGGTTGGTAGAATTGGTCTTCTGGGTATCGTCTGAGGAGCCAGGGTCAAGCACAGGTAAGCAGAGCTGGTCTGCTAGATATGGTCTGAGGAGCCAGGGTCATGTACAGGTGGGTAGAGCTGGTCCGCTAGGTACAGCACGAGGAGCCAGGGTCATGTACAGGTAGGCAGAATTGGTCCGTTGGGGATGGTCTGAGGATCCAGAGTCAAACACAGGTGGGCAGAGCTCGTCCACTAGGTATGGTCTGAGGACCCAGGGTCAAGTACACGTAGGTAGAGCTGGCCCACTAGGTGCAATCTCAGGACCCAGGGTCATGTACAGGTAGGCAGAGCTGGTCCGCTAGGTATGGTCTGAGGAGCCAGGGTCATGTACAGGTGGGTAGAGCTGGTCCGCTAGGTATGGTCTGAGGATCCAGTGTCAAGCACAGGTAGGCAGAGCTGGTCTGTCAGGTATGGTCTGAGGGTCCAGAGTTGTGTACAGGTAGGCAGAGCTGGTCCACTAGGTCTAGTCTGAGGAGCCAGGGTCATGTACAGGTAGGCAGAACTGGTCTTTCAGGTATGGTCTGAGGGTCCAGAGTTGTGTACAGGTAGGAAGAGCTGGTCTACTAGCTATGGTCCGAGGATCCAGGGTCAAGCACAGGTAGGCAGAGTGGGTCCACTAAGTATGTTTTAAGGATCCAGGGTCATGTACAGGTAGGCAGAGCTGTTTGGCTAGGTATGGTCTGAGGATCCAGGGTCAAGCACAGGTAGGCAGAGCTATTCTGCTAGTTAGGTTCTAAGGATCCTGGGTCATGTACAGGTAAGCAGAGCTGGCTGGGTAGGTATGGTCTGAGGACACAGGGTCACATACAGGTAGATAGAGCTGGTCTCTTAGGTACAGCATAAGAAGCCAGGGTCATGTACAGGTAGGCAGAGCTGGTCCGCTAGGTATGGTCTGAGGACCCAGAGTCAAGCACAGGGAGGCAGAGCTCGTCCACTAGTTATGGTCAGAGGAGACAGAGTCATGCACAGGTAAGCAGAGCTGGTCCACCAGGTACAGTCTCAGGACCCAGGGTCAAGTACAGGTAGGCAGAGCTGGTCCATAAGGTATGGTCTGGAATCTGGAGTCAAATACAGGTAGGCAGAGCTGTCTGACTAGGTATGGTCCAGGGATCCAGGTTCAAGCACAGGTAGGCAGAGCTGGTCCACTAGGTGTGGTCCGAGGACCCAGGGTCAAGCACAGGTAGGCAGAGCTGGTCCACCAGGTATGGTCTGAGGATCCAAGGTCAAGCACAGCTAGGCAGAGCTGGTCCGCTAGGTATGGTCCAAGACTCCAGGGTCATGTACAGGTAGGCAGAGCTGTCTGACGAGGTATGGTCTGAGGATCCAGGGTCAAGTACAGGTAGGCAGAGCTGTTTGGCTAGGTGTGGTCCAGGGATCCAGGTTCAAGCACAGGTAGGCAGAGTTGGTCCACTAGGTATGGTCTGAGGATCCAGGGTCATGTACAGGTAGGCAGAGTGGGTCCACTAAGTATGGTCTGAGGATCCAGGGTCATGTACAGGTAGGCAGAGTTGGTCCACTAAGTATGGTCTGAAGATCCAGGGTCGTGTACAGGTAGGCAGAGTTGGTCTGCCAGGTATGGACTGAGGGTCCAGGGTCATGTACGGGTAGGCAGAGCTGTCCACTAGGTATGGTCGGAGGAATCAGAGTCATGTACAAGTAGGCAGAGCTGGCCCAGCAAATGTGGTCTGAGCAGCCTGGGTCAGAGGCAGGTAGGCAAAGCCTGTCTGCCAGGTATAGTCTTGAGGAGACCTAAGGAGTTACGGTTGAACACAGGTAGGTAGACTTAGCTCTTTCAGGTGTTGGATTCAGGCAAAGGTATGTACCCTTGGTCTTTTGGTGATGCCTGAAAGACCAGGGTTAAGCCTGGGTTGGTAGAGCGGCCTCAATTCAGGCCCACAGCACTGGGGTCTTCTGCAGGTAGGCGGGACTCTGCGGGGCTCATAGCGGATACGCAGCCTCTAAGTTAGACATGAGTAGGTGGATGTGGCTCCTCGCAAGCAAGGACTTTGGGGCCAGCTGTATGTATGCTTGGGTCTCGCAGGTGACATGCTTGGAGCATGAGGTACACTGACCCAGGTCCTAGGAGTTAGGTCTGGGGTTAATCCCAAGTAGGTAGAAGCACATCTCTCGGTGGGGTCTGCTGAGCACAGATACGCAGAGATGTTTGCATCTGATGAGGCTGGAGGCTCCTTACTGAGGTGTTGGTGCCCAGGCCAAGCAGGGGTTGATAGTGTTGGATCTGTGTGTGAGATGTGGAAAGCCGAGTGAGACACAGGCGGTAGACCTGGCTGTCTCACGTTAGGCCTGGGAGCCGAGATCAGGCCCGTGGAGAGAGAGCTGGACCCCTTGGGAAGGCGTGAGGAGTCTGAGTGTTGGGTTCAGGGAGGGGGGCCTGGGTCTGTCAGTTGAGATGTGAGGGGTCAAGGTTAGGCACAGACAGGTATGTGAAGCCCGGGTGATTAGCTGAGCTGTCTGGAGCCTGCCTCTGACAGGCGTATAACCCTGTGGTCTGAGGTACTGGAGTTGAACACAAGTAGGTAGAGTTGACCTCCCAGGTGAAGCCATTGCATGCATACCCAGGGCTGCTATGTGGACCTGGCTTTGTCCGTGAGTCCGTGGATCAGGGTCACATGGACAGAGGTATAAACACGATCTTAGGTGGGTTTTTGTCCCCCGGTTCAGGTACAAATTGGCATCCCCGGGCTTGTTAGATGAAACGAATGGGGCAGGATCTAGCCTAGAAATACGTAATTGGTATGACGGGTAAGGCCTGAGAAGGTGGGTCAGACACAGGTGGGACCCTCAGTGGTAGGCTCAGGCACGGTCAGGTGGGTAGAGTGGACTCTCATCGAGGGAAAGGCAGAGTCATCGTAGGTATGTGTACCTGGGTCTACCTGGGGAGGTGTGCGGAGCCCTTGGGTTCAGGTAGGAGAGGTAGAACGAGCTGAGCCATGTCAGCCGGCTGTTCTTAGCACCCTGGTCAGGTGTGATGGGCAGAGCTCAGGGTGTTGCAGAGGCCTGAGGATCTGTAACCAGTCCAAGGTGTGGTCTGTCACTTTGGGATCTAGCTGGCAGGGTCTGAATTAATCAAGTGGGGAAAGAGATTGGATTATACCTGGTTGGAGAAGGTGAGGTCTGAGGCTCTGGGGCAGGTGAGGCACAGAACATGGAACTGACTGCAGAGCTACATCTCTAAGGCGTGGTGTGAGACCCACTGCAGGTGAAGGTGAGGTCTAAGGACCTGTGTCCACAGCTTGAGGTCTCAGAGGCTCAAATCGGACACTAGCTTTGCTGGGCCCTCCCAAAACAAAAGTGAAGTCTGAGAACCTGACCTCAGTCAAGGTCAGCAGCCTGGAATCTGTTGGTCTGAGTGCTGGCTGTCTGCTCAGGCCAGTTTCTGGATTTGAGTCTATTGGGTGAGATCTGAGAGCCAGTGTCAGGCATGGTGTGGTCTGTGGGACTGTGACAGTCAGGTAAGGTTCCGCCAAACCCAGACCCTTTCTAGGTAAAGAGCCCCATCATTCATCTTATTATCCAAGCCAGAAACATCTGGGCCACATTTGATTCTGTCATTCTTCCAATTCATCCTTTTTTTTTTTTTTTTCCAATTCATCCTTTTTAATTGAACCTCCTGAATCAGTGGTCTGCATCCCTGCCGCCCCCATTCAGGGTAGCATCATTCTGTGGACGACCACTGGGGCTCCTAGATGGTTTCCTGCTTCCATTCGCTCCTCACCCACAGACTTCTTGGTTCTCCAGCCTTGCCTCTCAGCTTCTACCCTCCAGTTCTCACTCCTTCCTTCATCTTCTAGGTTGTGCTACACTTCTTCCTGCCCAGCCTGTCTCGTCAGGCTTTCAGGATAGAATTAAGCCTTAATGCCCCAAGGCATCCATTGGATGTAATGAATTAGCATCTCTCTTTTGCCTTTAGAAGGGTGCTGGCCTTGGACCAACCTTGGTAGTACTGAGAAATTGAGTCACTCAAAGCATTTTCCGTGGGGCTTAATTCTCTCACTGTTGAGAAAGGCTGCTCTTGCTGCAGGACCTTTGCATATGCTGTTCTGGCTGCTGGAATCCTTCTCCTCCCTCTGTGCTTCCCTGGGTAACACTTACTCATTCTTCACATCCAGGCTCAAGCACCCTCAGAGTCCTTTTATTCTTGGTTTCCTTTCTCCCAAGCACTTTATCTCATCTTCACATTTATTGGCATGATTGTTTCATTTATATCTTTCCCCCCCGTGGATTGTTTGTATTGCCTATGCTAGGAACATGGTAGGTGTTCCATAAACAGTTGTTAGGAAGACGTGACTGGAGATCTGAGGATTCTGAAGGTAAAGTGGAGTCTGCAGTGTGGCACGAGAAGGCACAGTGTGAATGGTAGACCTCAGTGTGTCTTGGGCTGAGGCTGAAGGTCAGTCAAGCCTAGGTATGAGCCACTGGGCCTGTCAGTGTCCCAGGAGGCAGGGCTAGGTACAGCTAGGAGGTGCTGGGTCTGTCAGTACAGCCTGAGGAATCGGGAATGGGCACAGGTATGAGGCACTGGATCTCTCATTGTCAGAAGTGGCAAGGCCAGGCCCAGGTATGAGACACTGGGTTTATCAGTATCTGAGGAGCAGGGGCCAAGGCCAGGTAGGAGGTGCTGGGTCTTTCATTGTTCAAGGAAGTATGCGTGGGCACAGGTATGAGGCGCTGGGTCTCTTAGTGTTTCAAGAGGCTGGACACAGGTACGAGTCATTGGGTCTGTCGGTGTCCTTGGAGGCACAACCAGACACAGGTATGGGATTCTGACTTGTCAGTGTCCAAGGAGGTGGGCTAGGCGCTGGGTCTGTTGGTGCCTGGGGAGGCCGGACCTGGCACAGGTATGAGGCGCCGGGTCTGTCGGTGTCTGAGGTGGTGGGGTCAGCCACGGTAAGATCTTTGGTTGAGTCTCGTGGCTCTGGTCAGTCCCTCGTGTAGTCTCTGCCCTGTTGGTCGGCCCAGCAGTTGCCGGCGCCTGGCCTGCTGTCTTGCTTCCCAGAGGTGGGTTGGCCCCAGGGCCGCAGAGCTTCACCTGTAGCAGAGCATGGTTCTCAGGGGGCAAGTTTCGTGGCAGGAGGGAGGGGGGCGGGGTGTGCCAGCCCTTCCTCAGCGCCTTTTCCTGTCTCTCCTAGTGGGTGGGAGGCCGCTACTCGCTGTGGTCAGCCATCGGACTCTCCATTGCCCTGCACGTGGGTGAGTGTGCATGTTTGTGTTTCTGTCTCGGGAGACCGTGTTGCCGTCTGAAGTCGGGCTGGGGGCTCGTGTCCCTGAATACCTTCCCGTTCCCACAGGCCGCGGGCCTCTCTGCCCTTGGCTGGAACATTTCTTTCAGGTCAGGTGGGAAGGGCCGAGTTTCCTTGCGGGTTTGCAGGTTGGCCTTTCTCCCCACCCCTCACAACTGCGGTCCTGCTCGCTCCTCCACGCCAGGTGGCCCTAGAGCTGCCTCTGTGCTCAGGGCTGACTCTGATTAGAGGGGCTTTCTACAGGCCCAAGTCCTCCCAGATCCTGTTTCTTCTGGCTCCCCCTCCAGCCTTTCCCCGGTTCCAGAAGAAGCTGTGTCCGCGTCCAGGAGGCCTAGGGCATGACCATTTCTGTTGACGCTGCTTTTGTGTTGCAGGATTTGATAACTTCGAGCAGCTGCTCTCAGGGGCTCACTGGATGGTAAGTGCTGAGGCGTGTGTTCTCTGCCAGACGCTGGCCAGAAGCTTGTGGTTGGTCCAGCTCCCTCCCCCTCGCCCTCACTCCTTCCCTCCTGGGAAGATGCTCAGCCCCCGCCCACCCCGTTCTCATTTCAGGACCAGCACTTCCGCACGACGCCCCTGGAGAAGAATGCCCCCGTCCTGCTGGCCCTGCTGGGCGTGTGGTACATCAACTGCTTTGGGTGTGAGACGCATGCCATGCTGCCCTACGACCAGTACCTGCACCGCTTTGCTGCCTACTTCCAGCAGGTACCAGCTGCCAGGCCATGCCTTGGGTTGGGGGGCCCATGAGCCTGGGTGCCCAGGTTCCTGCTCCTCCAGCGGCCTTTTCCTCCATTACCCTTGGGCATGTCCAAGGCCCCCCTGTGCTCCCCAGCTCATGGAGAATCTTTGTAACCAGGATCTGTGTCAGTTGAGTTTGGCTACCGTGGAGGGGCATGAGTGGCTATCATGGTGCCCTGGCCAGTCAGGCTCTGGCTTGGCTCAGGGCACGTGCCTCAGCCAGGTCACTTCTTTCTTGGACATCACCCGACAGGGTGGGCCACAGCCTGGGACCCCCATGGTTTGCACTGCCTTTGTCCCTCCAGAAAAGCAAGTTTACACCCAGTCTGTGGTGCCTCTTTGGGCTACTCACAGCCCTCTGCCCCTGGAATCTCCACAGCCCCCCTGGAGCAGCCCCTCTCCCAGTGGATCCTGTGACTGGAGGAGGGGCTGAGGCTCCCCAAGGCCCAGAGTCTAGTTGGGGTGATGGCCCTCAAAGGCTATACAGTCTGGATTCCAGCCTGCCTCTCCATTAAGAAATCAGTTGAAGATTTTGTGACCCGTTTCTGCTCTTAGGGAGGTCCTCCCTGGACCTCCGTATACACCTTCTGCTGGTCATGGGTCCTTCAGAGCAGTCGAAGCCAAAAAGCTTGTGAGCTGTGCCCTCCCAGATGAGGGGACATAAAAGAATCACGCCTGCCCGTATCTCACATAGCCAGGGCAGGGCAGGCGTGCCTGGTGCATCCCAGGCTGGTTTTGGGCATGCGCATGAAGGAGAAAGACTTGCAGATCGATGACTGGGTTTCTGGCCCCATTCCAGGGTGACATGGAGTCCAATGGGAAGTACATCACCAAGTCCGGCACCCGTGTGGACCACCAGACGGGCCCCATTGTGTGGGGGGAGCCAGGGACCAATGGCCAGCACGCCTTCTACCAGCTCATCCACCAAGGTAGGGCCCATCTGGCCTGGGCAGGAGTGCAGCTGGGGACGGGGAGGGCACGCCAGGAAAGACTCCTCCATGAGGTCAGCCTTAGCCTGTAGGCCACATGGGTGGATCCCATGGGTGGGGATAGGCGCCTGGGTGACCACAGTGCCCTTCGCAGGTACCAAGATGATACCCTGTGACTTCCTCATCCCTGTTCAGACGCAGCACCCGATAAGGAAGGGTTTGCATCACAAGGTAAAAACCCTCTTCATGCTGTCTTAGGCGCACATGACACCTAGACCTCTTGAGACTGATGCATTAGTCAGCAGGACTAGTTTTCTGTTTCTGCCACCACAAACTTAGTGGCTTAAAGACAACACCCATTTATTATCGTGGTTTCTGTGGGTCCCAAGCCCATCATGGTCTGCTGGGTCTCTGCTCAGGTTCTCACAGGCTGAAGTCAAGGTGTCGGCAGGACCGTGTTCCCTTCCGGAGACTCTGGGGGGAAATCCTTTTCCTCATTCATTCAGATTGTTGGCAGAATCCATTTCTATATGGTTGTAGGACCAAGACCTGGCTGCTTTGCTGGCAGCTGGGGGTCGTTCTCAGCTTCTAGAAACCCCCTTGACTCGGTCTCAGAACCAGCAAGGCTGGGTTGAACCCATCTGAAGCTTCGATTCTCTCCTGCATCTTCTTCTGTTGCATCTTTGTGGCTGACTCACTTGCCGTCCTCTTCTGTGATTTTTAAGGGCTATGTGATTACATTGGGCCCACCTGGATAATTTCCCTATCTTAAGGTCTGTAACCTTAGCTCTGTCTGCAGAATCCCTCTGTGCCATGCGATATAATACACACAGGCGTTAACAGCAGGGGGGCAAAGGTCAGGGAGCCAAGATCTTGCCTACCACAGCAGCAAAGGGGAAAAGCACCCAACTCCTGACCTGACAGAGTCCTTGAAGGGGACCGATCCTGCCTTTTCTTGGGTGTGCAGAGTAGCATGGGTTACTGTGGGCACAAGCTTTGGACGCGGGAGTCCTGGGTTTGAATTCTAATTCTTCCACTCTGTCCTTCTGGGATTCAGTGCTGCTGACTTGAGGAAACTGAGGCTCAACTAGAAAAGAGATGATGCCTCTCCCCCCTCAGGATCTTAAAAAATAGATGTTGGTAAAGTTCTTAACAGGGCCCTCGGCAAGTAGTACATAGTCCTCGAAGGGTAGTTATCATCGTTACCTACTTTCCAGTGTCAGCAGATGTGCTCTGGTGCCCCCCTTGCTCCAAGTAAGCTCCAGAGTCGGGGCAGGCAGCCTGACCCCGACCGCCGAGACTAACCCTGGCTGGGCAGTGCCAGGCAGTCTTGTCCATCTGCCTGAAGCTCAGACAGTGCTTCAAAATGGTACTCGATGTCTCTCTCGTCAGATCCTCCTGGCCAACTTCTTGGCCCAGACTGAGGCCCTGATGCGGGGGAAGTCAACAGAGGAGGCCCGGAAGGAGCTACAGGCCGCAGGGAAGAGTCCAGAGGACTCTGAGAAGCTGTTGCCCCACAAGGTCAGCCCTTCTCCTGAAGTGGGCTTTGGGTGGCATCCTGGAATTGGAAGGATAAAGTTGTGTGGCCAGGGCAGGGGCTCGTGGAGTGCCTTGCCTGCCTTGCACAGTAGGAGGGGCTGTCCTCACAGAGCTGCCCATCCCAGCCTCTGGCGCAGCGTGTGCTTCCCTTATGAGGAGTTAGGAATCACGACTAACTGGGGGACATTTCTGGGTGTTTTCTGAAGGTCTTTGAAGGAAATCGCCCAACCAACTCGATTGTGTTCACTAAACTCACGCCGTTCATTCTTGGAGCCTTGATTGGTAAGTGAGTGGGGAAGTCCCAGCTTCGGGTAGGTCGGACTGGGCTGGTAGAGCCCTAACGTGCTCCCTCCACAGCCATGTACGAGCACAAGATCTTCGTTCAGGGCATCATCTGGGACATCAACAGCTTTGACCAGTGGGGGTGAGTTGCTGGCTCAAGGGGAGGGTGGGGAATGCCTGTGAGCTGGCTGGTGGATTTCACTAGCAATGTTGGAAGCTTCCTCATACCATTCTTTCTCCTCGCCCTGGCAGAGTGGAGCTGGGAAAGCAGCTGGCTAAGAAAATTGAACCTGAGCTTGATGGCAGCAGCCCAGTGACTTCTCACGATTCTTCCACCAATGGGCTGATCAACTTCATCAAGCAGGAGCGTGAGGCTAGAAGCCAATAAACTCGTGCCCGGCAGTAGTCCCCGTTGTGACTGGTCCTTCTTGTCCCTCCTGCCCAGAGTCTGCACCGCATGGTCCTGCCCAGAGCACCCTCTGGTTTCGGGCTTGGACCACAAGCCCTTTGGCGGAAGCTGGTCTGGAATTGCCAGCCTCACCCTCTCCATGTCCAGGCCCCCTCTGTCTTACAGTTGGCTGAAGTGTTTCAGTGCAGCTGATTTTTCTGACCTGTGTTCATTGTTCATATACCAGGTAGAAAATAAAGATGCCACAAAGGAGACTGTAGGCTGAGACTCTTCTCTGTCCTGAGATGGGGCTCTCTGCAGGAGTTAGGGTGCCCAGTAGGAGGAGTGTTTGCCTTGTGTGAGGCTTTGCTGTAATTGGTGAGCAGATCCAGAATGGAGGACGGTCCCTTGAGAAGAGAGTGGGTGGAGTGGGGCATAATCCAAGTCACGAGGGCAACGTGGCCTCTGTAATCGAATCTTTTCTACATCTTCTTACACTCCTCACCCCTGTGGCTTTGGAGTGACTGTATACTTCTGTTCACTGGATAGTGGTTTTTGGGTGTGTGTGGTACGCGGGCCTCTCACTGTTGTGGCCTCTCCCGTTGCGGAGCACAGGCTCCGGACGCGCAGCCTCAGCGGCCATGGCTCACGGGCCCAGCCGCTCGGCGGCATGTGGGATCTTCCCGGACCGGGGCACGAACCCGTGTCCCCTGCATCGGCAGGCGGACTCTCAACCACTGCGCCACCAGGGAAGCCCCACTGGATAGTTTTTAAAACCATATTGAGATTTTGTCTGTTTTGGGTGAATTCCTGGCCCAGATCAAGGGTGACCACTAACTCCTGGCCAAATGCTCGGGTAATTCTTTCCTTTTATAAGATAGACAGTTGAAAAAAAGGATTTTTGAAGAAACTGTCCTTTTATCTTCTATTTAAGGTACTTCTATTCAAGATACTAAATAATATTTCTGGCCAATTTAGCAGAAAAGGAATTTTATTTAAAGAGTTGATGGGCAGAATCGATGGGCAGACTAGAGGCTGAGCTTTCCAGACCTACGCCCTAGACCATGACGGAATGATCTGGACTGGGAAACTGCTGCCCCTTTCACAAAGCCCTGCTGCCCTCAACCCTGTCTGTCATCAGGCGGCCTTCACCCCATCTTCTCCTGGGCTGCCTGCATTTGAGTTGTCCTCTAGCTTGGTCACATGCCTTCCTCAAAACAGGGAAAAGTCAGGACTTGTATTTTTGTTGTTGTTGTTGTTGTTGTTTGCGGTACGCGGGCCTCTCACCGCTGTGGCCTCTCCCGTTGCGGAGCACAGGCTCCGGACGCGCACGCTCAGCGGCCATGGCTCACGGGCCCAGCCGCTCCGCGGCATGTGGGATCTTCCCGGACCGGGGCACGAACCCGTGTCCCCTGCATCGGCAGGCGGACTCTCAACCACTGTGCCACCAGGGAAGCCCAGGACTTGTATTTTTTATTCCTATAAAGAGAAGACAAACTGCACCCATGAATGCTCAAAGAAAGGAATACCCTGACTGTAGAAAGTGACCATACAGGTACAAACGTCCACTTAAAATAAATAATAGAAATTGTCAGCACTTCTCATCTTCCTATTGGTGAAGTGGAAATTGTTTATTTTTTAATTCCAAAAGTGAATGCCCACTTCTCTCCCACTTTTGTAGAGGTGATAGAAAGATGTTCTTCAACAGTCAAGCTCTGTTGAAGCCCCTGCTGACTCTCCTCCTTTCTTATTTTTTTTGCGGGAGGGGGCGCCTCACGGCATATGGGATCTCAGTTCCCCGACCAGGAATCAAACCTGTGCCCGCTTCAGTGGAAGCATGGAGTCCTAACCACTGGACCGCCAGGGAATTCCCCCACCTCCTTTCTTAATATAGCTGACGAAAAGTGAGCTATATTCCCATCAGAGGCACTTCCTCTATTACAAAAGAGCAAGCACACAAGTCTGTAGAGAGGAAACTTCTAGGTGGCAGACCCTCTCAGGCTAGCTTGTCTTCACATGAATGATCTTTTAGCAGTGGGCCCACTGAGTTCCTCTTGGCCAGCTGCCAAGTCTCATGTCTTCCCTTAGGCGGGAGCACCTGGCATATATATGTCAGTCGGCCATGTGTCCCTTGGCCCTGACTTGTTCTGCTCATCACTGCCACTGTCATCACTTACAGCTTCCACTTATCCTGTGGCTGCCAGTTGTTGCAAGTCTTGAGCAGTACATTAGAGTTCTGCAGAGGAACAGAACCAATAGGATATATCTATGTATCTCTATACAGATATATGAGGAGATTTATTATGGGAGCTGGCACACATCATTATGGAGGCTGAGAAATCCCACGATATGCTGTCTGCAAGCTGGAGACTGAGGAAAGCCAGGGCCATAATTCAGTTTGAGTCTGAAGGCCTGAAAACTAAGAGGCCACTGGTGGGAGGCCCAGAGTCTAAAGGCTTGAGAGCCAGGAGCTCTGATGTCCAAGGGCAGGAGAAGATGGATGTCCCAGCTCAAGAAGAGAAAGAATTCACCCTTTCTCCACCTTTTTGTTCTCTTCAAGCTCTCATCAGATTGGATGATGCCCACCCACATTGTTGAGGGCAGATTTTTACTCAGTTTACTGATTCAAATGCTATTCTCTTCTGAAGCACCCTCACAGATAATCCTAGAAAAAATGTTTTACCAGCTGTCTGGGCATCCCTTAGCCCGGTTAAGTTGACACGTAAAATTAACCATCACAAGCAGCCCTTCAGGTGAGACTGAAGCAGCTTTCAACATCTTCATTCTGTACTTCCTCAAATACAAACTGTATCACAATTTGATGATTTGTGTGAGTTTGTCAGGAGGTCCAAACCCTACGAAATCCTGAATTAAGTCAGACACTTCAAGTCTCACACATGCAAGCACTCCTTACGTTGTTCCAAGGACTCCACGATAATGTCAGTGTCAAATTTGTTGTTAAATTGCTTCTGAAATTCCAGAATGGGGCAGCAGTTAACATCTTGAACATTCCTCTCAAGTAATAAGGCTTCATGCTGCCATCACACTTTGATCAAGAGGCTGTAATAGGTTATATTAGGATGTAAACAGATGACACGTTGGAGAGAGCTCAGTAACTGTTGGAGGAAATCTTGCTGTGTTAGCAAGAATAAGATTTGTTTTTTTTTAATTTTTGGCTGCACCACGGGGCATACAGGATTTTATTAGTTCCCTAACCAGGGATCATACCGGTGCCCCCTACAGTGGAAGCGTGGCGTCTTAACCACTGGACCGCCAGGGAAGTCCCCAAGAAGAATTTTGAAGTTTGTTTCTTGCAATAATTTAGAAATGTATCCTGGGAAACATTAGCTAAAATAACAAGTATCTACCAAGTCATCCAGCCTCTTTGGCTAGACCTGAAGTGAACAGCAAGACTGGACTTCACAGCACCTTTAAAGCCATCAGATTGGCAGTGATAAACCAGAAGTAAACTGGTTTCACCTCCAGGTCCTCGCTGGGGCTGGAGCCAAACATCAGGAGGCACCTGTGTCCTCTTTCTTTTTTTTTTTTTAACTATTTATTTATTTATTTTGGCTGTGCCAGGTCTTAGTTGCTGCATGCAGGATCTTCATTGTGGCATGTGGGCTTCTTAGTTGCGGCATTCAGACTTCTTAGTTGTGGCATGCGAACTCTTTAGTTGCAGCATGCATGTGGGATCTATTTCCCCCACCAGGGATTGAACCCAGGCCTCCTGCACTGGAAGCACAGAGTCTTACCTACTGGAACACAGGGGAAGTCACTTTCTTTTTCTTTTTTTTTCTCTTTTTTTTTTTACATACCATGGTATGAAGCCTGAAATAGTGCTTCTGCAACATGCTCTTTTAAGTCCGGTTTATTGAGGTATAATTTACATATAGTAAAATTCATCTTCCTTTGGTGTACAGTTCTGAGTTTTGACAAATGTATACAGTCATGTAACAAGCACAAGTGAGATATACAGCATTTTCATCACTCCAACAAGTTCCTGGCACCTTTTGTGGTCAACCTCTGCCCCCTAAACCCCTAAACCCAAACCCTGGCAACCATCCATTTGATTACAAAAAGTTCACCTTTTCCAGAATGTGGCCTTTTGTGTCTGGCTTCTTTCACTTAGCACGATGTTTTTGAAATTCACCTATGTGTGCCACAGGCATTTAAAAAACTTTATTACTGAAAATTTCGAACATATAAAAGTCAAATAGCATAGAGACCACCCTGTGCCTGACACCAAATTTGAACAATTATCAACCCAGGGCCCATTTAATTTCATCTACAGTCCCGCCCATCATGTAGCAAATCCCAGATATATCATTTCATCTATAGGCATTTCGATGTGTCTTCTCTAAAAATTTAGGGCTTTCTTGGGGGGGAAGGGATAAACTGGGAGACTGGGATTGACATATACACACTGCTATATATAAAATAGATAACTAATAAGAACCTACTGTACAGCACAGGGAACTCTACTCAATAGTGGCCTATATGGGAAAAGCATCTTAAAAAAAAAAAAGAGTGGCTATATGTATATGTATAACTGACTCACTTTGCTGTACACCTGAAACTAACAACATTGTAAGTCAACTATACTCCAATAAAAATCTAAAAAGTAATTTAGAAAATAAATAAATAAAAATTTAGGACTTCGTGTTTTTGTTTTTTGGGGGAGGGGCTTGTTAACGACAGTACTATTATCCAACTTATTTTATTTAATTTATTTATTTTTCACGCACCGAATGGCATGCGGGATCTTAGTTCCCCCATCCGGGATCCAATCCGCGCCCCCTGCAGTGGACGCGCGTAGCCCTAACCGTTGGACCGCCAGAGATGTCCCATATCCCACTTATTTTAGATAAAACTTTTTGGTAAGACTAGTTCACGGTAGAGGGTGCCAACTTCCTTTAGCAGCGCGCACTACGAGCCAAAAAGCCTTGCCGCTCCGGGATCTTCCCCGGGTTCCAAACTGTATCCCCGGAAGCGGTCTGAAGGGGGCGGGGCCGTCTCTCAGGCGTAGGCAGTGCGCGTGCACAGAGAGGCGCACCCTCTCGGCTGCCGTAGTTCGCCTCTTCGCTTGGGCGCCTCGTCGTCATGGCGGCCGTTCGGAAGCCGGTGCTGCTCGGGCTTCGCGATACTGCGGTGCACTGCTGCCCCACGGGGCTGGGCGCCTGGACCACGAGCAAGCTGGGCGGCATTCCGGTGAGGTGGGGCGTCGGAGCCGGGGTCGGCGGGTGCTGGTGAGGGCTACGGGGTGAGGGAGTGGGCGAGGTCTCGGGTAAGAGTCAGGGTCTGAGTGCCTCCCTTGCCCTCAGGACGCCCTGCCCGCCGTGGCAGCGCCGAGGCCAGTGTGTGAACTTTGCAGGCAGCCGCTTGTCCTGGTCGTGCAGGTGTACTGCCCGCTGGAAGGCTCCCCCTTTCATCGGCTCCTGCACGTGTTCGCTTGCCCCCGCCCGGGGTGCGCTAGCGGCAGGGCGCGCAGGTAGGCGGGAGCGGGGGTGGGGGGCCAGCCCCCGGCGCACCCGGAGGGGACTGGTCAGTCGGCTGGCAGTCGGCTATGGACCCTTCACCGCAGTTTTTGTTTACTATGAAGTTGGAAGGTGTTCCGCTCCCAGTGCCTGCAAACGCGAGAGAAAGAGACGCAGGACGCTCAGGTAAAGCGCTTGTGACTATCATATTATGATCTGCTGTCATTTGAGGGTATTTTCCAGAATTTCGTTTAAGACAAACTTTAAGCCATATTCTTTGAAGTACTTTGGAATGGTTTCAGCCTTTTTTATGTTTAGTTTTTATTACTTTTTCTTATTAGTCATCCATTTTATACCCATCAGTGTATACATGTCAATCCCAATCTCCCAATTCATCACACCACAGTTTGCTTTTTTTTTGAACCGTAAAATGGTACTTCCTTAACGTCTTGTTAGTTGTTTTAATTATGCACTGGAGATATGGAAGCACATAGCTTACGGATTTTTCTGTTTGGGAAAAAGTATGGGTGTGTACATACATATCATTATATGTGTGTGTTTATAGTAAATACACTTACTGTGATAAGTATATGTGTATGTAACAAACATATTTAATACGACAAAACTCGAATTTATTAAATTAAAAAAATCTGGCAAGCTGGTAGCTGCAGAACAAAATTCAGCTTCCCTTTGCCTGTGAATGCTGCTTTATATATACACTGAATTCTTAATGTGTGCCAAGCACAGTACTAGCAGTACTGGGAATAAAAAGGTGGTGTCTGCCTATATTTGTCAGGGTTCAATTGCAGATAATAGAAAAGCACTTTGACTTTTTAAAGCTGAGACAGACTTAAAATTAGGTTTTTACTAACTTATTTGGATAGCCTGGAGGAGATGACTCCAGGAGTGACCTCCGGAACCACACCTCAGAACTGGCCTGTCAAGGAGCTGCTAACCTCGCTTGCAGTCAGGAAACTGAGATGTGTTCCGGTGAATGGAAGCTGCCCTGTTCAGAACTGTTGACTCCAGAGCCTTGCTGTCTCCATCTACAGATCAGCTACCTTTTTTTTCATGGCTCTTCTTTCCACTTCACTCTGTCTCAAGTTTGTGTCTCCCTCTAGACACAGACAGACCCCCTGATCACACCTAGGACCCCAGGTGCTTAGGAGTCTGGGAAATGTAGTTCTTTCTTACCATGTGCAATACATGAAGCACAACTGAAAGAGACGTTGAAGAAACCACTGTACTGCATTTGCCATGGTGCCCCTGAAAAGGAAACACAGTATTTGTCACCTCCAACATGCTTTTGAGTAAATGGGGTCCAGGAAGTTGAATCAGAGTGTGCCAGAGTGGAGGGCGGGGGGTGCTGGTGTTAAGGCTCCCTCAGGAAGGTGAAGGGATGGGTGGCTCAGGAAGCCAAGGGAGTAGGTGAGATCACCCAAGTGTGCTTGAACCACATTCACTGGATATTTTTCCAGAAACAGGAGAACGGCCTCACAGCTGAGGATTGGTGTGAAGGTGCAGATGACTGGGGAAGTGACGGGGAGGAGGCGCCTCCACCACAGTTTATCTCAGATTTTGGAAATGATTCCAGCCGTGCCAAAGACAGAGACTGGACTGCCCAGCTCCAAGACCTCCGCCTGCAGGATACTGTCCCGGGTGCTGCTCTTCCTCTGCCTCCTGGGGAAGGGATGGCCTTGCCTTCCGTGCTGCCACAGTTCCTGCCCTACTACATCTGTGTTGTTGATGAGGATGACTACAGAGACTTTGTCAGTCTAGATCATGCTCAGAGCCTTCTGAGGGAGTATCAACAGAGAGAGGGAATTGACATGGAACACTTGCTTTCCCAAAGGTGAGAGTGCGTACTGCTGAGCGTGAGAGGTGATTTGATCAGGAAGCTGCCACAGTAGGTACCCTTTGGTTTTACCCTCGTATCTGGGGAAACTTTTTCAGGCAGCACTTGTGTGTGTAGGACCTTTCTGCTTCATGCCTCTCAGATGAGAAAGGGAGACAGACAAGGGGATCTTACGAGCCACCCTTGAGTTAGCTTGAAAACACTTGGTCCTGTTTATAGGGACCCTCAGGAAAGTGAACAAACGAGTTAGGGACACCAAGTATTTACACAAGATGGCTTTACTAGCTCTTTAACTTTCCTGTTGTTAAATGTATAACAGAGACAGGTAAGTTAGAAAAATGCCATTTGTTTATTGACTCTTGCCTGTGGCTCAAGAACTGGCCTAGGACCTCAGAGACCCTCCCAGAGCCTCAATTCTCCCCTGTAAAATGGGGATGATACTGATATCTGGGTGGTGTATCTCTTCACATGGTTTTTGGAGTTAAGTGTGAGAATAGGTCTTGAAAGGCTTTATAAACCAAAACCCTCTAAAGTTTGAAGTAAGAATAATCACTTTGCTATTATAATAGAATTACAGTAGGATATATGGGGAGTTGACCTGGTTCTTTACCAGAGCTGTATCATTTGTAAGCTTTTTCAGAATACTGTTGGAGTGTGTGAAGAAGTGTTGGTGTTTGAAAATAATCCATAATGGAGAAAGAAATGGAGAGAGTGAGTGGACATAATGACTTTTTAAATTGCAAATAATTATCCAGAGTTGAAAATGGCGAGGAAGCAGGGCTTGAGAGAAGGGTAGCGGGGGGGTTACTGCTGTTCAGTATAATTTTCAGTATATTTCTAAATACTGTAATTCTCTGGATATATACAGGCAAAAGTGTTTTTTGCTTCTCTTTTTAGTCTTTCTAGCGATGGTGATGAAAAATATGAGAAGACCATAATTAAAAGTGGAGATAAGATGTTTTACAAATTCATGAAGAGAATTGCTGCTTGTCAAGAGCAGATTTTGAGGTAAAGGCACATTTTTTTAAATTGTTTTTCTTGATTGTAAAAGTAATGTATATAGGGCTTCCCTGGTGGCGCAGTGGTTGAGAGTCCGCCTGCCGATGCAGGGGACACGGGTTCGTGCCCCGGTACGGGATGGTCCCGCATGCCGCGGAGCGGCTGGGCCCGTGAGCCATGGCCGCTGAGCCTGCGCGTCCGGAGCCTGTACTCCGCAACGGGAGAGGCCACAACAGTGAGAGGCCTGCGTACCGCAAAAAAAAAAAAAAGAAAAGAAAAGAAAATACTTTTAAAACCACCACCAGGCTAGGTCTCTCACTTCAATCACTCTTGTACTTTAATTTCAGTTCTTATTTCATTTTGGGGAAAATTTCCTGTTTCATCGTTGAGTATTGTTTTTCATCCATTTGTTGAGTTCTTTATTTTGGACACCAATTATCCTTATAGTAGTTATATCTATCAACCTTCCATAGATATCACCTTCTCTCTAATTGCTTTGTCTTTTTCTTTTGCATTCACTAGATTTTCACAACTCTTTTAACCACGTCAGTACTTCGATTTTCAGCCAAGTCTATTATTTCTAAATTTATTCAATATGTAATGTGTGGCTTGGTTTCTTTAGCAATTCAATTTCCCTTGGCCTCTCATAGTTACTTCATTTTCTCAACTTTGAGCTCTTGGGTTTCACTGAATGTATTTTCTTACAAAGTTCTTCTATATCTTGAAAACTCTGCTGGGAATTATGTGTTCTCAGTTTATGTTTTCTTCCAGATATGGTTCCTGGCTCATTTTTGTTTGTACTATTCATTTCTTTAATTTTACTGATTACAGGAGTGGAATGCCACTTTGCATCTAGCTCATGCCTGAAGGGGGCAACTCTGTTTAGACCACCAGGTTTCTCCAAAACGGTGTGTGGGCTTTCTTACTGATTTTCTGTCTATCTCATATCAGAGATCTGCTCTTTTCCCCTTCTCCAAGCATATTTTTCATTTCTTCTACTTTTCTGTAGTGAAGTGGGGCGGGGATATGGTTCTGTAAGACCAGATGCAATCTACTAGAACACCTGGGTTTCACTTTGACTTCTCAGATAGTGTAAAATGTCTTACATGTTGGGAGATCCCATTTTAATGGGGAAGAAATTGCCCTTGACCTCTTTATCATTACTGTAACTAGTCAACAACTTTTGCTTCTGAGAGGCAATTCCTAATTCCCTGCATCCTCACCCCACCACACCCAGTTCTCTGGCCAACAGCCCTACAGCAGAAGATACAGATTCTTTTCCTATTTGCTGCTTTCCAGATTCAAGATTATTACTGCAATTCTCAGGATTTTGTGGGCTAATCAGTATATTTTGAAGAGGTGAAAGAAGAAGGCTGTATGGTTAGAACTCACACTAAACCATTCCAGAAATTTCTCTACCTTCCTCTGTGAAAAGTAAATTAATTACAAAAATAAATATTTAAATACATGTGAGGTACCCAGACCTGTATTAGACATTTAGTGATATTATGTCCTGAGCTGCCACTCTTGAGTTTTATGGTATTAAGTTCCTTTCCTTATTTCAATGCTGATGGAAGGGATTTTCTTTTTAATACTTGTTTTTTTCTATTTTATTTTTGGCTGACTTTTACCTTTTATATTCATCATATCAGGTATTAGGGGAGAAAGACCATTTTATTTTACTCTGTCCACTTTATCTGGACCCATTTTTCCAAGTTTTCCCTATGTCATTATTTTTATATACTATAACCTGCTGGGTATGTCATTTCCTCTGAGGCCTCTCTGACATCCTAGTTATAATAGCTATGTTTTATTTTCCTCATTTATCACTTGTGGAAATCATACAACATGTCTATTTATTTTTAACTTCCCTCACTAGAAAGCTAAAGCTATAAAAACACGGACTTTGTGTCATTTCCTGCTGCACCTGCAGCATCTAAAATAGACCCAATAAATATTTGCTGGATGAATGAATACGTTCACTGAATCCTTCCAAACATGCTGTAAAGTAGGTATTAGGCCCATTTTACAGAAGAGAAAATAAAGGTAAAGTCATCTGCCCAAGGCCAAGTCTTCTAAGACCTAAACCAAGGTTCTTTTCACCCATACCACATTTGAAAAGGTATTGGCTCCACCAAATACCTCCTATACATGGGCACTGTGTTTTGCATGAGAGTTATATACTGTCCTTACCACCAAAGAGTTTACAGAAATTAGGTGATTCAGTAGACCCTTGTCCTAAGATGATGAAGAATAGATAAATATGCCAGTGCTATTAAGAGATCCTAGGGCTTCCCTGGTGGCGCAGTGGTTGAGAGTCCGCCTGCCGATGCAGGGGACACGGGCTCGTGCCCCGGTCCGGGAAGATCCCACATGCCACAGAGCGGCTGGGCCCGTGAGCCATGGCCGCTGAGCCTGCGCGTCCGGAGCCTGTGCTCTGCAACGGGAGAGGCCACACAGTGAGAGGCCCGTGTACGGCAAAAAAAAAAAAAAAAAAGATCCTAGGGAATTCCCTGGCGGTCCAGTGGTTAGGACTCTGCACTTTCACTGCCGAGGGCCCGGGTTCGATCCCTGGTTGGGGAATTAAGATCCCACAAGCCACGCAGCATGGCCAATTAAAAATAAAACAAAACGAAAAGATCCTAACAGATCTCTGCTTCCCCAAAACATAGCATAGTGGATTTCAAACAACAGCCAGTATTTACGTATATTTTACAGAGTATTTGCCTCATCACCTCATTTGATTCTCATAGGAATCCTATGAAATAGGTAGTTGTATCATCATCCTCACGTTAGAGATGAGGCACTGAGGATAAGAAAGGTTAAGTGACTTGCCCACGGACCCACAGGTAGAAATGGAAGACCTGGGCAATGAACTTCCAAGACGTATGATTCAATATCCTATGAGCACTTGTTACTTACTACAAAGTATTATGTCTTCAATATATGAAACTTATAAAGTAGAATGCACAGGGGAAATAAAATCAAAACTATTATAATTAACAAAGATTTAATTACAAAGATGGAAGTCAAACTGATAAGGACACACTCTGTAGTTCAAGAAAAATCAAGACCCCACACCCCAGATAACAGCCTCCTAAACCCCCATCTCAAGAATAGCATCAACACTCACCCAGTTTCACAAGCCAGAAGCTCAAAACCACTTCTGTTGCCTTCTTTTACTCTCATATCCAAGGGTCACCAAGAACTGCCATTATAAAAATATCCCACAGGAACTTCCCTGGTGGTCCAGTGGGGAAGACTCCGCATTCCCAATGCAGGGGGCCCAGGTTCCATCCCTACTCAAGGAACTAAGATCCCACATGCATGTTGCAATTAAGAGTCTGCATTGCCACAACTAAGAAGCCTGCAAGCTGCAACTAAGAGTCCACATGCTGTAACTAAGAAGCCTGCGTGCTACAGCTAAGCCCACATGCTGCAACTTAACATGCTGCAACAAAGATCCTGCGGGCCGCAACTAAGACCCAGTGCAGCCTAAATAAATAAATATTTTTTTAAAGAAAGAAAAGAGAAAAATTATAAATATTCTATGACCCCAATTATTGTTTTTAAAAAATACACAAAACTGGGCTTCCCTGGTGGCGCAGTGGTTGAGAGTCTGCCTGCTGATGCAGGGGACACGGGTTCGTGCCCCAGTCTGGGAGGATCCCACATGCCACAGAGCGGCTGGGCCCGTGAGCCATGGCCACTGAGCCTGCGCGTCTGGAGCCTGTGCTCCGCAACGGGAGAGGCCACAACAGTGAGAGGCCCGCATACCGGAAAAAAAAAAAAAAAGCAAAACCTACTTACATGTGTGCATCCAAATGCATAAAAAATAAGTGAACTTAAGAAAAATCTTAGCTTCATGGTTTGAGGAATACTGTAGATTTTGGTTTTCTTGTTATACTTTCCTGTGTTTCCCAAACTAATATACATTATTTTTATTTATTTATTTTTGTGGTACCCCGGGATTTTCAAACCCCGGGGTTTGTTGCAGTTTTAGTTAGATTCAGTTCAACATTAGCTTTAGTGCCTTCATCTAGACTTGGTAACCATTGATAAGAATTCAGATATCTTGCTCTGATATACAACCTTGCAGCTAGTTTTCTGGGCCTTTGGATTTTCTTTGTTCTCTGGTTTTGCTCCGGATACTCTCCAAGAAAGAAACAAAATTTGCAAAGCGTGGTCTTAGATGTTGGAATGTGACTTGTACGTGGCCCTGATTCACGGTTCTTTATTTCGTTGCTCTAGGTATTCCTGGAGTGGAGAACCACTTTTCTTGACCTGCCCTACATCAGAAGTCACTGAGCTCCCAGCCTGCAGTCACTGTGGAATCCGAAGGATATTTGAGTTTCAGCTTATGCCAGCGCTGGTCAGCATGCTCAGAAGTGCTAATTTAGGTAATAAGCCATTCATTTATTTGAGTTTGTGGGTTTCTAGCACTAATTTGGAATTATTTTTAAAATGAAAGACTATTGTTTCATTTTTGTTTCCTTAAAAAATGTAAGCATATTACATAAAATTTGGGAAATTAGAATTATTATTTTTTTTTAAATATTTATTTTATTTTTTAATTTTCTTTATTTTTTTTGGCTGCACTGCGTCTTAGTTGCGGCACGCGGGATCTTCGTTGAGGCGTGCGGGCTTCTCTCTAGTTTGGCATGCGGGTTTTCTCTCTCTAGTTGTGGAACACGGGGTCCAGAGCATGTGGGCTCTGTAGTTTGCGGCACGTGGGCTCTCTTGTTGAGGTGCGCGAGCTCAGTAGTTGTGGCGTGCAGGCTTAGTTGCCCCACAGCAAAATTAGAATTATTTTAAGAAAACTTGTGTTGCTTCCATTTGGGGCTATTGTAAAGTTACTATCAACATTTGTGTACAAGTCTTTATATGGACATAGGCTTTTCGGTAAGTATCTAGGAGAAAAATGGTTGAATTATATGGTAAGTGTGTGTTTAACTTTTTAAGACATTGCCAAACTGTTTTCCAAAGAGGTTGTGCCACTTATATCCCAACCAGCAATACATGAGAGTTGCACATCCTTGGCAACACTTGATATGGTCTGTCTTTTTCATTTTAGCCAGTCTCACAGGTGTGTAGTGATGTCACATGGTTTTAATTTGCATTTCTCTGACAACTAATGATTTTGAGCATCTTTTCATGTGTTTATTTACCACTATATGTTTTCTTTGGTGCAGTATCTGTTCTAATCATTTTCTGTTTTTAAAAATTGGATAGTTTGTCTTCTTATTACTGAATTTTGAGAGTTTTGTATCTATTCTGGATACAAGTCCTTTAGTATATAATTTATAAATATTTTCTCCAAGTCTGTGGCTTGCCTTTTTTTATTTGTTTTTTTGGTATGGACTTTATTCTTCAGAAGCTTTCAATTTACAGAAAAATTAAGAAATAGTACATAGAGTTCCCATATACCTCACACCCAGTTTCCCCTTTATTAACATTTTACATTAATGTGGTACTTTTATTACAATTAATGAACCAGTATTAATACATTATTAACTAAAATCCATAGTTTATTTAGATTTCCTTAATTTTTACCTGATACCCAAGCGCCTGTCCTGGATACCACAGTGCATTTAGTTGTTGTGTCTCTTGCCTGTGATGGATTTTCAGACTTCCTCATTTTTGAAGACCTTGACAATTTTGGGGAGTACTGGTCACTTACTTTGTAAGATGCCCCTATATTGGAATTTGTCTGATTTTTTTCTTATGATCAGAATGAGATTATGGGTTATTGAGAGGAAAATCACAGGGGTAAAATGCCATTTTCTTCATGTCACACATGATATCAAGGGTGCATCTTTATACATTGACTGTTGATGTTAGCCTTGATCACCTGGTGTTTCAGGTTTCTCCACTTGAAAACAATTCCTTTTTCTCCCCCTAGTCAGAATAAAATGACTTGTCTTTTTATTCTCTAAACAGTGTCCTTTCAAAAAACAGTTTTTAATTTTGAAGGACAATTGATTAATTTTTTCTTGTATGGATCATGTTTTTAATGTCTTGTCTAAGAAATAATTGCCTAGCCCAAGGACACTAGTTTTTTCCTAGTTTTATGTTTTACATTTAGATTTATGTCCATTTTGAGTTAACTTTTATATATAGTGTGAGGTATGGATCAAGTTCATTCTTTTCCATGTGAATATCCAGTTGTTTCAGCACCATTTATTGATAAGGATATTCTTTCTCTGCTGAATTATCTTTTACCTTTGTTGAAAATTGGTTGTCCATATATGTATTAATTTATTTGTGTACTCTCTGTTCTGCATTCTGTTCCATTAATCTGTTTTTCTGTTTTGACACCGCTGCCACACTGTCTCGACTACTGTAGCTTTGTAGGATTTGTAATCTGGTAGTGTCAATCTTGCAGCTTTATTCTTCCTTTTCAAAGATATTTTGACTCTTCCAAGTCCTTTGCATTTCTGTGTTTTTAAGAATCAGCTTGTCAGTTTCTTTAAAAAGTAAAAGGCATTCTGGGGTTTTGATTGGGATTGCATTGATTCTCTGGATCAGTGTGGGGAGAATTGATATCTTAATGTTGAGTCTTCCAACTCATGTACATAGTATGTCTTTCCATTTATTTACGTTCTCTTTAATTTCTTGCAGCAGGGTCTTATACTTTTCAATGTATAGTCTTACACATCTTTTTTCAGTTTTGTCTCTAAATATTAACTGCTTTTTTATGTTATTGTAAATGGCATTTAAAAAATTTCAATTTCTGATGTTTGCTGCTAGTATATTTAAATATAATTGATTTTTTAAAAGATGTGTTGTAAAATATACATACTTAAAATTTACCATTTTGTGGTCATGAAGAATCTAGGGGCAAGATGGCAGTAAAGATGCAAACCTACTGGAGAATGGACTTGAGGACATGGGGAGGGGGAAGGCTAAGCTGGGACAAAGTGAGAGAGTGGCATGGACATATATACACTACCAAATGTAAAATCGATAGCTAGTGGGAAGCAGCCGCATAGCACAGGGAGATCAGCTCCGTGCTTTGTGACCACCTAGAGGGGTGGGATAGGAAGGGTGGGAGGGAGGGAGATGCAAGAGGGAAGAGATATGGGGATATATGTATATGTATACCTGATTCCCTTTGTTATAAAGCAGAAACTAACACACCATTGTAAAGCAATTATACTCCAATAAAGATGTTAAAAAAAATTTACCATTTTAGCCATTTCTTTAAGTGTATAGTTTAGTGGCATTAAGTATATTCACAATGTTATGTAACCATCACCACTATCTATTTCCAAAACTTCTTTGTTATCCCAAACAGAAAATCTGTACCCATTAAGAATTAACTACTCGCCCACTCCCAGAAAGGAATTAACCCCCCCATTTTCTCTTCCCCTAGTTGCTGGTAACCTCTATTCTATCTCTTTCTGTCTCTGTGAATTTACCTGTTCCAGATACCTCATACAAGTGGAATCATACAACATTTGTCCTTTTGTGTCTGGCGTATTTCCCTTAGCATAATGTTTTCAGGGTTTGTCCATGTTGTAGCATGTATCAAAATTACCTTCCTTTTTATAGTTCATTGTATGTATATACAAATTTTAAAAATTCTTTAACTTGATGAGATTTCCATCCTTTAGCTATTATGAGTAATGCTGCTGTGAACAGTGGTATACAAATATCTGTTTGACTCCCTGTTTTTAGTTCTTTTGGGTATATCCTAGGAATGGCATTGCTGGGTCATTTTTAGAGCTGTAAACACATACATTGAAAACAAAGAAAAATCTCAAATCAATGACCTAACTGTTTACCTTTTAAGGAACTTGAAAAAGAAGACCAACCAAGCAAAGCTCACAGAAGAAAGGAAGGAATAAAGGCTAGAGCAGAGATCTTAAAGGATAATATAAAAACAACAGAGACAAGTGTTCTAAACCAAATTTTTTGGTGTGGATTCTTTAGGATTTTCTACATATAAGATCAGATCATCTCTATTTACTAATATATATTTTATATATATACACACACACATAATAGTTTTTGCCAAATGTAATGATTTTACATGGGATGGTGGCTGATTACATTTGATCTTTATGACCATTGAGTATTCTTATGTGTATCTAAAGTACTTTTAGAACAGACATGAAAATATTCCATCTACTCATCGAATTCACAAAACATGTTTATTCATTGTACAATATTTTAAAAGGTTAGCGTGGTTTAATTTTAGAAGCAGAAATTCTGTCTCTTAAGATGATGAGTTGACCAAGGCACACGTTTGGCATAATCATATACAGTTGAGGAATAATGGCTTCTATCTCTTTGCACAACTGCCATAGTCACTCATGTATAGTATCTGCAATGAGGGCATTTTTATGTCAGCATTATCTTTTTCCGGTTTACCAGTAATTCCCTGAGGTACATCATATCCATTTCCTCTTTTATTTCAGCAATCAGTAAACCTTTCTTCTGTGGTTATGGAAGTGTTCTTAACATGAACATACCTTGTCATGTGACGTATTTGTTTACCATGGCCTACTTCTCTTTTACAATCAGAAACAAGGAAAGTTGTTTGCTTTTTGTATTCCCTACTGCATTTCAGATCTAACCTGATTTCTTAGGACCTTTATATATTTCTTTTGAATTGCTTGAAGTACATAAGAAGAGATCACTTTTTATCTTTACCTACATCATTAGGTGTATGGACATTATAATAACATGTAATTTTTTTTTACTACACTGAAAATCATTTCAGGCTTTGATCTTGGAGTAGTTTTTCTAAGAGGTGACTTGTTCCTGGGACAAAATATAGCAACAACTAAAATCACTTGCAGGATTGTCTACTATTTTTGTTTCTTTAAATTTGTCAGTTTTGGGGGCTTCCCTGGTGGTCCAGTGGTTAAGACTCTGGTGCTTAAGGGCACGGGTTTGATCCCTCATTGGGGAAGTTCTGCAAGCTGTGGAGTGCAGCCAAAAAAAAAAAAAATTTTTGTCACTTTCTGGTAACTATCCTAGGAACTGGTGAGTTCTAGGTATTTTTTAAACAATTCTGATTAGAAAACATCAAGATGAAACACTGAATCTTTGTGGTCAGAAATTCTGTTATCATTATTCTAATATGAATATTTGAGTTGAAGATAATTTGATTTTGATCTGTTAGTGTGGAAATGTAAGTATGGAGACAAAGACAAAATAAAAACAAGCATTCTTGGGATTTCCCTGGTGGCGCAGTGGTTAAGAATCCACCTGCCAATGCAGGGGACACGGGTTCGAGCCCTGGTCCGGGAAGATCCCACATGCTGTGGAGTAACTAAGCCTGTGTGCCACAACTACTGAGCCTGCACTCTAGAGCCCACGTGCCACAACTACTGAAGCCTGCGTGCCCAGAGCCCATGCTCCACAACAAGAAAAGCCACCTCAATGAGAAGCCCATGCACTGCAATGAAGAGTAGCCCCCTGTCAGATTTCCCTGGTGGTGCAGTGGTTAAGAATCCGCCTGTCAACACAGAGGACACGGGTTCAGTCTGTGGTCTGGGAAGATCCCACATGCTGCGGAGTAACTAAGCCCATGCACCACAACTACTGAGCCTGCGTTCTGGAACCCCCGAGCCACAACTACTGAGCCCGTGCGCCACAACTACTGAGCCTGCACTCTAGAGCCTGTGTGCCACAACTACTGAAGCCCGCGCGCTTCAACTATTGAAGCCCGTGTGCCTAGAGCCTGTGCTCTGCAACAAAAGAAGCCACCGCAATGAGAAGCCCGCACACTGCAATGAAGAGTAGCCCCCGCTTGCTGCAACTAGAGAAAGCCCACGTGTAGCGATGAAGACCCAATGCAGCCAAAAAAATAAAAAATAAAATTAAAAAAAAAGAAAAGAAAAAGAGTAGCCCCTACTCGCTGCAACTAGAGAAAGCCCACGCACAGCAACAAAGACCCAATGCAGCCAAAAATAAAATAATAAATAAATTAATTAAATAAATTAAAAAGAAATAAACTTAAAAAAACAAGTATTCTTGGAAAAAAGATCACATCATCTGCAAGAGAGGTAATTTTATTTTTTTATTTTTAAAATATTTATTTATTTTGGCTGTGCTGGGTCTTAGCTGTAGCACACAGGATCTTTGTTGCAACATGCGGGACCTTTAGTTGCAGCATGCGGGCTTTTTAGTTGCGGCATGTGAACTCTTAGTTGTGGCATGCATGTGGGATCTAGTTCCCCGACCAGGGATCGAACCCAGGCCTCCTGCATTGGGAGCACAGAGTCTTACCGACTGGGCCACCTGGGAAGTCCCCAACAGAGATAATTTTACTTCCTTCTTTCTGATTTGTATGCCTTTTATTTTTCTTGTTCAGTCGCCCTATATAGAACTTCTGTATCGAATAGAAGTTACAAAAGTAAAAGTAGGCATCCTTTACTTGTTCCTGGTCTTAGGGGAATAGCTTTTAGTTTTTCACCATTAGTATTAAGTTAGCTGTGAGTTTTTCATATGTATGGCCTTTTTCAGATTGAGGAATTTACCTTCTATTTCTAGTTTATTGAGTGATTTTTATCACTACAGAGTATTGAATTTTGTCAAATGCTTTTTTTCTGCATCAATTGAGATGATCATGGTAATTCTGTGGATTCTGTTAATGTGGTATATTATATTGATTTTGGTATGTTTAAACATCTTTCCATTCTTGGGATAAATCCCATTGGATCATAGCATATAAACCTTTTTATAAGCTCCTGGATTTGGTTTGCTAATACTTTGTTGAGGATTTTTGCATCCGTATAAGGGACATTGGTTTGTACTTTTCTTTTAATATCTCTGTCTGGCTTTGGTATTAGGATAATACTAGCCTCTGAGAATGAGTAAGTAGTCCCTTCTATTCAATTTTTTGGGAGACTTAAAGAAGGATTGGTGTTTATTCTTCTTTAAATGTTTTGTAACATTTACTAGTTATATCCTCTAGTCCTTGGCTTTTCTTTATAAATTTATTTATTTATCTTTGGCTGCGTTGGGTCTTTGTTGCTGTGCACGGGCTTTCTCTAGTTGCGGTGAGTGGGGACTACTCTTCATTGTGGTGCGCGGGCGTGGGATCTTCTTGGACCAGGGCTTGTACCCGTGTCCCCTGCATTGGCAGGTGGATTCTTAACCACTGTGCTACCAGGGAAGCCCCTTGGCTTTTTTTTACTGGAAGGGTTTTGATTACTCGTTCAGTTTCCTTGCTATAGGTCTGTTCAAATTTTCTGTTTCTTCTTGAGTCAGTTTTGGTAGATTGCATGTTTCTAGGAGTTTATCATTTCTTTTAGGTTATTCAATTTGTTGGTATACAACTGTTCATATTATTCTCTTATAATCTTTTATTTCTATGAAATTTGTCTTAATGTTTCTACTTTTTTTTTTAAAGTAGTTATGTATTCAGTATTTTATTTATTTATTTTTGGCTGTGTTGGGTCTTCGTTTCTGTGCAAGGGCTTTCTTTAGTTGCCGCAAGCGGGGGCCACTCTTCATTGCGGTGCTCAGGCCTCTCACTATCGTGGCCTCTCTTGTTGCGGAGCACAGGCTCCAGACGCCCAGGCTCAGTAGTTGTGGCTCACGGGCCTAGTTGCTCCACGGCATGTGGGATCTTCCCAGACCAGGGCTTGAACCCGTGTCCTGTGCGTTGGTAGGCAGACTCTCAACCACTGCGCCACCAGGGAAGCCCTAATTTTTTTTTATTTTTGGCTGTGTTGGGTCTTCGTTGCTGCATGCGGGCTTTCTCTAGTTGCAGCAAGTGGGGGCTACTCTTCGTTGCGGTGTGCGGGCTTCTCATTGCGGTGGCTTCTCTTGCAGAGCACGGGCTTCAGTAGTTGTGGCACGTGGGCTCAGTAGTTGTGGCTTGAGGGCTCTAGAGTGCAGGCTCAGTAGCTGTGGCACATGGGCTTAGTTGCTCCACGGCATGTGGGATCTTCCCAGACCAGGGCTCAAACCCATGTCCCTTGCATTGGCAGGTGGATTCTTAACCACTGCGCCACCAGGGAAGTCCCAATGTTTCTACTTTCATTTCTGGTTTTAGTAATTTGAGTCTTCTCTTTTTCTTAGTCATTCTAGCTAAAGATTTGTCAATTTTGTTGATCTTTACAAAGAACAAACTTTTGGTTCTGTGGGTTTTTCTCTATTGTTTTTATATTTCCATTTAAAAAAGAATTCTGCTCTAGTCTTTATTTTTTCCTTTCTTCTGCTGGCTTTGATAGTGTGGTCTTTTTCTAGTTCCTTAAGGTATAGACCATTAAGGTCATTGACTTGAGATCTTTCTTTGTTTTTATTGTGTGTGCTTATATCTGAAAATTTCCTCTTAGCACTGCTTTCACTGCAGTTTGGTATGTTGTGCTTTCATTTTCATTTGTTTCAAGGTATTGTCTAATTTCCTTTGTGACTTCTTTTTTGACCTGTTGGTTGTTTAAAAATGTTCTGTTTATTTTTCACATATTTGTGAATTTTCCAGTTTTTGTCCTGTTATTGATTTCTAGTTTCATTTCATTGTGATCATAAAGATACTTAGTATGAGGTAAGTCTTCTTCAATTAATCGAGACTTATGGTATATCCTAGAGATGTTCTATGTACACTTGAAAAGAATGTGGTGTTAAGTGGTGTGTTCTTTATGTGTCTGTTAGTTCCAGTTGTGAAACTATTGCATTGTCAAACCTTCTGTTTCCTTATTGATCTTCTCTCTGGTTGTTTTATTTATTATTATAAGTGAGTTAGTTTTTTGTTTGTTTGTTTGTTTGTTTGTTTTTTGCCGTACGTGGGCCTCTCACTGTTGTGACCTCTCCCATTGCGGAGCACAGGCTCTGGACGCGCAGGCTCAGCGGCCATGGCTCACGGGCCCAGCCGCTCCGTGGCATATGGGATCCTCCCGGACCGGGGCACGAACCCGTGTCCCCTGCATCGGCAGACGAACGTTCAATCACTGCGCCACCAGGGAAGCCCATATAAGTGAGTTATTGATATCAAGTATTATTGTAGCACTGTCTATTTCTCTCTTTAAATCTTTCAATTTTTGCTTCACATATTTAGGGTCTCTGCACATAGAAGCTTATATGTTTATAATTATTATATTTTCTTGCCCTTATATTTTCTTGCCCTATTGAACCTTTTATCAACACATAATGTCCCTGTTTGTCTCTTGTAACCACTTTTTATTTGAAGTTTTGTCTAACAATAAGATAGCCAGGGCTTCCCCGGTGGCGCAGTGGTTGAGGGTCCGCCTGCCGATGCAGGGGACACGGGTTCATGCCCCGGTCCGGGAAGATCCCACATGCTGTGGAGTGGCTGGGCCTGTGAGCCATGGCCGCTGAGCCTGCACGTCCGGAGCCTGTGCTCCGCAACGGGAGAGGCCACAACAGTGAGAGGCCCGCATACCACAAAAAAAAAAAAAAAAGAAAGAAAAAGATAGCCAACCTAGCTCTCTTTTAGTTACTGTTTGCCTAGAATATCTTTTTCTATCCTTTTGCTTTCATCCTCTTTGTGTCCCTATTATCTAAAGAGAGTATTTCTAATAGTATATAGATTAGTGTTATTTTATTATTTTTTTATATCCCATCTGTCAATGCTTTTTTTTAAATAGGAGAGTTTAATCCATGTACATTTAATGTCATTACTGATAAAGGATTTACTTCAGCCATTTAGCTATTTTCTGTATGTCTTATAATATTTTTGTTCCTCAGTTCTTCCATTATTGCCTTTTTTTTGGTATTTAGGTGATTTTATTGTAGTATACCATTTAGATTCCCTCTTTCATTGTCTGTATACAGTAAGTCTCCTACATACGAATGAGCTCCTTTCTGAGAGCGTGTTTGTAAGTCCAATTTGTTCGTAAGTCCAACAAAGTTAGCCTAGATACCCAACTAACACAATCTGCTATGTAGTACTATACTGTAATAGGTTTGTAATACTATTCACAAAAATAACAAAAAATAAAGAAAACATTTAAAATCTTACAGTACAGTACCTTGAAAAGTACAGTAGTACAGTACAACAGCTGGTGTACAGGGGCTGGCATCGAGTGAACAGGCAAGAGGAGTTACTGACTGGAGGAGGGAGAGGAGGTGGGAGATAATAGAGCTGAAGGATCGTCAGCAATAGGAAATGGAGGGCAATCGGCAATTTCACTCACGCCTGATGTTGATGGAACACATGTTTGCATCTTTGAAAGTTCGCAACTTGAAGGTTCATAGGTAGGGGACTTACTGTATTTTTTAGTATTTTACTTAGTGATTACTTTGCAATTAACGTCTTAAAATTTTAGCAACCTAGTTTGAATAATACCAACTTTCTTTCAATAGTATACAAACACTTCTACTTCTATATACATCTATTCTTTTCCCTTTATATTGTTAACATCACAGATTATATCTTTATACCTTGTATGTCTCTTAACATAGATTCATAATTGCTATTTTATGCATTTGCTTGTTAAATTGTATAGGAGAAAGAAGTTACAAACTAAACCAGAAGTATAATAAAGCTGTCCTTTATGAAGTTCTTTATTTTTCCTGTTTTTGAGTTACTGTCTAGTATCCTTTAATTTCAACCTGGAGAACTCCTTTTAGCATTTCTTTTTTATATATATATAAATTTATTTATTTATTTGTTTGTTTTTATTTTTGGCTGTGTTGGGTCTTCGTTGCTGCGCATGGGCCTTCTCTAGTTGCAGCGAGCAGGGGCTACCCTTCGTTGTGGTGTGCAGGCTTCTCATTGCGGTGGCTTCTCTTGTTGCGGAGCATGCACTCTACGCGTGCGGGCTTCAGTAGTTGTGGCACGCGGGCTCAGTAGTTGTGGTTCATGGGCCCTAGAGTGTAGGCTCAGTAGTTGTGGCGCATGGGCTTAGTTGCTCCACGGCATGTAAAATCTTCCCAGGCCAGGGATAGAACCCGTGTACCTTGCATTGGCAGGCAGATTCTTAACCACTGTGCCACCAGGGAAGCCCCTAGCATTTCTTACAGGGAAAATGTACTGTTATGAACTCCCTCAGCTTTAAAAAAAAAAAGAAAAGAAAATCTGGTAATATCTTAATTCTCCTTCAATTTTGAAACATAGTTTTGACAGATACATAATTCTTTATTTACAGTCTTTCAGGATGAAATGTGTCATCCTATTGCCTCCTGGCTTTCCTGGTTTCTGAGAAATCAACTGTTAAATCTTATTGAGGCTATCTTGTATGCAGCTAGTTACTTCTGTCTTGCTGCTTTCAAAGTTACCCTTTTGTCTTTGAGTTTTAACAGTTTGTCAATTTAACATTTGACTACCGTGTGTCTGGTGTGGATATCTGAGTTTTTACTGCTTGAAGTTTGTTGAGCTTCTTGGATATGGTGTTGGAGCTAGTTGCTAAATGAAAGAAGGAAAATCTCTAAATGTCTTAATTGAGCTCTTACTAGATGATGAAGTATTTCACTAGACTCCAGAGTTCCAAAATAGATAGTTTCAGATAGTTCTTCCAGCTCAGTAGCTGCCTTAGTGCAAGGTCAGATTCCTAGAGCTTCCTACTCTGCCATGTTCCTTGACATTATTTCCACAATTGATTTTTGTATACTGATCTTGTGCCCTGCAACTGTTCTGTTATTTTGTTGATTACATCAGGTTTTGAACATAGACAATCATGTCGTTTGGGGATGAAGACAGTTACTTCTTCCTTTCCTTAGCTGGCTGTCTTTTTTTTCTTTTCTTTTCTTCTTCTTTTTTTTTTTCTTTTTTTTGCCTACTGCACTGACTAGAACCTCAATACAGTGTTGAATGTAAATATGAGAGCAGACATCCTTGTCATATTTCTGATCATAGGAGTAAAGCAGTCAGTCTTTAATCGTTAGGTAACTTAGTAACTTGTTAACTGTAGGTTTTTTGTAAATGCTCTCATCAGGTTAAAGAAGTGCCTGTCTAATCCTATTTTTTTGCATTCTTTTTTTTTTTCCTTAACAAATTTATTTAATTATTTATTTTTGGCCACGTTGGGTCTTCGTTGCTGTGTGTGGACTTTCTCTAGTTGTGGCTAGCAGGGGCTACTCTTCGTTGCGGTGTGCGGGCTTCTCACTGTGGTGGCTTCTTTTGTTGTGGAGCATGGGTCTAGGCGTACAGGCCTCGGTAGCTGTGGCATGTGGGCTCAGAAGTTATGGCTTACGGGCTCTAGAGCGCAGGCTCAGTAGTTGTGGTGCATGGGCTTACTTGCTCCGTGGCATGTGGGGTCTTTCCAGAGTAGGGCTTGAACCCGTGAACCCTGCATTGGCAGGCAGATTCTTAACCACTGCGCCATCAGGGAAGTCCCTTTGAGTTCTTTTTAATAGCTGTGTATACAAGTATTATTTAAGTCATGTTTAGCAAATTGTTGCATGGTAGGTATCTACCAGTTTCTGTTGCCATCAGCCACATAGGAAGTTGTTGATGTCCCAGCATCTTTTGCAGCATCTGGTACAAAATTTTGGAAAAGTTTTGCAAATATTATTGTTAAAAACGTCATAACCTAGCAGTTCCACCCAAAATAATTGAAAACATACGTACACCAAAACCTGTACACAAATGCTCGTATCAGCATTATTCGAAATACCCAAAAAGTGGAAGTAACTGAAATGTTCATCAACAAATCAGTATACAAACAAAATGTGGTATCTCCAGTGAGTATTATTCTGCCATGAAAAGAAAGGAAGTACTACATGATAAACGTGCAGCAAATACTTGTGCCTTGAAAACATTATGCTAAGTGAAAGAAGCCGGACACAAAAGGCTACAAATTATACGATTCCTTTTATATGCAATGTCCCTAATAGGCAAATCCATTGAAAGAGAAGATTAGTGGTTGCTTGTACCTGGAAGCAGGAGAGAATGGGGAGTGACTGCTAACGGGTATGGGCCTGGGGTGTCTTTTTGGGGTGATGAAAATGTTCTGGAATCTGATAGTGGAGATGTTTGTATAACTATGTGAATATGCTAAAAACCAATGAACTGTAGCTTTAGAATGGTAAATTTTATGGCATGTGAATCATATTTTAATTAAGAAAAACACCGTGTAAGCAGCTGCACAAACTCATAATGCCTTTGGTGATCCTTATAAGGATGACAGGAACAACAATTATGACAGCAAAGTGACAATTATAACAATTAGGTTTAATGGAGGAAAAACAATTTTTTTAAAATATTTATTTTTTGGCTGTGTCGGGTGTTAGTTGTGGCACTCGGGATCTTTGTCGCGGTGCATGGGCTTCCCTCTTGTGGCACGTGGGCTCAGTAGTTGTGGTGCACGGGCTTAGTTGCCCTGCAGCATGTGGGATCTTAGTTCCCTGACCAGGGATCGAACTGGCATCCCCTGCATTGGAAGGTGGTTTCTTAACCACTGGACCATCAGGGAAGTCCCAATGGAGGTAATTAAGCCAACTTAAATAATGAACATTCATTCTTTAGGAAAAAACGTTAGTTTTATTTATTTATTTATTTATTTCTGTGGTACGCGGGCCTCTCACCGTTGTGGCCTCTCCCGCTGCGGAGCACAGGCCCCAGACGCGCAGGCCCAGCGGCCATGGCTCACGCGCCCAGCCGCTCTGCGGCATGTGGGATCTTCCCGGACCGGGGCACGAAGCCGTGTCCCCTGCGTCGGCAGGCGGACTCTCAACCACTGCGCCACCAGGGAAGCCCCCTTTGTCCATTTTTTAATCAGTGTATTTATTTTTTGTTGTTGAGTTGTAGGAGCTGCTTATATATTCTAGATGTTACCTCCTTATCAGATATGATTTGCAAATATTTTCTCCCATTCCACTGATTGTGTCCTTTGATGCACGTAAGTTTTTAATTTTGTTATAGTCCAGTTTGTCTGTTTTTTCTTTTGTTGCCTGTGTTTTGCTGTCATATCCAGGAAATCCTTACCATGTACTTCGTTTTAATTTATTATTTATTTATTTATGTATGTAATGGCTGCGTTGGGTCTTTGTTGCTGCGTGCGGGCTTTTTCTAGTTGTGGCGAGCCGGGGCTACTCTTCGTTGTGGTGCCCGGGCTTCTCGTTGCGGTGGCTTCTCTTGTTGCGGAGCACGGGCTCTAGGCACGTGGGCTTCAGTAGTCGTGGCTCGCGGGCTCCAGAGCTTAGGCTCAGTAGTTGTGGTGCACGGGCTTAGTTGCTCTGTGGCCTGTGGGATCTTCCCAGAGCAGGGCTTGAACCCGTGTCCCCTGCATTGGCAGGCAGATTCTTAACCACTGCGCCACCAGGGAAGTTCCTAGGTAATGGGTTCTTTATTCAAGAGGCCCTAGTTTCTATAAGATCCTCTGAAATTAAGAGAATTATATTCATTCTGTATTTCAATTTTGAATAGTATGCATTATCTTTACTATAACAGATAAGGAAATGTATACCCTACTCCATCTCCAAATATTTGAGTATCATTTTTGCTTTATCAAGGTTTTTAAATCTGTATTCTATAGCCATAATTCTCATAGCTGTTTAGCCTATGAATTCTTTATTTTGACTGTTCTCTCCTAGCTGGAATCTATCAAGTAATAGCCTCAAAGAGGGCTCGTAGGTGTTGTTCTTACTTTAGAATGTGTGTGCTGGTCTGCCTTTATATTTGAAGGACAGCTTATGTATAAAGTTCTTAAGCCCCACTTTCTTTCTTCAAAACTTTGTAATTGCCCATGCTGTCAACAGTGAGAGCCCCGCCAGTCCTTTTATCTGGTACCTCCTGTCATCTCCCATGGCTGCGTCTCACCGGGAAGTATGTTTTGGCATTGAATGTTGCTTTGTAGAAGTCTGAGGGTGGACTGATTTCCATCCTGCCCCACCGCCGCCACCTTTGTAACTAACTTTATGCTAGGATGCCTGTAGAATTTTATTTATTTATGAAGTCCAGGCACTGAACTAACATATGTCTTGCCGTCCCATTGTTCTATAATCCTTTTATTGTGGGACAGGATAGGTCTTCTGACCTATATATTTAGTTTTTCTTCCTTTTTATTTCTGAGTATCTTTTCTGTTGAATTTGCAGCTTTTCTACGGAAGCAACACCAGTTGCTTTGGTCACCTTTCTCCTCTCAAATGCATGCTTTTCCCTTTCCCTCTACATTCATTGAGATTCTCTCAAGCCTTTTTTTCTACCTGTAATTAAGTTTCACCTGTCTTTTCTGTTTCTTGTGGTTTCTGATGTTTTTCATTGGATGTGTAATGGGACTGTTTTGATCTCCATATGCCGTGTCTTTCTCCTCCCCCTTCCTCATCCCCCAAATGTGGCAGGTCTCTGGGCTCATGTATAATACTCAGCTACTTGGTATTTTATTCTCTCTAATTCTTTACACCTCCTTCTTTCATCTCCTGGTGGTTACTAGTACTGAGTTTCAGCCTTCTAATGCCCTCTGAAAACTGCCTGTTGCTCATTCTAGTTGGGAATTATCTCAAATTCACCACGTTGTTTTTTCAAAATCAGCTCTATTTTGGCCTTTCTTTGTACTGTCTTTGATTTTCTTTCCATTATTGCTGTCTACATTTTTAAAAAATATTTTTCTTTTGCTGCTGCAAACCAGTTGCCCAACTGCTCCTTTTCACTCCTGATTTCCTATTCTGATTTCAACAGGAGTTCTTGTTGCTCATGTTCTCTTGATGACATTCTTCGTGGCTCCATCCATCAATAAACTTCTATAAATTCTTACGATTTATTTTCTACTTTTTGCCTGTATCCTTTCTTGGAGGTAGTGTTCTGTCAGTGTGACATATTTTAAAATGATCTTCAATGTCAGATAGTCTAGACATTTGCAATGAAGACTAATTGAGATTTTTTGTTTATTTTCAAAGTATATTTTACTGGGACTTCCCTGGTGGTCTAGTGGCTGGGACTCTGTGCTCCCAATGCAGGTGGCCTGGGTTCGGTCCCTGGTCAGGGAAGTAGATCCCACATGCCACACCTAAGAGTTCACATGCCACAACTAAAGAACTCACATGCCGCAACTAAGACCCGATGCAGCCAAATAAATAAATATTTTTTTTAAAAAAAGTATATTTTACTGAGAAATCTGTGGGTTTTTTTGCAATCAGCAGTCACTTTTTGTAGGAATACTGCAACTGTATTGTGACTGAAAACTAGTGAGCACTGTTTTTGCTTTAAGTAATTATTTTTTCAGTGTGTAAGGTAGAATCACTCCCTGTGGCAACGCCAGTTATCCTCATATTGAGCCATCTTTTTCCTTCCTTTGTATTTTCTTCTAATTGCTTAACAGTTCACACTTAAGATGTGCCAGGCTCTGTTCTAAGTATCTTACATGTATTGGCTTGTTTACTCCTCCTTACAGCAACCTTGTCATCATGATAAATAGAGTCATTATAACATAGAGATGAAATCACTTGCTCAGGGTGGTAGAGCTGGGGTTTAAACTCCAGCAATCTTGTTCCAGAGTCTGGGCTCTATCCACTAAGCAAACTTTGAAATTTTTTTTTTTTGATGGGTATACTATTTTATTAACATTTAAATTTCACCAAGAGTTCAAGTATATGCTAGCCATTTGTTCAGATTTTTGAAATAAAGACAAAATGGGCAGACGGCTTTGAGCGTGCGATGTATTTAACACTGCCCAATATATTCACCAACTAGACAATCGAAGGGGTGGTATGACTATACACTTAGGAGCACCAAGTACAGGAACAAGCCCTGGAATTGGAAGAAAAACCTGCCATTCAGGACTGAACAGAGGTCTTTGGTTGCTGACAGAATCTCCCCTTGACTTCAGACATGAGACAAACCGAGGGAGTCTGTCAGTATACAAAAACCACTGCCTTTAGTAACAGGATGGACTTGCCAGAACCAATTCAGATTGTGGGGACCAGTCTGAAGTGAGCAGGGTTGGCTGGAGGCTGGAAATGTTGCACCTGAAGGCCAGCATCGGCAGATGACAGCAGCCATGTTCTAAAAATCGCTGATTTCTACACAAGTTCCTAAGATGCTTTCCCCAAACAGGGCAAACTTTGAATATTGAGTGTATCTCATAAGTTTTCTCTTTGCTGGAATCCTGAATATGTTGTATTTTTCAGGTCTTTCTGTGGAATTCGGAACCATTCTAATATACACATGTGAGAAGAGTTGCTGGCCTCAAAATCATCAGACTCCCGTGGAAGAATTTTGTATTATCCAAGAGGACCCAGATGAATTATTATTTAAGTAGTGCATTTCCTTTTGTGTTTTTTTGTTTGTTTTCATTTTTGGCTGCGTTAGGTCTTTGTTGCTGCACGTGGGCTTTCTCTAGTTGCAGAGAGAGGGGGCTACTCTTCATTACAGTGCGCGGGCTTCTCATTGCGGTGGCTTCTCTTGTTGCGGAGTACAGGCTCTAGAGCACAGGCTCAGTAGTTGTGGCCCATGGGCTTAGTTGCTCTGTGGCATGTGGGATCTTCCTGGACCAGGGCGTATTCTTAACCTCTGTGCCACCTGGGAAACCCTTTCCTTTTGTTTATATAAATTAAAGCAAATTTTAATGTTTAAATTGTGTTTTTACCTCATTTTGACTCACAATTTATTAGCTCTTGTTTCTTTTTGCTTTTTCGCACCCCTGATGGGTCTGGAGCCAGGACTAGAACCTCCCAGCTGTGGGCTGGTTAACCCTTCCAGGGTCAGTGGCCTGTGTCCACAGTGGCAGCTCAGAATGTGGCTCCTCTGTAGCCCAGAGGGCAGGTGATCCTATGTAAGCAGACCGGTGGGTTCTAGGAGGGAGAGCAGCTGGAGAGCCATGAGCGCAGCCAGCCACGTACTACCCCTGCAGCCTTGGCACTTTTGCTGTCCCTGGGTGCTGACAGAGCAAACTACTGGAACTGCTCCAGCTGCTTGAGGCTCCTGCCCTGTGACATGAGCTGTTTATACTTGCCTGGTGTTCTCCCACCCCAGGCTCTCCGCCCTCACCTCCTGCCCCTAAAGCATCACAGGAAGGGGGCCCTTTCTCTCTTCTGGACATTGTCCTTCCATCCAGCTGTCTACCTCTCCAATCTCCCCTTTCTCCATTCAGTTTTTATGTTATCAGCTGCTTCCATTCTGCTACCCCTTGACAGCAGCATGAAAACACCTCCACCAGCTGTGTACAGACCTGCTGTTTGCCTGCATAGATGAGGAAACTGGGTATTAACATAAACAATTTGGTTGATTTATGTTAATAAACATAAACTTTGGTAAATAACACATTAGGCCCATATTATCATGAGATGTGGTTCTCCTGGGCAGTGTGTGACTGGTGAGAACCCTACCTGATGCTGCCCTGCCCTCTCCCCCTTTCCTGGGAGGGTGGGAGGCACCTGGGGGAAAGTGGCTGGCTGTGTAGAAGAAAGCGAAGGTGTTGGTCAGTGATATTTCAGGATCACTGGGTTTGCAGGGCTGCGGCTGAGTGTGGACCTGCAGAGAGAGGTTTTGACTCCTCCTCTGTCATGCTGGAGAAGTGACCACCGGTTCCCCTGTGGCACTTACGTTGTGGGTGGAGAATCCCTCAGACTGTCAGACCACTCACTCCAACTGGAGCAGAAAACATACTGCTCATACTTGCAGGTATATCACTTTGGATTTATTTAAATGGCCAGAGAGTACCCTCTTTTGAGGAGAGGATGGGGTAGAATTGTTGCTTTCAACTGTTGATACAGACATTTGCAGATATCTGGCTGACTTTTAGGTAGAGACAACTTGTGCTTCCAACCAAACATTTCTCGAATCTAGTTATACATGTTTGTATGAGGTCTTACCAAAATAGAGTACAGATTAGCAGGGGCATTTCCCATGATCCCATAGAAATAATGTTTGTGACATATTGTCAAGGAAGCAAGATATGAGAAAACAAGACTAGTGCGAACCCACTTAAATGTAAAACTCTTCATAGTGCTGTGTAAAAGATCTAGATCTGGAAATATAAACGCCAGCAAGGCCCTGAGGAGTAGGATTAGGTGTGCAATTTTGTGAGTGGTGCTTTTCAATTTTTACTTCCTGCACTGGCATCCTATTTGAATTTGTTAAGGTGGGCAAGCATTTTATACTTTATACACACTGTTAAAAGATAAACTGAGGCATAAGAATTTATTTGAGCAAAAATCAATTGGAACCAGGCAGCACCCAATCTAGCAGAAAGGAAGGAGCTTCAAGGAGCTAAACAAAATGACTTTTACAGGCAGAAAGGGACAGGAACAAGAAAGTTTTATCAGCAAAATAGGGGGTTGGTTATTGCCAACTTACTTTCCTTTAGGGGACGGCAGGGGTCTTTCAGGTAGATTACCTAACCAGTGCTGATCCGGTGATTCCTGATTGATGGTTTAAAATTCCATTTCTGGGAGAGCCGAAACTGTAATTAAGTCTCAGTTTGGTGACATGGGGCTTAGCATAAGCGACTCCATTCTGAGCTTGTATCTTGTTTTTAACAACACACCAACCCACGAAGAATAGCAAAGCCTCAGGGTTAGGTGTCCAGCCCAGGCAAAGGAAAGAGGAGGGAGGCAGGAAAGAAGCAAAGGAAGGTGGCTCTATCCACTGTGTGTCTAGTGGGAGAAGGAAGGTCAGCATTTTGTTGAAGACCTCTGTTAGCGTTAGCTGCCACAGGGGGCCTTTATGAGAGCCAGTAGTAGGGAAGGAACATCAGCAGCTTACTATGCAAGGGTGCCTCCCACCCCAACCATGGTTGGGTGCCCTGGCCCTTCCTTCGTCTCATGGATCAGGGCAACAGACTGAGTACTCCTCACAGATCAGGCTTGGTGTGTGGTTCGTGAACCAAGCAACTGATGAGGAAGACCACAGAAGTCAAAAGCATTTTCCTCTGTTTTCCACTGTCAACCAACAAAACGAAGAAAGAAGATAAGAAAAGAGTATATTTGGCGTCATAAGAATTGCAATTTGGAAGACACAGATTTGATTAAAAGGGAAGGAGTGTTCCGGGGAAGAGAAAAAGTCAGGGGCTTAGAAAGGCAAAAGCCACGAGACTGTACTCTGACACAAGAAAAGAAATACTCGTCCTTAGGGATGGCGGTCACGAGTTGTTTTAGGTTAAGGATCTGATAAATAGATAGGCTGTCATGAGTTATATTAGGGTAAGGGTAAGTATCAAGTTTCTGGCAGATGTTCTGGATGCCTTCCTTAGGACAGTAAGTGGTCAAAACGTCAGATTTCATCCAGGCTGAGCCATACATAAATTACTTTGTCAGTGGCCTTCCAGCTCCATTTTGGAGAGCTCTCTTAGCAATACTCTATTTTGATTTTCCTTTCACACCATCTTTTCCTTTTTTCTTCTAATAATTTTTTCTGATTTTAAAATTCACATTTTCTTTGAGGAGAATGAGCATCTGGGAAATACAGTAAAGTTTAGAGGAGAAATAAAAATTATCCATAATTTCATCACACACAGATACACAAAAATATTAACCATGGTTATTTTCTTCCTGTTTAAAAAAAGTTCTTTTTAACAAAATTTAATCATATGTGTGGTTTTGTATCTTTGTGTTTTCTTTTTCTTTTTTTTTTTTTGCCTGCCGGGCTCTTCATTGTGGCTCGTGGGCTCCAGAGTGCATGTGCTCAGTAGTTGCAGGTGCTGGCTTAGTTTCCCTGTGGCATGTGGGATCTTAGTTCCCTGATCAGTGATGGAACTCGCATCCCCTGCATTTGCAGGCAGATTCTTAACCACTGGACCACCAGGGAAGTCCTTGTATCTTTTTCATTCAATATTATGAGCGTTTCCACCATCAATATTTTCCCAGGACGTACTTTGTAACTGAAACTGAGTCCCTTGGAAATCGAGTTCCTTTACTGAGTTTATGATAAATCTCTCTCCAAAACTTTATTCCCTTTCTTATCCCCTCTGATCTCAATCCTGTGCTAACTGAACACTAATCACCCAGAGTCAGATGGCTAAAATTGCTGTTGATAACATCGTTAATGTACTAAGCTTGCTATTATAGATGTCATCATTAAGGTATAAACTCATGTTGTTTCTCCAGAGGAAGATGAGCTAACAGACTCCTGAACCATGGACCACGTGGCCAGAAAACTGTAAACCAGAGACAGACATCCTAACTCCCAATTAAGAAATGTCACAGAAATGTCACAAGATGATGATTAATCCCAGCCTCTTTGTTCTTCCCCTTGTGGACTTAAAAAATTATTCACAACCTAAAAGTTGAGAGTTATGTTTTATTTGGCGGGAATTTTTAGGTCTTCAAGCCCGGGAGGCAGCATCTCAAGTAACCCTGAGAAAACTGCTCTGAGGAGGTGGTGGGGTGGGGAGAGACAGGTTATATAGAAGTTTTGCAACACAGGGCAGGTAGTTGGAACATCAAAGGATTATTCTAAATTAAAGAAAACCAGATACCCCAAATTAAGGAATTTAGTGCTTTTCTCTGTATGGGAAGATGCAAGAGTCTGGGCTCACTGAAATCATTCCTTTGATATGCACCTCAGCTATCTGGCGCCAGTATCCTGTGTTTTCACATCCTCAGTTCCCTCAGGGCTTACGGTAGGGAGTGGCTGTAGTCTGATGGCTGCTAGATGGCAGGTATTCTTTCCTTCCTGAGTTTCCTTGGGGCTCACCAGCTCACGGATGGAGGGCTGCAATTGCTGATGACTGACATCCTTTGTTTACTGATGTGGCAGGAAATATTCCATTCCTCACCCTTAAAAAAAACCCCTAGGGCTTCCCTGGTGGCGCAGTGGTTGAGAGTCCCGCCTGCCGATGCAGGGGACACGGGTTCGTGCCCCGGTCCGGGAAGATCCCACATGCCGCAGAGCAGCTGGGCCCGTGAGCCATGGCCGCTGGGCCTGCGCGTCCGGAGCCTGTGCTCCGCAACGGGAGAGGCCACAACAGTGAGAGACCCGCGTACTTAAAAACAAAAAACAAAAAAAAACCCTCTAACTCAGAGACCAAGTTGAAGTGGATCTGAGGCGTGCTTCCCACTCCCTTGCTTGGCACCCTGCAGTAAGTCCTTACTTTGCTGCAAACTCCCCTTGTCAAAGTTTGGCTTTCTTCACTTGGGGCATAAGAGGCCTTTGCTCGTTTACATATATGCTGCAAAGTATTTTTTTAAAATACACATCAAAAATCTAATAAATCTTAAGCCAGATAGCAGAACTACGCGCGTCGGTGCGAAGCACTACCAGCCTGGAGTACAGCCGGAGGTGTGAAGAGTCTTCTCACAGTCCAGCCCAGTCCGGGCCGCTCGCGGACTGGCCAGGTCCCCAGGCCCCGCCCATTCAGCGCCGACAGGCGGCCGCAGTGCGCAGGAACGGAAGCTAGGCCGCCCCTCCCCCACTCACTTCCGGCCGCGGCTCAGTTCTCCCGCCTCCGCCTGCGCCGAGGCTCGTGGTTGTCCCGCCATGGCACTGTCGCGGGGGCTTCCGCGGGAGCTGGCCGAGGCCGTGGCCGGGGGCCGGGTCCTGGTGGTGGGCGCGGGCGGCATCGGCTGCGAGCTCCTCAAAAACCTCGTGCTCACCGGCTTCTCCCACATCGACCTGGTGAGGGCCAGGCGTGCGCGGGCTGAATGGCGGGCCGTGGAGCCGGGGCCGGGGGATCGGGGCCCGGAGGTCCGGACCTGAGCTGTGGGTGCGGGGGCGGACCAAGAGGCCCTGGGGTCGTCGCTGCCCACCTAGAGGGAGCTCTTCGGCGGCTGCGGGGCGGGCGCCGCTGCACGCCGGGCCCGCTCCGCACGCTGAGGAGGCCAAGGGCCCGGGTCTTCCGGGCGTCCCGCGAAGAGCCGTCCCCCGCCTCCCAGGCAGCGCCAATTTGTGGCGGCTCTGGGGTGTGGAAGAGTCCTCGTGTCTTCGCTTCAGAGCGGTTCCCCAGCTTTAACCGGAGGCAGGAGAGGATTGTCTCGAGTCCCTTGGGGATGTTGTGAGTGTTCAATTCGAAGTCCCCCTTAACTCAAATAATATGCAGAGCAGAGGATGGCGGTGGTAACAACCAGGACCTACTGAGGGCTTGTCCCGAGCCCGGCGCTGTCCTGCGCGGTTTACTCGCCTTAACGCACTTAATCTTCACTACCATCATAGGCTTGTAAACGCTGTCTTCACCCCATTTTATTTTTAACAGATAAGAGGAAAAGTGAGGTACTGTGGGGTTTAGTGACTTACCTAGGACTCCTTTGTGGCTCGCGCTCCTCTCTTCTGGCTGGGTGCAATCTGCGTGACAGTCATTGTTATCACCGTAGATTATTTCGTTAAAGGTATTGGTTAGGATTTTAACTTTTGCATTGTTGAACAGTGACGGGAAGCTACTGTAATTCTGAGTCAAGTCATTTCTGTTAATGTAAACTTTTTAGAGATTGGAGTTGTAGCCTGAAATTTGGATGTGAGTTTATAGAATCTTAAGGTGTAGTGGAAACAGGGAATTAAAAAAAAAAAAGTAGAGGTGGCCGACTGAACTAATAAATGAGTGACTGGGGGGAAAAGCATTTACGCGTTTTCCATTGGTTTTTATAGGGTTAGTCTTTCCATTCAGTTCTGTATCCCAAATATGAATGTGGCATAGCTAATACCTACTAATACTTCTTCAAAAGGATCATTTTGTAATAGACAAGGCAGTGAATTTGGGCACCTGAAAAATAAATGCTGATCCTTTTTTATTTGGTTTAATTTTTGTAGTAAATTTAGAAAGCACAGATAAAAAATGTTAGGTGATTATATGTTTTGGTGATTTTCACCAAAACCATTAGGGTGTTTCACAGTTAGAACATTTGATTACTCTTCATGTAACTTTATTGAAATGGAGTGAAAATGGTTTTAGTTATAATTATTTCTTCTCTTATATTTACTTAGAAGCAGCAATTAGATAAGACTTAAAACGTGAGACTTCTAACCTTGTGTAGAAGCTTCCCTCCACAGCCCTCAAGTAATGATTGTAAATGAAATTGTGTGTGGGTAAAGACTTTTGAATTAAAGAAAGCAAAAATTCAGTAAATCTATTTGGCAAGTATCATTTAAGAAAAAGAACAGGGCACAGTTAGATCTATTATGTTGGATTTGAAAGAGTATTCAGATTGATAGAGAAATGATGGAAATATAATGCATTTTTAGCATCATTTTGTCATCTAAGGAATTTCCTAACATATTTGCCAGTATGATTAAACAAATGAACAAAAAAGCATCCTTTCTAAAATATCTTTGAGAAAGTTGTATCTGAAATTAAATCTTGTTTTGTTTTAATACGCATTAAATTACTTTTATCAATTTAACAACTTTAGTATATTGGTCAAAAAGCATTTTCTCCCCTAACGTGGCAGATATCAAAACTTCTGGGTTATGGATGCTGAGGATAGGGATACGTATTGCTCAGACATACCAGGAAATTTGTGATTTATCTGGGGTTTATGCATTTGTAGATTGACCTGGATACTATTGATGTCAGCAACCTCAACAGGCAGTTTTTGTTTCAAAAGAAACATGTTGGAAGATCAAAGGCTCAGGTAACTTTGCATTTCTCATATCATTTCTATTTATTCACTTATATTTCTGCCCTTTGGTGGATCTTCTATTTATGGTATTAGGTTAATTTGGACTCTCTAGCAGGAGGGAGAATATGGGGGAAGCCATCTCTTTTTAGCTGAGGGATTAGGAAGAATAAGAAGATGTCTAGAAAAGGACAGAAGACTGTGCCATCCTTTCTTATCTACAGAGGAAATAAAAGTGCTCTACCCAATCCTGTAAATGGTGTCCCCTTCTTAAATTTCTGATTGTTTACTTAGAATGAGCCTTGTGTTCCTACATTGCCTAGAGCTTGGCTGCTCCTGTGTTTGTGGGCAAGAGAAGCTACAGCTTATGTCATTGTCCCCTTTAGAAGAAAACAGCCTCCCCTGAGGTTCTAGCCATCCAGATCTTTCTTTAGTTCCTTGAATGTTCCATCTTGATTCAGGGTTTTAAAACATCTTTCTCTTTGCTTTTTCTCCCAGCTTTTTGGGCAAACTTACACTCTTCTCCTTTTCATTTTTCAGATTTTCTCTAGGCATGCTTTCCTGAATCTCTTAGACTAAATCATATCTTCCACTCTTTACAGCCTCTACTTTTTCTGTGTATCATTTATCATAGTTTGTAGTTAAATTTATCTGGATGGTTATTTGATTAATGTCACTTTTGCTCACCAAGTGCCTTATACAGTTTCTGATATATGGAAGATGCTTAGTAAATATTTGTTGAATGGATGAATGACACTTGGTTACTGCATTTGATATTTTTGCTGAAGCTTGCCATTCATGTACAAGTGTATGTAAGTAGGTGAAATAACTATTGTCTGCCATAGATAGAGTTCATATTCAGATAGAAATGTTGTAGTAATTTAGTAAATTAGTAATTTAGTGTTGTTTGTTTTTCCAGGTTGCCAAAGAAAGTGTACTGCAGTTTTACCCGAAAGCTAATATCATAGCCTACCATGACAGCATCATGAAGTATGCGCTAATTATTATGTTGCAAAATTGTGTTTGCTGTGAATTTTTAATTGAACCTTTAAAGTATAATACTTTTATTAGCTAAATATATGAACTCAGAGTCATTCTGCTTATTTAAAAATTTTTCTAGAATAATTAAAATGTAGTAGGTTGTGTCCACATAAGTGACATTCTTTTAACAGTTCATATATATATATGTGTGTGTGTGTATATATATATATGTATATATATATAATTTGAATGATTTAGATAAGAGGTCATTTACTCTAATACTTTCAATAAATAAGTTACTTGGAAACCTAAAAGGACCTTATATTCTTGTTTTAAATAAAGAGATATTCTAAACTATAAGAAATCAATATACATGATGATTCAGACTTTTCTAAATATATTGCTCTCATTCTGATCGATTTCAGCTGTGGCCTTTTTCAGTTTAAAAGGTTCCCTCTCAAAATAATTTGTTTGTTAGGACTGTGACTTCTGTAATATAACACTGGGAATTGTGATGGGGCAGTAGTTTTGATGGTACATAAATATACTCTGATCTCAGTAAAGATAGAGTAAAAATATAATTTTGGAGGCGTTGGGGCAAAGGAACCCTGCGTCTAAAATGTCCTTTATCTATAGTTGTTGTCCACAAGTAAGTGGTTTTAAAAATAATGAGTTCTTGTTTGAGGCCTGGATTAGAGAAAGTCTTATGCTTTCTCAGGGAATTTGTGTTTCCAGCTTCCTTTTCATTCTCTGGATGTTTGCTCTACAACCTTGCCTATAGCCCTACAACCTCCTTACCCTGTGTTGCTTTCCCAGTGCTGCTAAAAGCAGGGACCCTAGGGGCCTGAACCCTGCCTGATCCTGACCATGTGAGGTGAAGCTACAGGCCAGGCAGATCCTGGGAATGTATTCTTTGTATGTTCCCAGGCACTTGCTGCCCCAAGAAGGCCTGGTGGGACTCTCGAAGTCATGCCAGTTTGAGATTCTGCTCTGTGCCCGAGGTAGCTGGCCAAAACAGATGTGTGGTTTAAATCTGTTTCTGGTGTTTGGGGAAAAATCAAACCTATCTATATTGTAGAGACCCCTAATATCAGTTATTTTTGTACTTTTATTACTTTAATGTGCTTTTTAGGACCCTGTATTATACTGTGAAGCTCATGTGTAAGGCCGGTTGTTTTGGTGACCTTTTTTTTTTGTTGTTGTTTTACTTTGTAGCCCTGACTATAATGTGGAATTTTTTCGACAATTTATATTGGTTATGAATGCTTTAGATAACAGAGGTGAGATTATTTTAATACTTTTAATTCTAAGTATTTCCCTTCCTCCATAACAAGGTTGTTTACAAAATTAGTGTTAATTAAAATATTTCCTTATGAGTTAGAACTTAAAAGACCTAAAGGGAAGTAAGATCAGGTTTAAAGCTTGCCAATTGATTGTAATTTTAACTAGAACTAGTGTGAATATAGGGGAAGTTAAAATCATTAAAGAGGATGATGCATAGGTTGCGTGCATGTATATTTGTTTCAGATTATCCCAGCACTTAAGCACAGTGTGACTTCCTTCGTGTATGTGGAGATCTAAGAAATATCAGTGCCCAAATTTCACCCAAAACCAATTGAGTCAAACTCTGTAAATGGGACCTAAAGATCATATTTTTTCAGTTCCCCAGATGATCTAAAGGGCAATGAAGACTGAAAACCACTGTTTTGAGAGTAAGGCAATAGGATGTCAAAGTTAGCATAGAAGTCATGGCTCTTGAATTATTTTGGGTATATCTGGTGCTGCAATATATCAGACTGGATCCTATTACGTGTACACATTTTGGACCATTTAAACTTTACACAAGTTGGTGATATTTCATATAATCAAGTATCATAAAGCCAGTTATTGTTAACAAATCTTTGTGTCTGGAATGTGGGGTGAAAATAACTTAAAATACTCTTTCTGTAACTACTTCCACATGTAAAAGTACATCTGTCAAATGAGTTTGTAACAATTTGGGGCCAGAAATATCAAAAGAAAAAACATACAAAGTAGCATTAGAAAGAGGGTAACTCTTTTAACCAGACTCATCTTTTTTCCCCTCACCTTAAACTGCCTTAATAGTTCCAAGTTGGGACTTCCCTGGTGGTCCAGTGGTTGAGACTCTTGAGTTTCTACTGCAGGTGGCGTGGGTTTGATCCTTGGTCGGGGAACTAATACCCTGCATGCCGTGAGGCAAAAAAAAAAAAAAAAAGATAAATAGTTCCAAAGTTGATATTCCACATTCTCCATTTATTTCCATGTATTACCTGATAATTTTATTGGAATAAGAGTTAAGGGGTTGGAAAACGTTGAAACAATGTTTTAGCCATATTTAATAGAAGTAGGTACAGCAATAGAGGAGGAAGGTGGCACTTCGGTATTAAAAAGTAATATATAGGGGTGCTTCTCCTACAGTAAATTTGTGATACAAATTCCTTACCTTTGAAATTTTGTTGAATGTCTCTTAAATGTCTATAACAGTTGTATTACTCTGGTCATAGCTAAGAAAGTTGTACATGAAATAAAAACAATAAAAAATGGTTTGGGTAAATTTCATCCTAATTAAAGGTAACTACATAATTTCTTTTTTCTTTTTTTTCTTTTTTTTGGTAAACTCCTGTTAACTAGTATTTTTCTTCCAGCTGCCCGAAACCATGTTAATAGAATGTGTCTAGCAGCTGATGTCCCTCTTATTGAGAGTGGAACTGCTGGTTATCTTGGGCAAGTAACCACTATCAAAAAGGTAAAGTACTTTTTTTGGTTTGGTTTGTTTTGGTTTGTTTTTTGCTTCCCAAATATTTATTTGGGACCTTAAGGAGGGAAGAAGTAAACTTTGGATCTTTTAGCTCTGTGCAAAGATCTTTTAGCTCTGTGCTATTTTGTTTCATGTAGCTTATATATTAAAATCCTTAGGCTGGCAAGCATAATAAACTTGCCTTTTTAAATTCTTAGTAGCCGTGAGACTACATGTCATGTTGTAGTTGATATATGGTAAACCAGCCTTCTGAAAAGTTACTTGTCTAAAGTCTGGATTTATAGATCTGAAGAGTACTTTGAAAAAAATTTTTGGAGTATTTGTGAGTACTGACATTTCAAATATTTAGATAAAACTAGAGAATAAGAACAAATACGTGTGTGTTCATAAACCCAGTTTTATACAATCTCAGCATTGTTATTCATTTGCTGCTCAAATCTTTTTTCTTTGAATTCTTTTAAGAAATTAAACATAGATACGTTTGAAGACTTATTTTGCAGGTTTTGAAACTAAAAGGAATTAAACTCTACTTGAAATTTGGTATTTTTGTCTGCTCTTTGGCAGTTTTTCCATATTGAAAATTGTGGCTGTGCTTCAGTTTTTACTGTTTAATATTACTCTTCGAAAGCTTAATTTATATCATTCTACAAAGACTTATAAATATCAGTTTATGAGGGGTGACTGCTTGCCATATCGCTGCCCCCAAGAAAGCACATTGGAAGGACACCAGAAATGGCATTACGGAGAAAACACTTCATCTGCTGCAATTTATATTAAAATATTATTTGCAGGTTTGGGGTCTTTACCATGATCCTGAGACACTAGTGTGTGTTAAGACTGAGATTGAGAATTGCCAAGATAAAGAATATTCTAAGTTTTAGAAAATTATCTCAGGTGCCGTGGACTTCTTTGAAGGATTCCTTACAGTATAACTTTAAACATAACCCTTTAGCAACGAAATGAAGAGTATTTGGTTTGGTAATACTTAGGATTTTTCCATGTATCTGGATAGATCTGGAAATTAGTGCTTTAAATTCACTTAATCTTCAGGAGCTTATAAGGTAAATCTATAAATAATATTTAAATAACTGAGTTTCACAACTTTGAGAGATAATTGGTTGGAAAGTTATTTGTCTTTCCCCGTCTGTTTAGTGTGATCAAGGTAAACTTGTATTTTCTCCTCACCGGGCCAGGAATCAGAGAAGTCCTGGCTTAGTCTTAGCTGTGACTATGGTAGATTCAATTAACTTTTATGTTGTAGTTCCTTATCTGTAAAGTAAGGATTTTTGAGTCACTAATATTTTAAAATTTTCTTGACAGTTGGAATATAGATGAATGAAATGTTTATGATTATATTACAATATTGAGAAGCCACTACGATGGGATAAATGTTTTTCTCATGTCCTGACTTTGCAGGGTGTGACTGAGTGTTACGAATGTCATCCCAAACCAACCCAGAGAACTTTTCCTGGCTGTACAATTCGTAACACACCTTCAGAACCTATTCATTGCATCGTTTGGGCAAAATATTTGTTCAAGTAAGAGTATATATATTTCTGGGCATATTTTTAGTACTGATAATGGACAGTGGGGTCATTCTTACTTAAATACCTTGGAGAAATTGTACTTATGATGATGAAGCTTAGTCTGACTGGAGACAGGCATGTAACTAAATAAATACAAATCTATGTATTTGGAAATACTAAAACATACTTAGAAGTAACTCATTGGTTAAAAAAGAAATAATGGAAGTTGAAAATACTTCGTAATAATACTGAAAATACTACATGTGGAACTTGTAAGATACATTGAATGTGGTAGTTGGAAGAAAAGATACAGGCTTACACATATGAAGAGAGGTGAACATTAATGAGCAAAGCATCCAACTTATGTTAGAAAAAGAACAACATAAAGTCAAAAAAATTAGAAGGAACGGTATAATTGAGGTAAGAGCAAAAAGTAAGTTGGCAAGTTTGATCATAAAAAGGAGAGGGGGATAGTTAACTAAGTGGGGAATATAATCTCAACACAGATTAGAATAATAAGGGGGAAAAAAGGGATGATAATAAAAGATTATGCCGCTACATATTCCCCCCACCCCCAGCTGCGGTGGGTCTTTGTTGCGGCATGCAGAAGCCTCTGCTGTGGCATGCAGGCTCTCTAGTTGTGGCCCTCATACTCAGGCTGCGTGTGGGCTTAGTTCCCTGACCAAGGGTGGAACCCGCATCCCCTGCATTGGAAGGTGGATTCTTAAGCACTAGACCAGCAGGGAAGTCCCTATGTCAGTACATTTTAAAAACTTAATGATTGGATAAATTCATTTTAAAAACTTAGAAAACTGACTCAAAAAGAAGTAAAAGGCTCCCTAGGGAAATTTAATCAGTGGTTTAAATTTCTCTGACTGATGCACCAAACCTATGTGAATTTATAGGTGATTTCCACTAAATTTGCAAGGGATATATCATTCTAATCTTATATAAAGTTTCAGAGAAACTTTTTTAAAAAATGGAATACTTCATGTTTTGGGGCTATCATATCTTTTTTTTTTTTTTTTTGCGGTACGCAGGCCTCTCACTGTTGTGGGCTCTCCCATTGGCGGAGCACAGGCTCCGGATGCGCAGGCTCAGCGGCCATGGCTCGTGGGCCTAGCCACTCCGCGTCATGTGGGATCTTCCCGGACCGCACGAACCCGTGTCCCCTGCATCGGCAGGCGGACTCTCAACCACTGGGCCACCAGGGAAGCCCCCAGGGGCTATCATATCTTTGATAGCAAAACCAGTTAAGGCTGGGGACTTCTCTGGTGGTCCACTGGGTAAGACTATGCGCTCCTAATGCAGGGGGCCCAGGTTCGATCCTGGGTCAGGGAACTAGATCCTGCATGCATGCTGCAACTAAGAGTCCGCATGCCACAACTAAGACCAGGCACTGCATGCATGCATGCATGAATAAATAAATAACCTCTTCTTTTTTAAGAGAGGGCATTTTGTTATTTATTTATTTACTTATGTATTTATTTACTTTTGGCTGCATTGGGTCTTCGTTGCTGCACGCAGGCTTTCTCTAGTTGCGGCGAGCAGGGGCTGCTGTTTGTTGTGGTGTGCGGTCTTATTGTAGTGGCTTCTCTTGTTGTGGAGCATGGGCTCTAGGTGCGCGGGCTTTAGTAGTTGTGGCTCGCAGGCTCAGTAGTTGTGACTCGTGGGCTCTAGAGCGCAGGCTCAGTAGTTGTGGTGCACAGGCTTCCTGGATCTGCGGCATGTGGGATCTTCCCAGACCAGGGCTCGAACCCGTGACCCCTGCATTGGCAGGCGAGTTCTTAACCACTGTGCCACCAGGGATGTCCTACATACATTATTTAAAAAACAAAACAGTTAAGGCTGTTATAAGAGGAAAATTGCGAGACATTCTCATTCATAAATGTAGATGAAAAAATCCTATACAAAACATTAGCATACAAATCTAGAATGGTGTAAAACAAAAGTATACCATAACCAAGCTGTATTTATTCCAGGAATGCAAGCATGGTTTAACACTAGAAAAATCTATAAATGGCATTTACTTCATTAAGAATTTAAAGAGAAACTATATAATCTTCATAGATGTCGAAAAAGCATTTGGTAAAATTTAGCAAACACCTTTTCATGACAAAAATTCTTAGTAAACTAGGAAGAGTACTTTATCAACCTGATAAAAAATATTTTCTAGAGATCTACAGCAAACATTAGTTTTCTTTATTTTTTGATTAAGGTATAATCACTCAGAAAAGTACACATATAATAGTATAACAACAAAATTTCACAAGAAATACACTTGCAAGCTTTATTTACTTGGCAGACATTTTTTTTTCTTTTTTAATAGACTTTTTAGAACAGCTTCAGATTTACAGAACGATTGAGAAGATAGCACAGAGTTCCCACACCCAGTTTCCTGTTACTAACATCTTAGTATGACGTACATAACAATGAGCCAATATTGATACATTATTTATTAACCAAAGTCCATAGTTTATTTAAATCTCCTTAGTTTTTGCCCAATGTCTTTTTTTCTGTTCCAGGATACCCCATTATAGTTAGTTATATCTTTAGGCCCACCTTAAGGGGGCTGTGACAGTTTCTTAAGACTTTGCTTGTTTTTGATGACCTTGTTAGTTTTGAAGAGTACTGGTCAGGTTTTTTTTTGGCTGCATTGGGTCTTCGTTGCTGCGTGCAGGCTTTCTAGTTGCAGCGAGTGGGTGCTGCTCTTCATTGTGGTGCACAGGCTTCTCATTGCGGTGGCTTCTTGTGCGGAGCATGGGCTCTAGGCACGCAGGCTCAGTAGTTGCGGTGCGCGGGCTCTGGGGTGCAGGCTCAGTAGTTGTGACGCACGGGCTTAGTTGCTCCACAGCACGTGGGATCTTCCCGGACCAGGGATTGAACCCGTGTCCCCCTGCATTGGCAGGCGGATTCTTAACCACTGCACCACCAGGGAAGTCCCTGGTCAGGTATTTTTTAGGATGCCCCACTGTCGGAATTTGTCTGATGTTTTTCTCTTGATGATACTGTGGTTATGGATTTTTGGGAGAAAGATCACAGAGGTAAAGTGCCATTTTCATCATATCATATGAAGGGTACATGTTGTCAACATGTTTTATGACTATTAATATAGGCCTTGATTACTTTAAGGTAGTGTTTGTTTTCTCCACTGTAAAGTTACTCTCTCCCCTTTCTATATTGTCCTGTCTCTTCTCACCCATTTATTGATATCAGTGTGGACTCATTGATATTGAATATGGTTTCGGTTATAATCTTATACTGTTTTATTTTGTTGCTCAAATTGTTCCAGCTTTGGCCACTGGGAGCTCTTCAGTTGGCTTTGTGCTCTTTGATATACTGCCATCAATGTGTGGGGGTTTTTTGGAGCAATTCCTTACTTTCTGGTACTACAAGATGCTCCACGCTCATCTTTTATGTTTCCTGCTTCAGCCCTAGAATTAGACATTTCTTCAAGGAGCCCTGGTTCCTTTAATTGAAGAATGATACTAGCAACCAAGATGCAAGTGCTTAGGCATAGTTCTGGGGTGCCATTTCTTTTAGGCCCTCTTAGCTGACAGAGCAAAAAATATGTTTATACTAATTTGTATATATAAAATATTGATATGATTCAATGCAATTCTAATTAAAATCTCATCAGGGATTTTATTGGAACTTGTTCAGCTGATTCTGAAATTTATATGGAAGAATAAAGCCTAAGCAGAACCACAAAACACTCTTGGAAAAGAGTAAGTTGAGGGGACTTGCTCTATCAGATTTCAAGATTTAATATAAGGTAAAAATAATTTAGTGAGTTGCTGGTGCAGGGATAGAAAAACAGACTGTAACTGAGGTTGCACAGTAGATCCCAGATGAAAGAAGGGACTAAATAGAAGGGAAGGCAGTTCACTACCAATGTGGAAAAAAATTGTATTCTCTACTTCAAACGATATGTGTAAATTAACAATATATAGAAATTAAGTCCAAGTGGATTAATTATTCAGATGTGAAAGACAAAACTTTAAATTTTTCTAATATAGAAGAAAATCTTTATCTTTGGGGTTAAGGAACAATTTCTCAAGATACAGAAGTGTTAATTATAAAGGATTGATACATTCAAATTCATTTAGTGTTTCGTCATCAAGAGACATTAAATGATGTATAAATAATAAGCTGTTATATGGGATGAAATAGCTGTAACATATAAGCAACTAAAACTGTGATCTGGAATATATTCCTGTAATCAATAGGAAAAAGACAACCTGACAAAATAATACTAACAGACATTTTTTCACTTAAAGGGAAACCCAAATAGGCAATAAGCAAATGAAGATAGTGTTTAACTTTATGATTGACTTGCAAAATCATGAATAAACCCACAGTAACATACTATTTTATACTTGCTAGTTTGGCGCAGAACATTAGGTGCGGAGAGGAAGTAAGTCGATAGGAACTCTTATATGCCGTTGTGGGGCTGTATTTTGGGGCACAGCCAGTGTGGGAAACAAATGGCCATTTTCTTGTAAAGTGTATCAGGATCTTTGAGATTTTTACTGTGCAAAGGATTTCTTTAAGATAGCTTTATTATCAGACTTCCCTGGTGGTCCAGTGGTTAAGACTCCGTACTTCCCATGTAGCGGGCACAGGTTCGATCCCTGGTCGGGGAAGTTCCGCGTGTTGCAGCCAAAAAAAAAACAAAAACAAAAACATAGCTTTTTAAGATAGCTTTATTTTAAGCTACGTGCTTGAGGAATGGTTGGAAAGTTATTAAACAATTCTTAGGATAACTTGCTTAACGAAAGAGAATTTCAGCTTAATGCTTTTCTGTTATTTCTTATAAAAGAAAACCATCTTATTCACTGCTGAGTTTCTTGCACCTAGACCAGTGCCTCGCACATAATAGGTGGGTCAGTATTTGTTTAACAGCTAGCTGCAGGTATACTTCACAATTATTATTCTGGCAGTGGAATATTATCCATGTTGGAATGTAAAAGCTGCTCACGTGTCTCTTGATCAAAGATTTTAACATAGGAATTTGCAGAGCCTAGCTGGCAGAAGTGAACCTAGGTCTACTAAAATGTAGCCTTGCCTGTGTTGTGGTTGAAATGAGAATGCAAGCAGTTTTTTTTTTTTATTTAGTTAGTTTTGGCTACGTTGGGTCTTCGTTGCTGCGTGCAGGCTTTCTCTAGTTGTGGCGAGCGGGGCTACTCTTTGTTGTGGTGCGTGGGCTTCTCATTGCGGTAGCTTCTCTTCTGGCGGAGCATGGGCTCTAGGCGTGTGGGCTTCAGTAGTTGTGGCACACGGGCTCAGTACTTGTGGCTCGTGGGCTCTAGAGCACAGGCTCAGTATGGGCGCATGAGCTTAGTTGCTCTGCAGCATGTGGGATCTTCCCAGACCAAGGCTCAAACCCGTGTCCCCTGCATTGGCAGGCAGATTCTTAACCACTGTGCCACCAGGGAAGTCCCTGCAAGCTGTTTTAAACAGAATGTTTTAATACTTTTAAGTTTATGGAACATAATTTGTCAGTTGTTTATTTTTCATCCCTACTAAAGATTTGAGATAACTAAATTTGTTGTTTTTGAGAAAAGTAGGAAAAGTTAACCTTTGTTCAGAGTATTTTTTTGTACATAAATATTTACTATTCTTAAATTATAGCCAGTTGTTTGGGGAAGAGGATGCTGATCAAGAAGTGTCTCCTGACAGAGCTGACCCTGAAGCTTCCTGTGAGTAAACCAGTTGGGGTATATTTTCTTATTGGTGAGCACTATCTTTATTTTGCTAATTTAATATTGATAGCTTAATGCGGGGGGAAATAATTGCTGTTATGTGCTAGATAATATGTATTTAAGATGTGTTTTTAAAAATGGGTACTGCCATTTTACTTGTGAGGAAACAGTGTTCAGGGAAATTTTAGAAATCTAGTAAATAGAGCCAGGAGTTGTTTCCAGATCTGATTATAGGTCTGTACTTGGAACTGCTCTACATATGGCCTTCAGAAACTGAGGCAGAAAAAGATGGTGATGAGCATGTTATAATTCTGTCTCCTTGAACTCAGAATGTGTCAGATGCTGGTGACCTCCATGAGTGACTCTTTTTTCCCCTAAGGGTAGATGAGAGCTTAGTTCTATACTAACTACAGTTGAAAATAAAATGGTGTTTGTTTTGTAGGGGAACCAATGGAAGCCGAAGCCAGAGCCAGAGCATCTAATGAAGATGGTGACATTAAACGTATTTCCACCAAGGAATGGGCTAAATCAACTGGATATGATCCAGTTAAACTTTTTACCAAGGTTAGGTTTACTTTTTTTTATAATTGTAGATAGATTTTTGTTACTCTGTTTTAAACTAGTACATGATTGAATTACACTTCTTTTTATGCCTACTGCTGTCTTAGTGAATTCATTGATGCAGGTGGGATAAACAAGTTTGAGATTTTAACATCAATACTAAATCAGTATAGCATCTTTATAGAAGGTAAAATACAGAGGCTTGCTTATTCACTCTTGGTTGTCTTTCCTTCCCTGAATTTCACTGAACTTCTTGATTTTCTTTATATAACTGACTTTTGGTTCCTGCTGTTTCTCGTCTTATATCCCTTTGCTGCTCAAATCTTCTATTGAGAGTTTGGGTGACATGTTCTAAATTGCTCTTGAATCCCTAAGCCTGTGTTCTTGGGTGAATTCCTCTTCATTTTATATATTGTTTGCTCAGTATTTTTAGAGAAATCTGTAAGATTGCTTTAATTAGATCTACCTAATTATGGCTCAGCTAGGCCCCCAGATCTGTGTTTTTAAAAGTCTTTTCTCTTTTCCCTGCTTCTTTTTTTTTTTAATTAAAAAAAATTTTTTTGGCGGGGGGGTGCTTCCCTGGTGGCGCAGTGGTTGAGAGTCTGCCTGCCGATGCAGGGGACACAGGTTCGTGCCCCGGTCCGGGAAGATCCCACATGCTGTGGAGCGGCTAGGCCCGTGAGCCATGGCCGCTGAGCCTGCGCGTCCGGAGCCTGTGCTCCGCAGCGGGAGAGGCCACAACAGTGAGAGACCCGCGTACCGCAAAAAAAAAAAAAAAAAAAAAATTTTTTTTAATTGGAATATAGTTGATTTACAGTGTTGTGTTAGTTTCAGGTGTGCAGCAAAGTGAGTCAGTTATACATATATGTATATTCACTTTTTTTAAGATTCTTTTCCCATATAGGTCATTACAGAGTACTGAATTCCCTGTGCTATACAGTAGGTTCTTACTAGCTCTTTCCTGTTTGAGAGAAATCCCTTTGAGTAAAGGCTGGCGCTTCCACCTGCTATTTTTCTGTCTTGTACCTTTTTCTTCAAATAGTATTTTCTCTCTCCCCTGCATCTTGAGTCTCCTGGCTCCTCCTGTCTGCTTTCTGACATGCACACGTCCTGTTGTCCTAAGCAAATGGCCTACTGCTCCCTCCAGCTTCTATTTCATCTTTCCTCAGTGACAGTACATGTCACAGGTTGACTTTCTTAAACCTACTGCATTTATTTCCTCACTACAGCCTTTACCTTAGAAAATGGTTTTTATTTTGATTATACTTAAAATCAAATGCACTTAACTCTGATACGGATATCGACAGTGTTTTCCAAACTAGTATCCATATACCTATTTCCATTCCAACCTGAGCAGCAGTTGAATGCCAGAATAATCTGAAGTACCTCTCCAATCCGTTGTTCAGCAGGTAACTTTAAGCATCTGCTGTGTGCCAGGGACCACTTTAAGTACAGAGGATTTAGTGGTGAAAGACAGAAAATAGGGTCCCAGCTCTTTTTAGGGAGGGAACTCAGCATCTAGAAGGGAAGTCAAACATTGAACAAGGAATTTCAAGTTCAGATGCGTTGGAACCCTCTAATAATAAGTAAACTTAACCCCACTTATTATTAAACATTATTATTAAACCTAGTATGAGGGTTCGGAAGAGGCTGTCCAGAGGCTGTCAAGACTTCTTTAAAGTCTTGACATTTCAACTCAAGACTTTAAAGAATAAGGGTGGGGATGAGTGTGCAGCATATAGAAAGAAAGTTTTAGGTTGAAGAACTGAAATAATTCCCATTAAACGGGAGAGTGGAAAGAGGACTGGAAAGGTAAGCTGAGGTTAGATCTGGCAGGACTTTCTAGGTCACGATAAGGATGTTATACGAAGACAGTGGGAATCCATTAAAGGGTAGTGTATAAGGTATAGAAAGTATGCAGTGCACTATTGTAGGACCTGATGTTCCTCTTGTAACCAGTATGGGACAGTGCCTTCTGGAGTGTGCAATGCCAGAGAAATCTGAAGTACAACCCATCTGCATTCCCAGTGGAGTGTGGAGGAAAAGTTAGACTCAGCAGGACTTTGTATGTATAAAGTCAGGAACGAAGAATAATACTAACTGGTTTCCTGCTGGGCAGCAGGTGAACAGAGGTGCCGTTCTCTGAGATAGGTAGGGTGGGAAACAGATGTGTGCGTGAGGGTTGGGGAAGAGGGGAAGGTGATAGAATTAATTTTGAGATTCTTCTCGGATATTAGCGAGATGACAGGTGGTTCTATAGGTAAATAGAGCAGTTTAGACTAGGGATTTGGTTGAGATTCATAGGTTTATAGAAGGAGACAGGAGTGTGAAGATAGGGACTTCCCAGGTGGTTCAGTGGTTAGAATCCACCTGCCAATGCAGGGGACACGGGTTCAAGCCCTGGTCTGGGAATAGCCCACATGCTGCGGAGCAACTAAGCCCATGCGCCACAACCACTGAGCCTGCGCTCTAGAGCCCGTCAGCCAGAACTGCTGAGCTCACGTGCTACAACTACTGAAGCCCGCGTGCCTAGAGCCTGTGCTCTGTAACAAGAGGAGCCACCGCAGTGAGAACCCTGCACACCACAACGAAGAGTAGCTCCCGCTCACCGCAACTAGAGAAAGCCTGCACACAGCAACGAAGACCCAACGCTGCCAAAAATAAATAAAGAAATATTTTAAAAAACTTACAGTACTCAGAACTGTGTGGTTTTCACACTGAGTTGTACTCTAATTAGTTGTATATTTGGCTGGTTTTCAAAGATTAAGGATGCTTAATAAATATTTATTGAATTGAGTATATTTTGATAGAAATAGTTCTTTTAACTTAGCTACATCTAAATTCATACCCGGTACATACAACAAACCTGTGGAATAAATCAGTCAACAATAGAAAATATAGCTAAGGAAAAGGTAAAACTATTAAAATCATCTGGTATTCTGCCACATAGGAAGTGTGATTCATGTGATGGTCTCTCAGTCTACATGTGGTAATGTTTATGTTTTTATTTTCGAAATAGGAATTGTTTTGTGTGTTTGAGGTTATTTGGGGGGGGCGGGAGCACATTTCAAAGATGTTGCAGATGGTTAAGAAATTCTGTTTTTGAGCCCTTTTTAAATGTGTGTGCTTTACTGGTATGTCCCACAAACTTGGAGATGTTGCTAACTGGTACCTTTAGGCTCAGTTCTTATGGAGTTCGTGTGTATTCACTTAGTCTGCTTGAATGGTATGATTGTGCTTCCGACTGATCTGAGGAGCTAATTTAGGGGAGGTGACTTGGGAGGACAGGGTCAGTCAGCACAGTTCAGAGTTCCCTTACTCTGCTTTCACCAGCATCTCTGATTTTAACTGTTTTCACATACGGGGGTTTTGTGTAAAATTTCCTTTTACACAAAGTTTTAAGCTCCCCCTGCCCCTTTGAGAATTGTTAATCTACTGGTATATAACATGTGTTCTTTAAATCAGATTTTATAGTGTAATGTTTAAAGTAAATCAGCAGGGAAATTTTGTTATATTTTGTCAGCATAGGGACTGTAGAGTTCATGGAATTTACCTTTCTTCCTTTCCTTCTTTCCTTCTTCCCTTCTTTCTATCTTAGCTTTTTAAAGATGATATCAGGTATCTGTTGACAATGGACAAACTGTGGCGGAAAAGGAAACCTCCAGTTCCATTGGATTGGGCCGAAGTGCAAAGTCAAGGTGAAGGATACATTTTTGTCTTTGGGATAACCTAAATTGGAAATTCTCTAACCTAAAGTCTTTAAACAGCCCTGTCATTTCTTGGTGTACAGTGGTATACACTCATGGTAAGAAATTCAGACAGTTCAGCAAAGTATGAAGAAGGAAAATCACTGGAAATCTCATCACCTAGGGAAATAGTTACTATTAATGTTTTAGGGAATGTCTTGGTGATAACTCCGTGCACGTAGACTCAGACAGTTGTATATGCACTTTCCGTAAATGGAATCACACTATTTATATACTCTGACTTGCTCTTTTCAGTCAGTATTATTTAACTAGTCCCTTATCAGTTAACATTTAGTTGTTTCATATTTTCCCTGACATAAAGTGTTGTTCCTTTAACTTATTTATAACTTTAAGTGCAAGAAAAACTATTGTAGTAGTGACTACTTCCTTACCCACTCTCCTTCAACACATTGTGTCTCAGCTTGTTTTTCACAGCAGTGTTCAGCATAGTGGAACTTAAAAGGTACCAGGAGACTTAGGATGTCAGTTTGGAGCAGTTTTCTATAGTTATCTACAGTAACGGATATGTCACTTTATGGCCCAATTCAATTATTGCTCTAATAGCTTCCGCTTTCTGAATGCTAACTATGTTCTGGGCATAGTGATTATTATCTTATCTACATTATATTCTTGAATCCTCTAGTAATCTCCTTATGAAGTTCTGAGACAGTCTTGCACCTTTCCCATATCAATATTAGCGATTTTCTTGTACACATAAGTGTATCTTAGTGATAATTACTTTAATGGAATTTGTTTCATATTATTTGATTTTCTTATCGTCGGGTATTGAATTGTTAAACAGAGTAGAGGAATGATGTTAATAGTGAAATTTCTAATATTCTTTTCTTTAGGAGAAGAAACCAATGCATCAGATCAACAAAATGAACCACAGTTAGGTCTGAGAGACCAGCAAGTTCTAGATGTGAAGAGCTATGCACGTCTTTTTTCAAAGAGCATTGAGACTTTGAGAGTTCACTTAGCAGAAAAGGGAGATGGAGCTGAGCTTATATGGGACAAGGTTTGTTTTGAAAATGTGGGGCAATTACTTGTATATCAAATGTATATTTTAGTTCTTGAGCTGTACCAGAACCTAGTAATTTGGGGATATTGTTTATTCTACCAGATTTTGAGGACATGTTGATTTTTGTTTGGATGTTTTCATCTCTAATTACTACATTGAACTATGAATTTTCTATATGTGAATTTAAGCAATATCATAAAACCTCATTTTAGATTCTCACGTGTTCATGGTTTATAAATGTGACTTTAATGGAGTAAAATGTTTATCTGACTTAAGCAAATAGGCTTAAGAGAACTTCTTACGTAATAGAGATTTGTTAATAGAAGTCATAATATCTTTTTGGAGACAGCAGCTCATAGGCCTAATTTGGCCTTGAGAGTAATAAAATTGCCTTTTAACTCTTAAAAGTCTGAGAGACTTCTCAATTGAAAAATGAGATGTAGTCTTTCTTACAAGTTAAAACAATATTTAAAAGTATTTTGCAGTTAAATGTTACATTTTGAAATTTGGTGAGTTTACTTATTTTTAATTGTAGTCAATATTTTCTGTGGCTGTAAATGATTTATCTGATAAAGTTTATATGTTCATGTATTGGTAAAGATTTGCTGTGAGTTTTAAAGTAAGGAGAAAAGTTTGATCAGTTTAAGAAAACTAAGGTAACTTTATGTGCAAATTTTGAGATGGGTTGAATCAGTCATCTGAAATAAAGCTGGTAAATTTAGATTGGGGGAGTCTTGTAAACATTAGTCTTTAGGGTTTGTGTGCTATAAGGAGTAACTTAAAAAATTTTTTTTTCATTGTTACTGTTACACTAGTGGTTTGGGAGGTTTTCATCTATACACAGGGGCTACATAACAAAACTTGGAACTGAATTGTTAGCCTCTGTGAGTAAACTCTGAAACTAATGGGTGTGATAAGCCAATTGCCTGGGGAAGTACCTGATGGACACTGTGTTAAATAATCATATTTAATCCTCACCACAACCTTACAAGATGTTTATATAATTTTCCCTGTTTAACAGATTAATGAATATTGGCTCAGGGAGGTTTATTTGCCTGTGGTTACATAGCCAGCTAAATAAGTATGTAAAGAACCCACGTTCTATCAATGCTTTTTCTTTTATACTTTGGTGTTTCTGAATTATGGGCTACGATAGTTTCTTCTCAGTTCAAAGCCGGAAACCTTGCTGAAATCTAACTAGAGAGACTAGGATATAGGCTCAGGAAGAACAGAAGTTGTAAAGGGAAAATTATTGTCCTGCCACATCTGAAAAGAAACAGTATAGGTCTGTGGAGTACATGAAGGGAGTTTGGAGAAGGAAAGCCAAAAGGAGTAGTTCAGCTGTTTCTGAGGCTTCAATGAAATAGCTTTCTCAAAACAGCTTGTGTTCCCTGGGGTCTGTACTTGTCAAACAACCTTATTGTTGACTGATGGACCCAGGGAAGGATTGCCACAATCAATAAATGGAATTGGTATTCTGGTCTATACCCTTAGTCTCCAGTGCATTTGTTTAAGCAGGAATGAATTCCTAGAACCTGCTGGCTCTTGGTAAGACCACATTCCTGGATCACAGGAGCTGATGATGAGCCCCTGCCCCCTTCTCATCCAGAGAGGCCATCTCTTGTTCTAGTTGACTTGTTATAAATGTGTGAAACTGCTGTTCTGAAAGAAATACTAGCCAAATGAGTAAATTTGTGGGGAGACTTGTTAAATTGTTTAAATTATTGGCAGGATGACCCATCTGCAATGGATTTCGTCACCTCTGCTGCAAACCTCAGGATGCATATTTTCAGTATGAATATGAAGAGCAGATTTGATATCAAATGTAAGTTTTTTTGTACTTCAGTTGTATCATCTAAAATTCTAAGGTTTTTAACAGCTAAACTTTTTTTTTTTTTTTTTTTTTTTTCCAGCAATGGCAGGGAACATTATTCCTGCTATCGCTACTACTAATGCAGTGATTGCTGGGTTGATAGTATTGGAAGGATTGAAGATTTTATCAGGAAAAATAGACCAGTGTAGAACAGTGAGTGTTTCTATTTGCAATTTTTAAATTAAAACAATAAAATTGGTTTAAAGCAATGGAAAAGTAATTCAAGTTACCTTGTGAGTTGCATGTTTAAGTAAGCTTCCTGGAAATTATAACAAAAAGGAAAACACATTTGCTTCTCTTATTTTTGTCACATTTGCAGAAGCTAGTTTGCTTCTAACATTTCTAGTTTTACTGATTCCTTGGAAGAACTCATTGTGTGAGTTCTTATATTAACTTTTCTCAATTGTTTTTCAGTTCTAAGAGTTCTCTGGTTTAAAATTCTATTTGGTTATTTTATAGTCCCCTGTTCTTCAGTCATTTTTTGTCACTTTTTTATTTTAAACTTATATTTGATCATGTTTATGTCTGAAATCTTTTTATGGATGAGTTTACAGTCATCTGCTAGATCTCTCTCATAGTGTTTTGTTTGCTTATGTGATACATGATTTTTTAAAAAAACAATTAGTATTTGTTAAAACTATATCTGTGATAATTCTTTAAGGACCTGTTGAAGGTGTGTTTCTTCAGAGAGGATTTTGTGTTTAATTTTATTTATTTAGTCTTTAAAATTTTATTTATTCATTTATTTATGGCTGCATTGGGTCTTCGTTGCTGTGTGCACGGGCTTTCTCTAGTTGCGGCGAGCGGGGGTCACTCCTCCTTGCAGTGCATGGGCCTCTCATTGCGGTGGTTTCTCTCTTGTTGCGGAGCACGGGCTCTAGGATCAGGGCTTGAACCCATGTCCCCTGCATTGGCAGGCAGATTCTTAACCAGTGGGCCACCAGGGAAGGCACCCAGTGCCATTATTAATGCACTCTTAAAATACCTTTTACTGTTTCCGTGAAATTTCAGGGTGAGGGAATGTAGACTCATATGATCAGTGAACCTGCCATCTAGGTTCAGTTTTCTATTTAAATTTTTATTTTGGTTGTCATGTTTTTAATTTATAAGAACTATATATTTTTTGATTTCTACCTTTTTATAGCAGCCTGAACAAGTGTCTACTTTGTTCTGTAACATCCTTTCCATTTCTTTGCTTTCTTATCTCTCTTCTTCTCTTGGGCTAATGATACCTGTATGTCCGGGCTTCATTTGTTCACATTTATAAATGAATGCCAGGATAGATTAATAATAGTGTTAGCCTGAGTATTAGTAGTGTTAGCAATTGTTTTTATTACTGTTCATTTCTACCTTCCCAGTGAAGATCAAGATCAAATAAGTCTGTTCTCTCATTGTACCCTGCTTCCAGCCCTGACAGTACAAATGTATATCCTAGTATTTATTGTGGGGAGAGGCTACAGTAGGGCTCTTCCTAGCACTTAATGCCTGTCAAGGGATTTACTTCTTTAAGCTTCGGGGAATTAATGGGGTTCTTCTTTAGAGTTAATTCATCTTAGCAGATACCATACTACATGGTAATTGCACGATGAGAATTTGTGTATCAGTTTCCAACGTTCTGACATTTGTAACTTTAGTGCAGTTTTTTTTCCCCCCCTTGCTTCTTATTATTTTTTTGTTTGCGTATTAGGGAAATAGTAATAGGGCCAGACATACATTATTTTTCCTTTTATTATGTAAATGTTAATATCATAGTCATGTGAAAATTTGAAAAAAAGGCAGCACATTTGTTCCATATATCTACGAAAGCATTATCATTAATTAGAGAAATTAGTTTATTGGTCTTGTTAGAAGTTGGCTTAAAGTTGATAAGAATAACCACTAGGAAGGAACCCCAAAACTGATTTAATGATGGTACCAGAGACAAGTATGGTTAGGCCCTTATTCATGCCAAATTAGTCTGCAGAATAGTCTATATAGAGTCTTCAGTACACGGAGATTTCTTTCCAGTAAGCTCAGCCTTATTTACAAGGTAGCTAATTTAAAAAGAAGGTTGGAAAAATCAGTCTCTTAACAAGGTTTTGGGACTTCCCTGGTGGCGCATGGGTTAAGAATCTGCCTGCCAATGCAGGGAACGCGGGTTCAAGCCCTGGTCTGGGAAGATCCCACATGCCATGGAGCAGCTAAGCCTGTGTGCTACAACTGCTGAGCCTGCGCTCTAGAACTCGTGAGCCACAACTACTGAGCCCATGTTCCTCCACTGCTGAAGCCCACATGCCTAGAGCCCATGCTCCGCAACAAGAGAAGCCACCACAATGAAGAGTAGGCCCCGCTCGCCACAACTAGAGGAAGCCCGCACGCAGCAATGAAGACCCAACACAGCCATAAATAAATAAACAAATAAATAAGTACATACTCAAACTTTTTTTAAAAAAAAACAAAAGGTCTTGATTTTCCTTCTGGAAGGGAGTATTTAAGTGAACACTGTATGATATATGAATTATGACTCAAATTTCTGATTTTTGCTTGTGTTTTTTTTTTCCCAAAGATTTTTTTGAATAAACAACCAAACCCAAGAAAGAAGCTCCTTGTGCCTTGTGCACTGGATCCTCCCAACCCTAATTGTTACGTATGTGCCAGCAAGCCAGAGGTGACTGTGCGGCTGAACGTCCATAAAGTGACTGTTCTCACCTTACAAGATAAGGTAAATGCAGGACCTAGTTCTCTTCCTGGTTGTTCATTTTTCTTTTTATAAGAAAGGTTGTTCATTTTTCTTTTTATAAGAAAAAACAAGTCCCCTTTTGCCTTTTACAGTGTTACTGTGATAACAAACTAAAAGCCAGATAATTACCCTAATTACTGAGGTGTGTTGCTCTGGTACCCTGGGTTGTTTTACCATCTGGGTCCTGTTGTCTTTCCTGTCTGTGGTTCCAGAATATGTGCTTCACATCCCAGAAGGGAATAGGTGTTTTTGGCTAGAATATGGAGCACAGGTGGTACATTGGTGGACAGTATCTTAGTAAGCAAGTTCTTTGTTTCTCAGGCAGTGTGTAAATTCTGTATTTTCTTGGCAGATAGGAGGTATCCTTACGTGATCTAGTGACGGTCCTGATTCTGGTATGTTAAGTTAGTCCCTGAGAAGGTGCATCGTTTGCACACTTGGATTCACCTGTAGAGCTCTGGAGTGAGAAATGGAGGGTTAGGATATGGTCTGGTTCTATAGCTTGGTCCTTCAGTTCCTCCTAGTTTTTTTTAAATTAGGAAAGATTTAAAAAATGGCCTGGGGCTTCCCTGGTGGCGCAGTGGTTGAGAGTCCGCCTGCTGATGCAGGGGACACGGGTTCGTGCCCCAGTCCGGGAAGATCCCACATGCCGCGGGGCGGCTGGGCCCGTGAGCCATGGCTGCTGAGCCTGTGCGTCCAGAGCCTGTGCTCCACAAAGGGAGAAGCCACAACAGTGAGAGGTCCGCATACCGCAAAAAAAAAAAAAAAAAAAAAGCCTGAATGGGTTCCACTTCCCACTTTGGGGATCGTTTCAGATAGTTCCTCTGATTATGTCCATCATGGTGCTACATATTTATATATCTCCTGACATGGGGGAGTAGACCTTCGTGGCCCTAATGGCTGCTTGAGAATGAATGGCCTTTCTCCCAGAAATGGTTACAGAGGGCGGGTTGATTTGAGCTTATGTTTTGGATGGGGAAGCAGCAGGACTTGATATACTGGAGGGTGGTTGCCCCATCTTCCTTCTTAGGAAAGAAACGATTATAGTTGGTATCTACTCATTCTTGAGCTAAAGGTAATTCCACTATTGGACCTTTAGAGAGTTCCTCCATTGTTTGGTTTTTCTGTTTATTTGTTTGTTTTATAGGATCAGGTAGAATTTAACAGTATTATCACTCCTGATCCGTCTCTGAATTTAGAGATGGAACTTGGGAAGGGGAAGACTGTTTATCTGAGAATCAGATTGATGAGAAATATTTCACCTATAAAACATCTGTCAGTACGGGTTTGGAATAGAGACTAAGATAAAATATGTCAAGTGTCTAGCTTAGTACCTAATCTGCTGGGAACGACAAAATACCAAGAGCCAGCCAAGGAGTTCTCAGTCCCCATCTGGAGGAAGTTTTACCTGATCTTTATCAGTGGTCAAACATGGGGGTGGAACATGGGCAGGAGATAATTGGGTACATTCCCATTGCTTTCCTGCTTGCCCTAAGGTACCTTGAAGAGCAACTTGGCTCATTTCCAATGGAAGGGGAAAGTTAAGAGCCTTTATGAAAAAAAAAGTCTAGGCTTTTTATGGTCTTTAATTCCATATGTTAATATTTTGAATCTTTTTTTTCCTTATAGATAGTGAAAGAAAAATTTGCTATGGTAGCACCAGATGTCCAAATTGAAGATGGAAAAGGAACAATCCTAATATCTTCAGAAGAGGGAGAGACAGAAGGTATTTATTATACATGGCCTGTGTTCACTCCCCCTCATTTGGATGCAGACTGCCTGTGTGAAGGAGTGCATGTTAGTTTATCCGTTCACTACATATGGTACTCAGTACCTCAGCTGACAGGGGTGATGTTTGTCCAAGAGTGGGGAAGCCTTGATAGCCTGCTCGTGATATAGAGCAGAGAGTATTGCTGAAATCAGTGCCCAGTTTTGGTTTTCTTGGCTTTCCTTTTCGGAAGTTTAAGCAGTTCATCCCTTTTGTTAATGTATTTGTTATATAAGGTGTAATGCATTAGTTTCTGTTTAAGCTTTCCAAGTGAGAATTGTGTTGTGGTTATGCCTCCTTCAGACCACACTGGTCAATCTGATTGGACTTAGAAGTTCCCACACCTCATTTGTCCTGACGGGGAGTGTCAGGATTCTTTTTGGCTATAGCTCCTTGTTAAGAAATTTGGAGATATTAGGTCATGAGTAATTGGAGGTTGCGTTTTGGCTGGGTCATAATCTGTTTTAAGAATCTAGTTGAATATTTAAGCCCCATTCTAGCCATCTGTCTCTTTTAAAGGCTAGGACCTTAAAAATGGAAACTGGTCAAGAATCTCAGTGGCTTAAATGTGGTCCTTTTCCACAAAATACTTGTGCTACTGAGGGTGAGAGAGCATTTATTCAAATATGTTTGGAGTCCTTCTGTATTGCAGGCATAGTCATAGATATTCCTAATTCAAAGATGAATAAGGTAATTGTCCCTGGCTTGAAGTGCTTACAGCCTAGAAGGAGAGGAGGGATTATCAACAAGTAGATTTAGTGCCATCTAAGAAATACTATAGAGAGAAAGTGTACAAAGTTTGAATTGAAGCTTTGTAAAAGGAGGGTCGGGGAGGGGGTGGGGTGTCCCAGGAGAAAGAGGACTCATGGACCAGTTCTTGAAGAAGAGCTGAGGGGGGAGAGTCTGCATTTGGGCAGAATGAACAGCATCTACAAAGGCATAAACTTATGAAGCAATGTAAAAGCTTTAGAAATGGCCAGGTATTTTGTTTCACAGGAAGGTGGGGTGCTGTGGGGGTTGGCAGTGACTGTGCAGCTGGAGGATTCGCTGTGTCATATGTGTAATGTCTGTTTGTCTTCCTCCTCCCCCAGTATCCTGCTCCCACCAGGGTTTAAGCAGGGAAGTAATACATAATCTGCAGGGGGGTGAGATAAGGATGTAAGAGTAGAGGCAGGGAGTCAGAAAAAAATGGAGGGAAGTGAGGGATTTTTACTAAGGCAGAAGCAAATGGCAGATTTGAGATTTGCAGAGGCAGAATTTAGAGCACAGGTGAAGAAGAGTAACATTGTTAGGCTTGGACAGAACTGTTGCCAAGACTCTGGCTTCAGAGGTGATGCTAATTCACCAGGATAGAATGCTCAGTGACTGGGTTCCCTTTTGAACATGTTGGGCTGAGGAGTTTTAGTGAGTGTGAAAGGGCTTGGAGATGGAAGTCTGGATAGAAACTATTTTCCAGAGACATTCCAGGGAGACTAAAAAGGTAAAATAAGAAATAAAAACTAAGAACGCAAAAGATTATTAGATTATGTAAAAAAATTATGTAAATTTAAACGTAAGTAGAATTTAAAATACAGTTTACTTAGTATGTGCCAGGCATGGTGGCTGTAGGTCAACAGGTTATACACAGTCTGTAGACACAGAGCAGATACTCAGTAAAGCTGACTGTTGTGAGGGGAGAGTGTAAATTGGCAGCTAAATGAGGAAGCAGTTTGTAAATGAAACTTGAGTGCTTTTACAGGTCAGGAGAGAGGAGCATTTGAACATGCAGGAGAGAAAGGATAGTTAAGGCAGGATGGCCCTAGAATAGGTAGGAGGAGGTGGTGACACCAAAAGTTTGGTTGGAGAGATTGTTCTTCATTGGAGTATTTATAATCCATGTAGCAAAGGCTTATTGAGTGCCAGTAGATGCTAAGCATGGTGGGCTACATGCTGGGGATATTCAAATGAAGCAGAAATGACATGTGGAAGAGAGAACTAAGTTGGAATTATTAGTTTTTGGAGACCCTGCTGTCCATTGAGAAATGTTGAAAATTTATGTTGAAAAATTCATTGAAATAAAGTTTCCTCATACTTCTGAATTGTAAAATTTGCTAAAAGTAGTTTGTTGGCATTTCTGTGGATAACCTCTTTAGAAATAGAGTATATTTTGAACAATTCTAAAAGTTGTCACTGACTCCTGTAGGATTCCAGATTAATTTGGTTTCAAGGGGAGAAGGTTCTCAGAACTTCTCACAGTTCGATTCCCTTGAAGTAATTTTGGTAGTTAAGTTTTCAGGGCTGAGTAGCTAAGTGAGTAATACTTTAGTGGACTAGTTTACTAGGGCTGCCATATCAAAATACACAGACAAGGACTTAAATAACATTTATTTTCTCCTATTTCTGTAGGCTAGAACTCTTAAGATCAAAGTGTTGGGAGGGTGGGGGGAGTTGATGGGTTTGGTTTCTCCTGAGGCCTCCCGCCTTGGCTTCTTCTAAGGATACCAATTAGATTGGATTAGGGTCCACTCCAACAGCCTCATTTTAACTTAATCACCTCTTTAAAAAGCACTGTCTCGAAGTATAGCCACATTCTGAGGCACTGGTGTTAGAGCTTCAGTGTACGAATTTTTGGGAGATAGAGTTCAGCTTATAGCAGGGGGTTTACCTTTAAAAACTTAAAGTGACTGCTCCACGGACATATAACTAAAGCATCTAAATTTCTTTCAAATTTTCTAGCTAATAATCACAAGAAGTTATCAGAATTTGGAATTAGAAATGGGAGCCGGCTTCAAGCAGACGACTTCCTTCAGGACTACACTTTATTGATCAACATCCTTCATAGGTAGGAACTATTAATATTTTAAGTGTAAGAAGTTATTTGAATATACAAACTTAAGATAAAGTGGAGAGAAAATGTTTTCTTACCTTTAAACCTTACTGTTCATTTGAAGCTGCACCATGTATATGCTCAAGTTGGCCGCTAAGTTCCCTGAGGTTTGACCTACAGAAAAATCTGAGAATCCAGAAAGAAAAGGGATAAGCGAGAAATGTTTAAGGGTTAACTAACTCATCAGTGGTGGCTGATCAGAAAGACCTAGAGAGGGTAGAAATTCAGGTGTTTGAATAGTTATAATCAAGGGTGCATTCATTTTGATAATTGAACTAGAATAAAAAATTTTAATTAGTTTTAAAGATGATTTGGAAGAAAGAAATATTTCTCCCATAAAACAAGTATTTCATTGTGATCCGGAACAGTAACAAGAGAGCATTAAAATTTATCCTATATAGATTCCTGGGTCATGTATTTTTTTCTTTTTATTTGATTTTATATCCTGCCCACTTTATAAAAAAGCATCCAAAGTGCTTGCGTTACAGGATATTTGCACATATGTAACACAATTTAAATACAGATGGTCCTCCACTTTGGTGTGTTTATCTGCTGAATGAGGTAACATGCTCGTTGCTACCCTTAAACTGCACCCTGACTCATAACTTTAGGTAGCATCTAACAAAATGCAAAGGCTGCCACCTGCATCCACATGTTTTTTGCCAATGTTGCTATCTATATATCCAAACATTTAGAACTTGTGTAGTTGTTTGGAGAGTATTATATATATACTTAGTTTATAAAAAGCATAAAATGACAGGAAAAACTGAATGTGGGTTATTAGTATAAAATGAGACAATTGAGTGAAAGGTAGATATCGCTAGGGAGTGATATCTGGCCTCGATGAGACACCAGTTGGATGTTAGTGGTGTGCTTGTGTTCAGTTGTGAAAGGACATGTACAATAAAATGGAAATATATCACATGGTGTCTAAAAAAGGAGGCATAATTAGGGTTTTTTTTATCATATTTTTTAGCTCTCTGGGAACAGAACCCCCCTTATAACATGTAAGTCTTTTGTTTGACTTTCATGCATTAAACTTTTATACATGTTTTTGGGAACTCATTACAAAAGCAGGGTGCTGCCTGTAAAGATGGGGAGAAAACCGAGAATCCATGTAACTCTACCCCCAAACACTAAATTACTCTGGTCAAGATCAGAGTACAGTGTATAGAATCTTTTCACCTAGTAGCTGAAGAAATAATGCCTAAGAATTACATCAGGCCTCACAGTTTTCAACTCATTTTCTGCTTTAGCAATAAAAGTTACTTAACATTTTTTTAAAAAACCCTTTCCCTGAATTGAAAGTGCGATGTTATTGACCATTTGAATTAGAGTTTTGAATTATCATAAAAATCTGTTATAGTCTTTTTTAAAACTCTTTGAAAATCAGAATCCAAATATTTGGTGTGTACGTAGTATACGCTTTTTGAGCTTTGAGGACAGTTTCTGTCTGGTGTGCCTTTGCTTTTGTAAGTAGTATAGCAGTGGTCCAGTGTTATAGTACATGGTTCTCTTACAGTGAAGACCTAGGAAAGGATGTTGAATTTGAAGTTGTTGGTGATGCCCCAGAAAAAGTGGGGCCCAAGCAAGCTGAAGATGCTGCCAAAAGCATAACCAATGGCAGTGACGATGGAGCTCAGCCTTCCACATCCACAGGTGAGTCATGGCCCCCCGGCCAGCAGGTTGTTAATTTACCCACCAAGCACGACTGTTTAGAACAAACTGATTATTTTATGAATGTTGACCATAAAGTAGAACTCCGTAGGACTACTAGAGGTGTGTGTTGGTTTGGCATTGTTTTAATGAAGCTTTGAATGTATGAACCATGAAGATATTTAAGACTGGGTAAAATTTTTATGGAAAATAGACACTTTATTTTTTTGTTCGTTTGTTTTTACGACTGGAAATGTCAGTTTACTGGTGTAGAAAGATGGTTCATTCTTAGTAGTAGTAGTTTTGGATTTTGTATGCCTGTTCGTAGGGGCAGTAAATCAGTGCATCTAACTATTTTGAGTGAACAGATGCTTGGTAAGTATAACATTTTAGCATTTCACAGTTTTCTCAGAACCAGTGTGACTTCGATAAAGTGCACCAGAAGCTTTCTTTTCCTGGGTGTTCAGTGTTGGTGCTTTACTGTGCTCTAACGTAAACGTTTACTACCTGCCTCACCCCACCCCAACTCCCTCCCTCTCTCTCTCTCTCTCTCTCTCTCTCTCTCTCTCTCTCTCTCTCTCTCTCTCTCACTCTCACTCTCACTCTCACTCTCACAGTCTCTCGTTACTACTTTTTCACTTGTTTTCATTTCTTTGACCCTGTGTCTTTGGTGTTCTTTGGAATATGGTGGTTCCTTGGTTTTCATGTTCTCTGAGAGTTGTAAAGATGGACTTTGAGGTAGTCCAGAGTGTGTGGGCCATGGGTTCATGACCTTTTCCCCCCTCTGAAAATAGAAAGGTTCATCATCCTCCTTTAAGGAAAGGACTGGTAGTTTTTCAAAAATCATAATTCAAAATGTGCATTTATCGATGCACTGCTGTGGATAGGTTTTGGAGGCTCTAGCAATGAGTAAGGTAGGTGTTCTGCCTTTGATTTAGTGCAGTGGTGGGAGATGGGTGACACAAAACCAACCGTAGTGTAGGGTTAAGAGCATACACTGTAGAGCCCCACTCTGCAGGTTTGAATCCTGACCTCATCCTCTGCTACTGTGTGACCGTGGGCAAGCCTCTGCCTCAGTTTCCTTTTCTGGAAAATGGATAATAATGTTATCTTCTTTATACGGTGGTTGTGATGATTAAATGAGTTGTATATGTGAAGTGCTCAGAACAGTTCCTGGCACGTTGTAAGTGCTATGTATATGTTGTTGTTTATTACTACCACTGCTGCGAATATTAGGATATTCACCCTCCTCTTTTCTGTTGGAGAAGTAGAAACAAGGAACTGTAACAATTCCTTTGAATTATATAATGCTTGTTAAAATTTTTGTTTTGATTAAAAAAGAAAGAGGTGCTTGTAACAGAAAACATTAAAACACTACGGAAATATGTAATGTGTAAAGCCAAGGTCCTAAGGGTAGCCATTCTAAAGTTTGGTGTGTATTAGAAGAGTTAGTTTTTCACATACGTAAAATTTTAGTGAGCTGCTAGTAACCCCCCACTTTTAACCATTTTTTCCCTTTTTTTCTGAAATAAGCACAAGAGCAAGATGATGTGCTCATAGTTGATTCGGATGAAGAAGGTCCCTCAAATAATGCCGACATCAGTGAAGAAGAAAGAAGTCGCAAGAGGAAATTAGATGAGAAAGAGAATGTCAGTGCGAAAAAGTCACGCACAGAGCAGACAGAGGAGCTTGATGATGTTATAGCATTAGATTGAACGGAAATGCCTCTGAACAGAACCCTCTCACTGCAGTAGGCCTTCTGGGCAGAACCAGGTTATTTGTTATGTCCTTTGTTCCAAAGGGAAAAAATTGGCACCAGTGACTTGAAGATGATTCTGCTCCCTTTGAAAGCATTCATTTTGCTAGAACTATTAGAAACATTGCAGTATGCTGTATTGAAAGTAGGAATATAGTTTTAAAACCCTTTGAACAAAGTGTGTGCATAACCAGTCATGAGATGGAACAACACAATGCATGTTGCCTTTTTAATGTAAATACCCTTAGGTATCATTTAACAGTTTTACAATATTGTGGTTTAGTAAAGTTGATACCTGGTTATAAATATTATGCCTTTATTTTTGGTTAGAAGAAGAATTATTTTTAGCCTAGATCTAACCATTTTCATACTCTTAATTGACTGAAACAGATTCAAAGAAGTATCGAGTGCTATGCATTGAAACTTGTTTTTAAATGTTAACTGGCACTATGTATATTAATGTAAAACAGTTGTTAATTTACTCAAGTTTTCAGCTTGTACTGCCTGGTATGTCTGTGTAAGAAGCCAATTTTGTGTATTGTTCCAGTTTCAGGTTATTTATATTTGATGTTTTGTAAAACTCAAATACGACTATACTGTACTTATGGACCAAATAAATGGCATCTGCATACTTGTTACACATGCCTGCACAGTTCACGTTTCTGCCGGGTTTATGCGTTGTATTTGCTGCAGGCATGCTATATTCTTTGCTTTTAGAAAATTAACTCAGAAACGGACGTGGAGGTTACAAGACCTCTGCTGTTTACCACAGGTGAGTATGTTCTGAAAGAAAGCTTCTAATGCCATTCGGATTGTAAACAGTTGGCCTTCTGTTGAGAACGTTTAAGTGATCTTTGCTCGGCCCCAGTAACTTGGAGCCTTCGATTTGAGACTCCACGGGGAAAGCCTTTCCTCCACTCTGGGTTGTCCCCAGGTCATCCAAATCCCTTCTTGCATTGTACCATTCAGGACCCAACTCTGGCCAGCAGATGTGACCACACCAGTGCTGAAGGGGCAGTACTCACATCTCTGTCTCGGACCTCGGAAGGCCTTGGCCTTTAGGCCGCTGTCACACAGATGTGCCTGGAGTTTTTGGGTAACAGAAACCCATGAAGCTGTTTGCCCAGTTCTGTACCTCTCTGCCTTTGGTATTTTTGGCCACAGTCAGCCAAATTTCAAGTTGATAATTCTCTGTATTGTTCCACTTTGTGTAATTCTTACTCTGCCATCCAGCTTACTCCTCGTCTCTGTCATTTCTAAATTCATCATGTAATCAAAGCCTTCAGAAAAATCGTGGCGAGCAAGACTCAGCCCGCAGGAGCATGCTGCTTGACGCCTCCAGGATGAACCGACTTCCGTTCTTCAGATACGACAACTACAAGCAGGCTAGGTTCCCACCCACAACTCTATGACCCTGTGAGGTTCACTTGGCCTCTAGATTTTTTTGGAGGTTTCATTTTCCTCCAGAAAAATAAATGTCAAAATTACAGAGCTGTGTAACAGATAAAAATGAGATATTCTGGAATACCACCTCTCAGAAGCAAGTTTTGGTTAACTGGTTGGTCCCTGACGATCAACTCCCATTTTGAAATTTTTCATTCCGAAGAGCTCTCCAGATTTGAAAGTCTCTCCATTCCTTAAAACCTCACCCTTCACCCTGCCTTTTTAGACACAATTGTCAACAGTGTATTTCTGGCAGGTTGTGTACGTTCTTTGGTTTTCTCTTTCCCGTTTGATCGTATGTGGCGTTAAACGCCTGTTTGATCTGTAGAGGTGTGTTTCTATCTTGGCAGAGCAGTGGTGGTCATCTTTGCAACAACTCTGTGACCACTTTTCCAGCAGTTTCTGTCCGTTTTCTACTTGTTTTTATAAAATCTGGGTTTACCAGCAAAGCAGGTCTGACTGCAGTGTCTTGTTTAACTAGACTAAGATTCAAGCTGCTCCCATGTCCCTGGAGAGTGGAGATACTTTAGATCTGGCCTTGTATTCATGGTTTTCCCACATGGGTCTTCTTAGTGGGCGGGCTGGAAGCAAGGCTCCACAATAGTGTATCCCTGGCAGCTCCAGCCTGAAATACAGTCTGACAAACCATCTTCCAGCCTCATTGGGAGCAGTCTGGCGACTCAAGTTTACCTAGAGAGTTCATTGTCCCAAAGATCATTCCACGTACTTGGCATGTACCATGAAAGGATTCAGTGTTTTAATATAGAGCCTGAACCATTAACGAAATAACTAATCAGGCAAAGATCATCAGTGGATATCAAAACCTTTAGTAAAAGGCTCCTGAGAACAGAACCTTTGCAGAGTGCTCAAATGTTGCTGTATAAAAAACTCGTGAAAGGAAAAAGCTCAGTCTTGACAATGGACTGATCTGTCATCACTGTAATCAAGTGATCAAACCTAGCATCACTAATGGGACAACCTGGTATGTGCTTACTGATGAGATGTTGATTTAAAGAACACAACACCACCTAGGCACCCCCCGAAAAAAGTAACTTATATATAGCATCTAGACCTCCAACTGACGGGAAGTAGAAGGGGTACAGGAACAAATTAAACATTTAGAGGAAATAATTGGACAAGTATAGAATGTGTGATATTCTAGAACTCAAGTGCAAAATAAATGACAATTCTTGTGACAATTAGAAATTTGAAAGTGGAATAAGTTAGGTGATAATGGAATTATTTTCGTAGCTATGGTAATGTTCTTATATAGGCCATTGTCCTTATTGTGACATTAGAGATGAAGCTCAAAATACCTACAACTTTTAAATGGCTCAGCAAATAATACCGGAAGAAAAAAAAGCAAAATTAACATTGAATATAGATGGAGCCTATATACGTTGTTCACTCTGCCATCTAACTTTTCTCTGAAAACTTTCATAGTAAAAGTGGAGATATATATTCTGTATTTTTCTTTAGTGCCTGTCTCTTTTTCAAGTTTCGTATTGAGTATATCCTATGATTGAAGTCAGAAAGGTAATAAAGATTATTAAAAATATCAGATGGAATGAGAAAGTGTTACAGCGATTCCTGGGTTGGCATTGATGAAATCAGCTTTGCTCGTCCGTATCGCTAGGCTGAGACTTAGGAGGAAGTCTTCATTTGAGCCTCCGGAGAACTAAGAAGAGGACCAAATTGTTCCCAGGAGATTAAAGGGCCACTTAGAAGCGGCCAGAAAACGTTTGGTTCATAGTGCATGTTCCTGTTCCTGAAAATGGCCCATTGATGGCACATATGTCTGAAGGGGACTTGCCCCATGGCCAAGGACGATGGGCAAATTTAAGCCTCTGGTAATACAGAAAGCAAAAACTATTACAAACCCAAAGAAATTAGGGAAGAAAAACTGTTGGCACGTGTTTCTAGTCATTGGGGCTTGTAGGTGTCGTGAAGATCTCTCATTTCCTTGCATCTTAAAGTAGCGTTCCTGAGGACCAGGATCCATTTGATTGTTTTGCAAGACATATTTAGTGAAGTATTTCTATAGACACTTTCATACTGGGAATACATTATTTGCATTCTGCACACAGGGAACTCCTTTTGAACTGCTCTCACTAAATAAACTGCGTTGAACTATAGGGCTCTGATGCTGCTTTGTGCTTGCATGTATATATATATATCTCTCTTATATATTCATTTTATTTATTTATTTATTTAATTTTTTTTGACCAAGCAGCATGAGGGATCTTTGTTCCCCAAACAGGGATGGAACCCGGCCCCGGCAGTGAAAGCACAGAGTCCTAACCACTGGACCGCCAGGGAATTCCCTATAACAGTTTTAAGAAGTTTATCTTATTTTTTAATAAATTTATTTATTATTTTTGGCTGCGTTGGGTCTTTGTTGCTGTGTGTGGGCTTTCTCTAGTTGCGGCGAGTGGGGGCTACTCTTCGTTGCAGTGCGTGGGCTTCTCATTGCGGTGGCTTCTCTTGTTGCGGAGCACGGGCTCTAGGCATGCGGGCTTCAGTAGTTGTGGCATGTGGGCTCAGTAGTTGTGGCTCGAAGGCTCTAGAGTACAGGTTCAGTAGTTGGAGAGCATGGGCTTAGTTGCTCTGTGGCATGTGGGATCTTCCCGGAGCAGGATCAAACCCGTGTCCCTTGCATTGGCAGGTGGATTCTTAACCACTGCGCCACCAGGAAAGTCTCCAAGAATTTTAAATCTTGCAGCAAATGATGACTTACTACACAAGGAAAGGCTGAGCAAAAATTTTACTAGAATGTATAGTGCTCCAAGAAGGTCCTCAAGATTTACTTTATAAATCTTCTGAAATTTACTTTCTCAGAATGTAAGCATTGTACATACCATCATTCACTCATTCTATAAACATTGCATCCCTACTCTGCACTATGCTGCTCTTGGAAAACCTTGCGAAATTTGCCAGCCTGTAGAAATCTTTAAAAGCAGTAAGAAACTAAGGGCTGGTGTGCACGAATCTTCTCATCTTAAGGCAGCAATAGGTAGCAATGAGAATCTGAGGACCTGCAGCCTGTGTGTTGCCAAGCTTCCCAGTTGGTCCCAGTGGCAGCTTCCAGCAGCACTGAAAGTCATGAACACCAACCTCATGCTCAAAAATGTGATTCCAAAGGCTGTAGGAATTTGGTCATCCCCAAATAGCTCCTCCCCATGGAGATGCAGACTGGCTGGGGTCTTTGCCATGTAAAGTTTGTGCATAAATTCCCATTCCTGAGTGCAGGATAAGGTTTCAGGGCAGGAAAGTGAAGGTCCTCCCAAGATGGCCACTTGCTCCCTGATGGAGGAAGCAAGCTGTAATTGTCAGATCCTAACCCTAATTCTTAGATTGGGGAACCAACCATCTATGGCTTTAGTGGTCAATGCTCTGAAACTTCTGTGCCCCCAGAGAGGCCTAAGGGATGAACTAGGACCAGGGGAAGCTGGTGGACTCAATCTGGTAGAAAGAACTGGGCCTCAGAAAAGGGGATGAAAAAAATCCCTTTGGGCACAACTCCCAGTGGATTAGGCAGAACATGCACCTTGGGTCTGGTGCTGTGTGTTAATGGGAGGACTGGCCCTTAGGTGCTGAGCTGGGAGAGGTACGAGTGTGCTTTAGGTGAAAGATTACTTCTGCTCTCCCCAGGAAAAATTATTTTATAAAAGTAAATACTGCTGTAAGCTGAGGGGAGAGAAAGAACTGTGGATCCCAGCGATTCTTCCATATGGTGTTTGACTGCATGCCATCCCCCTTTCCTCATAACCCAAGTTACTTAGTCCATATGTGATTGACATTTGAGTGTGTCCCAAGACTGTGGGAAAACCACTGAATTTTGTCCATAATTGGGGTCCAGAAAATATGGACACTACAGACAGATAAGGGGGTCTCATTACAAGGTGAGACAATGGGCTCTCTTAAAAAAAAAAAAAAAATCACCATTAGTGTAGACAGAGTCTGGGTAGGATCAGCATCTGGGGCCTTAGAAGGAAAAGATGGTGGTTCAGGGTTTGGTGTGAGACTAGATTGAACATGTCCTGTTCTAGCCTCCCGAGTATTGGTCCGTTTGTCTAGACAAAGAAGATTCTGGTTGAAAGAATGATAGAACTAGAGACCCAGCAGTTCTGTTGTGAAACTTCTTTCTCCAACAGTGGGACCCAGGCAGTGGTCATTGGAGCCAGCTCATACTAGCTTTCGAGAGCTGATTATACCCATTTCTTCCCAAGTCTGTTCAGTGACATCATGTTGGTAGTTTAGAATTGACCATTTGTACAAATCAGGGCTCCTGATTTGTACAAATCTCCCCCAGAGCGCTGGTTGTTCATCTTTTACGCACACCCCTGGACTCAGGAAGAAAAAGGCCAGAGAGCACCCCATTGTGCTTCTCAGGCAGAAAGCCAGCAAACTGAGATCAAAACCCACCCTTTATTGAGGATACAAAAGGAGATGGGGTCTGGGACACATTCAGGTAACGTATAGATAAGAACATGTGCTTTTGAATCCTACTTTGTATCCACTTAATGGCATGATGGTAGGATTCCCCACATCATTAAATATTTTAAAGGTATTTATAAATAACTGCTTAATGAATTTCCCACTTCATGGAAGTACTTTATTCTAATGTTGGAACAGCGAATATTTTTTTATTTTATTTATTTGTTTTTGGCTGCGTTGGGTCTTTGCTGCGTGGCCTTTCTCTAGTTGTGGTGAGCGGGGGCTACTCTTTGTTGTGGTGTGTGGGCTTCTCATTGCGGTGGCTTCTCTTGTGGAGCACAGGCTCTAGGCACGCGGACTTCAGTAGTTGTGGCTCGTGGGCTTTAGAGCACAGGCTCAGTAGTTGTGGTGCATGGGCTTAGTTGCTCCGCGGCATGTGGGATCTTCCCGGACCAGGGCTCGAACCTGTGTCCCCTGCATTGGCAGGCGGATTCTTAACCACTGCACCACCAGGGAAGTCCCGAACAGCGAATATTTTATTTATTTGTTTATTTAAACGAGTTCTGGCCAATTTTATTAAAGAATAATTTTGCATGCTTTTCACCAGTCTGTTTTGGCATGCTTCTAACTATATCAGAATCACCTAGATCAATGATAGCCAGTGTGCGAACTCTCTAGTATTTTCTATCCGTTTTGCCCAATTCAATATTATTGCCACTGTGGTGATGGACACCAGTTTTCCATTTCAGTGGAGGATGACTGGTTTTGCCCTGCCTTGTCTGATCATTTTCGGAGTTGGCTTGTACCTCAGCCGTACTTTCCACTTTTCATGGTGATTAGGAGCCTAGAGTTGATGGACTCTGGCAACTTTTTCATCTTTGCTGCCACCATCTTCCTGTCTTAGGTGTGGGACGACCCCCAGCTGCCAAGATTGCCAGAGAGAAAGCAAACATATTTTAGGCTGTTTCTCTTCCTGTTTGTGGGTGGTTGTTATCCTATCTATCTATCTATCTATCTATCTGTCTGTCTATCTATCTACTGTTAGAGTAAGTAATGTCCTTTAGCTGACCCTGGACTCCAGTATATTATTTAAGTCTTGAAAGCTCAAGTGGTCAGGAAAGGATGGAACAGTTATTTAAGAAGTACCTTTGAGGGCAGAGAGCTCCCTCTGAGCTCCTTGTCAGAAGGCTGGAGATCCTAGGTAGGACTGTTTAGATTACATAAGTAAGGTGATAAACACTTTTGTGGGTACACTGTTGTCTGCCTTGGGATTACTTGCCTAGAATAGATACTTGGAACATGACTGCTTTCAAGAGTGTTTTTGTTTGTTTGTGAGGATGTTAATAACACCAAACTGCGCTTTCTGACAGGATGTACCATCTTACACTCATAACCAGTAAAATATACACAAAGATACACCACAGTCTTGCCAATATCTCCATTTACAAATGGTAGATAATGTGATCAGAGAAACACAATACCTTGCTGTTGATTTCATGTATTTTCCTTTCTCAGAGTGGAAGATCATTTTTCACCAGATGGCTCCTCCGGATATTTGCGCCCTCCAAACCACTTGCCCCTACCTGTGCCTCCCCACCCCCCAGCCTGGGTTGTAGGGGTTGGAATTCTTCCAGCTCTGAGAGGTGGAAGCGGGGAGGAGTAGTTGGGTCGGACACTACTCCCCTGACAGCTGAGAATGTGCCACAGTGAGCTCCTCAGCAATGTTGAGGCCAGAGCCCTGGTCAGTCTTCACCGGGACCATTCCCCATCCAGGCTTCCTGTTCCCTGAGACACTGTGGGTGCCTTCCTGCCATTCTCTGAGGAGGGAGGTGCCTGGAAATGAGAACTCTTCCACTCAAGGTTGTTTTCCTGGATCCACAGGCCCTGACAGATAATGGTTTGCTTTTCTTTCCTACAAGCTGTTTGAAATGTATGACAAGGGCTTTGTAGCTTGTATTTTGGGGACAAAGCCCTACTCACCTCTCGTTCCCCTCCCCCACCATGTGGCCACAAGGCCCTATTCCGTCCCAGGACTGGCGCCTCACCCAAGCCCCTGTGGGCAGGTGCTGGAAAAAGGAGGAGTCCTCACATCTCTTGGTGACTGCCCGTGGGTCACAACTGAGGCTTCCCCGCCCCCTGGCTTAGCCCGAGGCCTATTTCCGGCCTCGCCTGGCCTTGGGCGCTTGTGAACGGCGACCAGCCTTGGGGACCAGTCTCCGTCCAGCCCCAGCTCCTAGTACAAGGCGCCTTCCCCACCAGGCAGGTGGGGGCACCCGAAACCAGTGCGCAGCCACATGGCCCTGGGACACGCTAGGATGTCGGGGTCACGCTAGATCCTGGGGTCGCATCTGCTGGAGACGCGCAGTGGTCTCCAGAGTCCTGGGGCGGATGGGTGCAGCGCTTCTGCCCAAGGCCGAACTTGTCCGGCCCAGCGCCTGAAACCGTGGCGACGCTGGGAAGTAAGATGGGGGAGGATGTGGGAAACGTTTGTCAACTGCTCATATTTCTCTGGCCGGGACTGGGGAGCCGCCTCCAGCTCAGCCCGCGGGGATACGGGATCCTTCCAGAGGCCCGACGGTCGGGGCGCACAACGAAGCCCGGGCCCACGGGCCCCCCCACCCCGCCCCGCGGCGCCACAGCTGGCCGCTCCGCCACTCGAGCGCCAGCTCCAAGCCGCACGCCCCGGCGGCCCAGCGCAGGCTCCGCGCCCCTCCGAGCTCGCGGCGAAGCGCGGACACCGCGGCTCCGCCGCCGCCACTCCCCCCACATTCCAGAGGCCGCAGCGCCGTCTCCTTCCTCGCATTCCTGCCCCCACAAAGGAGTCCCTCCACCCCCCGCACAGCCGCAGGGAGGAGGGGACGCGGCCCGGCGCCTCCGAGCGCACATTCCTCCGCCGCGCGCGCCACCGAGCGGGGCGCCGCGGCCCCCGGACCGCGCGTGGCCCGCAGAGCGACCCCGGCCCGGCGCCGGCCCCGCCCCGCGCCCAGGGGTCCCGGGGCGGGCTCCGGGCTTCGGGCGGACGATGCGGCGGCGCGGCCGGAGCGGCGGCGGGAAGCGGAGGCGGAGGTGACGCGCCGGGGCCGGCGGGCCGGGCCATGCAGCGCTCCCGGGCGGCCGCGGACGAGGCGGCTCTGCTCCTGGCCGGGCTGGCCCTGCGGGAGCTGGAGCCGGGCGGCGACTCTCCGGGCCGGGGCCGGCGGGCGCCGCGGCCCGGGCCGGGAGACGAGGCGGCGCAGGCGTTGGGCCGCAGAGGGCAGGGCAGCGGCGGCGGCGGCCCCGAGGCCGGGGTGGACGGACTGAGCCACGGGGAGCGAGGCCCGCGGCGCGCGGCGGCCCCCGAGCTCAGCGCGCAGCCGGCGGGCAGCCCGCGGGCTAGCCTGGCGGGCTCCGACGGAGGCGGCGGCGGCAGCGGCAGCGCCCGCTCCAGCGGAATCAGCCTGGGCTACGACCAGCGCCACGGCAGCCCGCGCTCGGGCCGCTCGGACCCGCGCCCGGGCCCCGGGCCGCCGTCGGTGGGCAGCGCGCGCTCCAGCGTGTCCAGCCTCGGCTCCCGCGGCTCGGCCAGCGCCTACCCCGACCTGCTCCTGCCCGGCGCCTGCTCCGCGCCGGCTCGCTCCCCGGAGCCCGCCGGGCCTGCCCCTTTCGCTCTGCCTTCGCTCCAGCTGCCCCCGGGCCGGGAGGGCGCCCCGAGCTCGGCGGAGCGGCGGCTGGAGGCGCTGACCCGAGAGCTGGAGCGGGCGCTGGAGGCGCGCACTGCGCGGGACTACTTCGGTGAGCGAGCTCGGCCGCGCGGCCCGCGCGCCTCGGCCCCGGGCCTCCGCTGTCCTCGTCGGGGGTCGGGGACGACCTCCGGCTAGGCGGCCGGCTCGGCCGAGGAGAGCGCTGGTTGGGCCCAGGGCTGGGCTTCGGACGAGGGACCGGGCTGCAAAAAGCGTGTGTCCCTCCCGTGGGGCTGGGGAGCTGGCGACGTTTGTTCCCGCAGACGGAGTGTGTGTGTGAACCTCCAGGTCTGGGGCTTGTTTCGACAGTGGCTTAGCCTCTGGGTCTCTGGGCCGGGAGTTCTGGCAAAGTCAGTGGATGCGTTGCCCCTAATTTAGAGGAAAAGTCACGTTAATAGGCAGAAAAAGCTATTTTTGAATAATTTCTTCTTAACCCTTGGCACTTGCCTCAGCTCATCGTACTCCATGCTTTGTGATCAGCCGGTCAGCCGAAGCTGTGTGTTTCCCTTCTCCCAGCAGTAAGGGCTGTGAACAGGGGCAGGGAGGTGGCGTGGCCTGGATACCACCGGAGCCCGCCTGACCTGAGGCTTTGATAATGGTAGTGGCTGGAAGTAGAGTCTTTGAGGGAGGAGAAGCCCACGCTGGGGGTGGGGGGAGACTAAGCTGGTCATACTGGGCTGTCCTCGTTCTCGGTTGTGCTGTGTATATGGGATGTTTCCGAAGGGAATCCTGCTTCACATCATTTGCAAAGACCACCAGTCTCTGACAGCCTCCCTTTCTCAGTCTGACCTTGGCCCTTTGATCCCAAGTCCTTTGGACAACTTGAGGCTTGAGGTTCTGAGAGGCCTGGGGAGGGGCTTCGCTCCCTCCTTTACTGATAAGCAGGCACCTGGCTTTGGAGGGGGTGGTGGTTATCATGTCTGAGGCTGAGGCTGTCCTGGAGTTTGTATTTCATGGTTCATTCCAGCTAGCAGCTCAGGACTGCCCTGAACTGGATCTTGAGAGGGAAGGAGGTTGTATGGGACGGGCAATGGGGGCACTGCAGGCCGAGGGAAGAATGTGGGCAAAAGGAGACAAGTAAGGATATGTACGCTTCCGTTATACTCCCTGGGGTTGCAGCCCAGGAGGGGTCAGGTGGTCAAGGGAGTGTGTAGGCCAAAGGGTTGTCCTGCCTTTGGGAGGGGACCTGCTCATCTAGGAGCATCACGGTGAGAATTTGTGGTCTGGTAGGTCCTGTGGCTGCTGTCAGACCGCCTGGGAGCAGGGAGGGAGTAGGAAGCCATTGCCTCTCATGCCGGGCAGGTACCAGGAGCCAAAGCTGGGCTACCTTCTGAAGAGAAAGAGATTCCAGCGCTCTCTCCCGGGGAGACCGTCCCTTTTCCTGTCCCCACTCGCTGCAGGGCCTGGGCAGGGGTGTGTTCTCTGGGCCTCCGTAGCTACTCCTGAATCTTTGTGTGCAGACCGGGGCTGGTAGTGGGAGAAGTGAAGGGGCTGGTGGGTCATCCTTTCTAATGGGACCTGCTGCTCCCATTGAAGCCACGTGGGAGTGGGAGGTGAGTGATGATAGATCTTTGGGGTTTTTTTTTTAAGAGAAGCCCGATCTAGGTAACATTTTCCTGATTTTTTGAAAACATGAGCAGCTGTTTGCTTGAACTGCTGTTATCTTCCTGCCGATGTTCCACATTTTGGAGCTGTGAAAGTGGCAGTTTCATAGAGATCAACCTGGATAATACAACATTTTACAAAAGGAAGTCTGCAGGGAGCATGAGCTCGAGCGATCTCTGGTAAACCTCACCCTTGGAGTGTTTTTTCCTCTCTGTCCATCCCTTCTTGGCTCTGGCACCCGCTCACCTCCTGGCTGCGCTCTGTCTCTCATGGGCATCTCTCCTGACCAAGTTCTGCTGCCAGGAGCCAGCCAACAGCCTCAGGCCTCCAGAACCTCATTGACTTTGGTGACCTCTCTGCCTTCTCTTCAGCCGCCCACCCCCAAGGCCACACCCTGGACTTGCCTCGTGTCAGCTGTCTTCAGTCCTGGTTGCAGCTTGCGTCTCACCGCTACCTCTGATTGCTCTCATTGCTGTTTGCCCTGCAGAACCCTGGCTCCAAGTCAGTGCTGCGGCCCCCTTTTCTGTTGCTATATCAGGCCGCAGAGTGATGGTCTTTAACCTTGGTGCTCTTCTGGGCACCACCCATCACTCTTAGCCTTGGTCAGTTCCCTCTTTCAGTCCCTCAACAGCCTGCCTCTCTCTTTGGCCCTGCCCGTGCTTTCTACTTTGCTGAGAATAATAGGGTCAGCAGTTGCAGTCTTGGCTTCCTGTCCCTTCCCTGAAGGCTCTTAAGTCCATGTCCAGGTCTGAGGATGAAGGTCCTTCCATCTCCAACCTCTACCTCCTCCATCTTCAGCTTTCCTCTTTCCACTGGCCCTTTTCTTTTGTTTATAAATATGTATAAGGGTCTTTCATTAAGCAACAACAACAAAAATAAGAAAAAACAACAAACCCAAACCTATATGGCCCCAAGGTCTTATCTGCCCTTTCATCCCTCATCCTAGTGTCTGGGTGACATCGTCTTTGCTTATCCGCTTTCGATCTCCCCTCAGCCGTCTCTGTCTCCTCCCACTGGACTGACCCAGCCCTCGCTCAGCACCCTGGCGATGCCCCAGCCTCAGCCCCAAACACCAGAGGGCATTTGCCAGGTCTTGTTGGTCTGGATCTTACTGCATTCCAAAGGTGGAGTCAACTCTCCTCTGAAGCAGTCTACTCCTTGGATTTTGGAGGTACCTCATGGTCCTGGTTGTCTTTTTTTTTTTTTTGCGGTACACGGGCCTCTCACTGTTGTGGCCTCTCCCGTTGCGGAGCACAGGCTCCGGACGCGCAGGCTCAGCGGCCATGGCTCACGGGCCCAGCCGCTCCGCAGCATGTGGGATCTTCCCGGACCGGGGCACGAACCCGTGTCCCCTGCTTCGGCAGGCGGACTCTCAACCACTGCGCCACCAGGGAAGCCCCTGGTTGTCCTTCTTCAGCGTATTTTCATGAAAGTGGTGCAAGCTCAAACAACCGAAAAACAAATAATACAAGGTCATAACTTCCCCTCTGGCCCGTCCTTCTGTTCTGCTTCCAATAGGCAGCCGACTTTTGCTCCTTGCATCGTGTTTTCTGGTAACGTAGTCAAATGACAAGGTCAGGTGTTCAGAGTTGATGGACAAGAGTGAAGGTGTGAGGGTGGGTCATTCTCACTTCAGGAAGATAAGTCTGGCTGCAGTTTGGGGGATGGATTATCGGGGGCCAGGGTAGGATGCTGTGAGGAAGCTGTTGAAACAGCAAGTGGGATGAGAATTGATGACGTTGAATCGGGCCAGTGGGCGTGAGGGGAGGGAATGAAGTCCAGAGTAGGGAACAGAGGAACCTGATTGAGAGCTGGAGGTGAGAGAGATAGGGTAGACCTGGATGCTTCCTGGAACCTGGCTGTGCGAAAGTGCCGTTTTTTTGAGCAGGAGCCCAGAGCTCTCTTCTGGACCTGAGGTGGTCTGGGGCCACCTGGCAGGTGGATTAGTGGCTCAGGAGAGGGATCCAGGCTGGGCAGGGTGCCAGGAGCCTCGGCAGGGGTGAGCATGGGAGCCGATGGCGCTGGGGTAAAGCCACGTGTGGAGACCTGTAAACGCTCGGCCATGGTAAATGTTAAGGAGAAAGATCTGGTGGAAGGCAGGAAGGAGAGGGTTGAGGGCAGCGTGTCCTGAAGCGGCCAGAAGACTTAGGGTCCAGGGGGCAGGTAGGGCCCGTCTCCATGCCCTTTGTGCCATGGGAGACCTTTGGTGAGTCTGTGAGAGGACCTCTGATGTCTGGGCTGGACACCTGCAGTCTCCACGGTCTCCAGGAGGGCTGGCTAGAGAGTTCCCTAAGGCTAGTGCTGGCCTTTGCCCTGGTATTGCTGGTTACCCCTCTCCTTACCACCCCTCCCCTACCTGCCAAGCACCCCACCCTGGGGTGGTCCCCAAGTCCACTCAGTTATTCCCTGCAGAGCAACTTCGCCGTCTTATTTCCTTTAGACCTTTGCTCAGATATTACCTTGTCACTGGGGCCTTCTCTGACCATCTTCTTTAAAAATCACACACTCAGACGTATTCTTAATCAGCCTTCTTTTCCTCCATAGCACTTGTTTCTACCTGAGATGTGATTTACCTGTTGTCCACCTCTCTCCACTGGAATACATGCTCCTTGAGGGCGGGGGGGGGGTTTGTTTGGTGCGTTGCAGAATCTCTGGCACCTAAACTATGCGGGGTGTCAGTGTCCACGTGTTGACTAAACAAGAGAATAACTTGACCTTATTGTACAGGTGAAGGAGGTGTGGCTGGGAGGGTCAGGGACTCTGCCCTGGTTGTGTCTATGTGGTCTTCATTCTTTTTGGTTCATAGACAGCAGAAAGGATTTTCCCTCTGTCCACGAGCAGATCAAGGTGAAGGGGCTTAGACCAACTTTCCAGGTATAAACATGTCATTGTAATTTTGATGGTGTGGACAGTGTCCGTTAGCTCTGACTTGCCACGTGCTCTGCTAAACTCTTTGAGTCCTCAGACAACAGCAGCAAACCCTAAGTAGTGGTACCCTTCCTGTCCCCATGTCAGCCATTAGTAATGGAGCGAAGGAGGCCTATGGAATTTCCTTGCGCAAGATCACGTGGCTGGGCGGTGTTAGGACTAGGAGTCAGATGCGTGTCCATTCAAGTCCACAGACCTGGTGCTAATCGCTGCTCTTTCCTGCCTCTTCCATAGGGATTTGCATCAAGTGTGGGCTTGGCATCTATGGAGCGAGGCAGGCGTGCCAGGCCATGGGGAGCCTGTATCACACCGATTGCTTCACCTGCAACTCCTGTGGTAGGTAACCTCTCCCCTGTCCCTCTTGCACTGTGGATCCCCTTGCATCTAAGTCCCAGGCGGATGGACCACCCAGCTCTGGCCCAGGCTGGAGTGTGGAGGAGGCTGAGTTGTGGCTCCTTGTCATCTGGCCTAGTCTGCTTGAGAGGCCCAGGCTCCTGGGGAGATCTGCTGAGCCCTGGGGAGGGAGGCGTGAGACCAGGGAGGAGGCTTTTGCTGGCCACAGGGAAAGGCTGCCCTTCTAGCCCTTGGCTTTGGAACCTCTGTCCTGGGCAGGGTACTGATGTCTCTCGGTTGTCTGGGTGGGGCTTGTGGAGCCAGAGATGTGCCTTCTGCCTGCCTGGATATGAGGCTAATATTTTTTTCCCTGCAATATATTTTTTGTCCTAATTTTACACACTGTGTAAAATATAAATGTTATAATTTAACCTAGACAAAGTTATAAAAAGAAAAAAGTAACTATAATCCAACCAACCTAATAAGTCTGCGCTCTTTTTTTTTTTTAAGTCTGCACTCTTGATCTTCTTACTGTTCTTTCATGCTTTGCCCTGAGAAGACATCTTTTATTTATATACACAAAACATTTTAATATAAAACACTTTATTTTATAAAAGTGTAATATGACTTTGTTATAAAGCAGAAACTAACACACCAGTGTAAAGTAATTATACTCCAATAAAGATGTTAAAAGAAAAAAACGTCTAATACGTACACAGTGTTAAGTCAGAGAGTCCTGAGAAGCTATTTTTGCAATCGCAAAAAACCGCTTATCTTTCTACCCCGGTCTTCTTGCCCAGGGGCAGCCACGTAGCAACTTCATCTAGTAGGCACCTCCATGTTCTAACAGCATACACTGCTGTTTCTTGATTATCAGTTTTGGAAATGATTTACTTTTGTTTGCCGTGGTAGGTGAGGAATAGGTTCTTACGCTGACTGTTCTGCCCTCTCCCCTTCCGTCTTCTCAGTGTAGTCATCATAAGTTGTGATTAAGTCAATAAACCAGGTTTATATTACTATAATATGACTATGTAAATATTATTCACTGCAAAACCAAGAATTATACTGGGGTTATGTCTCCTTTTTTCTATAGTCATTTACTTTCCCTGGAGTTTTCTTTTTTAACCTTTTTTTCTCCTTGCATTGTCTTGACTTATCATATCCTTCAGTTTCCTCTCCCCACTCCAGTTGCCCCATTTTAGTAGGCATTCTTTGAGTTCCCCCTTGGAGCCCCTGGCCTCTCCTTAGTCTGAGCCAGTTGCTCTCTGGACCCCTGTGGAGTGTTCATTCTGTGCCTACCCATGTATATTGGTTGGATTGAATCCACTGTCTCCTAGAAGCTTTCAGCTGCAGATGACAGAAAAGCTGCTGAGGAGGCTTAAACTCTAAGATCTTAATTTCTTGACTCGTTGAACTGGGAGCCCAGAGATAGGGCTGGCTTCAGGCTGGGATTGATCTAGTGGCTTAGGCCCTATGAATATCTTGGCTGTGTTTCCCTTGGGTTTGGTTTTATCCTTAGGGTGACTTCTCTTATGGTAGTGAAATGTCTGAGGCAGCTTGAGACTTCCATTGGGACACCACTGGTCTGGAGGAAGAGGGGCCATTTCCTCTGGTCATGTTTTTGGGGTGGGGAGACTTCTTTTCCAGAAAACATCTAGCAAACATCTTCCTATATATCATTGGCCAGATCATCTCACACATCCATTCCTGAACCAAGCCCCGTGTGGCTGGGGGGAGTGCTGTGATTTGATTGGCTTACTTGCCTGAGTCTCTGAACCATTATAAGGGAAGAAGAATTAGCTTTATACTAATCAAGCCCATCCACGGATAGGGGAGTGGATTCAGGTTTCCCTTAAACACACCAGGCTGTCAGAGGTAAGGTTGGTTACTGAACACAACTTGGAGAAGTAGGGAGGAATCGAAGCTGTGAAACAACCTAAACTGTCCAGCGTTTTGCTGTAGTTGTCTAAGCAGGGCAATGTGGGAGGTAAGTTTTCTGAATTCTGTTGTGTCTAAAATACCTTTATTCAACTCTCACAATTTGTAGTTTGACTGGGAATAGATTTTCAAATTGGAACTAATTTTCACTAAGCATTTTGAAGTCATAGATTTATCTTCCAGAAGCCATGGTTACTGCTCAATTCTGATGCCATTCTGATTCTCATTTTTGTGTGTGTGATCTGTTTTTTTCCTTTTGGGAGATCTCAGGAAGAGGGCTATCATTGAGCAAATCCTGTAATAGCCTCTGGAAAGGGCTGTGAACTGCACAGTTGCAGGGGTTGCCACTTACGTAGATGCAAGAGGAATGGTGCTCCTGAAATTGTGCATTGCAGCTACTTGGCTTCGCATACTTTATGTTTGGTGTAGGCTTTGTGCGTACACACAGAGCCCCATTAGACTGGAGACTTGCCCTTCGGTTCTGGGAATTTTTCTTGTATTCTTATTTATTCCCTTTTTCTTTCCACTGGTACTGAGTTCAGCAGTGTATGAATCAGGATAATATATTATGACCAAGTTGAGCTTACCTGAAGAGTACCAGTGGAGTCACGATAGAAAATTCGTTACTGTAACTCACCTCATTAACAAACTAAAGAAGAAAAACTATATAATCATCTCAATAGGAGTAGAACAAGCAGTCAGTAAAATCTGACATTCAGATTTTAGCAAACTGGAAATAAAAAGGAACTTTCTCAACCTGATAAAAGTTGGTTACTAAAAATCTATGCAAACATCATACTCAGTGGTGAAATATAAGAAAAATGGACCTTTAAAAGAGGAAAGGACAATGACGCCTGCAATCATGTGTTCTATTCAGCATTGTACTGGAGGTCCTAGTCATTGCAGTAAGACAAGAAAAATAAATATAGCATAATCATGTAAATATTCATATACTGTTGAACATGGGTATATAAAATAGTGTTGAGAGGTCAGTATTTTCCAAATTGATCTATAATGCATTGTAATTCCAGTTAAGCAGGTTTTTGTGAATTTGACAAGCTAATTCTAAAATTTAAATGGAAGAGCAAAAGGCTAAGAATAATCAAGATGATCTTGAAGAAGAGTAGGTCGGGCAAACTTCCACTACCAGGTGTCAATATATATTGTACATTTACATTAATTAATTTCATGTGTGGTACTGGGGCAAGGATAGACAAATAGACCAATGGACCAGAGTGGAGTTTAGAAACAGACCCATTGTCTGTGTGAAAACTTGATGGGTGATAGAGACAGCGTTGCAGATGGTTCTGGGAAAAGTGGTTATCCATATAAAATAATGAAATTAAATCCAGGTGTATCAAAGACCTAAATGGGTAAAGAAAAACTTGACAATTTTAGAAATAAGTATAGAAACATATCTTTACCAATCTTCTGGTTAAGAAAAAAATTTTTTTCACACAAAAACTGCCAAACTTAAAAGAGGGGATTGACAAATTTGGCTACATTTGAATTAAAAACCTCTATTTGTTAAAAGACACTGTGAAGCATATGGGAAAACAAACCTTATACTGTCACAAACATAACTGCCAACGATCATTTTTGTTTGTTTACAGCATTCCTTTTTTTTATTTTATTTTTTTAATTTTTATTTTTATTGGGCTATAGGGGATGGGTTGGGAAATATCTCTGCAAGTTATGCCCTACTAGGGAAATGTCCATTCTCATTTTCCTGGGATAGCTTTCGGAGCTTTTTCTTTTCTTTCTTTCTTTTTTTTTTTTTTTTTGCAGTACGCGGGCCTCTCACTGTTGTGGAGCACAGGCTCCGGATGCGCAGGCTCAGCGGCCATGGCTCATGGGCCCAGCCGCTCCGCGGCATGTGGGATCTTCCCGGACCGGGGCACGAACCCTGTCCCCTGCATTGGCAGGCGGACTCTCAACCACTGTGCCACCAGGGAAGCCCACCCTAGGGGATGTTTGAAAAGTTTATTTTATTTATTTATTTGGCCGCTCTGTGTGGCATGTGGGATCTTAGTTACCCAGCCATGGATCGCACCTGTGCCCCCTGCAGTGGAAGTACGGAGTCTTAACCACTGGATCACCAGGGAAGTCCCTGAAAATTAAGGAAAAAGTCGAACAGGGGCAAATACATTTTTTCTTTTATGAGTATTCTTATTACTTATGGACTTGTATTCATGTAATGTATTGCAATACCATCATTATTCTTTTTGATGCTCAGATTGCCGGAGGAAGTCCCTTCCAGTTGACTCCTGTGACCTTTTGACATGTCCCCATTGTTCTTTGAGTACTTCTTTACTCTGGCACAAGATATATTCGGTTTACCTTTGTTTTTGTTTTTAATTTAGTACAATTTACATATAGTGCAGCAAACAGATCTTAAGTATATAGTTCAAAGATTTTGGATAAATGTGTTCATTTATATTACTCGCACCCCTAACAAGGTTATAGAAAATTTTAAACACCCGAGAAACTTCCATCTTCCCTTTTTTTCAGTTAATCCCCATATGTTCTCCCATCACATCCACTCGACCAGTGTTCTGATTTCTACCATCATAGATTAGTTTTGTCTGTTCTAGAACTTAATATAAATGCAGCCATAATAGTATGTACTATTTTCTTTCTCTTTTTAAAAAATAAATCAATTATTTATTTATTTATTTATTTTGGCTGTATTGGGTTTTCGTTGCTGCGCGTGGGCTTTCTCTAGTTGCAGCAAACGGGCTACTCTTCGCTGCGATGCGAGCTTCTCATTGCGGTGGCTTCTCTTGGTGCGGAGCAGGGGCTCTAGGCACGCAGGCTTCAGTAGTTGTGGCGCACGGGCTTAGTTGCTCTGCGGCATGTGGGATCTTCCCGGACCAGCGCTCGAACCCGTGTCCCGTGCATTTGCGGCGGATTCTCAACCACTGCGCCACAGGGGAAGCCCCGCCTTTTTTTTTTTTTTTTGATCTATGTTGTTACATGTATCAGTAGCTCACTCCTTTTTATTGCTGAATAGCATTTTTATTGTATGAATATACCACAATTTGTTTATCCATTTATCTGTTGATAGATACTAGGTTGTGCTATGAACATTCTTGTACAGGTCATTTGTGGACAAATGTTTTCATTTCTCTTGGGTAAATTCCAAGGAATGGAATTTCTGGGTCATAGGCTAAGTGTACGTTTAACTTCATAAGAGACTGCCAAACTATTTTCCAAAGGGGCTGTATCATTTTATACTCCTGCTAGAAATGTAAGAGAGTTGGTTTATTCTATATATTTGCCAACAGCTGGTGTTTTAGTCTTTTTAATTTTAGCCATTCTAATGGGTTTGAAGTAGTATCTCACTGTGGTTTTAATTTGCATTTCCCTGACAACTAATGAGGTTTGAGCGTCTTTTCTTCTCTTTCTTGGCCATTTATATCTTCTTTTGTGAAGTCTGTTCAAGTCTTCTGCCCATTTTTTTAAAAATAATTTTTACTTTAATTCTTACTCCCTTTTTTAAAAATTTTTATTTAAAAAAGTTTTTGGCCTTGCCATGCAGCACGTGGGATCTTAGTTCCCCGACCAGGGATTGAACCTGCAGACCCTGCGCTGGAAGTGCGGAGTCTCAACCGCTGGACTGCCTGGGAAGTCCCTCTTTTGCCCAGTTTTTAAATTGGGAGTTGTCTTTTATTATTTAGTTATAGGAATATATATGGTAAAAGTTCTTTTCAGATGTTTTGTGAATATTTTCTTCCGTTTTTTTTTGTTTTGTTTTACGGTTATTATTTTTGTGACTTAAAATGTTTTGTCCCCTGTTAGGTCGTGAAGATAGTCTCCTTTGTTTTTTTCTAGAAGCTTTAGGTTTCTCATGTTTAGGTTGATAACCATCTCATGTTAATTTTTATGTATGGTAAGAGGTAAGGAATTGAGTCTTATTCTTTTTTCCATATGAATATTTAGTTGTTCCAGCACCATGTGCTGAGAAGACTTTGCTTTCCCACTTGTACGTTTGTTGAAATATTTATGGGTCTATTTTTGCCCTCCATTCTGTTCCACTGATCTTTTTTTTTTTTTTTTTTTAAATAAATTTATTTATTTATTTATTTTTGGCTGTGTTGGGTCTTCGTTTCTGTGCGAGGGCTTTCTCTAGTTGCGGCAAGCGGGGGCCAGTCTTCATCGCGGTGCGCGGGCCTCTGACTATCGCGGCCTCTGTTGTTGAGGAGCACAGGCTCCAGACGCGCAGGCTCAGCAGTTGTGGCTCACGGGCCTAGTTGCTCCGTGGCATGTGGGATCTTCCCAGACCAAGGCTCGAACCCATGTCCCCAGCATTAGCAGGCAGATTCTCAACCACTGCGCCACCAGGGAAGCCCCTCCACTGATCTTTTTGTCTCTCCTGCCCACAATATTACATTGTCTTGATTTCTGTAAGTCTTAAAATAGGGAGTGTAAGTTTTCTAGTTTTGTTGATCTTTTCCAAGATTATTTTGGCTATTCTAGGTTCTTTGTATTTCTATATAAATTTAAAAATTGGCACATCAGTTTCCACACACAAAAAAATAGAGTGCTGAGAACTCGATTGGGCGGCATTGAATGTGTAGATCAATCTGGGGACAATTGATACAAGAACATCTGAAGCCATGAAGATGGTTGTCGGAACTGTGCAGGGTCCAAGATTTTTCCCTGCATGCAAGCTGACTAGTTAGCCTGCCTGTGTTTCACGGGTGCTGGCTGAAGACATGACCTTCCTGGGACAGATACAGCACTGCAGGCAGCGTGAGCTTCATGTTCACATCGGTTCTGTGTGCCCTCCTTGGTCCCACAGTGGTGACGTGGATACCAGCTGTGTGCTGCACACGCGGTGGGTCTCTATGTCATGGCTGAGGAACCCTGAGCTTAGGGAACCCCAGGATTTTATAATGGGCTGCCAGCAAAGCTGTGTGACTCTTATCCCAGAGAAGCACATTTATCTCTGTTTATACTGAACAGCAAACCAACCTGCTTTCTGCTTCAGAGGGAGATGCTATCTCTGTCTTCTGAGCAGTTTGCTCCACAGACGTCCTTGGAAAGATAATTAAGAATGAAAGCTGCAAGCCATTTGAAAGATGTGCAGAGATGGAAGGGATCCAATGGAGAACTGTCTTCCAGCAGTGGTATATCTCTCTATTTATGTAGCTCTTTTAAAATTTCTCTCAGCAAAGTTTGGTTTTGCTGAGTAAAGTCAGACACATCTTTCATTAAATTTATCCCTTAGTATTTTATGGGTTTTTGGGGATGCTGTTATAAATGCATTTTAAAAATTGTAAGTTTAGGAGACTTCCCTGGTGGCGCGGTGGTTAAGACTCCGCGCTCCCAATGCAGGGTGCCCGGTTTGATCCCTGCCCAGGGAACTAGATCCCACGTGTATGCTGCAACTAAGAGTTCACATGCCACAACTAAGGAGCCCGCATGCTGCAAGTAAGGAGCTGGTGAGCCACAACTAAGCAGCCTGCGAGCTGCAACTAAAGGAGCCCGCCTCCTGCAACTAAGACCTGGCACAACCAAATAAATAAATAGATATTAAAAAAAAAAAAAAAAGGAATACTGAAGGTGCTAGTAAAATGTATTCAAAATAATAAAAATAAAAATTGTAAGTTTATTTTCCAGTCGCTTGTTGCTAGAATATAAAAATATTTTTGGTTTTCATATATTGACCACCTACTCTACAGCTTTGCTAAACCTACTTATTAGTTCTAGCAGGTTTTTCATAGATTTCTTGTGATTTTCTGTATAACACAATCACGTCATTTGTGTTTATCGGTTTTCCTTTCTCACCTGTCTTCTTGCACTGCGTAGCACATCTAGTATACAGTTGAATCCTAAGGGGAAAAGCATCTACTATTTCACTGTTATGTCTGATGTGAGCTGTGGGGCTTTCATAGGTGCCCTTCATCAGGTGCGGGAGGTTCCCTCTTGCCCCTGGTTAGGTGTTGTCATCTCCTGACTCTAATGGGAATGCCTCTCATAGGTCTGCTGGGGCTGTGGTTTTGACAAGGATGCCTTTTTCTTTGAAAGTTTTTGTTCAATTTGTTTAAACTAAAAAAACCCCACATCACTCATTTCTCCCATCCCCAACCCCCTGTGTCTTGCAACCACCAAATTCTTCTATCTATGAGCTTTTTTTTTTTTTTAAAGATTCCACATATAAGAGAGATCATACGGCATTTGTGTTTCTTTGTCTGACTTATTTCACTTAGCATAATGCCTTCAAGGTCCATTAATGTTGTTGCAAATGCCAAGATTTAATTTTCATTCTTTTTGTGGCTGAATCATATTCATGTGTGTGTGTGTGTGTAATTTTTTATCCATTCATCCATCAATGGACGCTTAGATTGTTTCCATCTCTTCGTTATTGTAAATAATGATGCAATGAACATGGAGGTGCAGATATCTTTGTGAATTAGTATTTTTGTTTTCTTTAGATAAATACCCAGAAAGGGAATTGCTGGGTCATATGTTAGTTCTCTTTTTAATTTTTTGAGGAACCTCCATACTGTTTTCCACAGAGGTTGCACCAATTTACATTCCCACCAACAGTGAACGAGGGTTCCCTTTTCTCTAAATCCTAACCAACACTTGTTATGTCTTGTCTTACTGATCATAGCCATTCTAACAGATGTGAGGTCCTTTGTTGTTAATTAATCGACCATCTATGTGTGGGTTTATTTCTGGGCTTGCTGTTCTGATCCATTGATGAATGTGTCTATTTTTATGCCAACAGCATACTTTTTAATTACTGTAGCTTTGTAATACAGTTTGAAATCATGAAGCATGATGCCTCCAGTTCTGTTCTTCTTTCTCAAGATTGCTTTGGCTTTTTAGGGTCTTTTGTGGTTCCATGTAAGTTTTAGGATTATTTGTTCTAAAAATACCATTGGAATTTTTTTTAACATCTTTATTGGAGTATAATTGCTTTACAATGTTGTGTTAGTTACTGCTGTATAACAAAATGAATCAACTATATGCATATGTATATCCCCATATCCCCTCCCTCTTGTGTCTCCCTCCCACCCTCCTTATCCCACCCCTCTAGGTGGTCACAAAGCACTGAGCTGATCTCCCTGTGCTATGAGGCTGCTTCCCACTAGCTGTTTTACATTGGGTAGTGTATATATGACAGTGCTCCTCTCTCACTTCATCCCAGCTTACTCTTCCTCCTCCCTGTGTCCTCAAGTCCATTCTCTACGTCTGTGTCTTTATTCCTGTCCTGCCCCTAGGTTCATGAGAACTTTTTTTTTTTTTTTAGATTCCATATATAGTTGTTAGCATATGGTATTTGTTTTTCTCTTTCTGACTTACTTCACTCTGTATGACAGACTCTAGGTCCATCCACCTCACTGCAAATAACTCAATTTCGTTTCTTTTTGTGGCTGAGTAATATTCCATTGTATATATGTGCCACATCTTCTTTAGCCATTCATCCGATGGTGGACACTTAGCTTGCTTCAATGTCCTGGCTATTGTAAATAGTGCTGCAATGAACCTTGTGGTACATGACTTATTTTGAGTTACGGTTTTCTCAGGGTATATGCCCGGTAGTGGGATTGATGGGTCATATGGTAGTTCTGTTTTTAGTTTAGTTTTCCTTTTTTAAAAAAAATACATTTATTTATTTTTGGCCACGTCGGGTCTTGTTGCTGCCTGCAGGCTCTCTCTAGTTGCAGTGGGTGGGGACTACTCTTCGTTGTGGTGTGAGGACTTCTCATTGCTGTGGCTTTTCTTGTTGTGGAGCACGGGCTTTAGGCGCCCGGGGTTCAGTAGTTGTGGCTCACAGGCTCTAGGTGCATGGGCTTCAGTAGTTGTGGCACATGGACTTAGGTGCTCTGCGGCATGTGGGATCTTCCCAGACCAGGGCTCGAACCCATGTCCCCTGCACTGGCAGGCGGATTCTTAACCACTGCGCCACCAGGGAAGTCCCCTGTTTTTAGTTTGTTAAGGAACCTCCATACTGTTCTCCATAGTGGCTGTATCAATTTACATTCCCACCAACAGTAAAACGATTGGAATTTTGATAGGGACTGTGTTGAATCTGTAGATTGCTTTGGGTAGTGTGGACATTCTAACAATACTGATTCTTGCAGTCCGTAAGCATAGAATATCTTTGCACTTATTTGTGTCTTCAGTTTCTTTCGTTAATGTTTTGTAGTTTTCAATATACAAGTCTTTCACCTCCTTGGTTAAATTTATTCCTAGGTATTTTATTCTTTTTGATGCAATTGTAAATAGACTTTTCTTATTTTCTCTTTCTGATAGTTCATTTTTAGTTAAAGAAACAGCAGATTTTTGTGTATTGATTTTGTATTCTGCAACTTTACTGAATTCATTTGTTCTAACAGTTTTTGATAGTCTTTAGGGTTTTCTCTCTCTCTCTCTATATATATATATATTTTTTTCTTCTCTATATATTATGTCGTCTGCAAATAGTGACAGTTTTACTTCTTCCTTTCTAATTTGGATGCCTTTTATTTCCTTTTCTTGCCTAATTGCTCTGGCTAGGACTTCCAATACTATGTTGAATGAAAGTGGTGAGAGTGGACATCCTTGTCTTTTTCCTGATCCAAGAGGAAAAGCTTTTAGCTTTTCCATTGTTTATGATATCAGCTGTGGGCTTGTCATATATGGTCTTTATTATGTTGAGGTACGTTCTCTCTATACCCGCTTTGTTGAGAGTTTTTATTATGAAAGTATGTTGAATTTCATTAAATGCTTTTTCTTTCTGTGTCTATTGAGATGATCATAGGATTTGTATCCTTCATTTTGTTAATGTGTTGTATCACACTGACTGATTTGCCAACGTTGAACTATCCTGGCATCCTTGGAATAAAGGATACCTTTTTTTATATTGGGCTCCTTCACCTGGTGAGAGTTGTACTTTAACGTTTCTAGATTAAGAAATTCATTCTTGGGCTTCCCTGGTGGCGCCGTGGTTAAGAACCTGCCTGCTAATGCAGGGGACACGGGTTCGAGCCCTGGTCTGGGAAGATCCCACATGCCACGGAGCAGCTAAGCCCGTGAGCCATGACTACTGAGGCCCATGCTCCTAGAGCCTGTGCTCCGCAACAAGAGAAGCCACTGCAATGAGAGAGGCCCGTGCACCACAACGAAGAGTAGCGCCCGCTCTCCACCACTAGAGAAAGCCTGTGCGCAGCAACGAAGACCCAACGCAGCCAAAAATAAAATAAAGAAAAAGTAAAAAAAAAAAAGAAAAAGAAATTCATTCTGTGGAGTCTGCTCTGAATTCCACTGAACTTAAAGCAAATGTTTTTTTTTAATTATCAGAACTTCAGTTTACATTTGAGAAACCGGTCTTCATATGTTTGCTCTGACAACCTCTTACCACAGTTTTGTCAGCAACATATTCTATTTAATTTTTTAAAAATATTAATTAGCGTAATGATAATAACATTGCATTAGAGGGAAATTTAAAATTTGTCTGTGATCCGCTTCTCATCTGTTGGAGGAGGGTGCTGAGAAATGGCAGCAGGAGCGTCGTCCCTGGTTCCAGCAGTCCAGGGACCCCCTTCTCAACCCTCATCCTTGCAGGGAGACGACTTCGCGGGAAGGCGTTCTACAATGTGGGTGAGAAAGTGTACTGCCAGGAGGACTTCCTGGTGAGTCAAAGCTGTGCCCTGGCTGGTGCCATGGGTGGGTGCAGGGGCGGGGACCCTCCTTCTGATTCATGTGGTGACCTGAGGCCAGGAAGCAGATGCTGGCTGGGCAGCGAGTACCCCTGTGTCACATAACATCCTGGATCCTGTGTCCCCTCCCAGTACTCCGGGTTCCAGCAAACGGCTGACAAGTGTAGCGTGTGTGGACACCTCATCATGGAGATGGTGAGAACCTCCCCCAGGCTCCTGGAGCCCCTCTGACATGCGCAGAGTCAAGGACCCCACCCTTTCACCTGTTGGAGACCTGCCAGGGGCTCAGAGCCAGAGTGTCTTCTGGGGGCTGTGCTGAGCCTTCCACCTACACTGACCCTTCAGTGCCTCCCGCCCCCAGATCCTGCAGGCCCTTGGGAAGTCCTACCACCCGGGCTGCTTCCGGTGCTCGGTGTGCAACGAGTGCCTGGACGGGGTGCCCTTCACTGTGGACGTGGAGAACAACATCTACTGTGTCCGAGATTATCACACGTGAGTAGCCGGCGCTATGCAACAGTGTGACTCCCATGGTTCCCCTGCCTCTCCCCAGGAGTATTTTTCTGGCCTGCCTGTCTGTGCCCTCCATTCTTGGCCTGCTCACTTCTGGCCTCCGCTGTGTGCTCAGTGGTTGGGGCGAGGCGCAGATCTCTGCTGGAGCCTTCTGTCTCAGTCCTCTCCTCCCCCTGCCTTTGCCTGCACCCCCTCGTCCTAGTGGTGGGGACTCTGGGCTGCCCCATCTAGCTTCTGTCCCGCTGCTCTAGTGGCCAGGCAAAGACTCTGCGGAGACCCCAAGCCCCCATTCCAGGCAGAAGAGTCTTCTGCCTGGAATGGGGGCTTGGGGTCTCCGCAGAGTCTCTTTCTGCCTGGCCGTACCCATGTGACCAGGTGATCCGTTCTCCCTTGCTGTGGCTCCAGGCTCAGCCCTCGGACCTCTGGTCCTGTGCTGCTGCCTTGCATGGGGTCGGTGCTGGGCGTTGGTTCCTGGTACTCAGTGGGGAGCCAGGCTTTGCAGGGGTCTCAGCTAGAGGACGCCCAAGCCTGGACACGAGGGGGCAATGACGGGCAGGGAGCATGAGGGAGAGGCCAGGGCAGAACCTGAAGAAGCCATCCTGGAGGAGGTGATGGGGTGGAGGTGAACTGGGGCACCACACGAAAGGCCAGTGCCAAGAAGGCATGGCATAGGATGCTCCTACCCCGACATATCCGCACAAGGAGAGGGGGCCTGATGCTCGGGCCGCGTCATGGGGCTACTACGGGTGGACCTGTCCTCGTGCCCTTGGCCTCTGGTCACTCAGCTGGTCACTTCTGGTTTCCTTTATTCCTCCAGGGTTTTTGCACCAAAATGTGCCTCCTGTGCCCGTCCTATCCTCCCTGCACAGGTAGGAACCACTCACCTGGAGATGGTCAGGCGCCTGGCCCCGCCCGGCCCTGCTGGTCCTGCCTGGGTTGGCCCCAGGTCTCGGGCCCCAGTGGGAGGGATGAGCAGGCGCTCCTGCCCCCTGTCCCTCTGGGCTGAGGGACGTGTGTTGTGCCCAGTGCACGTACGGTGCAGGTGTCCCCGCATGAGTTAGAGGGAATTGGTGGCCCCTGCCGCTTGGCTGCCCCACTGGCCCCTCAGCTCCGTTGCCCGTCGATGTCAGGACTGGCCCCGGGCTCTGTGAGCTCGCAGCTGAGACGGTGGGGGAGCAGACGAGAGAAGGATGCGGTTTGTGCAGGAGACATCGTCGGGTGGTGCCCCTCTCTCCGGCACTGGGTCTTCCACACATGCTGGCCCTGGGGAAGCAGGCCTGGCAGTGGTCTTTCCTGACTGCAGAGAACTGAAAAGAACACGTACGCACACACTGACACCCACGTGATGGCTCTCATGAGCAAGTGTGCGTGCTCTCGGCTCCAGCGTGGGAGGAGGCCTACGGCACACGCACATCCATTTGTGTGCACCCACTGATGCCTGTTCTGGCCCCGTGGGAGCACCCACGTCAGAGCTCACACGGGTGTGAATGCACAGCCCCCATGACAGGAGCGCGTTGTGTAGTTATGTGCCCACCACACAGTTTGCCTCAAGCCCTGTCTCTTCCTCCAGGGCTGTGAGACAACCATCCGTGTGGTGTCTATGGACAGAGACTACCACGTGGAATGCTATCACTGTGAGGTGAGCCTGGGTCCTCCCAGAAGGCTGGCGGCCAGGGTAGTCCCCCTCTCACACAGGCCTCCTTCTCCCTAGGTGCTCTGTGGGCTCACCTCCTCTTTTATGGTTCTATCCCATTCTGCCTGTCCTCCCCCAGTGAGCTCTCTCCCTCCCCTCCAGGATGTTTCTCTCAGCCCGTTTCTCATTCAGTCAAATATTTGCCGAGGATGTACAGTGTTGGGGTGTTGTTGATGTACAGAGAATAAACACAGTCTCTATCCTCCAGAGAGACAAGTACTCAGGCAGTATTTATACAGGGTCATCATTGCTATCAAGGGGAGTTTTCAGAGCACATAGCAGGCCTTGGAAAATCAAGGAAGGCTTTCTGGGGGAGGTGACACCCAAGCTAAGATTTGAAAGATGAATAAGAGTTAGCTAAGGAGCAGGGAAAAGGGCATTTTCAGGCAATGGAAGCAGAATGTGCTAAGATGTGAAGGTGAGTGTGTTGTTTCGTTTCACTGGAGAAGTTGGCAGGAGCTGCGGACGAAAGGCCACTTGAGCTGAGGAGCGTGGACTTATCCTGAGGGCAATGGAGAAGGATCGAAAAAGGATGACGCGATGTCACTGAGATTTTAGAAAGGGCATTCATGCAGAGAATGAATGGAGGGAGAGGGAGTAGGGGCTGAGGTTCCCAGAGGAGGCGGGTACAGTCAAGGTTGTGGCCCTGGGTTTCAGCAAGTAGACTGAGTTCAGTGTTGGTTAGATGGTACAAGGGACTGGATTTGGTCAGTGATTGGACATGGGAGTTGAGGGGTTGGAAGGTGTCCATTACGACCCCAGGAGAGAGTGAGGGTGAGAGGAAGAAGGCATTAGATGATCTCACTTTTGGTAGCTGGAGACACCTGAACGGAACTATCTAGGCAGCAGCCGGATGTGCTGGAGTATAAAGACTCTGGCACAGGTGTAGGAGTTTGGGAGTCATTGGCATACATAGCTCTTTCCTCTCTGATACTCTGCCCTGTGGTTTCTAGTTGCCTTTGCCTCCCCAAATTCTCAATTCAGGGAGACCAATGGGCAGCCTGGAAAAATCTCTCCAGGTAGTAACCTGGGCAATTGTAGGGCTCTCCTTATTAGTTTCCCTTCTCTCAGAGGTCACTGGCCTGCCTTGCCTGTTGTTCAGAGTCTGAGAATCATCGTTTCATATATTTTGCCCAGTTTGCCATCGTTAAAGGTAGAGCGGGAAATCCAGTCCTTGTTACTGTCATGGCCGGAAGCGGGAGTCCCATCATGGGCATGTACATGGCCACTGAAGCCAGGGGAGTAAATGAGGTCTTCCAGGAAGAGCTGTAGAGGAAGGAGCGGGGGCTCAGGATAGCCCAGGGGCTCCAACATTCCGGGGATGCGTTCAGGCAGAGCCGCCACACAGGAGGCCTAGAATGAATGACCGACCTACCCCCGAGAAGCAGGAGAAAAACCAAGTGTTGGGTTTCAGAGCCCCCAGGGAAGAGCAGGCATGTCGGTGAGAAACCTTCGGTAGGAATCTAGGGTCCATCTGGAACCAGGTTGCCTTGATGGGGGCAAGTGGCCCAAAGGGAACAGGAATCCTGCTGGAGGACCAGGGAAGGGGGGGTCAGGAGCAGGCATGGCCACAGTTCCTCCAGCAACCGTAGGAGGGCATCCTGCTCTGCAGTCCTGGGGACTGCAGTGTCCCCTTGGGGTCGCTAAGCTCAGTCCTTAAGGAAAGGCTGATGCCGAGTCCAGGAGCAGGGCAAGCTGTAAGCAGAGTACAGCCAGCGCCTCGGGGCTCTGAGCCATGGTGCTGCTGCCCCCAGGGGAGACCCTTGGATGGGAACAGGGGGCTGTGGCCAGACAGGACACGGAGGACACCTGGGACCTGAGTTGCGTGGGACATGAAGCTCCATCACAACAGCCCAGCTCCATCAGCTGTGTGGGGCGGGGGTAGATGTTGGTCTCGGGGCCTTTGGGTAACAAGTGTCACAGCTTCCAGGTTGGAGTTCAGCCCTGGGTGCAGTGAGAGTGTGACCAAAGGGGCCTCCTTGGGGTGGGGGTGGGGGCGAAAGGAAGGAAAAAGTTGTCCAGTAGGTCTTGCCTGGTGCCCCACTGTCGCTTGCAGCACACCATCCTCCATGGCTGCCCTTCACATTTCCTGCCTGTTAGAGGTCAAACACGAATCACATAACTTGTTAAACAGAAAATTAGCCTATAAAATATCGTGCAGTGGTAAACATGGTAGGATAAGGGACATAAAGCAAAACTCCTTGTTGAATTGACGGCTTCAGGTCTTCTGTTCCACTATCTCTTAAGGCCACTGAGGTCAGCCAGTGACCCCCATGTGGGGATCCAGGAGATGATTCTCAGTTGTCACTGTCCTAAGCTCGCTGCAACTTCCCTAGACTCTCCCTCCTAGATGCCCTCTTCACTGTGCCCTTAGGGCAGGCAGTTTTTGGTTTTCCTCTTTCATCTTCCCCTAAAATCTTGGCTCTGCTCTTCTTTCCTCTCTTCAAGTTGGAGCTTCCACAGCTCAGCTGTTTTTTTTCTCTTCTCTTTCCTAGTTATCTGCACTCCCTGGGAGAAACTCCTGTTGTTTTGTTAAAAACTATCACATTTTTATGCTGATGCCCCCCATTTATTGCCCAGCCCTCTCTCCAAGACTCCAGCCTAGTGTCCGCCTAGCTCTCTCCTGGTTGGCTCCTTTGGATGTGTAAGATGCTCTCCAATTCGGGGTGTCCAGCACTGGGTTCCTGACCCCCTTCCCCCAAAGAGTAAAGGCCAAAGTCCTCCGGAAGGTGGGCAGGGTCCTACAGATCTCTGATGCACCCCTCCCTTGCTTACTCTGGCGCCGGGGCTGTGTTCTTCCCTAGGACTGCGGGCTGCAGCTGAGCGGGGAGGATGGACGCCGCTGCTACCCCCTGGAGGGCCACCTGCTGTGCCGCCGCTGCCACCTGCGGCGCCTCCGGCCAGGCCCACTTCCCCCACCTGCTGTGCACGTCACCGAGCTCTGAGCTGGGGGCGGGTAGCCCGACCCTGGGGGCGCCTCACCTGCTGTGCACGTCACCGAGCTCTGAGCTGGGGGCGGGTAGCCCGACCCTGGGGGCGTGTGTTTGTGTCTGCGTGCACGCGCGCGCGCGTTTTTTTCGCTCAGGAGCGCGTTTTCCTGCGCACGCACGTGTTTTTGCGCGAGTATATTTTTGCGCGCGCGCCGGCGATGGGTGACCCAGGTCAGTGTCGGGGCTCTGTGTCAGGGTGGGCGCGGCCGCCGGCTCCCACCCCACCCCTACTCCCACCGGCCACCGAGCTGCTGTCCGAGGGGCCGGCCCCGCGGCGAAGCTACTAATATTTATTCACCGTCTGTGCCTCCTCAAACGGCTTCCTTTCTTTCGGGCCCTGGCCGCCTCCCGCCCCCACCCCATCACCCGCCTTCTGTTTCGGGACCCCCTGTGCCCCGTGGCCTCGGGGGCAGGCTCCCAGACCGGCTCTGGGTCACGGGGCTGAAGGTGGCCGTTACCACGTGCAGGGGCGCGGGGTACGCGGCCGCCGTCCTCCGCCTGGCCTCGGGGCGGGAGCCAGTTACCCTGTGTAGAAGGGGTCTGGGACCCCCTTCAAGAAAGCTGCGGGAAGGCGGGGGTTGCCGGAGGGCACGCGTGTTTGTCTCGTAAGCGCCTGGCCCGCTGGTGGGTGGGAAGGGTTCGTTGTTTGGGAGGGGTCGTAGAAGGGGGTGAGGAATGACACCCTTAGGGAGTGGGGCCTACGAAGGAGCCCTCCCTTCGGCCATTGTGGTCACGGCGGGTTTTGGCCACCGGGACTCCGATGGGCGTTTTCAGCCTTCATCCCGCCCCGGTCTTCCCATCCCTGGCTCCTCGTTCCCAACCCCTCTCGGCCTCGGCCTCGGGAAAAGAACACCTCGTGCAGAATTCCAGCCACAGGTCTCGGTCGAGAGAGGCCGCGAGGGGGCGCCCTGCCCATCTGTTACAGGAAAGCACTGTGTATCAGGCTCCACAACAAAAGCATATGATTTGACTTAAATTAAGTTTTTCCTTTGAGAATATTTTCATTTTCTTTAAAAGAATATAGTTTTCTTCTAAAAACTTGGCCCACGGTTGTTATTTCTTAGGGAAGTTACAAGAAACTCACAAATGTGCAATTTGTATATCGTATATAGCTAGCGTTCAAGTGGTAAAACCTTGTAGTTTAACTACTTTTGTATAAATTCCTCTAAAATCCTAAAATATGTGTTTGCCTTAAAGACTGTAGGCTAGCGTGGGGTTTTGTTTATGTCAGTGTCTTGAGAGCGGTTACCTAATGTGGTATGTGGAAATGGAGATTTTTTTCTCTTCCTCTGAAAGACACATCAGCATTGCGAAGCTTCTCACTGATTTGCACTTGTGGGTGGCCCCTGCGGCGAGAGACCTCCTAATCACGGTCACCATCACGGTGGTTTTTACGGAATATTTTAAGACCATTTGTTCCTATGAGAACTGAACCACCTCGGCTACTGCTCTTGCTCTCCGTTCTCCCCACTGTTAAACGTAAGATCCTTCATCTGGGGGAGCCAGGCCGTAGGAACCAGAACGATGTCAGGACTGCTTATTGGGAAGCGTAGGAGGGGAAGTGGCAGCCGGCGGGTTCCAGCTGGGCTAAGGCCTGGAGCCCGGGCGCCCTCTAGTGGGCTGAGGAAGGAAGTACATGGTGAGTTTGGCGATCGTTGACCAAATATTTTAACGCAGAGGTTGCCCTGAGATACGGGAAGCGTGTGTCTCCTGAGGAAGGGACTGAACAGGATCAAGGTGGCTTCTTGGAGGAGGTGATCCCAGTGGGGCAGGAGACAGTATATTCCAGGAATGGGAGGTTCTTTCTGGCTTTCTCTTCCTCTTGAGCTGGGCTGCTTTGCTTTCTAGCCAATTATTGCAAAGCTTTCTTCTGATTGCTTCCAAGGTCGAAGCCTGCTTTGGCCTCCGTTTCTCCTTGTTGCAAATTCAGCTCTACTCTTTTCTCTTTCTTTGTGTCTGCTGTGGAGGTGGTCCCTGATCTTCCTGCCATGGGGACCACCATCTCTCTCCACACCTGCTCCATCCTGGTTACCATGCTCCCCCATCCAGCTGGACTGAGTCATCACAGCATGGAGCCTCCTTTGAACTCATGTGCCAAACTTTATCAAAAGTCAGAGCCAAGGGAATGCATGACCCTGGGGGGCAGTGGCTTTATCTCTGGCCACACTTTGCCCTTTCTCTTTGGGCTCCATGACCCTCTTTTGCCTTCTCCCAGGGCTGGTGACTGCCACCATCCCTGTAACCCCAGAGCCTTTGCACATGCAGTTCGCTCTGCCTGGACCCACCCCCTGCCCGATGCTTTAATTCCTGGTCAGATCCTTCCGATCTCAGCGACACGAATAAGCCAGGCTTCTCGTTATTACACGTCACCGAACACCCAGAATTGGGGGCCCCGATCTGTAAGCTCTTTTCCGAAAGCAGCATCTTCCAGTCCATTGTCAGGAATTATGCTGACATGATGGTTGTTGAGACTGAGGAAGCAGTGTGAGAGCCAGACCTCAAGCCAGGTAGATTACCCATGAGCCTCCACTGCTGGGTGCCAAACCCACCTGCCCCTAGGATGTCTCCCCTGATGTTGACACCTGCTGACACCTCTAACTGGGCTTTTGTTAACTGCTGTACTTCCATGTACTGAGAGAAGAAGAGTTCTCTTCATGTCCATCTCCTCACTAGAGGGTGGGCACTCCAGGCCAGGGTCTGTCTGGGTTGTTCACTCTTGTCTCCACAGTGCCTGGCCTATGGTTGGTACTGTAACCTGAGGCAGACCCTGCCCTGGCCTTTAGAGTCTCAACTTAGGACCCCTCTCCTTCACTGGTTTGCAAGTCCAAGTACAGCCTCAGTTGCCCAATGAAGGAGCCACAGGTGGGATAGAGGCCCAAGAATGGGTTTACACAAAAACTATACGTGCTGCACATCAAGTGTGTGCCCCAGGTAGTACACACACAGGTGTGCCTTTGTGGATACCCTTGAGTATTGGGTTCCCTGCCGCGCGTGCTCGTGTGTATGAGAGAGAGAGGGAGAGATAGGGACGTTGTTTGAGATGGGTGAGAAAGAGGGAGAAAGGGAGGGAGGGGAGAGATGGAGATTGGGAGGGAGATGAGAAGGGGCATGAGATTGTGAGACATTGAGAGAGCTAGATATTGTGAGGGGTAACGAGAAATTTTGAGAAAGACATTGCGTGTGAAAGAATGAACGTTTGACAGAGATGGTGGTGGATTGATCAGGAGAGACTGGGAGAGGGAGAGATGGTGAGAGAGACATTGTAAGAGAGAGATTGAGAGAGAGGCTGAGAGACTGAGAGAATGGTGGAGAGAAAGATTGAGAAAGAAATTGAGAGGTGGAATGAACAAGAGGGAGAGAGAGAAAGATAACTGAGTGAGGCCAACAGAACCTAGGATCCTTTTCCCGCAAGGCAGGGGGCCCCCAGGGCCAGGTGATTTGGAAATATTTGGATGGCCTGGCCCACAAACAGGAAAGGTTCGCCTCTTGTAAGTGACAAAGGCTGCGGTGTGTGTGCACGTGTGTGACGTTAGGCTGGGACAGTGGGCTCTTGGAGATGGGTCTTGAACATGGGGTGCCTGCATGGTCACAGGGTAGGAGGAGATGCTACTGACCCCTCCTGGTCCGTGCTTCCTACCCCTCTTTGGCCAGGACACACAGATGGGAGCTTGCTGAACTGAAGATACCCTTGAGTGCCTCTGTGAGCTTGCTGTGGAGGGGCTAGAAGGGGATGGGCAGTTGGGGCCGTGATTTATGGGAGGTGCTGGGCATAGGAGTCCACACCACAGATGCCTGGAGAGCAAGGCGGGCCAATCCTGGGAGCCGTCAGCGGTTGAGTGCGGCGATGTGTGGGGCTGTGCTCTCCACCATCTCCTCCCAGCTTCACTCCCATCCCTGAGGCTGGTCTTCTAGTTAGCAGATGCCCCCTGGGAGGAGGGTGAAGGGCTAAGCGTAGGCTCAGCCTGCGGGGGCTCCAGGAGGGCCTTGGGTTGGGGTCTGAGGACAGGTCTGGGGATGGGGGCGGCGCCCAGGTCGCTGGTGACCTTCCACCCAGCAGTTCTGGAGGCCCTGCCCCCGCATGGTGTGTGGGCATATGGGATCTGCATGTACCCGGAGTGGGTGTGGGGGGTACCTGGCTGGGAGAGGGGTGTGTGTGCACGTGCTCTGGGGACTCAGTGACTGCTGGGGGCAGGCCTGGCTTGGGGGGTCTTCCCAACCCAGACCTGTCTCCCAGGAGACAGGGAGGCTCTTCTTCAGCCATCCCAGGAGGAATTCTGTGTGGCACTGCCTCCTGGGGTAGCAGACTAGTCTCACCAGGCCCCTGGTTCCTGGAGACAGAGCCCAGGAAGTGTCTAGGAGCCTGGAGAACCGGGGCAACACAGCTGGAGTGGAGGGTGCCTCCCCGCTCCTATCTTCCTGCTCTGGCCCTGAGGACACTGCTGGGCTGCCCTCCCTAAGTCCGGGCGTTTGTGTCACAGGTGGGCCCTTTCCTGTCCTGCAGGGAGGCTCACCCTGGAGGGCAGAGGGGGCCTGGGAGGCTCTCCAAGGACATCAGGGCCCTCAGGTCTCCCTGGGCTGGGGGGACTATGGCCCTGAAACATCTGGCACTTGGGTGGGAAGCACTCAGCAGTGGTGTTTGTGTGCCTGTCACATATTCACTTGTCTGTCCCTAGCTGCTCACCTGTCACTCCCATCATCCCATACCAGTGCACACTCTCTACCTGTGCTGTGCAGGTGTGCCTGCCTGTGTCACATACACCTGCCACTGGTTACATGACTGTCCCACAGAATCCACCTTACCTTCCTGAAGTTACCTGCCACACACCAGTCACAGGCACCTGTGTGACCCAGCTGGCTTACTCCCTTCTCTGTGACGGTGCCTTGGCCATCAGCACCCTGTCCACGGTGGAGTTGCAGACACTGAGGGTAGAGCTCAAGCTCAGGGAGAGGCATTTCACCGGCCCGACGTCTACCCAGCCTCCTTCAACCCCAGATTGCTTTGGGAACTCCCTCTTCCACCTGAGCAGCAGTGCTAGTGAGGATTTCCAGGCGTCTTCAGCTGGGCCCTCTGCCTGGCCCGTGGCCTGGTGTGGCCACATTCCTGAGCTGTGTGGGTCTCAGCCAGGAGCTGCTGTCCTCCCAGCCAGATGGGGCCTTTGGAGTCTCAGCCTGTCCCGAACCAGCCCTTCCCGTTGTCCTGCTCAGCCTGGTTCAGCTCTCTCCTTTCACACAGCCCGCTCCGGTCTCCCACGACACCTGGGTCAACTGTGACCCCGGGGATGGGGGGATCACTGACTCTGGGGAGGGGGCCTCCCATCAGGGTGGGAACAAGTTCTCACGGGGGTGGAGAGAGTCCCACTGCCAGAGAGGTGTGTCTTCAGAGAGGCAGAGGGCTGTGTCCATGATGGAGGAGGTCAAACAGCAGCCCCGTACCTGCAGCCCGGGAGGCAGAGAGGCTGCTCCCCGTGTGTTGTGTGGGAGCCACGCGTGTGGGTGAGGGGCCGCAGAGTCTAAGGGAAGGTCACAGGAGCCCAGCCTGGGGGTGTCTCACGGCGAGGGGTCGGGGGGAAGACTGCATTTAGCTCTGATATGGACTGACTCTCCCTCCCACCCTCTCTTCTTTAAAAACTATGTGTCTATATTTAAAGACTTCGTTATACTTGGTCTGATTGGAAGACAAGAATACCTCATTGGCTTTGGGCCTGAGCACCTGGGTGGATGCCTTCCATTGTCCTGGAGGGCAGGGCAGGTTCACGTGGGTGCATAAGTAGAAAATTCTGTTTTGCCCTTTGGAGATGCCTGCCGTGTGGAGCATGTGAGTTTGGAGCTCAGGGGAGACGTCAGGGCAGGAGATACACGTTTTGGAGCCATGTGTGTATAGAGGTATTTGAAGCCATGGATGAGGTCATGTGGAAGGAGGATGAGATCAGGAAAGAGAAGAGGCCCAGGCCTGAGCCCTGGGGTGTTCCCGCCTGTATCCCTCAGCAAGGGGGATGGAACAGGGGCACCGGTGAGGCAGGCGGGCAGGGGGAGGGGTTAAGGTGGCATCAGAGCAGCCAGCTCTTTCAAGCATATCGGGCAGAGGTGCAGCAGCTGCAGGGGCTGGGGTCAGGGTGAGTTCTCTTAGGACGCCGAGGCCTGTCTGAGGCTCCCTGCCCATGTCTGTAAGAGCGTGTACACTCCATGTGGGCATTCCCAGGGTTGTCTTCCCCACCGGACCCTGGTCCGCATGGGGACGGGGGTGTCTGTGACTGCAGTGGTCACAGCTGTGTCCACTTGGAGCCCAGCGTCCCCAGCCTCCGGTGCTGGGGGATGTTGGTTAAGTGGTTGAGTGAAGGGGTCAATATTGTAAAGCACTTAGAACACTAACAGGTGCATAATAAATGCTCAGTAAAAATGAGTCGCTGTTAGCTGCAGACTAGGAAGTAGCTGAAGACGGGGTGACGGCAGTTCAGGAGGCCTTGCTCCGGGGCCCACGGGAAGCCACAGTGCCCGGCTGTAGACTGGACCAGGGTGGCGGCTCCAGGTGCCGAGGGAGGGAGGGGTTGGAGATGCCCAGCGGCACCATGCAGGTCAGCTTCGTGTTGCCAACACTGCAGCTAGCCCCCGAAACTGGACCGTGTCACCATCCAGGAGCCCACAGCTCCATTACTACCCTGAGCCCAGGTGAAACCAGGAGCGATGCAGGAGGAAGGGGCTAACTTAGGAAAGGAGCCTTATCCAACGCCATCAAGACGGTGTCTCTCACACACTCATCCCCCCAGCCTGGATGACGTCTGCAGAAAGCGCTGACAGCTTCACTCTGATGACGCAGCCCCGGGGAGAACGTTAGCTGAAGCGTGAAAGTCACTGGAGGCCTTTCTGACATCCTGTCGGGCCAGACAGGCGTGGCTCACCGCTGGGTGAGGGAGGCATAGACTCTTTTAGGCCAGCTGGACCCTCAGCTCAGCGTCACTGAAGATGAGTGTCAGAGCTGCAAACGATGTTTGGAGATCTCAGAGCCAATGAAGGAGGGTGACACTGAACAGCTACAGAGGGACTAAAGGAGCTGGCACTGGGGGAGGAGAGGCTGACCACGAGCTGGAAGAAAAGAACCGTGAGACGGTGACAGAAAATCTTAAGGATGTCCAGGTTGAGGCTGAGACTGGATCCAGAGGCAGCTCAGTATCAGAGGGAATACGGTGAATTTAAACGACAACAGCTGGAAGGATGTAGAAAACCAGGTGCGTTCTATTCCTGGGGAGTGGAGCAAGGTGAATGCTGCTGGGGGCCGGATGGAGTTGCTACCCGTGCCCTGGCCGGTAGACGGGTTTGAAGCTTTAGAGGTTTCTGCGTATTTCCAGTGGAGTCTGGAGTCTCAGACATGTCTGAGGAGCCGCTGTTGTACTGGTCTGGGGGCTCCTTTTTTCTTTGACTATGCAGTGGGGCTTTCCTGGGCTGTGCGCAGCCGTTCAGAGAAGGGGCTGAAAAAGATGAGACATCCATTTATGTCTTCCTTACAGGGTGGATGTGGAGAAAGGCAAGAAGGAAGACGCAGGAGGCAGCGGTGGCTCCTGTTCTACTGAAACCCAGTTCAGCTCTGCGGAACAGCGGACAAAAGGTCTCAAGTTCATGCTGTTGAATCTTAAGTGGGGCCGTGCTTGGGTATCCTCACAGTCTTATAATAAATGAACTCCTTTTTTTCCTTAGGAAGATACTTGCCTAAAAGACTTACATTTTTTGTTTTGTTTGCAAAAAAAAAAAAAAGTTTTAAATGAGATTCAGGTGATATCAAACAGCACGTGTTTACAATCCCAAAAAAGACAAAATTCAGAGAAGCCACTTTATTTTAAAATATCATTTGATAGGTAGTTTCCAGAGCTACAGCAGCCCCTGTATAGGGACCAGCCCTTTTCATAGTTTTGACTCTGAACCCCATGACTTCCTTTTCCTCCTTCCCTTCAAAATGACTAACTTAAGTTTGCTTTTTTTTTTAAACCTCAGTTGAATTGAAACCAATGTGTTTTCACTGGATTTTATCTCTCTCAACTTCCTGCACTCAAAATATGGAATGGAAATTTTTGTCTCCATCGAGATGATGAAATGTATGAGCCACATGTTGGATGACGTGAGAAAATGACATATAAGCTTTGCCTGGCTACCATATGATGTGGTCAGAAGCTCGAAATTTAACACGCCTCTCTCGGTTCTAGTACTGAATGCCCGCTCTGCCCTGTGTTAGAGATATGAAATGGTGTTGGGTACTGTTTGGGTACATACTATTATGTGTAATAAAAGATTTGCTGTAGTCTGAAAAACAAAAGTGAGTTACTGTTATCACTAAGATGAGTCAGTATAGAGTAAGGCATTTCTACAGTTTGTACCTGAGTCCCTGTGTGGGACAGTGTCTGTGTCACTTCAGCAATGGTGTGTATGACTCTGCACGTACATCCTATGTCCGTGAGACCTGCCACTGTAAGGCTAGGGGGACATGTGACTCAGAGACCAGGCATGGTGTGTGAGGACCGCCAGGCTTCTGCTTTTGTGGCCCCAGCTAGTCTGGTTTTGAGGTCACAGCAGCATCCCTGACTCAGGTCAGCTCTCTCCTGAGAAGGGGCCACTGAGCCAACTGTAGACCCTCTGCACATTGCCCCAGGACCAGGGCCCTCTGACCAGCCCTCTCTGCAAGTCCCACCCTGGGTCACATGGCCGTTCTGCGTCTCTTCCCCTCCTTTGTCTGCTTCGGGAGCCCCATCTCACCCCTTGGTGCTGCTCTGAACCTTCTTTGCCTGGTCCCGCTTGTCTCCCTTCCAGCTCTGCTCAGGGCTGGGCCACGACCCTTCCTCACCCTCCATCAAGAGGAAGTGTGGGCTCAGTTCCTCTTTCTCCTTCTCCAACAGAAACTCATTGGCCTGCAGCAGCCCTGGCCTCCTCCTTGCCATGATCACAGGGAGAGTGACCCGAAAGCATTTTCAAGCTGTCCCCACCCTAAAGATGCTCCCTAGACCCGGAGCCCTTTCCTCTTCCTCTCTTGCCCTCCTTTTTAAAATTTTATATTGAGAAATATATTATGGCCACTGAGGCTAGAAAACACAGGTTCAGTTTGAAGGAAAGAAGAACACATGCCAGTGGATCTATTGATAACTTCCTAGCTGGAGAAGTAGAACGTAACCAGCACCCTCCATGTGCCCTGCTCTGAACACCTCTCCCTTGGTTACCCTCTCAGGTGGAGCTCTCATGCCGAATCATGTGTCAATCACTCCTTCACTTCTCTATATTGTCTTACCACCTATTCATGTATGCTTAAACAATTTGTTGTTTACTATGGAGTGCTTTGGGGTTTTATATTGATTGAATCATCCTAAATGTTTTCTTCTGTGTTTACGTCCTCTGCTCACCCTTACATTTTAGCGATTCATCCATGTTTATGTGTTGGTTTAGTCATTCATTTTGATTACTGGGTAATAGTCCATTGATGAAGACACCATAAACGATTTCGCCATCGTACCGTGATAGCTGTTTGGAGTTGTTTCTATTTTATAGCTTTTAGAGAACATATCTATGCATGTTCTTGTACGTTCTTGTCTTGGCTCACATATTCAAGAGTTTCTCTAGGATATATACCAATGAATCATAGGGTATATATGATATTTCACTTTTCTAGATATTGTAAAATCATTTTTCAAAGTGGTTGTAATAACTTACATCCAATTCAAATTCAAGATTACAGAATTTTTACTTATTTTCTTCTACTTTACCTCTACTATATTACATCTAATCCATATTATATATGCATTCACCTATATCACATTTTTTTCTTTTTTCCCCCATATCACGTATTTTTAAGGAGTTTATACTGATCCTTCAAATTCAGGACTACAGCATTTTTACTTAACCTCTTTGCTCTTCTTTGCTACAAATCAAGTGTTCTGTAATATCTATGTTTTCTTCTAGAAGTTTTACGATTTCAGGTCTTACATTTAAGTCTTTAACCCATTTTGAGTTAATTTTTGTGAGCAGTGTAAGATAGGCATCTAGTTTCATTCTTTTGCACATAAATATGCAGTTTTTCTAAGACCATCTATTTTTTTTGTTTTTGTTTTTGTTTTGCAGTATGCGGGCCTCTCACTGCTGCGGCCTCCCCCATTGCGGAGCACAGGCTCCAGACGCGCAGGCTCAGCGGCCATGGCTCACGGGCCCAGCCGCTCCACGGCACGCGGGATCTTCCCGGACCGGGGCACGAACCCGTGTCCCCTGTATCGGCAGGCGGACTCTCAACCACTGCGCCACCAGGGAAGCCCTAAGACCATCTATTATTGAAGTAACTATCCTTTCCCCATTGAGTATTCTTGACTTCTTTGCCAAATATTAGTTGCTCTCATGTACATAAGTTTATTTCTGGGCTGTTGATTCTGTCCCATTGGTCTGTGTGTCTGCTTCTATGCCAGTACCATAATTTTTTTTTTTTAAGATTTTTTTTTTTTGATGTGGACCATTTTTAAATTCAATAAGAATTTGTTACAATATTGCTTCTGCTTTATGTTTTGGTTTTTTGGCCCCAAGGTATGTGGGATCTTAGCTCCCTGACCAGGGATTGAACCTGCACCCTCTGCATTGGAAGGCAAAGCCTTAACCACTGGACCGCCAGGGAAGTCCCAATGCCAGTACCATAGTTTTTTGACGGCCACAGCTTTGTAGTATAGTTTGAAATCAGGAACTGCGATGCCTCCAACTTTGTTCTTCTTTCTCAAGATTGCTTTGGCTCTTCAGGGTCTTTTGTGGCTCCATATGAATTTTAGAATTGTTTTTTCTATTTTTGTGAAAAATGCCATTGGAATATTGACAGGGATTGGGATTGAATTTATAGGTAGCTTTGGGTATTATGGACATTTTCACCATATTAATTCTTCTGATCCATGAACACAGATATTTGTATCCACTTATTTGTATCTTCTTCAGTTTATTTCATCGATGTCATAGTTTTCAGTGTGCAGGTATTTCACCTCACTGGTTAGATTTTATTCCTAATTATTTTGTTTTTGTTACTATTATAAATGGGATTGTGTGCTATCCTTTTCAGGTAGTTCATTGTTAGTATTTAGAAATGCAACTGATTTTTGTATGTTGATTTTGTACACTGCAACTTTACTGAATGGACTAGTGTTTTGGTGGAGTCTTTAGGATTTTCTGTATGTAAGATTATATCATCAATTTTACTTCTTCCTTTTTAACTTCCAGTACTGTGTTGAATAGAAGTGGTAAGAGTGAGCACCTTGTCTTGTTCCTGATCTTAGTGGAAAAGCTTTCATTTTTTTCACCATTGAGTCGATGTTAGCTGTGGGCTTGTCACATATGGCTTTCATTTTGGTGAGGTACCTTTTCTCTGTACTTAATTTGTTGAGAGTTTTTATCATGAAAGGATGTTGAATTTCATCAAATGCTTTTTCTGCATCTGTTGAGATGATCATATGATTTTTACTCTTTCATTTTATTAATATGGGGAATCACATTTATTTATTTGCATATATTGAACCATTTTCATCCCAGGGATAAATACCACTTGATCATGGCATATGATTCACTTAATGTGCTGTTGAATTTCATTTGTGTATATTTTATTGAGAATTTTGCATCTATATTTATCAGGGATTTGGCCTGTAGTTTTCTTGTAGTGTCCTGATCTGGCTTAGGTAATGCTGGCCTTGTAAAATGATTTTGGAAGTGTTCCCTCCTCTATAGTTCTTGGGAAGAATTTGAGAAGGATTAGTGTTAACTCTTTTTTTTTTTAATTTTTATACTTTTATTTTTAATTTTTATAAATTTATTTATTTATGGCTGCATTGAGTCTTTGTTGCTGCACGCGGGCTTTCTCTAGTTGTGGAGAGCGGGGGCTACCCTTCCTTCCTTCCCTTGGTGGTTAAGTCAACGTGTCCCACTCACCTCTAATATCTCTACAACCCAGGTGACAACTTTGATCCATCCAATTAATGGGGTTGATGCTGAGGCATGACAGCGTTTATCGTGTTATAGTATTTTAAAATTTCATATTTTCCTGATGCCTCAACATCGTCACAAACAAGCTAACGTATGATAAGGCTGGTCCACTCCACAAGTTCCCCTTCTTGCCGTTCCATGACCGTAACCTAGTGACATTCAAATGCACCAGTGAAATCTGCTCAAACCTTTTGCTTGTGTACTCTTCCCTGACCCCCTGTTATGGCCCTTGCCCATGGGTCCTCAGCCGTGTTGGTGGAGCCTGTTCCCTTGGTGCTCCTCCCACATGGTCCCCTGTGAGGTGTGCCGTGTCTCTTTCTCTGGGACCTAAGAGTATAATGAACCCTTTAATTTCGTATGCCTCTTTGAGCGTCATTTTCGCAGCCATGTTGGAATGACCCTTAAAGACCCCACAAGGGGGACTTACTTCCCATTTACAGCACCCCAGCCCCCTTGGCCATCTGTGGGGGCACACCCAGCCATGGCCCTGTCCTTACCCACCTTTGGAGCACTTTATCTTTTCTGAGTCCTGCTAAGCTCTCCCACTGTGCTTTGCCGTTTTGTTGAAATCTCAAATCCTGTAACGAACCCCTTCCCACTGTCTTTGATATTGTGACGTGATCAATTTTCACATCTCTCTTTTTTTTAATTAATTAATTTATTTTTGACTGTGTTGGGTCTTCGTTGCTGCACGTGGGCTTTCTCTAGTTGCGGCAAGCAGGGGCTACTCTTCGTTGGGGTTCACGGGCTTCTCATTGCAGTGGCTTCTCTTGTTGCAAAGCACGGGCTCTAGGCACGTGGGCTCAGTAGTTGTGGCTCGCGGGCTCTAGAGCTCAGGCTCAGTAGTTATGGCTCGCGGGCTTAGTTGCTCCGTGGCATGTGGGAATCTTCCCAGACCAGGGCTCGAACCCGTGTCTCCTGCACTGGCAGGGAATTCTTAACCACTGCGCCATCAGGGAAGTCCCAATTTTCACATTTCTTTATCCTCCGGTTTGGTCACTGGTGGGAGAGAACACGAGTGAAGGGGTTCAGCCCATCATCTGTAACTGGAAGTCTATATGATTTTACTTTTAGTGGTGTGTTGACATGCTGCCGTGGGTTTCCTTGCGTGAACATGTTCCATTTTGGGCTGCCTTCCTGTTGGCTTGGTGTGGCCAGGACCCCGCAGATGCATCCAGGATGGCTGACTCTGAGAAGTTGTTGCCTGGCACAGTGGAGACAAGAAACTCAGCCTGGGAAGCAGTAAGTGATGTCTGCCTCCACCCCATGCCTCCCAGGACTAGCAGTTCCTGGGGGTCCTGGAGGTCTGGATGGAATAGGGGGTATTTACTGCCTCAGGACGTACCCTTGTACTCCAAGTCTACAGTGGGGTATTATCTAGAGAGACGCTTCTACAAAATCAACACTCTGGCCGTGGTTCCCCAACGTTTTCCAAGTCAGGACTTTGGCATTCTTTTTAAAACAATTAAATAGAAGTCTCACTTTAAAATTGTCTTTCTACAAAGCAATGTGTCTATACGCTAGCCCATTAGGACAATGTAAATAGTTTACTTCTTGTAAAACGTTGTCTGCTTTCCTACTGGATATTTAAGACATTGTTTTGTAAATCAGTAGTGATAAATAATATAGTAGCCAAGTTTTATCTCTGGTCTTAATTGCATACCTAGGATAAAGTCCTAAAGGTGGAAATGGTAGTGTGAATGGTTTTCAGATCTGTAATGATTCGGATACACACTGCCACCTTACCCACCAGATCCTTTGTGCCTACTGTCATTCCCTTCAACAATAGGAAAATACCTTTTTTTTTCTTATGTCCTCACTTATCCCTGGGTACTGCCAGTTAAAAAAAAAGTCTGTTCTTTTTTTTTTTTTTTTGCGTTACGCGGGCCTCTCACTGTCGTGGCCTCTCCCGTTGCGGAGCACAGGCTCCGGACGCGCAGGCTCAGCGGCCATGGCTGCGCTCCGCGGCATGTGGGATCTCCCCAGACCGCGGCACGAACCCGTGTCCCCTGCATCGGCAGGCGGACTCTCAACCACTGCGCCACCAGGGAAGCCCCGTCTGTTCTCTTTTGGGGAAAATGTTTTATCGTGTGTGCATTTTTTGATTATTTGTGAGAATGAACATCTTTTCTACGTGATGGTCATATGCCTTTATTTTTTGTGATTTTCCTATTAACGACCCTTTTCAAGTTTTCTAGTTTCAAGTTTGAATGTTCTTAAACCTTTACTCTTGAAGAACTTTCAGAATCAGTTCATCACATTACAGAAGAGAAAAAATATGTGTTAGAATATTGATTTGAAACGCTTTCCAATTTTAGGTTACTTTGGGCATAGTTGATACCCTTTTAATACTGAGTAATCCCTTCTAGAATGCAGTTCATGTTTTCCGTGTATGAAAGCTATTTGATATCAGTAATGCTTTGTGGATTAGGGTCCTACTGTGCTTCATTTCTTTCTTTCTTTTATTTATTTTTTTCGGCCGTACTGCGTGGCATGCAGGATCTTAGTTCCCTCACCAGGGGTCGAACCCGTGCCCCCTGCAGTGGAAGCGTGGAACCCTAACCACTGGACCGCCAGGGAGGTCCCTGTGCCTCACTTCTTTCTCTGGCACTGCTTCATTGGTCAGAATCCCAGACTGACGCTAAACAATTGTGGGGTGATGGTGTGTTTTCTTTTCTCCTGGCTTTCGTGGGAAGGCCATGGAGACAGGTCAAGTTCCGTCTTCACTGTCAGTCTGGTTTGGGCTGTCGGTTTCATGATGAACCCAGGAATTGCACTTTGATAAGGCAAATAAGATAAGAAATCTACTCCAACTTCAAGAATGTTTTACGCACTGTGTTTGGCATTTACCTGTATTTGAAAAGAACTGCATAAATGTGTGAAGGTAGAGTCCTGGCATGCATATGATTTCGGGACAACTTACAAAAATTATGGGAAAACATTACAGTTAATTTAAATATGCTTTTTCTGAAATGTTGATTGTTGCAAAAATTGTATAGCGACTTACAGAGAGGCAAGGGCATCCTTGGTCTTGGGTGGCTCGGGGACCTGGGTCATGACCCTTGCTCTTATAGGGACAGGACTCAAGGGTTAGTGCCTTGCTGGTTCTCCCTAACTTCCTGTAGTTGCACTGCTGTGGATTTTTTTTTTTTTTTTTTTTTTTTTGCGGTACGCGGGCCTCTCACTGTTGTGGCCTCTCCTGTTGCGGAGCACAGGCTCCGGACGCACAGGCTCAGCGGCCATGGCTCACGGGCCCAGCCGCTCCGCGGCATGTGGGATCTTCCCGGACTGGGGCACGAACCCGTGTCCCCTGCATCGGCAGACGGACTCTCAACCACCGCACCACCAGGGAAGCCCTGTGGCTTTTTTTTTTTTTTGGCCATGCCATGCGGCATGTGGGCTCTTAGTTCCCCGACGAGGAATCGAACCCTTGCCCCCTGCGGTGGAAGCGTGGAGTCTTAACCGCTGGACCATCAGGGAAGTCCTGCTGTGGACTTCTGTCCGTTCCAGATGTCGGGGCAATGTAGAAGATGGGTAGAGAAGGTCGAGGCAGGGAAGGAGGGTGGTGGGGTCAGGGGCAGCAGATTAGGCTGACTTGACAGTAGGCTGGCTCCTCCCAACTTCTCTTCTGAGGTCAGTACCCACCACTTCCCCCTTTAGCTAAAAACACAAGCCACAGCTTGGTGAATGGCATGTAATGTCAGACAGCCTTGCCCCGCAGAGGTACAGGTCTTGGGGTGGGGGCAGTGATTCACTGGGTCTGGCTCTGAGTCGGCACAGCCAATAGGATGGAGGGGGCAGCAGAGCAGCTGCCGGAGAAGGACTGGGGCTGCCCAAGGGTCCACGCAGGCAGTTGCCAATCTGGATAGGCAGGCTGGGCAGCGACCGTGGCTCTAGTCAGAGCTCTGTGTCACAGAGCCCATGTCATTGATGTGTTCCTGTGGGGAGGAAGCTGAAAGGAGGGGTCTTCCGGGAAAGAAAGCAAGGAATATGGGAGTTCCAGAGAGGGAAGGCTAAGCATCATCAGAGGGCTGAGGCCCAGCACCCCAAGGTCACCATCCTGGGCAGCTGCCCATCTGCCCTGAGATTTCTTGATGAGAGATGGGTGGTTGTTTGTGTTAAACAGAGGTTATCAGGGAAAATGGTTTGTGCTTTTGAAGGAGGTCAAGGGCAATGAACAAGAGAGTGTGTGCGTGGCCCCAGACCCTGCTGTCCTCAGCCCTGGCTGCACCGTGGCCTGTGCCTCGTGGGTCTTTGTGGTGCTGGCCACACAGTCCTGGAGTTGTGAGGCTGTGCGGACTTCCAGCTCCGTGGGCTGTGTTCACCAGCAGGCTACGTGTAGGTGTCCTTGCCCTTGGTGAGAAACTTGTTCCTGTCATCCAGGAGTTGGTGAGAGTTTTAGATGGACCCTGAGGGGAGGGAGGGGCATGGCAGCCGGGTGCGCCCCCTCCCCACAGGGCTGCAGGCGGCATGGTCCAGCTGAAGACCTGCGGACAACTCTTGCCTGTGGGAGGTGTGTTCCTTAAACTCCCGGTCTTTGGGGCCTGGCTGGGAACACGACTTGAGCTACCCGCCGGGAGCACTGGGCCTGACATGTGGGTTCAGGGGCTCCTGATGGCCGCCCTCAGGGATTCCTCTCCCCACGCCTCCGACCTCTCCTGTGGGGCAGGAATTCAGGCCACTAAGAATGGGAGGAGGGAGGGCATTGCAGACGGACGCCCTGAGCATCTGGGGGAGAACTAGTGAATGAAGCGACATTAGGTTGGAGTGTGTGTCTCTGCACGTGTTAGCGTGTGTGTGTGTGTGTGTGTGTTCTGTCTGCAGTAGGGCTTCTGGCTAGGAGAGTGCGTGGGTCTCGTTTTGTATGATGGGCATAAAGCTTGGTGTGTGTGGTATGTGAAAATTTAATTGTGTGTGTGTGAGTTGAATGCTGTTGGGAGTGTGTGAGTGTGTGTTTGGGGGGGCACGTGAGACTTGCAGTGTGTGAGACCGTGTGATTGCAACAGCCCATCTGTCTCAGAATATGTGTTTGTGTGTGTCTAGAAGTGCATGCGAGACCGTATGTGTACAATGGGGTGCATGTGATTATATGAATATGATTGTGGCCAACAGTCCCCGGCTGAAAACTCACACAGCTCCGTAAATGGAGGGCATTCAGTCCCACGACCCCATTCATGCAGAAACCAGTCTGGCCGGGCAGGCAGGAAGCCTGGCCGAGGGTGCCCAGAAATAGCCATCAGCACTGTTGGCTCAGCTGGAAGACCATCCAGTTCCCAAAATGACCTGGGCTCAGAGGCAGGGAAGTCAATGCCAGACCTCACCCTGGACTCCAGCGCCAGCTCCCGCTCTCAGCCCCCGCTCTCAGCCCCCGCTCTCAGCCCCGAGGAGGTCGGGACTCTGCAGTCATCACGAGGAAGTGGGTGACTCAAGGCCATGGACCTGGGGGCATGGCTGAGGGGCCCAACACCAGTCAGTCTGCCCCATGATTTCCTCTGACTCCTGCAGCCCTTCTTCTCTGCTACAGTTGAGTGGAACTACGTGCTGCTCTGATGTGTTTCATTGTGTCAGGTCCTGTTGTGTTATATTGTGTTGTGAAAACTCCCTATCCAGGTCCCTCTGGGGCCTCACCTATGAGAAGCCCCCAGCCCCTTCTCGGCCCTCAGGAAAGGCCTGTTTCCCCTATGCCTCTGTTCCCCGGCTCACCCTGCTTGGTCCTCGCACTGACCCCTCGGCCCCTCACCTACCATCGATCACCCCCATTCTGAAACTAGCCCACAGTTGGCCCCTGTGGCCAGACTGGGCTGTGGAGAAGAGCCCCGGCCCCAAACAATGCATTCTTCACACAGCTTACTTCCTTTGCCTTTCTGTGGCCCGGCGGGTGGGGAGGTGGGGAGTCTATGGACATCCAGGGGCTGACCTAAGGATTCTGGGGCAGGAGTCGGATAGGGACTGTCAGGCAGAGACCTCAGTCTGAGATTGGAGCCTGCTGACCGGGGAGTGAGCACAATAGCACAGGGGCCCCCCGGAGGGGGCGGGATGGGTGGGCACCCTGGTGAGACCCCGAGGAGGCTGCCACTGGGAGCAGTTCGTTTGGAAGTTTGGGCCTCAGCAGACTTGACAATCTGACTGCACCTGCAGCATTTGCAAGAAGCAGCGGAATAGGCACTTTGCTGTTCCAGCTTCTTGCTTTAAGCTCCTGAAGGGAGCCGAGAGGGTAGTGGCATACACATACACGTTCAGCACGCACAAAGCACGCCTTCTGTAAGAGATGTGGTGTCCAGAGCTTTTGCGCGCCCGGCTCTAACCCTGCCTGGATGAGGGCACGAGGCTGAGTGTGGGCACAGGAATTCAGTGACAGCGATTGAGAGAAGGCCATGAAGGAGCGTGAGACCACCAGGAACCTGTTAGAGAGTGAGCTTCTGCTTCTCCCTTCCAGAAAAGGAGCGCTGACCGGGGCCAGCACCTCTGTTGTCCCTGCTGCACCCCGCTGGTGCTCATAAAGGTGGCTGACCCAGGCTGCTGGTCCACTGGCCAGGTGCCATCTTGACCTCTGCCGTTTGCTCCAGCTGCCAGTTTCTGTAAGCAGCTCTTTGACCCGCCTCAGTCTAGATTTTGTAGTAGCCCAGTTGACTTCCTTCCTTCCCTTCCTGCTCCGCGTCATGCGGGATCCTCCCGGACCGGGACACGAACCCGTGTCCCCTGCATCGGCAGGCGGACTCTCAACCACTGCACCACCAGGGAAGCCCAAAGCTTTAGTTCTTGACTCTGGTAGAGAGAGTTCTTCCGTTTTGGCCTTGTTCCAGAGTGTCTGCTGTTTTGGGCCCTCTGCATTTTCATGTAAATTTAGAACCAGCTTGTTGAGTTTGACCTAACCACGCATTAAATCTGTAGATCGATTTGGAGATAATTTTAAAAAATTTAAGATATTTAGTATTCCTCTCTATGAAGATGATACATGTCTCCATTTGTTTGTCTTCATTATTTTCTCTCAGTAAAGTTTTATATATCTATTTCTCTCTATATCTATCTCTCTATATCTATATCTGTATCTCTTATTCATTTATCAGTTCATTTATCCTAGGCATCTGTTATTTTTAATGCTGTTGTGAATGTTATCTCCTTTGAAAATGCAATTTTCTAGATGTTTGTGCTGCCATATAGAACATTTTAATTATTCTATACTGACTTACATGCAGCACTTAAAAGACTCTCTAATATTTTATCTGTAGGTGCTTTTGGACTTATATAACTGTATCTAATACCTGTTCATTTCTTCCTTTTCCATCTACATAGACTATTCTTCTCTTGCTTTACTGCATTTGTAGGCTCTCTAGTACAATGTTGAATAGCAGTGGTAAAAGTAGGCATCCTTATCCTCTATCTAGACCCAAGGGAAGGTTTTTGCTTTGTTTTATTTTGTTTTTGACAGCTTTTTATCTTATATTATTATTGTTTGTTTTGGCATAATTTCAGGCTTACAAGAAAGTTACAAAAATATTATGAAGTATTTCTGGCTACCCTTTATCCAGATTCAAAAGGATAGCGTTTGGTATTTCACCATTAAATAGGAAGTTTACTGTGGGAATTTTTTTTGGTAGACACTTGTTATTAGATTAAGGATATATTCTTTTGTTTCTACTTTCTAAGGGTTTTTAATTTTTAATTATTTTATTTATTTATATTTTTGGCGGTACCGTTCCCCGACCAGGGATCGAACCCGCGCCCCCTGCATTGGAAGCATGGAGTATAACCACTGGACCGTCAGGGAAGTCTCTCTAAGAGTTTTTTTAATTCAAGAAAAGATGATGAATTTTATAACACATTTTCTGCATTTATTGAAATAAACATATACTTTCCCCCTTAGTTCTGTTGATGTGATAAGTTACATCAAATGTTTTTCTAATATTAAACTTACCTTGCATTTCTTGTATAAATCCTTGTTAATCAACATATAGTATCCTTTTTTTAGTCTTAATGTTTTTTAAAAAATATTTATTTATTTATTTGGTTGCACCAAGTCTTAGTTGCGGCAGGCAGTCTTCTTAGTTGTGGCATGTGAACTCTTAGTTGCGGCATGCATGTGGGATCTAGTTCCCTGACCAGGGATCGAACCCCGGCCCCCTGCATTGGGAGCGTGAAGTCTTATCCACTGTGCCACCAGGGAAGTCCCAACATATAGTATCTTTTTGATATGTAATTTCACATACTTGTTAATATTTGGCTTAGATTTTTTTGTCTATGACCTTGAGTAGTTGGATTTTGATGTCATGACATTAGCCTCATTACATTAATTGGGGTATTTAGTGATGTTTTCCATTTGTTCCAAGAGATCTAGTTTCCCCCTTTCCCCAACCTGCTCTGTACCCCAGGATATGGCCTTTTTCGGATTGTGTCACTGGGTTACTTTGTCTTTTGGTTTTTGGTAGAGGCTTAGAGTTTAAAGTATAACTAAGTTCTAAGGCCATGGGGGTGGTTGCAACAGCACCTCAATCTACACAGGAATATTTTCCCCAACGTGCTTCTTCTCTTGAGTGTCTCTGTGCTGTTCCCCCATCACCTCTCCAGAGCTCCGACTTCAGGAAAAGCCAAGCCCCTTCTAGGCCCACCGTCCTGGGCCATTCGCACAACCAGTCCCGCACCCCTGCTGCCTCTGTGAGCTTATCCCTGCCTTTCTTTCCTCCCTCAGTGACCTCCTTTCTGCTTCTTGACCAGACCGAGTATGCTTCTGTAGCAGGGCTTTTGCATGTGCTGCACTCCCTACCCGAAATGCTCTTCCTCCAAGTGGCTGCCTGCTTCGTTGCCTCATTTCTCAGGTCTGTTCAAATATCACACGTCAGAGAAATTTCTCCATACTGGTTTTTTTTCTTTTAATACGTTTATTTATTTATTTTTGGTTGCATTGGGTCTTTGTTGCAGTGCGCGGGCTTTCTGTAGTTGAGGTGAGCAGGGGCTACTCTTCGTTGCGGTGTGCAGTCTTCTCATTGCGGTGGCTTCTCTTGTTGCGGAGCACGGGCTCTAGGCACGCAGGCTCAGTAGTTGTGGCACACAGGCTCGGTAGTTGTGGTGCACAGGCTTAGTTGCTCCTTGGCATGTAAGATCTTCCCAGACCAGGGCTCAAACCCACGTCCCCTGCATCGGCAGGTGGATTCTTAACCACTGCACCACCAGGGAAGTCCTCCCCATACTCTTGACCCCTTACATCAAAGGCGCTGGCTCCCTCCTGCCCCCCATGGCACTCTCTTCTTTCCCCCTGCTTCATCTTCCTCCATAGCACTTCTTGCCATTGGTTGATTGTCTTTCACTCCCTCTTCGATGTATAAAGAGCTGCAGGAGAGCGAGAGCTTTGCGTGTGCTGCTGCATCCCCAGGACTAGGACAGGGCCCAACCCCCAGTGGGTGTTTCACGGTGTTTGTTAGAATAATGGAAGGAATATTCCATTTCTCTGGAGTTGATAAACAAGAATACTTTTACTTCTATTTGCTGTAGATGTGCTTGTGAATATTGCCTGGGATTAATTAAGTAAGGTGAAGGTTTATAATATTTTGATAAGTCAGAATTAAGTAACTTTTTGTTGGAGGCCCCTGGCTGGCCTTTTCTCTGAGTCACCTTTGGCAGAATAAGGTTTGCTGAAGCCCAGAGTTGAAGTTGGGACACAAGTTGTGTGACCACAATCAGAACCTTATGCCAGATAGGATTCACATCTGGTAATTGCTCTTGGCAAGGAGATACAAAGTATTGAGCTCCAGCTGTCAGCTGGTCTCCGTGGAGCCCTCCCTTGCCATGGCTACTGATGCCTGGGGGCCCTACCTCTGAAGGTCACCCCATGAGGGGCTCAGGTGGCTGCAGATGTGCCTCAGAGTTCCTGGGCAGGAACGTGAACACCATATGGGCCAGGCTGCACATGCTTGCCCTATGTGTATGTGGGACGGGACTTCAGTGTGGTGGGACACCTGGGCACGGGTCACACGCCTCCTGTCCTTCAGAAGACACTGCCTTCCATCCCCTCCCCAGCTCTGTGAGATGAGGAAGCCAGTAGCTTGGAGTGCTGAAGTAACACAGGTCGCTGCTATGGGTCCAGCCCAGTGCCCTTCCGAGGATGCCACAAGACCATCTGAGACGTCCCCGGATGGTGGGGACATTCGGTGAGGTCAGAGCAAAGTGCTGAACAGGGTCAAGAGAGGAGTGGCAGCAGATGTTGTCCTTTCCTAATGCAAGTTTTTTTCAAATAAAATTTTAATTTGGGATAATTTTAGATTTATAGAAGAGTTGCAAAGATTTGTTAAAACTGAGAAACAACATTGGAACATTACTGGTAACTAAACCCTACTCTTTATTTGGATGTCACCGGGTTGTCCACTAATGTCCTCTTCGGGTTCCAGGATCCAATATACAACCTATGCACACTGCATTCATTGTCTTGCCTCCCCAGTCTTCTCTGCTCTGTGGAGTGACTCATTCTTTCCTTGTCTGTCATGGCCTTGGCAGTCTTGAGGAGGACTGGCCAGGTATTGTAGAATGATCCCCAAGCTGAGTTTGTCTGCTGTTTTTCTCATAATGTAGATGGGGGTACAGACTTCGGGTTTTGAGGAGAACACCACAGAGGTGAGGTGCCTTCCCATCACCTTACAGCAGGGTATATATGGCAGCAGTATGTCTTACCACTGGGTATACCAGCCTTGATTACTTGACTAATGTTGTGTTCGCCATGTTTCTGCACTGTTTTCCCCTTCCCCTACTGTTTCCTTTGGAAATGAGTTACTGAGTCTAGCCCACTCTCAGGGAGGTCAGGGCAGTAAGTTCCCCCTCCTGGAGGGGATAATCTACATATATGATTCGGAATGTTTCTGTAGGGAATGTTTGTCTCTTCTCCCCCATTTATTTATTTAATCATTTATTTATAACAGTACGGACTCACACATATTACTTTATACATTGGGTTATCATCTAATATTCTGTTACTTATTTTGTTGGCCAAACTGTTTCCAATTTGGACATTGGAAGCTTTCTCAGGCTTCCTTCTGCTAGAGTTTTCAAGGACCACCTCATCTTGTTTGCACCAACAAACTGCTTTCCTAGAGTGGAAGGTTGAACTTGACTCTTGAGAGAGTTTTCAGCGCATGGAACGGCGCCTCTGGTGGACCCAGCACTCTGGGCCTTAGGACTCCCATCCACAGTGGCCTGTAAGGCTGTGGGTCTCAGAGACTCTGATGCAGGAGTCAAACCCCACAAACCCACAGCTGTTTACTGATGCTTCTGGATAGGCTATGCAGTCCAAGCACCTCTTGGGACCAGATGCACTGACGGAGGAGGGCAAGACAGCCAGGAGAGGGGGCAAGCCTGGAGCCACTGGGAGTCAAGAACGTGCCCAGGAACTTGCTCCCTTAAGGATCTGAGCAAAGCTGGCGGCACGATAAAAAATTACAGAACTACCGGCCCCTGGGAAAACCCACATGGCTGCAAGTCCTGTGAATTCCCTGGTAGGGAGTGATTCAGAGCCCAAGGCTGGTGTCCACCAGTCCTCGGGGCCCAGTCCAGAGACTGCAGCAGTTAAGATATTTAGGGGGCTTCGGTAAGGTCCAGCTCCTCATTCTTTTTTTTTTTGCGGTACGCGGGCCTCTCACTGTTGTGGCCTCTCCCGTTGCGGAGCACAGGCTCCGGACGCGCAGGCTCAGCGGCCATGGCCCACGGGCCCAGCCGCTCCGCGGCATGTGGGATCTTCCCGGACCGGGGCACGAACCCGTGTCCCCTGCATCGGCAGGCGGACTCTCAACCACTGCGCCACCAGGGAAGCCCCCAGCTCCTCATTCTTATCTCCAGGACTTAACCTTGGGGAAAAGGTAAGGATTCTGGATAACCTTTTGTCTCCCTGTAGTGGTGTAGACCTGCCCTTGACTCTCCTGTGCTTTCCTCTCCACAGTTCGGGAGAGTACTGCCTTTGGAGCCCGGATAGGCTGGGGGGAAGGATGACCAGGAAAACAAGATGGCTGGGGCTGGGTCAACAGAGCATTTCGCTCAGAATGGAGCCCCTTAGAAATGTCAGCTCCAGCTGTTCTTTGGCAAAGATACCACCACGTCTCCTCCAGGAGCTCTGCTCTCGGAGTAGGAAGGGATTCCCACACTAAACACCCGCAAGGGCTGAGGAAGCCACCTGCACCAAGTGCCTGCCCACAGGCCTGTGGAGCTCCCGGGAGGGGTGTGGGCTGGGCTAGGCTCAGGGAGCTAGTGGTTTATAAAGCAGCAGAAACCCTGCCCTGAGCAGAGCATCCCAGCGCTGACACAATGAAGGGAACACTGCTTGTGCTGGCCTTGCTGGTGACCAGAGAGCTGACCTTTGAGACGGGTGAGGGTAGGAAGGAGGGTACAGATGGTCTTCCTGACCCTTGCCCCATGCCGTCTCACTGCATCCTTCCGTAGTCATCTCCAGGCAGCTTCTAGGGACAGATTTAGAGAGCAGCTGGCAGATCAGTGCCCAGGAGTCCTGCAGATACCCCCTGAGGCTTTCAGGCTTTGAATGCAGGGGGAGGTCATTAGCTGTGCACACTGTGAGGGATAGTTAGTTGGGGGTAGCGGTGCTTATTGGAAGGGAAGAAGCGGGTAGGCTGGTGTGCCTGGGGGCAGTGGTCAAGGGCAGAGGGGTCTCCAGTCCTAGCCCCTCTAGCTGCTCCCTTCTGCTGGGAGTGCCTCATAGAGAATGTTTTCTGTCTGGGATATAACAGTCCTGGGAGAGGGTGGATCTCAGTGGGAGGTGAGTCTGGAAGCATTGGATATGTGAGTTACTACCAAGTGGTGGGGAAACGCGAACCTCCTACCCCGGTGCTTCCTTTGATGAAGTGTTTTCTGTCTGTGCTTACAGCGGAAGCTTGCCCTATATTTTACAGAGTGGTTAGCACTGTGGTCCTCGGAAAGCAGGACACTGTTGGACCTAGCCCTTGAAACAGTTGGCACTACTGAACGGGAAAAAGCAGACATAGAAAAACTCCAGGATTGCTACAATGAGTTGGGATTTCTGGACAAGCTCAAGCCTCTGAAACTCATGGTAATTTACTCTCCCCATCCGCCACCATGACGACACACATGCAGCATATTGCAATGTGCCACACGGTAATAGACCGTGCAGTCATGGGATATGTGAGAGACAAGAGCTATAAACAATGAAACACGTAAACCTTTGCTCCACCCTACGGCACGTATGTTATGCAACCACAGTCCACCTGCACAGCCAGCCTCTTCTGCTACCGAATATGTCTACAGCGTGCCAGTTAGCTCCCACACAACAGCGGACTCTTATCAATGCAACACACCAAGTGTGTTGACTCGTGATTTTTTCTTGGTGAGGGGAGTTAGCACTGGAGGAGTAGAATTTTAATCTTTGTCAGGAAAGGAAGAATTCAGCTCATACGCACTAGGAGTCCTGTCAGAGCTATTTTAGGAATATTGAAAATGAGCCCCTGCCTTTAGACTCTTCTCCCAGGAAGGGACTCCCTTGGCTTTGTAAGGTTTCTGGCTTGTGGCCACTTCCTTCCTCGTGTGCCCACGTTGATGGCTATTCCTCTGGCTAAGAGCCCCACTTCCACTGACATTGTCTCAGTGCCTACAGGCCAGAAGTCCACTCAGGTGTTTGGGGGCCTGAGGCAGCTTCTAGCTACATGCAGCTGCTCAGCTGTGCTAGTAATGTTATCTTCTGAGGAAATATCTTTCTTTCGTTGTTGTTCTTGTCATACCTCATGCTACCAGATAGGTAGTCTGTCTTTTACCCTATTTTCCTCAAAGTGTTGATACTGCATAGCGAGACGTTTTCCCATAAAGCAGAGTTTCTTGCACTAATATAAGCACACAGGGCACATGGGGCTGTTTACATGCACATTCCGTACACCCAATACACCTGACAGAAGGGGCTCAGGTGCAGGAGACGTGACACAAACCCCGCCTCTGCTACCTTGCTCCTCCCTCAGGACCAGCCCCTGCTACGCCCTGCAGAACCCTTGTCCTCTCCTCCCCTCCCTGGCACGGCTTGTTGCTCTGTCTCCATCCTGACACCTGTGCACAGGTGATTAGGGAGCCGTCCTCCTCCTGGCCGGCCTGATGGCAGCCCCCTCTCCACTGGTGGGTCTGTGGGCCAGAGGTTCTTGCTGGGGATGCAGCTGAATCACTGAGGGTGAGGTGTGAGGTGTGAGGTGATCCTGGGGAGACAGGGTCGCCCTGCTGTGGGCTCAGGTCCTGTCCCTCCTCATCCTACTCTCTCCCAGGGTTCCATCCTCCTCAGTGATGAATGTGTTAACTATACAGTGTCCACGGCGATGGATAATATTCTAGGAGACATTTGCAAACTGCTCCCCTTGAGGAGATAATCTTTGCGAGTGATGCCTGGTCTACGCTTGGTCTTCCTGCCCTGTTCTCCTTATCAGCTGAAGCTAGAATCCAAACACCTGTCCCCACCTGACTCTAATAAAATGGCTGCCGCTTCGCTCAGCGTGCCCACTGTCTGTGTGCTGTGCGGGGAGGATGTGAGGCCCCGCAGGAGATCTTGGGAGATGGTGAGAAGTGACACATGTGGTCATTGAGAGCATGGGGACTGGAGTCAGAACCAGGGTAAGCCTAGGCTCTGTCCTTGGCAAGCTGTGGCACCATGGGCAAGTTTGCTGTAACTTTCTCAGGCCATTCTCTCATCTGCAAAATGGGGATTGTGTGTGAAGATTAAGCAAAATAACACATATCTAAACCCCGACTTCACCAGCCTGGAAAGATAAAAGTGTTGTCCGGGGCCACTGATAGCATAGTATATCTCCCACTCTGGCCTTTATCACAGTTGCAGAGCCTCTAGTCCTTTAAATGTCCCTCCAGTTATTGGAGGGTGACTCCGGAGATGACCTGAGTAAGCTCATCGCAAGTCCCCTCTTTTTCCCACTGGCATTCACCATTTTCTACTTCTTAGGTGGATGTCTTCTGAGGAGCCTGACCTTTCTTCAAGGACACTTAGTACCACTGCTGTCCTTGGGTTCTGCCACTGGGACCAGGACCCCCATGAAGTCTTGGGCCAGGAGGGAGGGAGTGGATGGAAGAAGCTAACCCAGAGGCAGTGTTGTTGTCATGGAAAGAGCTCAGGCTCTGGAGTCTTAATTGCAGGATGTGCCACATGGGGCACGTGTCCCGAACCCTCCGAGCCTACGTCTAAAAGCACGAAATGGGTAATTGCGTTACCAGTAGGAGACTTGTGAAGCTACAAGGAAGGGACTAGGCTTTACCTCTGTCTCCTAGGGTCTAGGGCAATGTCAGCTACAGGGAGCATGGCCCGCAAAAAGAGTGGCATAACTGGTAAAACCTCTCTACTGTCTGGCCAGGTGGGCAAAATAAGGTCACATACCAGGAGCTGAACTTGGGACCTGGGGCTAAGAGGCCAGGGCCTTGAGCCTGGCTCTTCTTTGACCTGATGGCTGAACTCAAGTATTTCAATTCACCCGTTTGTTCATTCTACACCTTGATTTTTACATCTGCCAAGTGCTGGATGCTCTGCTAGGCTTAGTATTAAGTGTTCAGGTCATCCTAAAAAGATGTAAACTTTTGTTGAAAAGTGCAAAATAAAATTTGAACAGATAAAGAGCTAAATCATATCCTTGTATGAGATGAATTGACATTGTAGAAATGTCATCTGTTCCCAAACCCATCTAAATTCATCTTTGTTGGAATGAAGATTGACTTAATATTTGCCGCCCCAAATAAAGCCTTGAAGTCAACCAAGGAAATTTTGAAAAACAGGAACCGTAAAGAGGATTGTTCTCACCGAGTATTGCAGCTGAAGTACGTCTCCAACTAATAAACAGTCTAGCTTCAGTGGAGGAATGTTTAGGTGGTCGTTGTGACAGAAGAGAAAACACATGGATAGAGTCAAAGATAGTGTAAGATATAATAATAACAATTTATTGAATCATGAAGAAAGAATGGATTTTTTAAAAATGGCATTGAGGGCTTCCCTGGTGGCGCAGTGCTTGAGAGTCCGCCTGCCGATACAGGGGACACGGGTTCGTGCCCCAGTCCGGGAAGATCCCACATGCCGCAGAGCGGCTGGGCCTGTGAGCCGTGGCCGCTGAGCCTGCACGTCTGGAGCCTGTGCTCCGCAACGGGAGAGGCCACAACAGTGACAGGCCCGCATACCGCAAAAAAAAAAAAAAAAAAAAAAAGGCATTGAGAAAAATGGCCAAAGATTAAAACAATCTAGATGGATCTACCAAGCCTTTTCCTGTGGATTTATGTGGATTAACGTTTTGATTAACATTGCTCCAATGGTTAATTATTCATCAGTCACAACTGGTTTCTCTGTCTCTCTGTTTCTCTCTCTTTCAGCATGACATTCATGGTATCATAAATACTTTGTCTCCTAGGGCAGAATATACAATGGAGAAAAGTGGTGTTGGGAATGCTGCACAGCCACATGTAAATCAGGGAATTCAGAACACATGCTCACATCATACCCAAAAAGAAACTTAAAATGGCTTAAAAACTTAAACATAAGACATGACACCATAAAACTCCTAGAAGAGAACATAGGCAAAACATCCTCTGACATAAATCGTACCAATGTTTCCTTAGGTCAGTCTCACTAGGCAATAGAAGTCAAAGCAAAAATAAACAAATGGGACCTAATAAACTTATAAGCTTTTCCACAGCAAAAGGAAACCATAAACAAAGTGTAAAGACAACCTACAGCATTGACATATATACACGACCAAATGTAAAATAGATAGCTAGTAGGAAGCAGCCGCATAGCACAGGGAGATCAGCTTGGTGCTTTGTGACCACCTAGAGGGGTGGGATAGGGAGGGTGGGAGGGAGACACAAGAGGGAGGAGATATGGGGATGTATGTGTATGTATAGCTGATTCACTTTGTTATAAAGCAGAAACTAATGTACCATTGTAAAGCAATTATACTCCAATAAAGATGTTAAAAAAATAAAGACAATCCATAGGCTGGGAGAAAATACTCGCAAACAATGCGACCAACAATGGCTTAATTTCCAAAATATACAAACAGCTCTTACAACGCAATAACAAAAAACCAAACAACCCAATCAAAAAATGGACAGAAGACTTAAATAGACATCTCTCCAAAGAAGACATACAGATGGCCAATAGGCACATGAAAAGATGCTCAACATTGCTAATTCTTAAAGAAATGCAAGTCAAAAGCACAATGAGGTACCACCTTACACTGGTCAAAATGGCTATCATTAAAAAGTCTACAAATGACAAATGCTGGAAAGGGTGTGGAGAAAAGGGAACCCTCCTACACTGTTGGTGGAAATGTAAATTGGTGCAGCCACTATGGAAAACAGTATGGAGGTTCCTCAAAAAACTAAAAATAGAATTACCATATGATCCAGCAATTCCACTCCTGGGCATATATCTGGACAAAACTATAATTCGAAAGTGTTCATAGCAGCACCATTTACAATAGCCAAGACATGGAAGCAACCTAAGTGTCCATCGACAGATGAATGGATAAAGTAGAAGTAGTATATATACACACACACACACACACACACACACACACACACACACAACGGAATACCACTCAGCCATTAAAAATAATGAAATAATGCCATTTGCAGCAACATGGATTGAACTAGAGATTTTCATACTAAGTGAAGTAAGTCAGAAAGACAAAGACCATATGATACCATTTATTTTATTTATTAATTTTAAAAATTTATTTATTTATTTTTGGCTGCATTGGGTCTCTGTTGCTGCCCGTGGACTTTCTCTAGTTGCAGTGAGTGGGGGCTACTCTTCGTTGTGGTGCTCAGGCTTCTTATTGCAGTGGCTTCTCCTGTTGTGGAGCATGGTCTCTAAGTGCGTGGGCTTCAGTAGTTGTGGCACATGGGCTCAGTAGTTGTGGCTCATGGGCTCTCTAGAGTGCAGGTTCAGTAGTTGTGGCGCATGGGCTTAGTTGCTCCACGGCATGTGGGATCTTCCTGGACCAGGGATTGAATCCGTGTCCCCTGCATTGGCAGGCGGATTCTTAACCACTGTGCCACCAGTGAAGTCCTATTTATATATGGAATCTAAAATATGACACAAATGAACTTATTCACGAAACAGAAATAGACTCACAAACATAGAGAACAGACCTGTGGTTGCCAACGGGCAGGGGTGAGGGAGGAATCGATTCAGAGTTTGGGATTAGCAGATGCAAACTATTATGTATAGACTGGATAACAAACAAGGTCCTACTGTATAGCACAGGGAACTATATTCAATATCCTGTAATAGCCATAATGGAAAAGAATATGAAAAAGAATATATATATATATATAATATACACACACACACATATATATATATATATATATATGAACTGAATCACTTTGCTGTACACCAGAAACTAACACAACATTGTAAATCAACTATACTTAAATAAAAAATTATAAACAAACCAAAAAACAAAACCTTTGTCTCCTAATCAGATGCTTGGAGATGGTCTTAGGACATTAGTGCAATTTTCCCAGGTTGCCGCCTCCTGAATAAAGCAATTTTTCCTTTTCCAGCGACCCTTGTCTCTCCAGTATCCACCTTTCCAACAGTGAGCAGCTGAATTTGGGTAGGATACCAGCCTCCTCCAGTTACGCTCCTGGGTTGAACACAGTCACTGAGTACATAGACAGGGATGTTTACTGTGGGAACGGCAGCAGAGTTCCATACTTGACCACCTGCTCAGTCACCCAACACCCCTCCCCCATTTTCCCCAGTATGACCTTGTCTAGACTTTTTCTCTCTTGTCACTGCCCAAATATACTGTAGCCCATAAAATCGACTTCAGCCCACATGTATTTGAAGAGAAATAATATTTATTAGCTTCCAGATAATAAGTGGATTCACTGCGTATGGAAATGACAAGCTTTCGTGTGTCTTTTGATTTTGTAGCTTTGTGAAGCATAATACAATGTCTATTTCTTTTTTTTCTTTCTTTTTTCTTTTTTATTATTATTTTTTACATCTTTATTGGAGTATAATTGCTTTACAATGGTGTGTTAGTTTCTGCTTTATAACAAAGTGAATCAGTTATACATATACATATGTTCCCATATCTCTTCCCTCTTGCGTCTCCCTCCCTCCCACGCTCCGTATCCCACTCCTCCAGGCGGTCACAAAGCACCGAGCTGATCTCCCTGTGCTATGCGGCTTACAATGTCTCTATTTCTGTGATCGGTTGCAGAGTACACACCACGGAAATCTTCGTGCGCCCCTTTGAAAGGAGCGAGAGCGAGACCCCATCTCTTTATGGAAACTTCGGGTCACCACTTCCGAGAACCTCTTGCTGGGCATCTTGGCCTTTGCCGAGAGGTCTGGAAAGGGCGCCCCTAGCCGGCGTCCGCGTCTGGGTGAAAACTACATTACCCAGATGTCTCTGCGCTGCGCGTCTGCGGCGCTGGGCCAATGAAGGCCGAGGAGAAGGACGCTCTCATACTTTGCGAAACCTGTCGAGGAGGGACTTCCGGCGTTCTCCCGGCGGCGGTCATTTTGGTGACCATGGGTCGGTCGGCTTGATTCCGTTGTGCAGCTCTTGGTCCGGCCCGAGGTAAAGTGAGCGGGAAGGGGCGAGAGAAGACGGTGTCTGCAGCTCATAGAGGCGAGTCTGTGGCTCGGAGAGGGCGCCGCCTGGTGTGACTCCGCCCGGGGGCTGGGGTAGGGGTTTGGCTGAGCCCGCGGCGCCCGGGCTTGGTCGCCCGACTTCCCCGGCTTCGCTCCGCTACAGGCTCTCTGGCGGCTGTGCTGAGGGACCCAGCAGAGGTTGATGCTCTGTGCCGCAGGCCTTCACCTGCCCAGACCCCCACCTCCGAACCCTAAAGCTTCGAATGAGGGGCGCTTGCCCAGGTCACTTTAGGTTGTCCCCTTTAAGACAGTGGAGCGTTCCTGGGTGGAGTCCCCATTTCTGACACCCAGTGTAATGAGTAGAGGACTGTTACATGCAGAGGGATCAACATGTGCAGAGCCATGGAGGTGCGATAGAGGAGCATTCGGGAAACCTGGGGCGAGTCTCCTTATGGAAACATTGTGAGCGGATGAGCGCTATGTGGAATGGTAGTTGCCCGAGCAGCTGGGCCTGCATTCTGAATACACTGGTAGCCACGGAGAGTTGTGAGCAGATAGACTAGATTTGAGCTAGAATTCTAGAAGTTTCCTAAAGGATGCTGAGAGATCAAACTGCGTGCGGGGTAGAGGGTAGGGGTGGGCAGTTAAGGATAGTGGATATGGGGTGACCTTGTGGAGACTACTGCAAACAGACCAGAATTACCATGGAGGCTGGACCGGAGAGGTGGCTGTAGAGTGGGGGGAAGTGATCCAATTATGAGACTTTTTTTTTTTTTAATAATTTATTTTGGCTGCTCTGGGTCTTAGTTACGGCACGTGGGATCTTTGTTGTAGCATGTGGGCTCTTAGTTGTGGCGTGAGAACTCTTAGTTGCGGCATGTTTGCAGTATCTATTTCCCCGACCAGGCATTGAACCCAGGCCCCCTGCATTGGGAGTGCGGAGTCTTAACCACTGGGCCACCAGGGAAGTCCCTATGAGAAGATTTTAAAGGATAGAAAAATTAGCATCCGCTCAACCCTCTTTCCCCATTTTTAACTAGGAGTTTATGACACAACCACTCATTTCAACACCGAGAGATCAGTATTCTGAATGTGTAGGTGTAGGTAGGCGTTTCAGTCCAACACTGAAATGTGTGAATTTAACAAGTTTATGCGAACACTTAATATTTGGTTCACACCTGAATATACCATAAATCAGTATATTAAGACACTAAAAAGTCTTAAATATTACGTTTTCTCAAGTACTCAAAAGGTAAATATAACACACATCTAAAATTTCAAAATCCATTAAGTCATTTGCACTGAAAACATTGACAAAAGCCTCAATTCTGTGGATGGTAGTTATAGCTCATATTTAACACCTGACGTACCCTAAGGCATATGATACCAACATTAGCCCTATGAGGTTGGTACCATTTTTATGCCCATTTTAGAGATAAAAACACTGAGGCACAGGAAGATTGAGTCCTAGTTTAAGGTTACACAGCTAGTAAGAGACAGCACCAAGGACTGAAGCCCAGAAGTTAAAGTCTGGTCATCTTGCTTCAGGGTAGGCATAGGACATTGGATCAGCCCTTGAGACCCCACCATGGATGCCCTTCACTCATAGTCTCACTCTTCCTGCAGGTTTCCATGGCTTCAGAAGCATTTCATGAGCAATGTATAGGTGAGTAAAGATTGGCTCAGGACCTCACTCTCCCCATCTCCCACTCATGGTCTCCAGGATGTGTCCTGGGACCCCCTGCCTGCCACTCTACTGTTGACATTGGTTCTGAGGCCTCTCCTCAGACTCAAGACCCTGAATCCAGGCCAGGGGTTGTATGGAGGGGTCCCTGGTTTCTGGCCACTAATAGTCGTCCTGTAGAAGGTATTAAATGTACGGGAATCACCATGTGCAAATGCTTAGAGGTGAGACTGAGTGGCAACTGCAGTTCTCCATTACGTCTTATGGGATCAGAGAGCCGGGGTGCAGGAGTCAGGCCTGAAATGGCAGGCTGAGGAACTGTGCCTCTATTCTGGGGACACTGGGAGCCATGGAAGTTTTGGAGTAGAAGAGGGTCTGAATCAGGTCTAAACAGACTTTCTCTGGTTGCAGAGTGGAGAGCAGACAGTAGGAGTGAGGGAGGCTTTTGCAGTACTCAAGATGAGTGTGGTGACAGCGGGACCAGGTTGGTGGCTGGATCAGGGTAGTGGCTGTGGATGGGGATTTGTGGATTTGTTTTTAAAGTAGGTCCAACAAAACTTTCTGACTAGAGAGGGGAGTTGTCTAAGTGTTGGCCTTTGCAGCTGGAAGGAAGGAGATGCCATTAACTGGAATGGGGAAATCACTCGTAGGCATGTAATTTTCAAGAGGGAATATTAGGAGTTAGATTTTGGCCATGTTGAGTCTGAGAAGCAGAGAGCCCCCCAAGTGGAGGCATTGAGTGGAAAGCTGGACACAGGTCTGGTTTTCAGGGGAAGAAATCAGGTTGGAGACACCACAAGCTGGTGGCCTGTGTGTGGACTGGGGTGGAGCTGTGAGTCATTTAGTAGGGGGAGTCTTCAGATCATGGTGACGGTGTTGTTAGGGGACAAGGAAGAGGAGGGCCAGATTGGAGGACTGGGCCTCTCTCTTGAGCACCTGAATGGGGCTGGTGCACATCACAAAGGCAGATGAGGGAGAGTAGCGGCCGTGCGGGAGGAGGTAGGTGTGGAGGAGAGGTGGGTCTGGTAGGGGACCAAGGCTTCCAAGGGGGAGTGCACATGAGGTGGATGTGGGAGCATAGCAGTAATGGAGGTGAGATGGCAGTGAGGCCGAGGCCTACTCCCCCTCTAAAAGCACGCTAGAGTTTTGTGACCTTTGGTGAGGCCTGCAGGGTTTCACTTAGGCTGGCAGATAAGCTCAGGGGCAAATGGGTCAGCTGGGAGAGTAGCTGGGCCTGGGCTGGGGGATGGGAGGTTCTGGGTTTTGAATGAGGCTTGACTGGAAAGAGGAAGGCTGAGACTGGTGAAGGGACAGCATGTGTAACACAGCAGTAAAGAGAATTTAAAGTATGTGGCACCTGCATGTGGTTCTAGGTGGCTGAAGCTGAAGCAAGGAAAGGGCGTGGTGGAGAGGCCTTTAAAGCAGGGCTGGGGCTTCCCCTGCCAGCGTGGGCCATCAGGGCTCTGGGCAGGTGGATCGTAACTGCATTTGGCAAGCACTTTCCAGATGCCTTGTGCAGAGTGGCATGTGGGGAGGCCAGGGAGATGCCTTTGGTGTGGGCTGAGGTGGAGGAGGTAGCAGTGTTGGTGGGGGGTTGGAAATGTGGGGGAGGTGTTGTCAATGGAGTGGTGCGCTCAGTGGGGAGAGTGAGAACTGAAGGTCCCAGGGACTTACTCCCAGCAGCTTAAAGGAAGAAAACTGAGCCCATGTTTGGTGTGTCTGGGAGGCATGATCTGGGAACCCTTGTGGAACTTGCTGGCAAGAGTGGAGGTGGAGACTTTCATGCCATACCCAGTGCTTGGATGGCATTTATTTGCCCACATGCCTATCGTGGATGTGGGATGGCACATTGATCAATAGGAAGGAGAATGCTGGCACCAGTGGCATCTGGGCCTTGTATATCCTGAGTTTTGGAGCTGGAGAGGAGTGGGGGCAGGGAGTGGATGTCTGGGGGACTAACTGAGGGTCCTGGGGAGAGAGGCTGCTCAGGGACGTTGCCTTCCCCATCATGGTAGGGCACTGTAACCTTTGAGGATGTGGCTGTGGACTTGTCTCAGGAGGAGTGGGAGCTTCTTGAGGGACTCAGAGGCTCCTGTACCATGATGTGATGTTGGAGAATTTTGCACTTGTAGCCTCACTGGGTGAGTCCTTCACACTCAGCCGAGTGTCTTTGACTGGTTTCTTTCCTTCCTTGTCTCTCCAGGGGCCACTCTTTCCTTCACAGCCAGACTGTGGACATTGCTCCCTTCCTGTGTCTTCTTTCATAGGTGCCGTGGGTGCCAGGCTTGGCTGAGTGTACTTTCCCATCCTCTCCCAAGCAACCCTTCAGCATCCCTGAAGCCTTTCAGGGAAGGATATGGGAGTAGCAAGTCTGCAATGAAACCAGTGGATCCCAAAGACTTGGTCACCCTAGCAGAGTGACTGTCCAGATATATTGCAACTCTCTGCCCCAGGTCTGCCCCCTTCCCTCCAGCTGGCATTTCCTCATGCCTGACTGTGCCAGGAATTGCAGGCACCAATATGGTCACTACTTGTGGGGACCACTGGGCTGTTCCTATGAGATACTCCTCCAGGTTTCTTTTTGTAACATTAGTTTTTTTCCCTGTGTTCATGGGGTGGGTTGCTCTGCACCAGTGTTGTCTACTCACCTGCCTTGTCTTTCACTTAGGACTTGTGTCTTCCAGGTTCCATGTAGTTGCCCAACTGGAGTTGCAGGGAGAGATGTGGGTGCCTGACAGGGCAGGCCTGACTCCAGCCATAGCAAGAGGGCCCTGGAGGGGGACTGGCCTTGGGAGGTGGGACCTGAGGGATGGCTTCATGTCAGGGCTGGGTTCACATCACACCAGGAACCTCTCTGGTGCCCATTGTTGTTTTCATGCCAAGGTCAGGGGCCATAATTTACTTCTATCTTTTAATCTCCATTCTTGACAATTTGCCCCTTTATCATTTCTAATCTGACTTCTGGCCAGGGCTAATCCATGCCTGTCTGGCCTTCAGGTCTCCCCTGTTCCTCTCCACGGCTCCCTCAGAAGGGCTCTCCAACATTGAGCTACACATAATGTATTGGTGAGATGTAGACATATTCTAAGCAGTACATGAACACCAGCTACTTGGTTGCAGTTGATTTCCCCTTTTGTTCAGTGCTCATGTCACTAGCAGACAAGCCCCTGCTGAAAGCCATTTGCAGAGAAGTGAGTTGGGAGACCCAGCCTCTTCTTCCTGTACTGCATCCCACCTGTTTCCTTGCCCATAGTAGACCTCCCCATTGTGTGATCTTGCCAGGCTCAGAACTGCACAGCAGACCCTTTCTTACCTCACTTCAGCCCCTTTGTCCTTCCAACAGTCCTATGTACTAATTCCTGGGTTTGTAAGAAGTACATTTGTGATAGGGCTGCCCCCTCCCACCAGAGGCTGCATGCTTTCAGATTGTTGGTTTTGAATGAAGGATGAGGAGGCACTTTCTCAAGGCGTGTTACAACTCAGGACTCCCAAGGCAGGTCCAACCACCCAAAAGGCCTACCCTTGTGGGATGTGTGGCCCAGTCTTGAAAGACATTTTGTACCTGTCTCAGCAGCAGGGAATATACCCCAGGCAGAAACTGCACGTGTGCAGCATGTGTGAAACAACTCTGGTTCAGTGTAAGCATTCACCAGCAACAGAAGCAGCACAGTGGAGAGAAACACCTCAGAAGGGTTGAGGACTGGCTTTTGTTTGTTAAGAATTGCAGAGTCCACATGTCAGAGAATCCCTTTATGTGTGGGGATTGTAGGAAGGACCTCCTGCCCAGCTTCGGCCTTCTCCAGCGCCAGAACACTCACAGCAAGGGGAATTCACCTAGAAGCACTGAATGCAGGGAGACTTTTCGCAGTGGAGAAGGGCATGATAGGTGAATGTGGGAAAGCCTTTAGCCACAAAAATAAGTTCGTTGAACACCAAAGAGTTAACACTGGAGAAAGACCTTATCAGTGCGTTGAATGTGGAAAATTCTTTAGGCACAACTCTAGACTTATGGTACAGCAGAGAGTTCACATGGGTGTAAGGCCTTATGGGCGCAGTGAATGTGGGAAAGCCTACAGCAGAAGTTCCCACCTTGTTTGGCATAAGAAAGTTCACACTGGAAAAAGGCCTTATGAATACAGTAAATGTGGGAAAGCCTATAGCAGCAAACACTTGTTCAACACCAGAGAGTCTACACTGGAGAAAGGCCTATGAGTGCAGCAAATATGGGAAACTGTTTAGCCATAACTCCAGCCTTATTGTACACCAGAGAGTTCACAGTGGAGCAAGGCCTTATGAATGCAGCAAATGTGGGAAAGCCTTCAGCTATAGACACAGACTTGTTCAACATCAGAAAATTCACACTGGAGAAAGATCTTATGAGTGTAGTGAATGTGGTAAAGCCTTTAGCCAGACTTGTCCAGCACCAGAAAATCCACACTAGAGAAAGACTTATGCATGTAGTGAATGTGGGAAATGCTTTAGGCGAAGCTCTGGCCTTATTGAACATCAGAGAATTCACACTGGGGCAAGACTTTATAAGTGTAGTGAATGTGGAAAATTCTTTAGCCACAAAATCACACTTGTTTGGCACCAAAGAACCCACACTGGAGAAAGGCCTTGTAAGTGCACTGAATGTAGGAAATCCTTTAGCCAAAGTTCTGGCCTTATTGTACACCAGAGAGTTCACACTGGTGAAAAGCCATACGAGTGCATAAAATGGGAATTTTTTTAGCCAAAGATCCAGCCTCATTTTACACCAGAGAGTTCACACTGGCAAAAAGCCTTCTGAGTGCAACGAATGTGGGCAACCCTTCTGCCTTAAACCCACACTTGTTCAACACCAGAGACTACACACTGGAGAATGGCCTTATGAATGCAGTGAATGTGGGACATTCTTTAGCCACAAGTCCAGCCTCATTAAACATCAGAGAAGTCACATTGTAAAAAAGCCTTAAGCTAGTGGCCTTTCCTCATTTGTTACCAGAAAGTTCAAACTGGAGAAAGGCCTCTGCAGTGCAGGGTGTTTGCTTGGTCAACGGGAATGACACCAGGGAGAAGTTCTGACAGTAGTCTTTATAAAGTAGCCATCAACCAAAAGTTGTATCTCACACATCTGAACGTCCACAGTGGGGAGATTTCCTATGAGTGCCAGTTATGTGGGAAGCTCTCAGGACCTGTAATGCAGTTTGACCTGCTCAAGGCCCTTGCCTGAGTTAAATCACTGCCAGTACCTGTGGCAGAAGCCATCTCGCCTCTGCCTTCTGGCTAATGTGCATCAGGTTACCCAGTGTGCCCAGGGAAGGCAGACCTCTGTACTCTCCCCTTCTCTGGAGGAAATCATGAGTGGTCTAAGGTCATTGGAGGCATAATTACATTCACACACTGGGTGTGATTAGAGTTGGGGGGAGCGAGCTAAAGAGGATGTACCCCATCTGAAGTGCTTCCAGAAATATTCTGCTCACTAAAGCTATGAGGGATGAGCATGTACAGATATTCTCAGTACTTCTAGATTTACATTTCTTCTATGGACAAGGGTCACCGGCAGAGCAAATAATCTTAAAGCTTTCTGGATTCCTGGGGCTACTTGGGCTGTTTACCTCAAAGCCACTGTTAGACAGGCAAGAAAATGGAGACTGAGAGAAGAGAGATATTGTAGTCCAAGAATGTGACTTTTGTGACTCACAGTCTTTATTCCTTGTTATTCTTTCCTTCCATTGAAGTAGGGGTGTCCCACCAGAGGGCTGAGAATAGTTATGGTCAAGTCAGTATGTTTGTCAAATATTCCAGTTCTTCAAGAGAAGCAGGAGATCCAGATTTTTTGAAAGCTGGATTGAGATATAATTGATGGGCAGTAAACTGTGTATATTTAAAGTGTAAAATGTGATGTTTTGTCATGTATGGGCATTATACATATATGGTTTAATGATATTTAACAAATTCCTCACCCTCCAAGTTACCTTATCCTCCTTTATAATCCCTCCTGTCCTCCCGCCCTAGCTCCCCATTCTCATGTCTTTCACTAAAAACTTCCAATTCTAGAATTTTGTATAAATGGAATAACAAGATGTTTACTCTTTTTTGCCTTTTTTTCCTCCACATATCATAATTATTTTCAGATTTCTCCATGTTGCATGTATGGGTACTTTATTTGCCTCATTAGAGAGTAGTATTTACTTGATGGATATATCACAATTTGTTTTTCTATTAATCTTTTAATGGACATTTGGATTGATACTAGTTTGGAGTTACTGCAAATAAAGCTGCTATGGACATTCATGTACTAGGCTTTCTCTTGGGTTTGTCAACTTAAAGAAAAACACAACGTAAGAGTTGTGAGTTTAAGTTTTATTCAGGGTCTTACTGAGGACTGTAGCCCAGGAGACAGCTCTGAGGAACTGCTCCAAAAACGTAGGGGAGGAGCCAGTATATATATGAATTTTTTGGCTAGGAAATACATGTAGTCAAGCATACATCTTGGTAAAAGATTACTGCTAATCACAAAGAACAGATATCTCAAGTTAATGATTTTAGTGCTTTTCTATGTATGAGAAGATGCAAGAATCTGGGGTCACTAAAGTTCTTCCTGAGATATGCATCTAATTATCTAGGGGACCATTTATCCAAAGCACAGAGTGACTCATCCTGTTTTTTCATCCTGAATTCCCCTCAAGGTACACTGCTGGTGGTGACTGCAGTGGGTTGTGGCTTAACCCCTGTGTACCTGGATGATGAGTGATGCTCTTTGTTCTTTTTTTTGTTCATGTTCCAATACTTAGGAGTAAAAGGCTTGAATGTCTCATTTGTGACCACAGCATTTTAACTTATGCAGTGACTGAGTGCTAACACAGAGATGTTAATACCATTGAAAGATTTTATTACATTTCCCAAGGGAAAGGACACATAGGGCTACATGGAGATCACCACTGTTGGTCAGGAGGCAGAAAAGAGTGAGGGGAAGGCAGAGGCCACAGCCTTTATTGGGGTTTTTGTGGGAGGAGCAAGGCAGAGTAAACAGCTTAGGATTGGCTAGTTTGAATAATGACAGCAGGTTTTGGACTAGAGAACTGGTCTCAGATTGTCTGGTACCTGGCCTTGTGTTGATTTAGGGCAGGGGAAATATTGGCTTTGTGTGTGACTTGGTGGTTGGGGCTATAGATTTGGATCAGTTGGTTTGTACATTAGAGACATACTTCTGGCTAAACCCTTTGCTGTCTCAAGAATGGGATAGTCCTGGGAGGGGTGGTCTCTCCAGCAAGCTTTTTAAGATGTCAAAACATCAAAAAATACAGAAAATAAAGAACATGATAAATACACTGAGTCAAAGAGTAAGTGGATGTATATCTTTTTATAAACTGACAAACTGTTCCAAGGTGGTTATACCATTTTACATTCCCACCCGCAGTGTATGAGAGTTTTATTTGCTCTATATTCTTACCAGCACTTGGTGTGGTCAGTGTTTTTGATTGTAGCCATTTTCCTTAGGTGTGTAGTGGTATTTCTCTGTGACTTTATTTTGTATTTCCCTAATGGCCAGTGTTTAGAATTTTTACATGTGCTTACTACCATCCCTCTGTTTTCTTTGGTTAAGTGTTTGTTCAGATCTTTTGCCTATTAAAATCTTTTTCTGATGTATTACTGATTTTTCAGATTTCTTAAATTCTAGATTCAAGTCCTTAATTAAGTATGAGATTTGCCAGTACAGTTTTCTAGCCTGTGGCTTGGTTTTTCATTCTCTTAACAGTTTTCCTATGGCAGAAAATTGTAATGTTGATAAAATAAAGTCCAATATATTGTTTTTTTCATTTTATTGAACATGTGTTTGGATTGTATGTAAAAAGTCTTTGTCTAACCCATAGTAAGAAGATTCTCTCTTATGCTCCCTAATGGAGGTTTTCAGTTTTAGGTTTATAATCCATTTTGAGTCAATTATAATGCACTGTGTAAGGTTTGGAGTCAGAGTTCTTTAAAAAAAAATGATATTCAGTTGCTTCACAACATTTGTTGAAAGAACTATCTTTTCTCCACTAAATTGCCTTTACACATTTCTCAAAAATCAGTTGCTCTTATATGTGCTACTCTTTTTCTGTACTTTTTTCATCTATATTTTTGCAAATATCTTAGTCTTAATATAATTTTATAATATGTCTTGAAATCATGTAATGCAGTCCTTCAACTTTGTACTTCTTTTTCAAATTTCTTCTTGCTATTCTGAATCCTTTGCATTTCCATATGAGTTTTATTTATTTTTATTATTTTTTTTTTGCGGTACACGGGCCTGTCACTGTTGTGGCCTCTCCCGTTGTGGAGCACAGGCTCTGGACGCACAGGCTCAGCGGCCATGGCTCATGGGCCTAGCCACTCTGCGGCATGTGGGATCTTCCCGGACTGGGGCACGAACCCATGTCCCCTGCATCGGCAGGCGGACTCTCAACCACTGTGCCACCAGGGAAGCCCTCCTCAATCATTTTTAATTAATTTGAGTCCTCTTCCTTTTTTCCTTGTTAAGTCTGCGTAAAAGTTTGTCAGTTTTATCTTTCAAAAAAATTGACTCTTGGTTTCATTGATTCTCCATTGTTTCTGTATTTTACATATTCACTCTGTTCTTTATCTCCTTCCTTTTGCTAACTTTGGGTTTAGTTTGTTCTTTTTCTAGTTCTTAGAGTTGAAAAGTTAGATTGTTTATTTGAGATCTTTTTTCTAATGCAGGCATTACTCACTATAAAGTTCCCTCTTAGCACTGCTTTTGCTGCATCCCTTAGTTTTGGTATGTTGTGTTTTTATTTTCCTCTGTTTCAAGGTATTTTTTCAAACTTCCCTTTTGTTTTCGTCTTTGGTTATTTTAGATTATATGTTTAACTTCCACATGTTTTTGAACTTTTCAGTTTTCTGTTATTGATTTCTAGTCAATACCTTTGTGTTTAGAAAAGGTACTTGGTGTGATTTCAATCTTTTTGAATTTGTTGAAACTTGTTTTATGACCTAACATATTATCTATCCTGGAGAACATTCCATGTACACTTGTGTATACACATTCCATGTGTATAGTTCAAGTCCAATGTTTTGTTACTGATTTTCTCTCTGGATTTTCTATTCACTGTTGAAAGTAGGGTTGAAGTCCCCTTCTATTATTGTATTGTTGTCTATTACTCTCTTCAGTCTGTTACTATTTGCCTAATACATTTAGGTTCTCCAATGTTGGGTGCATATATATTTACAGTTATTATATCCGCTTAATGAATGAACTGTTTACTATTACATAATTAACTTCTTTGCTGTTAAACTTTTTGAATTAAGGTCTGTTTTGTCTGATACAAGCATAGTTACCTGTGCTGTCTTTTAGTTTTCATTTGCATGGAATATCCTTTTCCATGTCTTCACTTTGAGCCTATGTGTGTCCCTGAAGATGAAGTGAATCTCCTCTCTGCAGCACCTAGTTGGATCTTGATTTTTCTTTTTATCCACTCAGCCATTCTGTGTCTCTTGATTACAGAATTTAATACATTTATATTTAAGTAATTATTGATAGGGACTTGCAATTGCCATCTTGCTTGCAATTGTTTTCTGGCTGTATTGTAGTCCCTTTGTTTCTTTTTTCCTCTCTGTTGCCATCCTTTGTGAATTTATGATTTTCTGTAGTGGTATACTTTGAGTCCCTTTATCTTGTGTTTATCTACTATAAGTCTTTATTTTGTTACCTTGAGTGTTATGTGAAATATCTTATTGCTGTAACAGTCTGTTTTAAGCCAATGACAACTTAACTTTGATCGCATAAAAAAACTCTACCCTTTTACTCCACCCAACCATCATTATGCTTTTGATGTCACAATTTGTATCTTTTAATATTGTGTATCCATTACCAAATTTTTGTAGCTATAGCTATTTTTAATGCTTCTGTCATGTAACCTTTATACTACAGTTAAGTGTTTAACACACCACCATGATACAATATTAGAGTATTGTGACTTTTAACTATATATTTACCTTTACCAGTGTGTAATACTATTTTCATATGTTTTTCTGTTTCTACTTAGCAACTTTTTGTTTCAGCTTGAAGAATTCATTTCAGCAGTTCTTGTAAGGCAGTTCTAGTGGTCATGAACTCCCTCAGCTTTTCTTTTTTTGGGAAAGTCTATCTTACCTTTATTTCTGCAGGACAGTTTTGCTGGGTAAAGTATTCTTGGTTGACAGTTTTTTTCTTTCAGCACTTTGAATATATCATCTCATTATCTCCTGGGCTGAAAAATTCTGCTTAGATATCACTGATAGACTTATGGGGGTTCCTTTTTTTAAGTGTTATATCCTTTTAAAAATATCTATCTATCTATCTATATTTGGCTGCACCAGGTCCTAGCCGAGGCACACGGAATCCTTGCTGTGTGCGGGGTCTTCTTTGCAGCATGTGGGATCCTAAGTTGTGGCGTGTGGGATCTTTTACTGGTGGCATGTGGGATCTTCAGTTGTGGTATGAGAACTCTTAGTTGCGGCATGTGGGATCTAGTTCCCCGACCAGGGGTAGAATCCAGGCCCCCTGCATTGGGAGTGTGGAGTCCCAGCCACTGGACCACCAGGGAAGTCCCTGGGGGTTCCTTAATATGAGAGAAAATTTTTTTCTCTTCATGCTTTGAAAATTCTCACTTAGTCTTTGATGTTACACAATTTTATGGTATTTTGGAGATGACTGTTTTAGAGTGAAATGTTTTGGTTTACCTATTAGCTTCATGAACTTGGATGTCAGTATCTCTCCCCAGGTTTGGGAAGCTCTCAAGACATTTCTTTTTTTTTTTTTTTTTTCTTTGTGGTACGCGGGCCTCTCACTGTTGTGGCCTCTCCCATTGCGGAGCACAGGCTCCGGATGCACAGGCTCAGCGGCCATGGCTCATGGGCCCAGCTGCTCCGCGGCATGTGGGATCTTCCTGGACCGGGGCATGAACCCGTGTCCCCTGCATCGGCAGGCAGACTCTCAACCACTGTGCCACCAGGGAAGCCCCTAGACATTATTTCTTTTAAAGAGTCTTTCTTTCTCTCTCTCTTCTTCTGGTATTCCAATGATGCATAGATTGTTTCTCTTAGTGGTGTCCCATACGTTCTGTAGTTCTCAATCTTCTTCTTCATCCTTTTTTATTCTTTTTTCCTCTTTCTCTTTCTGATAGGATAATTTAAAATAATCTGCCTTTGAGCTCACCAGTTCTTTCTTCTCCTTATGCTATTTTGATGTTAAAGCTCTCTATTGAATTCTTCAGTTCAATCGTTGTATTATTCAGCTCCAAAACTGTTTGGTCTTTTTATTTAAAGCTCTCTATCTTTGTTGAACTTCTCATTTTGTTCTTGTATTGTTTTCCTGATTTTGTTAAACTGTTTAGCTGTTCTCTTGTAGCTCTCTGAGCATCTTTACATCAACTATTTTGAATTGTCAGGTAATTCATGTAGTGCCTTTTTTGTGTGAGTCAGTTATAGGATGTTTACTGTGTTCCTTCGGTGGTATCATGTTTCCCTGATTTTTCATGATCTCTGTAGCTTTGCATGGGTGTCTGTCCATTTGAAGAAGTAGTCACTTCTTCCAGACTTTATGGACTGACTTTGGGAAGGAAGGAACTTCACCTGCAGGTGGAGGCATGCTGGAACATGTTGAGACCCTGGTTCTAGTGCTGCAAGGCATGAAGTGTGAATATGTGTGTTGTCTCTGGGTCTGGGTGGGAGTGGTGACTCTGGCTTAGGCTGCTGGGGTACAAGGCATCAGCAACTTCATGGTCATTGGTGAGTGATGTAGGGGGTCCACAGAGGCTGCAAGGATTTTTGGGGTCCTCAGCAGCACCGCCAGGTCCAGTGGCTAGGGAACAAGGCATGGAGCAGTGGTAGCCAGAGCTGGTGGTGTGTATATGCTCACCTGTGGCGGCCAGCTGTAGGTGCATGTAAACTGTCAGGGGCCAGTTCCAGACACATGCGTAGCAGTGGGGGCCAGGGTCAACTGTAAAGGCCAGGGTCAACTGTGAGTGCACTGGCAGTGTGCACAACCAGGGCTGTTGTGTCTTGCCATGGGTGCATGTAGTAGAGGCCTGGGGTTAAGAGTTAGGCTGGGGGTATGCAGGCACACAGCTAGAGGGGTTAGCTGAAGGTGAATCCAGGAGTGCAGGTCAGTGACATGAGATAGGGTCAAATCTGAGGCCACAAGGAGCTGTGGAGGCCCTGGCTGTTGACATGCACTACTGTGGCTGCAGGATCTCCCCAGCCATGTGCCACAGCACTGTAGGCCAGCAATGGGGGTTTGGGCCAGACAGTGCACTTCAGGAGGCTAGTTGTAAGTAAGCCCGGTGGTGTGGCCTGGAACAGGAGATAGGGCCTAATTCAGGCCTACAAGCAACTGTGGGGGCCCTGGCTGTTGGCATGCCCTTCGGTAGCTGCAGGATCTTGCTACATGTGTGCACAAAGCAATGGAGGCTATTGACAGGTTTCAGGCAGGCAGTGTGTAAGTGCACAGAAGGAAAGGCTAGCCCTGCACATGTGCATGGCAGTAAAATTCATTTTTACTTACCTGATTGGACCCCTTCATTAGCCTATAATTTTTCTTAAGACAAACTTCAGAATTCTTGGTCTGTCCCAAGTGCCTATCCAGAACCATCTGTCGATTTTTTTTCCAGTTTCGTATCGTGCTGTCCTACCCATGTCTCTATTCTCAAAACATCAGATTTCTACCATTACCCTGAGGCTGCACAAGACTTCCATGAGATTCCTCCAGTTGGTTGTCCTAATGTCAGAAGCACCTGAACTATGCTTAGAAAATCCATCAAACTTTCATAGTGAGAGGCTTCTTTCAGATCTCCAAACAAAAAATTTTCCTCTACCACACTATTTCAGAATTTCATGGATTTCTTCATTGAAGAACCTAGTATAGTTAATTTGAGTAATCTTTATATAATTAATTATATGCATAATGTTAGCATGTACATCTGTTATAGGATTTATGAGTTCTGGGACATTATTTCTCCATCCACTGTTCATTGAATCACAGATTCCTAGGGAGAATCTGAAACTCCTAAATATTAACAGATGATGGAAAGAATGATTGAATGCCCTTTAGAGAACAGAGTCATACAGTTACAGTTGCACTGTCCAGGAAGCAAAGCAAAACTGAGAGACATGGGTATCACTGACAATGACTATAAAAGGGCCAAATGTGGGCTTCCCTGGTGGTGCAGTGGTTGGGAGTCTGCCTGCCGATGCAGGGGACACGGGTTCGTGCCCCAGTCCGGGAAGATCCCACATGCCGCGGAGCAGCTGGGCCCGTGAGCCATGGCCGCTGAGCCTGCGCGTCCGGAGCCTGTGCTCCGCAACAGGAGAGGCCACCACAGTGAGAGGCCTGTGTACCGCAAAAAAAAAAAAAAAAAAGGGCCAAATGTTGAGAAATATGAAGCAACAAACAAGATATGTTCACCACTCACTGGCCTAAAATAACAATAGAGTCCTCTGAACAGTCAAAATGAAAGAGGGTGAGGAAAAGGAAGCAACACCTCACTAGGTATAACATGATGTGTGTGGCTCTGGTTTCATGGTTAGGACTGGGGGAAGGGCTGTTTTTTTGTGACTGGATTGGACTCATGGCTTCAACCTATGTAGGACGAAGACCATGGTGACACTACCCCAGACGATGGGGCCCAAACACATAGTCAATTGTAGAAACTATAACTGTAAGTAGAGGGCTTAGAAATCTGTCTGGAAAGAGTAAGGAACATACCCATAATTTATTATTACACTTAAGCTTTGGCTGTTCAATGTACTACTTTCATAGGAACAAAGGTATTAGCAAGAGATTAAAGATCCAGCAAATAGAGGAAGCCAGTGCACTTCTGGGAGCCAGTCTGAGCTCCATCCTCCCTGACTTACTGGGGAGAAGCTTAATACCCTGGGAGCCACTCATGAGGCTGGTCGTGCTGAGGGGCACCCCTGTGCCCACTCTGAAAATACAAGTCGTCATCCTGTGTCATCCCGGAAATATTTTGATCCAAATGCTGCCACTCTCTGAGGCTACCTTGCCTTGTGTTCATGTCACATATATTCTTTCCACATTCCTTTTTCTGCCTCTTAAGGTATTGACTTAGGTCTTTTTTTTTTTTTTTTTTTTTAATACTTGGGCCTCTCCCCGTTGTGGCCTCTCCCGTTGCGGAGCACAGGCTCCGGACAGGCAGGCTCAGCGGCCATGGCTCACGGGCCCAGCTGCTCCGTGGCATGTGGGATCCTCCCAGACCGGGGCACGAACCCGTGTCCCCTGCATCGGCAGGCGGGCTCCCAACCACTGCGCCACCAGGGAAGCCCCTCACTTAGGTCTTCTTTAATATTGCATTTTTATCAAAAAATTTTTGATACACTGTTTTTTAAAAATGAAGTGGTTCTCAACAGGTGACTGTGTTGCCCCAAGGAGACATTATCAATGTCTGTTGAAATATTTATTTACTTACTTAAAATTTAAAAGCATATTGTGGTAAGACTATTTAACATGAGATACACCTTAACAAATTTTTAACTCTTAACAAATTTTAAACTGCATAATACAGTATTGTTGGCTCTAGGTACAATGATATATATAGTAGATCTCAAGAATTCATTCATCTTGATGAACTGAAACTTTATGCTCATTGATTAGTAACTCTTCATTTCCCCCTCCCCCCAGCCTTTGGCAACCATGGTTACACTCTATGATTGTATGAATTTGACTCTTTTAGATACCTCATACAATAGTGGAGTCATGTAGCTTGTTTTTCTGTGATTGGCTTATTTCACTTAGCATAATATTCTCAAGGTTCATCCATGTTGGCACATACTGCAGAATTTGCTTATTTTCTGAGGCTGAATATTCTGTATTTTATATATAAAAGAAATATTTACATACTTATATATACATTTATATATTTAATATAGTATTATCCAGCCTAAAAAATGTGATAGGCTAAATATCTAATATATGTTATATATAATATAGTAATATATATTATAAAATTATATTGCATATATGTATATTTTCTTTATCCATTCATCTGTCAATAGGTTGTTTTCACATCTTGAATATTGTGAATAATGCTATAATGAACATGAGAGTGAAGATATCTCAATACCCTGATTTTGACCCTTTGGGATAAATACCCAGAAGCAGGATTGCTGTATTGTATGGTAGTTCTATTTTTACTTTTTTGAGGAACCTCCACATTGTTTTCCATAGCTGCTCCAACACTTTGAATTCCCGCCAACAGTGTACAAGGGTTTCAATTTCTCCACATCCTCACCAGCTCACCAGCACTTCTTGTCTTGTGGTTTTTTGATAATAGTCATCCTGTCATTTGTGAGGTGATATCTCCTTGTAGTTTTTATTTGTATTTCCCTGACAATTAGTTATGTTGAGTACCTTTTCATATATACCTGTTGGCCATTTGTATGTCTTCTTTGGAGAAATATCTATTCAAGTCTTTAGCTAATTTTTAAATCAAGTTACTAATTTTTAAAAACTGTTGCTCTGTATATATTTTGGATATTAACCTCTTATCAGATATATGATTTGCAAATATTTTCTCCTATTCTGGAGGTTGCCTTTTCATTCTATTGATTGTTTCCTTTGCTGTATAGAACTTTAGTTTGAAGTAGTCCCACTTGACTATTTTTGCTTTTGTCACCCATGCTTTTGGTGTCATATCAGTGAAATCATTGTCTAGACTAATGTTGTGAATCTATCCCCCTTTTTCTTTAGGAGTTTTACAGTTTCAGGTCTTATGTTTAGGGGTTTGTGTTTGTTTCTACAGTAGATCTCCAGAACTTACTTATCTTGTATATCTGAAACTCTGTACCCTTTGACCAACATCACCCCATTTCTAAGCCCCTGGAATCCACCATTCTGTTCTCTGCATTGGGCTATTTTATCTTTTTTCCCCAGGTTTATTGAGGTATAATTGATAAAAATTTTGTATATTTAAGGTGTACAATGTGATGTTTTGATATATGTATACATGTGAAATGTTTACAAAATCAAGCTAATATTTCCCTCATCTCACATAGTTACCATTTAAGTGTGTGGTGAGAACACTTAAGCTTTACTCTTAGCAACTTTCAAGTACACAATATTATTAACTATAGTCACCATGGTGTACATTAGATCTCTAGTAGTTATTCATACTGCATAACTGAAACTGTACCTTTGACCATTATGTCTTCATTACCGCCAAACTCCAGCACCTGGCAACCACAATTCTACCCCCTTCTTTTATAAGTTTTGATTTTTTTAGATTCAACATATACAGTATTTATCTTTCTCATTCTGGCTTATTTCACTTAACTAAATGTCCTCCTGTTTCATCCATGTTGTAGCAAATGGAAGGATTTCCTTAGTCCTTAAGGCTGAATAATATTCCATTATATACAGGTTATATACTGGAACTGATTTTTTATATTGTGTGAAACTTCCTCTTTCTGCACGTTTTCCCAAAACCATTTATTGAAGAGTCTGTCCTTTTGCCATTTTGTGTTCTTGGCACCACTGGCAAAGATCAGTTGCCTGTAAATGCATACCTTTATTTCTGGGCTCTCTATTCTGTTCCTTTAATCTATGTGTCTGTTTTAATTCCAGAACTATACTGTTTTTTTTTTTTTGTTTGTTTTTTGCGGTACACGGGCCTCTCACTGTTGTGGCCTCTCCCGTTGCGGAGCACAGGCTCTGGCTCACGGGCCCAGCTGCTCCGCGGCATGTGGGATCTTCCCGGACCAGGGCATGAACCCGTGTCCCCTGCATCGGCAGACAGACTTTCAACCATTGCGCCACCAGGGAAGCCCTATACTGTTTTTATTAGTATAGCTTTGTAGTGTATTTTGAAATCAAGAAGTATGATGCCATCAGCTTTGTTCTTGTACAAGATTGTTTTGGCTATTCAGGGTCTTTATGATTCTATATTAATTTTAAAATTGTTTCTTCTATTTCTATAAAAAATGCTATTGGAATTTTGATAGGGATTGCATTAAATCTAGGCATTTTAATAATATTAATTCTTCCAATCCATGAACACAGGATAAATTTCCATTTGTTTGTGTCTTCAATCTTTCACTTAGTTTTTACTTTCACTCTATAGTTTTCAGTGCACAGATCTTTCACCTCCTTGGTTAAATTTATTCTAGGTATTTTTTGGTTTTGATGCTATTGTAAATAGGATTTTCTTTTTCAGAATGTTCATTGGTGTACAGAAATTGAACTAATTTTTGTATATTAATTTTGTATCCTGCAACTTTACTGAATTTGTTTATTAGTTCTAACAGTTTTTTGGTGGAGTCTTTAGGATTTCTATATATCATGTCAACTGCAGAGACAGTTTTTCTTCTTTTCCAATTTGAATGCCTTTTATTTCTTTTCATTGCCTAATTGCTCTGGCAAGGACTTCCACTACTTTGTTGACTAGAAGTGGTGATAGTTGACTAGAAGTGGTGATAGTGAGCACCCTTGTCTTGTTCCTAATCTTAGAGGAAAAACTTTCAGCTTTTCTAACTATGTTGTTAATGGTGGATTTGTCATATAGGGCCTTTACTATGTTGAAGTAAGTTCCTTCTATACCTAATTTGTTTAATCTTTATCACGAAAGAATGTTAAATTTCATCAAATGCTTTTTCTGCATCTATTCAGATCATATGCTTTTTATCACTCATTTTAATGTGGTATATCACATTTATTAATTTGCATAGGTTGAACATCATTGCATCCTAGAGACTGCCAGGGAAATCCTGTAGTTTTCTTGTAGTAGCCTTGTTTGGCTTTGGTATCAGTTTAAAACACTGGCCTCATACAATGCATTTGGAAGTGTTTCTCCTCTTTTAATTTTTTGGGAGAGGTTGAGAAGGATTGGCATTAATTCTTTAAATGTTTGGTAGAATTCACTAGTGAAGCCATCTGGTCCTGGGATTTTGATTACTGATTCAATCTCCTTACTCATTGGTCTGTTGAGATTTACTGTGTCTCCATGATTTAGTCATGGTACACTGTATGTTTCCCGAAATTTGTCCATTTCTTGTAGCTTATCCATAATAGTTGGCATACAGTTGTTCATAGTAGTCTCCTTTGATCCTTTTCATTTCGTTGGCATCAGTTGTAACGTCTCCTCTTTTATGTACAATTTTCTTTCCTTGAGTCTTCTCTCCTATGTTCATGGTTAGTCTAGCTTAAGATTTGTCAATTTTGTTTATCCTTTCAAAAAGTCAACTCTTAGTTTTGTTGATGTTTTGTTTTTCTAGTTTCTATTTAATATATTTCTTCTCTAATAATTATTTCCTTCCTTCTGCTAACTTTGGCCTGTGTTCGTTTTTTTTTTTTTAGTTCCTTGAGGTATGAAGTTAGACTTTTGAGATCTTTTTTCTTAATGCAGGCATTTATTGGTATAAACATCCCTCTTAGAACTGCTTTTGCTGCATCTCATAAGACTTGGTATGTTACATTTCCATTTTCATTTGTTTCAAGGTATTTTAAATTTGCCTTTTTGATTTCTTCTTTGACTTGAGTGATTTTTCTCAAGAGTATATTGTTTAAATTCTCCATTTTTCATTTTCTTTCTGTTACTAATTTCTAGTTTCATACAATTGTGGTCAGAAAAGATACTTGATATGATTTTAATCTTATTAAATTTCTTAAGACTTGTATTTTGGCCTAACATATGATCTGTCCTGGAGAATGTTCTGTATGTATTTAAGAAGACTGTGTATTCTACTGGTTGGATGGAATGTTCTGTATATGTCTCTTAGGTTCAGCTGGACTGATAGTTCAAATCTGCTGTTTCCTAATTGATTTTCTCTCTGAATGATCTGTCCATAATTGTGAGGTATTGAAGTCCCCCAACTATTATTGTATGGCTGTCTATTTCTCCCTTCAGACCTGTGAAAGACTGCATATATTTTTAGGAACTCTGATGTTGGCTATATATAAATTTTAAATTTTTATATTTTTCTTGATAGACTGACCCCTTCATCATTATGCAGTGACAATCTTTGTCTCTCTGACAGTTTCTGACTTAAAGCCTATTTTGTCTTATATAAGTGTAGCTACCTTCTTACCATTTTTGGTTACCATTTGCATGGAATATCTTTTTCCAGTCATTCATTTTCAGCCTATGTCTGAGAGTAATTATTGATAGTAAGGAGTTACCATTGTGATTTTGTTGTTTTCTGACTTTTTAAAAGTCCTTTTTTACTTCCTCTCTTCCTGTGTTCCTTTGTGGCTTTTTTTTTTCTTGATTGTGGTATGCTGTGATTCCTTTCCCTTTATGTTTTGAATTGACTAGAGGTTTTTTCTTTGTGGTTACTATGAGGCATACATAAAACATAGATATAACATCTGTTTTAAGCTAATGATGACAACTTCAGTTGCATGCAAAAATTTGTAACATTTCACTTCTCCAACCCACATATTATGTTATTGATGTCACAATTTAGTCACAGTTATTTTAACAGTTTTGTCTTTTACCTTTTATACTAGACTTAAAAGTGATTTATGCATACCACTACTATATTGGCATATTCTTTTTTCCAGTTTTATTGAGATATAATCGACATACAGCACTGTATGAGTTTAAGGTGTACAGCATAATAACTTGGCTTTCATATATTGTGAAATGATTACCACATAAGCTTAGTTAATACCCATCATCTTACACAGAAACAAAAAAGTTTTTTCCCTTGTGATGAGGACTCTCAGGATTTACTCTAACTTTCAAATATACCATACAGCAGTGTTAACTACAGTCATCATGTTGTACATTACATTTCCAGCACTTATCTCATAACTGGAAATTTGTAGCTTTCTATATTAGAGTATTCTGAGTTTGACTATATATGTGCCTTTACAGTACGAATTATACTCCCACATTTTAATATTATTTTTTAGAAATTTAACATTTATTTTTGGCTGTGTCGAGTCTTAGTTGCAACACGTGGGATATTCATCGTGGCACGTGGGATCTTTCATTGTGGCGTGCAGGCGTCTCTGTAGTTGAGGTGCACGAGCTCAGTAGTTGTGGCGTGCAGGCTTAGTTGCATGTGGGATGTTAGTTCCCTGACCAGGGATCGAACCCGCGTCCCCTGCATTGGAAGGTGGATTCTTTACCACTGGACCACGAGGGAAATCCCTAAAATTTTTATTGAAGAATTCCATTAGGACTTCCTGTGAAGCAGTTCTAGAGGTGATAAACTACTCAGGGTTTTTTGTTTTGTTTTGTTTTTTCCTCCTGGAAAAAATCTGATCTTGCCTTCATTAAAAATTTTCTGACATACAACTGACAAAAAATAAATTTATATATATTATGTACTTTAAATATAAATATATTTAAAATATACAAATTGATTATTTGATATAAGTACACACTGTGAAAATATAACTACAATCAAGTTAATTAACACATCCATCACTTTTTTTGGTAAGAATGCTTAAAATCTCTCCTAGCAAATTTCATGTATGTGATACAATACTATTAACTATAGTCACTGTTCTGTACATTAGATCCTCAGAGTTTATAATGGAAAGGGTACAAACGTTTCTGAGAAGAAACCCACGACATTCCTCCAGAATCTCTTGTGTATAACAAACTGCTTTTTCTTTGCTGCTTTCAAAAATCTCTGTCTTCGATTTTGACAGTTTGATTATAAAGTGTCCTGTTGAAGTTTTCTCTCTGTTGAAACTGACTGGGGAACTCTGAGATTCATTTATCTGGATGGTCCATATCTCTCTACATATTTGGGATGTTTTCACCCATTATTTCTTTAAGTAAGTTTATTGCCACTTCTCTTCTCCTTCTACAAGGACTCCCATAATGCATATATTGGTTCTTTTTTTTTTTTGGATTAAACAAGAATTTATTTCTCACAGTTCTGGAACTGGAAGTCTGAGGTTAGGGTGCTAGGAGGGTGGGTGTCTGGTGAGAACTCTGTCTTTGGATTGCAGCTGGCTACCTTCTTGCTGTGTCTTCACATTTCACATGGAGGAGAGAGAGAGCTCTTCTTATAAGGACACTAATTCCATCATGAGGGGTCTTACACCCCACCCCACCCTCCCTGCCGCAATGCATATATTGGTTCTTAAAAGTCTCATAGGCTTTCTTCACTCTTTATCATTCTTTCTTCCCCTCCCCCAACTGTATAATTTCAAATGATCTGTCTTTGAATTCATTGGTTCTCCTGCATGATCAAATCTTCTGTTAAAGCTTTCTATGGAATTTTTGATTCATCATTATATTCTCAGCTCCAGAATATATGTTTGGTTGTATGTTAAAGTTTCTGTCTGTTCATTTAACTTATTTTGATCACGTATTGTTTTTCTGATTTTGTTGTCTGTTTTAGCTCATAGTTTTTTTGAGATGATTATTTTTCAATTCTTTGTGCATCTATTCATAGATCTCAATTTCTTTTCGACTGGTAACTGGCAAATTATTGTCTTCCTTTGGGGTATCATTTTCCTATTTTACTATCTCTGCCTATGCTCTGCATCCCACCCTTTTCCAGCCATTCATTCATCTATCTTCACATTTGTCAGATAGAAGCAATCCCTAGCTGCATTATCTTCCTGGCTCTCTACTGTAAAACCTCAAGATGACACTTGGCTTTGTCTGGCCCACATCTGGGCTGCTGAGAATAGTTGGAGTCATCAAGTGTCTAGATTGGCACTACTGCAGAGTAATGTTCTTGCCCCTCTTCTGCTTCCTTGCACAGCTCAGTCAGTTGATGTGTCTCTAACCCCCTCCTCAGCCCGACAGCCTCTTCCAACTACTTACTTTTGCATTATATCCCACATGTTCCATCGAATTCTTCATGCATAAGAAGGAAATAATGATCTTGCCCACTCCTCCATCCTCCACAGTTTCAGTAGATGGCCCTGTTTTTCAGAGAGTTGAGAAGGTGGGACCTTGTGCAAACTCGTAACACTGTGCCTCCTCTAACCCAACATTCAGCCACCATCATCATGCTTATTTTGTTTTCCATATTGCATGAATCCATCATCTTTACCACCTCCATGGGTTCCACCACGAACATCCTGCTCTAAGCTCTCATCATCTTTTGCCAAGATGCCGCCAAAACACTTCTAACTGGTTGGCTCACATCTGCTCTGTGTTTCTTCTGATCAGCTCTCTCTCCTGCACCAGCTCTGCCACCCATGCAAGCATTGATCCATCCATTCACCACTCACTCCCTGAGCCACTGATGTCTCAGCATACAACCTACTTCATGGCCTTCTTTCTTGCTGCTCAACCTTACAGAGCATCTGTTATCTGTCTCATACCTGTAGCTTCACTTCCCAACTTTGGAAGAGGTCTCGCCCCCTGCCGTAGCTACTTCCTGCACCAGAGACTAAATCACATCTTCTCCTGCAACTTCGGAGGCTTCTCATGCTTCCTCCTAGAAAGGTAACCGGTATTTAGACTCTGTCACCATAGATTAGCTTTGACTGTCTTGACTTGATGTAAATGGAGTCCCACAGTTTATTCTGTCATGTCTGTCTTCTTTTGATCTTCATTATGCCTGTGAGAGTCATTCTTGTGGTTCTATGTAGTTCAACTCTGTTCTTTCTCAGTGCTCAGCAGTATCTCATTGTAAGGATGTCCATTCTCTTGTGATTGCCGTTTTTTTCCCTATTTCTTGTATTATGAACATTCTTGTTCATCTTATTTTTGGAGAGATATACTATGTATACATAATAAAGTACGCATTTTTGCGGGGAATATACAGAGAGAGGAATGACTGGGTCTTAGGCTATGTATATGTTTAGCTTGAACAGAAACTGCCAGACAGTTCTACAGAGTGGCTGCACCCTTTCACGCTCCCACGAGCCATGTGTGAGAGTGCCCATTGCTACATTCCCATCAGCACTTGGTGTCTTCCCCTTTCCTTTCTGAGGCCCAGTGGTGAGGTGGCTCAGAACCACAGCACTGAAACCATTCTTGATGAGGTCATAGCTTTTATTCTAATTGTCAAATGCAACAACAGCACTAACGATAGTGAATAATGGCCCACGATATACTGAACATTCAACCTGTGCCAGGCACTATGCTAAGTACTTTACAGGTGTGGTCTTGTTAACCCTCATGGCAGCTGGTGAATTAGGAACTGGGCATCTCCCAGTGTTTCAGGTTAGGAAATGGTGATTTACAGGTGGTTAATAACTGTCAAGATGACTGCTTGGTAGAGGCAGGGTTTGAACTGAAGTGACATTCTTCACCACCACGGTGTACTGGTTTTCGATGCAGCAGAAACCTGTTCCACTTTTCTGCACCTCAGCTTTGGTAGCACTTGGTTCCAGTGGTCCCTCTTTTCCAATTCTGACTGTACTGTTCCCTGCTTCTTAGTCTGATTGCTTCCTCAATATTGGCTTTGCCTGGCAAATTCCCTGGCAGTCCACTGGTTAGGGCTGTGTGCTTCCATTGCAGGGGGCATGGGTTTAATCCCTAGTCGGGGAACTGGGATCCTGTATGCTGTGCAGCACAGCCAAACCAAAAAAAAAAAAAAAAAAAAAAAGGCTTTGCCTGGCATCTCATGGCCTTCTTTTAACTGTAATTAGTTTCCCTGAATGATCCAACTCTACTTCGTTCTTCAGCTTCAACTCATGCATGTTGTGTTCCATGTCCATGCTGTGATATAGACAGGATAGTTAACAAGTATTCATTGCTTTTTGGTCCTTGCACTGTAGGTGCAGTGTTTCAATTCATCCTCACAGTGATTTTTGAGAGACTCTATTTGTACTGATATGTAGGTGAGGGGGCAGAAGCTTGTGGAAGTTGAATGGCTGCTGAAGGGCAGAAAACTAGCAAGGGGGTGTTGCTGGATTTGTTTCTGGGCTGATTCTCCCCAGGTACCATGATATCAAACACAATACATTCTGTTGGCTTCTAAAATTTATAACTGACTACAGGTGTATAGGTTTATATTAATCATAAACCTTAGTTTAATGACACACTTTTATTTGTCAGTGCACTGTCGTATTTTTAAACTTTTTCCAATCATTTATTTTCTCTATAAAGATTATAGTGAACACCATCAGCCAATGCAAGAACAGGAGTATTACCAACCAATATCCTACCTCTATCTATACATTTCTTCTTTTTCCAGTCCTCTCTTTTCCTGAATCACTGTCTTGAACTTGCTTTCATAATTTCATTACTTTATATTGGGAGTGTTTTGTATTATAAATTGAATTTCTTTTGTAGATGTGGTGCATTTCAGATTCTGTTTCTTGTGTTGGATGTGTTATTTTGCATCTTGCAAGCAACTTGTCTATTTCATCTAGTTGTCAGTTCATCACTTTATTACATCATACTTGCAAGTATATTTAAAGAAAATATAGTTTTCTGTTTTTTAATTTCTGATAAGTAGTATCATTGTTGATTGCTATGGCTTGAATGTGTCCCCTACATGTTGAAATCCTCTCATCCAAAGATGATGGTATTAAGAGGTGGGACTGTGTTAAGTCATGAGGGTGGAACCCTCCTGAATGGGATCAGTGTTTTATCAAACAGGCTCCAGAGAGATCCTTCGCTCCTTCCACCATGATAGCGAGAAGGCACCAGCTATGAACCAGGAATAAGGCCCTCACCAGAATGTGACCATGCTGGCACCTTGATCCTGGGCTTCCCAGCTTCCAAAACTCTGAGAAACAAATTTCTGTTTGTAAGCTACCCAGGCTGTGGTACGTTGTCACAGCAGCCTGAATGACTAAGACATTGCTATAGTCTTCTGATATATGCTTTTAAAAAAGTCAGTGTTAAATAACTAAGAATCACAATGTGTGCACTATAGCTTTCTTTCTTCTTGAAATATTGTTACACCAGTATATCACAGTATATTTATCAATTTTTGTGGACATTCACCTGTTTCCATAATTACACCCATAAATTCTGACTATACTGTTCAGTTAAAGATACTCACTTGTTTCCTTTTTATTTATTTATTTATTTATTTTTAGTTATTTTTTGTGGTTACCCACCTTGCTGTTATATGCAGATTCTTTTTTAAAAAATTTAATTTTTTATACAGCAAGTTCTTATTAGTTATCTATTTTATACACATTACTGTGTATATGTCAGTCCTAATCTCCCAATTCATCCCACCACTGCCCCCCCCAACCCCTGCTTTCCCCCCTTGGTGTCCATATGTTTGTTCTCTACATCTGTGTCTCTATTTCTGCCTTGCAAACCAGTTCATCTGTACCATTTCTCTAGATCCCACATATATGTGTTAGTATATGATATTCGTTTTTCTCTTTCTGACTGACTTCACTCTGTATACAGAGTCTCTAGGTCCATCCACATCTCTACAAATGACCAAATTTTGTTCCTTGTTATGGCTGAGTAATATTCCATTGTATATATGTACCACATCTTCTTTATCCATTTGTCTGTCAATGGGCATTTAGGTTGCTTCCATGACCTGGCTATTGTAAACAGTGCTGCAGTGAACATTGGGGTGCATGTGTCTTTTTGAATTATGGTTTTCTCTGGGTATATGCCTAGTAGTGGGATTGCTGGGTCATATGGTAATTCTATTTTTTAGTTTTTTAAGGAACCTCCATACTGTTCTCCATAGTATCGATTTACATTCCCACCAACAATGCAAGAAGGTTCCCTTTTCTCCACACCCTCTCCAGCATTTGTTGTTTCTAGATTTTCTGATGATGCCTGTTCTACCGGTGTGAGGTAACACCTCACTGTAGCTTTGATTTCCATTTCTCTAATAATTAATGATGTTGAGCAGCTTTTCATATGCCTCTTGGCCATCTGTATGTCTTCTTGGAAATGTCTATTTAGCTCTTCTGCCCATTTTTGGATTGGGTTGTTTGTTTTTTGATATTGAGCTGCATGAGCTGCTTGTATATTTTGGAGATTTGCAAATATTTTCTCCCATTCTGAGGGTTGTCTTTTCGTCCTGTTTATGGTTTCCTTTGCTGTGCAAAAGCTCTTAAGTTTCATTAGATCCCATTTATTATTTTTTTAATTTCCATTTCTCTAGGAGGTGGGTCAAAAGGGATCTTGCTGTGATTTATGTCATAGAGTGTTCTTCCTTTGTTTTCCTCTAAGAGTTTTATAGTGTCCAGTCTTACATTTAGGTCTTTAATCCATTTTGAGTTTATTTTTGTGTATGGTGTTAGGGAGTGTTCTAATTTCATTCTTTTACATGTAGCTGTCCAGTTTTCCCAGCACCACTTATTGAAGAGACTGTCTTTTCTCCATTGTATATCCTTGTCTCCTTTGTCATAGGTTAGTTGACAATAGGTGCATGGGTTTATCTCTGGGCTTTCTATCTTGTTCCATTGGTCAATATTTCTGTTTTTGTGAAACTACCATACTGTCTTGATTACTGTAGTTTTGTAGTATAGTCTGAAGTTAGGGAGTTTGATTTCTCCAGCTCCGTTTTTTTCCCCTCAAGATTGCTTTGGCTATTTGGGGTGTTTTGCGTCTCCATACAAATTTAAAGATTTTTTCTTCTGGTTTTGTAAAAAAATGCCATTGGTAATTTGATAGGGATTGCATTGAATCTGTAGATTGCTTTGGGTAGTATAGTCATTTTCACAATATTGATTCTTCCAATCCAAGAACATGGTATATCTCTCCATCTGTTTGTGTCATCTTTGTTTTCTTTCATCAGTGTCTTATAGTCTTCTGAGTACAGGTCTTTTACCTCCTTAGGTAGGTTTATTCCTAGGTATTTTATTCTTTTTGTTGCAGTGGTGACTGGGAGTGTTTCCTTAACTTCTCTTTCTGATCTTTCATTGCTAGTGTATAGGAATGCAAGAGATTTCGGTGCATTAATTTTGTATCCTGCTACTTTACCAAATTCATTGATTAGCTCTATTAGTTTTCTGGTAGCATCTTTAGGATTCTCTATGTATAGTATCATGTCATCTGCAAACAGTGACAGCTTTACTTCTTCCTTTCCAATTTGGATTCCTTTTCTTTCTTTTTCTTCTCTGATTGCCATGGCTAGGACTTCCAAAACTATGTTGAGTAATAGTGGCAACAGTGGACATCCTTGTCTTGTTCCTGATTTTAGAGGAAATGCTTTCAGTTTTTCACCACTGAGAATGATGTTTGCTGTGGGTTTGTTGTTTATGGCATATGGCCTTAATATGTTGAAGTAGGTTCCCTCTATGCCCACTTTCTGGAGTGTTTTTATCATAAATGGGTGTTGAATTTTCTCAAAAGTTTTTTTTGCATCTATTGAGAAGAGCATGGTTTTTATTCTTCAATTTGTTAATATGGTGTATCACACTGATTGATTTACGTATATTGAAGAATACTTGCATCCCTGGGATAAATCCCACTTGATCATGGTGTATGATCCTTTTAATGTGCTGTTGGATTCTGTTTGCTAGTATTTTGTTGAGGATTTTTGCATCTAGGTTCATCAGTGATATCAGTCTGTAATTTTCTTTTTCTGTAGTATCTTTGTCTGGTTTTGGTATCAGGGAGATGGTGGCCTTGTAGAATGAGTTTGGGAGTGTTCCATCCTCTGCAATTTTTTGGAAGAGTTTGAGAAGGATGGGTGTTAGGTCTTCTCTCTCTAAATGTTTGATTGAATTCACCTATGAAGCCATCTGGTCCTGGACTTTCATTTGTTGGAATGTTTTTTTTCTTTTTTGTATAAATTATTTTTTCTTTTTATTCTGAAGAAGTTACATATTTAACATATTGTGTGTCCTCACTTATGAACACGATGACTTCTCTCTCCATTTGAGGACATAGCGAGAAGGTGGCTCTCTGCAAGCCAGGAAACTGAACCCCATAGGAATCTTGATCTTGGACTTTCCTAACTCCAGAACTGAATATAGAAAAAAGACACAATATGTGGCAAAAACAGGAAAGTAAACAACTAGTGACAGTGAGAGGAAACAAGATGGTGGAGAAGGACTTTGTGTTCAACTCTTCTCATGAGCACACCAAAATCACAACTAACTGCTGAACAACCATCAATAAAGATGACTGGAACCTACCAAAAAAAAATTCTACAGCCAAAGACATAAAGAGGAAACCAGAGCGAGATGGTAGGAGGGGCACACTCACAATATAATCAAATCCCATACCTCCCAGGTGGGTGACACACAAACTGGAGAATACTGGAGGATAATTATATCACAGAAGTTCTGCCACAGGAGAGTTCTTAGCCCCATGTCAGGCTCCCCAGCGTGAGGGTCCAGCATCAGGAGGAGGAGCCCCAGAGCATTTGACTTTTGAAGGCCAGCAGGGCTTGAATACAGGAGCTCCACAGGACTGGGGAAAACAGAAACGCCACTCTTGGAGTGCACACACAGTCTCATGTACACTGGGACCTAGGGCAAAAGCAGTGACTTCATAGGAGTGTAGACCAGACCTACGTGCTGGTCTTGGAGGGTGTCTCCTGGGGAGGCAGGGGGCAGCTGTATCTCACCCTGGGGACGTACACACTGGAGGCGGAGGTATTGGTGAGTATTCATCTACATTAACTTGTCACTGAAGGCAGAAGTCTTTCTGGGGTCATTAGCACCAAGACCTAACCCTGCCCAAAAGCCTGTAGGCTCCCATGCTGCGATGCTTTAGACCAAACAGCCCCACCCATCGGCAGATAGGCTGCCTAAAGACTTCCTCAGTCCACAGCCACCTCTAGAGACATCCCTTGACATGGCCCTGTTCACCAGAAAGCCAAAACCCAGCTCTACCCTCCAGTGGGTAGGCATCAGCCCCTCCCACCAGGAAGCCTGCACAAGCCTCTTGACCAGCCTCACTCACCAGGGGGCAGTCCATAAGCAAGAGAACTATGATCCCTAAGCTTGTGTAACTAAGTCCTCAAACACAGGTCAGAAACTACTGTAGGACCAGCTGTCCTCTGCCCCTTGGGTGATGAGAGGGGAGTGTACTGCTGGGACAAACAGTCCATCCCCTACAGAGGGCCACTTCTCCAAGGTTGAAAAACATAATGAACCTAACACACATAAAAATGCAAATAGAAATTCAGACAAAATGAGACAGCAAAGGAATATGTTCCAGATGAAGCAACAAGAAATAAACCCACAAGAACAACTAAATGAAGTGGAGATGGGCAATCTACCCAAGAAGAGTTAAGAGTAATGATCGTAAAGATGACCCAAGAATATGGGAAAAGAAAGGATGCAGAGAAGTTTAAGTTACAAGAAGTTTTTGGCAAAGAGTTAGAAAATATAAAGAACAACCGAACAGAGTTGAAGAATACAATAACTGAAATGAAAAATACACTATAAAGGGATCAACAGCAGAATAAATGAGGCAGAAGAATGGGTCAGTGAACTGGAAGAGAGTGGTGGAAATCGCTGCCACAGAACAAAGAAGAAAGAAAAGAAATGAGGACAGTTTAGAGATATCTGCGACAACATCAAACACACTAACATTCACATTATAGGGTCCCAGAAGGAGAAGAGAGAAAGGGCCAAGAAAATACTTGACGAGATAATAGCTGAAAACTTCCTTAACACGGGAAAGGTAACAGTCACTCCAAGTTCACAGGAAGTGCAGAGTCCCATATGGGATTAATCCAAGGAGGAACATGCCAAGACACATGGTAAGAAAGAAAATATTAAAAGCAACAAATAACATACAAGGGAATTCCCATAATGCTATCAGCTGACTTTCAGTAGAAACTCTGCAGGCCAGAAGGGAATGGCATGATATATTTAAAGTGATGAAAGGGGGAAACCTACAACCAAGAATACTCTACCCAGCGAGACTCTAGTTCAGATTTTATGGAGAAATCAAAAGCTTTATAGACAAGCAAAAGCTAAAAGAATTCAGCACCACCGAACCAGCTTTACAACAAATGCTAAAGGATCTTCTGTAGGCAGAAAAGAAAAGGCCACAACTAGAAACAAGAAAATTATGAAATGGGAAAGCTCACCAGTAAAGGCGAACATAAGTATAGGTAGGAAATCATCTACACACAAACTATGGAGGTTAAAGACAAAACACAAAAGTAGTGGGACTTCCCTGGTGGTACAGAGGTTAATCTGCTTGCCAGTGCAGGGGATATGGGTTCAGGCCCTGGTCTGGGAAGATCCCACATGCTGTGAAGCAACTGAGCCTGTGTGCCACAAATACTGAGCCTGCACTCTAGAGCCCTCAAGCCACAAATACTGAGCCTGCGTGCCAAAACTACTGAAGCCCACACACCTAGAGCCTGTGCTCCACAACAAGAGAAGCCACTGCAATGAGAAGCCTGCGCACCACAATGAAGAGTAGCCCCCACTCACTGCAACTAGATGAAAGCCCACGTGCAGCAGCGAAGACCCAATGCCCCCAAAAATAAATAAAATAAAATATAAAAACATTAAAAAAAATCCTTTTAAAAAAATAAATAAAGTTCTTGGTGAAAATGAAAAATGTGTCTTTTATTTTTACTTAAAAACCAAAGGCACTTGTTGGCCAACCCAATATATATAAAACAGGAACAAGACTCATAGAGAACAAACTAGTGGTTACCAGTAGGGAGAAGTAAAGGAGGAGGGGCAAGATAGCTGTATGGGATTAAGAGGTATAAACTACTATGTATGAAATAGATAAGCAACAAGGATATACTGTACAGCACAGGGAAATACAGCCATTGTTTTGTAAGTACTTTAAATGAAGTATAATTTATAAAAATATGGAATCACTATGTTGTACACATGAAACTAATATAATATTGTAAATCATCTATACTTCAATTAAAAAGTGGCTACTTCTGGGCTCTCTGTTCTATTCCACAAGAACATACACACTGGCCAAAAAACTTTTAATGAGGAGTTCAACCTCAGTGGTAATGAGGTAAATGCCAGTGAAGACCAGAGTAAGAAACCAGTTAGCAACCTATTCAACTGGAAGAAATTATAGAGCCCAAAAATATCATATGTGGGACAGGATGTGGTGTATGAAATCTCACATTCATTGCTGGTGAAGTTAACAAATTGATAACGTCACTTTAGAAAACACTGGGCAACATCTTGTAAAGTTGTTTTCCATCAGTCATTCCACTCATAAGAAGAATTACAACTAAAACTCCTGCACGTGTGTGCAGCAAGGTGGATAACCACCAAATAAAAAAAGAAAGAAAAAGGAAACAAGTATCTTTCATTGAACAAGGTAGTATAGTGAGAATTTTTGGATATAATTATGGAAATAGGTGAATGTCCACAAAAATCGATAAATACATTGTGATATATTGACGTAACAATATTTTGAGAAGAAGGAAAAAAAAACACTACAGCTCACACACAGTGATTCTTAGTAATTTAACACTGAATTCTTTAAAAGCATGTATCAGAAAACTACATCAATGTCTTGGTCCATTTGGGCTGCTGTAACATACCAAAGCCTGGGTAGCTTACAAACAACAGAAATTTGTTTCTCACAGTTCTGGAGGCTGGGGAGTCCAGGATCAAGGCGCCAGCATGGTCACATTTTGGTGAGGGCATTCTTTCTGGTTCATAGCCAGTGCCTTCTTGCTGTGTCCCCACATGGTGGAAGGGATGAGGGATCTCTCTGGAGCCTGTTGGATAAGACACTGAACGCTCATGACTTCTGCACCTCCCAACGGCCCCAACTCCTAATACCATCATCTTTGGAGATGAAGATTTCAACAAATGAATGTGAGGGGTACACATTCAAGCCATAGCAATCAAGTATGATAACCATTTATCAGAAATTAAAAAACAGAAAACCATATAATATGCTGTTTAAGTACGCTTACAAACAGGTATGATACGATTTTAATTAAACCAATGAATTGACAACTAGATGAAATAGACAAACTGCTTGAAAGATGCAAAATAACAAATCCAGCACAAGAAACAGAAAATCTGAAAGCCACCACATCTACAGAAGAAATTCTATTTATAATATAAAACACTCCCACATATAAAGTAGTGAACTTATGAAGGCAAGTTCAAGACAGTGATTATCTTTGTCAGGAAGGGAGACGATGGGAAAGGGAGAAATATATAGATCAAGGTAGGATATTGGTTGGTAATACTCCTGTTCTTGCATTGGTTGATGGCGTTCACTATAATTTTTTTTTTTTTAATCTTTTGGCCGTGCTGCGTGGCATGTGGATCTTAGTTCCCTGACCAGGGATTGAACCCACATCACTTGCATTGGAAGCATGGAGTCTTAACCACTGGACCACCAGGGAAGTTCCCACTATAATCTTTTTAGGAGAAATAAATAAATGACTGGGAAAAGTTTAAAAATAAATTAAACATGGTAGTACATTGCCAGATAATGAGTGTGTCATAAACCAAAGTTTATGATTAATATAAACGTATACAACTGTAGTCAAATATAAATGTTAGAAGCCAACAGAGTATTGTGTTTGACATCATGTACCTGGGGAGAATCAGCCCAGGCTCAAATCCCAGCAACACCCCCTTGCTAGTTTTCTGACCTTCAGCAAGCGTTCAACTTCCACAAGCTTCTGCTTCCTCACCTACAAATCAGAGTACAAGTAGAGTCTCAAAAAAATCACTGTGAGGATGAATTGAAACAGTGTATATACAGTGTTTACAAGCACCAAAAAGCAATGAATACCTGTTAACTATCCTGCCTATATTGCGGCATGGATATGGGACACAACATGCATGAGCTGAAGAACTAAGAGTAGAGGCGGATCATTCTGGGAGACTAATTACAATAAAAAGAAAGGGCCATGAGATGTCAGGCAAAGCCAATATTGAGGAGGCGATTAGAGTAAGAGGCAGAGAACAATCCAGTCAGAATTGGAAAAGAGGGACCACTGGAACCAAGTGCTACCAAAGCTGAGGTGCAGAAAAGTGGAACAGGTTTCTGCTGCATCGAAAACCAGTACAGCGTGGTGGTGAAGAATGTCACTTCAGTTCAAACCCTGCCTCTACCAAGCAGTCATCTTGACAGTTATTAACCACCTGTAAATCACCATTTCCTAACCTGAAACACTGGGAGATGCCCAGTTCCTAATTCACCAGCTGCCATGAGGGTTAACAAGACCACACCTGTAAAGTACTTAGCATAGTGCCTGGCACAGGTTGAATGTTCAGTATATCGTGGGCCATTATTCACTATCGTTAGTGCTGTTGTTGCATTTGACAATTAGAATAAAAGCTATGACCTCATCAAGAATGGTTTCAGTGCTGTGGTTCTGAGCCACCTCACCACTGGGCCTCAGAAAGGAAAGGGGAAGACACCAAGTGCTGATGGGAATGTAGCAATGGGCACTCTCACACATGGCTCGTGGGAGCGTGAAAGGGTGCAGCCACTCTGTAGAACTGTCTGGCAGTTTCTGTTCAAGCTAAACATATACATAGCCTAAGACCCAGTCATTCCTCTCTCTGTATATTCCCCGCAAAAATGCGTACTTTATTATGTATACATAGTATATCTCTCCAAAAATAACATGAACAAGAATGTTCATAATACAAGAAATAGGAAAAAATTAAAATGGTAATCACAGGAGAATGGACATACAATGAGATACTGCTGAGCACTGAGAAAGAACAGAGTTGAACTACATAGAACCACAAGAATGACTCTCACAGGCATAATGAAGATCAAAAGAAGACAGACATGACAGAATAAACTGTGGGACTCCATTTACATCAAGTCAAGACAGTCAAAGCTAATCTATGGTGACAGAGTCTAAATACCGGTTACCTTTCTAGGAGGAAGCATGAGAAGCCTCCGAAGTTGCAGGAGAAGGTGTGATTTAGTCTCTGGTGCAGGAAGTAGCTACGGCAGGGGGCGAGACCTCTTCCAAAGTTGGGAAGTGAAGCTACAGGTATGAGACAGATAAGAGATGCTCTGTAAGGTTGAGCAGCAAGAAAGAAGGCCATGAAGTAGGTTGTATGCTGAGACATCAGTGGCTCAGGGAGTGAGTGGTGAATGTTTGGATCAACGCTTGCATGGGTGGCAGAGCTGGTGCAGGAGAGAGCTGATCAGAAGAAACACAGAGCAAATGTGAGCCAACCAGTTAGGAGTGTCTTGGCATCGTCTTGGCAAAAGATGATGAGAGCTTAGAGCAGGATGTTCGTGGTGCAGCTCACAGAGGTGGTGGAGGTGATGGAGTTACCCAATATGAAAAACATAAAATAAGCAGGATGATAATGGCTGAATGTTGGGTTAGATGGAGGCAGAGTGTCATGAGTTTGTACAAGGTCGTTTCCCACCTTCTCAACTGTCTGAATGACAAGGCCATCCACTGATACTGTGGAGGATGGAGGAGTGGGCAAGATCATGATTTCCTTCTAAGGTATGAAGAATTTGATGCAACATGTGGAATGTAATTGAAAGGTGAGTATTTGGAAGAGACTCCATCGGGCTGTGAAGGGGGCTAGAGACACACATGAACTGGCTGGGGAGTGCAAGGAAGCAGGAGAGGGGCAAGACCGTGACTGCAGTGGCACCAATCAACACACTTTGTGACTCCAACTGTTCTCAGCAGCCCAGATGTGGGCCAAACAAAGCCAAATACCATCTTGAGGCTCTACGGTAAAGGAGGGCCAGGAAGACAGTGCAGCTAGGGATTGCTTCTGTCTGACAAATGGAAGGATAGATGAACAGGTGGAAAAGGGTGGGATGCAGCCTACAGGCAGAGATGGTAACATAAACTCTCTTATTCTGAGTCTAGGAGGACATGTGAGGGATTATGCATTGTGATTGTTATTATTACATGAAAGATCCTAACAGCTTTTTTTGAGCTTGTAACTATAACTCAGCCATGGTGCTAACTAATTTCATGCATCAAATGATTACATCTTCAAACAGCCCAATGAGTTAGAAATTATTATCACTTTCATTTTTCAGGAGTAGGCTGAGTGCAGCAGACTGGTTTGATGTAAACAAAACCCAGAAACCCATCTGCTCTTCTCCTTGGACACAGAGCTAAACCTCAGTTCCCAGCTGCATCGAAAGAGGGATACAGACTCACAGACATAGAGAACAAGCTTGTGGCTGCCAAGGGGGAGGGCAGGGTGGGGGAGGGATGGATTGGGAATTAGGGATTAGTAGACGTAATCTATTATATATATGTATGACTGAATTGCTTTTCTGTACACCAGAAACTAACACAACATTGTAAATCAACTATACTTCAATAAAATAAATTGAAAAAGAAAAAAGGGATGGCCAACTGCCGAGTTCTTGTCAAGAGTGTGAGGGGAAATAACGTAGGTGTGACTTCCATACTTCCTCTCATTTCCCCTCTGCCAGTAGAATGATGCCAAGGTAACCATAAAGCCAGACTGGCGACACCTGGGTCTCTGAATAACCGTGTGATACAATCTCACACGCTGACCCACACGAGCCCTGCCATGAGTGAGAAAAATCCTTCGTGTGTTGAGCCACTCAGCTTTTGGAGATTATCTGTTACTGCAGTGAACATTAACAGCCTAAATTAACTAAAGGAGGCCCGACAAAATCATGCAACTTCCCTATTGCCACTGGGCTGGTGACCGGCAAAGGCAGGTTTTAATACCAGCAGTTGGAGCCCAGAGCCTTGCCCTTATACATAAAACAGGTTCTTTACCCTGTGGCAGAAAAGAATCTGTTGAGGTGGGAGGACAAAGGGACTTCAAGACGGAGAGCTCTACCCTGACCCAGGCACCCAAGGAGGCCACAAGAAGAAGCTTCCCACGGAATTCCAGAGGCAGTGGTCCCCTCAGTTGAGGTTGCCATGACCCCTCCTGCCCAACACTTGGTCACCCACCTGGACAGGCACTTTGGGAGAGGCTTCTCTTCACCACCCACAGCTCCTGCCTGTGCTTCAGTGGGTGGATTAGATCTGGTTTGGGAACCGGATATCCTGTTTGTGGAGAAAGAAATAAGATATTCGTATTTTAGCAAAGACAAAAAGAAATGTTTCAGTCCTGTCTGGGACTTTGAGATGGAGAGGAGACCTCGGAATGAGGCTGCTCTTGTCCATACTGATCTGTGACCTGGGAACCAAAGCCAAGAACGTTATCATTAGGCCCTAAAGGCTGAGTAGGGTAGTGCTAGCTGTCTAGGGTGATCCATCTCCCTAGTCCTGGAGGACCCCCCAAAACTGTCCAGATGCAGTCATGGGACCCAGATGCACTAGTGTTCATGGAACATTAATTATGACCATTGCTAACAACTGCCTTCCTTGACACTGACCCACTTTTTATTTAACTTTAATACATGTTTTCATATAGGGAATCTTGTGTCCATATAAGAAATGGAAAAACCAGTTTCATTTGCCACAAATGCAAAGTTACTGCAAGAAAATCAAAACAGAACTATCAAGTCTCAATGAACTCATGCTGCCTGCTCAGGGCTCTGAGTCTGAGGCTGTCCCTTCTGTTGAAGAGAGAAATTGCCAGCAGTCAAAGGGGCATTAAAAGACAGCATGAAACAGCAACAGGAAAAACAAGAGAAAAAGGAATGGCCTTCTCTGATTGTCCATCATTGCCACTTGCCATGTTTGTGCACCCTCTAAAATGATCTCCCATACCAAGAGACGATCATGGCCCAGACTTAAGTACACGAGGGATGAGCATGTAGGCATCAGGGGCAAAAAAAGCCTTTTAAAGGAGATTCTGTTTTTCAGAATGACTGCCAGTAGGACTCACACAGATGCCTCCTGATGTCCTGTCTGCTTCACTCACTTGCTGAACAACATGCCATTACCCAGGGGTTCTGCTGACTGGGCTATAAACCAATCAAGCTTGGCCACTCAGTCTCCATCCTGTAGGAATCTGGAGAAGGAACAAATTAGGGCCAGCCTGTGCTGAGCACTGGAGTAAGAGGTAAAAAGAAGTGTGGGCTCGGGTGGCTGTTTCCTGCCACTAGAACACCCATGCAGAGACAGCCAGACGTAGAGAAAGACAAATATATGAGGGAAAAAAAAAGTACAGCAAGAAGTAGAGACAAGGAATTGAGGGGTTTCTTAGATCAAGGGTAGGGGTGACCATTTCTGGCTATCAGCTCCCTGCAGCAGAAAAAGCCAATCTGCTGAGAATGGCACAAGGAGACCCACAAATAGATCAGAAGACACCAAGGCCAGTATCTAATCAGTATTTCTTCCATTTCCTGACTTTAGTCTCTCATGGTGCCTGACTGGACCTCCTACCCCTCAATATTATAAGACACCCATATTTCCTCCAACAAATCCTTCTCCTCTGCCATCTGAGCTGTTGAGGGGAACTAGGTTTCTTGCTCCAAATTCCTTGTGGCAGACACAGGAGCCTGAAGATAAACCAATACATGTCAGGGCCGTGGGGAGGAGGGAGAGTGTCCTCAGAAGCCTCCTGAAAAGGGCAGCATGAAAGAGGTTGTAGGTCCCCACAGAAAGAGCAGTGAGGCCTTACCCACAGGTCTCCAGCATCACCTCCCAGTACAGGCTCCTCTGGGCAGCATCCAGCTGCCCCCACTCGTCCTAGGTAAAGGTCACTGCCACGTCCTTGAAGGTCACGGATGCCTGGAAAGTCAAACAGAGGTAGCTTTGTTGGCCCTGGGACAGACAGATGTGATTAGAGCTCAACGTTCAGTCGTTGGTAAAGGACCAGAGGGCCCCAAAGTCAATAACACTCAGCACTTCCTGGGAGCCCAGCTCTGTGTCAGGCTCCAAGGCGAGGCAGACACTGCCTTTGGGCAGAATGTGACTGTATTACAGCCAAAGGTCTTCTACGCTGAAATCATTCACAAAAGACATAAAACGATGCCAAGGCCGTGTGGCCTAAGAGACATGCAAGCATTCTGGCAATGAAGGGGAAGGAACAGATGACAGTGATCATACTAATCAGCAGTTGAGCATAATACTAATCAGCTGGTCCTCACCGTGTGCCTACACCATGGCCTCTAATTCCCTGTGTGAGCGGGACCAAGAGGGGCGGCAACCAAAACGAGTCCTGTGGGCTCCCTCTAACCCCCCCACAAGGTCTTACAAGGCGCAGAGGTGGTTCCTACCTCTTTATGGTGATTCTCTCGGAAGTTCTGAAAGGTCGCGGGCAAGGGAAGCCTGTGAACAGAAAAGAAACACGTTTCAAAAGAACTAACGCCCCCAGGACGCCGGAAGTCCAAGCCAACAACACAGGAAACGCCCGTTTTACCGTCCCTATTGGCCCAATTCTTACTGCTTCCTCCCAGCACAGACTTCTGGGTAGTGTAGTTTCTCTCCTGCAGGCAGCCTGGCCAAGAACCGGAAAGCCTTCAGGGAACCCTAGGCGGGGTGCTAGGAAATGATGGCCTGAGGCTCTTAGGAAGGGGCCGGGCCTCGCACCTTCTTAAAGGGGAAGTACACAGATTTATCCGCCACCTGTCACAGATAACTTTAAAGATTTCAGATGCTCCAAAGGTTACAAACCTAATTGGATACACCACACCAAACTATGACTCAGAAAGTGTGTGTCTGTATCTAAGAGGAAACATATGATATCTAGCTACTCTTCGAATACATGGAGATTGAAGCCTTAGAGTTGGTCCTGTGGACCAAAAAAAATGCACAACAGTGAGTTGTGAGTTAAGTTTTATTCGGGGCAAAATGAGGACTTTAGCCTGGGACACAGCGGCTCAGATAGCTCTGAGGAACTGCTCCAAAGAGGTGTGTGCGTGCGTGCGTGTGTGCGTGCGTGTGTGTGTGTGTGTGTGTCAGTATATATGTGGTTTTGGTGAAGAGAGATACATGCAACCAAGCATACATTTTTGCAGAATGTTGCCACTAGTCCTGAGGAGCAGATGTCTCCATTAATGATTTTAGTGCTTTTCTAGATATAAGAAGATGTAAGAAATTGGGCTGATAAAACCTTCTCCTGAAAATATCTAACTATCTAAAGGCCTGTTCTGCCAGTTTTTCCTAGAGCACAGAGTGCCTTATTCCTGATCTCTGCTCTGAACTCCTCTCAAGGTGTGTTGAAAGTCAGCAACTGCAGTGGCTAGTAATCTAATCCTTGTAGAGGCAGATGGCTAGTGACAATTTTTATTTGGCAGTTTTGTAAATTTCAGTATGTTTTGTTAGGGATAAGTGAGAAAAGTCTCCAGCAGGGATGCAAAGATGGAGGGGAGGGGAGGACTTTCAGAGGCTCTGAAGCTGGTGAACATGGGTGGCACTCTGCCTCTGGTTGCCTCAGAAAACGTCTGTCCTGTTGGTATAATCAGTGATGTGTCCAACCCAGCAAGCAACATTATTTTATCCAGATACTGTTTCCTAATCCACATCCTAAAACACATTCAATTTCTTTTAGGAATCTGGAAAGGAAAGCCACTTACACAATGTCATTTCCTGCCAGGAAAGAAGCTGTCACAACCCCTGCAAGTGTGCCAAAGGGGCCTCTGAAACCTGAGACAAATATTTGTGACTTCAGGGTCTCAATTCCTTACTAAGAAGTGATTATCGCTTCACCTGTAATTTCACAAACAGTAGTAACTGCATGCAGAGAGTATCACTGAAACACACTTGTAAATTATTTAAATTCCTGAAAGCCATTAATAATAATTAAGAATTCATTCAAAGATAGTGGCAGAAATACCCCTGGGAAAGCACACTGTGAGAAGTGGAAAAAGTTAGTATCTTAAGGAACTTTGAGCATAAGAAACTGAAGTCTGAGGAGTAATAGTATGAGAAGTAATAGCCTGTGCTATCCTACAAGTTTTACCACACTTGAGGATTTCTCTTTTAAACGTGTGCCTTTTTTATTCTTAACACACTGAGGCAAAACCCACTAGAAGAAAGTGGTAAAGAGGACATTTGGAAGGATTTTCCAGAACGGTGAAAATGAACAGGAAGGGGGGTTGTTGTCATGTTTATTCACTGCTCTAACCTATGTTCAGTGAGCAAATAATGGATTTTTGGGCACTATCATCAGTGTATGGGAGACAAAGGAAAGAAGAGACACAAAGAAACCTGCACTCATGATACGTACATTCCATTTGAGAACGACAGGCAGGAAAAATGAAAAAAAATACTAAATTAAATAGTATGTAAAACATGGTAGACAAAATGGGGAAAAGGAGAGAAGGTGAGGGTGCCAAGAAGGTGGTGGAACAAATGTTGAGTCAGGGAGTAAAGGAAAATAATTTTTCAAGTAGAAAATATGAATTAATGATGCCGTTTTTAAAAAGAGCTTATGTAGGTGTAGATAGAGTAGGAAGCACCAGGATTTTCTCTCCTCACATAGACAACAATTTCAGCAGAATCTATCTAGTGTAAGTATTTTGGAACTCTGTAGTCTACTGCAGTCAAATTCCGTAAGAAGACTTGGGCAGTAAATTGTGGTTAATGTTAGTCAATTTCAGCCCTTAGCACAGTAGCAGCTACCAGTCCTCCACCTCTAGCCCTGTGACAGACCACTGTGCATGTGTTCCTGGAGCAAGCTATGTATAGCTTGTGCCAACCAGGGCAAAAAGAACCCTGTCCTCGAAACAACAGAGATCTGTTCTTTGATTTCTGTTCTTGATTAGAGAGGAGCAGACAACTGAGGGCTGTGAGGTGCATTGTTCTTGCACCTCCCCTCATTGTTGAGCCCCTCCCACTCTGGCTGATGTGACTTCTGGGAGGATTTAAAGGGCTAGAACCCTTTTTTTCCTCCCTTCAGTTTTCTCATTTTCCCACTTTGGGAGCTAGAAATCAAGGACTAGGACAGTGAAAAGCAACTTGCAAATATGAGAAAAATTAGAAAGTGATGAGGGAAAGGTGCAGGCCCAGAAAACACCTGAGAAGACTGAAAGTTTAAACCTCAGGAGATCCTTCCCACAGAGTTAGCCTACAAAATGAAAATAAAATAAGCAAAAATAGCAAGCCCTGGAAAAAGGGGAGAGTCTGATTTCCAGAATTACCACATTATTAGATTTAAATGTCCAGTGTTCAACAACAAACAAAATAAAACAAAAAAGAGAAAGAAAGAAAAAACAGAGCCAAAGAGAACTGCTAGATACCATGTAGAAGACTAACACACATTACGGGACTCCCAGAAAAGGAGAGAGAGAAAGGGGAAGCGAGAATATTTGAAGAAACGTGGCTGAAATCTTTCCTAATTTGATGAAAGGCATAATTATAAATATCTCAGAAGTTCAACAAACTCCAAGTAAGATGACTGCAAGGAGACCCACTACAAGACACAATATAATCAAATTTTGAAAGACAAAGACAAAAGAGAGAGTTTTGAAAGTAGCAAGAGAGTAGCAACTTATCACATGCAAGGGATCAACATTAATATCATCAGTCTATTTCTCATTAGAAACTTTGAGGGCCAGGAGGCAGTGGGCCAATACATTAAAATGCTAAAACAAACCACCACCAACAACAAAACAAACACCCACACCATCAACCAAGAATCCTCTATTTGGCAAAACTTGGAGCCAAGAAATTAAGACATTCCTACATAAATAAAAGCTGTGGCAGTTTGTTACCACTAGAGTTGTCCTGTGTGAAATGCTCAAGGGAGTCCTGCAGTCCTGAAATAAAGGGAAACTACACAGTAACTTGAAGACACATGAAGGAGTAAAGATCTCAATAAAGGTAAATACATGGGAAATTATAAAATCTAGTATTATTGTAACACCAGTTTCTAACTCCACTTTTTGATTTCTCCATTACTTTTTAAAATTATTAGTCTAAAACTAGTACGATTGTAACTTTGGTTTGTAACTCTGCATTTTGTATCCTACATATCTTAAGATACTAATGCACTTTAAAGAATTATTAGTTTATATTTTTAGTCACACAATGTAAAAGATATAATTTTATGATATCAAACACCAGGGTTGGGGACGGAGTTGTAAAACAGCAGAGTTTTTGTATGTTATTGGTTAAGCTGGATAAATTCAAATTAGAATGTAATGACTTTAGTATGTTAAATGTAATCCCATGGTAACCACAAAGAAACAGCTATAAAATATATACAACAGAAAATGAGAAAAGAATTTAGATGTTTCACTACAAAAAATAGATCAAACACAAAAGAATACAGTAATGCAGGAAGTTAGGAATAAAAGAGCTACATCTTTGTTTTCTTTAAGTTATGTAGAAAACAAAAAGCAAAATGATAGAAGGAACAAGATAAAACCCTAGAAGAAGAAGTGGAGATATGCAATCTACCCCATAGAGAATTCAAGGTAATGATGGTAAATATGTTTAAAGAACTTGGGAAAAGATTGGATGAACAGAGTGAGAAGTTAGAAGGTTTTAATGAGTTAGAAAATATAAATAAGAACCAAGCAGAGATGAAGAATACAATAACTGATATGAAAAATACACTAGAAGGAAGAAACATTAGATTAAATGATACAGAGGAATGGATCAGTGAGCTGGAAGACAGAGTAGTGGAAATCACTGAAGCTGAACAGGAAAAGAAAAGAGAATAAGAAGAAATGAGGACAATTTAAGAGACCTCTTGAACAACATCAAGCATACTAACGTTCTCATTATAGGGGTCCCAGAAGGAGAAGAGAGAGAGAAAGGGGCATAGAACATATGTGAAGATATCATAGTCGAAAACTTCCCTAACCTGGAAAAGGAAACAGACATCCAGGTCCAGGTAGCACAGAGAGTCGCAAAAAGGATCAACCCAAAGAGGACCAAACCAAGACACACTGTAACTAAAATGGCAAAAATTAAAGATAAAGAGAGAATATTAAAAGCAGTAAGGGAAAAGCAACAAGTTACATACAGGGAACTCCCATAATGTTAACATCTGACTTTTCAGCAGAAATTCTGCAGACAAGAAGAGAATGGCATGATATAGTTAAAATGATGAAAGGGGAAAACCTACAACCAAGAATACTCTGCCCAGCAAGGACTTCATTCATATTTGATGGAAAGATCAAAAGTTTTACAGAGAAGCAAATGCTGAAAGTGTTCAGCATCACCAAACTAGCTTTACAAGAAATGTTAAAGGGACTTCTCTAAAGAAATGGCCACAACTAGAAACATGAAAATTATAAAAGGAAAAATCTCATTGTAAAGGCAAATATATAAAAATATATATATATATTTTTTCTATATATATATATATATATATAGAAAATATATAGAAAAGGTAGTAAAGGTAGTAAATCAACCACTTATAAAGCTAGTAGGAAGGTTAAAGACAAAAGTAGTAAAATAATCTATATCCACAATAAGTAGTTAAGGGATACAAAAAAACCCACAAAAAGATGTAAAATATGATGTCAAAACATTAAAAGTGGTGGGGAGGGCTTCCCTGGTGGCGCAATGGATGAGAATCTGCCTGCTAATGCAGGGGACATGGGTTCGAGCCCTGGTCTGGGAAGATCCCACATGCCGCGGAGCAACTAGGCCCATGAGCCACATCTACTGAGCCTGCACGTCTGGAGCCTGTGCTCCACAACAAGAGAGGCCGCGATAGTGAGAGGCCTGCACACCGCGATGAAGAGTGGCCCCCGCTTGCCACAACTAGAGAAAGCCCTCACACAGAAATGAAGACCCAACACAGCCAAAAATAAATAAATTAATTAATTAAAAGTGGTGGGGAGAGTAAAAATGCAGGTTTGTTAAAGTACATTTGAACTTAAGACATCAGCAACTTAAAATAATTACATATCTATATTGCTATCTAGTTATAGATAAAGATATGGATATAAATTGTTATATGTAAACATCACAGTAACCACAAGCCAAAAATCTATAACCGATAATACATACAGAAAAAAAGAAAGGAATTCAAACATAACACTAAAGATGGTCATTAAAGCACAAGGGAAGAGAACGAAGAAGAAAGGAACAAAAATAACTGCAAAAAGAACCCAAAAAACAATTAATAAAATGGTTATAAGTACATACCTATCAATAATTACTTTAAATGTAAATGGACTAAATGTCCCCATCAAAAGACATAGAGTGGCTGCATGACCCGTATATAAGCTGCCAAAAGAGACTCACTTCAGACCTAAGACACACACAGACTGAAGGGGCATAGAAAAAGGTATTCCATGCAAATGGAAATTAAAAGAAAGCCAGAGTAGCAATACTTATATCAGATAGTATTATATCAATACTTATATCAGAAAATAGACTTTAAAACAAAGACTGTACAAAGACAAAGAGGATATTCCATAATGATCAAGGGATCAATCCAAGAAGAAGCCATAACAATTGTAAATATATATTCACACAACATAGGAGCATCCAAATACATAAAGCAAATATTAACAGACATAAGGGGAGAAATCAACAGTAACACAATACTAGTAGGGGACTTTAACACCCCACTTATATCAATGGACAGACCACCCAGATAGAAAATCAGTAAGGAAACACTGGCCTTAAATGACATGTTAGATCAGGTGAATGTAATAACTATATGGAGAACATTCCATCAAAAATCAACAGAATATAAATTCTTTTCAAGTGCCCATGGAACATTCTCCAGGGTAGATCACATTCTAGGCCACAAAACAAGCATTGGTACATTTAAGAAAACTGAAATCATATCAAGCATCTTTTCTGACCACAATGCTATGAGACTAGAGATCAACCATAACTAAAAACCCCCTGCAAAAACCACAAACACATGGAGGCTAAAAAGTATGCTGCTAACCACCTATGGGTCACTGAAGAAATCAAAAAGGAACTAAAAAAATACCTGGACACAAAGAAAATGAAAACACAACACAAAATCTATGAGACACAGCAAAAGGAGTTCCAAGAGGGAAGTTTATAATGACACAAACTTACATCAGGATACAAGAAAAATCTCAAATAAACCACCTAACCTTACACCTAGTGGAATTAGAAAAAGAACAGACAAAACACAAAGTTAAAGAAGGAAAGAAATCATACCTCTCAGAGCAGAAATAAATGAAATAGGGACTAAAAAACCCACAATAGAATACATCATTGTAACTGAGAGCTGATTCTTTGAAAAGATAACAAAAATGGTAAACCCTTAGCCAGTATCATCAAGAAAAAATGAGAGAGGGCACAAATAAATGAAATCTGAAGTGAAAGAGGAGAAGTTACAAATGATACCACAGAAATATAAAGGATCATAAGAGATTACTACATTTATATATATTTATATATTTAGATACTAAAATTATATGCCAGTAAAATGGATAACCTAGAAGAAATGGACAAATTCCTACAAACCTACAATCTCCCAAGACTGGATCAGGAAGAAATAGAAAATATGAAAGAACCAATTACCAGTAATGAGATTGAATCAGTAATAAAACAACTCCCAACTAACAAAAGTTCAGGTCCAGATGGCTTCACAGTTGAATTCTACCAAAAATTTAGAAGACAGTTAACACCTATCCTTCTCAAACTATTCCAAAAAATTTCAGAGGGTGGAACACTCCCAAACTCCTTCTATGACACCAGCATCACCCTGATACCAAAACTAGACAAAGATATCACAAAAAAAGAAAATAACAGGCCAATATCATTGACAAACACATATGCAAAAATCCTCCACAAAATATTAGCAAATGGAATCCAACAGTATATTAAAGGATCGTACACCATGATCACTGGGATTTATCCCAGGGATGCAAGGATGGTTCAATATCCACATATCAATCAATGTGATAAAACACATTAGCAAACTGAAGAATAAAAACCATATGATCATCTCAGTAGATGCAGAAAAAGCTTTTGACAAAATTCAACATCAATTTATGATAAAAACTCTCAACGAAGTGGGCATAGAGGGAACATACCTTGACATTATAAAGGCCATATATGAAAAGTCCACAGCTAACATCATATTCAATGGTGAAAAGCTGAAAGCATTTCCTCTAAGACCTGGAACAAGACAAGTATGCCCACTCTCACCACTTTTATTCAACATAGTATTGAAATTTCTAGCCATAACAGTCAGACAAGAAAAATAAATAAAAAGCATCCAAATTGAAAACGAAGAAGTAAAATTGTCACTGTCTGCAGATGACACAATACTACATAATACATAGAAAATCCTAAATATGCCACCAAAAAGCTACTAGAACTTCTCAATTAATTTGGTAAAGTTGCAGGACACAAAATTAATATATAGAAATCTGTTGTGTTTCAATATACTGATAATGAACTATCAGAAAGAGAAATTTAAAAAAACAGTCCCATTCACAATCACATCAAAAAGAATAAAATACCTGGGAATAAATCTAGCTAAGGAGGTAAAATACATGTACTCAGAAAACAATAAGACACCAACGAAAGAAGTTTAGGTTGACAATGCATATGGAAAGATATATTGTGCTCATGGATTGGAAGAATTAATATTGTTAAAATTTCCATACTACACAAGGCAATGTAAGATATAATGCAATCCCTATCAAAATACCAATGGCATTTTTCACAGAACTAGAACTAAATAGTCTAAAATTTGTATGGGGACTTCGCTGGTGGCAGAGCGGTTAAGACTCTGCGCTCCCAATGCAGGGGGTCCAGGTTCAATCCCTGGTCAGGGAACTAGATCCCACGTGCATGCCGTTAACAACTAAGAGTTCGCATGCCACAACTAAGGAGCCTACGTGCCACAACTAAGGATCTGGTGAGCCTCAACTAAGGAGCCCTGGAGATGCAACTAAGACCCCATGCAACCAAATAAATAAATATTTAAAAAAATGAAATTTGTATGGAAACACAAAAGAACTCACAAAGCTAGAGGTATCAAGCTTTCTGATATCAAACTATACCACAGAACTACAGTAATCTAAACAGTATGATACTGGTACAAAAACAGACACAGAGATCAATGAAACAAGATAGAGAGCCTGGAAATGAACCCACACTTATAAGGGCAATTAATGAATGACAAAGGAGGCAGGAATATAAAATGGGGGAAAGATAGACTCTTCAATGAGCGGTGTTAGGAAAACTGGACAGCTACATGCAAAAGAATCAAACTGGACTACTTTCTCACACCATATAAAAAATAAATTCAACATGGATTAAAGACTCGAATGTAAGACCTGAAACCATAAAATTTCTAGAAGAAAACATAGGCAATATGCTTTTTTACATTTTTCTTAGCAATATTTTTTGTATATGTTTCCTCAGGCAAGGGAAGTAAAAGCAAAAAAAATAAACAGTTGAGACTACATCAAACTAAAAAGCTTTCTCACAGCAAAGAAGCCATCAATAAAACTAAAAGACAACCTACCAAATGGGAGAAGATACTTGCAAATGATATATCCAATAAGGGGTTAATATCCAAAATATATAAATAACTCATACAACTCAAAAACAACAAAAACAAACAACTCAAAAAATGGGCAGACGAGTTGATTTGACATTTTTCCAAAGAAGACATACAGATGGCCAACAGGCACATGAAAAGATGCTCAGCATCGCTAATCACCAGGGAAATGCGAATCAAAACCACAATGAGATGTCACCTCACATCTGTCAGGATGGCTATTACCAAAAAGACAAGAAATGACAAGTACTGGAGAGAATGTGGAGAAAAGGGAACACTTCTGCACTGTTTGTAGAAATGTAAATTGGTGCAGCCACTATAGAAAACAGTATGGAGATTCCTCAGAAAAAATTAAGAATACTACCATATGAACCATCTAAGTCACTTATGGGTATTTATCCAAAGAATGTGAGAACACTAATCAAAAAAGATATGCGAACCCCCATGTTCATTGCAGCATTATTTACAATAGCCAAGACATGGAAACAACCTAAGTGCCCATCAAAGGATGAATGGATAATGAAGATGTGAGATACACGCACACAATGGAATATTCATACTACTCAGCCATAAAAAGATGAGATCTTCTCATTTGGGACAACATGGATGGACCTTGAGGGTATTATGCTAAGTGAAATAAGTCAGACAGAGAAAGACAAATACTGTATGACTTCACTCCTATGTGGAATAAAAAAACTAATAAACAAAAACATAATAAATGAACAAACCAAATCAAACAAAAACAAATACATAGATACTTAGAGAACAGAATAGTGGTTACCAGAAGGCACAAGGGGGAGGAAGGGCAAAATTGGTAAAAGGGATCAACAGTATGGGGACAAAGGGAAAATAAATGATTGCATTTATATGGAATTCCCAAAATAGACAAATCTATAGAATCTTAAAGTAGATTAGGGTAGGGAGGATGGGAAGATTGGATAGACTGGAAAATGAAGAAGCATATAAGATGCCTTTCTTTCTTCCTTTCTTTCCTTCCTTCCTTCCTTCCTTCCTTCCTTCCTCCCTCCCTCCCTCCCTTCCTTTCTTACTTATAAAGTACCTTCAATACCCCAGTACTGATCTTCATGTTGGAGATGCATTGGTGAAAAGAGACCTGTATTCTTTCAGTAAGTTTCAATCAAGTGCTTGCTGACAAATAATAAACAAACCATAGTGAATTACCATAGGAATAACAAAAATTGATGAGTGTTGGGTGAATAATTAAAATAGGATGGTATACAGAGGGACTAGATGGCACCTGCAGAGAGAGTGGTGAGGAACGATCCATTTGAGGTGACAATAGAGCAAGGATCTAGAAGACAAGATAGAACAGCAGTGAGGTCATGAGGAGGAGCCTCCAGGCAAAAGGCTTGTTTAAAGGCTTAAAGATGCACAAATGTGGCTTATGAGAGGTAGAGAAGGCAGGTCACTGAATTAACATGTGTGTCCTTGTGAGCAAGGAGAAGCATGGAAGGAGGCAGAGCCAAGTCAGGTAGGCCTGTATAAGCCAACATAAAGAATTTGGATTATATTCTTTGAGAGATCAGAAGATATTAAAAGATGTTACAAAATGGAATTCTATTTATGTAGTTTAGAAATCATCTAATTTCTGTATAGAGAATGGACTATATGGATGCAAGCGTGAAAGCACAGGACTGGTTAAGCAGTCCTTGCAGTGCTTCAGGTGAGAACTGGATGCAAATAAATGAAGGCTGAGGCCCCATCACTTTGAGGCAGCATTGAAAACAACACTGTCTGCTGGAATGAATGTGCAGGGAGGGTAAGTGAGGACAAAAGAGGGATACAGGAAAATGTCTGGATGTTCAGCTTTGTCTGGTGGGTGGATGGCGATTCCATTTGCTAAGTGTGGGGGCTTGAAAGAGGAGGAGAATAAGGAGAAAATCAAGATGTCTGTGTGGGCCCCATGAAGCATGTGGAGTTTGAGTTGACAATGAACAACCAAAATGAGCTGGGAGGTAAAGAGCTAGATGTATGGATAGGGAGTTCCAGGGAGAGGCAAGGCTGGGTTATAGATAGACTTGGGAGGCTTTTTTTAAAGGATGAGTTATAAACACATGGAAATGCAAAAGAAAACATGTAGGAAATGTGGAAATGGAGGCCAAATATGGTCTTGGGTCCCTTTAACATTTAGAGATCAAAGGAGAGATGAAGAACAAGCAAAAGAAACTGAGAAGCAGCAGCCATTAAAATAAAAATTAAGAAAAATGTAGCGTCATAGAATCAAGAGAAGAGACTGAAGAATGAGGAAGTTGTCAATTGTGTCAAATGCTAACAGGTCAAGAAGCATAGTGACAGAAGAGGGGCTCAGATTTAGCAATGTGGAGATCACTTTGACCTAGAGAAAAGCAGTCTCAGGAAAATAATAGGAATGTTCTCTGATAGGACATAGTTGTGGAGTGAAAATTAAAGAAAATTAATATAGAAAAAATTTCCAAGAAGCTTTTCTACTGAGAATAGAAGTGGTGTACTTGCTGGAGGGGGTTTTGGGAAAAGAGAGGGTTTTTAAAAGGTGAACTATTCTAGGTGAACTATTCTAAGCATATTTTTAAAAGGTGAACTATTCTAAGCATATCTGAAAGATGATGGAAAAGATCTAGTAAAGGCAGAAAAAAATGTTGATTAAAGACAGAGAAGGGATAATGGCAGGAAGCACATGTGTTCCTACGGATATTATTGTCTCGGGGGTCAATAAAGGTTATTCTTAAGAAAGAATTTTCTAATAGTGATGACCCAGAGTCGTAAAGCTTGAATTATCAGTAGAGCACGGTGACACTCCATAGAATAAGCTCAGTGAGATGGCAGCTGTGTTTGTCAGGATTCTCCAGTGAAAACAGAACCAATAAGGGGTGTGCGTGTTTGTGTGTTTGTGTGTGTGTGTGTGTGTGTGTGTGTGTAGATCAGATAGGTAGCTACTTAGTTAGATAGACAGAGACAGAGATACTTATTTTAATGGACTGAGTTACACAACTGGGGGGGATGGCAAGCCTTAATTCTTGCCAGCAGGCTGGAGACCCAGGGAAGAGTTGAAGTTGCAGTTTGAGTCTGAAGGCAGAAATCCTTCTTCCTCAGGGTACCTCAGTCTTTTTCTCTTTGGATCTTTGACTGGTTGGATGAGGCCCACCCACATTATAGAGGGTAATCTGCTTTACTCGAAGTCTACAGATTTAACGTTATATGTTAATCTCATCTAAAAAATATCTTCACAGCAACATCTAGACTAGTGTTTGACCGAAAATCTGGGGACCATAGCCTAACCAAGTTGACACATAAAATTAACCATCAGAGCAGGGTACATATAACATTTACTGAGTACCAACTTTATGTCTGTCACAGAGAACATAAGACAGATAAAAGAATGTTACTGGGATTCCTCCTTCACTGAACGCTGACGAAGGTGCTGTGGCAGAGAGGGTTCTGGAAATAGGACTGAGTTTAAGTTGGGAGGATCCTCTGACAGTGGAACCAAACTGGGGGTCCTCTAAAACTTGGACCAGGGCAGCTTCTCAAGGGCACTGATGAAGAACATTATGCTCAACTTCTTTCTGACAATGTCCTTGTGTCCTTTTCCCCACTTAAGGAATGTGCTGAACCAAAAGATGCCTCAGTCCCCCCTAGTAGGTACAGATCACTACAGCCTCAAAAGATGCACCAGAGGAATCTTTCATGCCTTTAGTATTGCCTTCAGAAGCATTTCTTAAATGACAGGGACCCACTGGCAGCTCACAGGAAACACCCTTATTTCTGTTTGTGGCCCTAAATCCCCACTCAGTACAGGTAGCCCAAAGCCCCACATGCCCTTTCCCTCCTACAGTTTGGATGGAAGAGAATACACCGAAAAGGGGTTCCAGAAACAGGTAGGTCCCTTCACCAGTTACCTGAAATCTTGGAACTAGATTCTAAAAAGCTCCAGACTTCCTCCTAAGGCCAAAACATGGAATAGAATAGCCTTCATAGAGGCGCTCTGTTGGTGTGTATTAAAGAAGCCTAGAGACAGGTAAATTCTTTGACCAGTAGCATAGAATCTAGGGATTTACCACTTAAAAAAACCAAGTACATATGCAATGATGTATGTACAAGGATATTCTTCACAAACTTAAGTAAAAACTTGAGCACAAAGCAAATGTTCATCAAGGGGAGGGCACTTAAATCTATTACTGTTATGATTCCTGATATGGAACTGTGGACATTCTAATGATAATGTAGGTTGTATGTTGTTAGTATTGTAAGACATTCACAATGGATTGAGTGAAAAAGAATATGAGCGTACACGTAAAATAAATCTGTATTTTAAAATAAATGATACCTTTCTCTCAATAGATTAGCATGATAAGTCACTTTCTATGGGTAAATAGAATGAGTTAAAATTTTCTTTTTCTAAATTTTGCAGTAGTGTTTATTGAAGTTTTGTAAAAAGAACAGTGACACTTTACTTCCATCCACATACTTTCCCAGACTGACATACATATTGGACTTCACCTCCCGTAAGCCTTTTTTTTTTGAGAAATCATGCAAAATCAATAGGAAAAACTTGAGCTCTCTACCTAGTAAGCCCCCGAGGGTATTCTCAGCCTTAAAGTCTAAATGAAACCCCTTCTTATGGAGCTAAAGCAAGACTTATTCCAATTCCTCCATAATCTAAGAGGGAGGAAAGGAAGTGAGATGGGCACCCTCCTCCCCATCATACCCAGACAGTGCCCTTGATACCCGTCCTTAGTTTTCCTCAGGTAACCCAGCCAACCTATCAAGCAAAGTCTTTATACTATTGTCAAACATATGCACACCTGACACTTCATACTGAAGTGTCTGGTGTTACCTGATACTAGTCACATAAATAATCAGAGATGTGGGATATCAGAGGTCCTCTTGGACAGAAGGAGAGAACACAAACGTATTGTTGGAGGCTCTGCACAGGTGCTACATTGGGCATTCCAGGGTCAGGCTTAGGCCAGACTGGGAATGGATAGGTCTTCAAACCAGTGACAGGAGAACTAGGACTAGGCTCTTGGATTTAAAACTTTGGTCCATATTGGGATGTGTAGGCTTATTACAAAGTGATAGATGGAGAATGAGCCAGGAACAAGGACAAAGATTTCTAGCAGAGGTCTCAGCAGGAGTTTCTCCCTATGGCAAATACATATAATTTTTTTTGATGTCTCTGGAAGCTTACAGTTCCAAACTTCCTTATCACCCTGAGTCTTGGAACAGTTTCAGCATCAACATGAACTGGCTTTTCTTCTCCCAGTTCATATTCTTTTTTTAAAAAATAAATTTTATTTATTTATTGGCAGCATTGGGTCTTTGTTGCTGCGCGCGGGCTTTCTCTAGTTGCAGTGAGTGGGGGCTACTCTTCGCTGTGGTGTGCAGGCTTCTCATTGCTGTGGCTTCTCTTGTTGCGGAGCATGGGCTCTAGGCACAAGGGCTTCAGTAGTTGTGGCACGTGGGCTCAGTAGTTGTGGCTCATGGGCTATAGAGCGCAGGCTTAGTAGTTGTGGCGCATGGGCTTAGATGCTCCACAGCATGTGGGATCTTCCCGGACCAGGGATGGAACCCTTGTCCCCTGCATTGGCAGGCGGATTCTTAACCACTGTGCCACCAGGGAAGCCCCTCCCAGTTCATATTCTAAAATGCGCCCTTGAACAGATAAATTCCAATAGCAAAATCATTTATTGTAAATAATGCCTAATAGAAAAGGGAACGAAGGCAGCTCAGGGCTAGTGGAAGGCGGAGGGTTCAGTATGGCATGTAAAGTATTTTCCTGTCTCCTTATTGATCTCTCTTGGCCCTATTTTCTTTCTCAAGTGACTGGCGTATTTGTTTAAAACTGGTTTACTTATGCCCGAGTCCCCAGTCCATCTGCCCCTGGATTTCTTTTTCTTAGTCTTGCTATTCATCAGAGTGCCTCTATCCTTTCTGTTAAAAATGCAAATCATAAAGCACTCACATGTTAGGGGTTCAGCTTTGAAGTAATGTTCCTTAAGCACTGGTCATAAATAGCTACTGAAATAGAAGCTATTGAAATAGCTTCTCACCTCTGCCCCCAGTCACATCTAGTCCTTTAATGTTAACCCCCCTTCCCCATGAACTTAATTTATGTCCCAGACATCTGAGGACCCATAATGGGAAGGCTTCATAATTCTTCCAAGAAGCTCATGAGGAAAAGTAGCAACAATGAGGAATTCCTATATAAGATTTTCTGGAAGGACTGAGCAGGGACTTTATGTCTTGGATTTAGTTTAAAGTGGTTCCAGAGTGGTAGTAATCCCAGATCTTGTCTGAAAATAAAACTATATAATCTCTAGAAAAGAGAGGCACTTTCATCCAAGGATATTGGGGAGCCCAGTAAAATCTCTTTTCAAGGACTGAGTGGCACACAGATAACCAACCAAAAAAGGAAACAAAGCAAACTGAGTAAAGAAATTAAAAAATAAATTTACAAAGGTTCATAAGATCCTCAATTATTGGTATTATCAAATGCATATTATGAATCAACTGTGTCTACCATGTTACAAAAATCTTTGAAAAACTGAAAATTAAAAAAAAAATCCCCTGGAAAGGGAATTATGAATGTTAGATAAATAAGAATAAATCACCCAGATTGCAATACAGAGACTGAAAGATGGAAATTACAGAGGATAGAATGGAAAAACCTACCTAACAGCTAACTGGAGTTCACAAGAAGAGGAGGGGAGCAGAGGCAATGTATGGAGAAGAAAAATTTGCTGAGCACAAGAAGATGCCACTTCACAGATTCAAACTGCTCAACAATCCCAAGCAGGAGAAAAATCAAAGAATTTCACACTCAGAAACATTATGCAAAAACTGTAGAAAACATATTTGGTTACCGAATCCAGTTCAATGCCTAGGGTTCTCAGGGGAAAAATTTTAGTATCCTAGTCTCTGCATTCTCCCTTTAAAATCTTGCATTTTTCTGTGTAACTTGTATTTTAATATTAAAAAGGTCATTGTTCTAAAAGAACATTGACCAAGAGATGTGCAACTCTCAGAGAAGGAAATACTAAAGCCAACAGACAGGTGAAAAGATTCTCAATCTTATTAACAATAAAAGAAATGCAAATTTAAGCCACAATAAGTTATAATTTGACACCTAGCAGATTTGTAAAATTTGAAAGTTTCACAAAAATCAAGTGCTGGCACTAACAGTTGCCAACCAAAATAACTATAAACTACGGCAGGAGTACAAATTGGTACAACTTTGAAAAAAATGTCACTGTTTAATAAAGACATAAAAAACATAAATGGGAATATACTTTGCACTGGCAAACCTTTCCTTGTTACATACTCTAAGCCTTGAGAGGAATCCAGCTGATGCCACAATGTTTTTAAAAACCACTGCTGCTATAGGGACTGAATACCACACTCACAAGATATACCAAGGTGGAAGCATTACCTCGTGAATCTTATGCATATACGTACTTCATATATGCAAGAAAATTCATAGTGATACTATTTATAATTTTTAAAAAATAAGTAAAATTTAACTTACTTTAAAAAAAAGTAAAGGCAACAACACAAACTCACAACAGTAGAATGCTCTGGCCTAGATACATCTTTGTCCAGGGCCCGTGTGGGTGGGCTGGGCAGTCAGAGACTAAGAAGCGCTTCTGGGGCCGGAGGAGGGTCAGAGGAGTGTTTTTTCCCAGGATTGAGGGTCTTGGTCCTCAGTGCCCTCACTCGAGTCTGATAATCCTGAGTCCTTCGAGGACGTGTAATGCACATCACAGCGGCAGTCACTGTCGTAGCGAAGACGTGACCCCTCGAACTTCTGGGAAGTGTCATTGGTCCGCAGACAGCTAATGTAACAGCCCGGACACAGGGCATTTGGGAAAATACAGTCCTGGGCAAGTGGGCGCCAAATACTCAAGACCTATACAAGCTGGACAGCGTGACAGCAAAGTTTTGGATGACAGGAGACCTTTGGCTGGTAGAGGTCACTTCGTGTCCCGCATTAGCAAGGCTGCCCTTCTCCGGGCCGGACAACACCTGTGCGAGCAAAGGAATGACCCGAAAGACGTTTCGCGGCCGCATAATTTTCTGGGAAGTGTAGTTTCGCGGTTCGGGCGCCATTGTCTTCACAGTGCATCTAGACGGCTGCCGTTGGCTCCGGGAAGCAGAGTTCGCCAGAAACGACTGTTGTCCTCCCGATACTTAGCGTGTGTGTCCGGTGGAACAGCCCTGCTGTGTAATTTCTCACACAGCCCAGGCTGTGGTCTCGCGGTGCGCCGAGATCGCGCGGTCGCAGTGCCTCCTGGGAAGTGTGGTTTTTTGGGAGGCGACCGTGCGACGCACCGGCAACTTTTGTATCCGACGCGTAGGAGTCTGAGAAGTGCAGCCAGCCGTGGACTCCGCTTTTGGCCCGCCCCACGGTCGTCCCCGGCCCTGCAGCGGAATTCTCGGTCCTGGAATCGCGGAGGACTCTGGGCAGCGCAGTTCCCGCAAGGCGGGAGGCCATTGTCCGCTGCAGCGATCCGGCGCGTTAGGTACAAGGAGGTGCCCACTGTGGACGGCCGCGCCCGGCTTCGGTGCTGGCGGGCTCCGCTGAGGTTTAAGGCAAGTGTGGGTCCCGGGAGGGCCGCCGCAGGCCTCGGGCTGATGGCACCCGGGCGCTGGGCATGGCAGCCACAACGTCGCTGGTCCCAGGGTCTGCCCCGCGGTGTGAGCCCAATACGCCCCTAGCTTCTCTGGGCCTCTGTCATGCTTTGTAAAAGGGGAGTAAGGATGGCGCTTACCTCAGAGCTGTTGCGAAAAGGAAAAGGGAGAGCCAGGGTGCGTTGTACGCACTGAAAGAAAACGCCATCTACATTAAAAAAAAAATCCAGTGTGTAAACCTTGAACCAATTGCTTTAATATCGCCGAGTTTCAGTTTTCTCAGAGTTTAAAAAAAGAAATCTGGAATAATGTGAATGCCTACTATGCATAGTGGTGAAGACCGAAAAAGCTCTTATTTAACAGTGTTATTACTGTTGTTTTATGAGTTTGTCACTTATGTATATGATAGTTGATTTACACGCAAATGGCACCTGGTTACCTCTTGCCTAGGGAAAGGTTAGAGCCCTAGAAAGTGATTCCCAGTGTGATTCTCCATGCAGGTGTGTCCAGAGCTGCAAGATAAGCCTGATTTTTCATGACTGCTTTTTCCTGTCCTTGATCTGCCTTTTCAGGCACTGCCCTTCTATAAGAAGAGAGCCTGGAAAGAGGACTGTGTTGACTTTTGGAAATTGCAGAGTCATGTTTCAGGTAAGTTGGTATGTCCCCAAATCTTCCTGAAACACCTACTTATCAGGACTCTTGAGTGTTTGCTTTGCCTTTCCTACCAGTTCCCACCTCACAGAGTCCTTTTAGGGACTGGATCTATGATTCCTTTCATTATAGCACAGGATGTAGACTGCAGAACTCCAAAGTACTGTCTTCTCTCAGTGCTTCTGTTTTCTACCAGTTTCTTGCTAGAAGCCTCTGAAGAGTCTTGAGCAAAACTTTTTTTTAAAATTACAATTCAAAGTTCAAGTTTGGAATTATTTGCTTTGTAGTTGTCCAAACTGTATCATGTGGTCTCAGTTAATGGTGTATGTCAGTCCTTTCAGTTGTTCAAGTCGAGAGGTTTGGAGTCATCCTTGAGATCTCCCTTTCTCTTATAACTAACATTCAAACACTCTAGTTGGATCTAAAATATACACAGTGTATCTACACAATCTGACCATTAGTTACCCCATCACTGCCACTACCACTGCCACCCTGGTACAAGCCACTTATATTTTGCAGTAGTCACCTTGCTGGATTCTCTGCTTCTGCCCTTGACCCTCTTCAGTCTCTTCTCAATACAGCTGTCATAGAGATCCTCTTGTTATATAATATCCTGTCATTCCTCAGCTTAAAACTCTTTGGTGGCCCTAACTCATAATAGAAGTCAGAGTTGGGTCGTGACATAAAAAGCTTTGTACAGTTAGGCTCTCCTATTACCTCCCTGATCTCATCTTCCTTCTCTGTCTCTTTGTTCCCTGTGAGCTCCAGCCACACTGGCTACTGCCTCCAGGCCTTGGAATCTGCTGTACCATCTACTTGGAATATTCTTTCCCTGGATATACACAAGCTTGCATTCTTACCTCTGTATCTCTGCTCAGGGGTTACTTTCTCGGTAAAGCCTCCCTGAACACCTATTTAAAATTGCAGTCACCTTCTCTCGACTGTCACTTCCACTCCTCCATCACTGTGTTTTCATAGCACCTATCACTCACTAGCTGATACACTATGTGTTTAGTATATGCATACACTCATCGTTTGTCTCCTCCCACTGGAAGAGATTTTTTTTCTTTTTTGTTGACTGTTTTATCTTCAGTGTCCAGAGTGGTATCTGGCATAAAACAGATGCTTAGTAAATAGCTACTGAGTGAGGGAGTGATGAGAAAATGATGGGACAGAATCATGGCGTGGAAGTGAAGCCTGCACAGGAGAAGGTATGAGTGGCAGATGTGTGTGTTGGGCAGAGTCTGTTTCTTGGGTATATTAGATAATTAGAATTGAAAGAACTTTTTTTTTTTAAGTAAAAGCTAAAGTGAACTAATTGCCAAAATCACTCATGGATTCATTTTCTAAACACATAATGAAGTACCTGTTAGGAAGACTCTTACATAGGTTTGGGTGTACACTGACATGCAGGATTTCATGATCTCGTGCAATACTGTCCAAGAGAACTTTCTACAGTGGGGGTAGTGTTCTATTTGTGTACTGTCCAATGTGGTAGCCACCAGTGCCGTATGACTATTGAGTGCTACAGTGACTGAGGAACTGAATTTTTAATTTTATTTTAATTTTATTTTAATTAATTTAAATTTATATAGCCAAATATGGTGGCTACTGTACTGAGCAGTACAGGACTGGTAGAAAAGTAAGAAAGCATAAGAAATTAAGGTATTTATTTAATATCCTAAGTTCTGGGGACAAAGGTGAATTAACATCCCAGGCTGCTCAGGCAATTGAAGGGGAAGAAAGAGTTGAAGCATCCCTGGGGAAGCAAGGCTGGAGTTGTTTCAGTGTCTCATAGTACCAGGGCGGCAGAGGTAGAAGTGAAGTTATACCAAACTGAGAAAACACCTTGCATGTAGGTAGAGAGGCCCAAGAGTCTTTCAAAGAAGTGCAAAAATTTTGTACAGCAGTGGTTTTCAAAATAGGGTGACTTTATCCCCCTTAGTCCCACTCATAAGGGACATTTGATAATGTCTAGAGACATTTTCAGTTGTTATAACTGGGGGTGGGGGTGGTTAAGGGGAGTTGCTACTGGCATCTAAAGGGTGGAGGCTAGGGATCCTACTAAACATCCTAAAATGCACAGGACAGCTGGCACAATAAAGAATTGTCCAGCCTAAAATGTCAGTAGTGCCAAGATTGAGAAACTCTGATTTAAATAAAGATCAAAGAGTATCTATTAGATTATGTGAGGTTTCTTCTCTAGACTATTAATACAATGATATTCATTAATATCAAAACTTAAAATGTAAAATATCTTTGCATTGGTGGAGTAAAACATAGTGTTTTATTCACTTAATGTAGTGTTGATTTTTAAATTTGGCTTATCATTTGGGATTTTTAAAAGCTAATCATTTAAAGACCACTGTGGGGGGCTTCCCTGGTGGTCCAGTGGTTAACTTCACCTTCCAGTGCAGGGGGTATGGGTTCAATCCCTGGTCAGCGAGCTAAGATCCCACATGCCTTGTGGCCAAAAAACCAAAACATAAAACAGAAGCAATATTATAACAAATTCAATAAAGACTTTAAAAATGGTCCACATCAAAAAAAAAATCTTAAAAAAGAAAAAGACCACTGTGGAAAATAGGAAAAGATGGAAATTTCCTCAGTTCATATGATAAGGCTAGCGTAACCCTAATACCTGGCTAAGAGTAAATACAAGTGGAAAAAAGAATTTTCCCTGGTGCCAAAAGAGAGACCTTCTCCCCCTCCCTTTTCTTAGAGTGTTTCCTTGAGAAAAATCTGTAATTGTATATCCTTTCCCTCTCCCTTTGAGATGCTTGTTCATCTTTTTCAAAGCTAAATAAGCCTCTGCCAGTTTTGCAAAGCATTAAACTCTTTCTTAAGGGCCTTGGAGCCATCTCTTTAAAATGGAAACATGAAGGAAGATGCACCCCTACCTCCCTATCTGTATGGGAGTTTAGCCTAGACTCCTGGCTGCAGATTCTAACTACTTGCTTGTCATAAAGATATGAGTTTCAAAATTTTTCTTTGGGATAAAGGCAGTTAACACAGATGACTACCCCAATTACCAGGTGAATTTAGGATGAACTGTGTGTAGCAAATGATGCTGTCAAGTCCTCTTACTTAAGGACAAGTTATCATTTACTTTGAAAACATGTGTAATGGATTGTATCTGCCTGAGTTTGTAAAAGGGTGAAATTTCTTTCTGTCCTTGGAGTCTCATTAGTGGTTACCTGTGAAGTGCATTATAGTCTGGTTTAGTGCTTATTCAGTAATAAAACTGTTTTTTTTTTTTAACTGTAGAGAGGATTTTCTGCTTGGTAGATTTGATTTTTAATTATTTCCCTAACACCTGATGAAGGTAAATTCCCTCTTTAAAACCAAAGACCAGTGTCACTGGTGAACACGTGTATTAATAAAATATCCAAATAAAGTAACAGAATATTGAATCTACACTTGGAGTGAAAAATTTACAATAGCCAAACAATGCCTATTTCACCAGTGAAAGGTAATAATAATGACATTTTAAATGCATACTTTGTTTGCACATATTTTAATTTGACTAACCAGTAAGCTATTATTAAACATTAAAAATTTTTCTAAAATTTTGCTATTTTAAATAATACTGTGAATGAGTACTATTGGGAAGAAATCTATTTTCTTAGAATATTTTCCTTGAAATGTGTCTTTTTTTTTTTCTTTGCCCTTCCTTTAAGGTTCTATTCAAGGACTACCTATGGCATGAAACCATCCTTCAGTCTTCTTGCCCAGGGGTCTCAAATTATTTTAATTATAGATTATGAATATGAGGTTTAATTATGTACCATAAATATTTTTGCTTTTTGTTTATAAATTGGTTATGAATGTGTCTATCTTTAATATAAAGGTGTCTTTTTATTATGAACCTATTGGATTCTTTTTTTTTGAACCTTAATTCATGTTCTTTTACCTGGCACGTAAACTATAAAAAACAGAGCTAAGCACTTGACTATACGCCAAAAGTTGAATGCTGATTTTGAAAAATTTTATAATTCTATTCCCTACTCTCCTGAAGCAGAGCTCTTATATTTATCTCTTATCCTTATTGTATAACAATGCCAAGCACATAATTATCCAATTATTACTTAACTTAGATCAGATTCCTGATCATTGTCACAACTGCTGAATCTTGTTCCCTTTCTTCCACCCCAGGGTAATTTTACCTCTTAACCAGTGACAAAAGAGGCCAGGGCTATGGTTGAGCCTAAATGTGTTTGCTATTTCAGGTGACATTTAGTGATGTGGCCATAGACTTCTCTCATGAAGAGTGGGGATGGCTAGATCCTACTCAGAGGAATTTATACAAGGATGTGATGGTACAGAATTATGAGAACCTGGTATCTCTAGGTAAGCATATTTCTGCCTCCACCCCAATGAGGGAGATCTTTCTTCTGCCACTCCAAATTGCTAGAGATCCTCCTTAGTAAATGTTCTGAGGAAATGTATAGCTCTGTTGTGTCCTGCCTGAAGCTTATCTTCCTGTTTCAGTGAACATCCTTCAGACCTTTCTTTGGTCCCTTTTTTGATGATAGTCTCTCCTCCATGAAGGCCACAGCTTAAACAATGTTTGTTCTATATTTTTCCTGTAAGCAGGTCTTTCCATACCTAAGCCATACGTGATTGCTTTATTGGAGGATGGCAAAGAACCTTGGATGGTGGAGAAAAAGCTGTCAAAAAGTTTGTTTCCAGGTAAGTCATGGTGAATCAGGCAAAGGAGATCTTTGTTTAAAGATGCTTGTAGAAAGTATGGAGGCATTTTAGTATATTTTAGGGATACTGTCATCAGAGATTCCAAATGTAACAAAATTGAGGGATCCTTAGCTTAGATTTCAAAACAACCATTCCTCTATCCTAAATTATTATTTTTCTGTATTACTCATGTCATCTCATCAAAAGTGGAGGGTTTTGGCGTCATAATAATTCAAATTGTTATTTATTTGAAATGAAAATAAGGCAATTATTCTTTTTGAGTCCACTTAAGGAAAAATATACAAATGGTTTTAGGCTGAAAAAGCAGAACTTCAAAGAACAAATATGAATATAAGTGTTAGAGGAAGTAAGGGATATATAAGAAGGTTTCTGAGAACAGTATTTTCTTTATTTTTTCTTCTGGCTGCGTTGGGTCTTCATTGCTGCATGTGGGCTTTCTCTAGTTGCGGTGAGCGGGGGCTACTCTTTGTTGTGGTGCACGGGCTTCTCATTGCGGTGGCTCCCCTTGTTGGGGAGCACGGGCTCTAGGGCATGCGGGCTTCAGTAGTTGTAGTGCACAGGCTGTAGAGCGCAGGTTCAGTAGTTGTGGTGCAAGGGTTAGTTGTTCTGCGGCATGTGGGATCTTCCCAGACCAGGGCTCGAACCTGTGTCCCCTGCATTGGCAGGTGGATTCTTAACCACTGTGCCACCAGGGAGGTCCAGAACAGTATTTTTTAATGTCAATAAATATGATTTCACACAGATCCTACATAAACTCACAAAGCTTAAATCTTTCTGAGCCATAAAGAGTATTTAGATTATTTTGTTTTCATTGTAGCTGTTTAGCACAGTGCTATATATTCTCCATATTAAGCATACTAATCTGACAGCAAATTTAGATTAATCAAACGTTGGAGAACCAAGGCTGTGTGAGATAAAATGTAGTCTTTCACATAAGTATAGGCACAAAATGTTGGCTTGGGATCCAGAATGCCTTCTGCATTTTCTTTCTGATAGTTTCCTTTTTTCCCCCAAAACTGATTGCCTATGTTAACCCATTTCCCTTATTATACTCTGTTCCTGCCTCGGTGAGCTGTCTGTATTCTCTGTGCTGCATTTGAACTTTGTTCAGAAATCATTGAATATATGAGAGTTGTCAGAGCCATGTGTCTTGGGGGTTACAGGGGAATGACTTTATTTTTTATCCAGTTCTCCTATTTCTACCATAGAAGTTTCTTTTCAAGAAGTTCAGTAAAAGCAGTGTTTTGCTGTCTTGATATATTACAGATTGGAAATCAAGATGGGAAAGCAAAGAATTATCAACGAAGGAAGATATTTATGATGAAGATTTTCCCCAAATGGTAATAATGGAAAAAACTATAAAACAAAGTCATGAATTTTCAAATTTTAACAAGGACTTGGATTATATAGAGAAGTTGGAGGGGAAGTGTGAAAATCAGGTAGAACATTTCAGACCAGTGACCCTCACCTTTAGAGAAAGTCCCACCAGGGAAAGTGTTTACAAATGTAGTAAGTTTAGAAGCATCTTGCCTTTAAAGTTTATTCTTTCTGAACCACAGAGAATTTCTGCTGAAGGGAAGTCACATAAACGTGATATATTTAAGAAGAGCTTACCAGCAAATTCAGTTATAAAAAATGAGAATATCAATGATGGAAAGAAACTTTTGAATTCTGATGAAAGTGTGGCAGCCTTCAGCCAAAGCAAATCTCTTACCCTTCACCAGACTTTTAATAGAGAGAAAATCTATACATGTAGTGAATGTGGGAAAGCCTTTGGGAAACAATCAATCCTTAATCGCCATTGGAGAATTCACACAGGAGAGAAACCCTATGAATGTCATGAATGTGGGAAGACTTTTAGCCATGGCTCATCCCTTACTCGACATCAAATAAGCCACAGTGGAGAGAAACCTTACAAATGTATTGAATGTGGGAAGGCCTTTAGCCATGTCTCATCACTTACTAATCATCAAAGCACTCACACTGGAGAGAAACCATATGAATGTATGAACTGTGGAAAGGCTTTTAGTCGTGTTTCACATCTCATTGAACATCTGAGAATTCATACTCAAGAAAAACTCTATGAATGTCGAATATGTGGGAAGGCCTTTATTCACAGGTCATCTCTCATTCACCATCAGAAAATTCACACTGGAGAGAAACCTTATGAATGTAGCGAATGTGGAAAAGCCTTTTGCTGTAGCTCACACCTTACTCGACATCAAAGAATTCACAGTATAGAGAAACAATTTGAATGCAACAAATGTCTGAAAGTCTTTAGCAGCCTCTCATTTCTTATTCAGCATCAGAGTATTCATACTGAAGAAAAACCCTTCGAATGTCAAAAATGCAGGAAATCCTTCAGCCAGCCTGAATCACTGAATATGCATTTGAGAAACCACACTAGATTGAAACCTTATGAATGTAGTATATGTGGGAAAGCCTTCAGTCATAGGGCATCCCTGTTTCAACATCACAGAATTCATACTGGAGAGAAACCCTATGAATGTATTAAATGTGGGAAGACCTTCAGCTGTAGTTCAAACCTTACTGTACATCAGAGAATTCATACTGGAGAAAAGCCATATAAATGTAATGAGTGTGGGAAAGCATTTAGCAAAGGCTCAAATCTTACTGCCCATCAAAGAGTACATAATGGAGAGAAACCCAGTAGTACAATAAGTGTGGAAAAGCCTTTAGGCCATATAAATCACTATACATGTGAAAGATCATATAAGAGAGAAACTGCATAAATGTAGAATTTGTCATAATATACTGTAGCCATAGATCCTCCCTGATTCAAAATCAGAAAATCTATACTGGAGAAAATTCTTATGAATGTAATGAATATGGGAAACTCTTTAGCAATGATACAAGCCTTATTGTCTATCACAATTCACACTGTAGAGAGACTATATGAAGGCAGTAGATGTGGGAAAGACTAGCCAGCATTAATCCCTTAACTGACATAAGTAAATCCACACTGGGGAGAAACCCTTTACATGTTACAAGTACGGGAAGGACATTAGGTGATATGAATCTCTTAAAAAACATTAAACACATACAGGAGAGAAGCAATATGAATATAAAAATTGTGGGAAGTCCAGTTAAAATGCATCCCTCATTTTACATCAAAGAACTCACACTGGAAAGAAAGCTTATGTAAGAAATGTAGCAAAGTGTTCACTAAGCATTCTTAGCTTGCTAGACATCAGAAGATTAACGTTAGAAAAACCTGAAGGATTTAGGAATTATGTGTAAGTCTTTCTTTGCAATGATGCTAATTTGTAAACAATTCTACAGGAGAACAAACAAGCATATTATAAATGAATATGCATATCTTATAGTAGCAGCATGCATTTTACTCAAGAGTTCTACATAGAAATTATCTTTAGCTAATGGGCATGTGAAGATATTTAGTCACCCAGTGGATCCAATAAATGTTATAATTGAAAATTAAAGTTGCAACAGAAGTAAAAAGTGGTGTGAATAAAATTTTTGGTCTCTAGTAAAATTATTTTGTATATATTGGACTCTTTCACTGACACACTGATATTTCTTACAAAATTTTCCACTACTTTCCTCTTGAAGAATTAGGATCAGCTTTCCTATATAGCCTTCAGTAGGACACTAACAAACCTAGAAAAAAATGGCCTGATCTCTGAGCTAAGAATGTCTCTATTTTGATAAGGATAATCCACAGTCCATTTCCAGTTGGCTTAATTGACACATTTTAATTTTTACAAGTGCTGTGAGAACATAACCAAGAAACTATACATACTATGAGGGATTAAAGCAGAGAGGATGTGCTTTTTAATCCAAATCCTAAGGAATGAGTCCTAATTACAGTGATCCTCCATAACTGCAGATTCTGCATCTGCAGATTCAACCACTGGCAGTTGGAAAATGTTAAAATAAGTTTTTATCCAGAAAGTTCTAAAAAGAAAAACTTGAACTTACCGGCTGCAGGCAGTTATTTACATGGTATGTACATTGTGTTTACAACTACATGGCATTTACATTGTATTAGGTATTATAAGTAACCTAGGGATAATTTAAAGTATACAGGAGGATGTGCCTAAGTTATAGCAAATACTATGCCATTTTATGTAAGGGATTTGGAGCACCTGCAGATTTTTGTATCCATAGTGGGTGAGGGAGTATGTTGGTCCTGGAACCAGTCCCTCACAGATGCTGAGGACAACTGTATGTAAGGCACACATGCTCTTGGAGTTCATTCTAGGCAAAGCAGACAAGCAAGTTCTATCATGTTTTCTGCATCCAGAATACATTATTCAGTGTCTAGTTTCAAGTTTTGTGGCTTTGAGGTACTACTGTTGGCAGCAACACTAGTAACAGCAGCAGTCATTTCCCCATCCCTTGATCATTGTTATGGGAGGTTGGAATTTACTAGTCCAGAGCTGTTCCCATTACTTCTCCAGCCTGCTCACCAATTTTGAGAGCACTAGTATCCTGCAACATATCTTCTTAAAATAGTTTTTGTTTTCTACACTGAACCTTGACAGATAATTATAAGGGGGATGGCTTCAAATATAAGTTTCAGATAAGAAATGGAATAGCCTTACAGGCTTCACAGTTTCCTTTCTTGTGACTGGAAAGGTGATACAGATCAGCGATTAGGATTGTATGGACACAGTTGCAAGTAAAGGGCAGTTATATAATTTATATTCCAGATTATGTTCTCTATGGCATTTGATAGTTGTAAGACATTATTTTAAGGAAGAATATTATATTGGTGATATAATTCTGGTATGGAATGAGTAATAGGGTTTCCAACTTTAGACAAAATATTCTACTCTGGTACATATGCTACTTTTAACAGAAAGCTAAGAGGTGAAGGCACATAGCAATTCTCACCAGGTATAGTGGGTCTGGAATGGGATGGTGAAGTTTTAATATTAAGCAGAAATTTATCTTTCCTTTGATTTAGTTTTAGTTATAAGATTTATTTCGACATTCTATGGCATGTTGAAGGATCTTCGATAAATTTATAATTAAAGGAGTATGGGATGGTATCAAACAAGGATAAGAACATTTATAATTATGGATAGACTGGCCCCTAGAAGTATATTTAGTTGTGCAATAATGGCGGTAGCTTTTTGTTTCTCCTGTGCTCTGTCCTCTGTTCTCCTAAGCACTGATACAGCAAAGATGAAGTAGTCCTTTAATCCCCCAGATTTTATTCGCTTTCACTACACATAGTTTTATGCCATCTTGTTATTTTGTTATGAGGATTCGTCCAAATACTCATACTTTGTCATTTAAAAAGCATGAGCATACACGATAATGTTTTACAAATCTTGATTTAAAGTGCCTTCACAATAATACTGAACTAGGAAAAGAAATCCAGAGACTTAAATATTTGAGATAGTGACGGTTTTAAGAAAGCAGTAAGAGTATATACCTGAGATCATAATGATGTTATAATGTCACCAATGGAGAATCATGCTCAGTCTTATCTCTTAACCATTTCTTGATGTGTATGAAGAGCACAGGCTCTGGAGTCATGTTACCTGGGTATAAAACCAAGTTATGTGTATACTGGCTTTGTATGACCTTGGACAAATTACTTTGCTGCACCATGCCTAAGTTTCTCCATCTGTAAAATGATGATAATAAGATCTCAGGATTATTATGAAGATTAAGTGGGTTAATTGATGTAAGATGCTTATAATGCCTGGTACCTCAAAAGCACTAAAATAAATATTAGCTATAAATTTCATCATCATTATCTTCACATGGCTGCTTCATCATTCTGGTCTCAAATGTCACATCTTCTAGTGGGTCTTCCTAATCACCTGTCACCCATCTACTTACTGTTTCACCTTTTGGGGGGCTCTTACAAGACACTCCCATTTGCTTCCAACAAATCTTCCTTTGGTATTTGAAACATCTTGCAGGGGAATATATTTATTATCCAAAATACTCTGAGGAGACACAAAGGACACTGGATAGGAAAAAGTGAGACAAGAACACAGCAGGGCTGCAGGAAGATGGGAGGGTGTACTACACATGTGTTTTGGAGAAAGAGCAGAATGAAGGAGGCTCCAGGTCCCTGTGGAGAAGAAGTGAGGCTTTGCCCAGTGAGACCAGAAGCCTAAAGGTCTTCAGCATCACCTCTCAGTACAGGGTCCTTTGAAATGAGTGCAACTGCCCTCAGTGTTCCTGAATAGAGTTTACAACCATGTTATTGAAGGTCACTGATGCCTGGAAAGTTGGAGTAGCTTCAGTAGCCTTGGGCTAGTCATATGTTGCTGGAGACAATTGTGCAGTCATTCGTAAAAATCCTGAAAGAACCAAGGCACACATCACTAAGCACTTTGTGGGAGACTAGCTCTGTGTTGGGCACCGAAGGGGAGTCAGATACTACCTTTTAAACAGGATGCAATTGTGTTAGAGAAAAAAATGCCTATGATTTCGTTGATGAAAGAATGACAAGGCTGTGCGGCTTGAGGGGCACAGAAAGTAAGTTCTGGCATTAAAGATGAATAGGGAAAAAATTATAATGGTAAAAAACAATATCGCTAGCAGCAGTATTTTAGTTTCATGGCTGTATACAGTGCACTGTATGCTGAGAACTTTGTATGCAGCATTCAAGCAATTAAATATTCCCAGCTCTGGACCCAAATTCCCAGGTTTGAATCAGCCTATTGGTACTGACACTTGCTTTTCATTAATCTTAGAAAAGTTACTTCATTTCTCAAGCTTTGATTTCAGCATCAAAACAAAAATAATTCCCACTTCACCAGGTGGTTGTGAGAATTTATTTATTCATAAAGCAAACAACAGAGTGATTGGCACATGTAAGTTGTTTTGTGTGTTTTTCTTTTATTAATCCTCCCAAAAATGCTATAATCTTTTCTATGGCACAGTCAGCAACCTGAGACTCAGGCAGCACTAGCAAATCTCCCAGAGTCACACATCTCAGGAACACAGGCTGAATTTGAACATCCAGTGAAAGACATACAGTTGCCTCCTGGCAATACTGTCTCTCAGAAGATCAAGGTTCTCTTTGCAATCTCACATGTCCTCTCATGCCTCCTTGAACAAAAAATATTCCCTTTGACCATGTGGTTCGTTCAGCCTAGAGTGTTTCCAATATCTATCAAGTTCACCTGCCAGAAGGACTACTGCCTACCTTACAAAGTTCACTTTAGGTGTCTGACAACAATTCCTCAGGCAAAAATGGAGAAAATGAGAGATTAAAAAAAAAAGTAATAAGGCACTTGGAAAACAAAGAGCAAGTTGGCAGAAGTTCCTCCTTTCCAGTAATTACTTTAAATGTAAATGGATGAAACTCTCCAATCAAAAGATAGAGACTGGCAGAATGGATTAAAAAGCTAAACATTATCCAGCTACATGCTGTCTATGAGTGACTCACATTAGATCCAAAGACACAAATAGGTTGAAAGTGAAACAGTGGAAAAATCTATTTTATGCAAATAGTAAAAAAAAAAAAGAGCTGTGGTGTCTATACTAATACAAGACAAAACAGACTTTAAATCCAAGATTACAAGTGACAAAGAAGGTCATTATAAATAAAATGTCAACACAGCAAGAAGATATAGCAATTATAAGCATTTACACATCTAATAACAGATCCATCAAAATATATAAAGAAAACATGGAAAGAATTGAATGGAGAAACAGTTCTACATTAATAATGGGAGATTTCAATACCCCACCTTCAATAATGCATAGATCAACCACATGGAAGGTAGGTAAAGAGACAGAGAACTCAAACAAGTCAATAAACGAACTACATCTAACAGATAAATGACACTCCACCCCCAAAGTGCAAAACACACATTCTTCTCAAGTGCATGTGAAACATTCTCCCAGGATAGATTATACATTAGGCCACAAAACAAGTATCAATAGATTTTAAATGATTGATATCATCATACAAAGTAACTTCCTTGACTACAGCCAAATGAAATTAGAAATTAATAGGAAAACTGGAAAATTCACAAATATGTGGAAATTAAACTGCACACTCTTAAACAACTGCTATGGTCTGAAAATTCATATGTTGAAATCCTACTGCCCAATGTGATGGTATTAGGAGGTGGGGCATTTGAGAGTTACTTAGGTCAGGAGGGTGGAGCCCTCATGAATTGGATTAGTGCTTTTATGAATGAGAGCCCACAGAATTTCCTAGCCCATTTTGCCATGTGAGGACTCAGTGAGAAGTCTGCAACCAGGAAGACAGCCTGACAATTCTGGCACCCTGATCTCAGACTTTCAGCCTCAAGAACTGTGAAAAATAAATTTCTGTTGCTTATAAGCTAGCCATTCTCTTGTATTTTGTATAGCAGGCTGAATGGACTAAGACAAAAATCCATGTGTCAAAGACGAAATCACAAATTGAATCAGAAAATACTTAAAGACTTATGAAAATGAAAACACAACATACCAAAATTTATGGTACACAGCAAAAACAGTGCTAGGAGGGAAATTTATAGCAGTAATCACCTACATAAAAAAGAGATCTGAAACCAATAACCTAACTTCACACCTTCACAAACTACAAAAAGGACAAACTAAACCAAAAGCTACAGAAAGTAGGAAATAACAAAAAACAGGGTAGAGATAAGCCAAATGGAAAAAGGAAAAACAACAGAGAAAATCAATGAAACCAAACGTTGGCTCTTTGAAAAGATCAACAAAATTATTAAACCTTTACCTAGACTAACAAAGAGGAAAAGAGAAAACACAAATAAACAAAGTCAGAAATGAAATTGGAGATGTTACCACCAACCTTACAGAGATAAAGAGGATTATAGTACAATATTGTGAACAACTATACACCAACAAATTAGATAACCAAGCAAAAATGGAAAAATTCCTTGGAACAGAAATTACCTACACTGACTCAAGAAGAAATAAAATATTTCAAAAGACCTATAAGAAGTAAAGAAATTGAATCAATAATCAAAAACCTCCCAACAAAGAACAGTTCTGTACCAGACTGCTGCACCAGTGAATTCCCCCAAACATTTAATGAAAAATTAACACCAGCCTTTCTCAAACTTCCAAGAAATTGAAGAGGAAACACTCCATAACTTATTCTATGAGGCCAGTATTTTTCTGATAACAAAGCCAGATAAAGACATCACAGGGAAAGAAAATTACAGACCAATATCCTTTATGAATATAGATGTAAAAATCCTCAACAAAATATTAGCAAATTGAATCCAACAGCATATTAAAAGGTTTACTCCCCATGACCCAGCAATACAAGGGTGGTTCAACATAAGAAAATCAATGTAATCCTTCCCACTAATAAAATGAAGGAAAAAGCCCCCACATGATCATCTCAATTTATG